>NC_136385.1:92653728-93903728 GCF_965140285.1 Lepidochelys kempii | reverse complement strand
TTTATACATTTAAATGTAAGTACAGTATTTATATTCCAATTGATTTATTTTATAATTATGTGGTAAAAATGAGACAGTAAGCAAAGTTTCAGCAACGATGTGCTGTGACACTTTTGTATTTTTATGTTTGATTTTGTAAGCAAGTAGTTTTTAAATTAGGTGAAACTTGGGGGTACACAAGACAAATCAGACTGCTGAAAGGGGTACAGTAGTCTGGAAAGGTTGAGAGCCACTGGTTTATTGTATTGTTCTCATGTCCCCACCTCACTTCCCTACAGCCTCTCCCTTTTGCCAACAACAATCCCTTCCATTCTGTAGCACAGCTCATCCCATGGAATCTCCAAGCACTGTACTATGGAGAAGAGAATCTACATAGCGAGGTGTGCTATAAGCATTTAATTGACATGAGTTTAAGATGGCCACATTACCCACAAGAGGTGAAGCATCCCCCTTCAGATTCCATATGCACTATGTATGTTATAGAAAAAAATTACAAATATTTTGGACGGGTTTCAGAGTAACAGCCGTGTTAGTCTGCATTTGCAAAAAGAAAAGGAGTACTTGTGTCACCTTAGAGACTAACCAATTTATTTGAGCATAAGCTTTCGTGAGCTACAGCTCACTTCATCGGATGCAGTGAGCTGTAGCTCATGAAAGCTTATGCTCAGATAAATTGGTTAGTCTCTAAGGTGACACAAGTACTCCTTTTCTTTTTGCAAATATTTTGGAGTGTCTTTTTTAAAAGGGGGACGACACTAGAACTACTGAAAATTCAAATTTGAGCCTTTTGTTACAAACTTGCAAATGGGATTACTTCTGGGAAATTTTCCCCAAGATTACAAGCCTTCAGAATAGGCCTGTTTTGCAGCAAGAGTGGATCTGGCATCAGAAAAAGCTGTCTTACAATCAGACACATGCAAAAAATAAAATAAAATAATAATAATTATGTGAGCCAGGCTTCAAATGAGAAGGGGAGAGGGGAATCACCATTTCACTTGCAGTGTTGCAACAGGGGAAATTTGTGGCGGTATGGGAAATCATGGCAAAATAAATAAATGAGACCACTGTCCACCATGCTGACCCATAGTCTTTCATTGTTTCCTTGTGCTCTCCAATCTGCCTGTCTGGAATCACCTGTTGTCTCTTGTCTTATACTTAGCCTTTAAGGCCTTTGGGGCAGGTTCTATCTTTCTGTCCTGTGTTTGTTCAGTGCCCAGCACAACAGGGTCATGGTCCATGATGGGGACTCTGAGGCACCACCACAATACAAATGAAGTATAGTGATTTTCTCCATTTTACACAGCACTGAAATGCAGCCCCCACTGGCCGGGACATAGTAGTTCTTTAAAAGTGCACCAACAACCCAAGAAAAGAAGGGAAATGATTATCCTGTATCTCTTTTGAACTGGTATTCTCAGTGTATCTTAGTGCTATAGAGGTTCCCTACCCTGCTTTTCACTGCAATAAAGAAGTCATTACTTTTTTAAGTAGCGTACCCAACTGAAACTGGAGGGTGAAGTTAGAGGGGCAGAATATAACTGCCCAGGCTGGAATTCTTCCCAGACAGAGCGGCTAATATCACTATGCTGGCAAGAAACATTCTGGAATATGCAATAACCTCAAGTGTTAGGCCCTTGGTTTTACATCTTCTCTGAGCAACAGCAGCCTCTGAGCACCACCTTTATCTCCATTTTACAGATGGAGGAACTGAGGCACACAAAAGATAACTGATTTACCCCATAAGCCAGTGAGACTAAGTTACCTGACTCCCAGTCATAAGATTTACCAATAGACCACTCTGAGCTCCTGTTGTCTGAAGTGCTTGTTTTGCCAAGGGCTCCTGGGTTTGCCCAGGTCCTGTGGGATGGTCTGTCCAGACAAGTTGATCTTTGTACTGCTTCAAAGCAAGCACAGCAGGAAGAGGCACAATGGGTTAGGCCCAAGCAGGGAGCAAGAAGGAATCAATGTGGATTTCTGATTAAATGGAATTTGCTCAGACAGAGTAGGAGCTGGGTAGCACCCTCCCAATCTCCCAAAATGCCAGCTGTCCATTTGGGGTCACACCATGCAGTCTGGGCCCCACTGGCTCAAAGAAAAGCAAGTAGAGTCTGCTTAGCAAGGAAATAAAGGGTCGTTTGACACCAGAAGCCCAGAAATGGCTTTTCGCATTACGTAACTTATAGCCATCTCTCCATTTCTTTTAATGTAACTTGATAATCTCATGCTATATTTGTACTAAGCTTCCCATAAACACAACAACAATGTGCAAACCTAACAAATGGAGATAAGCCAGCTGTGGCCCAGGAACCTTCAGTTTAGCTCCTAAGCACCTTAAATAGCACGCACTACATTTGAATACTAACTAGGTACAAATCTCAGGGCATCCAATTAAACTGCAGAACAGAGGTGGACGAGGTAATACTCATGCAGACCTGGCTTCCTCCTGCCCCTCCAATTACTGATGCCCCCAAACAGGAGAGGACAGAAGTTTAGCTTGTTGGGAGTAGTATTTACACCTTACATGCAGAGCATCCAAGCCTAGCTGGGACTGACAATTGCATCCCATTCCCTTCTGTGACAGTCTGTATCCTTATGTTCACTATTTTTTCAAGACTATAATAAATTTTGTACAAAATATGCCTTGTGAGGTATCACCTGAAAGTTCGTAAACTGCTGATTATTATCCTAGTAAAATACACGTGGCAACATTTTATGTAAAGTTATAAGATTCTCCTGTATTACATATTCCAAGTTTAGAAAAGCAGGCACTAACCAGTTCCTCAGAGACAAAGGCAAACTGACACCTCAGCCAGATGCCAACAAAATCAAGCGGAGTATCACCTAATTGAGTAGCCATTCTTTAGCAGGAAGAAGGGTGTGTGCAAAAATCTGCATCTTGACAAAGAAACAGGTGGGAGTTCCCCTATACTCAGATTTTCTGTCTACTGAACCCCAGCTGGAGATGGTTCTTGTGCAACAGCAGCTGGAGATGACTTTTGCGCAAGAGAGGGGCCATAAGAGGAGGAAGAAAATGCCCCAAAGGTACTCTTCCTCCACTTCCTCTGCTTATAGCCTCAACACCACCTGAAGGATTAAGAATTTAACACTGAATTGGGGGAGAGGTCCTGGCCGAAAAGGATTCCAGCCAGCAAGACTGCAAAAGCATGTGGTGAGACAAACCTTTGCTTTGAATTCATTTAGCATGTTAAATTAGATGCTAGTTGCGGTTTTACCTTTTATTTCTTTGTAACCAATTCTGACTTTTATGCCTTATTACTTGTAATCACTTAAAAGCTTTCTGTAGTTAATAAACTTGTTTTATTGTTTTATCTAAACCAGTGTGTTTGGCTGAAATGATTGGGAACCTCCATTTGCGATAACAAGGTTTGTGCATATCACTTTCTATTAATAAAATGACGGGCCTTTTATGAGCTTGTATTGTCCAGAAGGAAACAGCTGGGCAGTACAAGATGCACATTTCTGGGGACAAGTCTGGGACTAAGAATTTGCTGGTATCTCTCTGCAATATAATGTGTGGGTGGCTGGCCAGATCACCCATATAGTACAGCTGGGAGTAATTTACATGCTAGAGGCTGTGTGAGAACAGACCAGGAGTGGCTGTTCTCACAGAGAAGCAGCGTAAAAGGAACCATTGCTTGGAGAACTGAGGAGACACAACTGCTCCAGGGTGTACCCTGGGGAATGTCACACCTCCATTTTAAAAGGCTTTGAATGCTCACTCCCCCATTCCCCTTTTGTGGATCTTCAGTGTCTACAAAATCAGAATCCCCCTGCTATGATACAAGTGAGGAGGCATTTCTACCGTGGCCTGTGCTTGCAGCATTGCACACTGACCTATGACCCAGCCAGTGTGCCGTGATAACTATCTAGGTTGCCTGGTGGCTATATGGGCATATCAACCTGCTGTTCTACACCAACAGTGACCATATAAAGCAGGGACTGAGTGCATCTCTTTGATAAAAGAATGTTACCAGGCCCTGGGGACTCACACAAGTAAGAAGAAATAGGATATGTATAAAGTATGTTGAATGAAACAAATTTTAGCTTAAGAGAGTTATGGGACCCCAACAGCCAAAAAAACAGGGAGTTATTGGCAAGACGGAGCTCACTTTTACCCCAGGTGCATTTTATTGGACTGCAAACCATTTCTGTGCCTCTCATTTTTTGTCATCCTATAACTTCTTTCCACTTAGTTATCTCTTTCCCTTAGAGACTCACTGCTGAGAAACATAAGAGCAAAATTCAGGCTTTGTAAAGTGTGAGATTTAAAAACCCTTAATATGCAGAGAAAGATTGTCATTAATTTGTTTTATTTCAATAAAATCAGCCGCTAGTGGGGTAATTAAATTTCCCCTGGCAGGGGAGATATGACAGGTCAACAAGTATGTGAAAGGCACATATAGGGTGATCAGATAACAAGGGTGAAAAATCGGGACGGGGGTGGGGGGCAATAGACATCTATATAAGAAAAAGCCCCAAATATTGGGACTGTGCCTATAAAAACAGGACAGCTGGTCACTCTAGGTACGCATACCAAGGAAGGAGAGGAAGTGTTTAGGGTGCCACAAAGGGGTTGGAAGTCTAATTAAAAGTAATCGTTCCTGAGAATGCCATCATAGCAGCAAGGTGTTAAAATGTAGAGGAGTCTTCCACGGGAAGGGGCGCAAACCTGTGGCTTGATATACTTGGCACGAAACCTTGGCAAAAGCACTCGTAAAATGTTTAATAGGGAATAACTGTACACTGGCCGGGGAATTTCGTGCATGGCACTCCACAGCAGTAGGTCTTCTGTCCCCAGCTTCTATGACTCATTGTTGGAAACTCAAATGCAACAGCTTTGTGCTAGGGGAATGGATTCAGAAAATGAAACCAGTTGATCAGCTTCACCTTCCAGATGAGCCCAAACGAACAAACAAAAACAGCACCACTGGTGAAAAAAAAAACAGGATTTTTTAAAATTTCGGTCGTAATAACTGTGGGTTGTAATGCCACAGGGGAAGACATTTCCCCCTGACTTAAACATTACTTGTTACATGTTAATGTATTAATGGTGCTCAGATGTATTTAGAAATACCTGAGAGAGATTTTATCTTGGGAGTGTCCCTTTAAAAGTCAGATCTTTTAAAGCATTTTCAGCCCTGGGACACAGTGCCCTGGAAGACGACTGACATTCTGAATAACTGGGCTGTGAATTCAAAATCCCAACTCAGCCAGCTCATACCAGGAGCCAAACTTGCATGTTTTAAATGGGGCAGAGGGGAGACAAAAGAGAGAGAGAGAGAGAGAGAGTTAGATTTATTGCAGCTACATAGAGAAATATCCTCTCAGTGTAAACATTTCAGATGCAACAGTAACCCATTGAACATCTAGGTGTAGGTGGCACATACTATCCTTAATGCTTTGGCACACCATATACAGATGTGCTTACTGTTAGAAAAATGACTTTGTTTTCTTCAAAAAATTTTCACAGAAAATAATTACCATTTTCATTTAGTTCAGAATTTTTCACTGAATTTTCTGATTTTCATCAAAGGAAAAATTCAGCCTGAGAAGATTTTAAATGTCCTCTTCCCCAATTTTCTCTCCCTTTTCTTCCCCTCCCCTTCCCACCCACTTTTTTTAAAACTGGACAAGAGAAAGAGAGGAGTGAGAAAGGAAAAAAAAATCAACAAATAAAAACCAAAAAGTTTTCCCTGGATTTTTAATCAAATTAAATAGAAATGACTTTTTAATTCAAAATGAATGAAAATATTTTTTCTTCATGAGAAATCAGAAGATTTTTAATGATAAAAAGTTTCACTAAAATGCGTGTTTAGTTTGAAAAGCCATTTTTGACAAGAAACATTTTGCTCAGCTCTAGCTACAGCTCCTACTTGATTTTTTTTAACTCCTAGCTCTGCACTCTACTGGGACATCGTTTTAAGAATGCTAGGACAGCAGGCAGGAGGTAGTACTGGAGACTTGTAATGGGCTACAGAGCCATTCTTCTCCAGGACAGAGATTCCAATCTGCCTCCCCCAGGTGAGTAGTGACTGAAAGCTTTTGCCAACTGGCAGTAGTTTGGCAGTCTGTGAAAAATTAGTTGGTGGGCCTAGGTCCAGTTTCTAAGCTAGGCATCCACATCGTAAATCTCACCACTTGATCCGACACTAACTGGTTCTGTTGTTAGCCATTTCAGTACAGTGGCCAAGGCCTGAATGGGCCATGAAGACTTAACTCCCTCTTAAACCTCAGTCTCTAGTATCTGTGTGTGCACTCTCTCCAAGGCAAGGCTAAGACACATTGGTGGGGAAAGCATGTGCTGCTGCTGCACTCATTTTGTGAGCAGATAGAGCACTTCATTCTCCAATCTGGTAGCTTTCACAAGCACAAAAATAACTTTGGGGAAGGAGAGGAAATTTATTTTTAAAAAGCTTTTTGCAAGCTAGTGCAAGGGAGGAAGATACTTGAAGCGTTTGTAATAACCAGGCAGGACTTTTGTTCCCCAATTGTGTTGAGTAACAGAGGCTTAGGAATAACAATGGGAAATGGTATTTAGTATCTGGAGAAGCAGATGGCTTCTGTAACCTGCGAATTGCCAGATTCTCGGACAAATTCATTCCTGGTGTAACTCTAAGGAAGTCAATGGAACTCCACCAGAGATGAATTTAACTCTTTGTGTCTATAGTATCTGTTTACAATATCTTGCTGGTAAGTACTCATTCACTGCATACGTGGTACATGATCTGGTGGCTACAATACACATCTGAGCGTCAGAAGACAAGCTCTCACTGACTATCTGAGTGACTTTGGGCAAGTGGCTTTTCAGACTGTAAAATGGGGATCATACTACAACACCTGGTGTAGTAGCAGAGTTTAATTAGTAATTGTAAAGTGCTTTTAGCTCAAGCAATTCAAAAGGAAAATACCATAAAGGAGTACATCTGTCTTTAGGACCTTACCAGTCTCACCTGAAATTCAAAGAGAGAAGCATCTATAAAACTGAGTGAGTATTCCTTTGCCAATTCTGATGGTACTAAGGAGAGTAGCTGCATACCTTTTGCCACCATGTATTGTTTTTAAACATTCCTATGCTGTTATTGGGTTGGTTGGTTTTAACTGTAACAAAATTCTGAAAGCGAAGATTTGTAAGCACAACCCCAAAACCTAGAACTTTCTTCTTTTGTTACAAATGTTGATTCTCCAATAGAGGTAAGAAATATAATCATTGTCAATTGTATTCAGAGAATCCTCAGTACAGGAGTCTCATTAGACAAAAAAGGGGGCAAGAATTTGGAAAGAGCATCAGCCTAACACAACCTTCTGAATGGCCAGCAAATGCAGGCTGAGGAATAAGATTCCTGTTGAAAAATACATGGTGACAATAGGTGTACAGTTACCATACTGCTCAGAGCTGGTCTGTTGTCTTGGACTGCATCTCACTGTTGGCTCTTTATCAAATGTCCCCCACAGGGAACCTAAAGTTTCTCCATAACAAAGATGTTTCATCCAGACTACCTGAAACAGACATTTCCAAATAGATCCCCTACAAAATCCATTCTCAACAAACTCTTCTTGCTACTGTGCCAGACTAAGATTTCAACCGTATCCATTTGTGCCTGTCACCTCCCACACAACTGCTTGGCGCTAATCCCCAGGAGTCTAGGCTGTTTCTGATGGCAAAATTGGAGTTTGGAACAATAACTCCATTGCAAGCAAGAGCACACATCTTTGAATGGAGGGCAGGCAATAGTGATGCATAGCAGAGAAACTCACTATTAAGTCAGGGATGGGGAGAGTGTCAGAAAAATTTCTGTTTAGAAGGTACTGCCCTAAAAACACCTCCAGATCCACTAGAAATCCATGGATGCTGAAGCAATGTCGTCTTACTCTTTGTCCCAATCAATACGCAGAGTCCCAGCTTTCTTAGGGAACTCCCCCATCCCAGATAAATTCAGCCCCCAAAACCCACCTATTTCCTATCCAGAGGCACAGGAACCCTACCAACACTGGCCTGAAGACTTAACCCTGGGAGACTCTTCATAAGCCATCTAGCATCCTGATGCTATTAGCTGCACAGACTATGCATATAATCAATTCAGTCTCTCCAGCCTCAAAACACAAGGCCTTGAAATTCCTCTAGGGCGAATAAGCCTGTCATCTGCTGCTATGATGTCTCATCCCAGGGGGTCTTTAAGTCCCCTCCTTTTTACAGTGGTCAGATCCTTTGGCCTTGTGCTGAATTTTCCTGCAGTAATGCCCCATGCAGGCAGCTATCATCCTGTCTCCCATAGTCAGTAAAACAGGCAAGGTCAATGCCCTTTCACCCTACTTCTCTCTCACACAAACACACTTTCTGCATTTCTGCTTTCTCCGAGGGACAGTACCTTACTTTCCTTCTCTACTCTGGATTTTAACCCAGGTATTGCATCAATAATACCACATGCAGCCTGGGGTTTCATCAGTAATACCCATTATCCCAGCTCACCCTAACAGACAATTCTCAGGACAAGCAGCCTTTCCGTGCATGCCAAACAACAAAATCACAGCCAGATTCCACACTGAATGACCAAGGTAAAACCTATAGCCATGCAATGTTTGGTTGCAAGTATATCAGATTTCATATACAGTTTGCACATGGATGGGGATAACTAAAGGGGAAAAAAACAGACTGCAGCAACTTGCAATCCCTACCAACCAGAACTCTCTTCTGTTCAAGTGCTTTTACTGCAGACACCACAGTGATGCCTTCAAGTACCTTCCCATAGTTCATTAAGTGATGTGACTAGCAACCATCCATTATGGGAACCTGTGGAACTCCTTGGCAGAGAATGTTGTGAAGACCAAGACTATCACAGGGTTCAAAAAAGAACTACATAAGTTCATGGAGGAGAGGTCCATCAATGGCTATTAGCCAGGATGGGCAGGGATGGTGTCCCTAGCCTCTGTTTGCCAGAGGCTGGGAATGGGCGACAGGGGATTGATCACTTGTTGATTACCTGTTCTGTTTCTTCCCTCTGGGGCACCTGGCATTGGTCACGGTCAGAAGACAGGATACTGGGCTAGATGGATCTTTAGTCTGACCCAGTATGGCCGTTCTTATGTTATGTTCTTACGTGGGTCTTTCTCCCATCTTCTCCCCAGGGAAGAAACTGGATATATTTTAATGAATGAAACATTATTAGTTGACTTTGAATCAGAGACCCACAAGTGAAAGGCTCCACCAACATCTCATGACTAAGCCCTCACACCACAATATATTTGTTATCAAATGAAATACATAACAACCTGTGGCAGTGAAGCCTCTCATGAAATCACAAGTGCAGTACAAAGGCTACAATGACTCATTGCTAAGCCAGATGGAGTGTGGGGTGGAGAAGGAACCTGTAATTGAACCTGCACATATATTCCACAATTATCAAAGGAAATATTCATCACTCCATTCAAGGTGGCTAAAGTAGGGCTTTTTTCTGATTAAAGATTTTAAAAGGTTAAAGTTTTTCCTTTGATCAGAACAGTTTTGTCACAGGAGAAAGCGACCACCTTGCATTAGTGGAGGAACATTTGCAAACAAACAAAAAACACCAACAAAACCACAAAAAAGTGGTCAAAAAAGTGGGAAAGGAAAAGTAAGGTTCCATGGGATATAGCGAAGCTCAGGAGGGCCAGTGGTAGAAGCTTTTATATATTATTGGTAAGCCAGAGTGCTGGGAAAAAGGAATCCAGAGATGAGAAGCATGTAACAAGAGGCCTATGACCTGGATCAATTGTAGTCTCTTGTAAAATAAAGACACACCTTTATTCATCGTACCATTAAGCATTTTGTTATTTCAATGACTCCAATACCCCACTTCGCACGTCTGCCTTGGTGCTGTGCGGTTATCAAGATCTGGCCACAATACCCACGCCCCGGGAAAGAAAATTTGCTGCTTCCCTTTTTTAAAGGCTATATTCAACTGTAATTACTTTTATACTTGCTTGGGAAATCAGACTCAACTCACAGGAGGGTTAAAAAGGGGGGGAAGGAAAGAAAAAAAAGAGAAGAGACAAAGGTAAATTGGAGGAATTCAACTAAAAGTTTCTAAGCCGCTTTCCCTCAAGTTTTAGCCAAAGCAAGCTTCCTTGAAGCATGGGATGGGGTGTGTCCTTTAATATTATTTTATCGGTCATCTAGTCAGAAAATTACTGACATTACTCTTAAAGCCAACAAGATTATCAATCATTAGACAAAGCTTTTATCTGGAGCTGCTGGCAAGAAATAGAAGGCCTTCCAGGACGAGCTTAATGCAGAAGGCTAGTGGTTCAAAGGGGAGGGAGGAGAGGAAGGAGCAGAAGTAGGAAAGATAGGGGAAAGGTTAGTTACCATATATTCCACATCACTGACACTTAGATTATTATTTTGGAGTAGGAAACACAAAACAGCAGCAGCCAGAGTGGACAGCATAAGAAACAGCACAGGTGTGCACAGAAAGGAATTACATCATAAAAGTCTGGCCCACAATGTATAATCACACCACATGGACACTTCATCAAGAAATCTGTTCCTTGTACCAAAGCATCACCACCCACTCTCACTCCCATACTGCCCAGGTCTTTAATTGTCGAGTTGCTCAGGGGCATGCTCTGTACACACTGGTGGTTGTTGGTGGGCCATTCACAGCTGCTGGAGTATGTATGCTGGTTTGTCACTGGAGGGTTGCTGCTAAGCACTGGCCAGCATGTGCTCTCACCCTTTCATCCATCCATTCCTTTCCCCCTGCCCCACATTCCTTCTATCGTTACCCCATCTATTCCTCTCCCGTTCCCCACCCCGCCCACTCCTTTTTAAAATAAAGATTCTTTCCAAATTCAAACAAACAAATACAAGGAAGTAATTAACATCTTGAAGGAAGCAGACAGTAGAATAGTGTCACTCTGTTACTGCATTAAGACTTAACTTTCTATCTCCTCAAACTTCCCGCACTTTAATTAAGTGTTGTTACAGCAGAGGTAGGCAAACTACAGCCCGCAGGACTGTCCTGCCCAGCCCCTGAGCTCCCGGTCAGGGAGGCTAGCCCCCGGCCCCTCCCCTGCTGTTTCCCCTCCCCCGCAGTGCTCTGGGCCACCACTCCTGCCAGGCAGCGCGGCTGGCTCCAGCCAGAAGGTGGGGCTGTGAGCTCCTGCTGCTCTGAGCAGCATGGTAAGGGCGTGGGGGGGGGCGTGAATAAGGAACAGAGGTTCCTGGGGGATGGACAGGGAACAGTTGGATGGAGCGGAGGTTCTGGGGGGGGGCAGTCAGGGGATGGGGAACGGGGGGGTTGGATAGGTGTGGGAATCTGGGGGGGGGGGGTTGGATAGGTGTGGGAATCCGGGGGGGGGGCTGTCAGGGTGTGGGGGTGTGGATAGGGGTTGGGGCAGTCAGGGGACAGGAAGCAGGGGGGGTTGGATAGGGGGCTGGCTCCCGGGGGGCTGGATAGGGGCGGGGGTCCCAGGAGGGGGTGGTCAGGGGACAAGGAGTAGGGTGGGTTGGATGTGTTGGGAGTTCTGAAGGGGGCAGTCAGGGGGCGGGAAGTGGGAGGGGGCAGATAGGGGGCGAGGGCCAGGCTGTTTGGGGAGGCACAGCCTTCCCTACCCCGCCCTCCATACAGTTTCGCAATGCCGATGTGGCCCTCGGTCCAAAAAGTTTGCCCATCCCTGCATTACAGGCAAGTTCTATAGGTTCTGGAGTTGGGTTTATCAAATTAGCTTCTGAAAGGCTGATGGTGTGCATTTGCAGGATGGGTTTGCTGTACAGAATGCAGCTGTAGCAGCAGAGCTGTCCAGGAGCAAAAGAGGCCAAGAAATCTCCCCAATATATTGAGAAGGCAGGCGAGTGAACAAAGGAGAATCCTACATCTAAGTGATACCAGTAAGAGATGGCAAAAGCCCACACCCAGATGACCCAGACCCAGGGAAGAGGTAAAGGAAACCTAGGTTCCAGATCAGAGAAATGGGAAATAGGTTATTAAGCCCATTTTACCACATTATCCCTTTCTCTTACACGTAGACATTCATCCCCAATTTGGGCCCTAGCCCCATATGAAGGGCACCAGAAGGGTAATGGAACAATGAGGTGTTGTCCAATTTCTGGGATACTAGAGAGCTTGAATCTCTTGGAGACAGGCAGAGTAAAGTGGGTACAGTTGGGACTGCCTGGTTCCCTGAGATCCCAAAAAGGTGACTTATGAAAAACCAAGTCAGAGCCAGAAAGAGTGTTTTTTCCTGTCCTCAGTGCCTACTTGGAGTCCCCCAAATATCACTTAACTCAGACATTGGCGAGACATTTATGTAAGAATCATAGAAGATTAGGCTTGGAAGATATCTCAGGAGGTCATCTAGTCCAACCCCCTGCTCAAAGCAGCACCTACCACAACTAAATCATCCCAGCCAGGGCTTTGTCAAGCCAGGCCTTAACAACCTCTAAGGGTGGAGATTCTATCACCTCCCTGGTAACCCATTCCAGTGCTTCACCACCCTCCTAGTGAAATAGTTTTTCCTACTAAACAAACTAGACTTCCTCCACTGCAACTTGAGACCATTGCTCCTGGTTCTGTCATCTGCCACCACTGAGAACAGCCGAGCTCTATCCTCTTTGGAACCCCCCTTAAGGCAGTTGAAGGCTGCTATCAAATCCCCCCTCACTCTTCTCTTCTGCAGACTAAACAAGCGCAGTTCCCTCAGCCTCTCCTCGTAAGTCATGTGCCCCAACCCCCTAATCATTTTCGTTGCCCTCCGCTGGACTCTTTCCAATTTGTCCACATCCTTTCTGCAATGGGGGGGTCTCAAGGAGCAGCTGTGTTGGCCAAGGTTCTCCTCTCATTTGGCCTCTACATGTGCAAAACAATCAGATACTGGCAAAAAACCCACACATGAACAAGTAGCCAATATACAGTCAAAAGGCACAGTTCCTATTCAACTCCATCCCTCTTTGTCCTGGCAGAAATTCTTAATTACTCCAGATCTCAAAGTTTATATCTGCATTGGATATGCATAAATATCAAGGCCAGAATAGACTACTGTGACTTATATGGCCCTATCACTGTAGCATCCAAAGCCCTCCACACACTAGTGAATTTATTCTCATCACCTGTTTGAGAATGTATCATCCCCATTTTACAGATAGGGTATTGAGGCTCTGAGGGATTAAGTGCAAGATCACACAGGGAATCTGTGGCCAAAATCAGCCATTGAACACACATCTGCTGAGTCTCATCCACAAATACCATTCTTTCTCTAATGTAACTGAGATCAGAACCAAGCAGTGGATGAAAGGCTCTACGCAAAAAGTACACGTGGTGGTGGGGTGCGAGGGGATGGCTCAGCTTCTTGTCTCTTGCTATTACTTTGTTCTCCAAACAAAGTTTCAAAACTTACTCGGGAATCAAGACCAAGGAAATGGAAAAGCAGCATATAAGATACCCACAGAGATAAGAAATGCCATTTTAGTATCCTGTATGTGTAGGCTTGGAAGAATTCGATTTTTTTACCCATAAACAGCAGTAAATGTCAATTTCACCATACACACAAACCAAAAAAATATTTCCATTAATAATTATCGAAGTTTAGAGACAAAGAAAAACGCTGTTGGAGAACTTAGAGTGTGATTTAAGGATATTTACTTCGTGTACTTTGACATGTGATGTTGACAATTTGTGTTTTAAAGGTTATAAAGCTTTAACTTTTTGAAGCTCAGTGTCTACTTACAATAAATAATTCCTGTCTATTCCCCCTGGTTGTCTCATACCCTCAACAGCTTCCCGCAACTATGAAAATTAAAATTAAAAAAAGCTTAAAACAAGCAATATTATCCATCAATATTATTTAAAAATAGAATTTGCCAAGCTTACAATGTCCCTACAGGCCTCCTCTGTTATACATACTACATGCCCAATGGAAGAGCCTGTATTAATACTGGGTATTAATGTACAAAAGTCAGGAATTACAGACACTCAGTTCTTCTGCAACTGTAACTTGACCCCTGTGCAGATTTAAGATTTTGTGTTTTGTTGTGGGTGCTGTCACGGTTATGAGTTAGTATGTACACCGTATGGAGAAGGAGGTTGAGTTAACAGCAACTTTGAATTTCCTGATTTTGGGGTATTTAAATTCTCAGTCATGTTGTTGCACTAACTTAGTTGTTGGCACTGAATTTCCTTGTTTTTCCCTTCTTGAGAAACTCCAAAGGAGAGACAGATATTTCAGCAGAAGAGTCAAATGTGATTTTGCATATATGTGTAATTTGACATTAAAAATGCATTATGTCTAATCATTTAAACATAATCTGTGCTTCTAGCTACATGCAGGCTCATATGTAAAGTACTACACTTTAGTATATTCACAGGGCCCATTTTTCATAAAGCCTGGGAGTTCAGGACTGCATCAAAAGAGTATGCCCACATGTGCAATCACTGTGAAATCAAACTCACAACCGCCACTCCTTAAGCACAGGCCTCAACCACTTGAGTTAAAAGAGAATTTGCCTTAGCAGCGATTAAAACAGAAGTACTGTGCCAAAGCCTGAAGGGCTGGATTAACATAGAAACTTGTATTCATAATTAGTTGTATGGTAGTGGGTCAAGGATCGTGGGGGCTCTGTACAAACAGAGAGGAAGGCACAGTCCAGGCTTGGAGGAACTTACAATCTAAATAGACAAGGCAGACAAAGTAAATATTCAGGAGTGAGCTGGGCATGATGGAGGTAAACAGTCACCATAATAGATTTTCCATATGCCTCCACTTGTAGAGACTAGTAAAGCTATTAAAATATTTAAAGCCTCTGGAATAGCTTCTTGTAACATTTAAATATGCTCTAGCTCAGTCAGAATTTCTGCAGGAATTATAGGGTGAAATTCTCTGGCCTGTATTATGCAGGTCAGAGTAAATCATAATGGTCCCCCTTCTGGCCTTAAAATCTATTCATTTTATAAATAAGGCCCTACCCAATTCACGATATTGCATATCCCACAATATTAGGCTTCCACTGCAATTTTGTCAGCCAAGAGGCGGACAGCGAGAGCCCTGCCATGCGTGGGGCCACCAACCACCGGGGCTCCTGCTCTCAGCCATAGGCGTCTGATGGCCAGGGCTCCCGCTGCCAGCCCCGTGCATGATGGGGCTCCTGCTGTCAACCCCAAGCAGCTAGCAGCTGGGGCTCCCACCGTTAGTCCCGGGCATTAATAACTGCAATACAGTTGCAACAAAATGCCTGTTTATCAAAAAAAATTAGCAGGCATAGCATAGTACTTGAGTGTTTATATTGTTCCAGCAATTTTTTCTTAAACAAATAGGCCTTCTCTGGCTTTTCCAAATTACAGCAATTAGTAAGGTCCATTATTACTTTCCTGCAATTTTCCATGTCTTGTCCACAACTCAGCCACAATTATTTGCCAATCATCCCCCAATTCAAGTAGGGCCTTATTTATAAATCAGCTCACTCACAACCACTACAGCAAGATACAAGTGCTACATGTATCACTACAACGCCTGGAATTCTAGCTCTCCACTGACCCACAGCCCATGCTCACAGCCTTGGCAGTTTGCCAGATGAATCATATCTTGAACATGTTATTGGTCCAGTACTGAACGCAGCCTGTCCTGGGCCGCAGACCATAATTTGCAGTCCATAATTTCACCTGATCTGCATTTGGGGAAAATGACAAATAACTGTAACAGTTGTTTTTCTATTTGCCTCTTTCTAAAATGGTGGGGATATTGGACATGGTCCTGGTCATGTTGGATTAGTGATTAGAGGGACACCACTGGAAGTCAAAGGTATAAAACAAATGCAGTTTATCACACAGCTAAGTAATTAAGAAGTTTATGCTCAGGAAGTATGAATACAGACAGTGCTAGGCTCTGTGTGGTGTTTCAGGTTCAGTGTTTCAGACAACTTCAAACACCAAGGTCATAACCACTTACAATTAAAGAACTTCTACCACTTTTCACAGCAGTAGGAGAGTTAAACCCCGTGTCCTAGCCAAATTCCGTCTCCAGTAACCACATAGTTTCATTAAGTCCCCTCTGCAGGTTCAGTTGGTATGCACTCTTTCACTTCTTGACAAATGTATACACTGTGGTGTCACCCCGGAAAATGAGTAATGGCCATACATGACCACATTCATTGTTCAGCTTCCACTTAATAATCCTCCTAGAGTGGGGTGGGTAACTAACGAGGGGGCTGTGATGCCCCCTTGTGACTGCACCTGGGGATTAGCTCTGTAATATCTGACACCCCCCCCTTCTTTCAGCCACTCACACCGCGGCCCCTCTTGCTCTCTAGGAGTCTTAGTACTTCCTTTTCATGTCTTAGCCCTTCTTCTT
This sequence comes from Lepidochelys kempii, assembly GCF_965140285.1. Classification (NCBI taxonomy): domain Eukaryota; kingdom Metazoa; phylum Chordata; order Testudines; family Cheloniidae; genus Lepidochelys; species Lepidochelys kempii. The sequence goes on along the minus strand of NC_136385.1, from coordinate 93,887,390 downwards.
CATGCTACGGCCCTCTGGCATGGACACGAAAGAGTTTTCCCCTTCCGGGGTATCAAAGTCCCACTGCACCAGTTGTCTAGATGTCAGTTCAGGCAGTCCTCAGATTAAAGATTGTGCCACCTTTCCAGGATTAAGTAGGAGAACTCTGGGTTCCAGCCCAGTGACAGTACAATCAGCAGCCAAGGCCCACACCATCTCAATTCTTTGCTGCCATTTCCCTGGGCTTCCTTCTACCCCACCCTCGTAGGCTCTCTCCTCTGCCACCCTTCTGAGTAAACCCCTTCCCTCCAGGTCAAGATCCCAGGGCTTTTGCTGCCCTTGCATATTCTCCTTCTCTCCTCACTAGGCCCTGGACAGTGACTGCAGGCCTCCACACTGCAGCCCCTTCATAGCTGGTGTGGGATGAACACCTTATCACAGAGACATGGTGACTCCACTGCACCCAGCGCTGGGCCAAAGCACCCAGATGATACGCTTATTCAGAGCACCTACAACAGCTCCTCTGAGAGCTTCCAGATGAATTTCAGACATTCCCTCCCCAAAGAGGGCAGCAGATGTATTTCTGTTATAGGTGTGCAAATCAGAATGGAGGCAGAGATCTCGGAAGGGATTTGGGTACTTTTAGGTAGTATTATTTAAAAGCCACAATAATTAAATTATATTCTATAAATAAAACACAGAGACGTCTCTTCCCTACTGTCCATGCAGGAGATGCTCTGGCTTCAAAGAGTCTTGCAACAAACATTTCAGACATATTGACAAAATAAGTAGAGGTTTGTTTTTCTCCCTGCTCTGTATGTATTGCAAGGCCATGTTCTTTATTCCTGCTGTTCTGATATTTATCTTTGCCTTTCTTCTCAATCTTCTCCCGCAAGCCAGAGGCTTGTCTGCTGTCTCTTCATGTTGGATACATGCAAATTTGTTTGGTTTAAAGGTCAGTCATAGCTTGTTTGTACACGGTCTGTCTCTGATGCAGAAGCCCTTTACTACAAGATGAGGAAGAGTTCCGGACACAGGAATTACAGGCCTCAACTGGGTGAAGGTGGAAACTATCAGACCCACTTGTGTCCCATGAAATGCCACCAGGTGACAATAGCTTCTTTCATCCAAGGATCTCCAGGTGCTTTATTAATTACTGTTGCCTTTTGAAACCACCCACAGCCACAAGATTTGGCACTACATTAAGGCTATGTCTATACAATACACCACTGGCAGCGGTGTGTAGCGTATGTGTACCCACACATTGCAGCGAAAAGCAGGTTGCGTCCACACTGCAGTGTGTAGCTACACGGGTCAGTGAAAGGCTCTTGCTGGGGAGACACAGAGGGTCAAGACAGCCTTTCCCCACTGCTTCCTCTCTGCCAGAGCCTTTTCCTGCTACAGGGAGGCTCCAGCAATGGTGAGCTGGCAAAGTCTTTCCTCACTGCTGGAACCTCTCCCTGTGGCGGGGAAAGGTACCAGGAGCAGGGAACCAACAGAGCCTTTCCCCGCTGCCAGTCTTTTCCTGTGGCGGGGAAAGGCTCCACCAGCAAAGAAGTAGCAGTACACTGCACTGCTAAAAACAGCAGTGTAGATGGGGAACCACGGCTTGGGCAAGTAGAGAACCATGCAGGGCAGGGGTAGGCAACCTATGGCACGCATGCCAAATGCGGCACATGAGCTGATTTTCAGTGGCACTCACACTGCCCGGGTCCTGGCCCTGCCAGTTGGGGTTCCGTCCACTGGCCCCGCTCAACCCGCTGCCGGCCTGGGGTCCCAGCCACCGGTCCAGGGGGCTCTGCTGCCGGCCTGGGGTCCCAGCCACCAGTCTGGGGCTCTGGAGCCGCCCCCAGCTGTGGCCTACTGGCCCCAGCCTGGGGCAGTGAGGGGTGAAGACAGGGGCAAGGGGGAACACAGCTCAGCACCCCCACCTTAAAAATTGTTCCAGCGCCACAATACTGGGATATTTTTAAGTCCTGATTTGCTGCTTACATCACTATCACACCACGTGGAACAGCGCCCTGCGTTTGACGCTGAGATTAGAATGTACGTTCAAGAACTGGAATCAGAATTTTCTGACAGATTTCAAGATTTCCAGCAGTTTGGCCCAATGCTTTCTTTTCTAATTAAACCTGAAAAGTTCAGTGAAAGCGACTTGGATTTGTCTGTATTTCAGTGGATGGGCATTGAAGATTTTAAAATGCAGCTCATTCAGTTAAAAAGCTCAGAATTGTGGGCATCGAAGTTTGGAGCTCTGCGGAGTGCACTTGAAGCTATCGAAAGAGATCATGGGGCCTCTATTCCGACCTGCTGGACGTCCCTGCCAGTGAAATTTAATTGTTTGAAGAAAACTGCGTTTGCAATGCTTTCAGCATTTGGATCCACATACCTGTGTGAGAGGTATTTTCACACATGAAACCTGTCCTCTGTCCCTCTTGGAGCCGGTTAACAACTGATCACTCAGAAGCCTGTGTGCATCTTAAAGTATCCAAATACATGCCAGACGTTGGAAAACTCAGCAAGGAAAAGCAAGGAAAGGATCACACTAAACTGATAAGATCTGCATTTTAATTTAATTTTAAAGGAAGCTTCTTAAACATTTTAAAAACCTTATTTACTTTACATACAACAATAGTTTAGTTATATATTATAGACTTATAGAAAGAGACCTTTTAAAAATGTTAAAATGTATTATTGGCACACGAAACCTTATGTTAGAGTGAATAAATGAAGACTCGGCACACCACTTCTGAAAGGTTGCCGACCCTTGACGTAGGGTATAGACTCAGGTACATACCCATACACTTCAGGCACATCTTCACTCACCTAAGCCGTGCCTCACAGTCTACACAGCTATTTATACATGATCTACACTGCTATTTATACATACCTGCTATGTGTGTATGTACAAAAGAAGCATGCTGTGTAGACGTTCCCCATGTCTCTCGACACCCTGCAGGGCAGGATTTCAATATTAGACCTATTTTATAGAGGGGGAACTGAAGCTCATGGAGGTAAGGCGCACATTTTCAAAAGCACCTAAGTGACTTACTTAGGAATTAAAATCCTATTTTCAATAGTGACATAGAAGCCTTAGGTACCCAAGTGCCGAAATCATTTAGAAGCCTTGGAAAATGTTACCCTCAGTAACTTGCCCAAGGCATCAAAGTGAGTCATTGGTCAAGGCTGGGAACAGAATCCAGGAATCCTAAGTTCCAGTTTACCAGTACCAAACCAGTCAGTTTGACATAAAGGCCAATGAACATGCCTTTAAAAGGAAAAAAAAAAAAAGACAGAAATACAAAGATATTGTTAGGTTATGTTACTGAAGACATGCACTATTTATCAGCCTAAAGGTTACAAATACATTTTGTAATAAGCCGGCTGGGGTCTATGTCGCCATTGCCTTGGTTCCATCAAGTACCGCACTATTTAACTGTGTATTGTAGGCCCTGTACTGCTAGCAAAAAATAGAGATTCTCCTTTAGCTCAAGTGGCAGGGCCCTGCACTTTTAAAACCAGAGAACTGAGTTCTATCCCCACTGACACAGTGAGGTCGCCAGTGGACACATTGGCTACACTGTTCAATTATTAGGAGGCCACTGCTCTGTTCATGATTTGACAACTGGTTCCTCCTTCACTCATCTGCCAAGGCCCCCGTTCAGAATTCCGCATTTCCCTGGCAACCGCTGGTGGTATCACTAACAGCCAAGGCAACCTCATGCACACAGCTCTTTGGCCCACATTAGATGCTATGAGGAAGGATGTCAACTACTGTCACCAGAGGAAGATCCAGAGTCCTGGATTTGGATCATGGCAAGTAAAAAGCAAGTAATAAAATAAGAGTAAATGTCTCAGGCCAATCCTTCATGTATATGCTTTTGTCCCCAACTAGGGTGTGTGCCACAGCATCCATTCTTGTCCTCTCTCCCTTCCCCCATCCCCAATTGCTGGTGTAGCCCATGTTTTTCCACTCCTAAATCTCTCCCCATCCCTCCTTCCCTACAGGTGGTACATAGCTTCAGCCAGCAGACCATGTTCACTCCTGCATTTTTTAAAGCCCCATCAATGCAGACTAAAAATGGGTGTTGCATTTAACAGAACATAATCTGGGCCGAGTCTGGGTACATTATTTCCCCTGGTTATTGATGGCCTTTCATAACTCACTCAGGGCTCTGCTCCACTCTGCCATTTGTGAGTTACAAGATCATCAATAACCAGTGGAAATTATATACCTAGAGAGGGGCCTGGTGTAGAATCACGCTCCCTGAATACATACTGCATAATTACCAGTGTAGTCCTGGGCGAAACACAGCAGAGAACAGATTATAAATACCAGCATAAGTGACACCCATGCAGGAGTAAGACATGTGGTTCTTTTTTTAAGTTAATATTTTCTCTCAAGAACACAATACTACTTTCTTCTTCCATGTCAAATGTTTAGAAGTGACTCCATGTCGCATATAATTAGACACAGCCTTGGAGCAACCGCACAGACATCTCCTTACAGGGCCCTGCTGCTGTTCGTTAATAGCTCCCGTGGCTCCTGATGGAACCCCTACAGAGAGACAGACTTTCTAGCCTTGCTATCACTCTGGGATCTATTTGTCAAACACAATAGGCAGCCTCTACCTATTAACAGATGTTTGAAGACTTGGTTACTGTGATAGATTATCAATAGACTGTAAGTAGCACACCATTAGAGTGACCCCCACTTGACCCAATACAAAATATAAAAGACAATTGTGTACAATGGCCAACCACCTCGTACTTAGTCACGGGCAGACTCAAACACAGTTCAAAGGCCATTTTCCTGGTACAAGTTGTTGAGGAAATCCTAGATGGTTACATGGCACTTTGGGGCTCATGCTGCCAGGTTCCCAGTTTAGCCACTGAAACGTGAGTTGGCTAGCCAGCCTTAGGTTTAACTGCTGAAATTTTGTCAGCAACCAGAAGTTTTTCCACCCAAGTCTGCAATGATATTCATAAGCTTTGCTGTAGTGAACGGTGGAGTCTCCCTGAACAATCCTTCTCCCCTGAAGACATATCAGGGGTCTCATGTGCAGGATTTACTGCCTTGGCTAGAGGACAAGATAGGTAAAAGATGACCAAAGAATCACGAAAAAGGGGCAAAGTCCTGGCTTCAATGAAGACAATGGGAGTTTTCAACTTCAGTGGAGCCAGGATTTTACCTTAGATTTTTATTAGATGCCCTGAAGCAGACTGTACTTTACAATCAAGATCACTATTGTACCCTAAAGGCAGGATTTTACACAGCTCTTGTTCTGCCGGAAAATTAGCATTTCTCAAAGATGTTCTAACGCCCTCACTAATCCTGCAGAAATTTTGCTTAAATGTACAGAGCTCCTGGATTGTCTGTGCTATTCTAGAATAACAGCATAAGAATTACCATACCAGGATAGATTTTCCATCCATCCAGTCCACCTTCCTGCCTCCTGGCTAGGCTGGCACAGAACAACTGTCCAACTGGAGTCGTCCTTCTCAGTCAGAGTCTGATGCTGGTTCCTTCAGACAAAGGTACAAAGTCCCAGTAATTCTGCTAGCTCTCTAATACTATCCTGTGGAAATTCATCTCAATTGCAGCTGCTGTCAATTTGTGCTCAGTCCCATATGTTTTTTGTGCTTCTTGCACTCTCCATTCATTCTATCTGGGATCAGTGCTATCACCATGCTACAGGTTACCTCCTTTTCAGAGCCACCCAAATTGTCTATGTGCTCTGCCTGTGGGTTATTATGAGCATTACATCCAATGGCACCTTCAGCAAAGGATAAGTTGAAGTCCTATATTTTATGCCACTTTTATAACTTATTTATAACATATTTATGGTTATAAAAAGGTGCTGTATAAATATTGGTTCTGTGTGTTACCATACTGTATAAAGAAAGGAGATTCCTGAGAGAGGTGGAGCATCCACAACCAGGCATGGTAGACACTGGCATCCTGACACTTGGGGAGGATTTTCAGGGAGAAGGTGGTGCCCAAAATCTCCTGATTGGGCACCACAGTAAGTTGGAGTCATAGACCTCTTGCCATTTCAGACCGTTTTCAACAGGATATTACACTGGCAGTGCTGGTGGATGGTTAACCCTATCTTGCTGCAGTCAGCTAATTATATGTTGAATTTCCATTTCTATTTCCAGAAATTCCAATTTCCAGTATCCATTTTAAGACATGGTGCCTTTACATTGCAATGTTTAGCCCCTCATTCCCATGTTGCAGGACAGGAGAGTAAGAGCAGTGCCTGACAGACATTCTCTATTTCATTTAGGGTCTTCTCTCGTATTTTCCCTTACTCTTTCAAACCAAACAGGGCACAAAGAGAATTTAAAGCCTTGCAAGTGCCCTATTTTCTCCATATCATACTGTCAGCATATCTGCCCTCTGCCCTACAGGGATCTCCCATGCAGGCAAAAAGGAAATTCTGTCTCCATGACCTATGCAGTTCTTGGGTTCTCAGGAGATAGCAAATTTGGGGAACAATTAGCATTAATTAGGGGGCACTTTTACAGTAAGGATGTTTCTCAGATCATGAAGAGCCGCTTTTTCCCCAGAGGCATCACAGATACATCCAGAGAAGCATTCCCATGAGAACTTTGCAGGCTTTTCCAACTATATTGCCTATTTTCTCATCTGCAGATTGAAGTCCCCCTGAAGAGACGTTTATTGGAGAATTAACTTATTAATAGCTCCCACAATGGGAGATGAGTCGATACAAGACCTTTGGCAGATGGGAGTCACTGATCAATAATTACTCTTCTATTAAATGGTCGTTCCCTTGTGCTGGCAGAGACCCCTCCCCTCATACACAGCTGCAGCATTACTCTTTACAGGTCAAGGATTAAAGGAGGACCCACAACAGAGGGGTTTCAAGGAAGCAGCGAGGAGTAGTCTGATGGAGTGCACCCCTATATTCATACCCTACATACCACTGTAATAATATTTGTACAAAATATGCCTTAGTTTGTTAAGTTTAGGAAGCATTTTACCTTTATTTCTCTTGTAACCATTTCTGACTTCAATCGCCTTATACTTGTACTCAATTAAAATCTGTCTCTTTGTAGATATATCAACTTGGTTTACTATTTAATTAAAACTAATCTAGTATTGTGAATTGTTTGGGTAACCCCATTTAAAAGTTGTATATTGATCCCCTTAGTGGAGCAAATGACCTAGTATACCTGGACTGCCCCGGAGAGGCTCGACAATGAAGAACATCCATTTGGAGAGGGGAAATCCGGGACTTGGAATGTGTTGGGGTCACCCTGCAAGTAGTAACCAAGGCTGGTGGAAGCCAGAGGGTATCTGGTGCTTGCTGACAGGATGCTGGGGTCAGAGTTGCTGAACCAGGGCTGTGTGGCTACACACAGACACTCAAGGTGGGACCTGCATGCTGTTTGTGAGGAGCCCAGTTTGGGAGGTGCCCCAGGTTGCTGGGCAAGTGGTGACACAGCCCCTCACTGGTGTGGATTGCACTCCAGAATGTCATAAGTGGGAAGGAGGGGGAGAGAGAAAAGAAGTCCCTCCCCTTCCCCTTTTGAAAGTTTGGGTCTTCTGTCCTCCATCTATTACCTTTTTAATCTATAGATATTGATGTGGTAAGTCAATCTGAGGGAGGAAAGTGTCTTCCAGGAGATGAAAAGCTCTGGAAATCTAGGGAAACCCACCAAGAGCAGATCGGGGGCAAGAGGAGAAAGATGTTAGCAGCGATGGGGTCTTAACCAGTATACACATGGCTAAAACTGTGTGAGCAAAGCAGCAGCAGAGCCATGCAAAGGTCAGGTTCTCTGATACAAAATAAAACATGCTGACTTGCTTGTGTTGATTGGAGACTCTAGGTACCTGGCTAAATGATGCACCTCAAACCTCATCTGCAACCCCCATCCCCTGGTTCTATTCCATTGTAGGGCTCCCCATCCAATTCCACCAAAGCACCTCAGTACTGACCCACAACATCCCTTTCTATTCCAGTCCATTCACCTCTCCTGAGCAGAGACCACCATTCAAACTAAACTGTGAGATGCCTGGTGATGGTGGGGGAAAGCCAACAAGGGCCTAGCTTAAGATCAGAAAGCATATTCTGGTTGGGACTGCAGCTCAACTTTAACCCAGGTCTTCAGAGGGGACAAGCATGTGCACAAACCAAATGAGTCCTTTAGAGCTTTAACCAAATGACAAAGATCAACAGAAGGAAATTGGCTTTAGCTGCTGGAATAGATCAAGCACTGCAAACATCACTCACGAGAAGGAGAAGCCCCAGCATTTGGAGGGTTTCCTCTGTCCTTTTTTGGACCAGCATTCCCTGACTGCAGAGAATCTGGTATAGTGGTCCCTGGGACCATTCTATTGGCTTCTTCCCTTGGCTCTCCACATGCTGCATCTCCAGGAACTGCAAGCACAATCATAGATTTTCCTCCCAGGCAGCCTGACCTCTCTACTGCCATCAAGTGCCAATTGGCTGAGTCCTGGGAGGAGAGTACCTCAATGCAGCAGAGGTCCTTCTTGCCTTTGCTTTATGCCTAGAGAGTGGGGTGTCAGGTGTTCCCAGGAGAGAAGACAGTGCTACAAGCACCTCCATATAGAATCCATTTAACTTAAGGGAGAAATACAGTGACCAAAGAACAACATGACCAAAAGCTCCTAGTTCGGCCTTCCTTCAGACACCTTAACCCCCACCATCCACAGGGAGATTTTACAGTGTGGACATCCAGAAGGGTTAAGATAAATCCAGTCTTCCCTAAGCTTCTCAAACAGAAAGAAAAACACTCACCTGTGACCCAACTTCAACCTTCACCAGCAAAATACAAATACCTGATTTGGTGGTGGAGATACACTCTTTGTCCCATCTTTTGTCCGATGTTTATTTAAAGCAAAAAGGCGCCATCTTGATGTGTCAACTAGGAAAACAGTATGTGAGCTCCCCCTGCTGAGCTGCAACAAGTGCTAGAAACCTACATGTTCCTAAGTTAAGCACATTCCTTTCACAGTCACACTGGTTTCTGCTTGGGTAGAAATACAAGGAAGTGGGAGGCAGAGATGGAAGAGAAGAGGGGGGGAAATCAGATCACATCCACTAAATAAGAGAATGAAATAAGCCAGTGGAGGTGGTGATAATCATTTCCATTCTCCATGGATCTAGATTGTCAAAGGTGCCCTGGGTAGCCCCACTTACTACTCTGCACCCATGATCATACCAGCAAGACTTAGCCAAGAAAACCACCATGTCTGACCGAGACCTCTTGGAATGGGTGCCATTGGAAGTGGCATCCGTCCTCCCAGCCTCAGCATCTAAAGTGAGGCATTACACAGGTGAACATTGCTCATAAAAAGCAGCAACTGCAACACCCCCCGTGTGACAAGGAGGCTGGAGCAGTGCTGAGGAGTTGCATTCCTGAAGGGGAGTCTCACCCCATCCTTTGTAGCTGGAAGGAAGGTCACCCCTGTCAGCAGGTAGGAGGTGAAGATGAGGATCTCCACAGGATATTCCCTGGCCCCGAATCTATCAAACTGAAAACTGGAGTTGTCCAGAATTTTCCATCAAAAATTAATACTTAATTTTTCCTGGGAATTTATCAGTGCTTATTACCACAACAACAAAAACAGGTGAAAATTGGTGCAAAAAAACTATTAATAATTTTTCTGGGTAAATATTGGGGTTTATTTTGGTGGACAGAAAGACTGGGGGGAAAGTATTCTGCAGATTAATGCTTTGAATTTCATCCACCAGTGTGGCTTGCTGCAGAACTAAAACAGAACTCAAAACATAAGGCCACCTCTGAGTTTAAGAAAACAATACATCTCTAATCCCCAAATAAAACTTTTCATTTGAATAAACAGTTTACTGTTGTAGACTTAGAACTATTAGCCTATAAATATTTACATTTAATAACTGGGTCACATCATTTGCAGCACATAAACAGAAGAAAAGGATAAGTTGAGTGTTTGTTTTTTTAAAACTTTCAAATGCTTCCTTGTGTTCTGAAACATTTTGATACAGATTTTCATTTTCTTCCCATTTTAGCATGTCAAATCTTGAAACCGTTATCTGCTAACAGCCTGAAATGTGTACATGGTGGGCATGAGATTCATCAGTACATTCAGATGTGCACACACTTCAAAGTTTGCGTGCATGCCTGGTAGTGTATCTTCTAGACTACCATATAGCCTTACTTCAACAGATCAATGTATTATCGTAATACATATATCTCATGCAATGTATTGTATTTTCCTAATAAAACACGTTATGTTTTATATAATTGAATGACACAACAGTAGGGTGAAAATCCGGAAAAAATGAAAAATACTTTTTGTAAAACCCAGGAAATTTTTGGCAAAAATTGGTTTAAACTGAAAACAAAGGAGCTTAATCACGCAAAATGTAATCTGGCCAGGAAGCCTCACCCGTAGGGGAGAATGAGGGCACAGCAGTGGTGAGCTGGAACCGGTTGTTAAATTTAGAAGCCCTTTTAGAACCGGTTGTCTCACGAGGGACAACCGGTTCTAAAAGTGCTTCTAAATTTAACAACTGGCCAAAAGTGGCACCTTAGGTGCTGACTCTGTGGGTGCTCCGGGGCTGGAGCACCCAAGGGGAAAATTTGGTGGGCGGCAGCTCCCCGCCCCACCATTCATTGGACTCTGAAACAGAATTAAAAAGGGGTAAACGATCCATTTGAATCCAGAATGGTAGTTAGAGGAATCATTGGGAGTCCCCACCCTGACTATGGCTCCCCTAGGGAGGAGAGAAGGAAGAGCATGTGCAGCCAGCCCAAGGGGAGAAGAAAAAGATACCATAAAAGCCTGCTGCAGACCCCATAGTAGGAGGGGAGAGAGTGAAGTAATAAGAGAACTACCTGGTCTCGGTTTCTGGCTGACCCTATGAAGTCACCACTTAGCATCCACCCTCTGTCTCCCCATCCCATTGCTGCAGGCTGGATCCCTGCCAGAACTGCAGGGACTGGTTAGATCATTAAGTTAGAAGGGGGGAAGATCAGCAGCAGGAAGGAATGCTCTCCCTTATCCCACACCAACTTGCATGTTCATCCCATGTTCTTACGACTCCTATCCAAGTTGGAGGGCTGGGCTGAGCTGAGTGCTGTAGTACTCATGGCAAAGGACTGGGAGTCAAGATTCCTGGGTTCTATTCCCAGTTTGATTCTCTCAAGGTAATACAAGTAAGGCCATTCCGCCTCTTTGTGCTTCAGTTTCCCCTTTGTGAAAGGTCAGGCTTCCAGAGTGTGTAAACGTTGGGAGGAGCAGAGGGGATAGATAATCCTGAAGCAGAGCAGAGCACTGACCTGTAGATTTCACCAAACACTTGAACTCAATGATACAATTGAACGCTCTCAGCCTTCACCCTAGGGACATCCCTAGTTTGCTGGGTCAGAGAGTTTACCCCCAGATTGCCTTCCCTATAGGTCCCAAATCATCGCATCTGAGGCTTGAGGTAAAAAAAAACGTGTGATTCAAAAATAAACAAAGGATAACGTAAGCATCTTACAATGCTGCACACATCCTATTCATAGATCACTCAGGCCCCAATCCCCACCATGCATTTATTATTAATCTGTCTGTTATTATAGATAAGGCCCTGTGGGGGAAAAAAATCACAATTTTTTGCTAAAAACATTTCATAGCAGCATCACAGGTGAAAGTTGGAATTTCAGGGGCTATGCACAGTCACTGAGTCCCCGTCCTCCCCAGACTGCTGCGATTTTTCCAACAGCAGGGAGGCAGAAGCAGGCATCCCCGCTTCTGCCGCCCTGCTGAGGCCATGGCTGCTCATGGAGGATAATGGGCCAGTCCCATCCCAGAGGAGGGCAGGGAGGTGGCATACCAGTTCTATCCTTGGGAGGGAGGCTCACCACATGGTGCCGGCCAGCACAGCAGGGATTGGGGCCCAGCACACTCTGCACTCAGCTCTGGCCCAGGCAATCGCTGCTGCTGCTTCCAGTCGGATGGCAGGGAGACAGAGAGGTGCTGACAACGTGGCAATGAGAAGCCTCAGCCTGACCTGCCCCCAGCAGCCCTGGACCAACACTGCAGTGGTGTCTGACGAGGCGCTAAGACCAGACTCCATCTCTGCCACCCCAGTCTCCCCGCCGGGACAGGGCCTCCCTCACACACCTGCTCACATTCCAAGCAGTGGCAGCATGGTGCGGGGGATGGATCCCAGTCTCAGCTCTTACAGCATCTGCCCTGGGCCTGCTGTGGGATGGTCAGGGCCACGGTTCCTAATCGCAGTGTTGTCAGTGCCGCCCACTCTCCGCAGGCAGCCTGGGCAAAAGCTGTGAGCGGAGTGAACCAGGCCCCAAACCCCAGGAGCAGTAACTTTTTTTTAAACTGAATAAATTGAACCTAATGGTAGTCCCTAAAACCAGAGAAGTGCACGGATATTCCTGGGCCTCAAATACATATGTATTACCCACCAGACCCAGAAACATATTACACATTCTACATTGTCAATATTGGTTGTGTTCTCTCTTGTTTTCCAATAAAGTAGGTGCTCCCCTTCTCCATATTCTCTCTAACACAGCAATCTGACACTTCCCTCACCAGCTCTCTCAATCTTCCAACCTCACCCCCCACTCCTCTCACACAAAGGTTCCAGAAACCTAAGTGTGTGATTTTAGAATATTTTAGGCTAATTTTTCTGTTAAACAGATAATAAAAACCCTGAAACTGACCACGTCTCCTTTGTTTTTGGTTTCTCCTCAAAAAACCTCTTTGCTCAACTCTTTCTGTCTCTGCTCAATGTGTCTTTTCCCTACAGATAAGCCTTTCTCCCCTAACAAACTATTCCCTTCTCTCCTCTCCTACTCCCCTTTCCACCCCTTACCTCCAAGTCCTGACTCCTAGCTCTTTCCTCACCCTTGCATGTTGTACTGCCTATTTCCCTTTGCTGCCTGTCTAGACTCTTATGAGACACCCAGCACCAGGAGACAAAGTACCACCCAAAGTGAACATGTAAAGCTCTGTTCAGATGGACACATAACTGTAGAAGCTACTATTCTGCTCTGTTCCTCATTCACTCTCTGTTGTTCTCTTCACTCCAGGCCTTTTTCCATCTCCTGCTCCTAACCCCTTTCCAGTGTCTGTTTTCTCACCCAATGCGTCCCAGAGTCCCTCAGCTTTTTGTCTCTTACAGTCTACTCTTGGGTCTCTTTCCCCATCAACCTATCCTTTGCCCCAGTGTATCCTCTGCACCCTCAGCCCCAACCATCCATCTGTATCTAACCCCATGACCCAAGCCTCCCCAATGAATTCTCAAGCCCCTGAGCAAATCCTCAGCCTGCCCGGACTCCCTATTCATTTCCCTCCTCTGCCCTTCACTGAGCCTCTAGTACATTTTGTGCCCCATCATCTGAACCCCTGTGTCTCCAATCTATAATTGGCCTCTGACTCCTCTCCTACACTGTGAGGCAGCCAGCTGGGTGATACTGAGCAGCTGCTGCAAGGGAGACAGAGCAACTGGAGTTCAGAGCTCCCTGCTTACACAGGGGGTGCCACCTCCTCCTTTTTGCAACAGCACACTATGGCCTTCCTATAGCAACATGCCTTCTCACTGAGAATTAGTCCGAAGAATTGAATGACGCTTTGGTGGTCAAAGTAGCCTCAGTGTGAGGCTTGGATAAAGGTTGCAGCTGGTTATTTTGAGCAAAACAGTTCACGCATCCCTACTAATGACATAAGGGGTGAAAAGAAAAGGAGTACTTGTGGCACCTTAGAGACTAACAAATGTATTTATTCACTTTCACTTCTTGGAGAAGCCGAGTGAGGATGCACTTCACTTCCCCTGGAAGAGACAGCCAATCTCACAGCCTTTATCAACAATCAAACCATAGAGGGGCTATTTACATCTCGAACCCCATGCACTTCCAGGAGACAATACTGTGTAAGGAAATCCTCTAAATGGCAAAATGGCCCCTCATGTGCGCAGCCTTTACAGCAATCATGTCCTAGGGAAAACAAAAGGAATAAGGCAGCAGCACCTGTTGTTCTTTGCTGGGCATAGAGTTAGTGCACCACTGGGGACAAAGACGCCTGCATGATGGGGAGGGATGGATCAAGAGTCTGGCACAAGACCGTGTCTCTCTACTGAAGTTTGAGTGACCTATTCTCCCCACATCTCACTGAAAGAAGCTCCCAGAGTTGCCACCTCCAGGCAGATCTGTAATGTGAAGTGTTACCCAGCCAGACACTAGGATGTGGGGGAAGGAGGAAGGGGAGGACACACAGGCAGCCTGCGGTTGAGAGCTCTGAAAGCCTAAGGTCTCTGCAAACGCCCGAGTTAAAAGCGGAGGCAGCCTTCGGGATCGATTATGCATGCACGCCACTGAAAACACAGGCTGCTACAGTGCCAGAGCCCTGCTGGATAATTTATATGCTGGTGTTAGTATTCACAAAGCAGTGGGCAGAGTTCAAAGGAATGAGGTGGGGAATAGAAGTTTAAGACTTAGACAAACACAGCGACAGCCAGCACGTGCCTCAGTGCTACCAGGGGCCTCACTTGTATATGTTACAGGGAGCAGCCAGGAGACATTCTCAGAGCAGGAAGGCAACAGGTGCTTTGTCTGCCCAATTGGCAGGTGGGACAAAGGAACACTCAGAACCAGTGTATGCACTAATGTTCAAACATTAGGGAGTGTGTGTGCACGTGACAATGTGTCTGTTCATTTGGTCCTTGGGCAGTGTGGGGGCTGTCTTCCTCCACAAACTTTCACAAATGTCCCTCCAAACACTATCCCTGACCTGACATGCACAGGGCCACATACGCACAGTTCTACCAAAACCCTTCAGTTCTGACCTGCAGCCCTTCTGCTATTCCTGTCCTGACAAGTACACCCCCACACCAACACAACTCTGCTGAAGCCCTCAGGTCCTGACCTACAGTCCTCCACTCTTCCCCAACAACAACATGTGCCTTTTCTGAGCCAGTTGTGCTCCAGATGCACTAGATTACATGATGGTTTCTGCAACACAGATCAACACACATTATAGCAGGGGTGAGCAAACTTTTTAGCTCAAGGGACACATCAGGGTTGCGAAACTGTATGGAGGGCCGGGTAGCGAAGGCTGTTCCTCCTCAAACAGCCTGGCCCCCGCTCCTCCCACTTCCTGCCACCCTCAGAACTCCCTGCTCCTTGTCCCCTGACCACCCCCTCCCGGGACCACCCGCCCCAACCCCCCCACCCCCGGGACCCTACCGCCTATCCAACCCCCACTGCTCCCTGTCCCCTGACAGCCCCAATCCCTATCCTCACCCCTGCCCCCTGACAGGCCCCCTTGGACTCCCACACCTATCCAGCCGCCCCCTGCTCTCTGTCCTCTGACTGCCCCCTGGGATCACCTGCCCCTTATCCAAACCCCCTCCGCTCCATGTCCCCTGGCCACCCCCCACCAAGGGACCCCCTGCCCCTTATCCAACCCCCCTGCCCCATCCAACCATTCCCTGCTCCCTGTTCCCTTACTGCCCACCGGGACTCTCTGTCCCTTATCCAACCCCACTCCCCTCCCCCTTACCATGCCACTTAGAGCAGCAGGAGCTCACAGCCCCGCCGCAGCCAGCCACGGCTCCGCGCTGTCCAGCAGGAGCGGTGGGCCAGAGCACTGGCAGTGTGGCAAGCTGAGGCTGCAGGGGAGAGGGGACAGCAGGGGAGGGGCCGGGGACTAGCCTCTCTGGCCAGGAGCTCAAGGGCCGGGCAGGACGGTCCCGCGGGCCGGATGTGGCCTGTAGTCTGCCCACCTCTGCATTAGAGACTAAACTGAGACCATCAAACTCCTTTCACTTGTGATTTTACCAAGATTTGATCCTAGGTCTTCAGAGAAGAAGGCCGGGTCGTTAACTACCACTGGCCACCCAAAAGTTGAACTCTATGCATTGGCCCAGCTTTACCACTGCCGGTGCCTCTCAGCCATCTGGTTATCAGGAGAGAAAGATGGGCAGACAGCAATGTCATCAATTTACCCGTCACTACGTCTGCACACGTTTTAGATCAGACACAACACAAATGGCATTAGAGTAAGTACCAAAGGGTTGACTTCAGCAGAGATGCAGAGTAAAGGCTGTCTGCCCTCCCCCATCCGCAAACTCCAGCACACATACTGTTCTGGACTAGATCCCAGAGACGTACAGCAGTTAGGCCCATCACACCACTACTGCACCCCTAACACAGCTAGCCAGTCTGCCACAGAGAGGGAAAAGCAACGCTATGTATATGATGAAGAAAGAAGGGTCCTAGCCAGGTGCCCTGCCCTTTGCCAATACTCTGAATCCCATGCATCCTATTCATCCAGCCACTGCCTTCACATCTCACCCTCATTTAATCAGAGGCCTTCCCCACAATCCCCTGCCACCAGGGGCATCCCAGAAGTCACATGATCTGAAGGGACAGCCAAGCCTGGGCCATGTCTGAACTAGAGATGGGCCTAAATGAAAGCCCACATGTCTGAATTCTGGAGACAGAACCAAACTGGGTATCATGTACAGACTGTGCTGGTACCCCAGATTATTAGTCCACCTACAAATCTGCGTCCCGCTCATCTGTTCCAACAGAATATAGTATCCACAGGGATTTCCGGGGTGGGCTGGATTCAGTAACAGAAAACTGTCTCTGCCAGCGATCAGGTTGGGGTAGGTTTTGGAGAGGTGGTTTGCTACACTTGGCTCTAAGGACAATTGCTAGAACCACCTCTCCTCTCCACATTTCTGTCGGGTCATTTTACAAAGCAGTATGTTTTTCCACGGAGCCTGGCAGACACCCTCAATGTTGAGTTTATTTCATGTCATGAAAAGAAAAGGAGGACTTGTGGCACCTTAGAGACTAACCAATTTATTTGAGCATGAGCTTTCGTGAGCTACAGCTCACTTCATCAGTTGCATCCGATGAAGTGAGCTGTAGCTCACGAAAGCTCATGCTCAAATAAATTGGTTAGTCTCTAAGGTGCCACAAGTCCTCCTTTTCTTTTTGCGAATACAGACTAACACGGCTGCTACTCTGAAACCTGACATTTCATGAGTCTGTCTCCATATTCTGCAGCTAAGACCATAGCTTTGGAACAATTACACTGTTTGCCTTATACTTTGCATTAGGCTATGGCAGAGTCTCCTGAACGAAAGTGGTGGCAGCCCTATAGCTTGTGATACTCAGAACGGGACTGGATAAAGCACTAGAGAACAGAGTGTAGGGAAACAATCTTGCACTGACCCCCAAGGTGAAGAATATCAACTAAAGGCGACTAAATTTAGTCTAATGTCTATGATCCTTCATGAGAAGGATTTAACCCTCTTCTCCTGAATTTTGGGACCCATTTTAGAGATGGGGAATCTGAACTAGTGACCTGCCTCAAGTGACACAGCAAGTCAGTGGCAGAGCTGGAAGAAGAGCTCGTGTTTCCTTCCCTATCCACTTGACTATACTGCCTTCCTGCTCAGCCCAGCCTGGGAGTGGGGGGAAAAAATGGAGATTTCAGGAAGAACAAATGCTTGAACGTAAGTGCATGAAACTATCTGGACACGTACAAGAGAAAAGAGGCTTTAAAGCAGAAAGGGAGAAGTTGTTCTTGTTACATGGAAATGGAAAGACCAGAATAATGGATTTAACAAGGACAGAAACAAAAATTAAAGAGAACAAACAAACTTGAAATAGTAAATAAGTCAGATCAAGAACAGAGGCATTTTCCCAGTGTGACTTTGGAGAGATCAGAATCACTAGGCAGCTCTAAGAAATGGTTTTCTGAGCATCTACTAGGGACAATCCACCAAGATCAGAGACTAAGAAGAGGGAAAAAAACAAACAAACAAACAAAAAAAAACCACTGAGCAACACTACCTATCTGTCCTCTTCATTTTACAAATGTGAAAACTGAAGCTCAGAGGACATGAAGGGCCCAAGACCACAAAAATACCCAGTGCCCTTAGTGACTTGTCCCCAAGGGCACACAACAAGTCTGTGGTAGAACCAGTATTAGATCCCAAGATTCCCAGCTCCCATTTCCAGAGGCCTCCCTTTTAGTCCCTTTTAGCACTAAAGATCCGATAATTACACTAATTGGGGTCCTCTGGAGTAGAGGATTCCGGACAGCCACTCTACCCAAAAAGATTCCCTAAATGGGTGCCCCATAAAACAGGGCCTTGGTCTTACAGCTTGTTTGTAGTTAAAATGATCTAAAACTTACAGCACAATACCATACTACTGACCATACAAGGTATGCCTTAACATTCCCTCAATCCCCACTGGGCTGCTAAAGGATGTCAGCGGCACAGCAGATGTAAATAAGAGGAAGGCTGTGAACAGTAACATAGGGGTTAACAACAAGCACTTTCCTGTCATGACTGTGGTTGGCAGGTAACATGACCATGTGATATTAGCTGAATCACAAGTGGCGGAGGGGAGTATAAGTAAGAAGCTTGGCATTGCCAGTCAAAACACTTTTCCAGCAACAACCCAGGGAAGAACAAGAATTTATTGGTGACAGAGGTACAAATATAAATTAATTTTATAAACCTGGTATACAGTATATCACTGCCCAGAGAGGGATGCTCAAGTACAACTGGACACCAACAGAACAATTCAAAAATCATTTGATCCTTTAGGAAATAAAAATGTTCCTTAGGTACCCAGAAGAGACCTTCTTGTAGGCACCTGAACATAAATACACCACAAGTATTAAATGAAGTGGACAACACAGAAATCTAGTCACCATCCCATCATGAAGACCTTCCTTCCAAAAGTAAGTGGATTCTAGACCCAGCTTCAAAAAGGTGCTGACACCAAGGCTTGGGAAAGGAAGGACAGTGTTTCAAGCGGCAAAGGCATTGATATGGTCAGCAGCATTCACAGACTCCAGGTTCTCTCACTGAGTTACAAGGAACCCCAGAAGAAACAAGTTATTCAATAATCAACTGGAATGTCATCCAACTAGGCACTAGCCAAGATGATCTCCTGACACCTTGACTAGTGGTCTAGCATGCCCCAATCATATCAGCTGTTGTGATTACACAACAATTTATCCCCAGGCATATTCATATGCTGCAGAGTAGAATCCTAAGACCTTCAGCTCCAAAAAGCACAGGCCTCTGTCTCTTGAACTAAAGATGATGATCTCCCTATGGTAGTAATAAGTCCCTTATCCTTCCTGAAGGTCAGCCACCAGAGGGCAACATCACTTGAATACGAAGAATATAGAGTTGCCATAGTTAATTCTAGCAAAAATTCTGAAAGGGATATTGAATTTCATAGATTAGGACTCAAGCCACTCTCTAACTATTAGAGAGCAGGATAACACTTAATGAGGAGGGAGCAGATTATCCCACATTTGCCTACTGCGGGGTTCTTCAACATTGCTCTCAAGCACGTGGTACTGGCCACTGTCAGAGGGAGGATACCTGCCTGAATAGACCTTAGGTCTGATCCAGTATAGCAAGCGGCCGTGGAAATCATTAGGAACCATCCAGACACCTCATAGCCAGACCCCAAACCTAGCTCTGGTCCCACATGCACATGTTCCCAGAGGTTCCTCTGAACCAAACAGGAAAACCTCTTTCTTATAAAGGCCTCAAGGTGTGCACTACCAAAGAATTGACTGTAAGGCCACCACAGTGCTCCACGGTTGGCTACTTATACGAACCCAACTACTAGTCAGACAAAAAAATAAACAGTCACTCACAGCGTCTGGACTCACTTTTCAGTAACTTCCCTGAACTTCTATGGGAAATGAAAAGCAATTCCCTTAGCAACTTCTTCAGAACTGCCATAGCCTACATCATTAGCTATGAAAAGCACCTGCCTTTAATGACTCAGCTTCCAGGTGTTCCTTCTCAACTCCCTTGGGCCCTAGAGCCCTCCCACATAATATCTAACTTAGACCACTTCCCTTTATTGGGGAAACTGGGATATGGGGGTATCATGAGCACCTACTCTGTGGCCCCAAAGGGTTTGTAACACCCTTTGTGCACCCCTACATTTCACATAGGCCACAAAATAATAATCTCAGGGTAATTGTCACTCACTACACACATGTGGGCTAGATTTTAACTGGGGAGCCATAGGTGTGAAACTCTTTCTTCTTGCCTCCCAATCTTATTATTTAACCACAAGGCCATACTGCCTCCCCTACTTGCCCTCCATACAACTTTACTGACTTCAGTGGGGTTGCACAGGAGATCTGCAGGTATAGAATTTGGCACACAGTGTGTTTATCTTCCTTAAGAACTGCTCCTCCATGGCTAGCCAGTTCCCTTTTAGGTTTGTCTTGAAGCTGCAGTAGGTCACCTGCAGCCAGATTTTTGCACCTTCTAGACTGGTGCCTGTGGACCAGATAGGAAGGCAGCAGCCAGTTAGGTTCTCTACAGGAGAGGGGAACCATTTAAAATAAAGTAAGAACTGACTGAAATCTTTGCCGAGAATTTGAATCTCACTTTTCCAGAGGTTCAAAAAAGGTCAGATAGATTCTTCCCTCACCTCATTATTTTTAATTTACCCAGCACCACCTCAGACTGGAAACAAAAGGAAAAACAGAAGCTGTTCAATCTTAAAAGTATTTCTTAAAAATAGCAGGGAGGGGAGATTTTCCAAGCAAGAAGTCATAATAAACCTAGAACTCCTACCACCTGCCCTATGCCTCCTCCCCAGGTGAGAAAAAAGGCTCGCTGTCTCGGATGTAGGGAGCAGAGTGCACTGGAGTGGGGGAGGGAGGGGATGTCATGTCATCCCATCATACCTTCCAATATGCTGAATTCCAGGAGAGGGCATGTTAAATATGTGCCTCACTCAATGTTATATTCATGTTCAGTAATCATCTCCTGCACATGGGGTAAATTGAAGTCCAGGTGAACTACCAGTTCTGGCTCTTCTAGGCAACACGAGCACACACACCGTTACAACTGATGTTTTCATTTGCACCTGTGTTTAATTAATCTGCGCCACCACTGTGTGGAAGGGCAGCAAGTAAGGAGTGTATTGGGCTCTGAGCTGGTCAGAAGGCTGCCTTGATCTCTATCACTCCTGGAAAGTTTTTTTTCCCCCTATGAAAATAAAGGGGTTTGTTGGGGACATTCAAGTGGCTGTGTGGCAATTCTTCAGTGTGCAACACGCCAAAGATCACACTTTACTGGAAGGAGGGAGGCTCCTCTTTAGAAGGAGTAAATGACTCTAAACAGTGGGTGGACAGATTTGTCCCCAGCCCTTTCCTCTTCTCCCTCTATAATCCATCATGGAAGCAGCTGATAGCAGGTCCCTCCACACAACTCTTACCAGATCCCACTCCTCTTCACATCAGTTATTTTTTGCAATTCATGCAGATTCCCTTTTCCCCTGAAATCAATGTTTAATTAACACATTATTGGAAAAAAATTGGGCTGTAACACACACTGAAATGAAGCCAACACATCCCTGCTCTGCAGACACACCAGGTCTCATCTGGAGGGTTACCCCACTGGAGAATTTTTCCTTCCCTTCACCCCATGTCCTCCCTCTGCTGACATTAAGGCTCATCCCGCCAGATAGTTATGCCCTTTTCCATCACCACAAATTCTTCCCCTCCTCAAAATGCTCACCCCCAGAAATAAACACTTGGCCAGGGAAGACACGATAGTACTGCAGAAAGAAACAAATGCTTCCCAGACGCTATGTGACATTGGTGCAGCCGTGCAACATTCCAAGGGGTAATCTTCCCCCTGCCCCATTCCGCTTATGGCGGAATCTTTGAACCTGTCCTAACAGCCTTGGGAATTCTGCCCCCACCCATATTTTTGCTAAATTCTTACCACTCCCTGGTCCTCACTATGGCCCTCGTTCCTCCTGATGAGGCTCCCATCACCACAGCAGTAGAAGGGGTGAGGCTGCAGAGACAGGATGTTCTCTAGTGCTATTCCCAGGGTCAGTCCAGTGAATGGATGCTGGGATCACTTGTTGCTACGCTTTCTGATGGCAGATGGCAGGCTACTGCCAGCTTTGAAGGCTTAAATCACACCTCAAATCATCCACCCTCTTCTATCCTTATCAGTTATTATTCCAGCCCACTCTTCAGCTTTCATCCTGCTGCTGGGAGTTGCTTGGATGCAGGGGATGCTGCAGCAGCATCAAGGGCATTTTGAGGAGGGATCTAATTCTCAAATATCCCTCCCTGCCACATACACAGGCACCCCCACCTCCCAGGGTTAGTGCAGCAGTCAAGAGAGATTACCCCTGATTCCATGATCTCCTAGACTGGACTGTGCCAGTGATGAAAAAAGAAATCAGGACAGTTGAGAAATCCAACTACCCTAGCACTTCATTCCCGGGATCCGAGGCTCCTGGTGTTAATTAGTTCCTGTAGTATGATGGATGACAGCAGCAGGGCCAAGAGTGACACAAGCAGACTGTGCTCTGAAATAAGATGTCCTTCATCATCAAGGGCACAGGAAAGGGCTCTGGAAACGACAGGAGTTGAGCCACACCACCACTGGGACATGGCAGATAAGCTCTCAGAGCCCCCCATGTCTCTATCCCCAGTCACCAAGAGACAAGAAGTGGGCAGAGGGAGTAGGTGGGAAAAAGACTGATCTACCACTGGGATCTGGCAGATGACGGAGGAGCTCCAAGAGACAATAGGGGGAGAGGTGGAAGAAGGGCTAATCCTCTCTGCCAGTAGAGGATGCTCTTTCAGATAAGCTGAAATGAATTTTTCAGCTATACCTAAAATACTCTGTAAATGCCTCTTCCCGTTCCCTGTCCACCACACCCTTCCCATTCTGCTCCTAGCACAGAACAGTCCATACGTTCACAGCCACGACTTGCCACTTACACACAGCTTGCGGTTCTGCAGGAACATGTGCCACAAGGGTCAGACAGCTGAACTGCTCTGGTATGAGACTGCTATGGATTCTCACAGGCAAGTGTTTTCTGAGAAGGGCAGCAACAGCCCCCACCTATCCTTAAAAAAATCCAAACCATGCTTCCCCACCCCATTTCCAGCCACTCAACATTTCAACCACACCAACAGGAGGGCCACGGCAAAGTCTAGTTCAAATCAGCCCAACCCAAAACCCTGACTTTTCTTGGCCTAAAAAAAGTAATTAGTGTTACTGGCAAAATGTGCCAGAAGATCAAAGGTACTGGAGACTGCCATCCTCTGCCCATACAGCAGGGACAGCTTAGACAGTGGTAAGAGCATACTTCCTCTATGCTAACCTTTGACTAATGTGTCTCAGTCTATCTGCTGACACTGCTGTCAAGAGGGCCAATAAATGTAAGCCAAGACGCTCAAAGTCCTTTATACACATTAATCCTCACGTTCCAGTCGTCATGAGGGGAAACTGAGGCAAAGAGCTGGGAAGTGACTCAACCCCAAAGTCACACAGTTTGTTGGTGACTAGAACCCAAGAGTTCTGCCTGCCTATGCTCTAACCAGTAAAGCCTAGTCCCTGCCACTTGTTCTTTGCATAAGGAGAGGGAGATATAGGGCTTAAATGAAATGTGGCTGACTTGTGGGTCCAGCTACACTGAGAATAGTCCCAGAATAAGTTCTGTGCCCTTTTCTTCCTGGATGAATCTATTAAGCACATCGGTGCTTGGGAATAGAGTTAATTTTTATTGTATTTTTTTTTTAAAAATAACCAAACTTCTCATGAATCTCCAGGAAGTTTCATCTTTGACTTTGGCTGGAGTTTAGGACAAAGTTTCTGGTCCCTTATTACTTCATTCCCAGAGACTCCATCTGTCCTTTCCCCAATGTAGCATAATATGGCTCTGCCAGCACACATATTTCCACCCGCACACACCCCAAAGTGCAGCAGGATGTGCAGAGTCACTTGCCAGAGAACAGAAGGGGAAGGATCAAGGGGGAAAAGTAACTGTCTTCTCCCCCCCCCCAGAAAGAGAAAAGAAGACAGGAAGAGATGCTATTGGACTGTGGAGCCCTGAAGGATGCTGCAGGAAGCGCAAACAAGAAGCAAAGATATCACTAGATCCACTGAAATGCTGCTGCTGGAGCAATGAGAAAGGGAGAGGAGGAGTGATTTCTTGCTTCCCTGGAATGCCATGCCCATAGACCAAGAGGGTCATTTCTGGCTTGGGAAATCAGGAATGCAATATGGAAACTTTTACCTCAAGGGCACTGGTTTAAATCCAGTCCACACTGATGAAGTTTAAATGCCATCCCCATCTGACTACTGCTGTTGGGCAGCTTATAAAAAATGAGCCAGTGGGGGTTTCCTAGTGGGAAAGGTGTCCCAATCATATAATCCACCATCATTGTTGGCACTAACTGCCCCACCCTCAGCAGAAGGGCCAAAGACTACATGGGCTGTGTGGACTGAACTCCCCTCTCACTTCCAGAAGTGGAGTCACTCCAGATTAGGGGTGCGGAACACTGGAAAGGGAGACTTGCTCAGCTGCTGTCCGGGCTGTGCCTGCCCGATGAATAAACAGAATGTCAACCTATGGGGCTCTCGGTCTAGTACATTCCACCTGCACAAAACTCACTTTCAAATCATTACAGTTTATCGAGAAGAATTTTTTTCCCACCTTCCTAATTATTAAACACAAATTTCTTCTCATTTGGGTAGGCGCTGGGTGTGCCATTGGGATGTATCAATAACTCAGTCACTGGGGGAATGAAAGAACCATAAAAATCAGTGCCTACCTTCACCGTACAGGAAAACAGAGTCATTCTTAGGGTCAGAGCAACTACCTGGGACCTGCAGCACCCTCTGCCTGTTGCTCACCCAGCCACTGCCTTGTCATCTCTACAGCAGCCATGGCTAGCTCTCAAGTGCTGGAGCTGCAGCGCGACAGCCATTTACTGAGTTGTTTGGGGGGGGGGGGGAAGGGTAGAAAGGGCCCAAAAAGAAACAATTCTCAATTGAAACTGGCCAGCTGAGGCTCAAGTGGGATCAAACCTGAGAGGACAAAGCAGCTGAACGAAGGAGCCTTCATTTTTCTGTGCAACACCCATGCAGAAAGCAGGTGTGTGACCCCCTGAAAATCCTCTACCCCACCCCTTTGGCTATAATTTGCCACTGTTTCTGAAGGTCAGCTCCAAAAAAGAGAGATGAGGAAAGCAAAAGGCACATAAAGATGGCCCGGAATGTATCTATTTCCCATTCATTATCGCTTGTGAAGCAGAAAGATCCAGAAACACCGGGACTTAGAAGGGTGCAGTGAAATTTAGCCACACGCAGGAGACAGGGGGAATTGGCCGACAGGAAGGCGGAAGCCATTAGAGATCCTTTCTCTCTGCAAGCTCCTCTCAGAGCCCTGCAAGAGACCAGCCAGACCATGACTGAACAACGAATGTTCACTGAAGTGTAGGGAGGACTTTGGATCCAGGGAGAGGAGGGGGATTACAGGTTCTGCCAGTCACTGGGCGGGGTTCCAAATGGACAAGCTAGCCAGCCGTGTTCTACACTCTGTTAACAACCTCACCACTGCTGCCTTGTCCTGCCCACATACTGTCCACCCACTACCCATCTACAATCACCCACACAACCTCTTCAGGGCTCACTTGGTCCTTCCCCTTGCTAGGGTTGGGGAAGGAGGGGGGATTTTCCCCCTCGCTCTGCTCAGACTAGAAAAGCCGTGCCTCTCCTGCACATCATACCAGAGAAAGGCAAGTAGATATCCCCCCTTTTTGTTTGCCACCCTGGAGTCTCTCACACACAGCCTCTGGCACAGAACTGCATGGAAATGTTGATATTCCCGTGATGGCTGATCAAAGGCATGGACAGGCTCATGGAGGAAGAGAAGGGATGGCAGAGGAAGACAAGCCAAGAAAGGCTTTGTTTGATCCGGGCTCCAGTACAGCACACGCCCTCTCTCTACGTTATAATGCCCTCTAGCTCAGATACACAAGTGGGCTTTGCAAGGGGAGGGGTCTGCTGGGTGCATGTGTGTGTTTGTCTCCCCCGAGTGTGGATATCATGCTCCTCAGAGCCCGCCAACCTCAGCCCAAGCTCCCTGGAGTAACCTTTATTCCAGTGCATTGCAAGCATGTATTTCACAGATGGTTAAACTGAATCATTATCACTGGGCGTTCATTTGACCAAAAAAATTTTATTAACGTCGTCAGGTTTATCCATCCCCCCAAATACACACACATGCTCCCTCCCTCCCTCCCCCAAGCCCCTGCGCTTCACAACCTCCCCCCCCCCCCAACATTCAAATCTCATGATGTGCGACACAGCATCCTGGAAAACCGAACAGCAAGATGGGGTGGAGAAATGGATGGACGTGCCTTTGGCATTTGCTGCATTTCCCACCCCCCTAACAATGTCTATCCAGCCCCCCACCCCGCAAAAAAAAAGAAAATGAAATTAAACCATGGCCCATCTTGGGTAGGAGGGCATGTCTTTGTGTGGGCGAGCCATGGTCACACTCGTATCAGGAGCCTGCATCTGCGTGGCATGAAGCAAAGGTCATCGTGCCACTGTTGTGATGCACTAAAAAAAAAAAAGCCGCAGAGCCATCAGGATGTAACACGGAATTTTCTCGTCAAGAGATGAGATGCCTTCGGGGGGGTTGGGAGGAGGAGAGAGGGTGTGCAGATGTGGGGTGAGGGGGAATGGCAGAAATGGGGGGGAATGAAGAATACAAAGCCCTGTGCTGCTAATCCAAAAGCGACAAGCCATCCCTTCCCCCCTCCGCACGCCCTCCTCCCCCCGAAATGTTGGTGCAGATGGATTTCTGTATCTTGGTTTTGCAGCAGTGGGTCTAATGACTCCCAGACCAAACCCCCTCGCTAAAATAACCCCTCCCACATTGTTTTTATACCGGTCTGAGGAATAATGTGTTTTTAGAGATCATGGGCTTTTTTTAAAAAAAAAAAGATGAGGCTGCGCAGACATTATGCGAACAAGCTGCTCCCCGCATCACCTCCATCTCCCCCACCATGTTCCCCAATTTCGCCCCCGCCCACACCTCTCCATCCTTCCCCTCACCAACGCTCCCCCCGCAAAGGGAAAAACCCCACATCATCATCTGGGTAACCGATCTCAAAATCCCAAGCCCTAATCCGCTTGAATTTGTTTTTTCCCTTATATAAGCAGCAGCACGTCAACATGTTCAGTAGAAACGCAGCGTAAAATGAGGCCAGGCTACAGCCATGGAACAGGGTGATATCGGCAGATATCGGTCTGCCTAGAAGCCATCATCACTGGAATTATGACATCGACTACGGGGCTTTTATTTATTTATTTACTTATAACTCTTTTCTTTTCTTTTTCTTTTTTTTTAAAGAACAAAAATAAAATAAATAATGAAAATCACACAGATACACACCCCACTGGAAGGTGCCCGAATACTCCAGAAAGGGAATTTTCACCTCCTGACTTTGAGGTTTTTTTAAATAAATAAATACAGCCCTGTTGCTCGCGTGATCCCCAAACTTCCAGTGTCCCCAGATGCAACTCCCTTCTCCCCTTCCAGAAAACAATATGCTTTGCAGGAGAAAGATGGACATTTCGGAAACTGGCAATGACCGAAACAAAAAACATCTACAGGAATATAAAATTATCAAAATATAATACCTCAACTCCTCCAGCAGATGAAGTGTGTCCGTCCACAACACCAAAGGCAATAATCTCAGCTCCCTCCCCAACCTCCTCCTCCATAAACACGACTAGCCCTTAGATAAACTTGCCCAACTTAACAATATAGCCCGCTTTTCCTTACCTGGCTAGAAATACAACACCCTTCAGTCTCACACTACAGTTAATAACTGACTTCATCCAGTTAGCAGGCAAATCCTTTTTGGTTCAATTTTTTTCCCTCACACACGCAACATCTCTCTCTGACTTTTCACTAGGCTAGTTAAGAGTTCACCCCCTTAAAAAACAGTCACTCAAAATATATTGTAGCATAGGTGTTAGTGAGCGATCATGTCAATAACCTCTTTTGGAGGGCTTTGTGCTTAACACAGAACAATCACGCGCAAGAAAGAAACAAGAACAAAAATGAATATTTTTTTAAAACTATTTTCAACAAAGCTTTGAATAGCTGCGCCAAGAGGAGGTGGAAACAGGGGCTTGCATAAGCGAAAGTGGTCTTTTAAAAATTATTCCATTTTTTAGCTTTGGTTCTGCCTCTCTGATCCTTTCGCTTTTCTCTCTCTAATTTCTTTTGGGGGAGCGGTGGGGAATGGAAAATAATTTTTTTAAAAAGAGAGATTTCAATTGTAATGAAATGTGTCCTTAAAGAGTGGTAGTTAATAAAAGTAGTTCTTAACTATACTGCAATTAAAATAAAATTAAGGGAGTAAGCAAAAGACAAGTAACATGCAAAGCACCAGAGTCAGTGCCCATAAGTAGGGGAATTACATCATTGCCCTGGAGTGGATGATGTTTTTCTTTTAAATTATAAAGTAGTTAGATTTTTAAAAAAAAAGAAAATCATGGGTATTTTGTATGCATCTTGCACGAAGAAAGAATCAAACCAACCTTTAAGGTCACTCGCTGCCTGAAAATGCACAGCAGTCGCTCACAGTGGAAGTTTTCAGGCAAGACGGCTACTAAATCATTAATATAAACAAATGGAAGGCGGGGAGGGAAGGTTCCTCTGTAATAGATCCAAAGACTAAGGAAAAAAAGAAAACTTTCTTCTATTCCCCCTTCCTTCCTCATTAGTAAAAATTTTGTAAAAGAAAAAAAGAAATCCTTCAGCCGCTAGTCAAATAGTTTGATTCCTAAGCAAGTCCCTGTTATAATTCAATGTAGCAGCATCTTGTCTCCCCACAAAAACACCCCCATTCTCTACTTTTAAAAACCAGCCCCTCCAAAATAGTAATTTTAAAAATTAAAATAATAAAAACAAAAAAAGAAGCAAAAATAAAAGTATTGGTTAGAGAGGAGAGTTTGTGCTTGTCACTTGAAAACAGATCAGCCCACTAGGTGTGCCGTTTCCAAAAATCTTTCTCACTTTTCATAACTGGGAGGTTATGAGGGGAGAAGGAAAGGAGGGCAGGGGCAGGTTGGTAAAAACTCACAGGAAGAGACCAAAAAATAACAAATCTCCAAGATATTTGTGATCAAAAATGTAAAAAAAAAAAATCACCCTTGGAACTCTCAAGTGAGAGCACCCACTACCTTTTAAACTGAAAGACTTTCTACTGGATACACCGAAATATCTGTTCATTTTGGGTCTTGCTTCCATCCTGCCATCCTTCCCCCAAAGTCTTACCTTTGCAGTTGAGAAGAGGTTTTGGCTGTTTTATCAACTCTTTGTTTCCTCTTTGGGGACGTAAGAATCCAGGGTGTCTCTCTAGGAAGGACTGGTGGGGAAGGGTGGGGGTATTGGTGATGCTAAAACGGGTCCTTGATAGCTTGGGATGCAGGCAGAAAGGGGAGGTTTGGCTTGCCTCTCCCTCTCAGTGAGTTGCATGCAAGAGGAGATGTGTAGAGCTGAGCTCTCTGCCTGAGACTGTCAGAGGAGCCCAGGAATTTCACGCACTCCAGAGCCAATCCCTCCCTCTCTAGCGCACAGACCCCAGCATTTAAAGAGACAGCCAGGCTGTGTGGCTCAGAGTTTCACACTCTCCTCCCAGGGCTGTTTTGCAAACAGCTGACAAGATGTAATCTGGGGACATCCTCAAGCCCTGGATGACTAAGAGGCAGGTGCTTGGGAGCCCAGCTTTCCCACACTGAAAAGGATTCTTACGCAAACTGGAAGGGGGAGATAACACACACACTCCCCTCCTGGGAAAGTCCTGTAGAATTTAATAGGGATGAAACTAATAGGGTTCTATAGAAATTAAACGGGGATGTATTTAAATGACTCTGAAAACCTACAGCATATGATAGAGAATGATCTCCTTCCTACAGAATTATTAAATCATCCTATTGAATTTAACAAGAATTATTTCTATTCTATTTGGGTTCTTCCTGCTGTAGGATTCTATAGTCTGTTTTAAAAGGTCTACAGAAAGATAGTCACTCTGTTAAATTCTATAGGACTTTCCTATAAGGGACATGCACACTCATGAATGCATACACCTCTGCCTGTATTTTACATTCATATTCACTACAAATAACACCAGAGTTAAATAATAATAAGATGGTAAGCCTGGCTGGTGAAAGGCAGGCAATACTGAGTTCAGATGGTACTCTGTCCGCAATTCACACCTACCTTGACAGGAATAAACTCACAGCAATGTGAGTCTTCGACCTGCATGGAAAATTATAAAAGGATACTGTCAAGATATACAACATATCTCTAAAGAAGTAGGTGTTACAAATAGCATATCTTTTCCTCTGTCTGCCTATCTATCTTTTATTCATACCACACTCACCACTGTAGTATATGAATATAACAACTGAAAGACAAGAGTCTCAACTTTTCCCACTGCTGTTTGTTTGTTTATTTTTGATCCTTCACCAGCTTGAGAAATTAGACTGGTTGGTTTCACTTTCCCTTTCTAGACAGTTTCACTTCCTGGTTCTCATGAACTAGCCTAATTCTGCTGCTACATTTTCGTTTCCAACATTGTTGGAGAATGGTGAATTTGTTTAAAGGACAGAGTCTCCCCACATGTATAATTCATTGAATTCAACAAAATTAACCTGGTGAACAAGGACTACTTGCAGAAGTAAAAGGAAACAAGCTTTGGCCAAGAACAGTAGTCATGGACATTTAAAACAAACCAAAACAAACAAACAAACATTTTGATTCTATTAGATTTTGCAACCTAAGAACGCTTCTAGACAGATCCTATAGTGCTCTATAGTGTGTGTATTGTGCCTAGAGGACAGGCACTTAGAAATGGTGCATAGCGGTGCGTAGACAATCCAGGAAGTTTTTGGAAAGCGTAGGGGACAATTTTCTGGTGCAAGTGCTAGAGGAGCCAACTAGGGGGGGAGCTTTTCTTGACCTGATGCTCACAAACCGGGAAGAATTAGTGGGGGAAGCAAAAGTGGATGGGAATCGGGGAGGCAGTGACCATGAGTTGGTTGAGTTCAGGATCCTGACACAGGGAAGAAAGGTAAGCAGCAGGATACGGTCCCTGGACTTCAGGAAAGCAGACTTCGACTCCCTCAGGGAACGGATGGGTAGGATCCCCTGGGGGACTAACATGAAGGGGAAAGGAGTCCAGGAGAGCTGGCTGTATTTCAAGGAATCCCTGTTGAGGTTACAGGGACAAACCATCCCTATGACTCGAAAGAATAGTAAATATGGCAGCCGACCAGCTTGGCTTAACGGTGAAATCCTAGCGGATCTTAAACATAAAAAAGAAGCTTACAAGAAGTGGAAGGTTGGACATATGACCAGAGAAGAGTATAAAAATATTGTTCGGGCATGTAGGAATGAAATCAGGAGGGCCAAATCGCACCTGGAGCTGCAGCTAGCAAGAGATGTCAAGAGTAACAAGAAGGGTTTCTTCAGGTATATTGGCAACAAGAAGAAAGCCAAGGAAAGTGTGGGCCCCTTAATGAATGAGGGAGGCAACCTAGTGACAGAGGATGTGGAAAAAGCTAATGTACTCAATGCTTTTTTTGCCTCTGTCTTCACTAACAAGGTCAGCTCCCAGACTGCTGCGCTGGGCATCACAACATGGGGAGTAGATGGACAGCCCTCTGTGGAGAAAGAGGTGGTTAGGGACTATTTAGAAAAGCTGGACGTGCACAAGTCCATGGGGCCGGAGGAGTTGCATCCGAGAGTGCTAAAGGAATTGGTGGCTGTGATTGCAAAGCCATTGGCCATTATCTTTGAAAACTCGTGGCGAACGGGGGAAGTCCCAGATGACTGGAAAAAGGCTAATGTAGTGCCAATCTTTAAAAAAGGGAAGAAGGAGGATCCTGGGAACTACAGGCCAGTCAGCCTCACTTCAGTCCCTGGAAAAATCATGGAGCAGGTCCTCAAAGAATCAGTCCTGAAGCACTTACACGAGAGGAAAGTGATCAGGAACAGTCAGCATGGATTCACCAAGGGAAGGTCATGCCTGACTAATCTAATCGCCTTTTATGATGAGATTACTGGTTCTGTGGATGAAGGGAAAGCAGTGGATGTATTGTTTCTTGACTTTAGCAAAGCTTTTGACACGGTCTCCCACAGTATTCTTGTCAGCAAGTTAAAGAAGTATGGGCTGGATGAATGCACTATAAGGTGGGTAGAAAGATGGCTAGATTGTTGGGCTCAACGGGTGGTGACCAATGGCTCCATGTCTAGTTGGCAGCCGGTGTCATGTGGAGTCCCCCAGGGGTCGGTCCGGGGGCCGGTTTTGTTCAATATCTTCATAAATGATCTGGAGGATGGTGTGGATTGCACCCTCAGCAAATTTGCGGATGATACTAAACTAGGAGGAGTGGTAGATACGCTGGAGGGCAGGGATAGGATACAGAGGGACCTAGACAAATTGGAGGATTGGGCCAAAAGAAATCTGATGAGGTTCAATAAGGATAAGTGCAGGGTCCTGCACTTAGGACGGAAGAACCCAATGCACAGCTACAGTCTAGGGACCGAATGGCTAGGCAGCAGTTCTGCGGAAAAGGACCTAGGGGTGACAGTGGACGAGAAGCTGGATATGAGTCAGCAGTGTGCCCTTGTTGCCAAGAAGGCCAATGGCATTTTGGGATGTATAAGTAGGGGCATAGCGAGCAGATCGAGGGATGTGATCGTCCCCCTCTATTCAACATTGGTGAGGCCTCATCTGGAGTACTGTGTCCAGTTTTGGGCCCCACACTACAAGAAGGATGTGGATAAACTGGAGAGAGTCCAGCAAAGGGCAACAAAAATGATTAGGGGTCTGGAACACATGACTTATGAGGAGAGGCTGAGGGAACTGGGATTGTTTAGTCTGCAGAAGAGAAGAATGAGGGGGGATTTGGTAGCTGCTTTCAACTACCTGAGAGGTGGTTCCAGAGAGGATGGTTCTAGACTATTCTCAGTGGTAGAAGAGGACAGGACGAGGAGTCATGGTCTCAAGTTGTAGTGGGGGAGGTGTAGGTTGGATATTAGGAAAAACTTTTTCACTAGGAGGGTGGTGAAACACTGGAATGCGTTACCTAGGGAGGTGGTAGAATCTCCTTCCTTAGAAGTTTTTAAGGTCAGGCTTGACAAAGCCCTGGCTGGGATGATTTAATTGGGGATTGGTCCTGCTTTGAGCAGGGGGTTGGACTAGATGACCTCCTGAGGTCCCTTCCAACCCTGATATTCTATGATTCTAAATGCATTTACCCTATGGACAGATTGGAAAGATACCTGCCCTTCCTTCTCTTTCGCATCCTAGAAAAGAATTAAGGCCCCTGTCTTTCTCTGTGTTTGCACAGCCCTTAGCCAACTCACATGGCTCAATAAATAATAAATAATTATTATTACTTACAGAGCATATTGATCACTTTTTACAATGCAGAACTACAGCTGCCTCTGAGGTGTATAACAGCCATGCAACAGCATTAAATAGTCCAAAGTAGTATTAGGAATCCCCAGGGATGGTATCTCTGTAAAACACAAAAGAACTTCACTGGTGACTTAATCATGTAAGAAAGTGAAATGGCTGCATAGCTTTCAACAGTTCCGCACATCTCCTAACAAATTCAGATGTCTTGGGGGTCAGTTGCCGACAATTTCAACAAGGTGACAATGGTCTTCCTGCATCAAGAGCATAGTGCTTAGATCAAGACTGTGTCCCAGAAGTAGTCTGTGCAAAAACAATATGCCCTTCAGCCTTTTGCTTTATAGGGTAAGCATAAGAGCAATGAGATCTGTGCAAAAACAGGATGCCCTTCAGCCTTCTGTTTTATGTGGACCACATAAGAGCAGTGCAATCTATCAGTCCCCTAATGGGGGCATGGTGCCAAATTCTGGTCTCAGTTACACTGAAGTAAATGAGGAGCAACTTCATTTACTTCAGTGAGGTTACTACAGATTTAGACTTGCATAACTGGAACAAAATCTGACTCATGGTACTTTTCTTTATCCTCTCTAGCTCATAGTCTTGGTGAACCAGCACTTCCCAGAAATGTCTATTGAGGTAATGTTTTGGAGTTCCAAATACCTCAGTACTTCCAGCACCATGTAGCTACCTACCAACTGTGCTGTCTACCCTCTTGGCCAACACACCAGCGATTGAACCAACCCCCTCCAGAGCTAAAAGCATGCACTGCTGTTCCTCGCTGCCTGGACACCCTGCCAGCCGCTCCTGCCGGCCGTTTGCCACTTTCACTCGCCACCCATCAGTTACCTTCTGCTGCCACCTGCCTCTCTGCCGTGACCTCTGTAGATCAGTCTCTTCATGATTTTTAGCTCTCAGCAGGCTAGGCAGAAATACTGTCCTACCACAAGTGATTTCAGCTCTTATTGAGTACTTGAAATAACAAAAGGCTCCTAATGAAACCTGATTAGCTCTATCTTTGATCAGGGAGGAGGAATAGGTTAAACCAGACCAGGGATCCTTAGGGAGAGTCCACACCTCCTGGCTGGGACACCAGTCCCCACCCCTCTTACTTTCACAGAGCTTTGGCATTCGAGACCCTGGCTTAACAAGGTCCTTTCAGCTGAGGGTGACTCAGTCATTTGGGACAGGTTAAGCAAAGTTCTACTCCCCTTTATTCATACAATAAAGACAATAACATTGATAACAACATTTCACAACCCCTGCATTCAGTACTAAAGTAATTTGTAACCCAACAGCAGCCAAAGTTGATCACTTTGAGCAATACAGCTCAATCTGTTGGATACCTATGCAGAGTAGGTGTCTTCATATAAATACAGTTTGCTCCTGAAGTCTCTCCCCCTCCCACAACTAGCTGTCAGAAGAGAGTTCATTCAAACCCTATTTACATAATTATAAAATAAGTCAATTGGAATATAAATATTGTACTTACATTTCAGTGTATAGTATATACAGCAGTATAAACAAGTCATTGTCTGTATGAAATTTTAGTTTGTACTGACTTCGCTAGTGCTTTTTATGTAGCCTGTTGTAAAACTAGGCAAATATCTAAATGAGTTGATGTAACCCCTGGAAGACCTCTGCTACTCCCAGGGGCACACGTACTTCTGACTGAGAACCACTGCTCTATACCCTATTTCCTGTCACACACCCATAGATTCAGAAACAATGAGAGAACAGTAATCTTGGTGCCCCAACTTGACTGAATTCCTGG
This sequence comes from Lepidochelys kempii, assembly GCF_965140285.1. Taxonomy (NCBI): domain Eukaryota; kingdom Metazoa; phylum Chordata; order Testudines; family Cheloniidae; genus Lepidochelys; species Lepidochelys kempii. The sequence goes on along the minus strand of NC_136385.1, from coordinate 93,852,321 downwards.
ACCTGGCCTCATGAACAGATTCTTCCAATGATGCGAACCATCTTTCTGAATGCTTCTCCATCTGACCCTCCAGGACCGTGGGGGAAATGGCAAGCTTTCATAAAGGGGCTGGTCTGTTTATTCTATCAGTCTAGGACTCCCAGATCCTACAGGTTTATAAATGAGTACAGGGAGGCAGGAGGCTTCACCTAACTGAGTAAGAGGCCAATATGATTTTTTATTCAAACTATGGTATATGAGCCAGGGATGATATGACAGATAATAGTTCTACTGTTTCCAGATGTCTTATTGTGCATATTTCAGACCAATGCACCTCCACTTTTGTGGAATGAGCACAATAGGTAGCTGTGGGGAAAGCAGGGAAGGTCCTTTAATGCTGCAGAGCAGGTCTGTGCTGGGGAGTAGAGAGATCAGGAAAGCAGTGTGCAGTGTAGTGCATGTGAATTACACTCTAAGTACTCAACTGGAGGAGCAGGTTTTTTGAACCAATAGTTCCCTCAAATCCCTTGCTTCTCATACTGTCAATCCCAGCACCAACCAGGAGTTTACAAACCATTTATGTGAAAGGGGTGAGACCATTCCTCAGTGAGGCTCCTTCCACCCTGCCAACACTGTTACACTCCCCAATACAAAGCACCCACTTGCTGCCAACATTTTCACAAGGGTTCCCCCAAAAAAATTCTGTCTCAGTGGGCAGATCCCATGACGTGCCCATGATAAAATGCTCTGTCCACCTCCTCCAAATCTGTCAAATAATCAGTTGGCATTAGTTACATTTTCAAAGTTCTTTGTGATTAAAAGGGCAGGAAAGATTCTTTTTAAATGAAAGCTGAGATGCATTTCCGTGAGGCCCAGTGGTGGGTTTATTAACAGGGAACTTACACAAGTCCCTTCCAGCTCATCAACAACACGGACACTCCTGCTCACCTGCCCAGGGATCCTTCCATCCTGACACAGCCTCTGCATTCTCCCCTTCAACCACCAGGATCTCAAATGTAAAGTGGAGAACCCTGTAAATAAAGCTGGCAGAAAGGACTAAGCATAGACCACTGAGTCACTCTTCTCTGGTCTTGTCTCCTTCTCCCTTTCCAAATTAATTTCCCTTAACCTTCTATTTCATTCTTTCTCCTGATGCATCATTTTATTCCAGATCCAGCAAAATGTGCTGGTCAGACACGCACGTTGGCATAAAGTGCTTGAAATCTTACTTCCTGTAAGCAACATGCCAGCTCTTTGCTCCTGGGACCCCAGAGGATAGGTCTACCCTGCAATTAGACACCTTCGGCTGACCCATGCCAGCTGACTCAGGCTCATGGGGCTCAGGCTAAGAGGCTGTTTAACTGTGGTTTAGACATTCGGGTTCAGGAAAGAGCCCAAGCTCTGGGACCCTCCCACCTCACAAGGTCCTAGAGCCTGGGCTGCAGCCCGGGCCCAAACGTCTACACCACAATTAAACAGTCCCTTACCCTGAGCCTCATGAGCCAGAGTCAGCTGGAATGGACCAACCACAGGTGTCTAATTGCAATGTAGGCGTACCCTCTTAGGGAATTGCTGGCATGTGGGGTCACATTTGTCAATTTGGGTCAAACTTAGCCCAATGAATCACAACTTCAGAAGCAGAGACACAGCTTGGGGTATGTAAGTACAACTTGGAGAACATATGTAAAGCTTGAGATATGGGCATCCCTTAAAATATGGATTCTGTGCGAAAGCATGGGACACATCTTGGGGTGCAGGAGCACAACTTGTGGGGCAGAGGTATATTTGGAAATGCAGGGGCACAGCTTAGGATTCAGAAACACAGGCTGGGCCATGGGACACAGGTTTTAAGTGGAGATGTGGGGACAGATAAAAACAATCAACACTTCAAATGTAGAGAAACATAGACCACATGAGGTGCGTCACAATGATGCTATTTATTAATATACAGCCTTCCTGATGTCTGGTTCTCAGGCAGCACACCTTAAGGGTTTGCCTACATAGCAATTGGGATGTGTAACTCCCAGCTTGGATAACTTTACATGCTAGCTCTGCGCAACATAATATCTACACATAGCAGTGTGGCCATGCAATCCATTTGATGGCTCCGGCTAGCTACCCAAGTACACACCAGGGACTGAGCAGTGTTGTATTCAGGTGGCTAGCCCAAGCCACTGCCCTGTAGCAGTGGCTACATTGATAATTTTAGCACACTAGCTCAACCAGGACTAGCACCTGTACACCTACCCGAGCTGGGAATTACACCTCTAGCTACTGCACAGATACACCCAGAGGCACAGTTGAGGGGATTACTTCAGTTCCCACACTTTTCTCAGTGAAAAAAGATTTTGTGGAGCTGATTGGGTCAGCGCTGGGAATGCAGCTATTCATCTCTAGAGCCCCTTGCTATTCAGGCCCATGTTGGGGGTGGGACTGGCCGGCTGGCTCAGGGGCATTGGCGAATGGGAAATGGGGCCCTTCACCCCCAGGCACAGACTCCAGCTCACTCTGGGTTGGAGGGACCAGCCTGCTCAAGGAGGTCTGAAGAGCTGCCAAGTCTCATGCAGATCCACGTGTGGCATTGTCTGGGTGGGAAACAATCACTGGTTTCCCCCTTAGAGCCACTTGCAGGCAAGGAGGTGGGTGCACGGTGAGGCTGGGCTCTAAGCCTGGCACTCTGCACAAAGAGATGGGGGAAGGTCGCGGAGCTGGAGGAATCCCTAGGGTTGCCAACTTTCTACTGGCACAAAACCAAACACCCTTACCCCGCCCCCTGCCCCACCCCTTGTCCAAGGCCCTGCCCCTGCCCCTTCTCCACTCACTTCATCCCCCACTCTGTCACTCGCTCTCCCCACACTCACTCACTTGCTCATTTTCCCTGGGCTGGCTCAGGGGGTTGGGGTGCAGGAGGGGGTATGGGCTCTGGGGTGCGGCCAGGGACAAGGGATTTGGAGTGCAAGAGGGGGCTCTGGGCTGGGGGGGGTTGAGCCGAGGGGTTTGGGATGCAGGAGGGGGCTCCAGGCTGAGGCAAGGGGGTTGGAGTGTGGGAGGGGCTATGTGCTCTGGGCTGGGTGTGCGGGTTCCGGGGTGGGGCCAGAAATGAGGGGTTCAGGGTGCAGGAGGGGGCTCTGGGCTGGGTCAGGGGGTTGGGGTGCAGGGGGTGAGGGTTAGGGATGGGCGTATGGGCACAGGGGGAGCGAGGGCTCCAGCTGGGGTGTGGGTTCTGGGGTAGAGCTGGGGATGAGGGGTTTGGCGTGTAGGAGGGTGCTCCGGGCTGGGATTGAGGGGTTCGGGGGGGAATCAGGAATGTGGCAGGGGGGTTGGGGCATGGGAGGGGGTCAGGGGTGCAGGCTCCGGGCAACACTCACCTCAAGCCGCTCCCAGAAGCAGCGACATGTTCCCCCTCCGGCTCTTACGCGTAGGGGCAGCCAGGGGGATCCGCATGCTGCCCCACCACCCCAAGCACCACCCTCACACCTCCCATTGGCTGCAGTTCCCACAAAGGGGCCGGAGCGGGAACATGCCATTGCTTCCAGGAGCCGCGTGGAGTCACGACAGGCAGGGAGCCCACCGACCGGACTTTTAATGGTGCTGACCAGAGCCACCAGTGTCCCTTTTCGACCAGGTGTTCCAGTCCAAAACCGGACACCTGGCAACCTTAGGAAGCCCCTGAAGATCTGGGAGTCACAGCAGCCTGTGGAGGGGGAGCCTGGGGCTTGTTGGGGGCAGTAGGCCCTGAGACAGGCTGGAGGGTGGGGCAAGATGAGGGGGACCTAGTACAGCAACTTTTCTGCAGCCTCTCACCTGCCTTCCCGCACAGCCCTGGTGCACTCAGCAACCACCGCCTCCCTTCTGCCAGGGCGAACCCCATGATGCCGGGCTGCTCAGCCAGCAGTGGGAGCACTGAGATCAGGGGAAGGGAGACTGCACCACAGCAATCCCCGGTGGCCCAGAGGAATCACTGCACAGCAGGCTCAGCTCTGCCCCTGCAGCTTTAGTAGGCAGGTATATGGAAGCCCTGGGATCAGAGAATGGGTTCCACTATGACCCAAGGTGGGAGGTAGTGGCTGGACCAGGGAATGAGCCACAGAGCCTGTCATTTCTAGGCACTAGTTCCAAGCCAGTTCCGATGGGCAGTGACTATGTTGTTTTCATCTGATGGCCGTTAGGTGGCCTGGGTGAAATGATTTGGGGGCCATAGTCCAATTTTCAGTAACGAATGGTCTGCACAGTCACTGTGCCCTTTGTTAGCTGTCTAAACAAAGCGGTCAGGATTGTCTGCACCATGGAGAGAAACCTTCTCTCTAACCAGGTGCTGGTTCCTTCAGGGCAGGGGTGAGCCACATTTGCTATTGTGTTGCTTAGAAGGGATATAGGAAGTTTGCCTGTCACTGTGCTATACCTGTTCTTGGGACAGAGAGAATGAGACTCCAGATCTGTTACCTTTCACCAGCACAAAACTGACTTTAGAAAATAATTTAATACATCGTAGTCATGTAAAACAAGGGATGGAGAAGATCTATCAGGTTCCACCTAATCCCTTATAGGGTCGCAATGCAGAATTGTCCCCTACTATGTGTTCGGGCTTTTCCCTTAGGTTTTCTGAATGGCATCCATTGATTCTTTGACATAAGATTGACACTGAAGTCAAATGTCTGTGTGACAGGGTCATTACCCTAAGTTTAATGGAGATGGGGTCCAAGGGAAAGTTGCCACTGAGACCATGGCAGAGAAGGCTGTGTAACAAAGCTAACAGGGGAATTTATCACGCTTGCTCTTATATATATATATATATAAAAATATAAATCATATATATTAGCTAGCTTAGCACTTTTAGTGTCTTTTCTGCACCCAAGGTGAACTTAGAAGCCTCAGTCCCAACTGTGATCAAATCCTCTCAGTTGTGCCAAACAGAACTGATCTTATCTGAATGGTGACCTTATCTCACTTTGGAGAGCAGAACTCATTACAATAATAAGGAATAACAGACTCAGGGAAAGAGTAATCTTAGCAGAGCCTGGAAAGAATTCACTTTACCATCATTTCAGGGGATTAGTTCTAAGCCTTTCTCCTGTAAACGTCATTTTTCACTTCAGCAGGAGGTCCAGCTCAGAAATTATTCTGGCCAAGCCACAGGATTGTATCTCTTAACTACTGATTTGCAATGCCTTTCCACCTCCTACAAGTGTGCTGAAGTGCATTTGCTTAATAGCTATATGGACACTTTACATCATGTGAATGACGCTATTTTATAATGCAACATTTTGTTTAGTGTATGTGTGTGAGGGACAGCAAGTGTCTGTGTGCAAAAGAGAGTGTGAATGTGAGAATGTAGGCCTATAAATCAGACATGGGAGCTTGAGTGCATAAGTGTGAGCATGTGAGAGTGAGACAACTTGCATGCTGAAGAGAATGAATGTGTAAAGAGCATATAAGCATTAGTGGTGTATGAGTGTATAAATGTAGCCAGAGAGCATATACGTGAGTGACTTAGAAACTAGAAGACTGTATGTCAGTATGTGTGAGGGCATATTGTATGTGTGTGTTTATATGAGTAAGTGTGACTGTGACATGTAGGTTGTGAGTGCACATTTTTTACAGTTTGCAATTTAAGAAAAGATATTTGAAGGCCACCACTATGGCCTACTGCTCTCCGCTGCCATGTGGAAGACAGTTTTTCATCTCACCCAAAGACACACATTGCCCCCTAGCACTGACTCAGAAAGAAACCGGATCTCTATAGAGTCACCCATGCCGCTCCCAGCAGCCTAGCATCCCCTGGCACCACAGGGATGGCACTGGCTCAGAGGGAAAAGAGATCCACCTTCAACCACTTCCAAAGGGCTCCCTATACCTCCCCTATAAAAATTAACCAGGATCAATCCTGCTTTGCTTGTACAGTCAAACAGATTCATAGCAGCAAATGGAATGGCTGAAGCTGAGAAGGACCAAATCCAGAGAGTGAATCTGCAGGATCTGGGATGGCTTGTCCTGGATGGTTCCACTTTTAGATGGATAGTATCACTCTCAAGCTGCATTACTTACCCAGATTTCAGAGTAACAGCCGTGTTAGTCTGTATTCGCAAAAAGAAAAGGAGTACTTGTGGCACCTTAGAGACTAACCAATTTATTTGAGCATGAGCTTTCGTGAGCTACAGCTCACTTCATCAGATGCATGCCGTGGAAACTGCAGCAGACTTTATATATACACAGAGAATATGAAAAAATACCTCCTCCCACCCCATTGTCCAGCTGGTAATAGCTTATCTAAAGTGATCATCAGGTGGGCCATTTCCAGCACAAATCCAGGTTTTCTCACCCTCCACCCCTCCACACAAATTCACTATCCTGCTGGTAATAGCTCATCCAAAGTGACCATTCTCCCTACAATGTGCATAATTAAGGTGGGCCATTTCCAGCACAAATCCAGGTTCTCACACATCCCCCCCACCCCCATACACACACAAACTCACTCTCCTGCTGGTAATAGCTCATCCAAACTGACCACTCTCCAAGTTTAAATCCAAGTTAAACCAGAACATCTGGAGGGGGAGGGTAGGAAAAATCAAGAGGAAATAGGCTACCTTGCATAATGACTTAGCCACTCCCAGTCTCTATTTAAGCCTAAATTAATAGTATCCAATTTGCAAATGAATTCCAATTCAGCAGTTTCTCGCTGGAGTCTGGATTTGAAGTTTTTTTGTTTTAAGATAGCGACCTTCATGTCTGTGATTGCGTGACCAGAACCACTAACCCAGGAACTTATCCTTGCAACAAAGCCCGTTGCCAATTGTGCCCACATATCTATTCAGGGGACACCATCACAGGGCCTAATAACATCAGCCACACTATCAGAGGCTCGTATACCTGCACATCCACCAATGTGATATATGCCATCATGTGCCAGCAATGCCCCTCTGCCATGTACATTGGTCAAACTGGACAGTCTCTACGTAAAAGAATAAATGGACACAAATCAGATGTCAAGAATTATAACATTCATAAACCAGTCGGAGAACACTTCAATCTCTCTGGTCACGAAAATCCAGTAGGCCTTTGCCCACGTGCTCTAGTTAACTGTCACCCCCACATGCGCTGCCTAACTCTCGATCCTGCTTTGTTACCAAGGATGTTTGTTGGCTTGGAAATGAGATCTTTGGAGGTTTGCTGGTTCCTGATGTTTGCTCCTCACCTAATAATACCATCCTTTGTGTGTGGATGATCCCGTCACATGGGAAGGGAGAAGCAGCAGAAAACTTTGAAAATAGCAATGGTCCTGATGTAATTCAATTACCTTTCAGTCTGAGGAGAAGGAAATAACAGGGCTTAGCACTTCTACAGCTCTGTACCCTGGTGAAACAGGCCGGTTATAAAATATAAGCCTTTCAGCGATTAAGTTTTCTCTCCCCAAAGTTTGATTCTTGAGAGGCCCACCAGATTCAAACCCCGAAAAGTTTCTATATAAACAGAAAGCGCCTAGTTTCAGTTCTAACTTGGGGTGGATCTCTCCCTCCTCAGAGCTCTCACTCTTTTTTCTGATTACCAGGGTTCCAAAGAGTTCCATGGCTCTCTTCTGATTGGACCTTCAATCCCCACCCTGCTTTGCTATATCACCTTGTCCACCTGTTGGACAGCTGAGCAGAGAGTTAATCCCACTTGCTGGGCTACGAACAGGACACCTGCCCTAGTTCTATAAGAGCAAAATCTGTTCTGCACACAGCACTTTCCACGTGAATGCTACCTTCTCCTCTTGCTGAATCCTGCAGCAAAGTCATTATCCTACACTGATGACATCACAGGGTGCTGCCATGGAAACAAATGTGGTGTCAAAAAGTCAGCAGGTTCAAGGAAGAACAGAAGACAGGAAGCAAGGCTGGGAGAAGGAACTCCTTTTTTGACTACAAAGAAGAAAAGGAGCATGAAAAACATGTGAAAGCTGGAAGGGCCTGTGTTTAAGAATGGTGGATCTAGCACATGTTAAAGAAAAGTCTCTTTCTAAAGAACAGCCAGAGAACAAGGCTGGTGCACCCAGGCACAAGCCCTGTTCAGCTGAGGAGTTCAAAGCAGCTCAGAAACTTGGTTGAATGTAGCCTCACAACCACATTGAAAAGCGGGGCAGTAGCATGATTCCCCTTTAACTCATTGGGAAACAGAGGCACAGAGGTTAAGTGATTTGTCCAAGATCACACATCATGTGAGTGTCACAGCTATGAACAGAACTCAAGAATCCTAGCTTTCAATCCCCTGCTCTAATCTCTAGGCTATGCTTCTTACAGACAAGATGGGATATACAAGCTGATTGGCATCTTTGTTTGTATTGTTGGTGTGTTCTCCAGTATCCACCACTTTGTACCCAATCTAAAGTCCTCATTCCAGACTCATCCATGTTCTGCGCAAGGAGGAATCCCTCCTGAGCCCTGCAGCAGCAACAGGAGGAAGGGTGTCAGTGAAGGACACTCTTTCCACTTCTCGCCAGGGACAAGCTGTCACCACAGCAACTCTAACACCCTTCAGCCTGTTCAGAGCCACACTCAGCCATCAAATGATGTGCAGCCACTAGAGTGTTAAACAACCCCAGCAGTGTTTTTTTCTCAATAGGGTGTTCCTTACAGTTTGCCATGGGGTACTGACACCTCTTTAAATAATCACAGTTTGTCTATAGCAGACCCCTCATGCTAGGAAATAAACCCTATGTCACCTGTTCAGTATTCAAATGGTTGGACTGTCCCATTTTAAAATCATACATTCAGGTTAGGAAAAGGAAAACAAAATGAAACTATTCATTATTTTCACCTTTTGTAAGCCAGTGACAATAAAGATACCTCTGTCCATGGGTGGGAGTTTTCTCATTCATAGCCAGGCTGAATAAACCCCTCCTCACTTTTAAGTATGGTCGTCCAGAACCACAGTTGTGTTCATACTAAGGGTATGTCTACACTACGGAATAAGGTCGAATTTATAGAAGTCGGTTTTTTTAGAAATCGGTTTTATATATTCGAGTGTGTGTGTCCCCACAGAAAATGCTCTAAGTGCATTAAGTGCATTAACTTGGCGGAGTGCTTCCACAGTACTCAGGCAAGCGTCGACTTCCGGAGTGTTGCACTGTGGGTAGCTATCCCACAGTTCCCGCAGTCTCTGCTGCCCATTGGAATTCTGGGTTGAGATCCCAATGCCTGATGGGGCTAAAACATTGTCGTGGGTGGTTCTGGGTACATGTCTCTTCCCTCCCTCCCTCCATGAAAGAAAGGGCAGACAATCGTTTTGCGCCTTTTTTCCTGGGTTACCCATGCAGACGCCATACCACGGCAAGCATGGAGCCCGCTCATCTCACTGTCACCATATGTCTCCTGGGTGCTAGCAGACGCGGTACTGCATTGCTACACAGTAGCAGCAACCCATTGCCTTCTGGCAGCAGACGGTGCAATATGACTGGTAACTGTCATCGTCATCATCATCATTATTCCGTAGTGTAGACACCATCGTCATCTGGGATAGCTCCCGGAGGCCAATACCGTCGAATTGTGTCCACAGTACCCCAAATTCAACCCGGCAAGGCCAATTTAAGCGCTAATCCACTTGTCAGGGGTGGAGTATGGAAATCGATTTTAAGACCCCTTTAAGTCGAACTAAAGGGCTTCATCGTGTGGACGGGTGCAGGTTTACATCAATTTAACGCTGCTAAATTCGACCTAAAGTCCTAGTGTAGACCAGGGCTAAGAGACCACAGTTCATACTTAATTCATACTAAGACTGTGGTCTCTTAATTCATACTAAGAGACCATTGGCAGGGATGAGATAGATTGGAGTTTCTCATCTACCTACCTATCCGAACTCAAAGCAAGGAAGAGGACCAAAATGTCCTTCTCATTGTTATAAAGAAGAATCCTCTTTTACTCTTGTGATTGGGTTATTGGAAGATGTTTGGCGCAGAGCTACAGCATTAAACCAGATAGAAAGTACAGGACATAGGTTCCCATTTATTAAGCAGTGTTTTGTGCAGATAGTCCATTACCCTGTGCTCCATAATCTGCATTGGCCACTAGTTGATTTCTGGGTGAAGTTTGGTTCTGACTTTTAAAGTACTAAGGGCCAGACTTTCAAAGATAATGGGAGTTAGGCACCTAGCCTGCTTAGGCACTTTTAAAAATCCCACTAGACACCTATTTGCATCTTTAGGTGCATATCTACCATTGAAAATCTGGCTCTAGGTAGTCTAGACCCCATCTAACAAGACACCCACCTCACTTGTCAAGTGACACAACTATAGAGATCATCGAAGGAGCTCGGGCTGACAAACTCACTCATGTTATAAATAGGAGGGGTTAGGACCAGGGTGATCTGGAACTCCCAGATCTGGAACTCCCAGATCACCCACCCTTCTGTGGATTTGGTGACACACTTTAAAATTCATCTGCTCTGCCAGGATTTTCCTGGAGTAGGGTAGAATAGTGAAAGGTTACAATCATGGTAATGATGGAGACCACGTTGGCAGATGAGAAGGGTTTTTCAAGAGCTCAGTCTTGTTAAGATGCAAATTGTATTGGTGACACTTTATTGATGCTTGCTGTAGTCAGCCAAGGTGTGTTTTTATATTCTCTGTGCTGTGCTAGATGTTAAGGCAGGCATGTTGGAAATCTAAATAACTAGTCAGGGAGAGGACAACAGAAAGGGAGGGCAGTTCACCATCTCCAGCAGGGCTCTTGCATCCAGACCAAATACAAAGTTTGCTTCAGGGCACCATATAAATTGGTATTATAAATTCAGATGGTGCGCCTGGGAGTACCTCATTCTGTATGACTAAAATCAGTCTCAGGAGCAGTTTAGGCACTCAGCCTGCCACATGCAATTGCTGCCCCAGGGGCTGCCGTTACAAATGCATCATTACAAAGCGCTGTAATAAAGCATGAACTAAAACAACTTCATTGAAATGAAGATTAATATGGAACATGTTTTCCCCTCCCTCCCTCAAATGGAACAGTCCAACCAACGCAAGCTCCATGGGTCTCAGAACGTTGAGCTGGGAGAACAATCTGATTGACCGACCGACGCTGTCCCTAAAGGCGAGAGATACATTTCCATAGCATCTCCTAAGCATCCATGGACAGAATTAATGCAGCCTTTGGAAAACAGGGAGTGCAGGGAGCAAGGCATGTGGTACACTCAAACATTCAGACAATGTGAAGATTTCAGAGAAAGGAAAGTTTGTAAGTATATGGAAACAATATATAGAATCACTTTCAAAGGGCTCAGTGCTTTTACCTCTCATCGACTTCAATAGGCATTAAGGATGCTGAGCCCTTCAAAGGATCATACCCCCATAGTAATTTGAGATGGAAAAGATCAATTAAGTCACATCTTGCCCATCTGCCCCATGGCCAACGCAGGGTTATTCCCTTCAGTCTATTCTCTAGTGCAGTGGTTCTCAAAAGTTTTTTTTTTTTGCGGACCACTTGAAAATTTCTGAGGGTCTCGGCGGACCCTTAATGATCTTTCCAAACGTTGTTTGTACCATTAGCTAACTATTGTAAAGAGCTTTGGATAAAAGCACTATATAAAAAAAACCTTAATAATAATTAATGTTTTTTGTTCTATAAATAAAAGCACACAACTCATATTTTAAAATCAGTAGTCTTACCTTTCTAATGCAATGCATGTGTCCTCTCTCCCCTACCACGGCAGCCCCAGAGCTGGGGCTGGGAAGGAGTGGGGGTTTCTCCCTCTCTCCCCCGCCATGGCAGCCCTCGAGCTGGGGCTGGGAAGGAGGGGGGTCTCTTCCCCCACCATGGCAGCCCTCGAGCTGGGGCTGGGAAGGAGGGGGGTCTCTTCCCCCACCATGGCAGCCCTCGAGCTGGGGCTGGGAAGGAGGGGCATCTCCCACACCGCGGCAGCCCTTGAGCTCAGGCTAGGAAGGAGGGGGGGTCTCTCCCCGGCAGCCACAGCCCTGGAACTGGGGAAGGTCGCCTCTTTCTCTGGCCACCAACGCCCTGCACGTCCCAGATTCCTCCCACCCACCTCTTATTCCCAGCAAGGCCCCCACCTCACCTTACATGTGCATTTTCTCTAGGGTCCAGGCACCTGATTAGTGGAGCCATGCCCGTGTGACTCCACTCATTAGGTGGGTGGCCCTTCATTCTCCCGTGTGCGGTGCCCAGGCCACCACAGTTTGAGAACCTCTGTTCTAGGGCTCTCTACAGTCTCATTTTAAATGTCCCAAATGATGGGTCTTCCACCCTCCTTCCCTTGCAATACTATTCCATATCCTCGCAGATCTCACCAGTAGGGTACGTTCCCGGATATTAAGTCAAAATATGCCCCTGTTCAGTTTAAATCCTTCCCACTTAGCTATAACTCACTGCACCACCCTGAGGACTTCCTCTCTTTGGTGGAGGCCTACACCCTTCTGCTCCTTGTACAGCAACATGAGATTTCTGTACCAAACTGGCTGCAGGCCTGTGCGGAGTCATTTCGCCATCTGTTACTGGAGTGAGAAGACTGACATCTGTGCAACCCTCCATTATGTTACTATGTGAGAGGGTCCAGAGAGTTCTGGCCTCTGTGATATGGCCAATAGAATGCTATTTTATACCCTGAGGATTAGGATGGCCCTCCCACAACTCGCAGAGTGCAGGGATCTCACACCATCACCAATACAACCTCGAGATACTACACTGCAGCCAACATTCCTCTGATTGAGGGCAACTTGATGAAACATTCTTAGGAGCTGATCAACTCTGATCTGGAGTTGTCCAGAAAGCCACCATTAAGATCAGAGTTCCCACACCAAATCCAGGAGAAAGGACATTAACTGACCAATCCCTCTAAGGTACTAAGCATGCTCAATTCACTTTGAAATCACTGGGAGATGACATTGTGTGCAGTCAATAGGAGTGGAGGGTGCCCGGCCCCTTGCAGATCTGGTCCTAATATTTTCAAAAAACTGTCAACATTTTCCCACCCCTTACACAAAAATTGTTGAGGAAAAATGGAATAATGCCATTTCACAGAGGCAAGGGAGAGCAAAGAAAGGGCTGGATAAGTGATATGGCAACCCTAGCACAGGATGCTTGTTTGGCACCAAGAACCAGGTTTAATCTACATGATGAACACTTGCCAACTGAGAGGGAAGGCTTCAACCTGTCTCTGGGGCAAATTATACTCATTCCTGGGCATGGCACCTGGTAGTAAACCATATCCAAGCACCAGAGCCTTTCCTTGTTAGCTGCCTCTGGCAGTGAAGTCCCCCTAGGAGGTGTGTGCCTCAGCATATCACCCAGAAAGCAGAAGGATTGGCATACTGTAGTGGATGGTGCCACAGGTAGATTAAAAGAAAAAAGCCACACATCTCTGTGTTTGGGATGCAAGTGAGTGGGAAAAGGGACTAATTAGAAGTAGGAAACAGATGCCCCAGTGAGGCTGGCATCTCTAGCACTTTCAGTTTTTGGAATGAAAAAATCATTTGTCATAACAATAAACGAACTGACATCAAATATTTAAATAAAAAAGAGAAAAGATTGAAAGGGAGATAAAAATACACTGTAAATAAGCAAAGGCTGCAGCTAGCAGGTCTCCTCTCCCCCCACCTCCAGATTGGCTGGCACTGCACCGTTGCAGCTCAAGGGGAGAGCAAGATCTACAACATTAACAGAATTTCTAAAGGGGCTGAGATTTTGCACTGAACAGTCTTGGGCAAGGCTGCAAGAGCTTTGGTTGTGTCAAAGGGCAATGGTCAAGGAGGAAAGTGGATGTTAAAGAGGTTATTTCACAGCAGAAAGCCCATCCAGTCACTCCTTGTGTTGTTACTTTATACCCTGAGGATTGGGATGGCCTTCTCACAACTCGCAGAGCCTAGGGATCTCACACCACCACCAATACAATCTCAAGATACTATGCTGCAGCCAACATTCCTCTGATTGAGGGTACCTTGACGAAACATTCTTAGGAGCTGATCTACTCTGATCTGGAATTGCCCAGAAAGCCACCATTAAGATCAGCTGAACTGTCTCTTCCTCCGATCCCCTTCTCTTTCTCCCACAATGATACATACATCCCTACAGAGTGGATCTACATCATCATGATGTGTAGATCCCTACAGAGCATGGATCCACACTACACATAATGACATGTGGATCTCTAGAGAGAAAGAGCATATCCTCCAAACAGAACGAAAGATAGGCCCCTATAGACATCAGATCTCTAATGTAATGATGCTTAGATCCCTACAGACAATGGATCCCCAACATGCAGAATGATGTGCATCACAGCCATACCAAATGACGTATGGATCCCTATAAAGAATAGATTCCCACCATACAGAATGACATATGGATCTCTGATGGGGTATATAAACCCTATACCGGGAAACACAGGGTTAATGAGCTAATATGGGCTGAGGTGGCCCCACCCTGCCACACCTGCATGAGATGTCAAATTTGGAAAGAGGAGCTTACAAGGGAGAACCACAGCACAGTTGATGGCAAAACAGTGGGAACAGGTCTCTAGTCCTCAGCTCTTGGAATAAGGACTGGATGAAAGTACAACTATCCAGTGAGCCTAGCAGGGAACACAACTCAACAGAAGCACTTTGAAGGAAGAGAGCTTTACCACTCTTGGGAGATAATTTCTTTGTGTTTATTGACAACCCTGGAAGGGGCAGACTATCCATAGCTCAGCCGGAGGACTCAGCCTCTTATGATTGGACCAGTGTGGTAGAATACCTAGACACCACAAAGCAGAAGCCTAGGTGAGTGAGGGGGCCTAGTCCAGGGGGCACCCTGGGGAAAGAACGCAGTGATGGGATCCCTAGAAAGACTACTATGAAAGGCTTAACCTCCATACTCTTTGAATCAAAAACGTGCATGGTAGCAAAACATTACAAGTGGCTAGTATGTAGCTGGTTAAATGATGCTATGATGCCTCTCAGCATGGGTCTCTTGTAAGGGAAAAGTCAGAATCACCTCTGGGAAATGATTGGGCTATTGGGGAGTGAGGGGCAGAAAAAGAGCCAAAAGACCCATATAGTCTCTGATTCCTATATTTTATATCACTATTCAAGGTAAAATGAAAGGCTTCCAAATGGCTCTAATTAATGAATTTTTGTCTAGCCAGTCAGGCTTCTCAGCGAGAATCTCCAAGGATTAAGTCAAGGGGACAATTACAACCAGAACTCAGCTGGGCAAGTGACAGTCAGGGCTAAACTGCTGTGTCCTGAACAGACTGATGCAGACTCCTTTCACAAAGAATCAGTGATCACATAAAGCTCTCTGTGAAATACCCCTCCACTCACAGGCAAGCTTCTTAACAATAGAAGACTCCAGCATAACCCCAGCCAGCGAGTATGTTTCCTCCATTTCCTTTCCCCACCACTACTGCTTGCCAAGATGCTGGTGCATGGACAGCAGCCTCTCCCTTCCTGGTCCCTTTCTGCCTACCCAATTCACATAGCAATAGCACAATCAATGTCTGTGCACCATAATCCATCACCACAAAAGCCGATGTGGCATCAGTAAGTTGTAGCAAGGAGCAGGGAGAGAGCACTGGCTGCACAGGTGAATGATTATTTTAGGGCTTGTCTACATGGGAAATCTTTAACTGTTATACCACTATAACTATACCAAATCTAGTTAAACCAATCTAGCTATTCCAATATGACTCCCCAAGTGGACACACTTATTCTGGAGTAAGAGTGACTTTTTTGGTATAGCTTAAGTCCTTTGCATAGAAACATATGGCTAAGTCATTATGCAAGGTAGCCTGTTTCCTCTTGTTTTTTCCTACCCCCCCCCCAGATGTTCTGGTTTAACTTGGATTTAAACCTGGAGAATGGTCAGTTTAGATGAGCTATTACCAGCAGGAGAGTGAGTTTGTGTGTGTATGGGGGTGGGGGGGATGTGAGAAAACCTTGATCTATGCAGGAAATAGCCCGACTTGATTATGTAAAGAGTTGTCACTTTGGATGGGCTAGCACCAGCAGGAGAGTGAATTTGTGTGGGGGGGTGGAGGGTGAGAAAACCTGGATTTGTGCTGGAAATGGCCCACCTGTTGATCACTTTAGATAAGCTATTACCAGCAGGACAGTGGGGTGGGAGGAGGTATTGTTTCATGATTTCTGTGTGTATATAAAGTCTGCTGCAGTTTCCACGGTAAACATCTGATGAAGTGAGCTGTAGCTCACGAAAGCTCATGCTCAAATAAATTGGTTAGTCTCTAAGGTGCCACAAGTCCTCCTTTTCTTTTAACTCAAAAAAGATCCTCTTATGCTGGAATAATAAGTGTCCACATGTGGAGTTGCACCAAAATATAACTATATTGGTTTAAATTCACCCCTTACCTTATACCGATGTTAGAGAGACAAGGTAGACAATGTAATATTTTTTTTGGACCAACTTGTCTCTCTCTCACCCACAGAAGTTGGTCCAATAAAAGAAAAGACCTCGCCCACCTTGTCTTGCTAATATCCTGAGACCAACATGGCTACAATAAAACTACTTCTGCTAGTAGAACTTTCCCTTGTAGACAAGCTCTTACAAAAAGATCTTGGCAATCAAATCAGCAGTGATGGGAAAAGGAAGCAGCATCAGCGAGTAGTTATAACAGAGGACGGGTAGTCAGGATTTCTCGGCTCTATTTCTATAGCTGTGGAAGAAGAGCATGGTTTAGTGGTGAGATGAGGTGACTGAGCACCAGGAATTCAGCATTCCAATACCAGTTTGGTCAGGATCTCTCACAGTGACTTCACCTCTCTGTGCCTCCTTTCCTCCATATGCAAAATGAGGGTAATATTCACCTGCTTCCCAGGTGTGTTCAAGAATTAACTAACATACATTTGGGAAGGGGTTCTGGGGACCTCTAATAAATGGGGCTGTGTATGTGAAAAATCTGATTAAACTAAAGGGTGGTTAACAGAATTGGAATTTTTAAAAGTAGCAAATATGTACACACCAATCTTTCTGGGTTGTATCATTGGCTGTTTGGCAGCTTCTGATACCAGGCTCCTAAATATATTTCACCTCTCTAAATGCCGCCCATGTTAACGAGAGCCTCCCTACCGTGAAGCACTCAAAATTGCTCCTTCTTTCAAAAAGGAGCTCCTGGAAGGGGTTATGATGCATCTTTAATGATGGAGCAGAGAGAAACACTTGCCATACAGAGAAGCTAATCAGTCAATCAACAGCCAGCTTACCAGACAGAACTCATCAGAGCCTAACTGCTCTGTCTCCACCTGTCTGGGGAGCTGCAAAACAACATGGGATATGCCTGACAATCGAGTGGAAAAGTGCAAAAAATATTAATATATATTTTAAGCGGCGATGGGTTTTGTTGTTGTAAATAACACTTTTCAAGAATAAAAGGAATAAACCCAGCACCACGCAGGCACTACGCTGCCTTGATACAGAAAAGCAACAACCCTCTCATATAAATGTCAAGAGTGGGAGAAGGGCCAGAGCTCAGAATTTCTGCCTTGCAGGACTATACTACTAGCTGTGAAATCCTCCTCCGAAAACTTGTCGCTCCAGATCAGTTACATCAGTGATTCTGACGGGGCTTGTTTAGGTGAAGAGATTTTCTTTAAAAAGTCCCAAGGCAATAGTGAGTTGAGGTTTAGGAGGTGGAAACCTCAGGAGTGTTTTCTAGGGGCTAAAGAAGTCTATTGAGTCTCAGGACTCCTTGGTTCTATTCCCAATTCTGTTCCTGCAGAAAAGGACCTAGGGGTGACAGTGGACGAGAAGCCGGATATGAGTCAGCAGTGTGCCCTTGTTGCCAAGAAGGCCAATGCATTTTGGGATGTATAAGTAGGGGCATAGCGAGCAGATTGAGGGATGTGATCGTCACCCTCTATTCAGCATTGGTGAGGCCTCATCTGGAGTACTGTGTCCAGTTTTGGGCCCCACACTACAAGAAGGATGTGGATAAACTGGAGAGAGTCCAGCAAAGGGCAACAAAAATGATTAGGGGTCTGGAACACATGACTTATGAGGAGAGGCTGAGGGAACTGGGATTGTTTAGTCTGCAGAAGAGAAGAATGAGGAGGGATTTGATAGCTGCTTTCAACTACCTGAGAGGTGGTTCCAGAGAGGATGGTTCTAGACTATTCTCAGTGGTAGAAGAGGACAGGACAAGGAGTAATGGTCTCAAGTTGCAGTGGAGGAGGTTTAGGCTGGATATTAGGAAAAACTTTTTCACTAGGAGGGTGGTGAAACACTGGAATGCATTACCTAGGGAGGTGGTAGAATCTCCTTCCTTAGAAGTTTTTAAGGTCAGGCTTGACAAAGCCCTGGCTGGGATGATTTAATTGGGGATTGGTCCTGCTTTGAGCAGGGGGTTGGACTAGATGATCTCCTGAGGTCCCTTCCAACCCTGATATTCTATGATTCTATGATTCCTGATCCACTGTGCAACCTGGGGCAACTCTGTGTCTGTTTCTCCATCTGTAAAGGGGGGAGAATGAAGTTTACCTATCTCATAAGGGGGAGGATTGGATTGTGAAGCTCCCTTTGTTAATTGCTGTATAGAGTGCCTTGTGACCCTTGGATGAAAAGTGCTGTCAGTGTCAGTGCAGATGATTAAATCTGCCATTTTGCTAAGTGCTCTTGTAAAGGACTTGAAATATTTTTCCCCAACTCACTTCAAAACAGGTGGGTGTGCAGCAACCACTTGGTGCTTTTGTAAACTCTTTGTGCCAAGAGGCTTAAAATAACCTGTGTATTATTTCGCTTCAGCATGTAACACTGAAGTAAGCTCTTTGCCCAGACTGCATTATAACAGAATGTAAGTGCTCCTGTCCATGGTACTGAATTTTAAGCTTTTTCTTTTCTTTCCCCACTCCCTCTTCAGAGCAGTTTGTTTCCATTTTCCATGGTCTGACCTTAATGACCAGACATTTATCAGTGTTCTTTCTGTAACCAAACAACATTTACTCCACATTATATGCTGTCTGGGCTGCATCGCAGAGATATTGCAAATAACTCTGCAGTGTGTTGTTGTATTATTTCAGTGGAGAAACCTGAGCCATGAGTATAGATTCTATTTTCAATAGAGCTTCCCAGCCCAGATCCACTGACCATGGTGACCTGTTAGTTCTGAGAAAAACAGATCAAGACAATTGATCTGTGACCTCTCAAGATTTCATTCCATGCTGGTTAACTCACGGTGGAAGAATCCTATGCCAGAGCATGTCTAAGGAACAAAACTTTTGGGCACACAGCCGGCTGAAAGCCCATACTTAAAGAGTAGTTATCAATGATTCATTGTCAAACTAGAAGAGTATATCTAGTGGGGTTCTGCAGAGGTCAGGCCTGGGTCTGGTACTATTAAATATTTTCTGTTAATAGTTTGAATAATGGAGTGGAAAGTATGTTTATAAAATTTGCAGATGACACCAAGGTAGGAGGGGTTGCAAGCACTTTGGAGGACAGAATTAGAATTCAAAACCACTTTGACAAATTGGAAAATTGGTCTGAAATCAACAAGATTAAATTAAATAAAGACAAGTGAAGTACTTTACACTTAAGAAGAAAAAATCAAATGTACAACTACAAAATGGGGAATAACTGGCTAGGTGATTGTACTGCTGAAAAGAATCTGGGGGTCATAGTTGGTCACAAACTGAATGAGTCAATACCGTGAAGCAGTTGCAAAAAAGTCTAATATCATTCTGGGGTATATTAACAGGAGTGTTGTTTTCAAGACACAGGAGGTAATTGTCCTGCTCTACTTAGCACTGGTGAAGCCTCAGCTGGAGTACTGTGTCCAATTCTGGTTATCAAACTTTAGGAAAGATGGGGACAAATTGGAGAGAATCAAGAGAAGTTCTGTGATATCAAAAGTGAGAAAAGGTTTAGAAAACTTGACCTATGAGGAAAGGTTAAAAAAACTTGGCATGTCTAATATTGAGAAAAGAAGATTGATGGGGGATCTGACAAGTCTTCATATATGTTAAGGGTATTATAAAGAGCATAGTGATCAATTTTTCTCCATGTCCACTGAAGGTAGGACAAGTAGTTAGGGGCTTAATCCGTAGCAAGGGAGATTTAGGTTAGCTATTAGGGGACGCTTTCTAACTATAAGGATAGTTAAGCACTGGAATAGGCTTCCCAGGGAGGTTGTGGAATCCCCATCATTGGAGGTTTTTAAGAAAAGGTTGGACAAACACCTGGCAGGGATAGTCTAGGCTTACTTGGTCCTGCATCAGCTCAGGAGGCTGAAATTGGTGAGTTCTTGAGGTCCCTTCCAACCCCACATCTATGATTCTGTGATATAAAAGTCTATTGTGAAACACTTCAGCCATGTGCACATTAAAGTACAGCTATGGTCACATCTTTACTGACCATCACTTTCCATAAAAGAGAGACACAGGAGGAATAAATTGCCGATCATGCTTTTAAATTAAGTATCATTTTTGTGGATTCAGAGATTCCAACTCATCTGTTGCCTTTTCTTCCTGATTTCAGGCAGAAGCCCCCACCAGGCAGAATTCTAGATCATCACAAGGGTCAGGGTCAGCACTACGTGCCCAAAGAGGCTGTGCAGCAGGCCTCAGATGATTGGCAGGGGGAGCATGAAAAGAAACAGCCGTATCTCTCCCATCCCAAAACAAGAGCAAGATTTAGTACAGCTCAGGAGGAACAATCTATAGATACACCAAGGGGAGGCTGAGAGGACGGAGGAGTCTATCTCAGCAGGGCATCGAGTGGAGAGCAGAAAGAGAAGAGACCACTGTTCCCTCTAAGCTTTGCGTGTGTGGCGCGTACACACAGATCCTAAACCCAGTGCACACGGCGAAACACCATGTGCACAGAAATTTGCACAGAAGAAATTTTTTGTGCACATGGCCCGTCAAAAATTAGAGGGAACATTAGAAGAGACCAAACCAGCTGATGGCTGTTAAATAAATTTGTTGTAAGACAGGCCAAGGTTGGCCGCTCTCTCACTGTGACCCCCATGCTCATGAAAAGTGAAGGGAGTGAGAATTGCACTTGATCCAGCCCAGTCTTTGGGACTCACTAAAATTACTCAGGATCTCCAAAACTGGATATTGCTGCCCTTTCCTTGTTGAAAATGTAAATGAACAGCAACTAAATCTGCCACTCTCAGAGCAAAGAGAAGTTCTAGCTTCCCTGGCAAGGCACCTCTTACAGCAGTGGTTCTCAACCAGAGGTCCAGGGCCCCCTAGGGGGCCTCTAGCAGGTTTCAGAGGGTCCACCAAGCAGGACCAGTTTTAGACTTGCTGGGGCCCACGGCAGAAAGCCTAAGCCCTGCTGCGCAGAGCTAAAGCCTGAGGCCAAAGCAGAAGCTCGAGCAACTTAGCTTCATGGGGCCTCTGTGGCATGGTTGTTAATGCCGGCCCTGGCTTTTATATGCAGAAAACAGTTGTGGCACAGAAGGGCTGTGGAGTTTTTATAGCATGCGGGCGGGGGGTGGGCTCAGAAAGAAAAAGTTTGAGAAGCCTGGTCCAGTAGGGATCACTTCTAAGGATAAAAGGACAGTTGAGAACATGCTTCCCTGCATCATGGGGTTGATGTTAAGCTAAATTCATTCATGTTTGTGAGGCTCTGATATCACAGGGACAAGTGACACAGAAAAGTTTGACAACATTAGGATATTCATCCTTGGTTTCTCAGCTCCTACCTTCCATCTTAGAAACCCTCAGGATGGTTAAGAAATAAACAACATATTTGTTCAACCCAGAGTCTTGGCTAAGTTCCAAATTGGATTACATTCTCTCTCCCCAACATGCTCGTAATGAGGTGATCTGCCCTGTAAGGCAGTAGTACCTTGCGGACAACCCACCCCACCACACTGAAT
The DNA here is from genome assembly GCF_965140285.1 of Lepidochelys kempii. Classification (NCBI taxonomy): domain Eukaryota; kingdom Metazoa; phylum Chordata; order Testudines; family Cheloniidae; genus Lepidochelys; species Lepidochelys kempii. Next base: position 93,830,541 of record NC_136385.1, on the reverse strand, counting down.
GAACCTTTAAGGGTTTTAAAGGTCTAATGATTTTTATATATATATATATATATATATATATATATATATATATATATATATATATATATATATATATACACACACACACATGAGAACCTGGGAGATATTGGGAGAGAGGAAGAAGTCAGAGAGTAAGAAGTGTTTGGGAGAAAATCCCATTACTGTTTTTTTAAGAGCCTGGGGCCAGGAGCCTTGCAGAGAGGGTAGGGCAAGGCGCCTCCCTCCCCTTAGCTAATTGGGGATGAGCTGGGATAAGGGGACCAGCATAAAGGCTGCCTGACATCTCAGAGCAGGGCAAACACCAGCAGGAGATGATGGGCCTGCTGAATCTAAGTACTAATTCGGGATGAAGGGGCCGGCTGAGACAGAAACTGGCTAAGGCCCTACAGCAGGCTAAATTACAACCCAGCTCCAGGAGGACGGCTGGGGGCTCCTGTTAGAAGAGGCAGAGGTAATCCTGAAGTGACTGAGAAGAGAGCCCAGATATGGGCTTCAGAGGAACCCTGGAAGACAGAATAACCATTTGTTCATTTGGGATTCTTGTTGTAGAGGGCTTTGAGTTAACAGGGCCTGAAATAGAGTTATTGCCTTCCTCAGAAGGGAAACTGAGGCAGGGCCAACCTGCAGTGCCATGCCTGACCAAAAGGAGGTGTGACAGAGTGACCTCCAGGCCATCACAATGCCCTTGAAATTTCCACGAGACATGTGACTTGTTTTCTCTTCTCTTCCTGCTGTGAAGCCTTGCTGTATACAATTGAAGAACAGCCATATCACGACCCTGCCTGTCACTGGCAGGAGATAAAGTCTGCATTATTCATCCCTGGCTCTGAGACCTCTTGGTGAAAGATCTTGTTCCATATGTATACTATGTGGAGCATACATGAATTCCAGGAGGATGTACGGCACTCTGCTAGAGCTGTTAGCCTATCAGCTGTGACACAACACTTGCCCCATAACACATTTTTATAAGTGCCCATTTCTTCTTCCAGTGGTAGCAACACCATTTGGTGGCCTGGATCTTTCATGCCTGCAGCCACCTCCTTGCACTGCCTTATTTAACATGCTGATTGTTTGTCAGCCTCTGACATGGGGCTCAAAGGGGAAGTTTAGCATCGCAGTCCTTCCCTGACTAGCTGAGCAAAGCCTCAGCTAAATGGCCTATACAAATGCAAAGTGAAATCCCCTGGTGCTACTAACAGGGCTATGAACCATCTCTCTCGGACACCCTTCTGTGTCCCTTTATTGTACATTTACTTTGGCTTCTCACTTTTCAGTACTATTTCTCCTAATAGGAAACACATTTCATTTCCCTCCAATATTGCCCCAGAGAGGCCTGGATGAAAATGAAGGGACATTGCTTTGTTTTCAGGAACATTGCTGATTGGTAGCTTGGAATGGTGCCCTCAACATAGAAGATGGTTAGAAGTCTGTCAGTGAACAGGGAACAGTCAGTGCAGAAAAGATATAATCTTTAACCCTTCAGGTTTAGAGACGCCATTGGGTACAGCTAAAATAATAAAGAAGGGACTGGATAGTCATCCAGTGCCTCTATTTTCTGCTTCTTTCTGTCCTTCATTTAGACCTTGTGCATATGGCCTGGCCAGACACCTGAGCATCTTCCTAAAGGGCCAAGACCTACCTGATGAAGCACAGCAGACACAAACACAGGAGTGAATAAATGCTGATACTTTTAAAGTACACCTTTTGCAAGCAATGGGACAGCAATACTTCAGCCCCAAATCTTACCAACTCATGGCAATTGGTGAATGTTATCTACTGCCATCCAACAGCAACGGAGAGGGGTGGCTCTTCACTTTCTTATCTCAGAAATAATAATAATGCTTAGGTCTGATGCAGAACTTTTCATCCACACATCTAGCAGCATACAGCAACAGCAAGAATAGCTTTCCTGTAGCCTGCTATTCAGGCTATTCAGAGGGGCTGAGCACCAGCAGCTCCAATTGACTTGAATGAGACTTGTGGGTGCTCAGCCCCGACGACCGTCAGACCATCGGTTCTTTAGCAATACCTTGTTGTAGGGGAATGGAAGTGATTTTCTCCCCCGAATATCTGAAAGGAAGCCAACTGCCACGGGGTATTTTTAATCCTAAATGGCTTCAAGATGACTGTCCGTTAATTGGCTGTGTGTGGGTGCATTCAGTTGTGGGTTTAGCACTGGCAGGAGCCAGAGTGAGACAGCTACTTAAAGTCCATTCTCCACAGCACAGATACAGACAGCAGCCATGCAACGTTTCTTCCAGATCAACCAATGGGCCTCCACCCTTTGACTTAGAGCACCTGTCCTGAAAGCTAAAAAGGGCAGTGTATGTGGTATCGTCTGTGCAAATCACTTACTGAGACTGGCCAACATAAATGCCAGTTGTCGTATTAGTTTGTGAAGGCAACGCGATGTTCACTGGGGTTAGTTTCAAGCAAGCATATTCATAGCTCTACAAGCCAGCTGACTCTGTTTCACAGTGTTCCGTTCCCAGCTCTGACACCACAGACCCTTCACCCCATGTCCCCCTTCCCAGCTGTGACACTGCAGAGCCTTGCCTGTGTCCCCGTTCCCCATTCCCACCTCCGCCTCCTTAGGAGGCCCAAATATACCCGCAGTGCAAGCCCCTGGTCACACCCCTTACAACTTACGGTCACGTTCCCATTTAGAGGGTCGTAAATCTGGGGTCTCTCTCCCCACCTCTTTTGTATTCCACAGAAGGGGTAAGGACTGAGGTTGGGCTCCAGCCAAGGCCAGGCCTTTCTTTGGCTTTTAGTGTGTCTTATGCTTCCCCCATTGATCCCCTTGCCCTTTCTAACTGGTCGCTCGACCTTGGCTTGAGAAAAGAGCCGGGCAGCCTTTCAGTGTATGCTCGTATATTACACTCCCACCATATCCTGTAACACTTTAGTTCCATCTCTTATCATCCCATCTGCTTGTGGGTAGATATAACACACAGTATCTTTGTTCACACATATATTAGTAAAAATATCAAAAAGTCAAACCCAAAATTCTATCCCAGGCTAAGAAACAGGCCTATATACTAACAGCCACACTGTCTACATTCCACATTCTGGAGAAGTGAACACTTGTCAAAGGATGTGCCTGCCCTGTAGCACTCCCTGCTGGCCAAGCATGGTTCTGCAGCACCCAGCCTTGATTTCCCCTTCACAGGTTCCCTGGAACGATCCAGAGGCTTGTATCCAATAGCAAACCCTTTTGGGGGTCTGATTTATTCTCAAATAAACCAAAGAACAGTCAAACCCAAAGCAAAGTCTCTTCCATCCCTTGCCGATTTTACCAACCAATTATTGAGTGTAAACTCCTCAGGCACTAGAACAGCCTTATGTGGAGTCACAGACAGTCCCCCTGGGTATGCCAATCTGCCTCGCCACCCAGGTAAATCTACCTTTGCGATCAATGGTGCCTTACATCAAGAATCACAGCACTATTCAGGTTACTCCCAGTCCCAAAGGACCAGTCACCCCAGGTCTATTGTACCTTAGATCTCACACCAAGGACAACAATTGTAGCCAATCCTATAATAAGCTATCTCAACATTTAGTAACAGGAAAAGGAAACAAGACCATTTCCTGTTGGGAGGACGTAACACATTCTGTTGGAGACCAGCACTCTGTGCTAGTTAGACGCTCTCTCCTCTCTGATGACTGACATAGTCATAGAGGCTTACAATACAAACACTCAAATATTACCCACAAGCAGCAACTCACAAGCATTCCATAAACACTAAACACTTTCTTATCATTCTAATACCTATTTAACAGTACTAACATACAGGTGAGCCAGATAGATTCAGATATGTATTGGTCAGTATTCAGTGGAGACATGGGGACCTTGGCATGAGCAGGCACCTGGTCTGCCAGCATGACCCCCCACTGAAAGATGGTGTAGGAAGGGGTGTCACTGATGCTCCTGAATATGCCTCAGGATCCCCCTATTCTTGCTAAGCTATCTGCCATTATATTTTCTTTTCCCATGATGTGGACTATTTCCATGTCATATTCCTCTAGGGCTGGTGCAATCATACTGGTGGTGAGTTGTCCATCGAAACCTCACAATTTTCTATTATACAGATAAAGCTTAAGTTGCTTAATAGTCCAAACTATGACATAACATCCCCTCTCAGTGACAGCATACTTCTGGTCAGTGGAGGTCAGTTTTTTCTCAAGAAGGCCATGGGGTGCCTCTTGTGCCCTATCACAGCCTGCAGTGGTACTGAGCCTAACCCAGTGTTAGAAGCATCAGTGCACAGCACAAAGGGTTTGCTGAAATTGGGGCTGACTAAAGCTGGCTGGGTAGACAAAGCCTCTTTTCTGTCCTTGAAGCCTTTCTCACAGGCCTCATTACTCATCACCAGGTCTGGCTTCTCCTTGTTTGTTATGGGAGCCACAATGTCGCTAAACCCCTTTACAAACCTCCAATAATAATTGGCCATACCAATAAAGGATTGGACCTGCTTCTTGGTACATGGGACAGGCCAATTCTGAATGGCTTCTACTTGTAAAGAGTCAGGGTGAACAAACCCACTAACCACTCTGTGTCCTAAATAAAGTATCTCAGTGGACCCCCACTTTACATTTGGACACCTTCACAGTGAGGTTGGCTTCTCTAAGCCTCTGCAATACTATTCCCACATGGTTCAGGTGTACACAGGCTCTGGAAAAGGTCTGTAAACCCTACAGCACCTCATTGACAGGCCTCTGAAAGGTAACCCCTCCATTAATTAATCCAAAAGACATAACCTTAAACTCATATCGGCCCCATTCCACGATGAAAGCTGACTCTTCCTGGGCATCAACATCTAAAGGAATTTGCCAACACCCCCAAGTCAAATCTAGAGTAGTACTTCTGAATTTTGCACACACCCCCAACAGATCCAGTAGATCCTCTAGCTGGGGTGTCGGGTTAGGATCAGGTTGGGTAATGGTGTTTACCCTTCTAAAATCCACACAGAACATCATGGTTTTGGCCCTTTTAGGTACCATCGCAATAGGAGACACCCAGAGGCTTTTTTTATTTCAGACTCACCTCCACCTCCTCCTGAATCTGTTTTTGCATTTCTCCTTTAGCATAGTGTACTCTGCTAGGAGCAGAGCAGCGTCCTGTAGTTTCAATGGAATGCACTATTTTGTTAGTTAGACCGGACAGGTTGGAAAATACCAGCCTGGGGTGTTTTAAGAGGGCAACATCTCCTGCTTGTGGGTTGGGCTTAAACCCTCCCAAATCTCACTGCTCTCCAGAGGAGTCTCTTCCTTACCCTTCCTGACCAAATCAATTAAAGGGGCAGTAAACATGGGCGCTGGTGACCCGGCTGTTGGGGGAGGCTAGCGTCCAATCCCTCCCCTTGTGCCCAAGGCCCGGACCCTCCCCATCTGTCCCCCCTTTTATCCCTCCCTCCCCCGCAGGAGCCCTGAGCACCCCCACAACGGCCCCTGACCTGGGCAGCCAGGGGGCAAGGCCCCAGTCCCGGTGCTCTGGGAGGCGCAGCCAGCCCCAGAGAGCCGGGCAGCAGCTATCCCGGCCCCAGGGCGCAAGGTGGCACAGCCCCAGCACCAGATGTCCTGACTCCCTGCGGGAGACAGGCCAGCCTGCCCCAGCCAGCCTGGGCCAAACAAGACAGAGCGCTCTGGGAAGGGAACCACAGGAGGAGGGGGGAGTGTGGGCAGGGTATGATTATCAGACATTTCTACAGCCTCAAACTGTGCACAGTTTTTTGTCACAAACAGCTGCCTTTCCCTCCTCTGTAACTATCCATAACAGTTCCTCCTGGGCAATCAGATCAAACAGTTTTCCATAATCACCTTCATCCCCTCCATAACCCATTTTCTCATAAAATTACACGTTATGTACATATTCAACATGAGGGACATTGTCAAACATTCTGAGATGTCTATACTTCAATTGATAGGTCTCAGGGTAATCTTAAACCTTTTCAAGACATTTTCTATACATTTTTTATACATCTTAGCATCACCCTCCCCCATGTTATTAAAAACTTGTCTAGTTTTCCCAGTTAATCTGGTTAAGAGGATAGGCATCTGTTTATCCACTGGATTGCTGTGCATCCCACATCGTGTCTCAAAGGAACTCTTCTGCATAGTTTCTTTATAAATTGGACTTTTCCCCACTTCCTTGTGTTGTGTGTGTGTGGCAGGGTGGGGCGGGGGGGAAGCTGGGGAAGCGACTTGCTGGGGAAGCTACTTTTGCTGCACTAGTATTTTGAGCTGCATAGCTTGAGCTTCCATTAGCTTCCGGTGGGCTCTTTCTTCAACTGCCTCAGCTGCTTTGGCCTCCCTGATCTGCAATTCCACCATCAGTCTCCGGTGCCCGTGTTCCTCCTGGGCTCTCAGGTGCTGCAGTTGGACCAGTTCCCTTAGGGTGGTCTCTGTGAAATTTGGGGAAGGAGGGTCCTTGGGCTTCACCACATCTTCTTCCCTGGGCACCTGGTCAAAACTTAAGAGAAATGCTCTCAGCTCCTGAACGGCAGTTTTCTTTTTACAGGATATTCCCCTCTGCAAGCACAAACTTTCAAGGTCTTTTTTCACAAGACCATCATACAACTGTGGCTCAAGCCCTGTATCTATTCTTTAGCCTTTAAAACTCTCCATACCAATATCCAACTCTCAAAAGCACTGGGGTTATGATCTATAAACTTAATTGGCCTGTGAAATGTGAATCCTACTGACTATGCCAGCGTCAAACTGCCTTGCAGTAGCTAAAGAGCATGAGTACCAACCTCAGGGCACAAGCTCCAAACTGGTTTTGAGTTCTATACTTAGATTACATCAACCAATTATCAAGTGTAAATTCCTCAGGCACTAAAACAGCCTTAACACAGAGTCACACACAGTTCGCTTGGGTACTACGATCTGTCTCACCACGCAGTTTTAACCTACCTTTGTGATAGATGGTCCCTTACATCAAGAATCACAGTACTATTCAGGTTACTCCCAGTCCCAAAAGGACCAGTCACCCCAGGTCAACTGTACCTTAGATCTCACACCAAAGACAATGCCTGTAGCCAATCCTATTATAAACTATCTAAACATTTAATAATAGGAAAAGGAAATAAGAGAGCTATGTACAAGGTTAAAGCAGGTAAACATACATACACAAATGACTTACAATCATAAATTCAAAAGGTAATAAAAGCTTTTATGCTAAACAAGCTCTGTATGTTCTTCAGGGCTAACCCAGGCAAAGCACTGGGGTTCTGCTGCTCATGCTTAGAAAACATTGCCCCTCAGAGTCCACACCGCACAGAGATACAGTTCCTTCTTGTTCGGGGGTTTTATTCCCTTCCACCCCTATGCTCTGAGCTCCAAACTCAGCTGATGGGAGGAATCCACTTGCATGACTCATCTGCATGGGAGGAATAGCTGAACAACAAAGTCTTTTGTCTTTTTTAATGGCCCACAGTGTTGACGGACTTTTCTATTGGGGAGTATGTAACACCTTTTATTGGAGACCAGCACTCCACACTAGTTAGTGTGTTTCTCCTGTCTGGTGACTGACATAGGCCAGGTCCACACTACAAACTTACATCAGTATAACTAGGACACTCAGGGGTGTGAAAAATCCACATCCCGGAGCGACACAGCTATACCAACCTGACCTCCAGTGCAGACAGCTCTATGTCAACGGGAGGGCGTCTCATGTGAACGTAGCTACCACCTCTTGGAGAGGTGGATTAACTACACCAATGGGATAAGCTCTCCCATTGGCGCAGTAGCATCTTCACTAAAGCGCTACAGCGGCGTAGCTGCACCAGTGCAACCGTGCCACTGCAGATTTTTAAGCGTAGACCGGTCCTAGGTCATAGAGGCTTACAATACAAATGCTCAAATATTACCTTACAGTACCTACTCCACACTGATTGGGCCACAACTAGGGTATTGTGTCCAGTTCTGGGCGCCACATTTCAGTACAGATGTGAACAAATTGGAGAAAGTCCAGAGAAGAGCAACAAAAATGATTAAAGGTCTTGAAAACATGAACTATGAGGGAAGAAAAGACTGAGAGGGGACATGATAACAGTTTTCAAGTATATAAAAGGTTGTTACGAGGAGGAGGGAGAAAAATTGTTCTTTTTAACCTCTGAAGATAGGACAAGAAACAATGGGCTTCAATTGCAGCAAGAGTGGTTTAGCTTGGATATTAGTAAAAACTTCCTGTCAGGGTGGTTAAGCACTGGATTTTTAAGAGCAGGTTAGACAAACAGCTGTCAGGGATGGTCTGGATAATACTTAGCCTTGCCTTGTGTGCAGGGGACTGGACTAGAAAACCTCTTGAGGTCCTTTCCAGTCCTACACTTCTATGATTTTATGAATATGCGATACAGAGAAATTTATGCATGCAGCAACTCACAAGCATTCCATAAAGTCTGAACACTGAACACATTCTTACCTTTCTATTACTATTTTATCAGTATTAACACACAGGTCAGCCAGACTGATTCCAACAATGTATTTGTCAGTATTCAGCGGAGGCATGGGACCTTAGCATGAGCTGGCACCTTGTCTGCCAGCATCATATAGAACACTAAATTACTGGGAAAAATCCTCCTCCTGAAAAATCTGCATGTTTCGCTGTTGTATCAGTTTTAGCACCAAAATACATGTTTTTTTAACCTCCTCTCTTGAGGATATGTCCAAAGTACTTTCGTATAATTATTTTGTGACCCTATACATGTCACCAGAAAAGGATCCTGGATTATTTATTTTGAAAATAATCACCTTACAGTTTGCTGCAAAGAGCTAATATTTTCCAAACAACTTCCCCAGGTAGGACACTCGCACTGTGCTATAGAAGATCCCAACCCAGTCCCTACTCCAAGCTGAACACTGCACCATGATATCACTAGACTGAGTCGGGATTTCAGTAGCAAGCAAACGTCCTAGCAAAGAGCAATTCACCTAAGTATGTGTACCAGGGCAGCTCCCTCTTAAGCACCCCACTTTGTGACTAGAGTTGGTTTTGTGGTGCCCTGTCTCTGTTTCCCCTCTGCAGGGCCCCTTGAGCACTCCACATTGTTTATCTCATGACTAACAGCATCCCCCACCCACAGCTGGTTTGCTAACAGCAGCAGTTCAAAACAATCTCAGGGTCTCAGAATAGAGTCCATCACCACCACAGAAAGGTTCATGCTCAACTCTGGCTCTTCTAACATACACAGAGCTCTTCTTCTGTCCCACTCTGCTTCTCACAAAGCCACCAGTCCTGGCCTTTTCTAGCTGAAGCTCAGCCTTCTGACTCTGGCTTCCTTCTCCTGTCAGCTTCCCTGAGCCCCCACATGGTCCCCTGAGGTGTCCTGCTAACAAGGTCCCCACTCCTCGGGGCTCTTCAACTACACCCACAGCAAAGCAGGCTCACAGGTTCTTCTGTCCAGCTTTTTATTCACGTCTCCTTTTCCAAAACAACACCACTGTCGGGCCCTACTAGGCCTTAACTTCTGCCCTTAGGGGGTCTCTCTTCCAGAGCTTTCAGCCACATCTCCTCTCCTTGACAGACTCAGCAGTATGATCTCTCTCAAAAACAAAAACCAAACAAAAACCCCACACAGCAAACCTCCATTGCAACTTCCTGCTGCTGTCATAGTGGAAGAGCCTGACCCAACACAGGTGTGCCTCCTTAGTCGTCAGGGTTGCCTAGCCCCAGACCTTCAGCCTGAAGAGGTGAACCACCCTGTTACATTTTGTTTGTCTCGGGGTGCAGCCTCTCCCTCTTCCTCCTAGTTTCAAAACAGTGATTTTTTTAAAAAAACAGGGAAACAAACGAACAGATACTTCCATCCCTTCCCCCACCTCAGTCTTGTAGCATATGCAACCGGGACACGAGGCTTACCACAGATTATATGCATGTTGATGCCTTTTGTTAAAATATTGGCAGCGCATCAGCGCACCCCCAACCCATCCACTGCATCACTGAGAAAGGTCTCCTGCTTATAATATTTACTTACAGAGCCCCTACATGCATGACTTTATAGGCATTCCAGGAAAAGAAGAGCAGTGTCCCAGAGACGATCACTGGATTTCTGCTGCTAGAATCAAAGCTGCATACAATCCTCACAGCAAAAACTCTGCTTCTGGCACAGGCAAAAGAGTCTTGTTGTCATTTATGAATAAATCTTTCCTCGCTAAGGTTTCCTTGGGTCTTTCTTCCTTCTCTCCTTAGAGTCCAAACCCATCCCTGTCCCTAGAGGTAAATCACTGTGGTGCTCAGTACAGCACCTCCCAGCACAAATGGGGAGAAATAGGCCGAGCTGTCTCTAGCCAATGACAGCCCAAGTCAGAATGAATACACTCCAGGGAAGGAGAAAACTAAAATACCTTTAATTGGAGCCTAAGGGAGAAGGACCCTTGGGTGAGAGTTGGAGCGTAGGAGCCTGAAGCTCTCCGAACAGCTGAGAGCGAGTGCGGGTTCTGACTGGCCCACTGCAGCCATTGCGCATCACCCCAGTGCATTTTTGCAGCCATGCTAGAGGATGCTAAGACAAAAAGACAAACCAAGTAAGCTCATTTAACCCTTCACTGCTACTCTTCTGGCCCCGTGTAGCTGCTGTCCATTCACACCAAATCTTAGGGCATTACCTGGAGCGGCTGGCTGAGAGTTGGCACTTGGCAGTCCGTCCCATCACACTCAGCATTCTGCTTAGTTCAGGAGGCAATGCACCTGTGTGCATGGACGTATCCCCAGCATTCAGCAGCATGGCAGACGTGCCCTGCATTGCTGCACCAGGGTCTGCACCCATGACACGCAGCAAATAAGTGCCTTGCTTTGTGATAATGGCACAGAGGAGCCACAGATGGGAAAAAGAAATCCCCAAGTTTCTGCAGAACATTAGTGTTAGGGGTCCCACAGGGTGGGGAGCATGCATAATTCTCACCCTGCCAAGGCCCAAATGTGTGACACATTATGAGACAAAGACCCAAAAAACGATATATGCAGGAAGCTTAAAATGCTGTGGGATTCCTCCCACCCTTTAGTGTCAGTAGCTCAGGTACCTTGGCTTTGTTGTGCTGTATTTCTGATGAAAATCACTTTCAATAACAACCGTGAGGGGACACCAAATTTGCATGGAATGTAGGGACTTCTGGAGCTAAAATGAGTGACACCCCTTGAAATGAGGAGCATTGGAGAGGCCTCAGCACAGTCACAACCCCTTTCCCTCTTACCTAGTTGTCCCATCTTCCAGACCCCCTCTCTAGAGAAGAGTAGTGGTACACAGGGCTGGATCATGCAGGGGCCTTCTTGGTGCCTATCACTGTGACTGATGAATTCCACCCTAGACAGTTGCCTCCTCCCACCCCTTACCCCCAGCCCCCTCTGACCTCAGACCACTTCTTGCTCTCCGCTTCTCATCCACAGTCCTTACTCTCTGCCTTCACCCTATTTCTCTCTCTCTCTCTCTCAGACCCTGCTGTCTTTCCAGCCCCATTCCCACTCCTCATCCCCCTCAGACACTGCCCTCACCCTCAGCCCAGACCCCGTTCCCTGCCCTCGGTTCCCCTCCTCTGTGTTCACTCTGGTGTTTCTCAGGCTCTGGATGGCAGCATGCTGCCCTTTCATGTCACTCCAAACACAGCCCCTCCCACTAGGCCAGCAGCTTGCCTTTTGTTTACACAGTCAGCCCTTCCTTTCTGAGCTCTGCTTCCAGATTTACCATGTTTAGGAAGCGAACATGACCTACTTAGGCTCCCTGACCTAGTTATAGCCGAAACTCTGACTCCAAACACACACAAGAAAAAAGGACAAAGGGAGTGTGGTGAGGAGGGAAATATTATCTTTGTTGTTTTCAAATGAAAACAAAGCCAGCAAGGCTGAGCTGCCTGCTGCTGCCTTCATCCAGCACTGCCCAGGCCCTGAGGGATGCATGAAGTTCAGCTGTTCACATGATTCTGCGACTGAAAAGGGCAGATACCACTCAGGAGAGCAATCTTTCCCAAAGTGTGGGGTATGTCGCAGCAGGTCATGAAGGACTAGCTACAAGGGTATTGATGGACTTTTTAACGGCTTTCATATAAAAAGTAGTAAATCTCTAGCTGTTATGGCTACAAAGCAAACCTTCAAAAGGTGAAGCAAATGCGACCAATACAGACACCTGCCTGAGTTTGCAGAGAACCTGAACACCTGTTCTGAGGGGTAAACTTCTCCACTTGTTTTAATGCACACTAAATAGAGCTGGTAAGGAACTGTTTGACAAAAAAAATTTCATCAAAAAATGCCAACTTTTTGCAGGAAAGGATCGATTTCAACAAATTTCTTGATTTGTAGGGTTTTTTTGCAAAATGTTGGAACTGTTGAAACATGACATTCTGACATTTCCTAAACAACAAAAAAAATCTGGTTTTCTAGATCAAAATGAATTTCCTGTTGACATTTTAAGCAAATTAGAGTAACAATTTCCTTAAAAATTTAAACCTGGTCAAAATGTAAATGAAAAAAGGTCTGAAAATTATTGAAAGAAAAATGTGATTGACCCAAATCAACTGTTTTCCACAGACTTTTGATTCATGAAAATGTTCAAGATTTCAACTTTTCATCTCAATTCAGGACAGGGAAAATTTTCATGAGACAGGACAACCATTTCCCACACCGCTCTTGTGCTCCTCCGGTGCCAGTGAAGTTGCTCTAAAGGTCAGCATGGTCAGATATTTCACCGCTTCTCAAAGCACGCAAGCAAGGAGAGGAAAAATGCTGGGAAGAACTACACCCGCATTTCCCACAGCGTGTGCGCAGTGGGGGAAGATGTGAAAGGCTAGACAGTGTGGGGTACAGCAGATAATTCAGTGAGACATATACTAACAACACACGATGGGACTTTGGGAGGGGTGGGCCATGTATTATTGGTTTCATTTCCCCGAAGGGACGGTTCATCCCTCGAACATTTCGTAAAGTCTGAAATAGTGCCACTGGAAATCCAATGCATGCTTGCGTTGCAGAGCAGTCCTGCACATGCAGATGGTCGGACAGGGATGTAAGAGGGGCACAGAACAGGAAGGATGCCAAAGATCATTGTGAGGAATTTGATTTGATTTAATGGACAGGAGTTCAGTAGCACATCATTAACACCACCAAAAATGCATGCACCATAGAGAGTCCTATTAGCACTGAGGACTAAAGTAAAAGATGCCCTCAGATGATAAAATTGGATTTCATAGAGCAAACTCAGCCATCCCCTGACAGCGGTCAGTTTCCATTTACTCCAGTGGCTGCTGTTACAGCACACACACAGGGCAGGGTGACGTGGGCTGGGTGGTGGGTAACAAAGATAGATTTGAATAGAACTGAAGAGAGTGGGGAAGTTGGGGAGGCCAGAGAGGAGACGGATGCAATTTGCCCTGGGTTTGGGCAATAGGGGAAATAAAAGGAAAACAGAGGCAGTATAGAAGGGTAACCAGAAACTATTTTCTAGGTAGCTTCTAAAGTTGACTGGCCCATGACGGTACTGCCAAGAACTCCCTTTCTGCATCAGCATCCAAGTTGTGCCTTCAAGCTGCGTGTTTATGAATATAGTTTGTTGCAACTTGTGCTCCTGATCTTTCCTTGTTGAACACGTGACCTCCCATACTTACCCCTCACCCTTTGTTTTATTGTCACCCCCCACTATGTTCAGTCTAATTTAGGGCATGGTCCTGCAGGGGCACCCCCCACTCCCACTGACTTTAGGGCACTTCATTATGGACTAGCAGCACTACCTGATATTCCACTCCTGGCTCTCCATGCAGCTTCCCCAAGGCCCCCCAGTCCTGACCTGCATCACCCCCTGCTATTCTAGTCCTGGGTTGCAACATAGCTCTGCTGATACCCTCAATCCTGACCTGCAGCACCCCACATATCAAATACATACTTTTCAGGGGCTCCTGATCAATGGTGCTGTGAATGATTCCTATACCCCACATACAGCTCACTGGCAGAGATGTAGTAAAGGGACATACTTGGAGGCATACTCAGTTACACACCTTGCCTTAACACCAGAACTTAGCTATACCTGTAAAGAACCTCATGGGGTCAAATGATTGGGAAAGGACTCACCAGTGAACAAATGTGCTATGCAAACATGGTGAAGATTCTTCCTGATTCCCAGCAGATATAAAACAAATGAATGAAACAAAACTTCCAGACACACTGATTGCATTTTCTGCTGCAATTTCTGATCGAATTTTCAGATGTCTGAGCATTCCATAGCCCAGTGTATGTCAGCCACACTTCACTGCTGGTTTTATGTTATTAGTATTGACAGCCACTCAATTTAAACGGAGGTTAGGATTGAAATCCTGTCTTGTCGCTTATCTCTGCCTTTTTATCTTGTTTGTTTCCTCTCATTACAGAGAAATCCTCCCTTTCATAAAGCCAGTCTGAAGACCTCAGCAAACATGCAAACAGGATGGTAAATGGATTAGCCAGGGAGGTACTCCAGGCTGAAGCCGCCTGAATAGACACTTATGGATCAATCAGCTTTGCCTTCCAAAGCTAATGGTATGAGTTTCTCTGTCTGATTCTTGCTCAGGTGATCTTGGGGCACTCTCAATAGTGTATCTGATAGAATTATATCCCCTTAGGAAATAGGGATGACAAAAGAGGGCCAGTACGTTGAAGGTGGGGAGAGAGCTAACTATATAGTAATACTATGCTCTTCTGCAGGATTTTAACACTTGGCAAAGGCTAGGGAATGGGTGTGTCATAACTGCTGTTTATTACACCAATTATGATCATGTCACTGTTACCTTGTCCTAACCCCTGTTTGTTGGTTTATCTCACCTGTTGTGTCTCATCATCTGTTTCTGCTGCAAGCTCTTTGGAGCGGGGATTGTCACTTTCTTATGTGTGTACTAGGCTTAGCCATCAGGGACCAGACCAGCCGCTGCTCTGCTCCCTGACTTACTTCTGGGCTAGGTCAACTTGGTGTGCAAGTAACAGAGTCCCCCTCAGTGCACCAGAGGTTGGTCCTAGAAGGAATCACCAGAATCGGACACCTCCTGGACTACGACTGGGAGGGACTGGGTGGATTCCCTTGTGCTTGGTCCGCACCTGGGGCTCTCCATCTCTTATATGCCCCAACGCATAATCCAGGAGGTGTCAGCAGCTTTACTGCCCTACTCTTGGGCCTTTATTGAGAGGGTTCTGCTTGCCACTACAGAAAGGATGTCAACAAATTGGAGGGAGTCTAGAGGAGGGCAACAAAAATTATTAGGGGGTTGGGGCACATGGCTTATGGGGAGAGCCTGAGGGAACTGGGTTTATTTAGTCTGCAGAAGAGAAGAATGAGGGGGGATTTGACAGCAGCCTTCAACTACCTGAAGGGGGATTCCAAAGAGGATGGAGCTCTAGGCTGTTCTCAGTGGTGGCAGATGACAGAACAAGAAGCAATGGTCTCAAGTTGCAATGGGGAAGGACTAGGTTGGATATTAGGAAAAACTATTTCACTAGGAGGGTGGTAAAGCACTGGAATAGGTTACCTAGGGAGGTGGTGGAATCTCCATCCTTAGAGGTTTTTAAGGCCCGGCTTGACAAAACCCTGGCTGGGATGATTTAGTTGAGGTTGGTCCTGCTTTGAGCAGGGGGTTGGACTAGATGATCTCCTGAGGTCTCTTCCAACCCTAATCTTCTATGATTCTATGAGGGTGCTCCCTGCCTGTCCCTCATCCCTGGCCCTTTGAACTTTCTCATTGGGCCCCTGCCCCGTGAGCCCCCACAGCTGCCCACTCTGCACACCCTGAGCCAGCTACATGACTTGCAGCTGGTTCATTTCTGAACGGCGCCCCAGGCACATCTGTACACGCAAGTGCCATGCAATGACAGCAGCAGAGCCATTTGCTAAAATAAAAGCACTTGAGATGTTAAAGCAACAGAGATGAGAGAGAGATTAGCAGTGGTGGCAAGATTTGTATATTTTAACTCCAAGGGGGTGGTATCTTGACCCACAGCTGGAGTCTCCTACTTCAAGCCTTCACAAGCCATGCAAGTGGGACCCAAGTGAGTGGCTGCTGTGGGAGCCATTAGGAAAGACAAGCAGCCTCTCTCTGTACTAGTGATGGGAATGGAAAGGAGGATTTTAGGGAGGTGAGGAAAGAGCAGCAGAGATCAGTGTCCATGGTTTGCTTAGCACCTGGCTGCTAGAAAACACAGATGCTCTTCCCAACTAACCACAAGCTTTCAGCCCAAGCAGGCAGGGGAAGATATCGCAGCTACAAAGGAGTGAACATTTGGCTGAGCTAGTTTCAAAGTCCTGCTATGAAAAGCTGATCACATAGTACCCCCGGAGCCAGATTCTGCTCTGTGATGACAGTGTAAATCTGAAAGAACCAAACTGATGTCCAGCTTTGGATTTATTTCAGGAAAACAACAGAGATCAGAGTCTGGCCCATAGTAATACTAAATATGATGTGAAGTTACCATTAGAGGGAGGGGACTTCGTCCTTCTGTCATCACCACTTTCACTGTCCTCCTCCATCCAAGGAGGGCTGGGTTAAGCCCACAGACCAGGGCCTACGCTCCTGCCAGTGGGAGGCACTGCAGAGTATTGCTAGGTGCTCCCCCTGCACTTAGCAATGTAAGTAACCTCTGCATCATACCCAGGCCTTGCCCACTGAGGGTATTTACTCCAATACACTGCATGGCAAAATAATTAACTAGGGCCAATTGAATTCCGCTTGGAATTATGCCCCATACCTGGTGTCACCATCCTCTACACCTGCACAAAGTGAGCATCAAACACACCAGGATCCAAATGATAGCATTTGACACTCCTTTTGCACTCCTCTTGTGCAGGTGTCAGTGACGACCCAGGGAAAAAGGCAGGTGAGAATCAGGACGGGGGGCAGTGACTGTTGATTTCAATGGCAGCTAGAGGATATCCCTTCCACAACTTCTTTTGGTGTTTTACTTTTAAAATCTCACCCTGACTCCTTCACACCCCCATCCCTTTCTTCATTCTTGAGATTCTCTCTCTTTCTCTCTCATATTGCTAAGGTAAGTTATTGCTGATGAAAGGAGCTGGGCTGGCAGCTCTGGAGAAAGAAGCCCCCTATTTAGCCCCCCAAAAAAGGTACAGCAATGGCAGAGGGGGAACAAGCTGCCCCCCACACTGCCTATTTTACTTAGCTTTAGGGGTGAGAGGCTGAGGCTCCATGATCTACCCACTCTTTGGCCTCCGCCGTGTCTCCTGCAAGGTGGCTAGTTACTGCCAATCATAAGAGGAGCACTGGTGACTTAGACTCTTGTCCGCTAGGAACTGCTCGGAGACCAACCACCACTTTTCACGCAGAAGCTACCAAACAACTGTCATGCGGTAGCTGCTTCTAGTCAGTACTGACCTGGCTGAGATCTGAACCACGCACCAAGAGCTGATAGGCTCAATATCACACAACAGCTCCCCAAGGTGGTGTCTCTCCCCACTTGCCACCATTTTTCAAACCAATATCCTCAGCCATGTGCAGCTGTTGTTCATTTGGCCTTGGAAATGGTTCTAAATGGAGATTACCATGTGCCTGAACCTCCCCGACACTAAAGCATGTGCCGTGCCGAAATGGTGCCAAAGCTTTCCACAAACCCAGAGCTACATCTTGTAGATATCCCAATGGCGGAAGCCTCCCCACACCTAGGACATGACAGGAAAATAGCCTGAGTCCAGAGCACTAAAATACAGCTACACCACGGTTTTGTCTTGAGTCGGCAAAGTGGTTAAGTTTAGCTCAAGCTTAGTCAGCCCATTAGCTAACCCATATCACTCTTCCGAGTCATGCAAGAGCGAGAGCTGAGAATGATGGAATGGGGGAGTCACCAGCTGGATGAAGGAACGTGAGCTCTGACCTACATGTTCACAGCCCACCCTTCCTGCCATCCTACACTACACAGTGACAGCAATGCCACTCCTGTGCCTGGGGCAACAGAAAGGACAAGTTCTTTCTTCTGTGATTACTTAAAAACGTTAGTGAGGGAGGACACATGCAGGAAGCTAAGTGGGACCTGGGTATGAAATTAATAAGTGATATTGCTTCCTTTCCTGGGGCATAGGGTAGATGCCGTGCAGGACTTGTTATCCCGTGTGGAGTGGCATGGCACCATTATCTGTAACCACAGTCTTGCTCCAGCACACAGAGGCTCTGTTTAGCTTTCCTGGCCCAGCTGTGAGCCAGAAGTGGGGTCAGTTGCCACAGGAAGCCTTTATCAGGCTGTCTGTCTTAGGGCTTTACACTGATGCTCATCACCACAGTATCTATGACTTTTCCACAGGCTCATTCGTGTGTGAGACATTTTCTGAGACACTCTTCCATTCCTTCCTCCTCGGGGGCATGGATCAGTGTTCTTGTCGCACACCCCATCAATACCCAGCCTGGGAAGCTAATGATCCAACCAGTGGACCAAATTTGGTGACGAATCCTGGTCACGTGCCCCCTGAGGCACATTGCACATAGGCAAAGAAGAAGATTCCTTCCTCCCTGTAATATTGTTCACAGGTGGGATCCAGGAGCCTCCTTGCTGCCACTACTCTCGACACACTGGCCCCTCAGAAATTCATAGCAACAGCAGTGATGGGGTTTTGGTTTTTGAAGTGGGGCACTTTAACATGTAAACCTAGAGGAGAATCTCCATTAGCCGTTAGTATAGGGTCTATGGCACACATTTGAGCAGTTTGGCTTCTGTCCAACACAGAGCAAACACACTCCCATGCTACAATCTTTAGCACTTAAACAGCACCATCCATCTGAGGGTCTCAGAAGTACACCTGGCCATTCCAGGAGAGAAAGGAATTTGCAGCAGCTCGTTTTACTCCTAATTGAAAAACCAGGAAGCCAGGCAGAATGTGCAAAGCTACAATGGGACTCTGAGGAGACGAAGCATCTCCCAGTCCCAGCGTTTATACCACTGAGAGTCACCACCACCGTGTGTACAAAGAATTTCACCTCCCCCAGCTCCTGGCAAGGTTCTGTCTGGGCCCAGCGGGAGAGAGAAATCACAGAATCCAGAGGTGCTGTTGTTTAAGTTGAAAGCAAAGCTGCTAGTGCTTGGCTGGGACACAGTGGACCAAATTCAGTGATAAATTCTGGTCCTGTGCCACCTCAGGCATGTTGCATATATGCTAAGAAGAAGCTGGAACATTTTCAATAACTAAATGTTGTGGTAAGAATGAATCTCCATTTTGTTAGTTGGGGTGGGAGCTAGTCTCCCTTTGCTGTCCCTGCCACACTCCTCAGCTGCCCACTAACTCTCAGAGACAAATATTGTAGCATTATCCTTCCAGCTGAATAGAACTACTACCATCCATACACCAGCCTTGATCCCCCCCAGCGCAGTGCTGAGCATGTTGCTTCTGAAGCCCCACTGTCCCCTGAAGCTGTCTGTAATAATAACTCTCAGTGGTTTTTAGAAGCAGCCCTTTGGGTAAGCGGACACTCCTGTTTTGACTGATCCATACACTTTCTATCTATTATATGTGTATATTGGTTTGCAGTAGGGAAAGCAATTATTGCTTTTAGCACACTTATGAGTTTAAATAAAAACAAATATATCTATATTGACTGTAGTTATTATGCTTGGTTTCATACAGCATAAGTGCTTCAAATAAAAATAGATTGGTTAGAGGGAATGTGCATCAGTTCCAATAATAACACAGACAGCTTCAAGAAGCCTATGAGTTTCATTTAACGTGCACTGGATTTACAAAGAAGGGGGAAGACACACTGGTTTAGAGGAGCTTTTAGTCTAAATGTTTCTGCCAGGTGAGGTTTACTGGATTTGTCAAACAGCCCTGAATGAGAGTCTCTGTGAAGAGGAGGAGAGAGGGGGAATCCATTAGGGAGGTCTATGGTGATATCACTGGAGGGAAAGTAATAAAAGGAAAATGTAAGAGGTCATAAAATACCTCCTAATTATTATGCATATTAGAGCATAGAATTATCTCCCTTAGGGAAGAGCTGGGAGCCCCAGTCTAGACACTTCATACTAGACTGGGTGAAGTCCAGCAGAACAGAGCAGGTTCTGGTGTCTCTGCTGGTGTAGCTCTAGGTGGCGATGTGAGCCCAGTGGTCTCTCTGTAGATAAACTGATGGGGTAAGGGAAAGGTACCCCCACCTCGAGATGTTGTGTTTGAGTTTCTATGGAGGGTGGCTAGGAAATGGTCTCATAGGAGTGTATGCTTCCATTCCAGGACTGGCTGCTGCTGAGGGTGGCAGCAGTACCATCCTGTGGCCCTGTCCCCAGGATCACAGATTGGAGGAAGGTGGCAGCAAAGCCGGGACTATGCCTAAGGAAGAAATGTGTAGATTTAAAGGGGCCTAGTTTAGCTTCACAAAGACTAATAACAAATCCTTAGGATGCATCTACAAAGCAAAAATAGCTGCGCAATCATGACTCTCAGAACCCAGGTCCATTGATTTGGACTCATGCAATGGGGCTAAAAATAGCAGTGTAGACATACAGATTCTGGCTGAAGCCTGGCTTCAAGATCCTCCCCACAAGTCTCAGAGCCTGGGCTTCAGACCAGGCCCCACCATCTACACTGCTATTTTTAGCCCTGTAATGCGAGCCTAAGTCAGTTGACCAGGGCTCTGAGATTCACTGCCATGGTGCATTGGGGTTGTGTTTTTTTGTTGTTGTTTTTTGCAGCATAGGTGTACCCTTAGATCCCTTAGTTGCTGGCCTTGCATAGCTAGGAACACCTCTGGCCATGAATCACCAGACCCATGGTGTGGATTTGCTGTAACTTTATATTGGATAGATGTGGGGGGAAGATTTGGGTGCAGGGTACCCCTTTTAGGGAACAGGAAGAAAAAGCCCCTATTTCAAGGTCTTCAGATTGCTCCACTCTCCCTTATGTTGCATTTCTGCTGCCATAAAAACCCAGGCAGCTGAAAGGAAGATTGTACTTGTCCATCTGAGCACATTGCTTTGACACTGAAATCCAGGAATACATGCTCACACCTTGTGGCCCTGAAGAGGGGTGTTTCCTGTGGCTAGAAGAGAGTTGTAAAGGGTACCCCTCTTCTGTCTCCACCATGGGATCCTGATGTTCAGGCTGGGGTCTGATCCCCCACCAAAGCCCTTGGAAGCTCCCTACGCATGGGTCATCAGGAGACCAGCTGTTCCCAGCAAGCAGCATTTACAGGAGACGTTTACGGGGACTTGTAGATTGAAGCACAGCAGGAGCGGCGAGAAAGCAATGGGAGGCCGTTCAATGGGGAATTTCTATTTGCAGTGTGTGAAGCATGGACATGGGGTTTTCCCTCACCTATCCATTCCCCACTGGGAAAAGTATTTAAATAGAGGACCCCAAACAGAAAAGCTGCATGACTTGCAGCCATACTGCCTTGAGCTATACTCTTCCTGGAAATCTCAAGCTAAGAGCAGTGGATTCGATCCAGGCATAGACTGAAACAGTAGGATATGCTGCTAGTGTCTCAGTAAGGAGTGTTATTCCCTCCGAGTCAGTATGGACTCCATCATGCTGCTGGCCATTTTGTGTCTCAGATAAGAAATTGTCTTGCACTCTACTGTTCAAACCTTCGGTTCTGATTAGAGCTGTCAATCACAGTTAACTCAAGCGATTAACTCAAAACTAAATAATCTGATTAAAAGTGTGACTAATCACAATTTTAATGGCACTGTTAAATAATAGAATACCAATTTATAAATATTTTTCTACATTTTCAAATATATTGATTTCCATTACAACTCAGAATAAAGTGCTCACTTTATTATTTTTTATTACAAATACTTGCACTGTAAAAAAGATAAGACATAGTATTTTTTAGTTCACCTCATACAAGTACCTTAGCGCAATCTCTTTGTGAAAATTCCACTTACAAATGTAGCTTTGTTTTTGTTACATAACTGCACTCAAAAACAAAGCAATGTAAAACTTTAGTCTACTCAGTCCTACTTCTTGTTCAGCCAATCGCTAAGACAAACAAGTTTGTTTACATTTACCGGAGATAATGCTGCCTGCTTCTTGTTTACAATATCACCTGAAAGTGAAAACAGGTGTTTGCATGACACTTTTGTAGCTGGTGTTGCAAGGTATTTATGTGCCAGATGTGCTAAACATCCGTATGCCCCTTCATGCTTCAGCCACTATTCCAGAGGACATGCTTCCATGCTGATGCTTTTTTTTTTTTTTTAAAACCGAGTGTTAAATTAATTTGTGACTGAACTCCATAGGGGAAAATTGTACGACTCCTGCTCCATGGTGTCACCCACATTCTGCCATATATTGTGTTATGACAGTCTTGAGTGACAACCAAGCACATGTCCAATTTAAGAACACTTTCACAGCAGATTTGACAAAATGCAAAGAAGGTACCAATGTGAGATTTCTAAAGATAGCTACAGCACTCCACCCAAGGTTTAAGAAGCTCTTCCAAAATCTGAGAGGGATGAGGTGTGGAGTATGCTTTCAGAAGTCTAAAGAGCAACACTCTGCTGCAAGAACTACAGAACCCAAACCACCAAAAAAGAAAAATCAGCCTTCTGTTGGTGGCATCTGACACAGATGATGAAAATAAATGTGCATCAGTCCGCACTACTTTGGATAATTATCAAGCAGAACTCATCATCAGCATGGAAGCATGTCCTCTGGAATGGTGGCTACCTGTTTGGCTATGTGAGTGATGCAGTTGTCAAAGCATTGAGGGGGTGCTGATAGTCTCCTCACCGGCCAGACTTCCCATCTATTGGGATATTCCATTTGATGGCAGATGCTACTATCAATGCAAAGCTTTCTGAAGATTGTAAAGAAGTTTTAAAACAAGTTTATGAGCTCTCCTATTGCATATGTAGGACAAAGAAGAAATGGAAATAAAGTGGAATACTCAAACAACCACTCTACATCCCTTGAGGCGTGCTCATTGTGACAAGGCAAGGGACAGAGGTAAAGTTATTTGGGGCAATCTTAACTCTGAATTTCTAGACTTTCCATTGTTGTTTTGTTTTTAACATAATTAATCTTCACTTAGAATTTCCTGGCTTTCCAGCATTTGGGTATTTTTATCTATCGCCTATCTATAATGTGTAGGGGGGAAAGCTGTGTAATCCGGAGGGAGTTCAATTTGAGTGACATATGCTGGAGGCTTCTGCTACTGGTACTCAAACATCCTTGAAATTTCTTAGCATTATAGCTGACAATTTCCTAACAAAGAGTTTTGCATCCAACACCAGGAAATTGTATATTAGCCCTCATCTTGACAGACAGAGGAATTGGTCACAGACATAAAAATTAGTAGTAGTTTAGGTATAAAGAGATTATCACCTGATCACATTTGTAATGTGCAAACTGAATAATGTACTTGGTGCTTTAAAGGGGACCAATTTTACAAAGTTGTGAACAGCTGAAAACATTTATGAACCAAATCAGCTGGGAGGAAAAATGTAAACAGAAAAATGTGAATGATAATAGGGAATTGTTAAAAAACCCTTTACTTGGTGCTCAAAGAGCCACAATCCCAAAAATCCAGGGGAAAGGCTGTATTGTCTTAAACTGATCTGGCTTAGAGGGAAATTGAGGGCAGCTACAGAAAACAAAACAAAACAGAAAAAGGGAAATTGATAATGAATCTAAATCAGAAGCTAGGGATTGTAGTATGTTAATAAAAGAAGCAAAGGGACGCCAGGAGAAATCTATGGCCAGCAGAGTTAAGGACAGTAGGAGGGTTGTGTTTTGTTTCGGTTTGTTTTTTTTTTATAAAAACAAAAAGAATCCTAACAATGGTATTGTTCCATTTCTAGGTGGAAATGGTAGATTCAATATAATGCAGAGAAGGCGAAAGAGTTCAATAAATATTCCTGTTGCTATTTTGGAAGACGTCAGCGGATATAGTCATATAGTATGATGACGACGACAACAACATTTAAATTAGCAGGTCCAGAGAACTTGCATCCAAGAGTGATAGATAGAGCTGGGCAAGGAGCTCACTGGACTGTGAATGCTGAATTTCAGTAAGACTTGGAACACTGGGAATGTTCCAGAAAACTGGAAGAAAACTAATGTTGTGCCAATATTTAAAAAGGGTAAATGGGATGTCCCAGCTAATTATAGGCCTTTCAATCTGACATCAATCCCAAGCCAGACCCCATTAATAAAGAATTAAGGTAGGGTAATATAGTTATGTCAACCAACAGGGGCTTGTAGAAAAAAAAAATAGATCCTATCAAACTAACTCAATTTTTATGAGATTACAATAGCGTTGATGTAATATATTTAGGGCTTGTCTAAATGAACGCTTAATTCACAGCGAGCTGAGGTATAAATCTACCCCACACAAGCCTGCTGCACACTGAGCAGTCACATGGACCCTGCTGCCATGCACTAGAAGTTTACTCCTGTTTCAAAGCAAGGTAGATCAAAGTGCACTATGGAACTTTTAGAGCACTGCAGTAGAGTCTACATGGACACTTAGTATGCAGTACACTAATGTAGGGCAGATTTACACTCCAGCTTGCCACAAACTAATTGTTAATTCAGACAAGACTTTAGACTTCTGTATGGCATTTAACTTGGTATCAGATGACATTTTGGGTAAACAAAACACCCCTCGAACAATACAAAATTAACATGTCAGAAATTAAGTGGATTAAAAACTGGCTAACTGATAATTCTCAAAATGGAATTGTAAATAGGGAATCGTCATGGAGTGGATGTGTTTCTAGTGGGATCCAACAAGAATCAGTTCTTAGCTCTACACTATTTAACATTTTTATCAATGACCTGGTAGAAAACAAAATAGTCACTGATAAAGCGTGAAGATCATGCAAATGTTGGGGGGAAATGGTAAATGTGGAATGAAGAGGACTGGTCACTGATACAGAGGGATATGGATCGATCGGTAAACTGGGCGCAAATAGGGTGGGTTTTATCACACTAAATGCATACATCCAGGACCAAAGAATGTAGGCCAAGCTTACAGGATGGGAGACTATCCTTGGAAGCTGTGACTCTAAAAGAGATGGGTGGGGGGACACGCGGGTCATGATAATCAACTGAACATGAGCTCCCAATGCAGTGCTATGGCCAAAAGTGCTAATGTGATCCTGGGATGCATAAACTAAGGAATCTCAAGCAGGATTAGAGACGTTATTTTGTACCTTTGGATTTGGCATTGATGCGACCACTGCTGGAATACTGGGTCCAGTTCTGGTGACCACAATTCAAGAAGTATGTTGATAAACTGGAGACTGTTCAGAGAAAAGCCACCCACATGATTAAAACATTAGAAAACATGTGTTCTCATGATTGGGCTCCTTGAGTCTATTTAGACTAACAAAGAGAAGGTTAAGGAGTGACTGGATTACAGTCTGCAAGTAGCTACATGGGGAACAAATATTTAACAATGGGCTCTTCAATCTAGCAGAGAAAAAGTACAATGGCTGGATGTTGAAGCTAGACAAATTCAGATGGGGAAGAAGGTGTAAATTTTTTAACATTGGAACAATTGAATCAAGGGTCATTCTCCACTACTAACAATTTTTAAATCAAGACTGGATGTTTAAAATAATTCTCATTTGACGTAGATCTTATTTGGGGGAAGTTCCATGGCCGGTGTTATACAGGAGGTCAGACTAGATGACCACAGTGGTCCCTTCTGGCCTTGGAATCTATTAGAGTATTGTAGTAATAAAGTTTTCAGCAGACTATATTAATATGTCTTTGCCCTAGACTTTACAAGGCTGTGTGCCTTGGAATATCCATAAAATGTGAATACACTTCAGCAGTTAACTAGTATTTACAGAAGAGCCAGATTTTATAAGTGGCAAATGTTCATTGTCTTAGCCAGGTGTTTGATCATGGGATTTCAGGGCAGAAATTGCCTCTGATAAGGAGACAGTGTTCTGTGTCATGATTAGAGCTCGATGAAGATTTTGTCAAAACATTTTTCTGTCATAAAATGGTTTATCTGACAAAGCCAACATTTGTGAAAACAGTGTCCATTTTTGTCCAAATAAAAAAATAAATCAGGTTTGGGGTTTTTCAAATTGCCAAAACAATTTTTTTTGAAGGAAAAAAAATCCACAACACCACCTTTCGTAGGGGAAAAAGGTCCTTTCCGGACCAGTGCCCCCCCATGATATTTGCACTGCAGACTGCGCACACTACGTGTGCTCTATATTTGTATCATACAATATAGATCCATTGTATGTTACAAATATAAAATGCAGGCATAGTGTATGTACGCTCATGTGTCCCTCTACTGGCTAGCCCTGTGACTAAAACAGCCTGCAACTTACAGCTAAGGAAGTTTACAGTTCAAGCAGCAGAGGCTTGTCCCAATTTGGATCCCTGATGAGGATCATGGTGTCTGTATGCATGCAGCCCTCCTCTATTACACAAACTTTCATCTCCCTTGACTTGATTAGGCAGAGCACTTCTATGCCTTTTCAGTAGGAGGCAGAGCTGCATTCTGGTCTGCTTTTCATCAAAGGGGGTTTGCTGTAAGTTGGTGATGGGCCCCAAGCGGTCACCACCAGATTTGGATCAGCATCTAAGCTACCCACAAACTGTTTGCGTCTGGGGTTGGGGCCAGACCCATTTCTACCGTGATGAAAGGCTATAGTGAAGGAGTCCTCAAAGGCCTAGTTAAATGTGTCTCTTGAGAAGTGAGCTACCCTACTGAAATAGGGTAGCCTTGTTCAGGGTCTCAAAGCAAAAGGTATTAGCCCTTTGGAGTCAAGCCCAGTGTCTGCCACCTGGCTTTCTACCACTACCCAACTCCACCCGACCCCAGGGGGATGGGTTCCAGGCCAGAAAGGCTGGAGCAAAATTGGCCTAGAGGAACCCACAGGCACGGCTGGAGGTCAGCTCCTTTGTCGCTGTAGTCACATCATTTGCATAGCGACCCACACTGCTTTGCTTCCACAGTATGATGTGTCAACACTGGTGCGTGTGCAAGTGTGTGCATACATCCCATTTTTATTTGCCACGCCAAGCCTTGGCTGGATTCCTGGTAGCTGACTGCCACAGCGTGGCCCAAAGAACGGCCTGAGCAGCTGTCACAGGCACTCTACGGTGACACCGTGTGGTGAATTAGTGAACGCAGAATGGAAGTGCAGGCGCTGTGTATCTCTTGGAGCAGATATTCTGCTCACGCATCGGAGGGTTTTCTTCTCAGCAGTGATGAAGCATCATGGACCAGTGGAGATGGGCAGCTGTACAGTGCAGAGAGGGGGAGTGGCCATTCTCTCTTTCTTTCCCCATGGCCAGCCAAAACATTGCTCCCTTCATTTGCCACCTTGCACTGCTCGCTGCTTCCCAGCCCAGCTCACAGGATCTGCTTCCCATTTGCACACAGAAAATGAGCAACTCCATAGCTGGCTCTCCATAGCACTCAGCACCACCATCTCAGTGTGCTCTTTAGGCCTGATACATGGAGTGACTGAGCGTGTGACTAAGTCATAAATTTGGCTGATAGCATGTCATGGAGCCAGGCACAGTGGGCAAGTGCTGAGCAAACTACAGATCCACACACCTCAATCAATGCCCCTCAGTCCTGAGCTGCAAGCCTTCCCGCCCCCCCCCCCCCCCACACACACACAGATAGCACTGAGGGTATGTTAATATTGAGTGAGTGCATTTACCTTGCATCATCTCATGGGTCTGGCTGCTTTTGGCACAAGCACAGCAGCTGAGACTTCTGGGAACCCTTCTTTCAGGTGGTCTCATCCATTAGCCTGATTGAAGATGCAAAGCACACTTCTAAGGTCTTTACCCCAGCAAGGGCTGTTAGTATCATTATCCCCATTTTACAGAGGGAGAAACTGAGACCAAAGTCAGAAGTGGATGCTAATTTCAGGGTGCCCGCTTTGAGACAGGTTGGGCTTGATTGACAGAGGTGCTGAATCCCAATCAAGCCAGCCAACTTCAGAGAGAGGGTAACAGGGGCACAACCTGAGTTTTCCTGAGGATGGGGCCAGAACTCTCCCTTCCCTATATCCCACCCCATACTCTCTCCCACATACTCTCCCTCTGCCTCCAGAGCTACACAATCCCTCTGAACCCAGCTCTATGTGCATTCCCCTCCTCCTGCCCCACACCCAGTTCTGAACTCTCCCCTCTGTACCCAGCCCCACGGTCTCCCCACCCCACACCCAGCCCTGAACTCTCACCAGAGAGGCAGTCAGGTGGAAGAGCACCACTCCCACCAGGAGTCAGGCAGTTCTGGGAGCCCCAGGTCCCACTCTCCTGCAACATCTCCACTTCCTGAGAAAGCACCACAAGCCTGGATCCAAATTCTCCCACCCTCCTGGGCACCAGAAGACTTGCCCAGTGCCCATGAGCATCCAAATGACTGCAAAGATGGAGACCCAAGCAGGCACATGCTCCGTGCAAATTTGGCTCAGCCACATTTCCATCATGACAGAGAGGTGTCCAGGCCAAATTTCCAACCCCAGTCAGGGGCTGTCAAGGTTCCTCCCCCACTCTGAACTCTAGGGTACAGATGTGGGGACCTGCATGAAAACCTCCTAAGCTTATCTTTACCAGCTTAGGTCAAAACTTCCCCAAGGTACAAAATATTCCACCCGTTGTCCTTGGACTGGCCGCTACCACCACCAAACTAATACTGGTTACTGGGGAAGAGCTGTTTGGACGCGTCCTTCCCCCCAAAATACTTCCCAAAACCTTGCACCCCACTTCCTGGACAAGGTTTGGTAAAAAGCCTCACCAATTTGCCTAAGTGACTACAGACCCAGACCCTTGGATCTTAAGAACAATGAACAATCCTCCCAACACTTGCACCCCCCCTTTCCTGGGAAATGTTGGATAAAAAGCCTCACCAATTTGCATAGGTGACCACAGACCCAAACCCTTGGATTTGAGAACAATGAAAAAGCATTCAGTTTTTTTACAAGAAGACTTTTAATAAAAAATAGAAGTAAATAGAAATAAAGAAATCCCCCCTGTAAAATCAGGATGGTAGATATCTTACAGGGTAATTAGATTCAAAAACATAGAGAACCCCTCTAGGCAAAACCTTAAGTTACAAAAAAGATACTTAGACAGAAATAGTTATTCTATTCAGCACAATTCTTTTCTCAGCCATTTAAAGAAATCATAATCTAACACATACCTAGCTAGATTAGCTTACTAAAAGTTCTAAGACTCCATTCCTGGTCTATCCCTGGTAAAGACCGGCATATAGACAGACCCAGACCCTTTGTTTCTCTCCCTCCTCCCAGCTTTTGAAAGTATCTTGTCTCCTCATTGGTCATTTTGGTCAGGTGCCAGCGAGGTTACCTTTAGCTTCTTAACCCTTTACAGGTGAGAGGAGCTTTCCCCTGGCCAGGAGGGATTTCAAAGGGGTTTACCCTTCCCTTTATATTTATGACAGGGGCCAAGGGAGGGCCTGGGCCTGCTCACTCCCTCACATACCCCTGGTGTGTAAACAATTGCACTCACCGTCAGAGCATTCCAGATCATCAGGGCATGGCATAACAGGGGACTGCAGCTCTAATGCTGT
Source organism: Lepidochelys kempii (assembly GCF_965140285.1). Taxonomy (NCBI): domain Eukaryota; kingdom Metazoa; phylum Chordata; order Testudines; family Cheloniidae; genus Lepidochelys; species Lepidochelys kempii. Next base: position 93,801,057 of record NC_136385.1, on the reverse strand, counting down.
CCATTGATCACGTCTTCAGCCCCATGTTGGCCTGTCTCTGTCTGGACTTCCATGGCCCAGCCCTCCAGCCAGGTCACCTCTTAAGTTCAATCCCTTTCCAGGGTAAGAAAAGTCCAACTGTAAATCCAAGTAAATGTCCAAACCAAAAATTCTTCTACCCCTCTTGAGCTACATCAGAGGGCTCTGCTCTTTGCCCTTACTCCTGGACCCTACAGAGTTCTTCTGTACTGCTTCATCCTGGCAGGTTACCTCACTGCATCCCTTCCCCAGGGACTCCACCAGCTTCTCTCAGGAATATCCCTCCTTCTTTCAGGGTCCTGCACAGGAGCCTGACCTGCTCCCTGTGGTTCTCTCCAGCCTGACTTCACCCAGCCTTCCCCAAGGTGGGGTCTCCCATTATTTCTGTCTCCTAGGTCTGCTCTATGACTGAGTTCTTGTCCTTCTCTATGTAGTTCTCCCTGACCCTTCCACAGCTGAGATCACTAATTGTAATTGAGTCCTCATGGGGGGATGGAAGGGATCAGTGCTAGGTCATAGGCAAGAATGAGCCTCACTCTCTTAAAGGGCCAGCCAATCTATGACATGATGCGCTGCACCTGAGAGCTCACTAGTGCAGCATCCAAAGTTAGTGGACAATTTTGAAAACTTTAGTCTAAGGGCATGTATACATGCAGGGTAATGCGCCCGACAGGGCAGTGATTTCTAAAGCACACTGATGTGTTGCACTTTAATTGGTCCATGTAGATGCTGTTGGTGCAGGTTAAGTGTTCCCTAGGGCACTTTAACACAGGACTGTTTCAAGCAGCTCTACCTTAAAGCACAGGAGAGACCATTAGACATACATCCACAGGATCCACTTGGACCAATTAACATGCAACATGTTAGCGAGCTTTAGAAATCACACCCCCGTAGCGTGCATCCGTGGCACCTGCAGCCTTATGTACATTATGCTCAGATCAGACCATGGCTGCCCAGAGGAGGTGTGAGGGTCAGTTTGCCCCAGGCCCTGTTTGATCAGACCCCTAACTGCATGGCGCTGCAAACTGGAGCACCAGATTGCAACAGCATTCCCTGAAATTTGACCTGGCGGCCCCCCTGTTACAACCTGAGTGGTGCCACAAAAAAGTAAAGTGAGCGATGCAGCTGTGTGTATTGTACCATGTCAAACATTTCTGGGGGCACCCCAGTGCGCATTATCCCACCCTGTAAATAAGCCCTACATGACATTCCTGAGGACACAATGTGAGTCCCTGGCACAGCTGGGACTAGAACCCAGGAGTCCAGTGTCTGGTCCCCTACTCTAATCACTAGGCACACTCTCTCCCTCTCTCTGACTGGAGACCCAGGGATGTTTTTATTCCCCTTTGGTTCTCTGTCAGTGTAGTTCTGAGCAGATGGGTTTAAAGGACACTTGTCCATACTGCTTTGTATTTTTTAAATTATTCTTTCCTACGTTCCTCCTGTTACATTTTATCTCCAGCACGATCTAAAGCAACAGCTATTGAGCCTGCCTCTAAATCTGATCAAACTCGTGCTCTCCCTGTGGCGATAGGGGAAAATCTTTACTGCCAGTCTCTCTGCTGCCTTACCTCCTGACACAATATTATTTCATCGTAACCTGTCCAGTGAGCAGTTTGCCTCCTTGGCCACAGCACAGTCTCTGTACAAAGCCTGCTCTATTGATTCTGACACTGCGCTGGTGCGCACAGGGCGATTCCAGGAGATGAGGGATCGATGAGAGCATAATTGCTCCCTTGCGGCCAGAACCAGGGAAGGGATGGGGAAAGGGCATGGGCATACGAGCGCGGCTGAGGGAAGCGGATGCTGTTACTGGAGCTTCTCTCCGGCACACAGGGTGCCCTGCTGCAGGACAGGGTGAACACAAGAACTCCTAGGCTCAGCTGCCTTAGGCAGCGATCGTGGGTCATTCCAGCAGCATTGAGTCTGCACGGACTTTGGGACTAGCAAAAAACAGCCAAAAGGGAATGGGAACAGATAGGGGTTTGGTTCCAGGAAAGGAGTACTGAGGGCAGGGATGACTGGGGAGAACTAGACTGCAGAGCAAATATTCCTCCAAAGAGCTGGTGCAAACTAGTGCCTAAATCAGCACCGCTCAAATATTCTTCAGACAGACAACGGGCTGCAGGGACTACTTGCCAGTACTTGCCCTCAGGCTGCACCTAATGCCATACAATGGAGCCAGCTACAGGTGTTCACATCTTTAATATGGAGCCTGCAGTGACTACAGTTCCCAGAATACAATGCTTCAGGGCATGCTAGGACCAGCAGTCTCTGTAGTCTACACCTCTGTATTAATGATAAACATAGGTCTCTTCAGTCCCAATCAGGCCATCCAGCCCAACATCTCATCTCTGAAGACTGCCAATATTCTATGTTTTAGAGGAAGCTGTAAATCCCACATTGTGAACCATTATGTAACAAGCCACCCATGGAAAAATATCCCAAGCATGATTAGCTAATGTTCTATGCTTGTTAAAACTTCTCTATGGTAACTGCCAATATTATTCCTGACCATATAAATGGATAATCCTGTCTGGAATCCTATTAATCTCTACAACAAATCACAGATTGGTAACATATTCTTTCTATTCTCTTTAAACTTGTTTCACTCAATGCTGCCATTGTTCTCGTATTATGACTTTTGGTAAATAAGCAACCCTGATTTCCCTTCTTTCTCCCATCATTATTTTATATAATTCGATCGTGTCCCTCCCCACAAATCTAACAGTCCTTATCTTTTCCATCTCTCTTGATATGCAAGCCTTTCTGGGCTTCTTATCATTTCTATTGCCCTGAAAGACTGCAGGCTACATTGGCCACACTTGGACCTAAACAATTTTTTTCTGTAATGTTTTCATTCTCAGTGCTGCCTGTCGGATTAGAAATCAACTGTATCGTTTAACTTCAAATCTCAGTCACTAAACTTCTCAATTCATCCACACACAGGAATCGATTCCACATGTTCAGATCATATATGGCCTGTCTCTTGTAAGCATCTAACAACGATATAATGGACCCAGCCGCATCAGGCCTTGATGTTATTGGGTTACCCAAGTATTTTTCCCTTTTGTGAGTCCTCTGTGTTGGTTTTATCATATTACTGAGTTTTCTTTCAGAAGAGGGATTCAGCCCCTGCATGGGATTGAAAATGTTAAAGGGGCATTGTCCAGTGGTGTGAGACAAATTCTTGCTCTGACACTGACTCGCTGTGTGGTCTTGGGTAACTCAGTTCCCTGCTCTGTGCCTCAGTTTCTCCACCAGTAAAACAAATCTCATGATATACATATTACCATAGTTAATCATGTTGGGTAAAAAGGAAAGGTCCCTATTCCTTGCAATCTCAATTAAACTGAACGCAGTAGATTTGTCAGGAGGGTTCGGGGAGCAAGACGTCAATACGTACAAGGGAACAACTTCATCCCTGGTGTAACTGAAAGTACACAAGGAAGAACTCTGACTCAGGGACGAGAGAATAGCTGTTGGAGGAGGGTAGCTATTCCTTACACAGCAGATCTTTTGAGCTGATCAGTTCCACATGTTGGCTGGGTTTTATTTGTTCTCATTTAACTTCATATTTATTATTTGAATTTTCTCTCTTGGATTATCGCCCAAGTGATCATACCCACAAGAGATGCTTTATTATGTAAATCTCATTATCCCCATTTGACAGATGGGAAAACATGTGTAAAGAGCGAGAGAGGGAGAGTAACTTGCACAAGATCAGACAGTCAGTCTGTGGCAGAGCCAGGAGCAGAACCCAAGTCTCTAGGGTCCCAAGCATGCCCAGTTCACTGGACTGCACTGCTTCTCTACTTCTTCCAGGGAGGATTATTTGGATGAAGTTTGTACAGTGCTTTGAAGATGAAAAGCACAAAGTATTATTATCTCTTAGTAGCAGTATGGCGCCTAGCTCATAGTCTAGAATATCAGAAGCTCCAGGTAAGGCAGGATCTCAAAAATGCATAAACATGGCATTGCTTGGGCCATTAAAACATCTATTGATCCTTCCAAGAGTGGATGCATCCAAACACCTTGAACTACAGAAAAGTTCAGATCCAGGATAGGCTGGAGTTTCAGTGCAGAAGGAGCTCCTTCCCCAAGGCAGAGAAGAAGAGGCTCAACAGGCAGGTACAGGAATAAACAGAGAGAGTCTATAGCTTTCCATGCTAAGACTCCAGAACATTTTTACTACAGCAATGACTAAAGGAGAATTAATGCCTGACATGGTGCTCTTGTTGTGTCTGTGTTCGTGGGTGATGCTCCATCACTGACACAGCCTGTTTACACTTCCAGCTTTAGAGAGTCATATGGGGAGTAAATCCAAGTGATTTATTGTCTAAACACCTGGTGACAGCTGGGTGCTTTCCTGTGCTCACACAGGTAGGGCTGGAGCATTTAATCTCACCTCCAATCAATCACCAAGAGCCACAAATGCATACTCATGCCAGCAATGCCCTGGCAGGGGAGGTGGTGATAGTCCAGTGGGGTGCAGAGGGCGAGGGGCTGGGATAAATTGGAAAGTGATCGTTTCAGCGTGTTCACTTTGCAGCAGGGAATAATCTGAGCTACAAAGTTTGGATCCAAATACAAACTTCTCCAGAGCTAGTCGCAAAACAGAAACAGATCGAGATTCAGACTTTCCCTGACTGTGTGGGATTTGGAATTGAAGTTCTCACCTAAGACCACCTCTGCTTAGCAGCTTAACTCAATGGACTTTTGCCCCCACCTACCGGGACATTTCCAAGAGCGAGGATGCCTAGCTCAACATCTGCATGGAGTGCTGCTATCGTGGGCTAATTTTCAACCCTTGCTCCAGAGGTGGATGCTGCCTGCAGACCACCTGTGGGCTCAGGTGGAATCTTCCCTGGGACAATGTGGGAACCTGCTTGCTGGAGAAGTATGGACACCTTTGTACGTTAGGCCTACTGGACAAATACATTGTACATCGTCATCTTGTTGCATCACAATGTCAGAAATGACCCTTTGTCCCACTGATGATGCAGAGTCCTGACATCGCCACTAAATGTTTTGATGTGATGACATCCCAGCAGTCCTCACATATTTTCAAGCACTTCCATGTCCTGAAAGCTCAGCTTGCAGGATGCTGGCTGGCCTCCCTTCAAAACCAAGTGCTGACCGACGCCCCAATTGGTGGGCACCCAACCAGCTGTGTACCTGTGGTCACTGGCCTTTTCACTTCCTAGATACCTAGAAGCTAGGCAGCAGTGTACCAAAGTAAGAATTGTGAATGGCCTGTCAGTGCTGCCACTCACTCCACAGATCTCAGGGTCTCTCTGCCAATATCACTATGTAGGGGATGACTGGCTCAGAAAAGTCCCATGAACCTGCCAGACCTTCATCCATCGCTAGAGCCAATCCTCCTTGTAAGTGCTGCTTCTCACTTCCTGGTTCTGACAGTGACAGGAAATGGAGGAACCAAAATTCCATCACCATCTTTCAGAGTAGCAGCCGTGTTAGTCTGTATTCGCAAAAAGAAAAGGAGGACTTGTGGCACCTTAGAGACTAACCAATTTATCTGAGCATAAGCTTTCGTGAGCTACAGCTCACTTCATCGGATGCAGTCAGTGGAAAATACAGTGGGGAGATTTATATACGCAGAGAACATGAAACAATGGTGTTATCATACACACTGTAAGGAGAGTGATCAGGTAAGGCGAGCTAATACCAGCAGGAGAGCGAGGGGGTGGGCAGAGAAAACTTTTTGTAGTGATAATCAGTGGGCCATTTCCAGCAGTTGACAAGAACGTCTGAGGAACAATGGGGGGGGGGAGGGAAATAGTTTTATTTTGTGTAATGACCCATCCACTCCCAGTCTCTATTCAAGCCTAAGTTAATTGTATCCAGTTTGCAAATTAATTCCAGTTCAGCAGTCTCTCCTGGGAGTCTGTTTTTGAAGTCTTTTTGTTGTAATAATGCGACTTTTAGGTCTGTAATCGAGTGACCAAAGAGATTGAAGTGTTCTCCGACTGGTTTATGAATGTTATAATTCTTGACGTCTGATTTGTGTCCATTTATTCTTTTACGTAGAGATTGTCCAGTTTGACCAATGTACATGGCAGAGGGGCACTGCTGGCACATGATGGCATATATCACATTGGTAGATGTGCAGGTGAACGAGCCTCTGATAGTGTGGCTGATGTGAGTAGGCCCTGTGATGGTGTCCCCTGAATAGATATGTGGACACAGTTGGCAACGGGCTTTGTTGCAAGGATAGGTTCCTGGGTTAGTGGTTCTGTTGTGTGGTGTGTGGTTGCTGGTGAGTATTTGCTTCAGGTAGAGGGGCTATCTGTAAGCAAGGACTGGCCTGTTTCCCAAGATCTGTGAGAGTGATGGGTCGTCCTTCTGGATAAGTTGTAGATCCTTGATGATGCGTTGGAGAAGTTTTAGTTGGGGGCTGAAGGTGATGGCTAGTGGCGTTCTGTTATTTTCTTTGTTGGGCCTGTCCTGTAGTAGGGGACTTCTGGGTACTCTTCTGGCTCTGTCAATCTGTTTCTTCACTTCAGCAGATGGGTATTATAGTTGTAACAATGCTTGATAGAGATCTTGTAGGTGTTTGTCTCTGAGACAAAGGAGGTGCTGTCGTCATCACGAATAGGTTGGAATATGAACAAGAGGCTGCTCGGCAGCTCTCCAACACCACTTTCTACAAGCCATTACCCTCTGATCCCACTGAGGGTTACCAAAAGAAACTACAGCATTTGCTCAAGAAACTCCCTGAAAAAGCACAAGAACAAATCCGCACAGACACACCCCTGGAACCCCGACGTGGGGTATTCTATCTGCTACCCAAGATCCACAAACCTGGAAATCCTGGGCGCCCCATCATCTCAGACATTGGCACCCTGACAGCAGGATTGTCTGGCTATGTAGACTTCCTCCTCAGGCCCTATGCTCTCCTGCTGGTATTAGCTCATCTTAAGTGATCACTCTCCTTACAGTGTGTATGGTAACACCCATTGTTTCATGTTCTCTGTGTATATAAATCTCCGCACTGTATTTTCCACTGAATGTATCCGATGAAGTGAGCTGTAGCTCACGAAAGCTTATGCTCAAATAAATGTGTTAGTCTCTAAGGTGCCACAAGTCTTCCTTTTCTTATCACTATCTTTATGGTCCAAGCTGGAAGCACCATGAATCCTGCCAAAGAGAATCTGGTTTGGGGAAATTCCCAGTTTGAGGGAATATAGCAGCTTCCAGCCATTGCTTACAGTGTAGGCTGGGGCCTAGAGATGGATTGCATGTTGGTGGATACTCCCAGAGGCACTTGACCAAAGGCAAGCACACGACCTCCTGTGGCCCTTGCTATCCCATTACATGGGATGCAGCATGCTCTGCCACCTAGCTCCACTGTTGGGTGGAGAGAGGGATATGTCCCCGCCCTTGCTTTGCCCTTCCTACTTTGGGGAACCTGTCACTCTGTCTGCACTAGATCCCCACCCCCCACATATTGGGGGCAGAAGGACATGAATTGTGCCCAGCCCCTACACAAGAGGGCAAATGGCTTCTTCTCCCTATTCACCTCCCTCACTACACTGTGGGTTAGGCTGGCACGATCCAGCCCATGTGTGGAGATAGTTTGGATAAGCAGAGACACCTGACAAAGCAAAATGTTTTACAATTACATTTCCAACTTTTCCAAGCTTCAGGCAAGTCGGGAGAGGACAGGAATTGGGAGACAGTGTCACTTCATGTTCTGGGCGAAGGTCAGGTTTGTTATTATTTTATCCAAGCTCATTCACCCGTCCTGAATTCTTCCCAGAGTCACAGACAGTCTCGCTACACTGCAGTCACGAGGTGTGATTGCAGCGCGTGCAGATGTACCCGAGCTGGCTTTAATGTAGCATGCTCGGGTAGCAGAGCAGTGAAGTCACAGAAGGACAGGCTGCATCACAAGTTACACAAGCTGCCCCCCACTGCCCCATAATGACTAGAATGGCTACCCCATGCTGAAGCCTGAGCTGCCATGTCGTCACTGCTCCGATAACTAAATCAAAGCTAGCTCAGGTATGTCTACGTGAGTTGCAATCAAACCCCGCGATTGCAGTGTGGATGTGCCCCGAGTCACTCTTTCTGATGCTTAAAACATCAAGCCAAAGAATTCCCTCATCAAACCTCTGGGTTGTGAGAAAGCACAGGCAATGGAGTGCTCTGTGAAACTCACAGCATTTTCCATCATACGCTCACCTCCTGCCTCCAGGCTGAGCTCACAGCAAAGAGAAACTGCCATCATCTGTAACTGAGATGCACTATTGCGGACATCATGGAGGGGGAACAAAGGCAAAACGCAATGGTCGTCCACAGAGTCCCTTTTCTGAAGCTCCTGACAATACATAGCACTTATACGGTGCTTTCCATCCTTAGATCTCAAAGCAACTAACTTCGCTGCCAAGCTGAGCTTGGAAAGGACGTTTCCATGTACCTCAGTCCCAGAAAGATATTGACACATCAGAGGGACTTCAGAGAAAAGCAACATAAATGATGAAGAAAGTCTGGATCTGATTTACAAGATAAAATTAAAAGAGTTCAAGTTATATATACAGCATGGCTGGAGTGGGCACCTTAGAAACATACCTGATAGTAACTAATAGTGATTGATAGCAATTATTTAAATCATAATAAAAAGACAAGTGAGTGAGAGACATGGCAGTTGTCTAGAAGCCCTGGAAGGGAGTACACACCAAAGAGAGGGTTGTATAAGGGGGCATAACTGGGAGTAATGGGATGAACATAAAACAGTGAAAATCTAGGCTGGATATCAGAGTGCATATTACATGACTCACCATCCTAAAACAACCCCTCACAGAAAGACCCAGCATTGCACCCGCTCTGCCTCAGTTTCCCCACAACAATCTCCACCCTACTCCCACTGTAAAGGTGATTTGTCAGTGACTCGACCCTTCAGCAAAGTCATGAACAAAAGGGCAGCCTTCCCAGGGAACCCAAGTCTGAAAACAACACCCAAAGACAAGCAACTCTGGCCCCACTAGGCTCAGCTGGCAGTCCCCTTTCTTATAGCAATGGCCTGGCTCAAGTCCCAAAACATCAAAGCACAAAATCTTTGTCCCAGTCCCAAACTGTGCCCCTTCTCTCCTTCCCATGGAGTCTGTCTTCTCTCCTCTAATTCAGGCATTCCTCTGCCCACCCTCTGGGCTCAGCTTCCACCCTGCCTGGGCTCCTTACCATCTCCTCTCAGCCATTCCTGTGCTCTTTCACATCATTCCCTGCTCTTTCCCAAACAGCCAGTCCCAGGCATTCCTGCTTAAGAGTCTTTTACAGACCTCTGCCTGCCTTTTGCACTCATCTAGCTCCTCACAACCTTCCACTCTCCAGCCAGCTCACTACTGCGGGGCTTCCTTCCTCTTAAGTCCAAGTCCAGCACAGGTGCAGCAGGACAGGGCTAACGGAACAGAGCCAATTGTCCCGACGCCTTCTGGCCCTTAAAGGGGCAGGCCTCCCTGGTACAACTTCGTAACAGCAATCTATTAGGAATAGTAGAATTATCTCTTATGGCAGGGATTTGAACTGTAGGAGTAACTTCATTCACTAGCTGTAAGCAGCAAGCTGTTACAGTTCCTCGGGCCAGCTGATAGAGGGAGACAATCACCCACTAACCCAATGTATTACATGGGTATAAACGGGAGCACATGCGGCCCCTGTTAAAAGAGTGGGAGAGCTGCCACTGTATTCCAGACAAACTAGCTATACAGCCTTGTAGGGACTCAGCACTGAGTTCACACTCTTCATTACAGCACGTTAGAGAAATCCAAAAATAGATCTAGATTAATAGATTAGATGGGCAAACAGACTCCAGCTGCAGTGTCACCCTCCTGCTCCAAAGCCTCTTCCAGAATTAGCGGTAGCTTTGTTGCAATTCAGTCCTTCAAGCTTTTCTGAGACCTGGGGTGAGACTGCTGTGGTGGCTGTGAGAATGATTGCGTCCGTGGAGCAGGGAAGTGAGAATCCCTTCTCATGGCTTCCATCACTGTGAGGGGCACATTGTCAGATTGGGTCATGATTTGTTTCTGTGAAGCTGGGTGACCAGAACCACTTGCGTGTGCAATTTGTACACCGTGCACACTCAGGACTCACCCTACCACACCAACTTTAATTCAAGTACTATCAGCCTCAGTGCACACCTAAGGAACTGGAAATCAGACTACAATGCACAACCTTAAACTACCCTTCCCATGCTACATGATTTAATCATTTAATAACAATTATGGTCTGAAAATTACAGTTATACCGTATGGGAGCCAGGAAAAGAATGCAAAGCTGATTATGTACTCCAAATACCTTGGCTAGAGAGAAACACAGACAAGCATCTATTATAGATTGATATTAAGGGCTAGATCTTTAGCTGGTGTAAATGGGCAAAGTGCCATTGAAGTCAATGGAGCCACATTGATTTACGCCAGCTAATGATGGGGCCTTGTGACTTTAAAATAATCTGCTCAACGACAGTATCCATATTCCTTAACAAAACCATATACCAGTGCATGGAGGATGTACATTCAAAGAAGGTTGCATAACAATCTAACAAATTAACAGATTGGAGTTAAGGTTGTGTATTGCACTGTGATGGTCAGTTCTTTGATGTGTGCAGTGAGGATGATAGTATTGTTGATGTGAAAGTAAATGTGTTAGAGAGGGTACTGGTGTGTGGGTATGCTCGCAGATCGATATTGGATGTGAATGCTGCCTTAATTTATTATATCTTTGTTTTTGAGGGGTTGTGTTGTGGGGAAGTATACTCGAGCAGCCTTAATATAAGCTATCAGCATTTGTTGTGGGGGAATATACATGTCTGTATAAAATGGATCATGGCTCTGATTCTTAGGCAGGCTTCAACTCACTCTCCAATACTGCAAGTGCTGCCTTGCACCCATAATTAAATGCAGACACAGCATGCGTACAGCTATTTGTGCCCACAGCTACAGCCATTTACACACCCGTCTGCTTTGAGCATGCAATCAGGTAGCTATGTGCAATTGTGAGTACTGATAATTGTGGGTGCAGTTTTGCATTCACATCTAATTAGAAATGCAAAATTGTGCCCACATCGGAGGCTGTGTTTGAAAATTTAGGCCTAATGAGAAAAAATGTGGCCTATTTCATAACACTCTCAATAGCATGCAATACTTTCCCTTTTTGCCCAGTGCATCTCTGGGAGTGCAGGAGACTAGGTCTCCAGCCTCTGTAGATAATGGGGATGTAAGAGCCCTCCAACCTTGACCCCCTTCCTCTCCCCCCCGTTCCAAGCAGTGCTTTTGTCACACTCAGCTCGTGCATTGTGGTTTCCAGGCAAATTTCCACTTGGTGCTCAGAGAGCTGAAACCTTTAGATTAATCCCAGATCTGTCAGCCGCCATCATTTTCAAGCAGGGCTCCGAGCTCTAGGAGACTCAGTTACTTTCTCCAGCACTGAGCAGCCGTAAGCCTCTCGCTATCTCAGTGAGTGGACACCTCTATTCCTTTCCCACCCTTTCCCAAGATGACCCTGGATTTTTGGCTGTTCTGACTCCACCAGGATTCTCCTGGAACCGAGCTAGCATTCCTCTCCTCTCGCTCCATACATTTCAGCTTGGTCTTTGTGGCTAAGTAAGTCCAGCTATTAGCCAAATGCCTCCATCACCACCTTTTCACTCCCCCGCATGCTGCCACCATCCCCATACAACCCTCATACCTCATTCCTGCAACTGCAGCCCACCTATCTGATGTAGGTGCGAAAATCAGCCCTGGGCCCAATTACCCCAGCTGGGAACTGCTCAGATGTTTCCCTGGTATATGAACACGCCTGGCAGGCTGAACTTGAGGCCTTGTGTAAGGGACTGTTGCCCCCTTATTAACATACAGTGCGGGTGTTTTGGTGGGCTCGCTCCCAGTATTAAAAAGGGGGGTCTACGGGAAATCAGGACCCGGAGACCGATAGTCCCCAGGAACAATGGGGAGAGGCCAATGCTCCAGGTCAGCCTGAATGAGAGGGTGGGCAGGCTAATCAGGGAATCAGGAGGCCAGGGAGGTCCTGTCCTGAATTGGAATTGAGCTGGAATTGCCTGAGTCAGACAGAGTGGGGCCGAGCTAAAGAGAAAGCAGGGGTGCAAGCTGAGCTGGGGAGCAGAGCCGTGCCAGATCCAGAGAGAGCAGACCCTGTCCTGGCAGCAGAGCTGCAGACCCAAAGCCAGAGGCCAGCCCAGAGAGAGCAGACTTGCCCTGGGAGGAGAGCTGCAGCAACCAGAGCCAGAGGGGCCAGAAAAGCCCCCCAGGAAGCAGGTCAGTGCTGGGAGCAGAGTCACAGAAGCAGGCTGCAGAGCAGACCTGTCCTGGGAGCAGAGCAACAGCAACCAGAGGCAGAGGGGCCAAAGAAGCAGCCCAGGGAGCTGGAGGCAGAGCAGCAGTAGCACAGAGACAGAGTGGTGAAGCTGGGGCTGGAGCAGTCCGGAGCTGGGTGCGGTGAGCAGCTGGGGAGACCGAGGGGGACCCTGGGCAGCAGGCCCTGCACAGGGAGACGCCTCAGGCAAGGGGCTCTGCAGGCCAGGCTTGGATCGTAACCCCGACAGGGCGGGGGCGACACTGGGAAGAAGGGTCCTACCACTTAGAGCCTGAGAGCGTGTGGCCACCACCAGAGCAAGTGTCCAGCCCACAGCATCCCTGCAGCACAGCCAGGGCCTGAGAAGGCGGCCTGGGACTTACAAGGAACAGACTGTGAACTGCCCGGACGTTCCAAAGACACTGTTTGTGATGTTCCCTGCCACAGAGCAGGTTGATGTATTTCCTTTAACCTTTCCCATTTTTCCTTATTCTTTTTAAAATTAATTGTTGATTAAATAACTGGCATTTGCTTTAACTTGTATGTAATGGTCAGTGGGTCAGAGAGGTGCCCAATGCAGAGAGAGTACCCCCGAGTGGGGACACCCTAGCCCCTGTCCTAGGTGACCACAGCAAGGCTGGGGGTCAAGCCCCCCAGGAATCCTGGGCCCAGCCTTATTGGGGTTATGAGGACTCTGTCAGACAGGATAGTGGAAAGGGAGTCCTCAAGAGCAGGGAGGCCACTGGGTAAAGGAAGTGGGAGTGAGGACTCAGATTCTTTCGCTAGCCCACATCACCGGGGTAGTGCAGAAGCCAGGAAAGTTCCCCACAATAGCGGGACTATTCCCCCGCTTACACTTGCTCAAATGTGGCTTTGGTTAAACTGCACCTCAGTGACTATTTGTAGGGGACAGCAGCCCAAGAGACCCCACCACACACCAGTTATCTATCCCCTGGCACCAGAATGAGGCTGAATATGTCTCAGCCAGGGAATTCCCATCCCTCCCTACCGCTTTTCTCAGTATTTTTCAGGGGCTGGAGTCGAATCTGTTCTACGCACTGAAGGTTGCTATTTATGTGGGGCCACAGCTTTCTGCAGCTCCCCCATACATGCATGTTCCATGGGGATTTTGAGCACAGCTCTCTGCCAAGCCATATCTGCTGAGGACTCTGTGGAGCTATCCCAATGCCAGTCGGACCATTGTAGGCTGCAGATCTGACCCTCTGGCACAAGCAGAAAGGAAACAGGGCTTGGTTTACTTATCACTCATTAATCACCAGCTCCATGCTGTACAAAGCATAGGGCAAGACACAGTGGCTACTTAAATCACACTCATGACTTGGCACATGGGCCACTCCCTTGACCACAACTTGGTCTGAGTAACTGGTCTACTCCACATGATCCACAGTGGGGATGGTGCGGGAGGAGGATAAATTATCCTCCTTCATGCCAGGCCGCAGAATGGGAGTGGAACTACCCAGCAGGAAGCTGAAGCCCGCAGTACCCGCGGTGACTGGTTCTCTCCCCCTACACAGAGGGAATGGCTGTTGGAGCTACACAGTCATAGCTCCACCAGGCCCACACTCACTCCCCCAAAGAAACAAGCCTACGTGCTGGGTGCAGGTACAAGGACCTGGCATGCAGCACACTGAGTGTGGCACCCCGGCAGGGATCCCCTCTCCACCAGGGAACTTTTGCTGGGTCAGGGCCCTCCACGTCTGTGGCAGGCCTGGGTATAGATCCCATCTGTGTCAGTGGGATATTGCGTAGAGGGAAAATAATGCTGCTGAGAGCGCGTGGGATGGATAAGCAGAAATAAAGTAGAGCCACCTGCGGGAAGGTCTGTTGATCAGCCGAGAATCTTTAGGAGCGGAAAGCAAGCAGGGTAACATGCCCAAAGAGTCCCACACAGCCACTGCCTCGGAGCCCAGGCACTCTTCCAGAGCCCTTCCCTGTGCACATTTGTTCAGAGGACAGGAAAGGAAACCTGGATTAACCCCTTGTGCACAGGGGACAAGGTTGTGCCCCTGTGAACAGCTACAGATGAAATAGTGACTCCAGGGCGAGGGCACTGAGCGTCTGCGTTCAGTATCGACCAGCCCTTTGCATTCTCTCCAAGGAGTCTCCAGTATCCTCTCTCTTTCCCCGCATTTTCTGCCGCGTGCTTTTCACAGGCCAGTGTGTCAGATGTTCTAAGCAGGGCTAGAATAGGCGGGAGTGCGGCAGGTCAGGACGAAAGAAGCATTGGCTGATCTGGGCGAAGGGGGAGGAGAATGCAATAGCTGGGGGAAAGGGAGGGCAGGGCTGAGGTGCATTGGCACAAACCAGCTCATATTCTGCCCTGCTCTCAAAGATTCAGCCTCGTACTTTTGTGATCACCAGATATAAGTGCAGGACTTGAAAACAAAGAAAACCCACTGAAATAGAGTGTAGTTCTCTCAGTGGAGCCCCAGGTAAATGGCGTTGGGGTGTGTGTACGTACTGCAGCTGGGAGTGTCTGTCATTCTTAAGCCGTGTGTATTCACTGGGTGGGTGCTGGCGCTGTTTTCCTGCCCCACACACCCTGCTGTCATGAGGCTGCCCCTCATCTCAGAGCCACATCACAGCTGAATCGGCAGCACCCAGCTAGAACCTGCAGCCTGCCTTGATGTGAGAAGAGCTGCTCCTAAACTAGTGATCAGTAGAGGAAGAGATGAGGCATAGCCATTAATTAGGGAGCGCCACACAGGTCTGCAGGGGGAATGAGGCTGCAGGGAGGGATCTGACACACACATTTTCATCAAGAAACTAAAAAGAAGGGCCTGAGAACAGGAGCCAGAAACTCCCAGAGTCCTTAGCCGTAGCTGTGATACTCCCTTCCTCTGTCACCTCAGGCAAATCCCTGCCCCTCTCTATTCTAGTCTCGTGGGATAACCATGCCTCAGTTTCCCCATCTATAGCATAGGGCTAATGACACTACATTACTGCTGTTGTTGGGGAGGGGAAGGACAAGGAGCAAAGAGGAAGAATTAATTTTCTGTACGGTTGCAAAGTGCTAAGTGTATTGCGTTTTATGAAGCACCCGTGAAGGTGAATCACCACACAGCCTGCAGGGCACAGCGTGACAATGGGCCTCGTGCTCTGAGGCACAGCTGTGGCTGCAGCTCAGCGTCCAAGAACATCCACGCTCCACCAGCCCCAGCCCTTCCGTTCTGTACTCTACATGTTCCCCAGCCCCTCGGAGCTCCTGTTCCTCCCCTCGGAGCTCCTGTTCCTCCCCCCGGAGCGGCTCTGCTGCCAACGTGTGTATACGTGGTACACCCCTGCCTAGGAGCTGCCGGAGTCCCATTTTTCATGTCCCCCCTGCACAGCAACAGGAGAGCTCCTTGAGGTGCCACTTTTCTTTCTCAAACAATTATCCTTTCTATAAATACCTCCTCATCCTGCGTGTGGAAGGAGCACCCAACGCTGCAAAAAGAATTTAACCCTTCAGTGTGCAACCAATAAACCCCATTATCCCAGCTCCCTGACTGGCACTCCCTCCCGCTCACGCACCCTCCATCCCTTCCTAGAGGCAGCTGAATCAATGTTTGAGTTGTACAAACAGCCGCCTGACTGCAATTTGGAAGGGATTCAGGTGGGGATTACAGCGAGGCAGTGGATAAAAATCTATTACATGGCGGTATTTATTCTAGATCCCTGTGGCACTCAGCGTGAACTCCAGCCACATGCTCCAGCCTCATTCACAGGCAATGGGGGCATGGGACCAATTTGGGAGGGGGAGCTGGAGGGCGTGGCAGCAGGGTTTGAATCTAGTTCACATTTCCAAGGCAGAGACGTTAGTGAATTTGGAAGTGGTGAAGGTGCTGTTTTGACAGCTCTGAGACTGAGATCCAGTTTGTGGTCCTGATTATACTGGTGTCAATCCAGAGTAACTCCACTAACTTTGGTGGAGTTACTAACTTCCGTGGAGTCACTTTGGATTGATGCAGGTGTATTTGATATTGGAACCTAGACTTGGCTTTTTGGTTTACCACCGAACAGGTACAACCCAGGAAGCAGCAGTGGAAGCTCCCTTTCCCCACTATGGCTCCACTGTGGCCTGGAGGCCCCCTCCTCTGACAATGCAAGGGGAGGCTCAGTCACCAACACCCAGATGCTTGCTCTCTGTTCTGAGACTTCCTACCAGGGGACCAGTTTGCGCCAGCTGTGGTGATGGTGGCTTCTGAAGTGAGGTCACCTGTCTACTGGAATTGGACTGAGAACCACCAGCTCATTTCACACAGGAAGCACCAAGCAGCCATCAGGTAGGTTGTCATTACAGGCCCAGCCAGGCTGAAGGGGGTGGGAGCATTTTCCATCCTTCCTTGGGGATCTGGCTCAACTCCTGCCCCAGCCGCCTTTTACATTTATACACTGATGGTGAGAGCCATCCCATTTCCCTGGCACTAAGAAATCAGTTATGACTACACCAAACATTTGATTTGGAAGCAGAATCAGTAACCCAGAGCAAACAAACAGCCAACTTGGGGCTACTGAGAGCTAAATCGATCCTGGGACTTACTCCTTAACACCAGTGGTGGATTAATGCACATGCCCATGGGGCCCATGCCCAGGGGGCCTGGCCAATTTGGGAGACCCCGCTGGAGCGCTGGAACCTGTGTAGAAGTGGAGAAGCCACCGGTGCCAGAACTGTTGGTGTTGAGGCTGGGGGGTCCAAAAGCAGTCCCTGACACACGTCCCTGCCCCCTGCGGTGCGCCACGCAGGGCAGGTGGATAGTTCCAGGCTCCCCACAGCAGCCTGGGCTCCCTGGGCAGCTCTTACCACAGCCTGGCTTCAGCTTCTGGCCTGGCCAGGGGATGAGGCCTCAGGGAGGAGAGGAGCAGGGGGTGGGGCCCCATAGCAAATGGGGGCTAAGTCCACCTCAGCCCCACACCAGGAAGACACTAACATCGCTAGCTGGGGCTGCGCATCATGGCAGGGGAGCTGAGCACCTTATCAGCTTCCCCTCAGTGAAGCACAGCCCATGCCACCGCCGCTCCATGCCTGCCCGAGGTTACTACACTAGCGTCGTCAGGCATCCAGGCCTGGTCGAAAAGGGACCATGGCGGCAGCGGTGCTGACCAGAGACTGGACCATTAAAAGTCCGGTTGGTCCCAGGCATGCTGGGGCATGGGAGGGGGTTCAGGTTGTGGTCTCCAGGCGGCCAAGCTAAGACAGGGGGTTGGGGCATGGGAGGGGGTTCAGACTGTGGACGACGTTGATCTCGGGTGACTCCCAGGAAGCAGCAACGTGTGCCTCCACCTCCTAGGCAGAGGCGCAGCCAGGGAGGTTCCGTGCACTGCCACCATCCCGAGCACTGGCTCCACAGCTCCTATTGGCCAGGAACGTGGCCAGTGGCAGTTGTGGGAGCAGCACTTGTGGGCGAGGACAGTGCGCAGAGGCTCTCTGACCCCTTCTGCCTGTGAGCTGGAGGGACATGTCACCGCTTCCTGGAAGCTGCCTGAGGTCAGCGCTGCTTTGAGCCCATACCCCAAACCTCCTCCTGTGCCCCAACCCCCGCCTCAGCTCAGAACCCCCTCCTGCACCCAAACTCCCTCCTGGAGCCCACCCCCCATCCCACACCCCAACCTCCTGCCCCAGCCTGGAGCCCCCTCCTACACACCAAACCCCTCATCCCTGGCCCCACCCCAGAGCCTACACCCCCAGCCCGAGCCCTCACCCCCTCTTGCATCCATACCCCCTGCCCCAGCCCGGAGCTCCCTCCCACACCCCAACCCCCTAGCCAGCCGGAAGAAAACGCATGAATGAGTGAGGATGGGGGAGAGTGAGCGACAGAGGAAGGAAGGATGGAGTGAGTGGGGGCAGGGCCTCAGAGAAGGGGCAGGGCCGGGGTGGGGGCCTCAGAGCTGGGGGTGGGGCAAGGGTGTTCGGTTTTCTACAAAAAGGAAGTTGGCAACCCTATACTACACCCATGTTAAAAAGTGGTCAGGCAGGGTCCTCTCACTTTTAAAAGGGGGGGAGCCATGGCCCCCCTGATTCCCCTAGTTCCAGTGCCGCTGGGCCACTGGGGTGTGGGAGGCCGAAATGGTCTTTGTGCCAAAGCCCCCAATAAATCTTAATCCACCTCTGCTTAACATTGAACATACTAGAATGATTGGCTGGTGTGTGCATCGCTGTCCTCTACTGGAGGGAATCAGAGCTGCTCCACTAATGTTGCCAACCCTCCAGGATTGGCCTGGAGTCTCCTGGAATCAGCATTGCTCTCCTGGTGACTGTTGAAAGCAATCCGAGAGATTTTAATAGGAAATTTTAAGAAAATGATATTATGTCATTTTAGGGGACAAAATCTCCCGGAATTGCTTCAGTCAGAGTTGGCAACCATATACTCTACTATGAGGCATAGACCCTGCAAAGTTAACAGAGATTTTCCTCTAGCTCCAATGGTAGAGGCTTGTGTTTTTTGGAACAGGAAGACCTGAGTTCTATCCTAGCTGCTACCATGAATTCTAAATGGCCATGGTGTGTAGCTTCGTGACAGCTGTGTTGCAGTCGTTATTCAAGGAACCCCAGTCTGTACCTTTCAGTCAGTGCAGAGGGGGAGGGATTTGTGTCACATGAGGACACAAATAAACAAACCGTTTCTCTGGCTGTGAAAGCCACTGCTTCTTCTCTGGCCTGGCGGAGGGTGAGGCAGGAGAGAGCCCCACTTTGTAGCAAACTGTGTTTCCCTGGCTCACCTCACAGACAGAGGGGGCGTGGGGAGTGGCAGGGACATGCTGCGAGACATGGCTGACTTAACATGGTGTGACAGCCCTATCCACCAGTGAAAAGAGTCAGAGAAGCCTCTGCTTTGAGGAAAGGAGTGGGGGTGGGAGAAAATTTACCATCCATGGCCTCACCTTTTTCCTCCTCACAGGACCAGATTTTCATCTACCAAGAGTATGTCAGATGTTAAATGTCATGACATCACTGCTCTGAGTTACCCTTCTGAGGGGTGATAGCTCGGGGAGGGAAATCAGACCACAGCCGCAATGCCTTTCCATTGCCAGCAGGGCAGGTTTTGATGGCCAAGTGCTCTCAGGAAGTATGTGTTGAGGTAAATGATGCAGAGATGGCAGACAAACAAAAGGAGTAAAGAAGGGCTGGAAGGTTCTGACCAGGCCCAAACTTCACCAAAAATCTGGGATGATTGGCCTAAGTCCAGTGCCAAAACCTAGAGTAACCAAGTCCCCAAATGCTTAATGCCCTCACGGTGTGACTTAGCTAGATGAACCTGTGACTCAGCAGGACAGGAGGCGCAATCCCAAGAATGAAAATGGCCCCAAATGCACCTGGATTGGTAAAAGATGGTAGTGTTCCCTAGCCATGGGGTCCAGACGCCTGGGTTCTAGTCTTGGCTCTGCCTCTGTCTTTGAGCAATCACTTCCCCTCTCTAATAGAGGTAACTACTTGGAAGGACAGTATTGTAGTTAATGCACGGGCCTGGGAGACTGGGCTTCTGGGTCCTTTGCTTGGCTCTGCTGTGGGATCTTTGTGTCTTAGTTTCCACATCTATAAAACAAGAATAAGACCGATCTACATAGGGGGTTGAGAAGCTTAGTTAATGAAAAGTTTGTAAAGCACTTTGAGATCATCAGACAGAAGCACCCGGAGAAAGGCAAAGTATTGTTATTTTTCTATTACTATTACATTTCTTACCAAGACCCACAGAGCAATGATGAGCACTATTCTGAGAGGAAACGGGCACCACATCCTGCAAATGTACAGCACCTATTCTCTTCCCTTTCACCTTGGTGTCTGGTCCCAACTCTCCCCCTTTTCACCACAGTCCCTCATGCCCTGACTTTCACCCCATCCCCTGCCCCTGTGAGATTATGTTTTTTTAATGCAGAAGCAGGCAGAGGTCAGAGGTCAGGTTGTTGCTGGACCCTTAACTGAAAATTCCCTGACTTTGTAAGTTTTGCAGTTCTCTGCTGCAATGGTGCACTAAATTTAGTCCTAAACTGGGCTAGGGGATAAAGTCTCAGACTCCACTCTGCCTTGTGTGATGAGCTTGTGGCCACACAGATTTCAGGGTCCTTGGAGGAATGGAGATCAGGAATCTCCAATCAAACAGCCGCCCCCCCCCCACCCCTTTGGGCTACAGGAAAATCTTCATTAGCTGTAATTGTATTTGGTTTTATCTCTCTCCCCTCTAGAGGTCCCCACACTTATCTAAGCAAGTCAGATTCTATCTTGCAGAGGCAGGAGCTCTATGCATGCACACACGCAGATTATATTACAACTAATGAAGTTGCTTTGTTTGTTCTATTGCTTAAAGGAATAAGTTAATGGCTCAGTATGGCCTTTAGCAATATTTGGTTTTATCAAATATTTATTTTGCAAGATAAATCCAAACAACAGGTGTCCACCAACGTTAAGGTTCTGAGGGGAGGGGTGATGCCCCACGGCACTAAATGGGCACAGATCGAGGCCAGGTTCTTCTCCTCCGGGCAGCACCCAGTGTTCATTCAATCCAGGTCGATGGTTTCCACCTCTTTATTCCAAAACAGTTTACCACAATGTTCTGGTGGGACATTCGTCATACCTTTCAAATGCCTAAGGCCGGACTGTCCCCTGCCCTGAACCTTGTGTTGTCATCTACACCTGGGCACAGTGGCTGTAAAATGCCACCAGCTCAGAATTCTCCCCTCACTTGGCACAAGTGTAAACAATGACACAAGATGCAAGGCAGGGGAGACCCAGGCCTTGTGCAATGCACATGGATGGGAGAGAACAGGAATCCTGGGGTGCAGGGTGACATGTGACCCAAATGGCTGTGTCTTGCTCTGACCTCCTATTCTGACAAAGGACCTGCCCTTTAGCAGGTGACAGTCCCTTCACTCTGCTCTTCAGTTTCATGACATAGGGTTTGGTCCAGTGCATATGGTGCATTGCCTTTGTGAAAGAGATCAAGGTTTCTCGCAGGGCTATCCTCTGACACTGCTCCATGTGGCCCATTTGAGCTCTCCCCAAACTCCTCACCATTAGCACCCAGACACCATAGTCAGCAAGAGATTCCTGGGCTATGTTTTCCTCCCAGGAAGCAGCTCTGCCTATCTGAGCCCCCTTTAGTTTGATAGGTTGAAGAGGCTATTTTGGGGAGCTCATAGGATCCTCTCTTCTTCCCCTACCCTTCACTTCCACACCAGCCTCCCTACCTCCGGCCCTGGCTGAGAACAGCTGAACTTCCCCTCAGCTGCCTACCCATGAGGCCTGGGTTTTGTACCCTAGGGATGTGCCATGCCCTGAGGAGCTCAGTACTGAGACTGGGGTCATAGTCCCCTGTGACAGGGTCGTGCCAGATGGCTATAGGAGAGTAATAGAAGGCAGATATATTAGCCCCAGGCTAAGTAGGTCCCTTTTCCCTGAAAAGGTAACAGGGAAGGTTCTAGAACAATCAGGAACCTTCTGGAGACAATTAAGACAGGCTGATTAGAACACCTGCAGCCAATCAAGAAGCTGCTAGAATCAATTAAGGAAGGCTAATCTGGGCACCTGAGTTTTGAAAAGGAGCTCGCTTCAGCTTGTGGTGTGCGTGTGAGGAGCTGGGAGCAAGAGGCATTCGGAGCTGAGAGTGAGAATGTGGACTGTTGGAGGACTGAGGTGTACAAGCATTATCAGACACCAGGAGGAAGGTCCTATGGTGAGGATAAAGAAGGTGTTGGGAGGAGGCCACGGGGAAGTAGCCCAGGGAATTGTAGCTGTCGCACAGCTGTTCCAGGAGGCACTCTAGACAGCTGCATTCCACAGGGCCCTAGGCTGGAACCTGGAGTGGAGGGCGGGCCCGGGTTCCCCCCAAATCCTCCCAACTCTTGGTCAGACACAGGAGGAGTTGACCTGGACTGTGGGTTCAGAAAAACGGCCAAGCTGAGAGCTGCCGTGAAGCTCCAAGACGAGCTAATCCGCCAATAAACGCAAGACCCACCGAGGTAGAGCAGGAACTTTGTCACACCTCATATACAGCAACCTTGAAAAGTCTGTCCTTTCCTGCACAGTATCAGAGTGGATGCCACCCATGAAACAGAGGAGGGCCCACACCAGAGCCCTGGATTGCTGACACCACCAGCTGTGGAAAGTCCAGATCCAGGAAGAGCAGCAAGGCGAGGGAGCAATTGGATGGGAGGGGTGCAGGAGGCAGAAAAGATGATGGAGGTGCAATAAGCAGGCAGTAGGGGCCAAGAAGAGCAGATAGGCAATAAGGTCTTTGAGGCTGGGGCCATCTCTGTTATGTACACCTCTACCCCGATATAACGTGACCCAATATAACACGAATTCGGATAGAACGTGGTAAAGCAGTGCTCTGCGGGGCGGGGCTGTGCACTCCGGCAGATCAGCGCATCAGCGTGTCTGGCTCCGATACACTGCTCTGAGCGGTGTGTTAAGGGTGCTGGGCTGGGGCTGAGGGATTGGATAAGGGGTAGAGGGTCTCAGGGAGTGGTCAGGGGACAGGGAGCGGGGGGGGTTGGATGGTTCAGAGGTTCTGGGGGGGCAGGCGCTCAGGGGATGGGGAACAGGAGTCATTGGATAGGGTGTGGGAGTCCTGGGGAGCCTGTCAGGGGGCAGGGGTGTGGATAGGGGTCAGGGCAGTCAGGGGACAGGGAGCAGGGGGGTTGGGTAGGGGGTGGGGTCCTGGGGGTGCTTAGGGACAGGGGGGTCTCTGGAGGGGGTTGTCAGGGGACAAGGAGCAGGGGGGCTTAGATAGGGGGTGGAGTCTTGGGAGGCAGTCAGGGGGCCGTAAGTGACTATTAATAATGGAAATGCTCAAGGCCAAAGCAAGTTTGATATAACGCGGTTTCACCTATAACACAGTAAGATTTTTTGGCTCCTGAGGACCACGTTATATCAGAGTAGAGGTGTATTTGTGTGCTGCCCAGCACAGAGGGGTCACTGTTCCATGACTGGGGACCCTAGGCACTTCCATAATACAAATGTAATCCTTCTGCAGAGTAGCGTTGACAGCGACAAGGACCAGATTCAATATCTAGGGTTTCCCTTTAACAATACAAAACAGACCCAGCTCAAACCCCCACCCCGTAATCTGGAAACATTAAACACCACCCCTGGGTGCTTCTAAGAGGCAATACTCGCAAGTACTCAGTCTTTGTATAGCAAAAAAAAAAATCTTTTAATAAAAAGGGAAAAGGTACCAAGCATTAATTTGGGAAAACACCACAGCCACGATTCGAAAGCATATGATCATGAGCAACCACCCACCCCAGAGTACATTGGGCAGTGTCCTTTACCTCAGGTTTTCAGCTTGCAGTGTGAAAGTCCAACAAACAAATGTTCCTTTAACACACCACCACCCCTCTCCCTCCACTGCACCCCACTCACAGTTATTGTCCTTCGTCAGTGAAGACTCAGAGTGCAGAGGTGTATTCACGTGAGTTCACCTCCCACCTTACGTGGGTGGGAAGGCATCAAGCAATGCCTCAGCTATGGCAGCCACCTCTGTGAGAGGCTCTCAGTTGCTGCTCTTCACTCTGCCGTTGCTGCCCACTGGTCCTGCTGTTGGCCACTACCACTCTCTGCTGCTGCTAGATGCCATCCCGCTGCCACCACCCCCTCCTCTGATGTCACATCTGAAGTTCCACCACTTAATCTAGCTCTCAGCAGGTAGTGGGGGACCTCACTGCTTATGCCAGTTCTTTCAATGTGATTACAGCTCTAGTGGTCACTGAACAAACCAAGGACATTCAACTGAGTCTATTCAGTCCTATCCTTAAAACGGCAGAGAAGGATCAGTTAGTGCTTAGGACTCCTTAGGCTACTCCTGGGGGAATTCTGCACCACTGCGCATGGATAGAATTTATGTCCCCAGCAAATGTATTTGCTTCCCCACAGAAAAATGACTTTCTGACAGGGAAGCAAAGGGAAGCCACAAGAGGGGTCATGCGACCCTCCCCAGCAGTATGTTTCGGGTGCCCAGGGCAGCCAGCAGAGAGGTAAATCACTATGGGGCAAGGGGTGGGACTGGGGAAGACCCGGCTGGTGGCTCCTACTCCCTGCGCTGGGCTCAGCTGCTAGTCCTGGCAGGGCTTGGGAGGATGCAAGACTTCCTCTTCCCCTGCCCAGCATCCAGGGCTGGGTCACACCCACCCATAGATTTCTCCCCTGGCTGAGGGAAGCTCTACAAATT
Source organism: Lepidochelys kempii (assembly GCF_965140285.1). Classification (NCBI taxonomy): domain Eukaryota; kingdom Metazoa; phylum Chordata; order Testudines; family Cheloniidae; genus Lepidochelys; species Lepidochelys kempii. Next base: position 93,776,545 of record NC_136385.1, on the reverse strand, counting down.
CCCCCCCTCCCCTGCCGCTTCCTGCACTCATCACTCTTCAGTTGCAAAGGGAGGGATCCCTGTACAGGGAGCTGCTCCCCCATCCATCCAACCCCTGTGCATCCAGACCCCCTCATACCCAGACCCACCACCGAGCCTCGCCGCACTCAGAACCCACCCCCAATGAGCCCCACTCCCATTGCACCTGGACCACCCCGATGAGCCACCTGCATCCGGATCCCCACCCAACCAAGCCCCAACCAGCTGCACGTGGATCCCCATCCCACTGAGCCCCACTCCCCCAGCATCTGGACACCTCACTTAGCCCCCCACACCCAGACCCCTCGTCCCAGCTCTATCTGCCCCCACCCGACCCCCCCGCCGAGCCCCAACCACCTTCACCTGGAGCCCCGCACAGAGTCCCATTACTGTTGCACACAGAACCCCCCCAACAAACCTCTATGCATCCAGATTCCAACACACCTGGATCCCCCACTGAGCCACACACACCCAGATTTCCCCACACAGAATCTTCTCAACCCACACCTGGATCCCCCCCGCACTAAGCCCCTCTACTGCCTTGCTGAGCCTTCCTGCCCACACCTAGTATACCTGGCATGGAGGGGAAGGGCCCTGGGGCATTTGTGAGGCAGGCCCAGTCCTTGCACTGAGTCAGGGTTGGGTGCAGCCTCACCACTGAGTCCATGTCATGCTGGGAGGTGGGGGAGGGGCTGCACAGTGATCTCCCCCCTCTGTGCAGAGCAGTGGCCTGTGCTCCCCAGTGCTATACTGCACCCTCCACATTTATTTGACAAATAAAATTTGCAGAATTTTAAAATGCTATGCACAGAATTTTTAGGCACAGAATGCCTGCAAGAATAATAGGCCAACACCCCCCAAAGATTCCCCACCCTTTCTCTCCTTCGCTGGGTGTTGGCATCCGTACTCCCTGATTAATGAGTTAGGTTCTGTTTTGGGTGACCCCCCTCAATCAGGACAGGCTAAGCACAGTTCTGCTGCTCTTTACTCGCGCAATAAGGATAACAACATTTCCTTACCCCTGCACTTGTAACCCAACACCTGCCAAAACAGATCACTTTGGCAAAACAGGTCCCTCTGCTAAATACCTAGGCAGAGTAGGTGTGTATATGCAAATACTGTCTGGTCCTGAAGCTGCTTCCTCCCAGCTCATCACTAGATGTCAGGGGAAAGCTCATTCAGACCTGGTTTACACAAATAATAATAATAATAATTAATAATAGGATGGGGGAGGTGCAAGAGTGGCAGGGTAGAGCAGGCAGGAAGAGCAGTGGGGAGATAAAACTCCCCTGGTTCTGTGGCCACCCCTGCTGTGCCTTTCTCTGGGCTGCTCATTAACTGAGGTGTAAGCAGCCATACAGAGAAGATCCTGATGAATGGAGCAGGCTGAGCAGTTTCAATTTGCGCTCAAGGCTGAGCATCTCTGTCAAGGTTCCTCCCCCACTCTGAACTCTAGGGTACAGATGTGGGGACCTGCATGAAAAACCTCCTAAGCTTATCTTTACCAGCTTAGGTCAAAACTTCCCCAAGGTACAAAATATTACACCCATTGTCCTTGGACTGGCCGCTACCACCACCAAACTAATACTGGTTACTGGGGAAGAGCTGTTTGGACGCATCCTTCCCCCCAAAATACTTCCCAAAACCTTGCACCCCACTTCCTGGACAAGGTTTGGTAAAAAGCCTCACCAATTTGCCTAGGTGACTACAGACCCAGACCCTTGGATCTTAAGAACAATGAACAATCCTCCCAACACTTGCACCCCCCACTTTCCTGGGAAATGTTGGATAAAAAGCCTCACCAATTTGCATAGGTGACCACATACCCAAACCCTTGGATCTGAGAACAATGAAAAAGCCTTCAGTTTTTTACAAGAAGACTTTTAATAAAAAATAGAAGTAAATAGAAATAAAGAAATCCCCCCTGTAAAATCAGGATGGTAGATATCTTACAGGGTAATTAGATTCAAAACATAGAGAACCCCTCTAGGCAAAACCTTAAGTTACAAAAAAGATACACAGACAGAAATAGTTATTCTATTCAGCACAATTCTTTTCTCAGCCATTTAAAGAAATCATAATCTAACACATACCTAGCTAGATTACTTACTAAAAGTTCTAAGACTCCATTCCTGTTCTGTCCCTGGCAAGAGCAGCATACAGACAGACAGACCCTTTGTTTCTCTCCCTCCTCCCAGCTTTTGAAAGTATCTTGTCTCCTCATTGGTCATTTTGGTCAGGTGCCAGCGAGGTTACCTTTAGCTTCTTAACCCTTTACAGGTGAGAGGAGCTTTCCCCTGGCCAGGAGGGATTTCAAATGGGTTTACCCTTCCCTTTATATTTATGACAATCTCTATCAGTACCAGCACTTTACAGGAGAGTAAAAACCTTCAGATTCCTCCCCACCCTTGGGCCTGGCTTTGCCCAGCATCTGATTGGTTCCTCCCAGCACCAGTCAGTGTAGGACTCAGGAGATTTAAAAGAGACTGAGGTGGCTTGTCCCATGGCAACTGATCCATCCCCAGCTGTCCTGATCACCAAGGAGAGGAATAGTCGCTGGGTGCAGCTAGCTTACCTGGTGTACAAGTTACCCAGCTCCAGCAGGAGAGGGCACGCTCTCATCTCTACCTGCATTCTGTGGTCAGGACCTGGAGCTGGGCTCTTTGCCAGGGGACCCCTTCTGCTCCCACAGAAGGATTGTCCCCCAAAAGCCTGCCTGAGAAATGACTGCTCTGGCAGCCAGGAGCCTTAGCTGTTTTGTCAGCCAGGGTGGAAAACGTTTTCACACAATCTCCCACCCCAGCAGCAAGGGGAGACGGACGGACAGGGGACTTAAATAAATAAATTTAGAATGGAAAGGAGTCCAGGAGAGCTGGCTGTATTTCAAGGAATCCCTGTTGAGGTTACAGGGACAAAACATCCCGATGAGTCGAAAGAATAGTAAATATGGCAGGCGACCAGCTTGGCTTAATGGTGAAATCCTAGCAGATCTTAAACATAAAAAAGAAGCTTACAAGAAGTGGAAGGTTGGACATATGACCAGGGAAGAGTATAAAAATATTGCTCGGGCATGTAGGAATGAAATCAGGAGGGCCAAATCGCACCTGGAGCTACAGCTAGCGAGAGATGTCAAAAGTAACAAGAAGGGTTTCTTCAGGTATGTTGGCAACAAGAAGAAAGCCAAGGAAAGTGTGGGCCCCTTAATGAATGAGGGAGGCAACCTAGTGACAGAGGATGTGGAAAAAGCTAATGTACTCAATGCTTTTTTTGCCTCTGTCTTCACGAACAAGGTCAGCTCCCAGACTGCTGCGCTGGGCATCACAACATGGGGCAGCCCTCTGTGGAGAAAGAGGTGGTTAGGGACTATTTAGAAAAGCTGGACGTGCACAAGTCCATGGGGCCGGAGGAGTTGCATCCGAGGGTGCTAAAGGAATTGGCGGCTGTGATTGCAGAGCCATTGGCCATTATCTTTGAAAACTCGTGGCGAACGGGGTAAGTCCCGGATGACTGGAAAAAGGCTAATGTAATGCCAATCTTTAAAAAAGGGAAGAAGGAGGATCCTGGGAACTACAGGCCAGTCAGCCTCACCTCAGTCCCCGGAAAAATCATGGAGCAGGTCCTCAAAGAATCAATCCTGAAGCACTTACATGAGAGGAAAGTGATCAGGAACAGTCAGCATGGATTCACCAAGGGAAGGTCATGCCTGACTAATCTAATCACCTTCTATGATGAGATCACTGGTTCTGTGGATGAAGGGAAAGCAGTGGATGTATAGTTTCTTGACTTTAGCAAAGATTTGACACGGTCTCCCACAGTATTCTTGTCAGCAAGTTAAAGAAGTATGGGCTGGATGAATGCACTATAAGGTGGGTAGAAAGTTGGCTAGATTGTCGGGCTCAACGGGTAGTGATCAATGGCTCCATGTCTAGTTGGCAGCCGGTGTCAAGTGGAGTGCCCCAGGGGTCGGTCCTGGGGCCGGTTTTGTTCAATATCTTCATAAATGATCTGGAGGATGGTGTGGATTGCACTCTCAACAAATTTGCGGATGATACTAAACTGGGAGGAGTGGTAGATACGCTGGAGGACAGGGATAGGATACAGAGGGATCTAGACAAATTGGAGGATTGGGCCAAAAGAAATCTGATGAGGTTCAATAAGGATAAGTGCAGAGTCCTGCACTTAGGACAGAAGAATCCAATGCACAGCTACAGACTAGGGACCAAATGGCTAGGCAGCAGTTCTGCGGAAAAGGACCTAGGGGTGACAGTGGACGAGAAGCTGGATATGAGTCAGCAGTGTGCCCTTGTTGCCAAGAAGGCCAATGGCATTTTGGGATGTATAAGTAGGGGCATAGCGAGCAGATCGAGGGACGTGATCGTCCCCCTCTATTCGACATTGGTGAGGCCTCATCTGGAGTACTGTGTCCAGTTTTGGGCCCCACACTACAAGAAGGATGTGGATAAATTGGAGAGAGTCCAGTGAAGGGCAACAAAAATGATTAGGGGTCTGGAACACATGACTTATGAGGAGAGGCTGAGGGAACTGGGATTGTATAGTCTGCAGAAGAGAAGAATGAGGGGGGATTTGATAGCTGCTTTCAACTACCTGAGAGGTGGTTCCAGAGAGGATGGTTCTAGACTATTCTCAGTGGTAGAAGAGGACAGGACAAGGAGTCATGGTCTCAAGTTGCAGTGGGGGAGGTTTAGGTTGGATATTAGGAAAAACTTTTTCACTAGGAGGGTGGTGAAACACTGGAATGCGTTACCTAGGGAGGTGGTAGAATCTCCTTCCTTAGAAGTTTTTAAGGTCAGGCTTGACAAAGCCCTGGCTGGGATGATTTAATTGGGGATTGGTGCTGCTTTGAGCAGGGGGTTGGACTAGATGACCTCCTGAGGTCTCTTCCAACCCTGATATTCTATGATTCTATGATTCTATGAAATAAAAACCCCAGTCAACCAATTGGAAAGGGAGCCAAAAAAAAAGGGTTGGGGGGGGAAGGGAGCAGTGCAGTGGGACAGTGCCCCCTGAAACTGGTGCCCAAGGCGACCAGCCTGCTCGCCCACCCCTAGAACCAGCCCTGCTGCTGGCAGCCCAGGGCTGGAGGCAGCTGTATGGGAGGGATATTCATTTCTTTCTGGCATGCCCAGCAGGAGAGCTGAGAGGGAGTGGTGTGGAACCAGCCTCCAACCACCTGCTGGATGAGAATAGGTAGAACATTAGCCAGAGAGCTTTGTAATTTTACTTTGAAAATTCTCCCCTATTGGCACCAGGTTTGAGAGCAGAGGGAGGAGGGAGAGGCTGGCTGCCCATGGGCTCTGACATGAAAGCATAGGACTCTCTGCTTCTCTCTGCAAAGGCTTCTCAGGAGAGGGAAGGAGTGACAGGAGAATGGAGAGAAGGAAAGAGGAACATGTGACTGTGGGAGGGAAGGAGAGAATTGTTATTAGTGCTGCTGCGTGTGTCTGTGTGTTGCACCTACGCTGTTCATGGAGGTCCGGTGTTAGTTGCACCAGCAGAGCATGCTGATTCAGCAGACCTCGATGTTAATCATAAGGACCACAGGCTCAGTTCAGTGGTGAAGGTTTATTGTCAACAAGGCACAGTATCAGTACCCCAGCTCAACCATTACACGTACACTAACCATGGGCAGCGGGTCGCATAGGCTGGGGAAGGCTTTGACACCCCAGGCTTTGACACCCCTCCCCCCGAAACAGCCAGGCGTGATCCAGTGTTTCTGGGAACAATTGTCTCAGTTGTGTCAGGACAATTCCACACCCCACAAACTCTGTGGCTTATAGAATATTTATGGGGCCTGCAATCACTTTCCAAGAGAACCTACAAAACCCTTGCTTGCATTGCAAGCAGACATTTTTGAATGCAATTTGATGCATCACCCCATTGTGTTGCAAACTTACGACATCCCTTATTATGTATGGCCCTACTCCAGAAGTGTTCTAGGCCTTTTACAGGCATCTAGTTAGTCAGATTCCACCCCTGAAAACCTTGCAGCCTGAGGTCCCAGTTCTGTAATCAAGTTTGCCTGGGCTGAAGAATCCATCTCTGGGGATTTGAATGCGCGATTGAGGCTTAAGGAGAAAAAGAACAGCCAAGGGACAGGAGCAGGGTTGCAGAAACAGAATGAAATGACTGAGGTGAAGGTCATCATGTGGTTTGTTGGGGCCACACTTATTGTATGTTTTTCTTTTTGTCCATCCCCTGTTTTCCACCCAACCCTCACCTACTCATAAATGTCATGATATTTATTTATGACAGTCCTATTGGGGGGACACAAAGAAATGGTAAAAACCCTCGATTTAAATAAAAGAGCCTTTTCGGACATCACTTCAGCACCGCCCAGTGTGATGCTGGAATATAGCTGTGAATTAATGAAATCGAACCACTTTTTCTACCAAAAACGTATATATTGCTGTTGAGTTGCTCCATTTCCTTCCCAAATGCGTGGGGCAGAGTTCTTGCAGATGGAATTTAATGTGAAATAAAAAGCCAAACCTGCTATATTTAGCAGCTTCTGCATTTTGTCGAATTTACTTACTAAAAATACCTAAACGCACTTATTGTAGTACAGAAGAGGGGAAAAATCAGCATTTCTGCCTTTTATCATCCTGGTGATGAGAGAGAAAATTGCAATTTGAGATTCCTTGACAGTTGCCTGCAATGTGTAAAGCTCTTAAACTTCTGTCTGCAGAAGAAAGCAGGGAACCCAGTCAACCAGGCTGGATTATATTAATGGGAGGAAGTCTGGTCTAGCATCTAACCCAGGAGATATGAACTCGGACTTCCTGGGTTCTATTCATGGCTCTACTGCTGACTAATAGTAGACAAGCCATTATGCCTGTCTCTGATTTTGTTTGTCCATTGTAAAATGAGAATAGTAGCACTTCCCTACTTCACAGAGAGAAGTTTAATTCACTGATGTGAAGTGCCATGAGACCAGGGTTTAAAATGCTGAGCTGTACCCATCCAGCTGCTCCCTCAGACACAGCCTGAGTCTGAAGTTTGAGCCAGTCCCTTGTGATCAGTGGCGATAAGTCTAAAGAAAAGCTGTGCATATAAGTCTTAGCTCCACACACCCCTCCACATGCCTCCTTCATGCTCTTTCCGCAAACAGTGAGAATTTTGCCACTTTCAAATGTGACAAACGTAAGTGACAGTTCCATTCCTCTATAACACTTCAATTCCTAGACAAAACACACACAGATTCATGGATTCCTAGACTAAAAGGGACCATTGTGAGCATCTAGTCTGACCACCCTATAGCACAGGCCACAGAACTTCCCCCCATATAATTCCAAGAGCATAACTTTTAGAAAAACATCCAATCTTGATTGCTGTCACCTGGGGAACACGAACTAGAGCTGTTGCCTTTCAGCTCCGAAAACAAAGGCCATTACCACTTAAGCTAAACAAGAAACTGCTTGCAGCACTTCTCTTACTCCTGTGGGCAGAGCCACTAGTGCTCAACAGTACATTACACAAGTGCTGTCCTGCAATCCCATCCCCACCCTTCCATTCTCACCCCAATCGCACCTGCTAGGAAAAATACGTGAATGCCAAACCTCGTTGGCCTGTGTAGGCTCAAGAGGGAAGAGAATAATAATTTCAAAAACAAAAATCTTGTCTCTGTGGGAGCCTCGTGAACACTCTTGTACTTTAAATCTAAAGCCTCTGTCTAATAAACTGTAAGCTCAAGCCTTAAAAGATAATAAAAAAACCAGGAGCCAATACCATTCTCAATGATTCAAAGCATTGGATCAATGGCAATTAACGTCCGTAACAGTTTTATTTTAAATCAATCCCCCTCTGGCTCTGTTTAGCAAGCAGAGGACGAGGGAACTCCCTGCACAAATAACTGGGATTGCCAAGCATTGGGTTGAGTGGGTGTGTGCAGGCAGAGAGCATGCTGGGAAAGTCTTACTCCACAGTGTTCTCAGCTGGGGGTTGCTGTGCTTCCAAAGTGCAAGACAGATTAGGTTGGGAGGGAGGCATGAATTTGAGACGTGTAAACTCCAAAGAGGGAGATGTACCCAAGGGGCGTAACTAGGAGAAATGGGAATGATATGTTGAATATGTAGAAACCCTTCCTATTGTTGAGATTAACATGGGGGCAGGGACACGCACTCACCCCAATGTGCCGCTGCCCAGACCTAGAGTGAGCCCCTTTAGGGTGCAAGGACAGTTCATGCTCCGCGGCCCATTCAGTCCACCAATAAGTGGGACAATTAGTGCCTATTCTGCAATTAGCCCGGCCCAGCTGCCAGCAGACAGGCTGTTAACTAGTTTGACAGTAAAAAGGCCTTCACGAGGAGCTGCCTGCTGGGCCCAATTTTCCCAGCTCTGTCCCGCGAGGGTGCTGATGCTCCAGAATTGTCTTCATATTCCTGAACAAAATCCCCACTGTCAGCACATGGCTGTCAACCCCTAGGACCATGATGTGGCTTCCCAGCCCCACCCCCAGGACAAGGGAGGAAAGGCAGTGCGGCTGCTCACTTCTCATGGGGCATTACAGCTGGGGTGGGATTGGGGAAGGGATTGTTTTAGGGTTGATTTAGCTTGGCTTTCCTCTGTCTTGCAGGAATCCAATCCTGCAAAGTGCTCAGCGCCCTCATCTCTTATTGGAGTCATTGGGAGTTGAAGGTGCTCACCACCTCACGGGTTCAGCTCCCCCATGAGGTGGGTGTGGAGAGTTATTTCTAGCTGGAGTTAGACACAAACAAAGCCCTCACAGCCAGGCTGCTGCCTAGCTCCTACTGCGTTTTGCTGCATGCTGTTTGGGAAGAGGTCATTCCTGATAGACCAGGCGATCCCTCCTTCGGAGCCCCCAGCCCAAGACCCATAGTCCTGGGAGCTGTTTCTCAGACTAGGCTCTTTCCTGAGAGAGGCTGCAACGTTGAGGGAGGCTCGTGGTGGCTAGACAAAGTCTACCTTTGTCTGTCGTGGCGTCCTGCGCCATCCCTTGCCCACAGCATCGTGCAGTGATGCACCCAACACTGGCTGTGCCCCTGCTGCTCAAGTTAATTACAGTAATTATACCTGAGCTTCTCCTCTCCAGCTCCTTTTTGTTGCCATTTGCCTGCCCGCTCATTTGCAAATCTAATCATTCAGTGGAGTGTTTTAAAAGAGAGGGGGGAGGGGAAGGCAGGGAAAATGGGAAGAACATGTCGTTTTTGCAGCAGCAACTCAGCAGAAATCCAGGAGCATTTGAATGGCACCAGGTATTTTATCGATCACTCCTGAGAGAGAATCATAGAATATCAGGGTTGGAAGGGACCTCATGAGGTCATCTAGTCCAACCCCCTGCTCAAAGCAGGACCAATCCCCAATTTTTGCCCCAGATAGATCCCTAAATGCCCCCCTCAAGGATTGAACTCACAACCCTGAGTTTAGCAGGCTAATGCTCAAACCACTGAGCTATCCCGAGCAGGTTTGACTCCCCACTCAGAGGGAAGGACCCCTGATCCACCCCAGCCAGCCAGGTCAGGCAGGAAGGGAAGAAAATGTATGATCTGGTCAACTTGGGCATTTGCCAAAGGACTCTGGTGCTGAATCCACACTAGAGCCCGCAAGATGGCCAGTTCTTCAGTGTGCAGGCCAAAGAGCTCGTGCATGAAATGCCCATAGTGCATGAGTCAGGGCAGTGCATGCCCACAGATACATACAGTGAGAAACCACATGCACTTCTCAGTATTTGGGCCTTTATGTTTTTTGTGTGGATTTTCTATTGCATTGACAACCCTGGAGACTGACAGGGTATGTCTACACTGCAATCAGGAAGTGTGACTGCAGCACGTGTGGACATACCCAAGCTAGCTTTGATGTACAGTAAAACCAGAGAGTTACAAAAAACAGAGTTACGAACTGACCAGTCAACCACACCTCACTTGGAATTAGGGTGACCAGATGTCCCAATTTTAAAGGGACAGTCCCAATTTTGAGGGCTTTTTCTTATATAGACACCTATTATACCCCACCCGCTGTCCCGATTTTTTACACTTGCTATCTGGTCACCCTATTTAGAATCAGACGTACACAATCAGGCAGCAGCAGAGACAAAAAAATAGAAAAGAAAGTAAACACAGTACAGTGGTGTGTTAAATGTAAACTACTAAACAATAATGGGAAAGCAGTATTTTTCTTCTGCATAGTAAAGTTTCAAAGCTGTATTAAGTCAATGTCCAGCTGTAAACTTTTGAAAGAACAGCCATAACATTTTGTTCAGAGTTACGAACAACCTCCCTTCCTGAGGTGTTCAGAACTCTGAGGTTCTACTGTAGCTAGATCAAAGCTAGCATGAACTGAAGCTTTGGCTTCATTTCTATTGTTACTCAAGCTAGCTTTGATCTAGCTAAATCAACGCTAGCTCACATATGTCTGTGTTTGCTTCAATCTCCCAGCTGTGAGGGGCCCTCATCTAGAGGTGAGAGAGCAGGTCAGTTTTTCTGTCTCACAAGGATGGATTTGAGTCAATCCTTTGGAGGGGGAGGGAGAGCCTAGAATAAAAAGGGGTAGATGAAATTTCATTAACTCTCTTCAGCCTTAGCCTTTCTGATGCCCCGACCTGAACAAGCCTTGCAAAGGTCCCAGGCCTTTGGAGTGATCTTCAGCTGTAGGAGAAGAGGGCACTGGCTCATCCTGAAATCTCTGGGGTCTTCCCCATGGTCATGGGTTCATCCTGCATCCCACAAGCCCGAATGAAGGACAGATGAAGAGCCCTCAGTTTATTTTGACCTGAAATGTTCCAGGGCAGCAAGTTGAAGCAGTGGGCTTTTGTTGTTACCTCAAGGTACATTTCAGGGCACAGAGAGCTGCAAATGGCAGAAATAAAGTGGTAACAGAATCCTGAGACCTAGAGAGAAGGAGACAGTGTGGCAAGAGATGGTGTCTGTGTGTGGGAAACAGCAGCACCTCCAGATCTGCAGTTATATAAAATCGGAACCTATCTATGATCCCCCGTTTCTGAAACCAGCTCATTTAAGTCGCTCATTTTTGCTGACCCATATAAAACCCATCCACTTGTGCCATGTGCAAGACAAGGGCATCAGCTAAGGGCTAAGCAGAATAATTTCACTCCTACGCTATCAGCCTCCCTGTGACAGATGTGAGTCCTGGGAAGTGTCAGGCGTTTAAAAAACTCTATTGAGATGTGCCAGACAGGCATGGACTTTGGGGACAATAAGTGTTAAGTGGGGGGGATCCCTAGGCAGTAGTTAATGCAAAATCCACAACTCAGCTTATGCACAAACCCAGCCTTTTGAAGCTACGTCCTGAGGAGAGGGTCACTGACTGGTGATTACCTGTTCCCAGAGACGGGAGACCACAGGCCAAGCTGTGTTAATAAACAGCTGAGCTGTCCAATCGGGGTTCTGGTTTCTGATCTAAAAACTGGAATGGACTTGTAACCCAGGGGGGCAAACCTGCTTATGGGCTTTGATAGACAGACACTTATAGAGCCCAGTGTTGGAGTTGGAGGCAGTGTCTGGTAAGCTTTTAGCAGTCGCATAGGTTCTGTTCTGTTTTCTCTGTAATGCTGTTACCCTAAGAATAAATGCCGTTTGCTTTGTGAAGGCTGGCTGGTAACTGCTGTACACTGTTATAGCCCCTGGAGAGAGGTTAACCCCAGGTGCTGGACCCCAGTCAGACATACTGGGGAAACCACAGTGAGGTGCAGAGGGACGGTAAGCCTAAAGGGAGGGAGGGAGTGTGGCGGGAGAGAGGCAGGTCCCTGCCCAATAGAGGTAACAGCTGGAAGCCAGAAACCTTAAGAGTGTCCCCTCAAGGAAGACTGGGAATGGGGTCAAAAGTGCAGTTAACCCTGAAACTGTGACACTCCCAAACCACTGGCTTTTTTCAAGGGCACTTGTACTGGAGAATGGTGCTGCATTACCCCTGAAGGTTGACACCCTCTTTCTGGCCTCAGAACTGGTGTCGTCCAAGCAAGCTCCCCACCAGGATGCCCTGGGTTATGAGGGTACAAGGTTTATTTTAGGCAAAGAATGAGTTATTGGTGCAAACCGAAGTGCAGGAATCAATACACTGACCACAAGGGGCCCTTCAGGGTAGGAGTAATTCCAAACTTCAATGGGTAATACTCAGCCCATCACAAGATACTCTCTACCAGCACTGCAAGCGGGCAACCCTAAAATAAGCCAGTGCAGACGGGATGGAATTGTAAGGGAGAGAGTGTTAGTTACACATTAGCAAGTGGGTATGGGCCTAGCTCTCCCCTGCCTTGTGCCTGCTGGAGGCATTCACACCCGTGCGGACTGGGTGTAAAGTTGGAGTAAGCGAGGGTACAAGTCTGTAAAGATAAGGAGATGTTAGTACCGTTATACAAGGCACTGGTGAGACCTCATCTGGAATATTGTGTGCAGTTCTGGTCTCCCATCTTTAAGAAAGATGAATTCGAACTGGAACAGGTACAGAGAAGGACTACTAGGATGATCCGAGGAATGGAAAACCTGTCTTATGAAAGGAGACTCAAAGAGCTTGGCTTGTTTAGCCTAACCAAAAGAAGGCTGAGGCGAGATATGATTGCTCTCTATAAATATATCAGAAGGATAAATACCACAGAGGGAGAAGAATTATTTAAGCTCAGTACCAATGTGGACACAAGAACAAATGGATATAACCTGGCCATCAGGAAGTGTAGACTTTAAATTAGACGAAGGTTTCTAACCACCAGAGGAGTGAAGTTCTGGAACAGCCTTCCAAGGGAATCAGTGAGGGCAAAAGACGTATCTGGCTTCAAGACTAAGCTTGATAAGTTTATGTAAGGGATGATATGATGGGATAGCCTAATTTTGGCAATTAATTGATCTTTGACTATTAGCAGTAGATATACCCAATGGCCTGTGATGGGATGTTAGATGGGGTGGGATCTGATTTACTACAGAGAATTCTTTCCTGGGTGTCTGGCTGGTGAGTCTTGCCCACCTGCTCAGAGTTTAGCTGATCCCCATATTTGGGGTCGGGAAGGAATTTTCCTCCAGGGCAGATTGGCAGAGGCCCTGGGGGTTTTTCACCTTCCTCTGCAGCATGGGGCACAGATCACTTGCTGGAGGATTCTCTGCACCTCAAAGTCTTTAAACCATGATTTGAGGACTTCAGTAGCTCAGACATAGATTTGTAATTTGTTACAGGAGTGGGTGGGTGAGAGTCTGGCCTGCATTGTGCAGGAGGTCAGACTAGACGATCATAATGGTCCCTTCAGACCTTAAAGTCTATGATTCTATGATTCTAAGTCTGATCTGGTAGCATTTTACACACAGCACAGGTTTGAATGACAACAAAAGGCGGGGAAGGATCAGGCCCTGTGAGCTTATGTGTGACATCCTTTGTGATTCCGGGTGCTACAGAGGGACACAGAAGATATTATCTGTAACTAATACTATTTGTATTGGGGTAGCACCGAGGCACCCCAGTCACAGACCAGGACCTCCTTGTGATAGGTGCTATAGAAACAGAATGAAAAGATGCTTTCAGGAGCAACGTTAGCAGCTCTGTTCATGAGGACAAAGAGTGAGTCTTCAGTGCCTAGTGACTGACATCTCCAGCGGTGTTGGGAGTAGTAGCCGTTGGGTACTGCAGACATGTATATCTAGCTGTCCTCCTAAGCGTTGATTAGGCTAGTAGTCTGGCATATGGCATACCAATATCTTAAAGAAAGCACGAATGGGTTCTCAAACCCAACCCCCCTTCCCTAGGCTTCAGAGCTGGAGCTCCAGCCCAAGCCACAACTTCAAAGCACTGTCTATACAGTTATTGCGAGAGAGCCCGCTCAAGCCCTGCTAACCCAAATCTGTCACCCCAGGCTGGGAGGCATGTTGCTGTGGGCTGTGTAGACACACCCATGGACCTACTGAGAATTCACGCAGGAGTGGGAAGCAGGAAAACAATGCCATGGGAAGTAGGCATTCCCCCAGCTACACCACAATCCCTCCTTTCTACAGACACAGCTACCAAGCCTCCTGTATAAGCTTCTTTCGGGGAGGGGAGAGAACTAGTTTACAATGGCCAGAGACAAAGCACTCTCCACTCTAGTGGCCTCCAGCAGAAATCCCCTGGGTTTTCTTCCTCATCCCTGGAGGCAGATGACAAGAGCCCAAGGGGGATCTTGAATTTAATTCTAATTGTCACTTTCTGGTTGTTTACAAACCCTTCTCGAATATCAGACATCTCCACACCCTGTTTATGCCTTTCCAATCTGGAAATCGTCATGTTAGGTTTTTGGTTGTTCCTTGCGGTTCTATAGGGCTTTGAAATTAACATCAAAAAATGCCATATTCACTTCTTTCTCAGTGAAGCAGCATCTCCAGCCCCAGCAGCACAGCTTGGGAACAGACATAGGTTAGTTAACAGAGGAACAAAAGCACAGCTGAGGGACAAAGATGATGTTTTTGGGTAGACCCTATATAAAGGTCTGGCTATTTTGCAGGTCCTATATGAATCAAAAGAATATTCTGCAAGAGACAGAGGGACAACAGGACACTGTGCTGCCTCCCCAGAATCAAGACACAAGGTGTCACTCTAAGATTGGTTAGGCTTCTGAAGTCGACAGGCAAGGATCCATTGGTGATGGCTCCTATAGGAACTAATGACATTGCAATGTGGGCTAGCTCACAGACCGTAGATAATTTCAGGGAACTTGAAAACATGCTGAAAAAAAGAATGTCCAAGCGATCTTCTCTGGGATACTTCCTGCCCACAAGTGAAAGAAGACAGAAGGCAGAAGATTCTGGAAGTGAACCGCTGGCTAGGTAAGTGGTGTCGGGTGGAAGGTTTTGATTTTATGGAACATTGGTCCACCTTCTGTGGGGAGAGGGGGCAGTATGGTTTGGATGGCTTCCATCTCAGTAGAAGGGGGACCACTCTCCTTGGGGCAGGCTGGCTAAGGTAGTCAGGAGAGGGTTAAACTAAAAGCAAAAGGGGAGGGTAAAAAGAAGGAAGACATGAGCACTGAGCATAAAATCATGGTGTTGGAAATAAAATTAATCAAGAAACCAAAGCACATGAAGAGAATAAATTCTAGAACTGCCTATAAAACAATGCTAGGAGTCTTGGTAACAAACAAGAGGAATTAGAATTGCTCATTTCTGAGCATAAATATGCTCTAGTTGGTATTACTGAAACCTGGTGGGATAATTTGCATGACTGGAATGTTAAAATCAATGGTTATAACCTATTTAGCAAGGATTGAGTGGGCAAAAAGGGGAGGGGGGTGGCATTTTATGTCAAAAATGGCATTACCTGTTTCCAAGTCACTGATAACTTGGAAGAAAATTATCTTGAATGTTTATGGATCAATGTCCTTCCAGATAAAGCACAAAATGAGGTATTAGTTAGCATGTGCCACAGACCACCAAAGCACACTAGGGAACAGGATGACCACCTCCTTAAGTACCTATCTATAATGTGTAGGGAAAAAATTGTGTGATCATAGGGATTTCAATTTGAGTGACATATGCTCCACGTCTCATGCTGCCAGTACTAAAACATCCTTGGAATTTCTAAACATTAGAGATGACAATTTCCTAACTCAAAAAGTCTTACAACCAACATGGTGAAATTCTTTATTTGTAAGAGGAATTGATCACAGAATTAAAAATAATGGTAACTTATGTGCAAACGACCATGACTTGATCACATTTGTAATGTGCAAGCACAATAAAGTCCAGACCAGTCTCAAAATGTAATCGTAAATGGGCAATCATCATCAAGTAAGTGTGTTCCCAGAAGGAGCTCGCAGGGCAAAGTTCTTGACCTTACGCTATTTAACTTTTTTATCAATCATCTGCAAGAAAGTGTAAAATCATCATCAATAAAGTTTGCAGATGACACAAAATTGGCAGAGTGGTAAATAATGAAGAGGACAGGTCACTGATTCACAGTGATCTGGATCATTTGGTAAATGGGCATAAGCAAACAATATTTTGCATTTTAATTTAGCTAAAAGTAAATGTATCTATTTAGGAACAAAGAATGCAGGCCATACTTACAGGATGGGGGACTCTGTCCTGGGAAGCAGCGACTCTGAAAATGATTTGGGGGTCATGGTGGACAATCAGCTGCATGTGAGTGCCCAATATGAGACTATGGCTAGAAGAGCGAATGCGATCCTGGGATGCATAAACAAGCGAATCTTGGGTAGGAGTAGAGAGATTATTTTACCTCGGTATTTGTGACTGTTGTGACTGCTGCTGGAATGTGTGTCCAGTTCCGGTGCCCACAATTCAGGAAGGATGTTGATAAACTGGAGACAGTTCAGAGAAGAGCCACAAGAATGATGAAAGGATTAGAAAACCTGCCTTACAGGGATAGACTCAAAGAACTCAATCTATTTAGATTAACCAAGAGAAGGTTAAGGGGGTGACTTGATTACAGGCTATAAGTACCTACATGGGAAACAAATATTTAGTAATGGGCTCTTCAGTCTAGCAGAGAAAGGAATAACAAGATCCAATGGCTGAAAGCTGAAGCTAGACAAATTCAGACTGGAAATAAGATGTACATTTTTGACAGTGAGGATAATTAACCATTGGAGCAATTTACTGAGGATCATGGTGGATTCTCCATCACTGGCAATTTTTAAATCAAGATTGAATGCTTTCTAAAATGCTATGACCTGGGGGAGTTATTTGGGGGGAATTCTATGGCCTGGGTTATATAGGAGGTCAGACTAGATGATCACAGTGATCCCTTCTGGGCTTGGAATCTATGAATCATAGAAGGGTTATTTAATTTCTTGATGACAAAGTGGGTGGTAAGTTTGGAAAAACGAGTTTATCCAGAGGCTGTTTTGCCACCAAGTGTCGGTCACTTCAGGGTCTGTCTCATCAAAGGCCTTTGCTTCCATCTTGATGGTGACCTTTGCAGCTGACATTGAAGGGAAGACGGCAATTGCCTCTGCAAGCAGATGCTTGTGCAGATCCACAGGAATCTCTGAGAGGTTACTGAGTGGATGACACAGAAGGATTAGCGAGGCCACAGGCTACCTCAGTGACAAATATAGCCTGCCATGGATCTCTTTGTTGAGCATTGCTTCTCTTGGTCAATATCAGCAGCTTATGGCAGGTCAGTACGGCCTGGTACTAATATCAGCACACATGTCCATTCTTGCTTATTGCAACATAGTTTGTGCTAAATAGTGGATTTGGATAATATTTTAAATCTGGCTGGGCCTTTTCTAGTGAGTGTTGTGCCTCATTCTGCCAAGACTCTAGGGAGAGGAAAAGGCTTTTGCGAGGAGAGAGGCAGTGGGGCTGGCGAGTCAGTAGGTGGCACTGTTCTGAGTCAGACTTAGGGTACGTCTACATGTCAAGCTGGGGGTGTAATTCCCAGCTCAAAGAGACATACCCACGCTAGCTCTTATCAAGTTAGTGCACTAAGAACTGAGTGTAGCAACAGCAGCCTGAAGGGCTAGTCACCCCAAGTATGTGCCTAGTGTCTTGGCGGGGGACGGGTATGTACTCAGGGAGACTACTCCCTCCTGCTGCTCACCCCACTATGCTACCCTCTATTTTTAGTGCATTGGCTCAGTCACAGCTAGTGTGGGTATGTCTCCTCCAGCTAGGAATTACACTCCCACTTGAAGTGTAGACGTACCCAGTCCTGGGCTAAAGGGAACTGTGCTGCAGGGAGTGGAGATGGCTCAGCAATTTCTCTCCAAGTCAATATGGCCCCCAAGAGAGAGCTGTGCTTCAGGGATTGTCATGGGTGACTCAGTAGTGGGGGGGTGCATTGGGTACAGTGCTACTAAAGGTGCTGAACAAGATTTAAGGGTGACTAGTGATTTTCATGTCTTAATGTTTGGATGTCCACCCTGAGACACCTTAAAGGGCACTAACTTTCAGGTAGTATTGGGCACCCGCTCTCTGAGAGTCAAAGCCTTTTAGGTGTCCTGAGCAGGGCACCCAAAATCAGAAGTCACTGTTACACTCTTGGCTGTTCTCTTGTGGGTAGATGTATGGTTGCAGCAGCTGCATCCAGCTCCATGGAGCTCACTGGCAACCTCCCTACCGTGCAGGAGAATCAGTTCCCACTGCTCAACTCCTGCCCCTTGGCAGGGCCCCTTCGCTGCTGCAGTCGCCTACTCACTGGTCCTCTGAGAGGTGCTGAAAGTCCTTTGCCTCCCAGCTCCTCCTGAATGGGACCTTTTCTCTAGTCCCCCTCCCATTCTGGGAAAAGACCAAGAACTCCAACTGCTGCTCCCTGTGTCTCCGTCCTAGGGTGACCAGATGTCCCAATTTTATAGGGACAGTCCCTATATTTAGGTCTTTTTCTTATATAGGCTCCTATTGCTCCCCCACCCCCGTCCTGATTTCTCGCATTTGTTGTCTGGTCACCCTACTCCTTCCCCTTCTCTTAAAGGAGCAGTGTTCTGCTCCTCACTTTGGCTGCCACTCCCTCAACCCCACCCCCATCGGTCTGTTGCCTGTCCCTGCCCCTTCCCTCCTGAAAGCAACTATCCGTTCCTAAGCCTATGGATTCCTCACTCCGCCTCAACTCCTGCTGCAACTTCTAGGCCGTGCTGCTCCCTGCTGCCCCCTACTCTCACCTTCCCTGGGTGCTTGACTATTCTCTAGTCCAGCCTCCCTTCTGCTCTGTGGTTTTTCCAACTCAGCTGGAGCAAATCAGAAGAAGAAACCTACAGCCAGAGAGCACTGTAGAACACAGACCACTTGAAAGGGTCCATGCCAAATTGGGTTATTATATTCTGCCATCTTCAGTTCCTGCCCAAAACTGATGTGGGGCTGTTTGACAGCTGCCACGCTCCACCCCAGCATTGTCTACTGCATCCCATTGCCAAGGCTGGATGAAGTGATCCATGCGTAGCCATGTGTCAAGTCTGTGAAAAGCTATGGAGTGAGAGGTGCAGCTCAATGTATCATTATTCCCATTGCTGGCTGGGGCAATGTGTTCCCCCCAATTAGCCCTTTAACTGGCTTTTTTTGAGAGGGGCTGCCTCAATATCCCACTGTGTAAACATTGCAGGGGCCTTAGCTGGGGAAGCTGAGAAATGCCAGTGATGCTGCAGAAGGCACCAAAGGACGCACTCTCCCTGACTTCAAATTGCCTGTTAGCAACACTCACTCCTTCTGGTAGTCTGCCTGCTCCGACCCACCCCTTGATTGTCCCCCTTCCCACCCCCCCCCTTGCCTATTGCTCACATATCGTAACAAACGAGCTACCAAAGGCTCCAGCAAATGCATTTGTTATCTCTAGCAGGAGGAAAAGCAGCCATGACCCAGAGCTGTGACCTCCTTACAGTCTGTAATGAGCTGACGGGAAAATATTTCTGCCTGATTAGAATCCTTAACAAGTTGCTGATTATTATGTGTGTGTGCTAGCCAGCCTCCCATTTTGTCCCATCTGTAATGGCAGGGCAGCTTTTAACATCCCTTGCATCTCCCTCTGCCCAGCTCAAGGGGCACAGGCTCCCTCCCCACACGTCTATCTCACCCCTGACAGCACCACAGAAGGGAAATGCCAAAGGCTAATCATCCCTTGCATTTCTTTGTTCAACTCTCCATTCTTTGCAAGAGGATTTGACTCCTCAGTGAGGTCACTACAGATCAACCAATGGGTTTATCTCTGGGTGTAGGTAGAAGTATCCTGGCGCATCCTACGCTACCAACCACATCCTGGGTAGCAGATGTGGGAACCTCATACATGGTACAGGCTGCTCTGAATATATTGAATAAGGAGATGTAAGAGTCTGTCTTAATTAGTCAGCTTGAAGGAGTTCTTGGCCTTTCAGAATTGCCTCGTTTGTCAGAAGGCATGAGGGCATCTAATAATCTAGCAAGTGAGAGCTGTGTTTTTGTGTAGGTCCTACCCAGGCAGTGGCTCTTATTTTTCTTTTTGATTTAATGGTGGATTTGTAATTAAACTCTGTAAACCAGGCATTAAGAACCTAGAGGATGTTCCCCACTGCATTCTATTCTAGTCAGTTTTTTGAAATCACTCTCAAGCAGTGGGTGCAGTGGTAAAGTTCTCAGTGTGGTAAGAGACAGCATATTTAGAAATAAAGCTCATAATCAGAAATGACGTGTGAAATGGGCTCATGAGTTTTAGTCCAGTTTCTAGTGGGCAGGAGTCCATATCACACACACCATCACTACAGCTGGAACAAATTATCCCTCATGCTGGCAGCCTCGGCAGACTGGACACAGACTGAATGGGACGCAGGAACAGAACGCTCCTTTCATCCCTAGAGGGAAATCCCTCCAGCCTAGGGTTGGGGCACAGAGTAGCCTGCGGAGACCTCGCCCTGCCATTGCCTGGGCTGTCCCTGTTCTGGGAGTAGTCAGAAATGGTCAGTGTCCAGTGCTGCTATGAGAGTATCTTTCACCAGCACAAAATTCATTGTAACAAGGAAGTGAGGGGGTAAGGGTCTGACTTTGGGGGGGGGTATCAGAATGGATGTTGGAACCTCAGAAGTTCCATCACTAGTTAGACAATCAACAACGCTGCATTGTGGTTGAAGGCAGCAAGGGAAGGTGGGGTACAGGTGGAGGAAGAGCATTCACTCAAAGAAAGGGGAGTTGACTTAGTGGACTCGGCATGGGACAAGAAGCTCAGAACTCCTGGTTATATTCCTCCATTTGCCATTAGCTTGCTGTGTGAACTTGTCACAGGTCAAGTAAACACTCTGTGCCTCAGTGTCCCTATCTGTGACGTAGGGATAATCACATTACTCCAAGTCACTGGAGGAAATCTGGAGATAATTGTTGGACTTACTTTGTCAGCTGTGAGTTACAAACCCACAGGAGTTACAAACCCACCAGTAGGTAGCATTGTAGGGAAGCCCAGGGTCTCCCTCCGCTCCAGGCCTGGACCCCGGAACTCTGTACAATGGATCAGTTGCCCACCTTAAGCGCCAAACCACCTCACTTCACGATTCCCAGGACAACTTCCCATCTATCTGCATGTGGGCCTCTCTCTTGGCCTTCTCTAGCCAACCCCCTCACAGCCTCCTTCCCAGATCCCTCTCCATAGCGATCCCTGCCAGCCCTGGCCACAACCCCGTCTCTGGAGAATTACCTCAGCCAGCTGCTGCACTCACCAGGATGTATTTCCCTCGTTGATGGTAGGAAGTGCTTTCTATCCAACTTCCCAACAGGCCTTCCTATATCCAGGAGGAAAACCAGCCACAAATGGGATCTAGAGCTTGAGAACCTCGAAAAGGGCCTGCTCACCCTGTAACAATAATTCAGTATTTGTAAAGCACTATATAAATATGAATAAGAGACTTTCGGTTACATTAGACAGGATTTTTTTTAAAAAAATCAGAAGAGATAAACACCTGTTTCAGGGCTTATGCCAAGCACTGATTAGATAGAGGGGTAGGAATAAATTTCCCTTAAATGCAAGTCCACTATTGAGTTTCTTGTGCCTTCTTCTGAAGCACTGGTGCTGGCCCCTGTTAGAGTGGGGATACTAACCTAGATGGGCTGCTGGTCTGATCCCCTCTGGAAGTTCCTACTTTCAAAAGAGTGTTTTGAAAATTATACTAAGGTTAACTTTGCTCCTTCCAACACCAGTGTCCTTCTCTGGCTCTGGTGTTGCCCCTTGCCTCTGTCTTAGCAGATCTTCAGGGCCCTACAGGCCAGCTTCCCAGTGGAGGAGAAATAGTGATGTGGCATCTGGATTTATTCGGCGTGTAACTTGTTTTATTTACACATATAAACCAGTCCCAGAACAGAGGTGGTCAAATAGCCTGCAGGGTAAACCCTTCTTTCAGGGATCTTCTCAGCCCAATGGCCAGCAATTCCTCCTCAAGAATTAACTCAGATACCAAGGCAAAGAACAAACTCTCCAGCTGCTCACAAAACTCCCTGTCCCACACTGACCACCTCTACACGGAGACTTGCATAACCCAGACTAACACCACACAGCATGTCTTCCCAAAACTGAGCATTTGCTCACATGCTGATGTAAGCAGAGTCAGGATGAGCTCTACCCTGACATCTGGTGGTGAATTGTGACAAGTTGTGGAAAAGAACTTCAGGGGCTGATCTTGTTTGCATAGGCACACCCACCCCGCCTAGCATGAGCCCACAGCAGCCCAAATGGCTGCTGTGGGATCACCAGTTTCTCTATTACTGGGACAGGAAGAATAAAGTGTTATTACCCTGATTATGTGAATCAAGGACAGTGGAATTGTTTTATGATGGAGGGACTCGCCATCAACTAAGTAGCACTTGCTAGACAAAGGACATGGGTTCCAAAACCCAGTAAATTGAGAGAGGTGGCTTGGGTCTGCTTTGGTGGCCTGAAACACCAATTGCATCTTCTTCACTGGAATATTAGAGATAATTTTGATTCTATTAGGAGTCTAGTTACGGACTACTGAGCTGAATTCACTTTAGACCAATGGTGTACTAGCACTGAGGTTCCCCTACTATAAGCTGAAATCACAAAAGAGTTAAAATCACTAAGAGCTATGAAATCACTGAGTGCTGTGTTAAGTAGTGGGGGGCCTGAAGATATATTGCAGAGTGGCTGGTGGAGCAGAGCAGAGCAGTTCATGGGACGGCTAGTGGGGTAGAGTGGCTCACGGGATGGCTGGTGGAGCGGAGCAGCTGGCGGAGTGGCTTGTAGGACGGCTGGTGGAGCGGAGCGACTTGCGGTGAAGGCTGCAGCTGAACCCCATGGAGAGGCGAGGCAGTTGGCCTTGGGCCACATAAGATGCCCCTTAACACCCCCCCCCCAATTTGGTGATTTTTGGGTTGCAGGACTCAAGAACCAAAGGGAAAGGACATGGCCCAATTTGCTGGGGTGGGTCTTTGCTCATGGTTTGGTTTATGAACCCTAGTTGTGGTCTTTTCTCAATTTGATGCTGATGTCGTTTACCTCTCGTTATTAAAGATCTTCTGCTACACCGAGACTCTGTGCTTGCAAGAGGGGAAGTATTGCCTCTCTGAGGTGCCCAGGGGTGTGTGTAAGATTGGGTGGGGGCTCAAGCTGGTTTTGCATTGCGTGGTTGAGAGGGAACTTCTATGTAGTGAACCCAGCCCTTGCTGCTATCAACTCGGCCTGGCAGAAGGGTTACACTAGGAAAAATAACTTGGGAGATTATTTGTCAGAGTGCTGCCTGCTGATGCCTGCCATGACAAGATAAAACAGACATTTTAACTGCCATTGTTGCTTCCCCAGTGGTTATTTATTTTGTATCTCAGGCACTGACACTTAGAAATTTCAATGCTTTTCATCCATAGATCTCAAAGCACTTGTATTACAAGGAGCTATGTGGAAGTGTCCCTCGGGTTAGTGGAAGCCTTAAATTAACATGTTAAGATTCAGTATAAGGTAGAGAACTAACAAGTTTCACTGGATATGGCTGACCAAGCTGAAGATGCATGCAGAATGATAAAACCCTCTGCCCCAGCGCGCAATGGGTCTGATGTAAAACCCAGGTTGAATTTTTTGGAGTAATGAAATGTGTCTACCCAAGAGTTGCTAGCCATCTCTATATATCATACTGTAGTCACTCAGCACGGCCTTTATAAGGCAGGCGAGAGCTCAAATTCTTTTTCAAAAGCAGAGTCCCCTCTACCACTTGAGCTAAAGGAAAATCTCTCTTAGCCAAACGGGGCATGTGACACATGATCAAATAGTTCTGATTCCATCCAGCAGAGGGCAGTAGTGATATATAGACACTAACTGCTACACTGAGCTCTGCACTTGTCCTGGTTCTGAACACAGTGCCCTCTATCTCCTGGCAGAGAGCTTGAAGTGGTCCCTTGGGATGGTGAGTTATGAGTTCCTTGCTGCTGGGATGGAGGGATCCCCTCCTGTCACTCACAGTGGGTCAAGGGTCCTTAACTTTTCTCTGTGTCTGTTTATTTTTGTTCCATTCCCCATCCCCTGTGCCTTCCCCTCCATATGGAGTGTTGTTTCTTAGACTCTTGCCTACTGTCTCCCGCCACAATGGCCGCCCTTGAACAGTGAGATTAACTCTGCCACCTCCTCCTAGTCTGTTCCTCTGAAGATTGTCTCCTCATTTTCTGAATGGATAATCTCATCAAGCAAAAGGCCCATCAACATGCAGGGGACTGACACAATCCTCTGGCACCCGTGCACTGGGAAGTCTCCCTGGCTCCTGCAGTTTGATTGGCCGAAGACACAGTGAGTGAGGGTGGATTTACTTATTTCCACTGTTAAATAGGGTTTTAAAACAACAATCAGACAAAAAAGCAAAAAAAAATCCCATCAGCAGATGGCTGGAAAAAAAGCCCTGCACGTGAACTGCATCATGCATGCTCATACTGTGGGCGGTATGTGAGCAGCAGTAATAGTTACCCCCTAGTGGCTGGGGCAGACAGCATTACTCTTGCTACTGGCTTGATAGTTTAACCGTGGCTAATAGAGCTTCTGCACTTGGACCCCAGGGAACATTCTCATCAAGTATGGGGCTGCTGCAGACTTGACCTGTCCCACAGTGTGTGATAGTTCTCGGCTGTGCCGGCGCTGGAAACCCAGTAATCTTATTTTCAGGAGTGACCTAAAACAGATGATGATCCCCTTCTATACCACAGACACAGCAGCACGTTAACCTTGAATCCCCAGCTGAGGCTAAGAACTAGTACATACCAGACAGGCCCTTATCCTGCCCAGCCACTCTGCTGCCCAATTCAAATGCCACTTTGTCCAGACTGCTGGTGGAAGGAACAGACTCCTCATCCCAACCTACCGTGGTAGGGGATTCATCCAGATCAGCTTCATAAAGTTAGGACAAGAAAGGAGAAAATATTGTCTAGTGGTGAAAGCACAGAACTAAGGAAGAGGGAGACTGAACTTAATTCCCAGCCTTGCTGTAAACACCGTCCTTGGGCAAGTCATTTGTCTGATCCGTGCCTCAGTTTCCCTATATGTACAATGGGGAGAATAATCTTTCCCAACTGCCAGGAATTGGTGAGGCTAAACTAATTTCCTGTTTGCTAAAGGCTTTCGGATCCTTGCACGGAAGGTGCTCGGGAATGGCAGAGCATCATGGAATTATGACATCACTACCCACTGAGCCTGAAGCAGAGTTGGATTGGCTGGCCACATGCAAAGGGGGAGAGGGGAGTCAGCCTGGGAGGGCTGTCCCCATGTGGGAAGAAGAGGGGATCTGGGCTGGGGGAGCAGCTAGAGGCAAGAAGGAGCGGGGCTGAGAAGGTCTATTGCAGATGGGATGAGAGGGAGAGAAACTGGGCTTTGTAAGCTGCCTGTGCATGGGGAGAGCAGACAGGCTGGATGAGGGCAGCCATGGGCTTGGGCTGGGCAGACCAGGCCAGTTGCACTCTGAGCAGGCAGCTGGGCCTTGCTCATTTAAACCATGGATGCTGCACAGGACATAGCCCTTGGAACGTCCAATCCTGTTTTTCTGCTACTTCTTTTTCCCTTGTAGCAGACTGCAGTTTGACACTGTGCACAGCATCAACAGGGAGAGCCACACAGGTGTGACCTTACCATAGCTAGTGACTTGCAGCTGATACTGCACTCACAGCCTTTGTGCAATCAATCTAAGTCCCTGTGCAAGTGGGGCCAAACCCCAACACAGGTAGGCGTACAAAGCCACATCAGCTATGTAAATAGAGCCACAGCTTCAAGCCCAAAGAGACCGCACCCTGTATGCTGCTTATGTCATTCCATATACAGCAACGAGGCCATGCCACTATACCACTCACGGCCCAATCAGCACACAGCTGCGGCCCATGTGACATCCTAAGGGCCATACAGACCGTATATATAGTGTGTGGATGCAGCCCACATAACACAGAGAGCTGCATAAGCAGCCCACCGTGGTAAATAGGTAGAGAACCTTCTAGGCACTGATAGACGAATGGGCCTGTACTCCAAGCAGATTATATTATACCTTCTATGCAAATGAGACCACGCATGCTAACATCCTGGCTCCTCCCTCTGGTTTGGCTGGCACTTGAGTCCCAGTCATCTCCTTTTAGAAGCTGTTAGCTCCTTCCACAATACAGAGTGGGGCTGAATCTTATTTGCATCCTACAGACTTTCTCTCCTCAGTGGGGGAAATCCTGCGTCCCTCCCTGGGAAAAACAAGGGCCGAAAGGAAGAACATTTCCCCTTCCATCAGCTCCACAGCAATGACAGACAGCATGCAGGAAACAGAAGGAGTGTTATGCCTTTGCCTTTATATTTTTAAACATGGCAGAGAGCGTTTTCCAGGACCCAGAGGCAAAGTTAAGGCCACGTCTGGCAATTCAGAGACTGTTGCCAATTAACTTAATGAAATAAAAGTCTCCTCTTCAGTTGTGCCCTATGCATGCAGAAGAGGAGCCTGATTGTTTTCCAGCCCCAGTTCTGGATGGTAATTTTTGCTGCATTCACTCAGAGACATCTGTCTGTTTTCATGCCTGTAGTGTAGGCTGGTGTTGAAGTTGCATCTGTTAAGGAGCCTCTGTGCTTTCTTTCCTGGGGGCTATTTCAGGGCGAAAATATCCATTAACTGCATACGCTGAAGCACCCACTTGACAAAAGCGTGAGCAAAGAACATAATGATGCATAAAGCTCAGCATATAACTCATGTGGAGAGGCTGTGCCCAGGGAGAGGGAGCAAGAACCCATCCAGAACAGGCTAGCTGCTGCTGCTGCTACTAATGCATGGCACATGCCTCCTCTGGCTCTGCTCCTGAGAAGGGAGTATTCTAGCGATCCATGACCACGTACCACGCAGTCACATATGCTGGGGTGCTGTCTGCCAGAGCATGGAGCTCATGATCGGGGGGGATAGCTCAGTGGTTTGAACATTGGCCTGCTAAACCCAGGGTTGTACGTTCAATACTTGAGGGGGCCATTTAGGGATCTGGGGCAAAAATTGGGGATTGGTCCTTTGAGCAGGTGGTTGGACTAGATGACCTCCTGAGGTCCCTTCCAACCCTGATAGTCTATGATCTTTGCTTCTGAGAACAAAGGACTCACTCAGCAGGGCTGACAGAGAAGCTCTTTCAGGAAAGGGAACGTATTAGCCATTTGATTGTGTCTCTGGCAAATGTGCATGGGTTTCTTTCCATGGACTTATGGAACACATGCCCTGAACTAGACTTCAAGGCCACTAACCTACTACTGTGATGCCTATGAAAAATTAGCCAGTTAACAAGAGGCCAACAGAGGGCAAACTGGGAGAGTTGATCATAATTAATAAGTATTTCTGAAGTCCAGTAGGAGGCAGTGGTGTCTATGCATGCAAGCCAGAGAAGGAACAGCTACATTCCCAGACCTGCTCAGGTGTGTGTCTTCAAAGGACAGCAACAGTGGCCATGACTATTCACATGCACATAAGTCAGCATGTCGCAGCCTGTACCTCACACAAAGAACTGTGTTACACTATAGACCGCAGCTATTTCAGCACAAAGCTCCATGTGGCTCCAGGATAGCACGTTGCGATCCTGGAGACTGAGCACCCCATGTGCTGATTAGGCCATGAAAGGGTGGGGAGGGGGAACACTAGAGTTTTCAGACAACAATCTGAGGTGGAGAGAAGTAGAGGTACGTTGGTCCAAGGAAGTCTGCTATGAAGCTGAAACAAGCCTTGAATCTGAGAAATTGAGGGCCGTTTCCAGGACACCATACATGGTGACAGCTCCTGGACCTGACATTTGGCATGCAGTGGGGCACATTCTCTGCAGTTAGCAGCATCAGAAACTGAAGGCACCTCTGAGAAGGACCTCGATATTCCCCATGCAAGCTGCATTCTTGATATGGCCATAGATAACACTTGTAGCCAGGAGAGGTTCTACCATTCCACACCTGAAGTTTCTCAGTTTCTTGTGCTTGGCCAGCCTTGGACGTGGCCAAGATTCTTTCTCTGCTGACAGACTGTGAGACTTGTTCCTGCTCTGGGTTTTGGCAAAGATCAGCCGAGTTGCCCAGCAGGGGCTCTGGGTGAGACACCAGTGCAGGAAGAGGCTCTGATTGGATTTTACTTGGCCCTGGAGGGAGAGTGAAACTCACCCAAATGCACAGGTTGGTCAGATGCATTGGAGGGTCAGAAGGGAAGTCAGTTCTTCCAGAAACCTGCCATCTCCTTGTGACAGGAGAGACCTTACAGGCTATGAATGTTTTTGGGGCACATGAAGTTGAGGGCCCAATAGTGCTGCCTACCATCAATTGTAGAGCAGACAGTAAAGTGAAAGCTCCCTGCACAGCTCTACTGATGCTCCTCATCTCTGACTTGAAACTCCCCCTGCTATTCCAGGTCTGAGCCCCCACACAGCTCTGCCAATACTCCTCAGCCGGGATCTGCAGCACTGCCAGCTTTTCCCATCCTGCGCCTGACAAAGCACAGCCTGCTATTCAGTTGAATTACATGATAATTTGGCAATATGGACAAATGTTCCCTGGGGGCTAGGCTGAGGGAACTAAATTCATTGCACATGTGATCTCAGTGGATTTGACTCCCACTCTCCAGAACTGAGCAGTGACTCTATTAACCCACTAGCCCCCATGGGCCCTTGCAGCAGTTCTGCTCCTGCTTTATAACAGAACAGGAATATCACTAAATACTCTACGGTGTATTTAGATATTTACCAAATGGCACGGGGTGGGGTGGGGGGGGAAGAGAACATGCCTACTGTGAAATATCACAGGCCTGGCTGTTCTCTCTTCGTCTCGAAAGAATGTACTGCACTCTTCCAGTATTGAGATTTGAATGGACCTCCTCTGCTATCACGGGCAGCCATTTCCCAGGTGCTCAGCATCTGTGAGGAGCTGGTCTCAATTTATAGATGCTAAATAAATATTAGCAAATTCCTAAATTCACTCTAAAGGGAAAGGGAGGGAGAGAGGTGCGGGGGAGGGGAGCAGGGCAGCGAATGACCGCTGGAAACAAAAATAAAATCCCTGAAAATTCAGAGCCAACAAGAATAAAAGGTGGGAGAAGCCCAGAAAAACAAGTGTGAAGTGGTGGAGAGAAGGGTCTGTATATTGATATTTGGAATAGGCTCTTTGAAATAGAAGATAATGACACCGAAAAATTTATTCTAAGCTTTACATAGGCATAAATGACCAAACTGCCTCCTGACTCCTGAATTACATTATCCAGAAAGAACTTAATAGCATGTTATTATCGCTTCTCCTCGCTGACAGGATTTCGGCACTGAAAAGACAAACAAGAAGTGCATTCATAATCACAATCGTATTCACCTCTGCAAAGTGCCGACCGCTGCTAATTTCAGGTAAGTGCTTCAGTGTGTGAGAGAGAGCCCAACAGTGCTAATTTAACTTGGCGGCTGGGTAATTGTCTTTGCAGTTCGCTGTCACTGTCTGAAGGGGACAGCTGGGATGGGGGCCAAATGATTGGTGGCACTGGGGGAAGTTTTGTGGAATAAGTTGGAAGTTCTCAGCTGCTGGCTGACCATTCACCTTGTCCAAATGGGGCCAGATCAGTGGGAGTGGATGGTGCTCATTAGTTGTCACCACAGGGCCTTTATACAGTTGTCCATATTTGCTCAACTGATGAGTGGCTAGCAGTCGACATTCTCTGCTGTCCCTCATGGGAGACCGCCACTCAAATCCTGGGCAGGTTGATTTACCATCTTTTCTTGATAAAATGCCCCAGAACCCTTAAATTACCAATTGTTCTCAGAACTTCTTGCCAAAGCTCCAGTCAGGTCTAGAGATGAAGCATTTGCCTCTGCTTTCCTATGACAGTTTATGGCAGTGGAAAGAGGGGAATGTGAGGATTGTCGGGAAATATCCTGGCCCACTTTTTCTGGGCTATTCCCCAAACTTCATCATGCTTTTCATTTTTTGTGAATGTTTCCAGCTGGCGAAGGGTGCCAGATACACAGTCCTGGGGGTGAGCAGACATTGGTCCTCTTTACACACACAGCAAGGACAGGCTGAGTAGCAGCAGTGCAAAATTCAAACACATGCTTGCACTATCCTGCACTAGTGCATGAATTTGGAAGTCAGAAGGCAGCTTGGTTATCTATGCCTTTGAATGACCAATGCTCCTTAGTCCTCCCTGGAAGAACCTTCCTCTAGATATGAGAGGGGAGTTCAGACTCCATAACCTACTCAATACTTGACCTTCCTGCTGAGACAGTCAGAGGGGGACCATTTCACACCAGTGCCACTGATGATTTTTCTGACATGGATGCTCATCCCTCTGGGACTTGGACTAAGATGAGGGTGGTCCTAATTTTGAGGGGACTGTAATGGGTTTCCACTCACCACAAGAGTGCCCCCTCCTGACTGGGTATGGCATAGCTTGTTTCTTCCCATATGGCACCCCCTGCCAATGGTCACTCCTTCGCTGTAGCAGTCACTCTTCTTGTAGTTCACAGTGCCCCCTCTTTGCGACTCATCCCTCCAGCTAGGTCAACATATGGTCTCCCCTTCTGGGGTATCAAAGTCTCACCAGACCAGCTGTCTGCATGGTGCCTCCAACAGTCCTGCACCACTTTCCAGTGATTAGTAGGGAAACCCAGGCCCTTCCTCTACACTGGGTTCCAGACCAGGGACCCTATAACCAGCAGCCACGGTCTGCACAGTCTCCCTCCTTGCTGCTGTTCCCCTGGGCTTCCTCAGACTTTCTTTATTCACATTTCATCTGGGATCGACGCTAGGGCTAGGGCTAGGGCTAGGGCTAGGGCTAGGGCTAGGGCTAGGGCTAGTTCTTCTTCTCTCCCCTCCGCTACTAGCAAGTGACTGCAGATCCTCCCCTTACAGCCCTCTGCTGCTATAAACTTCCTCTGTTTATATTCCTTACCCAGCTTCCCTCCCAGCTGGGCATCAGCAGCAGTTAGTAATTTATACAGCCCTGTGCCTACCTCCAGGTGCAACTATGAAGGTTAATTGGCCTCTTCTGGGCCACCTTAACC
Organism: Lepidochelys kempii; assembly: GCF_965140285.1. Classification (NCBI taxonomy): domain Eukaryota; kingdom Metazoa; phylum Chordata; order Testudines; family Cheloniidae; genus Lepidochelys; species Lepidochelys kempii. The sequence continues at coordinate 93,745,667 of NC_136385.1, read as the reverse complement.
CCTTCAGGGGTGGGGTGGCCTGAACACTCCATCACAGGGACCAATAAAGCATTCCTCAAACTTATTTTGGCTTGACACAATGCCATTGCTATAGCACTGAGCAGTGAGTGATGAGACAACATGATGCAGGAGTTTGACCTGGGCTGTCGCTTCAGCAATTCATATGTCACTAAAAAAATATTTATTTTACCAATGTGACAGACCCATGCCAGTCTTCTTCACCTCCCAGGAAGCACCCCTACTTCTCCTTAGACTGCCCCCTAATGGCGGGATATCTGGGCAGCTGTATAAACCAGGGGTGGGAAAACTACGGCCCAAGGGCCAGATCCGGACTGCCAGCCAGTTTAATCTGACCCTCAAGCTCCCATTCGGGAGCAGGGTCTGGGGCTTGCCCAGCTCCAACACTCCAGATGGGGAGCAGGGTCGTGGGCTGTGCCACACAGCTCCCAGAAGCAGCAGCATAGCCCCCACTCCAGCTCCTACGCCATAGGGGCAGCCAGGGGCCTCCACTCTGTCCCCTGCCCCCACCCCAAGCACTGCCCCTGCAGCTCCCATCGGCCAGGAACCAAAGCCAATGGGAACTGCAGGGGTGGTGCCCACAGACGGGGCAGCATGCAGAGCCGCCGGGCCATGCCTCACATAGAAGCCGGAGAAGGGACATGCCACTGCTTCCAGCAGCCACTTGAGATAAGTGCCACTTGGAGCTTGCACCCCTGAGCCTCTCTCCATGCCCCAACCCCCAGCCGTGATCCCCTTCCTGCCCTCTGAACCCCTCAATCCCAGCCCAGAGCCCCCTCCTGCACCCCAATCCCATAATTCCCAGCCCCACCCGAGCCCGCACCCCGAGTCGGAGCCCTCAGCCCCCCAACACACACACACCCCACTCCCCCGCCCGGAGCCCCCTCCCACACCCTAAACTCCTCATTTCTGGTCCCACCCCAGAGCCCACACCCCCAACCAGAGCCCTCCCCCCTCCCGCACCGCAACCCCAATTTTTGTGAGCATTCATGGTCCACCATACAATTTCTATTCCCAGATGTGGCCCTCGGGCCAAAAAGTTTGCCCACCCCTGGTATAGACCATGGAGATTTCAACCATGGAGGCTGTTCTGTTAGAGAGGCAGAGAACCACGTTGGGGTCTCTATGTTCAGAGGCCTCTGCAGCTGCTATACAATTTATTTGTAAGGAACCATCTGGGACATATAACATGACTTAGTGTTGTGAGGTCCTTGGGTAGAAGACCAGCCTTGCTACAGTGCCTACATAATGAGGCTGAGTTAAAACCCGAGTGGCAGCCTTCACTCAGCATGCCAATGCTTGAGTGGGATTTATGTTTCCTGTTTAACAATATTTCATTTGGATGCTTGAGTTTCAGGGTCCGGAGCCTCTTTAACGTTTGAAGAGGGTAAATGCCAACAATAGTATTCAGCAACTGTGATCTTCCATCAGCTTTGCACACATATAATAATGAACTCTCACATCACCCAGGATATGTCACTATGGTAAAAAAATGATTATCCCCTTTTTACAGACAGTGAAGCTGAGGAAGAGAGGTTGAGGGACTCACCCAAGGCCACACTAATTGTTGGGGTAGGTCCAGGATTAGAATTTAGGAATTCCTGGCTCCGTGTCTGATGCCTAGTCGACTTCAACAGAAAAAGAGGAGTTGTGTGGGAGTGGGGGTGGATTTGCCAGGGGCAGGAATGAGAAGACACTGAACAAAACTGACTGTAAGCTGAATACCAGGAATATTATTCCTAACAGCGAGGCAGTGGAATAGTCTCCTCACGAAAGTGATGGAAATCTCTTTGCATGAATCATGTAAACTGGACTGGCCATAGGCCTGGAGAATGCACTGTGGGGAACAAAGCTACAAGGCAGAGGCTTGGAGTAGCTGACCTAAGAACATCTTGCCAGTCTTTATTTCGTATTATTCTATACTTATTAATGCTCATCAACTGAGAACATAATTGAAAAATAGTAAGTTAAGCAACATACCATTTCTTCAGAGTAAAATTCTACGACTGTAATACTGTCAACATCTTGTGCAAAGCTACCAGTGGCAAGATGCTTTCAATGGACTTTCCTCCACTCAAGGCTCAACTGAGACAGGCTACCACCCTATATGGCTGACTGCAGTGTATTTTAGATATGTGGAGACATCAAAATAAATCCCCAGCCCATGTTGCCTTCTTGCTGTCCTACTCAGGGTTCCATTCATTCTGATGAAGGATGATTATTTCCCTGTGGGTGGCTGCACTGGTGGGATCTTTCTGCTTCAGTACTGTTGATTTATCCAACACCCATAGGAGGCAGCAAAGTGAAAAAGTTTCCGGCACAGAATGGATGCGGAAAAGGCAGCTGCATATATGCTGTGACCGACTGCGTTGTAAAATATGCATCTTGTATTGCTAAACGCTGGTTATTTCTTTCAGCCTTATCAGTGTGATGGATAGTTTAGGCACATTGAAGGACAAGATAGTAATAACAATGGCCATGATTACTATTTTTCATATTTCCTTTAAGAGCAATATTATATTACTAGGCTCCCTGCGCGTCACTTTATTTATTAGCCGCCATTTAGCAATCTCTTCCATCTTCGTTTTATTAAAGTTAGAGGCGCTATTAAGGAGTCAGCTGACAGGAGGCTCGCGACTTCCTGGAGCCGAGTGCCTCGCAGCAGTTAGCTCTGCTGGGCAGCCACCCTCCAAATAAACCCATTTCTTTCTTTCTTTAGATTGATGTTGAGCTCAAAACTCCAGACACATAAGTAAGCAACATTTAAAATGTGTTTCCTAAATAAATCTGCCCTGCCACACTGGGCCTGATTCTCTTTTGCCACTTTACCTTCAGTGCCTGTCATGGTGGCAACCCTAGGACCCGCTAGTGGACACCAGTGGTGAGGGGAACTGTCAAGGCGAAGAAGGAGGCCTTCCAAGAAATGCTCGTGAAATGGACTCCTGATACAGCTGAGAGGTACCAGCTGGCAAAGAAGGCTGTGGCTGTCACTGAAGTGAAAACCTGGGCTTAGGAGGAGTTTGGAAAGACCATGGAGAATGACTACCGGACAGCCTCAAACCATTTGTCGCCTTAGGAGGGATCGGCGGGACATTGCCCAAGCTGTTCTCAGCAAGGGTGGTGAAACACTGACCTCGACTGAGGGGATTGTTGAGAGGTAGAAGAAGCACTTTGAAGAACTCCTCAACCCGATGGATACGCCCTCCCTTCAGGAGGCAGTACTGGAAACCTCCGGTGAGATCGGCTCTATTTCTGTTGTTGAGGTCCTTACGGTGGTAAAGTGCCTTTGCAGTGGTAACGCAGCAGGGGTGGATGTGATTCGTCCAGAGACGTTGAAATCACTGGACAATGTTGGGGTGTCGTGGTTAACGTGCCTCTTCAAAGTTGTGTAGAAGGTGGGTGCAGTACCTCTGGCCTGGCAAACCGCGGTGGGGGGGTTGTTCCAATCTTAATGTCTAACTACCTTTGAGGAGCTGGACCACCGCCTCTCTGTGCTTCAGTTTCCCCATTGGCAAATGGTGACAGTGACATTTTGCAGTGGGAAAGTAGTGAGATTTAATTAAATAATATTTGTGCTTGCTTTGAAAGGGCCAAGTATTGTTATTTTCACAGGAAGTTCATGAGATCCCTTTCCCCATGTATCTTCCTGGGTGTTTGAATTAAGGAGAGAGCGGGCTGAATGGTGCCCTGTAGGGGGCGCTGTTAAGAGTTGTCTATTTAAACGGAATGCCTTGTGTGGGATTCTACCTTGGAACTGCACCGCTTGCCTTGGTGAAGTGGAATCCGATGAGATAGGAGCACAGCTCGGAGGAGCCCAACACAAGTTGTGACAAACAGCCATGCAGAGTATGTTGCAAGCCTACTTGTACATCTGCATATGACCCATTTAGTCACCTCCCATTAAAGAGAACAGCTCAAGAGAGGAGCCCAGCACCAACAGCAGACACACTGCACACAAGTGGGTTATCATTATCCTATGCACACCTTAGCCTTCCGCACCCCAGACATATACACGTGCTAAAGAGGAGTGAGTTGGAAAACGGCAGTCTCCTTGACCTTGATTATACATGGCCTGGCAGATGAGCAGTGCATCCCAGCAGCACCAGGATTACCTCAGCCCTGGAAGATTTTCCTCTTTCAGAGGAGCTGGGAAGCCGAGTCAGACATGGTTATTCCTCTCCACTTCTCTAGCTTGTGTAACCAGGTGTCAAGGTTCCTCCCCCACTCTGAACTCTAGGGTACAGATGTGGGGACCTGCATGAAAAACCTCCTAAGCTTATCTTTACCAGCTTAGGTCAAAACTTCCCCAAGGTACAAAATATTACACCTTGGACAGGCCGCTACCACCACCAAACTAATACTGGTTACTGGGGAAGAGCTGTTTGGACGCGTCCTTCCCCCCAAAATACTTCCCAAAACCTTGCACCCCACTTCCTGGACAAGGTTTGGTAAAAAGCCTCACCAATTTGTCTAGGTGACTACAGACCCAGACCCTTGGATCTTAAGAACAATGAACAATCCTCCCAACACTTGCACCCCCCCTTTCCTGGGAAATGTTGGATAAAAAGCCTCACCAATTTGCACAGGTGACCACAAACCCAAACCCTTGGATCTGAGAACAATGAAAAAGCATTCAGTGTTTTACAAGAAGACTTTTAATAAAAAATAGAAGTAAATAGAAATAAAGAAATCCCCCCTGTAAAATCAGGATGGTAGATATCTTACAGGGTAATTAGATTCAAAAACATAGAGAACCCCTCTAGGCAAAACCTTAAGTTACAAAAAAGATACACAGACAGAAATAGTTATTCTATTCAGCACAATTCTTTTCTCAGCCATTTAAAGAAATCATAATCTAACACATACCTAGCTAGATTACTTACTAAAAGTTCTAAGACTCCATTCCTGTTCTGTCCCCGGCCAAGACGACTACAGACAGACACAGACCCTTTGTTTCTCTCCCTCCTCCCAGCTTTTGAAAGTATCTTGTCTCCTCATTGGTCATTTTGGTCAGGTGCCAGCGAGGTTACCTTTAGCTTCTTAACCCTTTACAGGTGAGAGGAGCTTTCCCCTGGCCAGGAGGGATTTCAAAGGGGTTTACCCTTCCCTTTATATTTATGACACCAGGTCACTCTGTAGTTGACAGCTCATCATTCTGGGTAGAGTGGCAGCTGCTGCTGACTGGTTAAAAAAATTGAAAGACCTACGACTACTCACACAGAAGGGGGGATGGGAGAGCAGCCACATGAAAGCTCCAGAAAAAAAAACAGCAAAGAGGCTTTGAAATTCCTGAGCAGCGAAGAGCCTCAGAAAATAACACGCAAAGGCACAACTATGTTCATAAGGCACATTAGCTACAAGGGCAACCCTTTTCATGGTCCCCCCAGCTGTCGTCTTGTCTGATACAAGATCTAGGTTTGCCTCTTTCACAGCCAGACAAAGAGCAGTCAGATAAATCCAGAAGCGGAAACGTTTTAACATGTGTAAATCAATTTAGTGGCATGCTGTTTGGTATTTACTCCTTGGAAGGGCTGTTCTTTTCCAGCGCTGCCCTCCCTCCCCGCCCCCGTGGCCCCTTGTTGGAAAATTAATATCAGCCAAAGCGTAGAGCCTGCAAGTCCTCGTGCTGCTTTTCAAATAGATTTCGCTTCATGTTTGGAATGTCAACAAAGTTATTATTGGTTCGGACAGTATAACACTGCAGCAAATCAGCCAAGGCTAATTCCCCTTGCCACGGACAGGGGCAGAATGGTAATTACCACCTTGAACAGCTAATGCAAAAGGATTAGGGATTAGATGGAGCAAAAAGCATTTGGCCCTTTCAGGTTTACTTCATCTAGCACAATGCAAGACAATTCATGTGGACTGGCTGCAGGACCCTGCATACAAAGGAGTGCAGAAGGCAAGCTGGCTTGTAAAGCATCATCATTGAATTGTTTCCCAGCGGTCACTGGGGAAGCTCAGGGTGTGGCAGCGAGATGACAGAGTCTTTCATCTCTAGGTTGTTGCTTTGAATCCAGACGAGGTCACTGCAGACTGATTTTATCATCTGCTCAATTACTTGTTTGAGGTAAGCGGTAGGTTCTTATAAGAATGGCCATACTGGGTCAGAGCAATGGCCCTCTAGCCCAGTAGCTTGTCTCTGACAGTAACCAGTGCCAGATGCTTCAGAGTGAATCAGCAAAACAAGATAATTTAAAGTGATCCATCCGCTGCCATCCAGTCCCAGCTTCTGGCATTTGGAGGCTTGGGGACATCCAGATCATGGGGTTGCATCCCTGGCCATCTTGGCCAATAGCCATTGATAGACCTAGCCTCCATGGACTTATCTAACTCTTTTTTTAACCAAGTTGTACTTTTGGCCTTCACAACATCCCATGGCAATGAGGTCCACAAGTTGACTGTGCATTGTATGAAGAAATACTTCCTTTTGTTTGTTTTAAACCTGCTGGTTATTAATTTTATTGGGTGACGCCCTGGTTCTTGTGTTATGTGAAGGGGTAAATAACACTTCCCTATTCACTTTTTCCACATCATTCACGATTATATAGACCTCTATCATATGCCCCCTTCGTCATCTCTTTTTCAAGCTGAACAATCCATCTTTTTAATCTTTCCTCATATGGAAGCGGTTCCATATCCCTAATCATTTTCATTGTCCTTCTCTGCACCTTTTCCTATTCTAGTATGTCTTTTATGAGCTTGGGTGACCAAAAGTGCATGCAATACTCAAAATGCAGGCGTACCATGAATTTATATAATGGCTTTATGATATTTTCTGTTTTATCTATCCCTTTCCTAATAGTTCCTAACATTCTGCTAGCTTTCTTGACTGTTGCTGTGCATTGTATGGATGTTTTCAAAGAACATGACTACAAGATCGCTTTCTTGAGTGGTAACAGCTAATTTAGACCCCCATCATTTTGTATGTACAATTGGAATTATGTTCTTCAATGTACATTACTTTGCATTTATCAACATTGAATTTCATCTGTCATTTTGTCACCCAGTCATCCACTATTGTGATATTCCTTTGTATCTTTTCGCAGTCTGCTTTGGACTTCACTATCTTGAGTAATTTTGTATCCCCTGCAAATTTTGCCACCTCACTGTTTACCCCCCTTTTGCAGATCATTTATAAATATGTTGCACAGCATGGGTCCCAGTACACATCCTTGGGGGACCCTGCTATTTACCTCTCTCCATTATGAAAACTGACCATTTATTTCTATCCTTTGTTTTCTATCTTTTAATCAGTTACTGATCCACTAGACCTTCCCTCTTATCCCATGGCCGCTTACCTTGCTTAAGAGCCTTTGGTGTGGGAACTTATCAAAGGCTTTTTGAAAGCCCAAGTACGCTATAGCCACTGAATCAACCTTGTCCACATGCTTGTCAACAGCCTCAAAGAATCCTAATAGATTGGCTAGGCAAAATTTCCCTTTACAAAAGATGTGTTGACTTTTCCCCAATGTGACATGTTCATCTGTGTGTCTGATAATTCTGTTCTTTTACTATATTTTCAACCAATTTGCCTGACACTGAAGTTAGGCCTACCAGCATGTAATTGCCACGATCGCCGCTGAAGCCTTTAAAAAAAAAAAAAAAAAAGTGTTACATTAGCCGTCTGGTTCAGAGGCAGATTTAAGCAGTAGTTTACACACCACAGTCAGTAGCTCTGCAACTTCATATCCGAGTTCCTTCAGAACTCTTGGGTGAATACCATCGGGCATTGGTGACTTATTACTGTTTAAATGATCACTTTGTTCCAAAACCCCCTCTATTGACACCTCAGTCTGGGACAGTTCCTCCAATTTGTCACCTAAAAGCAATATGCGAGGATCTCTCCCCTGTCCTCTGCAGAGAAGACAGATGCAAAGAATTCATTCAGCTTCTCTGCAACGGCCTTGTCTTTCTGGTGTGCTCCTTTAACACCTCGATCATTCAGTGGCCCCATTGCCTGGCAGGTTTCCTGCTTCTGATGTACTTTTAAAAAGTTCTGCTGTCAGTTTTTGTCTCCTAAGCTAGTTACTCTTCAAATTCTGTTTTTGGCCAGCCTAGTTATATTTTTACACTTGACTTGACAGAGGTTATGCTCCTTTCTGTTTTCCGCAGTAGGCTTTGACTTCCAATTTTGAAAGGATGCCTTTTTGTCACTAACCATCTCTTTTATTCTGTTGTTTAGTCATATTGGCATTTTTTTGGTCCTTGTTACTTTTTTTTTTTTATTATTTTGGGGGTATACATTTAGTTTGAGCCTCTATTATGGCTTTTTAAAATAGTCTCCATGCAGTTTCCAGGCATTTCACCCTTGTGACTGTTCCTTTTAATTTCTTAGGCCACGTGACAAGAGGCACCAATTAGCTCTTCTGTTAAACGTGTTAACAGAGAGACTAAAGGCATAGTGGAGGGAAAATGTGGAAGGAGCTTTCCCCATTGCTGCCTGAACTGTTCCTGTCCACCGCAGCACACTTCACCAGAGCCACTTCCATCACCCCACCCATGTTCACTCACACAGAGTATGACAGGGTAGTATGTCCCATAAGGATAGTGACACCTAGGGTTCAGCCCATGCTGGTCATGGGGTGCAGCCCTTTAAGATTTTGAAAGGTCTGATGTTTTCATACAGGGACCTTGGTGATACTGACAGAGAGGAAGTGGTCCTGGGATGGTTAGGGAAGAAATCCCATCACTGATTCTTTAAGGGCTCTGGGCCAGGAGACTTGGGCAGGGCAAGGCTCTTCTCTCACCCAGCCACGTAGAATGAGCTGTAAAGAGGGGGACCTCGTAGCAGGGGAGACACCAGTAGGCGAAGGCTGCCCGCTGAACTCACTGAGCTGGAGAATGAATTGGGGAAAAGGGGCCAGCTGAGGGAGAAGCTGGCTAAGGCCCTACAGCAGGCTAAATTACAACCCAGCTCCATGGAGGGGAGTAATAACTGCCTGAATTACACAGCTCCAGAAGGAGGGCTGGGCACCTACCTTAAGGAGAGAGCAGGTGACTGTTTCGCTGAAGTATTATCTGTTCCAGGATAGCTGAGGACTCCTGTTTTGAGAGGGTGACCATTTGAAGTACAGTCCCAGCTCCAGGAAGGGGACCAGGACAAGAAAGCTGCCTAGGACTCTTATGCGGCCCAAGATGGGGGTGAATGAGATGACTAACAAAGCGAGTTACGTATTACAGACAAGACACACATCAGACACCATGACGAGAGTACCTGTTTTGAACCGGATAAGTTGGAGTAAGGGACTGGAAGAACTGGGGGAGGGAGCGGGGGGTTTCTGGGTGCAATGCACCCACAGGGCTACAAGACGGTGTGCTGGAAGGCAGCACCCCATGACAAGGACCAAATCCCCTTCTGAACTGTACTGAAGCACTAATATCCAGCTCTGACAGAGACGTTGCAGTTTCTTTAAGACACTGGGCTGTCTGATGACGATCTGCAGGATAACGCCGGGCTTGGGATACAATTGCAAGCATTGCCTAGAGGATGCTGAAAGTACATTGCAGAGCTTTCAGAAAGGCAGCATGAGGGATTTTGCAGGACTCCTGGAGAAGCGCCTCTGTGCTCCTAAAGCAATAGTGCCCTGAGGCTAGGCCTGCGGGAGTCAGGGGAGGACCTGGCTCTTTGGGGTGGATCTGAGACCATCAGCACTGCTTTCCTGTTTACGAGATCTAAAGCCAGCCTGTTGCCCATACTCAGAGTCCTGTACTGGCTGCTGGGGGTGTAGCCAGCTCTGCCTGCTCAGATTACGGCCCCTCTGCCTGCTCTTACTTCCCATCACCACTTGATTAGGTCAGGATGCTGCAGGCTCTGGAGTCCCCATTAGACACAGATTTGCCCAGGAGAGTGACTCAGACTTGGTGCCCACTTTGTGGCTCAGAGGGCTGGGTACAGCTTGCAGTTGAGGCAGAACAGTGCTGCCACCGGCGTGGTATGTCCAGCAGGACAAAGTAATCCCCTCAGTACAGCGCATCCTCACCCCCACCCCCACCCCCAGTATACTCACACATTCATGTGCATCGCTGCTGTGCCATTTGCGTGTGTTGTGTCTTTGCCTTTGGACACGGAGACAATTAGCTGGGCTTCCCTCCATCGCCCCATGCAAACATTTACCAGGCCCAGAACTGGTCCTAGGGCTGGGCAGGTGTGATTGCACTTGGTGTCCCTAGTCAGTCCCCGGCTGGTGAGCTGACCCAGGGAAGGCCCCCTTTCATGTTTGCAGCAGCCCTACACAGTCCCTGCTAGCTGGCGGCAGCAAGGAGCTGGAGCAGAGTTGGGGGTGCCCTCCATCCAGGGAGCAAAGGGAGGAGGAGGTGGCTGCCCTGGTGGGAGCTCTGGTCTGAGCCCACCTGGCTCTCACTCTCCCTGGTGCAGCCTCACCATGGAGAATGAGGGGAGCCCAGTCAGTGTGGCTGAGCCTCTCTGCTTTGGCCCAGGTCTGAACCTCTCTCCCATTTACCTCCTGGAGCCCTGCAGCCCTGCCCACTGCCCCTTCCAGGGCTGGCAAAGGCACAGGTGCTGCAGCAGAAGAGCCCTCCCAAGAGACGGGAAGGGAGATGGCAATCATTGATTTGGGGGGGTGATGATGGGGGTGCACTGATATTGCGGGTTCAGCTTGATGTTGGGGGGTTGGTGCTACTCCGGGAGATGGATGGGACTGGGTGGTTCCATTGCTGGGGGTGGCCTGAGGTGGTGATGGTGCTGAGGAAGTTGTGCTACAGGGAGCAGTTGGTTAAAAACCTGGCTAAATTCTCTCTCCGTAAATGTTTTTCTTCCCTCCTGGATTCTCTGTGCTATTTCAGCTGGATATGGGATTCTGTTTCACTTCATGTCCTCTACTCTCAGGCTGTGTGGTGGAGTTGTTAAACAGCTGCCTCGCTCCATCCCAGAGGTGGCTGGATTTGGATGAAATGATTCCTGTCGCTACAGCATGCAGTTTGTAAAGGGCTTTGATAATCACTAGGATGGGAGGTCCTTTAAAATATAGGATGGCATTTAATATTATAAGAGGTGGGACAGACCCATCACAGTTGCGCTGCTCCAGTTTGGCTCCGGATCAAACTTCAGTGCCCCAGTAAGCACGCCCATAAAGTAGCATCAGACTCTGGAGTCCACTTCCAGGCGTAGTTAGTCCCTGTGGCACACAGGACCCTGGCTGGGTGCATACATTGCCTCTGGCCTTGGTTTGTGTTGTGCTGCCATAGAGCCAGCAGAGGGAGCTAGGGCAGAAATAAGGAACTAAGGATCAAAAAGAAATTTCGGTTCCCTTGAAATATAACCCAGGGAGGGAAACTGCATGGAGGCCTGTGAGCGGGCGAGGTGTTTTTTTTTTTGGGGGGGGGGGGGGGGCGGAGAATGAGAGATCATTCCAGACCACAGAAAGGGGAGGCAGAGCTGCCACCATCCAACAGCCACAAACCAAGACAACAAGGACGCCCCTTTGAAAGCCATTGTTTTTAGGTGTGAGAGCTTTAAGCAGAGACATAGACAGCAGAGGAACACCACAGGGCTGGCCCCTGAGCACTCAGTTCACACCCTCCTCTGGCAAAGCTCGCCTTCACTTTGAGGAGAAGGGCTGGATGAAAACCACACTGCTCAAGCCCTGCCCTACAACCCTTGCTAAAAATCAGCTACTCTCCCTGTTCAGTAGGGATGGGTGGCAATAGGCAAAGCTCTGTGAAATAGAACCTGCTCTTTACTCACCACAACCTGTCAGTAACAACACCTGAAAGGGCTGCTGGTTCTCTTTGGCCTGTACAGCAGGGGCTGCTTGGGATTGCCATTAGCAGCTGAGAGGATGGATGCTGGTGTGGTGAAGGCACAGGGTTGGGTATAAGTAGAGCATGGGGTGTGGTCCCATCTTCTGCTACAAACATCAGCTATGCCTTTGGGGAAGTTGCACCATCTCACAGAATCTGCTCACTGTCTGGAAAATGGGGGAATGAAGAGGACCTGCCCCTCACAGGTGGAGCCCAGACACTACTGTGATGGGTGTGTTTAGAATGGTTAGTGTGAAGGAGCTGCAGGAGCTGCGAGAACATGCCCTGTTCAATAGGTGACCATGAGCACAGGATTCACTGGACTTCACTGTGTGATTTTCAGTTCCTTACAAGGGAGTAAGACAGCTATTTCTTCATAACCCAGTTCCTCTAGCCAACAAACTGCAATCACATAAGTAATTGCATGGACCTCAGTGAGACTATTTGCGTGAGCAAGACTCTCTCATGTAAGGGCTGCAGGATCGATCGCCAGGGGCTTCCATAGCTCCTTGCTAACTCAGGCTCCCATCACTAAAATTATCACAGGTCAGTTTGCAGGAGAATTCAAGCAACAGTGAAACCCAGACCTTTCAGAGGTTTGGCCTGGATGCATCTCTGAACTGGGCTAGAATGCTGGGGAAAGGTTTGACAGGGCTTCTTGCTCTAACTGGTTCTCCTTACACACGTAGGGAGACCTCAGCTCCTTGTTCCTGCTCCTCCTGTCAGCTAAGACCCTAGGCAACCTGGTTACCAGCTGACAGGCTAATGAGAACAGGCAGGGGGGTTGGCCTGGATGTGAGGGACGGGTTGAGGTTTAGACTGCAGTTGGTAGGAAACACACACACTTCAGACACTGTGGCTAACACACTTCTTTGTAGTAACCAGCCAGATGCACATGCACACACCTGCTTCAACATATTCAGAGATACTTTCGCATCACGGACACATTCACGTGCACTCACAGGGTATGCTTCCGACCTGCACACATTCTCTCCCCCACTCAGTGACAGATTTCCACACGTCCTGTGTCACAGGTCGACACTCCCCAGCAGTCATACACGCATTCCCTCTCACGTGAACAAACATGCTCCGTGGTTTGGCTTTCAGAATCATGCCAACAAGGAAGCCAGTCTCTTTCACAAGCAGCCCCTCCCCAGGCCTCATTCTCCCGTGCTGACAAGCACCTCACTCAGTCAAACCTGTTGACAGGGCAAGCTGCTCAAACAGCCGCTTTGTGCCCAACAGGGGAGGCGCCCCTTGCAGAGATGGTCCATGCGGCAGCCTGAAAAGCCCCTCCCTTCCCCTGACCCCATGTGCAGTTTGTTTCCCAGCATCCCCTTCTCAGCCGTCCCTGGCAGTGTGGGGAGGACCCCACAAGTCTGACCACACTGAGCCTGTGTCCATCACTTCTGTTTGCAGGACGTTCCAGAGAGAGCGGGCATGTGGGAGGAGAACCTGGTGACACGTGGCAGAAGTGAGGCCTCTGCGCAAGGCATTCTAGGACTTGTGTCCTGGTTGTGGGCTCAGAGCGATGAGGCCCGTACTCCGAGAAGTGGCAGGTTTCCGTCTGAGCCAGGAGCTGCACAACGTCGCAAGCAGTTCTGAGCAGAGCCGCTCCACGCGTAACACTACGGCAGTGCTGGCTCTGGCAGCACGTTCCTGTGGCCGGGGGAGGGTGGTGAGGTAAGGGTGGTGAGTTACCCGGGCAGGCTCCATCACCCCCACAGGAACGCATGCCTGACTCAGCAGCAGCTGACCTTGAGCTGGACCACGTCCATCAGACGGGGGGAGGTGGTGGAGCGAACAGAGCAGCGGTTGATTGGGCTTGTAAGGGACTAACAGCACCAAGTGACAGGTTACGCTCAGGGAAGGGGAAACCTAAAAATGGGGCTGGGGTGAAAGGGGTGGGTAGCCACACACTTCTCCCCTTGCAGGACTCTAACATGACACCCTATTTATTTTCCTGTGCGACAGTACAGTACAATGCACATACATCACCAGCCACAAGATGTGAGTTCTCAGATGAGATTCCATGGCACCTGCTCCCTGAGGAGTTCAGAGGAGAGTTTGTAGCATTACCTCCATGTTACATGTGGGGAAACTGAGGCAAGGAAAGCACTTGCCCAAAATGACACAGTGACTCCATAGCAGAGCTGGGAATAGAATCCAGAAAAATCCTGGCTTCCAGACCCTTGCTCTCACCATTAGTTCCCATTCCCTCTCAGAGTTGGGAATAGTACCTAGGAGTCCTGGCTCACAGTCCCCTGCTCTAACCACTAGATCATTCTCCCCTTAGAGAAAATTCCTGTAGATGTCACAGGCATTAAACCAATAGGATTCGGTACAAACTACTGAAAACGCTATTGGATTCCATAAGGAATTATTTCCTCTCTAGGGGGTTTGAACTATCTTGGAGAATTCTAGGGCAGGGATGCATTTCTCTTAAATGCTATAGGATGGTTTAAAAGGGGAAGGGGCTAGAAAAAGTTCTCCTTTCCTATTCAAGTCTACAGGATGTTTCCATAATGGTACTTCCCAGAGCTGGGAACAGAGAGACTCCCAGGCCCCCTGCCCTGCCCACTATATCATACTCCCACCTCTCTCATTGCTAGAATAGAACCGAGGAGTCCTGACTCCCAGAGCCCCTGCTCTCCCATCCCTCTCTGCTATAGAGAAGCTTATGCTCTGACAGCCACGGCCAGCACCATGCGTTACAAGAAAAGAGTCTCAATAGCCTTTGTGGAGTACGGACAGGAATGGTCAGGAAGGCAAGTGTGCTGCGGAGAATGGAGGCGAGCAATAATTGCCCAGGCTTCTCCCACCAGTTCCTGTCAGTACGGAGAATGGTGCATCCGGCTCAGGAAAGCAATGACCCAGTTACCCAGCCGGGACCCCTTCAGCCGCAGGAAGAGTTCATATAAGTTGATCTGCCACAGGCTCAGAGCTTCTAAGAGAGAGATCTTGGCCTTTCTGTACAGGGAGTGAGACTTGCTCCTCTGATACCTGGGCAAGGGAGAGAAACAGCTGCATTAATCTCCCAGGACACAGCCCAGCAGCAGGATAGATCTTGGATCTTGAACACCAGGAGCACCTTCCCCTACCCCCTTCCCCCGCCCCTGGGTGCCAGTTGTCTGCGAGGATCCCAGCCTTTGAGTAGCCCTACCTCTGTGGGATCCCAATTGGCTGGTAGGTCAGGGTTTCCCGGGTTAAATGTTCCCCAGGAGAGGAACGGTCCCTCCCAGCAAAAATGGGAGAGAGGAGAAAGGCTGCACAAGTGCAAGGAGCTTGAGATCAGGAGTTACGAACTCCTGGGTTCTGTTTCCACAGCTGGTGCTGACTTGTCTTTGCCTTCCCTGTTCTATGCCTCCATCTACCCATCTTTAGTGGGGTGGTGGGGTGATAGCACCTTCCTTCCCCCATCCCAGGGACATTATTCCATTAGTCAAAGTGTTTGACATTGCAGGGGGCTATCCAAGTGCTAACTATCATTATCAATAATAATAGTTAATGATAAGCACTCACCACATGGTTTGTGTTTATGTAATCAGATCCCTGAACAACACAACATTCGACTGGTCCTTATAGAGAACCATCACTGCTAACACTGCTCCAGGACCTCTCGCCTAAGGCTCTCAACAGTGCTGGAAAACATGCACTCTCCTGACTCTTGTAAACACAGTACTGGGCCCCTCTCCAGTAACTCAAGTTAACAGAGCATCACGACACCCTTGTGAGGCAGACACGTAATTGTTATCCCTACTGTGCAGATGAGGAAACTGTGGCACAGAGAAATTAGATCATGTTATCTGGCTGGTGAATCTTGTCCATATGCTCAGGGTTCAGCTGATCGCCATATTTGGGGTCGGGAAGGAATTTCCAATCTGCCCTGGAGGAAAGAGGTCCTGGAGGTTTTTTGCCTTCCTCTGTAGCATGGGGCACGGGTCACTTGCTGGAGGATTCTCTGCTCCTTGAAGTCTTTAAACCATGATTTGAGGACTTCAATAGCTCAGACATAGGTGAGAGGTTTATCGCAGGAGTGGGTGGATGAGATTTTGTGGTCTGCATTGTGCAGGAGGTCAGACTAGATGATCATAATGGTCCCTTCTGACCTTAATATCTAATATCTAGATGACTGACTTACTCTTTGATTGGCAGCCAATGTCAGAATCAGGGATAGAACCCAGGAGCCGCACCCCCTAACCACAAGGCCATGCTGTGAGACAGGCAGCTGTGAAGTTTGGGTTCTTTTTCCATCAGCCATTTCCGGTGGGGACATTAATCAGATCTGGGAGGAATTATGATTCCACAATAAAAAATTTAGTACGAAATCCCCAATATTTCCAGCTTCCCCTGCTTTCCCCCCATTTCTATCTGGCTCCAAGTTCCTGCTGAGAGGTCCTTCCCTATGGAGACCCGGGTGAGGGGTAGGACAGGGGAGAAAGAAGATGAGATTGAGAAAGAAAAAAGGGGGTGGGGCCTTGACAGACATGCTAATGAGGGGAAGGTTCAGGTAAGACAGGGCTGTTTTAGAAGTTCCAGAGCCGCCATCTCTGCAGAATCTAACTAGGGGACAAGAGGCAGGAAGGGCCCAGTGGAAGCCAGAGCTCCTGTCTCAGAGACTCACGTGGAGACGGCTCTAATGCAGCAGCGAGACATATTGAGGAAGGAGCTGGCACTGGCCCGTGTGTGTAGGGCTGACTCAATCCCCCTTAGCAAATCATTGGTCTTTAGCAGCAGCAGCATCTGGCGGGGCACATTGTTGAGGAGCTGGTTGATCTGAGGTAGGTAAGCGGCAGCATTGGTCCGGATCTCCACATCCTGAGCACCGTCACAGCAGAGGGGAATGGGGAAGAAAGAGAGGAGAGAGATGTTAACAAAGCCATCGGAGTCTACTGCTGCTTCTGCAGGGCAGACTGGAAGAAGCGTCTGCTGAGAAGATTGCATCTGTATCCCAGCAGCTAACGGGCTCCAGCCTCCACCTGCTGCCTCTCTGCAGAGGCCTGTCTGCACAGGAGACTGGGGCAGAGCAAACAGAGCAGGTGGAGAGAGCCAACCTCACCCATGAGAGCCTGATTGAGTCTGTCTTGACCGACTTCGCAATTCGCTCCCATTTGCTGCCTTCAAGTGGCTTCCTGGCCTGCAGCTGGCTGCAGCTCCCGGGTCAGCCACAGCGGGTTGCTCAGTGACTCTGTGCCCCAGCAGCTGGGCAAGTTGCCTCTGCAGGGTTCTCAATGCTTTATTCCCCACCCTCACTCTCACCTGCATAGCAAGTCACATCGTGATACGGAGACTTCACCATACGGGGTTAAGAGCCTTTCAGAGTCAAAGGGACTTGCTACCATCAGAAGTGTCTCTCCTCTCGGACCCTAGGTCAGAAGCACCCAGGCCTGTATATAGCTCGTCATGGCCCCTGCTGCCTTCAACCCAAGCTTCACCACACCCGCCCCCAGCCGGAAACACTGCCTGCAGTGGGAGAGTGCTGCAGGCACCAAGCAGGACTTAACTGGGCGTTTAGGGAGGATTCCCCACACCAGCAAAACATATCAGATGGCCGCCCAGCCCAGGCACTTTACCTTTCTGCTCTAGCTAGTAGTTTGTGGTAGCTAAGCAATAGCTAAGCAATAACAGGGTACTGAATTGCGCTGGTCAGGAATTTTTCAGTGGACCTTTTTCTTTTTTTTCCCCACAGGAAAGGGCCAATTTCCACTAACTTGAGTCCAGAAGGGTTCTCACGTGTGGGAGGGACTCTCTGGGCAGAGAGAGAGACAACCCCACCCCAGGACAGCCACATGCCTAGGGCTTAGAGCACTCACCTTGGGGGCAGGAGAGCTGGGTTCCAGTCAGAAAGAGCAGGAACTGGAAGTTGGGTTTCCCACATCCCCAGTGAGGGCCCTAACCACTGGGCAATTGGCTGCTGTTCTCTGCGAGTGCCTTTTTCATGTAAGGGCTCTGTCTCAGTGCGGAACAGGAAGAAGTTTTGAATTCTTTTTGCAGTACAGGAAAACTGAGTCCTGTCCAGCTCTAGTACTGAACAGATTGTGCCCAACGCCTGGCATGTGAGAAGGGCTCCCAGTGTCCCTGACTCCAGCCCCAAACACCCTGCCCAAGAGGCAACTGTCCCTCATGTCGGTCTCCCTGACAACCATACGAGGAACATCCTGGGAAAGAGAAGCCTTGCGATGAATCCTGGTGTTGGCCTACAGCCAAACTCTTTGGGGGGGCTCTGAGCTACCAGAGATGGGCTCTCCCTCCAAAACCAAACCAACCCCGTAACAGGGATCAACCCCATCTCAATATTCCCTCCTTGGCAAAGCGGGGCCTGGACCGAGATAGCAGGGTGAGCCTAGAGGTGCACTAGCAGAGCTGCATGTGTGGGAGCCTAGGACTGGAGTTGCAGGAGGTGCTGCAGATCAGGAATGAGATGCATGGCTGAGCCGTTGTGGGGAAGCTTGTCCATTTCCTGCTTACACACTCCTGGCTCTTGCTAGAGCTGTCAGTCCTACTCAACAAGAATCCCAATGAACCTAGGGCAGTGTAACGGATCTTCACACACATGGGCTTTCCCTGCATCCTCCAGCAGCTGTGGCATGAACCAGAAAATCCAGAAAAAGGTCACTGGAGCATTTGAAGGGTTCAGAACCCAGCACGTCACACGCAGAATGCAGCAGAAATAGATTCTTACATAGAATCAGGGTTATCAGGGCCGTCCCTAGCTATTCTGGAGCCCTATGCAGTGCCCCCGCAAGGTGGGATGTGAGGCCCAAGGTCTCCACGGGGTGCTGGCTTGGGGGGCAGGGAGGAACCGAGCCCCAGCACTCACCAGTGGCACGGCAGGAGCTGGGTTGCTGCACTTCCCGCCACAGGTGAGTGCAGGCCCTGCCCTGCTGCAGTCCTCAGGGGAGTGGGGGCGGGGCTGGGGCAGGGGCCATGGGGAAGAGATGAGGCAGGGGCTGAAGCAGCACGCAGCTGCGCAGGGCACCCTACACAGCTGCATACTTTGCGTATGGGTAGGGACGGCCCTGAGGGTTATGGTTGGAGGGGGAAGGGACAGTTATAAAATAATTTCTCTTCCACAGTGGGTTTGACTGGGGCTGTACTTTTCCCCCATACTGGTTTTGAGACCCTTCTATCATGTACACAAGACTTGCAGAACCATAACAAGTCTCATAAGTCTGGTGCGTACCTCCACCAGGTCAGACCAGTTGTTCACTTCGTCCAGTACCCTATCTGCTGCTGCTTTCTTCAGACAATGATCCATCTCATCTAGTGTCCTGTCTCTGACAGTGACCAATGCCAATTACTTCAGAAGGCAGCTTAATAACTCTCAGTATACCTAAATGTTTAACATTATCCCTTATGGTGAAATTCCTTCCTGACTCCAGCTTATGCCCTGAAACATGAGGATCCTCATCAATTTATCCTAGTGGTTCTCAAACTTTTGTACTGGAGACCCCTTTCACACAGCAAGCCTCTGAGTGCGACCCCCCGCCCCTTATAAATTAAAAACACTTTTTATATATTTAACACCATTATAAATGTCATAGGCAATGCAGGGTTTGGGGTGGAGGCTGACAGCTCACGACCCCCCATGTAATAACCTCGCGCCCCCTGAGGGGTCCCGACCCCCAGTTTGAAAATCCCTGATTTATCCCAACTACCATCACTGCAGAGGATATTCCCTTTTATACAAAATATCTAATCCTTTTTTTGTTGTTGTTATCCGTAACATCTTTATCTCATTAATATCATGTGGCAAGTAGTTCCACAGGTTAACTATACTAAAAAAAAACCCCTTCCTTTTAGGCTAAATGTTACTGGGTAATCTGAAACATATTCAATAAGGGCATGTGCTTATGCCAGTTGACAATCTATAGGACTCAACAACTCATGAGACGGCAGTTCCAGAGAGAGCAGAAATTTAAAGATCAAAAAATTGTGTGTTTGAGATTATCACAGTTGTATTTTTACCCTTTGCTTCCACGAAAATCTGGGAATTTGAGCAAGGGCCTGGATATTCATTGAGTTTCCTAGCAACAAGTTAAAACGGCAAGTGGAATCTTGAACCTCGTAATGGGGTAATGTCAGCCCTTCAGAGCCTGGATAGAAACATGGGTGTTTTGGGGGATGGTGATGAGCAATTCCCATATTTGATTTGGGCACAGGTGCTGTCTTCATGGGTGCTCCAGGGCTGGAGCACCCACGGAAAAAAATTAGTGGGTGCTTAGCACTCACCAGCAGCCAGCTCCCCACTTTTCCCCCAGCGCCTCCCACCTGCCAGTGGCCCCGCCGATCAACTCCTCCCTCTCCCTGCCAGCACCTCCCACGCGCCACGATCAGATGTTCCGTGGTGTGCAAGAGGAGCTGGGGGAGGGGGGGACGGGGCATGCTTGGGGGAGGGGGTGGAACTGGACCAGAAGATGAGGGGTGGGAGCAGAGCAGGGTGGGAAGAGGCGGGACAGGGGTGGGGCCTTCGGGGAAGGGGTGGAGTGTGGTGGGGCCTGGGGCTGAACAGGGGTTGATCACCCCTGGGGAAAGGAAGAAGCTGGCGCTGTGGGCACGGGCACACATTTCACGGGATAAGTACTATTCATTCCCCCTTCCCCCAGCATGCTTACTACATTACCATTCCCCCTGGATGTGGATCCCACACAGATCACAATTAAATAAGTCTGGTACATCTCAGTCTAGTGCTAAATAAGGGTATTTGTCCCCATCACAAAACAACCACATTATGTCATCATAGCTGGTGTTTTCTGAAAAGGACAAAGTCTGGAATAGCAGATGGTACACAAGATAAGGCCTCCGGTGTGCCAGCAGATCTGGAGAAGCAGAGGGTGCTGCAAGACAGCATTTAAGAGCATCATCAGAGCTGTGTGTTACATGGTACCTACCTCCATAATGTCTGGTTCTCGCTGCTGCTATTAACCTCTCTGTTTCACCCCAAAACCGAAAGAAAGGAGCTGCCTTCCCTTTAAACGTAAACTCACCTCCTGGTGTCATAGGGGAGCAGTATGGTATTTGTGACCCACCAGAGCAAACCTTAACTCTGACCACAAAAATCAAGCACGAACCCACAAAGAGCGAGGAATTTCCACCACATAATTTCACAACAGCCAATTTTAACCCTTCTTTATGAATTCTTACCTGCATATTACATCTTCACAGACACCGCTTACCAAGCAATTCAAAGCCAGCTCATTCTGTCCTCTACCCCTGCCCTCCTGCCGAACTTTGCCACTACAATAACGAAAGCTTCTTACACCCAAATTAAAATAAGCCATGGGACACAACATGCTTCCCCCCACAAACACTGGCCCACCTATTACTGCCATACGCCTGCCTGATTTCTTCTACAAACAACATGGTTGCCAATTTGTTCATTAGTGTGATGAAGGTGGGTGCTGTGAGTTGTAGACAGATGTACATAAGTATAGAAGGACTCGTGACACGTGGACAGAAGGAAGAGGAAGAACTTAACTGGTGATTTTCCAGATTTTTCATGATTGGGTTGATGGGATTTGCACTTAAGCAACCTTGACTTACCTTCCGTACCAAACAACCTCTGTCATTTCCAAAGATTTTTGATAAGCATGCATCAGCGCTGACAGTCATTCACATGACTAGCAATTAACACTAATATATATTATGCTCCCGCGCCGAGCCCCGATGTCTCCTCTGCCCCATACCCAGCTTGGTGTGCTCCCTGCACAGCTGCACTCAGGAAAATTTTCAGAGAAGGGCTAATTTACAAAGGTTTCCTCTACCAGAGCTGGTAATTTATTTAATCAAGAAAATCTTATGGGAAATTTAACTGACCTGTGACGAGTGTGTGTGAGAGACTAGGGGACTAAATTCAGCCATTCAAGTGCATAGCAAAGGGATTCCAGGCCACCTTTAGTCCAGCTCTCCATGCAGCCTCTCAATAGGCCTGCTAGGGCAGCCATTAATATTAATGTCAATTAACTAGGTGGTTATAATGGAGAAAGACACCACAGGAACACAGAATGCAACCAGGACTTACCTCATTGGCTGTGACTGGAGACCGGTCAATGCCCCTGTTGACAGAGTCCCAGGACCTGGCGGTGAGCATGCATGCGAAGAGTGGATACAGGTCACCTGCCCCTAGCCGTCGGCTGTACTTCTGCACCCTCTTCATATCAGTCTTGATCAGGGACTGCCAGAGCCGGCAATAGTCCAAGCGGAACTTCTCTGTCAGGACCTGGGGCGGGAGGGCCATGTTCCCCAGTGGAAATCAATCAACAGCACCAGGGCACAGAGGGGAAAACCTATCCCAACTAGTGGGCGCCTTTAATCACCTCCATGTCTGATATTTCAAGCTTCCAGGCATAAAATCCCATTAAAGGGTGGTAGGAGCTATAGGAAAAATCCACAAGGAGGATCGGCACACCTGGGGTGCCTCTTTAATTCACCAGGGCAATGACTGGCTGGGTGACATAGGAGACTCTCAGCTCTATTCTGGCCTGAAGCACACAGGCATGAGTGACAGCTCCCCAAAGACAGTGCATAGCATCAGCCTGCTGGCTCCCAACACTCTCCACGCTCACATACCTGGTAGAGCCCATGGTCCAGCAGTATAATGTGGGCCTTGCCGGTTGCTGGGCACTTCCTCACAAGCACATTGCCCGGGTGCGGGTCACAGTGTATGAATCCGTTCACAAAGATCATTTCACTGTACAGCTTCCCCAGATTGCGAGAGATCTGAAAAGAGACAGTAGGCAGTCACGGCACGGGATGGGGCTGCCAGCTACTCTACGGTCTAACAACTACGGGGAGGGGAGAGTCTGCCTGCAGCATGTATGCCAGGGACTGATGACTACAGGGAGCAGTGAGGAGCCAGCTCCTGGCACATACCCTGGGGTCTGATGGCTTGGGGCATTCAGAAATATGGGGGTATCCATCCATGGGACAAACATGGAGGGGTTTGTGGGGACAAGTGTAAAGTGATTGTCTATGGCATAACTGGAAGGAATTGGCACAAAGGCTGGCTCCATCTGGGTAGAAACAGGGGCACCCATTAGTGGAGAGGAAAGACACAGGGGCAGATGAGGAGGTATATGTTGGAGCAGCCATGGTGGAAGGTGTCTGACTGGGGCATCTGTCAAGGCAGAACTGGGCATCAAGGGACAGACACAGGAGAGGAACATCTGTCTGGGGATGGATGGGGCAGTCTTGTCCCAGGGTGCACATCTGAGACAGACAGGGAGGCATCTTTCTCTCTGGGTGGGGTCTGCCTGGGAGAGACTATGGCTGGTTTCTATAAAGGGAGTGTCTCCCTCCCTACATTGCTCAGTCCTCCTCCCACCCCCTCCTCAGTCCAGTGCTAATCTGATTTATGATGTCTGGGAAGATGAAGCGACAGAAAGAGGCTGTTTAAATCATCCTGTCACGGCCATGTCCCCCCCATACTCTGGCCACCTTATCAGCGGGTGATTTTATCACAGTTAAAAGCCTCCTGGGAGTAAGTAAATAGCCCCTAAGCCCAGTGTCTCGCTGGGGCAGGAGCAGCGCCAGGCCCCCCAGTGCACTCGCGCAACCCCTCAGTAACACATACCCGAGCCCCAACCTCACAGCTGTCCCCCACCCCGAAAGTTCCAAAGAGCCCCCCGCAGGACACCAAACGGGCAATTAAAAGGCAATCACTATAAACGATTCCTACCGCTCCCCATGCTGAATACAGTGTAACCAGCATGCTAAACCCTTCACCGCAGGCAGCCCCCCTGGAAGGAGAAAGGGATCCCAAAAAAAAAAGGGGCAACAGGGATTCAAATGCCAAACACCTGTGCACAAATAAACATCACATAGTGCTTTTCAGGGATCACTTTGCCAGCCACTGAAATGCATCCGCCTCTGGGGTGGGATGAGGCAGCTGTTTGCCAGCCACAGAGCTACAGTGCGCAGTGTCGCATTAGGACAAGAAACGAAGATCCTCATATTTTGTTGACTCTGCAGGATGACTATGGAGGATCAGAATGCCACCCAAACTGGAATTTGGAATTAAGACCCCAATTTCTATGGAAAGTTCCTGAATGACTCCCACTGGTGAGGAATCAACAACATCTTCAGCAGCACAGCTCCCCTATCACCATGCTAACGAAGTGGGGCCAGTACTGACCCCTAACATCACATGGGGGCATTATTACCAGTATTGATTGAAGGGAGAGAGCACCACCTGAATCACCAACACAACCCACTGCAACAACTAGGTGATACTTAGAGTGATCCAAGCACTGACCCCGATCAAACCTGTTTAGTTTATGAAAGCTGGTGGGATCAAAGTACAACATGCTGTGGTGTGTTAAAAGAGCCAGCTAATAACTGCACAAAAATCAGGGAAAGGCAGCACAAAAGGTCCTTCTTAATCTGTTAATTCATTTAGATGATGGGACAGAACCTACGCTGGGTTCACAGACCAGTTGGAATGGATCCGGCTTCACCTCAGATTACAGCATCAGCTTTTCAATTCAGGACAGCTGGGTTCAAATTCTGTCTTGGGTCCAAAGTGAACTAAATTTCGCTGTCTCAGATTAAACTTTGTAGATTTTGGAGGCTTGGAATAGCCAGGGTTACTGCAAGTCAGGATTGATGGGCATCGGCAAAGCTGTGTGTGAGGGCCCAGAGCTGGAATAGTTGGGTAGCCCTTTAAGTCAGGGCCCAGATTCCCACCTAAGTGCTAGTACAATGCAGGGAGTGAGACAGAAAAAGGGTGTAAGTGAGAAGGACAGGAGCCCCAACCCAGTGACTGCTACCCACAAGTGAATTCCTATCCCAAACACCCATGTCCTATACCCTGCCTTCCTCTTCAAGTGCTGTGAGGACCTACAATGTGAGCAGACTAGGATTCCATCAGGAGATCCCCTGCCCGTCCTCCTGTCCCTCTACCTTCTCCCCTCAGTGCAGCCCTGAGCAGCCAATGTGGCACATCGGAGCCTTTCCCTGAGCCTGCTCTAGAGAAGCCTTTGCCCTCACAGAATGTCCAGCTGAAGTGTGAGACCAGCTGAGCTGGCAGCTGCATAGCACATCACCCCTCTTCCTGCCCTACACACTCAGGGAAGCAGGCACCTGGGACTCAGGCCACCCAGCTAGCTGCATGGAGGCCTTGCTGCAGCTAGACCCTAGAACTGGAATCTCCATGGGCTTTAGAGCAAGTGATAGGAGGGTGTATGTAATGTGTCTGTGTGGGTGCACATGTGTGTCACGGGGAGCATGCGCTGCATGTCCGTGTGTGTGTTGTTCAGTAAGCATACGCACGTGACTGTGAGTCTGTGCCTATTAATACAAACTCCTTCCAGTGAATGTGGCTGGAATTTCAAAGGGAATTTGCTGGTTTGGCCACAGTTGCCTCTTTTGTGCTCACTTTCCACCAACATCCCCATGACCAAGCTTTAGTGGCATGATCAATGGTTCACAGAAAGGGAGTCCCAGAGCGTCACAGTCTGTGCCGGGAGTGCTTGAATGCTCATCCACTTAGGGAACACAAATAACAGCATAGGATTTTACCTGACCAATCACCACAATGCAACCCATTTTGATTCTGGAATATTCACGATCAATTCACTGCATATAATTCTTTAAAAATAAAACAAAAAAACACCACTTGGAAAATCAATTGGAGGAAACTGCAATCTACCCCCTCAAGACACTCCAGTGCTGCCGGTCCTGGATAAGGTGTCCCACCCTTATCACTGCTGACCTTATCCCTCCCACACTGACCCAGCAGCAAGGTAAAAAACAGGGAATAAAATGAGATTCAACTTGGAAGAAGGCAGCTAACAGATATAGGAAAATAGCCCCTGAGAACCAGCTACTCACTGGGAGGGAGAAATCTGGCAAATTGCGAGGCTGAGAGAGCCCAACCATAGGGGTGATGGTCGACAACGAATTAGATAGCAGTTTGCAGTGATCTATGGAAGCACAGCCCAGGCATGGCATCATGGCACAGAGAGGTCACAGCATCCAGCACAGTGAGGCCCCAGTCAGCACCAGGGTCTTTAGATGTTGCTGTGATACAATAATACAATAATAAATAATAATAACGTGGGCATGCCTGGAATCCTGCCTTCACTTCTGGGCACCTTATTAACAGAAAGATGTAGACAAACTGGAAGGAGCTCAGAGAACAACACGGTAAATGATTAGGGGGGAGGAGGAATACACTTAGGAGGAAAGATTAACAGAGCTAACGATGTCTAGATTGGCTAAGGGATGAAAGGGAAGGGACACAAGAACAGTCTACAAACATCTGATGGGTGTGAACACTGAGGAGGGAAAAGAGCTACTGAGGCCAGGTCTACCATAGTGAGCTTACAGTGGCACAGCTGTACCGATGCAGCTGCGCTGCTGTAAGATCTCTCGTGTAGCCGCTCTATGCCGACGGGAGAGAGCTCTCCTGTTGACATACTTAAACCACCCCCAACGAGTGGCAGTAGCTATTGTAGTAAGATGAGGCCCTGAAACATAAACCCTTATATCAGAGACCTGGTATGAGGCCTAAGGCCTGAACTAAAGTAATGGTCAAGACTTTGCTAACATAAAGCACAGTTAAGCTGTGAGCCAGAGGCAAGGCAAGGCAGCTGGCAAGGAAAGGACTGATGCAGCAAATATCTGTATATATATATAAGTAAATAAATAAATAAGGTACTGGATGCTAGAGATACCAGAACACTCTGATACTTGCACATTCCACACACTTAACAAGGAACAAGCTGACCTACCCCAAAGACAGGGGCAAAAGGGTAAGATGAAGGATAGAGTTGTTTTGTTCAAACCAACATGTACAAGGTGAGAGGCGGCACCTTACTGTGTAGAGCAGTTGTACCTTGCTACGTAGCGGGGTTGCACCTCAGTACGTCAGGAGTGATGTGTAACTTGTTTGTACCTGTGTATAAGAATACATCCCTGGGGCGGTGTCTTTGTCCGGCCTAGGGAGCAGTGGAGTGTCCCGCCGCTGACTGAGCTGTGTCCATTGTCAGGTAGCACATATGTACTAGCAGAACTGTAGACATCTGATCCGGGGAGCTAGAGACTGTGTTTCATTTGACATTAAACCTGGCCGGGTGCCTTTGTACCTTATCAGAGTCTGTGGTCATTGGGGGTTCTCTCGGGGTCTGCTGTGTCAGCTATCTGCGCAGAGCCGGGGCAGCACACAGAGGAAACACACGCACGCAGCTGACTGTTATCAACACTGGATAGAGCAGAGCATCACACTGGTGGCGTCTGACAACACTGGTGACCCCGACCGCTGATCTGGTGAGTAAGCAAGCTGTAGGAATCACAATCTAACATGACAAAAAACCATGAGCTAGGGAACCCCCTTAACTCCTCCCTGCAAATCCCCACAGAGTTTAAAAAATAGAATGGAGAAGAAACATGTAATTTGTAAGGCTAGGGCAGAGACTGTAGCCTTAAAATGTAAAATATTGCAAACTATAACCATTGCTGTTAAATGGTTAAGACAACATGCCACAAAATTGGCGGGGCAAGTAACAGTAACAAAGAAAGAGTTAAAAGAATCAAAGGACGCTACAAAGCCCTGAACTCATTGCCTGTCACAGAAGAATCCCGGGGGTGCTGGCTGATAGGACAGTGTCCTTTCCTGTCTCTCCTGCATTTGTTCCTGTCTCTTTAGATCAGGAGCAGATACTAGCTGTTTGCCCTAATTCATCTGTAATATTTGCTAATTATTTTAAGAGATGGCGACACTAACTTCTATTGATCTCATTAAAAGTAAAGGTCGTTGTGCAGCTCATTTCTCAGGGCTCAATATTACCTCCTCAGGCCAAAAGAATAGCATCGATTCTGGAACCTTAATCGAAGGTTAATTGGATTTGTGAGTGTGTTGCTTTTTTTGGTCATTTAAAAAAAAAAAATCCTGCCATTGCAGAGACCCAGTTAAACTGGTGTGAAATTAGGAAAGGGCATTGGAGACGTAAAGCCCTGATCTGGAGCTGCTCAGCATCATGGCTCTGAAATGGTCCTCAGTGAGGGTTTGGGATGAGAGACCATACGTCTTGAGCTTTCCTCTCCAACACTGAGTAGTTAAAATCAAGATACAGCATCTTTGTGTAGTACAACCTTATCATTGCACACTGACACAGTGTCACGTTGAGATAACATTTGAGGAAGAAGGATGAAGTTAAGATGTAGATGTATTCAAGACTCCTGGGTTCTATTCCCAGCTCTGCCTCACTCTGTGCTTGTGAGAAAATCATTTCCCCTCTCGGTGCCTCAGTTTCCCCATCAGAATAATGGGGAGAATGATACTAATCACCTCCCTGAGCAGTTGCAAGATTAAACTCATCAGAATTTGCAAAGTGCTATGGAGCGGGGTAGGGAAGGGCATAGAGGTGTTATTTATTTATTGTATACATTTGTGCTTTAACTTTGTGACATCTGAAATGGAGTCAGGGCTCACTTTCCCCTAGCTTTATATGGAGTATAGTTCTTTGAATTTAATGTAAAGTGCATCTCCAAGACTCCTTGGGAACTGATTGATGTTGATGCTTGAGATTGACTTACAGTCTGAACAGCCCTCGTCTCTGTTTTAACCATTTGCTGGGTGTCTTTGTACTGCTCAGGAGCCTGTATTGCCAGTAGCAGCTCTCGCGCTCGCTCTCTCCCCTTTCTAGTGGCTGGCACTTTTTGCACTAAGATTTAGCAGGGGCAAATTAAAATGATTTTTAAGGAAACTGCTCCCCAAACTGAAGGGTGAGGTATAAGCAGCAAAAGCAGCTGACCGCTTCAGCATTCTTTTCTGTGCTCCCTTTCTGCAAACACTCCAGCATTATGAACACACATGCTCAAGAAATGAGAGGGTCCAGCTTTGGTATACACAACGGAGGACTCCACCTCTGTGCAGGGGGCTAGCCAAGTGCACCACGGAAATCCCACTTGCGTATAAGTGACACATAGGTCTTACATTGGTACTGGGTACAGTGAGGAATCCCACCTTAAGAGAACATTTCACATTGTGTATTTTTCAGCACTCAGAAGAGTGCCAGACACTTTACAAAACAAAGAGGAAGAACCGGTCCCACCCCTGAAGAGCTTACTATTTCAGATTATTCAATGTGTGGAGACAGCAAACAGCAAGAAAGAGATGCGGTGTCGAAGAACAAAGATTATAGCAACAGGTGCATGCAGTTACTCAGCTTAGGTTTCTTAGTGGTTTGCTTTTACTTTTGATGAATATAAAATATATCATTGACTGAATGTTATTTGTAACATTCACAATCTACAGGCAGGTGGCTAGCGACAGGAGGCACACGGTACCATTTGTGTTCCCCGACTGGATGGCTTGTGTAACTAATCGTCACAGCACAAACTACAAGTTGTGAATCTCTCAGTGGAATCTACAATTGGACAGTTGAGCTGTGCTAGTTAGTTACACCAGCTACAGCTCAACCCGTGAGCTGTATGTTCATTTACAACACCTGCAACTTGCACAATCTGCTGACCAAGAGCTCTCTGGGTAAGACAGGTAACAGAACCTCCATTGGGATAAACAGGAGAAGCCCAAACAGAAAGGTTCGGATAAGAAGGACTGCAAGTTTTATGGGGACAAGTCTCTTTAAGTGAGTCGATTAACATTTGAGTGCGTGCAGCGTGGGGGCACCTGCTCCATCAGGGAGGGGGTTCTTTAGAAGGACGTATTCTAAACAGCCTCATTCTTCTTTACTTTCCTGCAGCAAACATGCCATAAGTTCCTGGATCCCTGTTTGCTCTCCCCTGTCCTGGCCCACAAATGCTCTGATCTCCTGAAACAGAGACAGTCCATTTCCAAATAGATCCCGGTCTTATCCCCACACACCCTTCCTTGCCTCTTGATTACAGCAAGCTAATTTCTCTGAGACCCATGCTCCCCTCCCACCGTCAATATCCCAGCTGTGTTCTCCTCCTCAGCTGTGCTTGCACATGAATAGGTAACTGTTCCACAGGCAGATATTTCAGTGTTTGCACTTGTCTTTAGAAATCAAAGCCTTCTCTGATTAAATGCCATTACAGTCCAGCGCTTGGACAGCTCCAGAGAGATTAATGTGCTTTTGGGCAGCTTTAATGATAATCCCGCTACAGACAGCATTAAGTAAATGTCAGTAACCTGGTTTGAAGGGAGCTTTCACCTCAGGGATCCTTTCCATTTAGAGGAGAGAGGCTCAGCTTGCTCTTCAAGGCTGCGTTACTGCATGAGAGAAATCCTGCTTGCTAAGGTCTCCTCTCCTCCCCACCCAGTTAAAAACGCTATGGAAGAAGAGTGCCCGAGAGAAAAATTTTACCCGCAGCTCCATACTATTGTTTTGTTGATAATAAAAGAGTTAATTGTTTATTTAAAACTGCACGTGTGTAAGTGAGCAGCTAAGTGGTGTCTACAGGAATCGAGATGGCCTGCGTAAATACTCCGTCCAAGCACAGAGCTGCAGTAACTGCACCGACTGACCAGGCCAACAATAGCCCATGGGTTTTTGCACCCCACAGAGGCAGACCTTTTTTAAAACCAACCACGGGAAACATCACGACAATATCTTTGAGGCTGACACAAAGCCAGCATACTGGGAGGTTTCATCTCAACATGGCACCAACATGCTGAGATGTGGTAATGTGGCCTTCCCAACAGTGTAAATACGGATAGTTGGAATAAGAGCCAGCTCAAATTTCCAACAAGGCTCCAAATAAACCCCTCCCATCCTCCACGCCACCAAAAGCTTTTGTGAATTGGAAAATGTGCAGTTAGCTTAGTCTTTATATTATTCTGTTACATCCGGGCACCAAATTGCCCCAGGGAAAGGCAATGCTTGTGGAGATTCCAGTCTGATCAGGAGCAGGAAACCCTGAAAAGCTGACAAGAATGCCTGCCCCACTTCCCCACCCGGGCTTTCCCAGACAAATTTGCAACCCCAAGCTGTTAGGATAGGAGTCAGATAAGCAGCTGGATTTTAGGAGGCTCAACTTGCACTGACTCTCCAGGTTTCCAGAGCTGAGGTGGACCCACCACCCTAGAACTTGGAGAAGCTCACTTCCAAATGTGGATCCAAATGTTGCTCTGGGACCTATTTCTAATGGGCCAAAACCAAACCCCAGATCCAAACTCCTCAAGACTTGGGGAATGTTACAATCTGGATCAGAATGTTGTGGATCAGACTCATCTCTGCTTCTGACATTCTCCTATCATCAGGCTTTGTGCAAGGACTTTATCTCAGGGTGAAGAGAGCTGCATAAGACACATCTCCCCAAAGGAAGGGAGAAGGCACATCTGAATGGCTGACTAGGCCTTTTCTGGGAGCAGGCCAAAATCAAGCTAGTAGGTGGTCACATCTTTCTAAAGGCTATCCCTACTTATAGCATGACAATCTCCATCTCCAAAATATCAATGGAGCTCCTTGTTGATTTGCTCTTTTGCAGCAGGAGCTCTTCTATGCTGGCCGGACCCTAACAATACAAGATATGGGGGCTCCAGCAGCAAGCAGGGAGGGAGAGGGTTGACCCCAGTCTTTAAGAAAAGTCACCAAGTGGCTGGCTCAGGGGGTTGGGCATGAAATATAGACCCTTGTTCTTCTAGGTTACCAATTCCAGTGCAGCCTCAGGGCAGAAGCAAGGAGCAGGGTGGATCAGAGGGCTCAAGAGATAATGGGATATGGAGCTGTCCGCTCTCTCTCTCTCTCTCTTTGTCTATGGTGTTTTTAAAGTACCTTTCACTATGGATTTTAAGTGCCAGACCTCTAGGTTGCCAGTTCAAGTCAGGCATTGGCACTCTACGTTACCAGCCCCAGCAGTGAGGCCAAACACTGAACAGGTCATGGAACGTGAACTCCCCGCTCCTCCCTAGAAGGAGTTGCTTCAGAGCAGTGGAAGGCAGAGAGGCCTTCAGTCTTCAGGCTGTCAATTTGGCACCACTCACCAGCATCGAGTTCACTCTGAAAGGAGTTTCTCTCACAGAGCAGCTTGAGTGCTGAGGAACAGGCACCCACCACAGAGATCAGTCCAACAGGAAAGGCTGGATCTCAGGGCTAACCATGCTGAGATGTTTCCTAATTATGTTTCCATGACTAGAGCTGGCTGCTCCTGTCTGGAACAAATTGGTGGCCAAGCCTGATTATGTGATTGATCAAAGCAAGGCTGCGAAGTCCCCACTGGGTTAAGGTGAACGGAGGAGGGTGAAGGATCTGCTGGGGACCAGGCTCTTTTAGTCTCCCTTGCTTGCAAAGTCAATGAACCATCAGCGCCTTGTGAGTCACACTGGGACAGCTCTTCACAGACCAGACATTTCACAGCGCTAGTCACAGATGCATTTATCTTGGTAAACACAAGGCAACTTCCCTATAGCAAAGCCTACACAAGGAAGGCAATGTGTGTGCTGTGCACACTGCTGATGAGACACATCCCCAATGCTGTGGGGTTCGGATGCAGACCTCAACCAACCTGTGATGGGGCACGTACCCCACACAGGCCCAGAAGGGGTTACCGTGGGCATGAGAGGCCAATTAACATACCCGGCAGCACCTGCAAGAGAGAGGGACAGAGAAAGCTAGGCTGAACTGATCATGAAGACCAGCTGGGGAGGGGCTGGGTGGTGATTATAAAGCTGGGAAGTTTGTAATAGAAAGGGGCTGCCAGGAGAGAGTCTGCACTCACTCTTGGGGAAACAGAAGAAGTAAGAAGCCATCCAGGGAGGCAGCAAGGAGTAAACCTTGCTGTCAAACTACCGAGTTTCTGGGCAGGAACCAAGAGTAGACAGAATCCCCAAGACAGTAAGGACCACAGAGCCCAGAGACAGAGGGAAGACATGCTGTAAGGTCTTTGGACTATAGCTTGGCTGGACTCTGTTATCCTGGAAGGGGTGGACTAAAGCACTACCTGACTGGAGGGCCAAGCTGCAGGAAGAGAGACCACCACAGCGACGGCACAACCGTTGGCAGTGGGTGCCACTGGGGAGACAGCCGCTACACCATGCCTGGCCACAAGGAGGTGCACCTGCAGTGAGTGAACCCCGTGACACAGCCTAGGGATGCAAACGTGCATGGCAAGGCTAAGGGCCTGAACTGCAGCTCCCAGACGGGAGCCCTGCACTTGGGTGCAAGTGCTATTAGAGAGGTTCCACTGTCTCAGCCAGCTGCATGTGCCATGCAAAGAACGTGTGTGCAAGTGAGTGAGGGACTACGCTGTCAGCTGCCAGGGGGAGCTGGGTGAGGAAGCTCTCTGAATAAAAATGGGGGCCTGACCAGCCATTTTGCAAGGAAAATACAAAGTATTCTGCACTTGCCCTTGTCTTGTCCGACATGACAAGAAGCCTATGGCTGGGAAGGGCGTGCCTCCTCTCAAATTCAGCATCAATGTTTGCCTTGCTTTGTTCCTCACACTTTCCCAACTGAACTCCCCAGCAGACATATTTCAGAAAGCAGCTGCCTCCCTTTATTGGGAAAGGGACAGTTGCCTCTCATTGGCTCACCTCACTACAACATAAAGGAACAGGTGAAATGCAGATCAGCTGGGAAGGGTAGGAAGACACTAGTCCTGGTCCCCACCTGCCCAATGCTGCCCTGACAACTCTGTGTGCCTCGGTAGTCAGGGAGGTGTCTGATGCCTTCTGGGAACAGTTGAGGGGATACAGACAACTTCCTAGCCTAGAAGGGGCTAACACACACATAGTTCCCTTCCCCCAGCTGTTCTGTGGAACATCCTTAATTGACGGTGAGTGAACTCTGCCACGGATAAAAAGGGAGGGGAGGGACGAGGCGTCCAGACTTCAGACGAGCGGAGGGACAGATTAAGTACAATTGATTTTATGCTGTAGCTCTTTGATAGCTAGTCAACCAAGTGGTGCTTTGAGGCTCATCAATAGTGCACAGGGGAAAAGGCTGGCAGCACAGACTCAATCAACACTCACAGATTGGGAAGGGAGGGTTGACACATCATTCAATGGCTCAAAAACCTTCCCCCCGGCCTGTTCTCAGCCCTTTCAGGTGGTAATATCTTGCTTTCCTCCAGTCCCTTTCATGTCAAGGAACCCAAAATGCTTTATCAACTTCCATACATAGAAAACACTTCACCCTTCACTGAAATGCTGCCACCTCTGGGATGAAACATGGCAGCTGTTTAATAGTGTGTAGCAACATTATACAACTGTTTAGGACAGGAAGTGATGAGGAAAACTGTTCTCAGTTTCAACGACAGAGGGGACTAGATTTAGGGAAGGAGATTTAGGGAAGCAGAATATAATGACGCAATTGGAATCTGAGAAGCACACCAAGGTTAACACTGTGACTCTTGCAAACTCTTTAATAACCATGATCTGCTATGACCTCTGTTCTATGGCTCTTTCAAAAGATGCTATCCAAAGCCATGCAGAGACCCCTAAAACTTGTTAGGGACTGTCAAGGTTCCTTCCCCACTCTGAACTCTAGGGTACAGATGTGGGGACCTTCATGAAAATCTCCTAAGCTTACTTTTACCAGCTTAGGTTTAAACTTCCCCAAGGTACAAACTATTTTACCTTTTGCCCTTGGACTTTCGCTGCCACCACCAAATGTCTAACACCGGTTACTGGGAACAAGTCCGTTTGGAAACATCTTTCCCGCCAAAATCCTCCCAAATCTTACACCCCCTTTCCTGGGGAAGATTTGATAAAAATCCTCACCAATTTGCATAGGTGAACACAGACCCAAACCCTTGGATCTTAAGAACAATGAAAAAAACATTCAGTTTCTTAAAAGAAGAATTTTAATAGGAGTAAAAAGAATCACCTTTGTAAAATCAGGATGGTAAATACATCTATCTCAAAACATAGAGAATCCCTCTAGGCAAAACCTTAAGTTACAAAAAGACACAAAAACAGGAATATCCATTCCATTCAGCACAGCTTATTTTCTCAGCCATTTAAAAAAAACAGAATCTAACGCACATCTAGCTAGATTACTTACTAAGTTCTAACACGCCATTCCTGTTCTGTCCCCAGCGAAAGCATCACACAGAGAGAGAGAGAGGCTTTGTTTCTCCCTCCCCCCAGCTTTTGAAAGTATCTTGTCTCCTCATTGGTCATTTTGGTCAGGTGCCAGCGAGGTTATCCTAGCTTCTTAACCCTTTACAGGTGAAAGGGTTTTTCCTCTGGCCAGGAGGGATTTTAAAGGTGTTTACCCTTCCCTTTATATTTATGACAGGGACGTAAGCTAAATTCCAACAATGTTTCAACTTAAAGGCAAAAGTCCCACCAGCACCCCCACTTTAGAGAAGGTTAAAGTCCTGCCAAAATGCAGAAGAGAGAAGAGGAAGGATGCTGTGTTAGAAGGTGACTCTGTTTCCTAGGATAACATGAATTGCCATCATGGAACAAACCAACAGTCCGCCTATTATCTGAGCAAGGTACTCACCCAGTGTCCTGTCTCCTACAACGAACCACAGCACAGACTGCAGAGAAAGATGTGAACTCCCTTTAGTCAATCCATACTACTCTGCAATCCTACAGGGTAGATGGGTTGGGGGGAACCTTTCTGATCCCAGCAAGTGGTCATCTCTTATGCCCTGAAGCACAAGAATTGAGAGTTCTCTCTCAGATGTGCCACCGCAGATGCTGTTCTATTTATGTGCGTGTCATCCCTTTTTGGTTCTTCATGGACGATCAGCCTCAGCGATACCACGTCTAATAACATCACCATTTCCATCTCTATGCAACACCCTCAGCATCTGACCTCAGAGATGGGTGACAATTTACCTCATTGACGTCGATGCTGTTCCTCTCCATATAGGCCCTGTCATTCACCTGCCCACCTTCCACAAACTCCATGAGAAGGACGCGCCTGGTAGACAGCTCCCAGTAGATCCTAGGGACCTGGAATGGGACAATGGAACGTTCGGCCAAATCATGGGACAGCAACAGCAAGGGAATCATGCACCAGTGAGGAAAAGAGGAAGGAAGAAAGGAACTTTATAGTGGAGGTGAAAAGGGACCCATGTTCTCTCCCTACATGCAACAAGGGATGCCAACACATCCACCCACATGGGTGCTTTTCCTTGGTTACTTTAACTGCATTTAATGCTGATGAAAAGCACTGGAGACCACAGGCCTCTCCCCTCAGCACAGTGAGTGTGGGCAGAGACAACGCACCTAGACATAATACCAGGCACTTTAAAACCACAACGGTCTCAGCAACTCCATCTCCTGTCCACATATAAGGCCTGACTCTCCAAGGCACTGAGCACTTGCGACATCCACTGTTGTTCGTCGGTGTTGTTCGACGATCAGCCCTTCTAAGGGTCAGACATTTAACTATTACCTGTTGCATGCGTCTGAATCACACTGTCAGTTCCTCCAGGCAAGAACCCCAGTTCTTATTTGTTGTGCACAGTGCATACTTACACAGCTCTATAAATGATAAGTAATCATCATTAGTATCTCGACGGTGCCCTTTGGAACATCAATGGGCCCAGGCAGACAAGCGCCATGCACTTCAGGCTGTCAGCAATTGAAACGGGAGAAAAATTAAGCCTCACAAATAAGGGGTTTGTCACGGAAACCCTGGGAGACCCGTAGGCATCTCATTGCACATGTGACATTGTCACACAACCGCAAAAAACGCCACAGTGCTTTCTGCTCAAGCTGCAGTAAATCGGGCTGAGTGAAGTAACTGGCCCCAGTGTTACACGGAGACTCGGCATAACTGGAGTCCTAAACCAGCTTGGCTCCTTTTCCATAAGCACCAGCTTGCATCTCCTACCACGTTCTGTGCAGGCTGAGACTCCTGCTGTCGCCGAGCGAGCCAGATTGCCAATGCTCCCACTGGAAAGAGCTTCACCTCACGGCACCCTCCAGTAGCAGGGCTAAGTGGGAGCCACCTTAGCTGAATGGATACTCTACACTACGGAGTGGGCCCACTACCGTCCACAGCAAGGGTCCATGACCCTGAGGCAAGCCTGGGAGAGGGAAGCAGTGCTGCCCACCTAGTATGACTGAGGCCAGGGGAACCAGCCATGCCATTGTAGCTCATCACAACCCCTAAGCTGACTGCATTTGTTTTATAACTTCAGTTCTGAGGGGCAGTGGTTAGTGAAAGTGCCTCCAACCTCATCTGCTGCCCTCTAGAACTCCAGTTCTTGTTCTCCTCACAGGTCCATGAATACTCGTCACTCCTGACCTGCAGCCTTCCCTGCTATTCCAGTCCTATGCCCACCACACCTCAATCCTGTCCCCTAGCAGCCCCTGCTATTCTGTCCCGGGTCCCTTTCAGCCAGCTCTTCCAGGGCCCCTCAGTCCTGCTGTGCAATGCTCCCTACAGCCATCATGTGTTGGCTGCCTGGGATTTGAAGCCATATGTCCAACATGAAAGACAAGGGCACTTACACTCAGTCTCCCCTAGATCCATCCCATCTGGACTTTGATTATTTTGAAACTTGTCAGGAAGTTAAAAGCCCCACAGCCACTGGACACGGACTCCAAAATTAACAGGTTCCCAAGCTCCTGCAGTTACCTGCAGCACTAGCTCCTAAACACACTGATCCCAATGGCCTTAGAGGATTTCAATTCCAAGCTGACACTCATCCCCATCTTGAGATTTACAGTGGAGGGTTATAAGGGTTACTAAGCCCCATACAAGCATTTGGAGATGTGAGACAAACATTTTGGTGATTCTTGAATTACTCACAGATGTTTGGCTATAATGCCAGTGCATGGAAACAATTTATCTCTGGCTTTAAAAGCTCAACTGGGTTCACAGCAAAAATCCACTCCCTAGCTTAGTTGTGTGTTAAGGAAAATTAATGATACAGGAGCCCAAATCTCCTGTTGCCTACGTGTTGATGAACACATCTCAGAATCAGCAGGTCAGATGGGAGAATCCACTATTTAGCCATCTTGCCATCTGTTATTGTTACCTGTATAAATATCCTGACAGTTCTTTAAACCATGAGGACCTGATTGGCCATGTCCATGGGGATTTACTCCATAATATCCTACTTACACAGCGATGGACACAGCTCTCCAAGATGCATCACTTTTGATAAGCATCTCCTCAGCAGAATTGTTGGTCCTTGGTCTCCTGCCACCCCAATGTCCTACTGGGTTGTAACTGTGTCTAGGGAAAAGCAGTCACATGATGCCACTGAGCTCCAAAAGGATCGTCTCATGTCCACAGCCAGGATATGAGGAATGGCAGGACAGGCAGGAGGGACGAGGGAAGCAACACCCTGCAAAATCTGATGAAAACTCACATGGTCTTGGGCATCTGTCACTTCCACCAGGAAGTGAAAGGCAAAGGGAGAGAATTGTGCTGATGCATGCGTGCATATGTGCTTGTGTCATGTGAGTGCATTTGTTCGTACGTGTGTGTGTGTGTGCAAATGCATTTGCATGCCAGTGTCTGAGTGTGCATATGAAAAGGTGTGTTTGTATGCACATGTGGAAGCATGAGGATGGGCGTTGTGCATGCGCATTTCAGTGTGCGTATGTGGGGTGAATTTGTGCACACCCTGAACATTTCAGTGGGGAACCTGTGGGCGTACGCACATACACACATGGCTGTCTATATGGTGATGAGCATGAGAGGACTACGTAAGTGTGCATGTGGGCAGATAAGTGTGGTGGTTTTTGAGGAGACAGATGTGTGTGTTGCTGTAGCTGTGCATCAGTACATAGGGTGGACACAGTGTGTGCATAAGGGAGTTGTGTGTTTGGCTATGGATGTGCACACCTGGAGAGGGGTTCTGTACGTACACTGGGTGATGAGGGTGTCTGTGTGCAGTGGGGGTGGACTCAAGGGGAAGTGTCCTTCCTCCCACTGCAATATGCATGGGCTCTCTCGCTCAGCATACCTGTCCCAACCTGACTTCATTAGTTACAGCCCAGCTCTTCTGTTTGAACTCCATTTCTAGCCCTTGCTTCAGAGGAAACCCAGGAAAGATGCCATCAGATGGCCCAGCAGCTAATGGCAAATTCACAGCGCTCATGACGAGGCGAAGAATTGATGGAATCAATCTCCCTGGCCCAGGAGGTGACAATCTAACCCAGATGTGAGCAGGGCTGGCTGGCTCAGAGACGATGAGTCACAGGGTACAGGGACTTTCATCCCTAAATCCAAAGTTTGAACCAGCCCAGCGTGGTAGTGACAGAAAGCTGTTACCATCTGCCAGGTCTTCAGTGGCCTGCAGTACGAAAACGAGTTGGTGAGTCTCAACTCAGTTCCTAGCTGGTCTCAGCAGAGAAGCCCAGCACCGACTGGGCCATGGGAACTGAACTCCCCTCTCACTCCACCTCATTCCTCCAGGTCACGGATGAGGCACATTGATGGGCCTGATCGGGCCGTCAGTCTCCAGCACTGGTGATCCAGCACTATCACCAGCATTACATTCACTTCAAAACAGAAGATTGTTGCTATACATCATTGTCCTCCCGCAGTGAGCTGATGTGCCATCCCTGACTCCTGCCTGCGCATGCACATAAATTAGCACATACACGTGTGACATGCACGCGCTCTCCTACCTTCAGGAAATCAAAGTCCTTGAGCATGTGGGCCACCTTTTCAGCATTCCTCCCCTCATTGAGGAAATCCAACTCCAGGGGCAAATTCTTCTTAGCTTCATCCACCAGCCACATGAACTCAAAGTCTGGGAAGATCTGCTTCACGGTCAGCAAGAGAATCTGAAATCAAGAAAGTGACGGACCAGCTGCACCACTGCTCCCGAGCTGCTCAGCAGGCAGCATTACAGGACCCGGCAGCAATACACAGCTCCCAGCACCCAGAGCTGCACCTGGCTGCTTTCCTCTCCAGTCAGGAGCCCCTTGCTCTTAACTGAGGCTGAGTACAGCTCCCACCTTCAGTGCTCCGAACCTGGCAAGGGAGAGAACGAGTCACAGGAAGTGCCTGTCCCCTACCTACCCCTGTTGTCACAGGGCAAACCTGCTTTGTCCCACATTGCCTGAGGACCAAAAAACCAAACCGCTCCAAATACCTCTGGGGCTAATGCACTGTCATGGTGCAACAGGGCAATGCAATGGCCTTCTCCTGGAAGACAAGGTCTGGTCTGCTGCACCCGCACTAGCTGTGACCAACATGCCTGCTGAGCTGTTAAATGGTAGGAAAGCCACCCAAGGGAAGCAGTAGGAGCCCCACTGCATGGTGCGTTTAAAACTAGACAAGGCAAAGCCCTGGAGGATAGGCTGTATGGTGTGATCACTCTGGTCCCTGAAGGGGTCAGACTAAGTGACCCATAAGGTCTTTTTTGAATGTCTGATTCCTGTGATTTGATGAATCACTGTTCAGTTTCATTTAATGGCCTTCAGCTAATGTGAAATAGGAACATCTAAAATAAGGCCTGTCACCTTTACGTTACTCCTTACGCTGCTAAGCAAGAACTTCGCGGACACAGGAAAATGCCACTGGGCAGTTCAGAAATGAAGGCCAATTTTCTTTACAGATAGAAGGCTGCAGCCCTTGCAAAAACACTCCCTTCGAGGGTCAGAGCCCACCCTCAGCTGTCCTGGGGTTTTGACTTATTAACCTGTCAGACTGAAATTGGCAATGCTGCCTAAGGGATCTGGATACCCAGTTCCCATTAAAATGAATAGTTACTGGGCAGTCAGACTCCTTAGGCGACTTTGCAAATCTTAACTTAAATGTTTAATGGACATTTCTGTTTACACAAATACTTAATAAAGTACAAGACCAGAAAGAGGAAATCTAGGGGGGCAAGTGATGGACAGTCCTTCCTAGAGGAAATAGAGGATGGCCCAGCAAGATGGTTCTTCAAATACAAGAGACTGCATTTGGTGGCATAATCCTAGTTATAAAATGTTCTAGCAAAAAATTCCTGTGTTCAGTTAAGGGACACAGTCAGCATAAAACTCAAGTAAAGCTGTGTAAATTGCTGCAGCTCTACTGATTTCAGTAGCCAACTGACAGCAGCTGAGGATCTGGACCCATATCTTTAAAAAAAAAAAAATTCAGTTTGTTATTAAAGCCACCTGAGAGTCCTAAAATGAAAAGACTTTATAAAAAGTAATTCACTTTGCATGGTTTATACCATCTGTTTTGTTCTCCACTAAGCCAGGAAAATGAAAATAGACCCGTCTGTGTGTGAATCTAGACTGTTTCACTTCCTGGCTCAACACTGTGAGTTAGGGTTTCCTGCACTGCAGTGGGAATGTTTGCAACACACAGAAAAGCAGATACCATTGAAATGTAAAACAAAAATAAATTAATGAACCATTTCTGCTCCTGTTCAGCTGTGTGAAACCATTTATTCACACCCCCCTCCAACTTCTCTTATCTAAATGTCAGTCCTAAACTCAGTCTACGGTGTCCTTTTAAAAATGTAATCACTGGGTTTCAGATCTTATTGAATGATTTTCTCCCATTATGTCTGGGGGCATAAATTCTCTCAAAGTTATGTCACCCAAATGAAATGTAACCAGTGATCTCCGTGTACATCTGCACAAAAACTTTCCAGGGCTGCAGGATTACTGCACTA
The DNA here is from genome assembly GCF_965140285.1 of Lepidochelys kempii. Taxonomy (NCBI): domain Eukaryota; kingdom Metazoa; phylum Chordata; order Testudines; family Cheloniidae; genus Lepidochelys; species Lepidochelys kempii. The sequence continues at coordinate 93,704,423 of NC_136385.1, read as the reverse complement.
ATGCTTGTGAGCCGAACATTTACACGCTGTTTTCTGCTTTTTAAAATAATGATTCAAGTCGATTTAATGACTTTAAAATTAACAAGGACATACTTAATAACAATTTGTCTGGCCCTTTTCAAGAGCTGTCTAGAATACAGTCCTGGAATAAGGTGGATGTAGGGAGAGTTGAGTGGGATCTCCCTCTGGATTTATCAGGTGCTGTCCTGATTTTTAAAGAGTCAGCAATGATGCTATGGAACCCGCAAATAAAGGCAGTGAAATTGTAAATTTTCCATCCAGCTTTTCTGATTCTCTCTCATCACTCTCTGTAGGAGACTGTATCAATCAGTATTTAAATGGTCCTAAATGCGACCTCCTATCTAGTTGCAAAGTATGTGTAATTCTTAAAGGGCCAGATCCTCAGATGATGTAAATCAGCATGAATCTAAACAGAGTCTGAAAAAACCCATGGCAAAGGCCAGGCACAGGCACACAACCCTACAATAACAGCAAGCCAACGTGTGCAGCTCAGCACTTACAAGAAACCTTTCAAAAACAAGACAATATATGCCGGGAGCATTCATGAGCAACTGTACAGTAACAAGCACTAGCATTCACAACAACCTAGCACTCACAAGTGACCCTACAGTAATGTGAGTGCATACGTAACAGACGCTTGCTGGCATCCCTACTGGGACAAACCAGAGTATGTGAACAGGAAGGAGAATAATACATTTCAGGAAGGAAATAGATTTTTTTAGTTTCAAGCTTTCCAAAACAGAGAAGAAAGAGTCGTAAATGTATTTATTTAAATGTCTCCTAATAGTCCAACTGGCAAAAAGAAATCCAATCCAGCACGTCACAGCTACACACTGGGGAATGTGCTGGTAACTGCCTATGTTAATGGAGAGAATGTGCCGCTGGGTATATCTACACAGCCCGCTGGCCCAGACTTCACAGCCCGAGCCGCAACTTCAAAGCACTGTCTACACAGCTATTTTTAGGGCCCTAGCGTGAGCCCCACTAATCCAAGTCTGTCCACCCAAGCTGGGAGGCTCACTCCCATGGGCTGTGTAGACCTACTTGAGGGTCTGGACCCTGGATCCTTCACACACAATTTCCTCTTGTCCCGATCTCACACTTTGTCATCTTTCTTGTTCTTCCTCCTGCCCTGACTCTACTCAGCCTCTTCCATGTGGTCCTGGACTTAAGCGAAGCATGCCATGGTCATCCTGGTAGCCTCTATGTAACTCACACGCAAAGTGCAGAAGAGATCTCGTCAGAGTGACTGATGCAATCAGAAATATCAGTCAAAGGGAATAATTTTTTCATTGTAACTCTTACAGCCCTGACTGCAAGGAAACCTGCAGGCTGAGCAGGTCTGACCATGCCAGGGGCACATTCCTCCTCCTCTTCGCTATTGCAACTCTCTGCTCCTCAGCCTGCCCAGGTCCTGCTCTCTGGACCCCTGAATGTGCAGGATGCCACTGCCCACTTTCTCACAAGCACAGGAGAACACAACCTCTTCATCCCCATGATCAGACAACTCTAGTTACTCCCCATGCATTTCAGAATCCAGTCAGAAAATGCCCTCTTTGGGCCAGATCCCAAAGTTAACTGGAGTTGGGCCAGTGTAAGGATTTCAGGACTTGGCCTCTTGTTTCTGAAACCTCCATGGACTTACTCAGGTCTTTCTCACAGACCTTTTCGCTCTCTTCTTTTTCCCCTCCCCCCAGCTCCCTTTCTCCCCATCTGCTCATCCAGCACTAGACTCCAATCCCTCCATCCACACAATCTCATCCCTGACAGTGCAGCCCTCACTGATTTTGTGTTTTATTTTTGTAAGGCTCTAACCATATAATTTATCTTTGTAGAGCGTTTTGGGATACAGGGCGCAGGTCATTATGCTCATACCCCAATAGAGATCAGTGGTATCTACCATCTGGGTGAATCTGGCCCATCAAGGGCCACCTAGAGTGAATTTGGCCCAGCATGTTTGCACGGAAGGTGCTCTGGCTTACCTCCATCAACAAAATGTCCTTGGCGCTTTGAGCCTGAACTTTCGGGTGCTGGACTTTCACTGCCACTGTCCTCCCATCCTGCAGCACCGCCTTGTGGACCTGGGCCAGGGATGCTGCTCCCAGGGGAGTGTCCTCAAAACTCACAAAGAGCTCTTTGATCTGCCAGGAGAAGAGGAAGAGAAGTGAGCACACTTGCAAGGATTAACAGAGCCAGTCCCACAGGGAAACCTCCTAGAGACTGAAACCCTACATCCACAGACCAGGTACAGCATGGGTCGTGGCTCTGCCGCTTATCCCTTCCATTCCACCCCTGTTCCTCATCCCTGACCTGATGGGGCCCCTCTAGAGCCTAGTCAGTACTTGACACCATTGTGGTGACTGCCAACAAGAAAGTGGGGGCTCCGACTGTGATGCTGCCAATTGTGAGCAGAACACCTGTGTCACTAGGCACTGGACAGAGACCCAGCAGTTCCTTCACACAAGATATTTAACAGCCAGCAGGTGGCAACGACTTTCAGTCACTGCTGATGCTAACCCCAAGCTGTTTGTGTGCAGAATGGGGTGATTACAGTGGGCACCGGGCAGGAGTTGCCTATGCTGGGTGAGGGGCCAAACTGTCTGTCCCTTTACACAGAATTCCATATTTTTATTTAACATTACACTACATGGCACATCATAAGATCCTGAATACCTTGGTGGCACTTACATTGTAGAAGGGATATCAGAAGACTATCATGTGCTTTGTTAACGCCAGCTATGTCACCATGCATTATTAATTTGTGGCTGGCGGCTAGCTTGGCTGTTGGGTTACTGAACTATTGTTTGCCCTTCCATAGATCTGGGTTTCAAATATTTTTAGGCCACAGGTAGCTCTCCAAGGGGCATTTTCTCAGTCCCAAAATTCAGATGATTGACAGTCTCAGGAAAGGCCCAGGACAGGATAGCAAGGCATGTGGTGGGGCAGACGAGATGTGTCTCAGCAGCACTATGCGTGAGAGGCCCAGCATTGGAATAGCCAGGTGGGTTGTGGGTCAGGAGTAAGCCTGATCAAGTCTGTGGGTATAGGGAACCCAGGTTTGGAGCAGTTCTGGGATGGTGTCTCAGTTCAGGACAGAGATGCATCAGCAGAGCTGGGTGGGGGGTGCTTGCCCAACCTCTTTTTCCACTGTGCTTGGCTCGCACTAATGTGAACAGTGGAGAAGCACATAATTTATGGGGAGTGAGGGGGGAAACTGAGTGCCCCTGCATTTTTATCCCCTGCTGTCATAAATATAAAGGGAAAGGTAAACCCCTTTAAAATCCCTCCTGGCCAGAGGAAAAATCCTCTCACCTGTAAAGGGTTAAGAAGCTAAAGGTAACCTCGCTGGCACCTGACCAAAATGACCAATGAGGAGACAAGATACTTTCAAAAGCTGGGAGGAGGGAGAAAAACAAAGGGTCTGTGTCTATCGGTATGCTGCTTTTGCCGGGGACAGAACAGGAATGGAGTCTTAGAACTTTTAGTAAGTAATCTAGTTAGGTATGTGTTAGATTACGGTTTCTTTAAATGGCTGAGAAAAGAGTTGTGCTGAATAGAATGACTATTCCTGTCTGTGTGTCTTTTTTGTAACTTAAGGTTTTGCCTAGAGGGATTCTCTATGTTTTGAATCTAATTACCCTGTAAGGTATCTACCATCCTGATTTTACAGAGGTGATTCCTTTACTTCTATTAAAAGTCTTCTTGTAAGAAAACTGAATGTTTTTTCATTGTTCTAAGATCCAAGGGTTTGGGTCTGTGGTCACCTATGCAAATTGGTGAGGATTTTTACTAAACCTTCCCCAGGAAGTGGGGTGCAAGGGTTGGGAGGATTTTGGGGGGAAAGATGTGTCCAAACTACGTTTCCCAATAAACCCAGATAAAAGTTTGGTGGTGGCAGTAGAAATCCCAGGGCAAAGGGTAAAATTCATTTGTACCTTGGGGAAGTTTTAACCTAAGCTGGTAAAAGTTAGGAGGTTTTCATGCAGGTCCCCACATCTGTACCCTAGAGTTCAGAGTGGCGAAGGAACCTTGACATGGTGGCAGAGTGGTGGGATTAACCTGAAATCCTTTTGAGATCAATTTGAGATTTTTTGAACCAGAAAAACAGATTTTAAAAAGGACATATTTTTTTTTCCTTTGGAGCTGCTGGAAAGGAGGTCCAACTGAAAGCAGCCAGTTTTTTCTCTGCTTTGGGGCCAGAGCAGAGAGAAAAGGGGATTATCTTCATGAATTGCAGGTTTTCTTTGCCTGGAGGCAGAGTAGTTAACCTCCTGCAGGGAAATTCACAGTCTTCGCAAACCAGAGGTTTTTTTTGTTTTTCCCTAAAAGTAAATAGGGGGGTGTTCTACCCATTTGCCTGGAGACAAAAGTGGCAGGGTTTGGGGTTTTTTTACGATTTTGGGGTTTTTTTTACAAGGAGCACAGGTTTGAAAAGGATTTTTTTTTCCTTTGGGCTGCTGGTAAGCAGGTTTCCAAGTAGTTGGAGGTTTTTTGCTTTGATTTGGGGCCAGAGCAGAGACAAAGGGAATTGTCTTTTTCTGTAGGCTGACAATCACTATCAGAGAATAGGTATCCTATTCCAGCACAGCAAAATTTTACAGCCAAGTTTTGTTTGTTTATTTCTAAACCTCGGGTGTAAAGTTAGTTAAAAACAGAGAGGTTAGGATGACAGAATCCACGGCTCAACAAAAGCTGGAATTAGCCAGATTTCAGGCTGAAGAAAAACAAATGGAACATGAAAGACAGATAGAACTCATGCGGCTGGAGAAGGAGGTACAGGAGGCTGCCCACAGGAGGGAAATGGAGGCAAGGAAGCATGTGTAGGAGAAGAAGGAAAAAGAGAGGAAGCATGTGGAGGAGAAGGAAAAAGAGAGGAAGCATGAACTGGAGATGGAGAAGGTAAAGGCTCAGCAGAATATACCAACAAACCCTAGCAATCCTTCTCCAGGTACCACTTCCCATCCCAGAAAGTTCCCCACCTACAAGGCAGGCGATGATACGATGAGGCAGGCGATGATACTTAGAAAACTTCGAAAGGGCCTGCCTTGGGTACAGCATCTCTACTGACCAACACATGGTAGAGCAGTGGACCCTTAGCTGAGGTGGCGGCTGAAATGCCTAAAGAACACATGAACAAGTATGAACTGTTTAAATACAAGGCAAGAGTCAGAATGGGAATAACACCCGAGCATTCTCGTCGGAAGTTCAGAGCCCTAAGGTGGAAACCAGACGTGTCATTTACCCGACATGCCTACCACATTATGAAACATTGGGATGCCTGGATATCAGGAGCAAGTGTTGAATTTCCAGTAAATTTGCCCTTCCTAATGCAAATAAAACAATTCTTAGAGGGTGTTCCTGAGGAAATAGAAAGATACATCCTAGATGGGAAGCCCAAAACTGTAATCGAAGCAGGAGAGATTGGAGCCAGATGGGTGGAGGTGGCCGAGAAGAAGAAAACTGGTCGCAGTTGGAGCGGAGACCAGAAGGGACAACCCCAGACCACACCCTATTACCAGGGGCCGCCCAAGGCCCCACCTACCTCCCAAAGAACCCTCCAGACACCTTATCATCCCACCACCCCGTTCTCCAGCAAACCACCTCGCCCCAGTGACCCGTCAGCTGGACGATGTTTTAAATGTAACGAGCCGGGGCATGTAAAGGCCAATTGCCCCAAGAACCCCAACAGATTACAGTTCATTGCACCGGAATCACACGAAAGATCCGCAGGCCCAGATACCTCCCAGATACCCTTGGAGCGGAGGGAAACTGTGAGTGTGGGCAGGAAGAAGGTCACCGCGTGGAGGGACACCAGAGCACAAGTGTCAGCTATCCATGCTTCCTTAGTGGATCCCAATTTAATCAACCCAGAGATCCAAGTGACGATTCGACCCTTCAAGTTCAACTCTTTCAATTTGCCTACAGCCAAGTTGCCTGTCCAATACCAGGGCTGGTCAGGAACGTGGACTTTTGCAGTCTATGATGATTATCCCATCCCCATGCTGTTGGAGGAAGACTTGGCCAATCATGTGAAGCTAGTCAAGAGGGTGGGAATGGTCAGCCGCAGCAAGGCTAAACAAGCCGTGAGGCCTAGCTCTGTTCCGGAAACTTCTATCAGGACCCGGTCAGAGGTGATGGACCCGGACGCCAGGCCAATGTCTGCAATAGCAGTAGTAGATCCAGTCCCAGAGACCCAGACGAAACCAGTCCCAGAACCGGAACCAGCGGAACAACCAGCACCAGACCCATTGCCAGCACTGAATCCAGTATTTGCAACCTCAACACCAGAGGGCCACACCGAACCTGAACCAGCAGCAGCCCATAACCCTACACAAGAGGCTCAGCCAGAGCCTGAACCCCAACATAGTGTCCCAGTGGAGAGCGTTTCACAGTCAACGAAAACAGCCCCATCCCCTACATCGCTTCCAGAGGGACCAAGCATAGGTCCACAATCCAATGAGGAACTGATGTCTCCAGCATCAAGGGAACAGTTCCAGACCGAACAGGAAGCAGATGAAAGCCTCCAGAGAGCTTGGACGGCGGCACGGAGCAACCCACCGCCTCTCAGCTCTTCTAATCGATCCAGGTTTGTTGTAGAAAGAGGACTTTTATACAAGGAAACTCTTTCTGGTGGACACCAGGAAGACTGGCATCCTCAGAGACAGTTGGTAGTTCCAACTAAACACCGGGCCAAGCTCTTGAGCTTAGCTCACGATCACCCTAGTGGCCATGCTGGGGTGAACAGGACCAAAGATCGTTTGGGGGGGGGTCATTCCACTGGGAGGGAATGGGCAAGGATGTTTCTACCTATGTCCGGTCTTGTGAAGTATGCCAAAGAGTGGGAAAACCCCAAGACCAGGTCAAAGCCCCTCTCCAGCCACTCCCCATCATTGAAGTTCCATTTCAGTGAGTAGCTGTGGATATTCTGGGTCCTTTTCCGAAAAAGACACCCAGAGGGAAGCAGTACATACTGACTTTTGTGGATTTTGCCACCCGGTGGCCGGAAGCAGTAGCTCTAAGCAACACCAGGGCTAAAAGTGTGTGCCAGGCACGAGCAGACATTTTTGCCAGGGTAGGTTGGCCCTCCGACATCCTCACAGATGCAGGGACTAATTTCCTGGCAGGAACTATGGAAAACCTCTGGGAAGCTCATGGGGTAAATCACTTGGTTGCCACTCCTTACCACCATCAAACAAATGGCATGGTGGAGTAGTTTAATGGAACTCTGGGGGCCATGATACGTAAATTCGTAAATGAGCACTCCAATGATTGGGACCTAGTGTTGCAGCAGTTGCTCTTTGCCTACAGAGCGGTACCACATCCCAGTTTAGGGTTTTCCCCATTTGAACTTGTATATGGCCGTGAGGTTAAGGGGCCATTATAGTTGGTGAAGCAGCAATGGGAGGAATTTACACCTTCTGCAGGAACTAACATTCTGGACTTTGTAACCAACCTACAAAACACCCTCCGAACCTCTTTAGCCCTTGCTAGAGAAAACTTACAGGATGCTCAAAAAGAGCAAAAAGCCTGGTATGATAAACATGCCAGAGAGCGTTCCTTCAAAGTAGGGGACCAGGTCATGGTCTTAAAGGCGCTCCAGGCCAATAAAATGGAAGCATCATGGGAAGGGCCATTCACGGTCCAGGAGCGCCTGGGAGCTGTTAATTATCTCATAGCATTCCCCACCTCCAACCGAAAGCCTAAGGGGTACCATATTAATTCTCTAAAGCCCTTTTATTCCAGAGAATTAAAGGTTTGTCAGTTTACAGCACAGGGAGGAGACGACGCTGAGTGGCCTGAAGGTGTCTACTACGAAGGGAAAAGTGCTGGTGGTGTGGAAGAGGTGAACCTCTCCATGACCCTTGGGCGTATGCAGCGACAGCAGATCAAGGAGCTGTGCACTAGCTACGCGCCAACGTTCTCAGCCACCCCAGGACTGACTGAACGGGCATACCACTCCATTGACACAGGTAATGCTCAGCCAATTAAAGTCCAACCTTACCGGTTGTCTCCTCAAGCTAAAACTGCTATAGACCGGGAGATCCAGGATATGTTACAGATGGGTGTAATCTGCCCCTCTGGAAGTGCATGGGCATCTCCAGTGGTTCTAGTTCCCAAACCAGATGGGGAGATACGTTTTTGCGTGGACTACTGTAAGCTAAATGCTGTAACTCGCCCAGACAACTATCCAATGCCACGCACAGATGAACTATTAGAGAAACTGGGATGAGCCCAGTTCATCTCTACCTTGGATTTAACCAAGGGGTACTGGCAGGTACCGCTAGATGAATCCGCCAAGGAAAGGTCAGCCTTCATCACACATCTCGGGCTGTATAAATTTAATATCCTCCCTTTCGGGCTGCGAAATGCACCCGCCACCTTCCAAAGACTTGTAGATGGTCTCCTAGCGGGATTAGGAGAATATGCAGTCGCCTACCTTGACGATGTGGCCATATTTTCGGATCCTGGGCAGAACACCTAGAACATCTACAAAAAGTCCTTGAGTGCATAAGGGAGGCAGGACTAACTGTTAAGGCTAAGAAGTGTCAAATAGGCCTAAACAGAGTGATTTACCTTGGACACCAGGTGGGTCAAGGAACTATCAGCCCCCTACAGGCCAAAGGCCTTTAACCACCTTAAAGCGACACTCATGTCTGACCCTGTACTAAGGGCCCCAGACTTTGACAAACCGTTCCTAGTAACCACAGATGTGTCCGAGCGTGGTGTGGGAGCAGTTTTAATGCAGAAAGGACCTGATCAAGAATTCCACCCTGTAGTGTTTCTCAGCAAAAAACTGTCTGAGAGGGAAAACAACTGGTCAGTCAGTGAAAAAGAATGTTACGCCATTGTCTATGCCCTGGAAAAGCTACGCCCATATGTTTGGGGACGGCGTTTCCACCTGCAAACCGACCATGATGTGCTACAGTGGCTTCATACTGCCATGGGAAATAACAAAAAACTTATTCGGTGGAGTTTAGCTCTCCAAGATTTTGATTTCGACATCCAACACATCTCAGGAGCTTCTAACAAAGTGGCTGATGCACTCTCCCGTGAAAGTTTCCCAGAATCAACTGGTTAAAATCGTCCTTGAGATGTGGAAAATATTGTTAGTCTTTATAGTACTTTATAGTATAGTATAGGACTTGGTACTATATTTAGAGATGCATGTGTCTTATTAACTCTGTATTTCCTAGAGCTCCAGGAAGAAATCCCAGCCAGCGTTTCACCCTAGCTGAGATTTGGGGGGCGTATCATAAATATAAAGGGAAGGGTAAACCCCTTTAAAATCCCTCCTGGCCAGAGGAAAAATCCTCTCACCTGTAAAGGGTTAAGAAGCTAAAGGTAACCTCGCTGGCACCTGACCAAAATGACCAATGAGGAGACAAGATACTTTCAAAAGCTGGGAGGAGGGAGAGAAACAAAGGGTCTGTGTCTGTCGGTATGCTGCTTTTGCCGGGGACAGAACAGGAATGGAGTCTTAGAACTTTTAGTAAGTAATCTAGTTAGGTATGTGTTAGATTACGATTTCTTTAAATGGCTGAGAAAAGAGCTGTGCTGAATAGAATGACTATTCCTGTCTGTGTGTCTTTTTTGCAACTTAAGGTTTTGCCTAGAGGGATTCTCTATGTTTTGAATCTAATTACCCTGTAAGGTATCTACCACCCTGATTTTACACAGGTGATTCCTTTACTTCTATTAAAAGTCTTCTTGTAAGAAAACTGAATGCTTTTCATTGTTGTAAGATCCAAGGGTTTGGGTCTGTGGTCACCTATGCAAATTGGTGAGGATTTTTACTAAACCTTCCCCAGGAAGTGGGGTGCAAGGGTTGGGAGGTGGCAGTGGAAATCCAAGGGGAAAGGTAAAATTCATTTGTACCTTGGGGAAGTTTTAACCTAAGCTGGTAAAAGTAAGCTTAGGAGGTTTTCATGCAGGTCCCCACATCTGTACCCTAGAGTTCAGAGTGGGGAAGGAACCTTGACACCTGCTTTTTAAAAGGTAATGAAAAATGGGAACTGCCGCAAGATGGCAATTAAATATGAATAAAGCCCTTCTAAACGGGCCTTCATGCAATGCGTTAAACAGAAATTCTTTATGCTGATGGAGAATGGGGGAAACCACTGTCCCAGGAGCAGCTTGTTCCCTGATGCAGCTGCTGAGAACAGCAACCTCCCTTCCACTCCCTGCGGCATCTTCCACTAAAACTACTGGTTTCAATTGTATTCAAAGGGAGCTTCAGCCGCCTCACTGGGAAGGCACCTTTTTTTAATGTATTTTATTCCTTTTGGTCCTGGCGGCAAAACCAATTAAGTAAAACAACTGCATTTAAAAATAAGTAGTTATGTATTTTTTAATTCCAGTGGGTCCACAATTCAAACTTATCAAAATTCCTCTCTCCAGATGAAAAAAATCAGGGTTCTTTCTTTCTTTTCCTTTCTTCCTTCCCAATAATTCACTGGATTTGGAGTTTCTGACTTCAGATTATTTTAGAAAACTAAGCCCTTGTGAGGGGGACTGGATGGCTCTGGGGAGCTCGGTGGTCCAGTATCATACTTCCAGCCACACCGGACAATATCACTGGTCCATCTATTATTGAAACAACATCGTCTAGTGGTTAAAACACAGGAGTGCGGGTCAAGTGGCCTGAATGTGGTGTTGAGGCACATTTGGGGGGACAGTATGTGGTATAAATTTGTATTGACCCTGCCCAGATGGTGCCTGCCCTGTGGTTTTAGAGGCCTTTAGTCCCCTGGGCTGTCAGCCCAGCCACTTTTGCCAGCATCGAATACACTCTGAAAATAAAAATACCAACATAGGCTCCTCCCAGCACTAATGGCTGGTGTGAGGCATATATCCCCTGCTGAGCCGGTGGTTTCCCACTAAATACGGTGCACAGACAGCTGCTCCCATGGAATCTCTCAGACAGAAGGGTCTCTTTTTATAAATAGCCTGAATTGCTATGACCACCCAGCACAGGGAGATCCAGGCTAGCCACAGTGGCCAGCTGAGCTTGTTCAGGCAGAAAACCACAGACATACACACACACATGCATGCGTGCACTCTCCATGCTAGGGCAGCACAGGGAAGAGCTCAGACGTAGCAAGAGAATTGATGGCCTCTCCAGGAGCTGCGGAGAGGGGAGATGTATTGGCAGCAGGGGCTTCACGTGAGCAGGTGTTAGGATGAGATAAAGTGGCAGCACAATTAGCTCTGGGCCACAGGCCCCCTGCTCAACAAACTTCCCTCATTCATCATGAAAACGTCCTTTCCCAGTCCAGTCCTTTCACAGAGGGCAGCCGCTCTTGTCTCTGCTGCAGGCCACTCAGCTGCTGTATGCCCCAGAAGGTCCCAGGCAAGTGGGAGAGTGTGTGACCAGGTGCTGGCATTTCCTCTGACATCTCCCTCCCACTGCAGCCAATGAGAGTCCATAGCGTTTGGCTGGCTCAGAGACAAAGCGAGTCATGCTCCCAGCACTGGCAGGTGGGGAAGAGGAGGCCAGTCCCTACTTCCTCTCTCCCTCCGGCACAGGGTCTCAGCCACTCCACAAAGGCAAAAGGCTGTGGCTGTAGCTGTGGAGGCAGCATGCTCAGTAATATCCTCAGGGGATGGCAGGAGGGAGCACCTATGTCATACCTAAAGGGTTCCCAGGTCTACCTCAGACACACCAGGTCTCATGAAGACAAGACAAACTGGCTGATGCCATTTGTGACCCTGGCAGCAGGTGTGGAAACTGTGTAGAACGAGGTGGGAAAACAGTTTCCAAGCAGGTTTAACCTGAGAAGGGGAACTTCAGGGCCACATCTTCAAACAAGTCAGGTGCCCAACTGCATGCATAGTTACTTGCAGCCAGACAGGTGACCAGGATACCTGCACGTGCCGGGGTCTCTAATTAGCCAGCTGCATGTGCAGCTCCCCATTCAGCACATGCTCTCCTGGCAACTGCACGTGCCATTGCACTTAACTAGCTTGAAAATGTGGCACGGAATGTTTAATCCTTAAAAACTAGGCTTGTTTAATTTTAAACATGCAAGATCTTTTCATGATTAGTATTCAAGCTGCAGGGAGTTGCTTTAAAGGCTCTTCCACTATTATCTAGGTACTGATTAATTACAATTAGTATAGCTATTTATTATTATTATTTGTATTGTGGTAATGTCTAGAGGTCCCAAATAAGACTGGAGCCCCATTGTACTAGGTGCTGTACAAACACGTAGAAAAAAACAGTCCTGGTCCCAAAGAACTTATAATCAAAATAGACAGACAAGAAGTATCATTATCCCCATTTTACAGATGTGGAATAGAGGCAGAGAGAGATTAAAGGGAATGTTTTCAAAAGTGTATCAGTGATTTACGAGCCTAAGTCCCCTTTCCAAAAGTGACCAAAGCACTTAGGCATCTAACTCTCATTGAAATGAAAACAATTTCAAAGCCTCAATTTCCCAGTGCAGAGGGCCTTTGAACCTCCTGCCCCCAAGGATTTCTATGCACTCTTCTCCCTCGCAGTTCATTAACTCAGCCTCACAACCCCTTTAGAAGTGGGGATTGGATATAAAGGATCACTTCACCAAACACTGGCCTAGGTCACAGCAGCTGCTTGGTAGGACCCGAAATAACGAATCCTGTCTTCACCTGAGAATGCAGAGGACACTGCATGAAACCACAGAGCTGGGACTTCGCCAGAGCACAAGCATGAGTAACTGAGTCATGCAACCAGGGCGACTGGAGCTTTATTGATCACTCATGGCTGGGATCAAAGGGTCGCTTTTGTTTTAAAAAAATGTGTAAATGCTTGAAAATAGGGGTTTGGAATGAAGGGGGAACTAGTGGGAGGCTCTGAGTGCCTAACATGGGACCTGGGGAACATTTCACTCCCTTGCCAGGCTTCAGGGAGCAGCAACGACTGAGAAGCAACAGCACATAGGGGCATGAGAGCTGTGCCATTTACTAACACTCTGCACGTTCCAGAGTCTCATGCCCTCACAGGAGCTCAAAACTTTAATAAAGGGGAAGTGAGGGTTCAGTGTTATTCCCATTTTACAGATCGCAAACCGACACGCACAGAGAAGTGACTCACGCAGAGCCCTACAGCGAGACAGCGGCAGGGCCAGGAATAAAACCCTGGAGTCTCTCAGACTTTAAAGGCCAGAAGGCACCATCATGATCATCTAGTCTGACCTCCTGCACATCGCAGGCCATGGAACCTCAACCACCCGCTCCTGTAATAGACCCATAACCTCTGGCTGAGTTACTGAAGTCCTCAAATCATGATTTAAAGACTTCAAGCTACAGAAATTCCACCATTTACACTACTTAGTTTAAAGCTGCAAGTAACCCATGCCCCATGCTGCAGAGGAAGGTGAAAACCCCCCACCGTCTCTGCCAATCTGACCCAGGGGAAAATTCCTCCCCAACCCCAAATATGGTGACCAGTTGGACCCTGAGCATTTCGGCAAGACCCAAACAGCCAGACACCTTGGAAAGAATTCTCTGTAGTAACTTAGAGCTCTTCCCATCTAGTTTCCCATCACCAGCAATTGGAGACATTTGCTACTGGCAGTCGCAGATCAGCTATGTGCCATTATAGGCAGTCGCATCATTATAGGCAGTCGCATCCACTTCTGTCATCTGGTACCACTGAGAACAGTCTAGATCTATCCTCTTTGGAACCCCCTTTCAGGTAGTTAAAAGCAGCTACCAAATCCCCCCTCATTCTTCTCTTCTGCAGACTAAATAATCCCAGTCCCCTCAGCCTCTCCTCATAAATCATGTGCTCCAGCCCCATAATCATTTTTTAAAAAAGAAAAGGAGTACTTGTGGCACCTCAGAGACTAACAAATTTAATCGTTTTGTTGCCCTCCGCTGGACTCTTTCCAATTTTTCCACATCCTTCTTGTAATGTGGGGCCCAAAACTGGACACAGTATTCCAGAGGAGGCCTCACCAATGCTGAATAGAAGGAAATGATCACGTCCCTCGATCTGCTGGCAATGCTCCTACTTACACAGCCCAAAATGCTGTTAGCCTTCTTGGCAACAAGGGCACACTGTTGACTCATACCCAGCTTCTCATCCACTGTAACCCCTAGGTCCTTTTCTGCAGAACTACTGCCTAGCTGCTCGGTCCCTAGTCTGTAGCAATGCATGGGATTCTTCCGTCCTAAGTGCAGGCCTCTGCACTTGTGTCCTTGTTGAACCTCATCAGATTTCTTTTGGCCCAATCCTCTAATTTGTCTAGGTCCCTCTGAATCCTATCCCTACCTTCCAGCATATCTACCACTCCTCCCAGTTTAGTGTCATCTGCAAACTTGCTGAGGGTGCAATCCACACCATCCTCCAGATCATTAATGAAGATATTGAACAAAACTGCCCCAGGACTGACCCTTGGGGTACTCCGCTTGATACCAGCTGCCAATTTAGGTTACTAGACATGGAGCCATTGATCACTACACATTGAGCCCGATGATCTCGCCAGCTTTCTATCCACCTTATAGTCCAAGATATGTCCCCAACTTATAGCAAAAATTCCTGTTGTAAGTCCCTAAGTGCATAACCTTACACTTTGCACTATTAAATGTCATCCCATTTCTATTACTCCAGTTTTCAAGGTCATCCAGATTTTCTTGTATGATATTCTGGTTCTCCTCCACATTGGAAGTACCTCCCAACTTTGTGACATCCACAAATTTTATTAGCGCACACCCACTTTTTGTGCCAAGATCATTAATGAAAATGTTAAATAAAATTGGTCCCAAGACCGATCCCTGAGGAACTCCATTCGTAACTTCCCTCCAGCCTGACAGCTCACATTTCAGTATGACCCATTGTAGTCTCTCCTTTAACCAGTTCTTTACCCACCTTTCAGTTCTCATATCAATCCCCATCTTCTCCAATTTAATTAATAATTTCCCATGTGGAACTATATCAAATGCCTTATTGGAATCCAGGTAGATTAGATCTACAGCATTTCCTTTGATTAAAAAAATCAGTTATCTGCTCAAAGAAGGAGATCAGGTTGGTCTAGCACGATCTACCTTTTGTACAACCATGTTGTAGTTTATCCCAATTACTATTTACCTCTATGTCCTTAACTACTTTCTCTTTCAAAATTTGTTCTAAGACCCTGCATACAATTGAGGTCAAACTAACAGGCCCGTAGTTTCCCAGATCACTTCCTTTTCTTAAAAATAGGTACTATATTACCAATTCTCCAGTCATAGTGTTGACGCCTGAGTTTACAGATTCATTAAAAATTCTTGCTCCTGACTCCTGGATATTGCAGCTCTTGATTCATGCATTTCTGAAAATTGTAACCTGTGAAATGGCCTGGAATTCAAGATGAGGCTGGCTGGGGAGCCTAGCATTCACTGGGAGCCTCGTGTCTCGGCACAGTCATCACAGATGATGATGCATGGGATGACCAGTGGCTGCTAGCTGTCTCATTTTGGTCCCAGACAATAGCATAGCCAAATGAGTCTGGGAAAGCTTGGGCAAAGTCATTCAAGAAGTGGGGGATCATGCAGTGAGGGGGATGAGACAACTAGCGATCATGCATTGACAATGATGAGACCATGGAGGATCATACAGTGAGAAAGTGATGGGGATTTAACCTTGTGTTTGTATGAAAGCTATCTCCTGTGGCTTGTTCCCCAGCACCAGCAGTTACCTTGACACCGTGGTTGTGCTGACACAGTGGCTGTGCTAATATTTCACTCCTGAAACAGAGAGCACTAACATTCCCACCTCAATCACAGCTCTGGGTGTGGCTATCTGGAAAGAGCAGGTGCCAAACACCACTGTGCATCCATAATTGGGGACAGGATCTAAGGCAGTTTACTAGCTGGTTGTACACCCAGCCCGGCCTTCATCCTCACTATAGCTGGGACCCGCACCCCTCTGGCCCCAGTCAGAATTCTGTTTTCACCAAAATCCACTGGAAAATCCTGATTTCCACTAAAATCAGGCATTTCTGGTTTTCCGATTTTCACCATAATCAATAGGGTTCTCATCAGGAGGTAAGGAAGGGGCCGGGGTGAGGGGGAGCTGGTCAGAGCTGGGTTCAGGGCCCACTAACTCTAACCCAACCCAAACCCTATACCCAAACCCTGAGATTACTGCCTCACTCCTGTATCCAGACTCTGCTCTCCTCCCACTGGCCTCTATGCAGTCACCACGTCAGCCCTGTATACTGAGGGACGAACTGGGGATTTTAGTGGAAATCAGGCTTTGCCAGTTTTCCAATTTCCACAAAAATCAACAGCATTCTGTCAATCGCTGTCAAGAACATTCCCTGAAATTTGGGGAAGGATTGGATGCAATTTTCACAAGTTATCGTGCTACATCCAGCCAGACAGAAATCAAACTGAATGTAGGGCTTCCCTTTGCTCAGCAGATCTAAGGTGGATTAAAAGCAGGACATAGTTCTTGTGCCTGCAGAGGAACATGGATTCTATAAGTGCTTTAGACACATGCTATTCATCTAAATACTAAGAGAGGTGAAGGTAAACACCAGGTATTAAATAAGGATATTGATATAATAGGCATCACAGAAACTTGGTGGAACAATGATAATCAATGGGACACAGTAATACCAGGGTACAAATATATAAGAATGATAGAGTTTTTTGTGCTGGTGGGGGAGAGACACTGGTATGTGAAAGAAAGCATAGCCAACTATAGTAAAAATCTTAAATGACTCAAACTATACCACAGAATTTCTATGGCTAGAAATTCCATGCTTGAATAATAAGGGTATAGCAGTAGGAATACACTGCTGACCACCTGACCAAGATGGTGAAATGCTCAGGGACAGTAGAGAGTTTACAAAAACAGAAAACGCAATGATCGGAGATTACACCTATCCCTATATTGACTAGGAACGTGTCACCTCAGGACAGGATGAAGAGATAAAATTTCTAGACACCATTAATGACTGCTTCTTGGAGCAGGTAGTCCTAGAATTCAAGGGGAGAGGAACCTAGCAGGACTGGGCACTCAACAGACCCAGAAACACTGTGGGGGATGAAAATGACATTCTACAGTTTTTTAGACCCAAAATATGGGAGTTTCTTTTTAAACAGAGATTTACAAACTGTAGAGAGCCAGATCCTGCTCATGCTAAGGCAAATTCCCACTGAAGTCAACAAGAGTTTTGCCTGAACAAAGATTGAGTGAGGTTTATTAATATTAATAGCCCTCCACAATTTTTAACATTTTTATTTGACAATAGGATTGTTGGTTGTTCCCATTTAAACTTTCCCTTTGAAATATCACAAGCCCAGACTCAATAGCACCAACCAGTGACTAAGAAACACAATGTGCAAATGATCAGGTAGTTCCCTATTTCAAGCAGAGCAAAATGCAAAAAAGAACATAGCTTCAAGAGTACACAAGTAAAATGGTTTTTAAAGGGCAGTTGAGGTCAGTGAGCTCATGTTGCAGGACCCCTCCAGGAGTAAAGGGAGTTCATAGCTTGGTCAGTTCTTGGTCTCTCAGATGAGACAGCCACTGAGGGACCCAATCAGTAACAAAAGTGAGAGACGATTTTGTGAAGTGGATGCCTGCTCACTTGGAAACAGACTGAGAGTGTTAGGGAGAAAGGGTCTCCCTCCCGTCTAGGGTTGGGAGGGTAGCCTTCCCTGGACTTCTGTATTAGCCAAACAAACACAGAGTCAGGACTCTTAGATAAAATGAGGCACTTTAATGCTAGCAAGTACAACAGCTGAAGGGCTCACCAATTCCTAGAAGAGCCACCAACTCATCTCATTCTGCGGACTGCGAGGGTCTGCTACCGTATTTCTAAAGCCTCTTGGAGACAGGCACTTTTGGAGTTTTCACTTCTGAGGCTAGCATCTTCTCTGAACTCAAAACCTGATGTTCCCTTGCTGGAGTAGGTCCAGGATATGTCAACACTCATTCTGTTCCTGTCACCTTTTCACCAATACTTGGCCATCTGTGGCATGGCACTATGGACTACTTGCTCCCCGCAAGTCTACAGGACCAAGGCTGATGGGGCAAGAACATGTCATGCCAGGGCAGAGACCCCCACTTCCCAGACTCCAAACCATTACCTTTATCTGTCATGTCTGCTCTCTTTCATCCCAGCTACTTGTGTTCCCCACCCAGAAACAAAATGTCTCAGTGTTACTTGAGGAGTTATTAAGACACCAAAAATTGAAAGATTAGATTTATCACAGCAGACAGTGGATTATGAAGAATAATTCATCAAATGTCAGAGCAAACAGACCACAATTTACAGAAGGCCTGGTTGAGTCAGTGAAATCTGACTATACTTCTCCCCCACTAATGAATACCAAGCCTAATTGATGGGACCCAAACTCAGCTGTCGACAGTGTGTATTTATTAACTCAATTTTTTTATAATATCTTATATATCTACTGTAGAGTGGCTTTCATCCCAACTGATCCTGAAGCACTTATATACACTTAATTCCCCTTGGATGTATTCATTATGACAGTCTTTAATGACATAATCACACAGAGTTTGTTCTCCAGGACTTCTGTCTCAGTAACTGCACTCAGTAACTCAGGATGACCAGTGAATGAGGCAGATTTCAAGAGGAGAAAGAATGATCTCTTGTGTTTAAGGCACTAGACTGGGATTCAAGAAAGAAGAATTCTAATCTTGATTCTACTGTAGACTTCCCATGTGACATTAGGCAAGTCTGTATCATAATTGCATACCCACAAGGAAGCGGAATTAAGATTGCCCAGGCAGCCATAAATATAACATTTCCTAAATGTTGAGTGGTTGACTTTGTATATACATAACATACAAAATACTATGCTAAAAGAGTATTAAGACTGCAAACATTCATACACATGCATGTAATTTCACCCAGTACTGAAATGCATCTACCTCTTGGGTGTAACATGGCAACTGTTTAATAACGCGCAGCAACATTACATAAAGGAAGTCAAGAAGGATAGTGTATCAGTTCAAATTACAGGGAGGCAGAATCTGTCCACTTTGCTGGGACCAACACCCCAACTCTTGCACAAGATGCAAAGAGAGCTTTAATTATATAAAGAGTCACAGCCTCCATTTTACAGTCTCGTCTGAAATATGGCACCTCCAGTACCACAGCATCCCTTAGCAACGTGCTGGAGGGTTGGGTAGTGACTCAAATAGAATAGCATTGAATCAGTAGCAGCATTTCCTGTAACACCTTAGTGCTCCAGAGAGTTCTCCTGGGCAAGGGACATGGACAACTTCATAGAATCATAGGACTGGAAGGGACCTCGAGAGGTCATCTAGTCCAGTCCCCTGCACTCATGGCAGGACTAAGTATTATTCATGGCAGGACTAAGTATTATTTGCACTTCAATTTGCACTAGTGAGAATCTGCTACTAAATACTTACCAGAACCAACCCTGCTTAGTGTACGTGATTTGAGGCAATCACAGCACAAGATGAAATGGCTGCTGGTGCATGGCTGACCCAGGATGGCTTCTTAGCTTCCTTATCACCACACTTGTTCACCACTCTAAAGATGTTCCTCCGCTACCTATGCTACAGCCATGTTCTGGATTTACCACCTTCTACTGTACATACATGTCCCAGTCCTATCTGCTTCTGGACACCCACAGGTGTAATTTCCACATCCTGTAAATCGCTCCCAGATCCTTCTCCTTAGCTAAGATGGGGAACATCCTGTTTTCTCTCACCATCTCAGGAAATACAGGTGAACGCCTTTTCCTTTTCCCAGCTCTTTCCACTGGACACAAACTGTTGCTCATCTAGATGGCTAGAAGTCTCATCTGTGTCCTCAGGCTCACATCTGTGCTACAGTGCCAATTCCCCATCCCTGACATATTACAAAAGGCATCACCACCTTCAACAGGTGGCATGACTTGTTCTTCACCTCTTCCTCAGTGTCACCTATTGAAGCCAAGGTTACCATGAAGATACAAGGTTTGATTCACCCAGAGAAGCTAGTGCAGACCCTGTCACAGGCTCCCAGGCAGCAAGATGTCCTCCCACTTGAGGATCACCATGGTGCTAGATGCTCATAACATTCCCATTCCATCGTGGGACCCATAACCAGCTGATGCATTCCCAGAAGTGGGTGGTGATAACCAGAAGAGGGTGTGACCAGGGCACCTAGGAAATGTCAATTCAGCATATCGGGGTAGCAGATCCAGCCACAAGATAAGGCCACCTCACAATGGAAACCCTGGGGAGTGCAACAGTGTAAATGCCATGCATCCTACTCTGGGGGGAATCCTTACCTGCCTGCCCAGGGTTTGAGCAATGTGGACCCCTCGCACCAATCAGTATGAACCAAGCCAATGGCTTCTTCTTTTCTCTCCTGTGACCCTGCTGTAGCTCTGCACCCCATTCCCTTGTACTTCTCTACACACTTGGTGCTCTGCACAGCTGAAGAAGACCGTCTCGAATTCCATCAACGATGCTTCCTGATCAGAAAGTCATTGTCACGAGAGAAGGAACAAACTGTACAAGGAGATGCCCTCTATTCCACCTCCTGGAGACCAACACAGGACTGTTCCCCTGGAGTCCATTGTCCAGGATTCTGTCTAGTCTCTGTTCAACTGCCCTTTCCTCTCCTGCACCCTTTTCTTCTGGTCTCACTCTGCCAGAGAGAGCCTGGTGGGAAAGCCTGTGTGCAGCAAGTCCCCCTGCCCCTTCTCAGTCTGCAGTTTGCTGAGCCATACGGCAATCAGCATCAGTTATTATCCTGAGTCAGTATTTTCTAATTTCTACAGACCAATGCTTTGGGGGAAAGTACCTTTTATTCCATTCCCGTTTACTGCTGCTTAACATCTGTGCTCAGGCAAACACATGGCACCTTCATTTATTTCCCTGATTAAAGTCAGATTTTTAAGACAAGACAACACTACCTGAGAAAATTACTAATCCTGGATTAAAAACCAATATCCACATGTGACATTTGCAAGGGCAAGAGGTGGGACAGCAATGAGAAGACAGCACCAGTGCATATTGCATATAGACCACCCCCTCACTCCCCAAGAGGCTGACCTGAGCCCCCGGCTGGGATGCCATTCAAACCAGACAATCCCACCCTACCCTGCATGCCTAGCTAGAATCTATCTAGGTTCTTATGCTGGTGCCCATTCCCTTGATATCAATGAAACTCAAGATTAAGAAAAATGATGTAGAACTGAGGTTAAAAAAATTTAGATACGTTTGTGGAGGATAGGCCCAAGGATGTTAGCCAAGATGGGCACGGCCACAACTCCATGCTCCAGATGTCCCTAAACCTCTGACTGCCAGAAGCTGGGACTGGACAACAGGGGATGGATCACTTGTTAATTGTCCTGATCTGTTCATTCCCTTTGAAGCATCTGTCAGTGGCCACTGTTGGAAGACAGGACACTGGGCTAGATGGACCATTGTTTTGACCCAGTATGGCCATTCTTATGACCTCTCTCTTTTTCTTCCCTGATGGGAAATGGCAGGTTGAGGGTTGTACTGTCCCTTTATATTACTGTTGTTAAAGAATAATAGAGCATGAGAGTGCTGGGGAGAGTAAATGCACTATGGCCATAAAGCCTGGGCAGAGAGGTGGGCTTTGCACGTAGCTCTAAGAGGTTAGTGATCATTCATCAGCAAGGAGTTCCATGATCTAGGCCGAGTTCCAATGAAGGTTCCGTCTCTCACAGTCATGAGCACTTCTCCCCGTGTTGGTCAACAGTTCCTCCGCTCCTATGGAAGGGAGCAGTCTTGGGAAGTCCCTAGGGTAGCAAGGACTAATTCCATGCTGGGGATGGAAATTAGGACAGCAATCTTAAACTGAACTGTGCTCAATGGGAAACCAATGCAGAGTGGCAAATTGGGCTGGTGAGATCCCAGCAACATGTGTTGCTGAGCAGGTGGGCTGCTGCATTCTGAATTAGCTGGCGCTTTCACAGAGCATGGAGTTTTATTCCTAGATTATATGAGAGTGTGGATTGCCATAGCCAGATCTAAGTCTGAGAGGACCAGGCGTCTTCTGGACACTGCAGATGGAAGTGGGTGTCCTTTGCCACTGTGGCTATTTGGGTGTCCAAGTGCAGTACAGAGTTGAAGACCTCTAAGTCTACAGACCAGTTTAGCTATCTTAAGGGCAGGTGCTTTCAATGGATGGGATCAGTTATGGAGGAGACTTCATTAAAACACATCCCTCTTCCCGCTAGCATCACCTTGATCTGGTCCAGCTTCAGCCAGCTGCTCTTCAACCAGGTGCTGATCTCCACAAGGCATCACAAAAGCTGGGCAGCAGTACAGTGAACCTTTGACATAAAGCAGATGTGCAGCTGGGCAGTGGGACATGAAAGGGTCCAGAAATTACTTTAAGTCCAGCACAACACATCCTGTAGCACAAAAATTTAAAGTAGGCGAGGGACAGGGAACAGTTGATCTGTGATGTTTCAGAACCAACCTCTGAACTAGACCCACAATTTTGTGCATGCAAAATCTCCACACTTGTGCTCACAAAGTCAGCTATATCAGTGCCCACTCTGCACATACAAATGGGGAGGCCTAGAGAGGAAATATGGTCATCAGTCCAGATCAAACCAGTACCACTTAAAACATTATAGATGGTTTTCTTCAATGCAAGCACCCCAAGTTCAGGATCAGATTCAGAACTCCAGCTGGGCTCTTTCTGCCTCATATGGAGGCACCAGTAAGAAAGATTGTGTTGCTGAAACTTAGCTGATTGTTTTGCTGATGATACATAAGCAGGAAAAGAATCCAAGTGACTCTTCCATAGCTGTGCTGGCTCTGCAGAGCTGGCAGAAGGGAAAACTTTGGGTCAATGGAGTCAGTGGATATATCCTACCTAATGCTGCAGCATAACAGACCAATGGTTCATCTGACCCGGTATCCCACAATCTACCACACTAGATCAGGCCAATGGTTTCATTACGGTAGTTCTCCTACTTCCTGCCATACCATATCACATCAACGATCCACCTAGTTCAGGATCTCACTTCTTGCCACAGCAGAACAGATTTTTGGTCCCACCTGCTTCTGCATTGGATCAAGCCAATGATCCATCCTGTAACCCATCTCCGACAACGGTCATTATTATATGCTCCTGAACAGTGCTAGTCCCCATTATAATCCTACAATAATTAAGAAATGGCTTGTGGGGGAGAAAAAAATTCCTTTCTGACCACAGCTGGTAGTCAGCATATGCCTTGAAGCCTGAAGATCAATACCCCTTATAAGGCATATTCAGCGCTATTTTGAGTTCTATAAGCTTTTTGCCCTGTACAACATTCACGCAGGTCTAAAAACAAAATAAAAAAGGAGCATCTTTATGCAACACCAGCAGGGGTGACCATATCCCCATCACACCCCTACCAAAGGGCCAGTGATTTGTGAAGTGCCCTGTTCCTTCTAACACTGCCCTCCCCAGCAGGCACAGACACTCTCTCACGCTCCCCAAACACACTTACCTTTTTTCTAATTTGCTCTTTTATCTTGAGCTGTCTCTCACTTGAATTGAACGATGCTCATTAAATCTGCTGCCTTCTCTTTCTTTTTGAAGAAATATTACCTTGCCTGCTTCTCCCTATCTCCACCTGTCAGGACAGAGCTGTGTCTGTCAATCTCAGAGATGGATCGGAATTGTGGCCCTTTGAGAGAGCACAACTTCCCCAACTTCAGCCAATTCTTTTAATTTTTAATTTGAAGGACTCTCCCTGCTTCTAAATGCAGATCCCCATCCTCGTGTCTCCGGGAGCAAGCTGGACAAGGATCGCACTCTCCCTCTGCTTCCTTCTGCCAACAGCCTCTTCCACCTCTAGCACAACCTGCATCTGCCCAGCTCTGCACTGGGATTGCCCTGTTCCAGAGCCCATGGGAGGGAGAAGACCGCACAGTCCACATGGAGATTCTACTGGTCTGGAGCTCCAGCAGGCTCCTTGCATCACCACAGCTCCCATGCCCCACGGCTGAAGGCACAAGCATACCAGGAATGTCCCTGCAGTCTATCAGAAAGAGAGGACCTCCTACGAACTAGCTTATAATCCCTCAGGGTCACGCAGGGGCAACTGAGGGGAGGCACCACCCTAAGCAACAGCAGAAGCCCTAGCTAGAAGCAGAAGGAGAGGAAGCCAGAAAGCCCAGCTGGCTCCTCCAGTGGCTCCCTCCAGGTGTGAGGATCAGAGCACTAGGAAGAGTCCTAGGCACCACTCAGACACTTCCCAGCTACAGAGTAATCTGACAAGCGCCCAGCCCAGCAATGTTCTAGACAAAGGCCAGGCTGATCAGGTCCCCAGGACCCACACAGGGAGTGAAAGACACACACACACACAGAGTGCGTGAGCAGTGAGGGAACAAGAGACGGAGACAGTCAAAGGGTCCCTGGTGGAAAATTAGGAGAGCTTGAGATTCTGCCTTGCTGATGGGGAATAAGGAGAAACCTTACGTTCCAGCAATGTAGGGGCCATGTCTGAGGAGCCTGAATAGCACTGGGCCTGTCACTGCCACCTTTTAGCAGGCCAGACTCAAATCTCTCCACAGTTGTGATGTAAAAAGCTGACAAAATGCAATATGAACTTGCCCCTCCCCTCAGTTCACCTCCGCTCTCCTCCCCTCCTTCACCCCTGTCACAGATACAGAGGTTTCTCCTCTGCTCTCCTCCTCTAACCCCTCCACTTGTCCCAGCAACCTCATCCCATCTCCTGACTTCCCTTGCACCCACTCTCATCCCCTTCTTTACTCTTCTCCTTAACCTCTCACACTTCTCTGGCTCTTTCCCCTCATGATTTCAACATGCTTTCGTCTCTTCCATCATAAAAACCTCCACCCTTTACCCCACTTGCCTCTCCAACTACTCCCCCATCTCTCTTTCATCTTCCAACTCACTGAGCCCACAGTTTACAATCACTATCTGGAGTTAATCTCCTCCAATTCCATTCTAGGCCCTCTCCAACCTGGCTTCTGCTCTTTGCACTCAACTGAAACTGCTCTTGCCATAGTCTCTAACGGCCTCTTCTTAGCCAAATCTCAGAACCAGTCCTCCATCCTCATCCTCCTGACCTGTCAGCCACCTTTGGCAATGTTGACCATGCTCCTCTTCTTAAAATGTTGTCCTCCCTTGACTTCCATGACTCTGTCCTTTCCTAGGGGTCCTCCTACCTCTCTAACTACTCCTTCAGTGCATCCTCTAGAGGATGCTCCTCATCCCCATTCCAAATTTCTATGATGGTTCCATTGGATTCTGTCCTTGGTCCCCTTCTCTTGTCCCTCTACACCTTACCTCTGGGTAATCTCATCCACACAAATACAAATTCAACTAACTTCTCTATGCTGTTGATTCATAGATCTACCTCTCTACTCCAAACTAGTCTCCTTCTGTCCAAAATCTCAGCCTGTCTCTCTGATATCTCCACATGGATGTCTAGCTGTCCACTCAAACTCAACATGACTCTCCTACTCTTCCCCACCAAGCCATCCCTCCTACCTCTTTTCTCGAACACTGTGGACAACACCTCTATCTTGACTCACTCAGGCCCGTAACCTGGATGTCATCACTGACTCAGACAGCTCTCTCAGTTCTCAAACCCAGGCTCGCCCTAAGTCTTGTAGATTCTTTCTGCATAACCTCTCTACGATAAGGCCTTTCCTACCCATCCACATAGCTAAAAGTCATCCATATCTCACATCTTGATTACTGCACCTCCTATTCTCTGGCCTTGACAAATGCAATCTTGCCTTGCTCATAGCCATTCAGAATGCTGCTGCTGCAAAGATAATTTCCTAGCCTGTCTCTTTTAAGTCATCCCTGCACGAGCTCCCTCTTCTCTATCACATCAATCATCAGTTACTTGTCTTCACTTTCAAAGCTATTGTAGCAAGGGGGTGGGGCCTCCCTCCCTGATGGGCAGGGAGACATCTGCGAGCATCTGCTGGCAGGCAGAGCCGTGACACCCGCGACCGCCCCACCGGAAGCAGAGGGGCAGAGCAGGACCCGGAAGTATAAAAGGCGGGCCCTCCAGCTCAGTTGGAGGAGTGCTGCCAGGGGAGCAGGACGTCTCCCATCTGCTGCTGGAGCTCGGACCCGACTGAGGCTGCTACAGTGCCAGAGACCCGGAGAGACTGTCAGAGCTGCCAGACATTGGAGATGCTGAGGAGCTGTTGGGGCTGCTACTAGCCGTTTACCCCAGCGAGACGAACATTGACCCCATGTAGGAAGACGCCCGTGCCGAATAGGTGTTGGCTGCATTACGGACTTCCAGCCAGTCAGCGTGTTGCGGCCAGATTCCTTGCTGATTCGGTGGCAGAACATTCCACCACTGTTATGGCCCTGGGCTGGGGTGCACTGAAGTCGGGTGGGCCTGTGTCCTGCTGCCACCCTGGCCCTGGGGGTCTGGCAGCCTCCCCACCATTAAGTCAAGAGGCCTGTGTTGATCTGTCATCCACCCAAGCTAGGATGCCAGATGGTTTTGCTGTCTGCCCCGCAAGAGAACTCACCCCTCTAGACGAGGGGTTCTAGCCACAACAACTGATTTTCTGCATATAAAATCCAGAATCACCTTTAGTGGGTAGTAAGCAGTGCAATTGCTCAGGGCCCCATGACACAGGGGGCATCACAAAGCTAAGTTGCTCAGGCTTCGACTTTAGCCCGGGGTGGTGGGACTTGGGGCGCCGGGTTGCAATCCTGCGCAGCGGGGCTTTGGCTTTCTGCCCTGGGTCCTACCAAGTCTAATACTGGTCATGCATGGCGGGCCCCCTGAAACCTGTTTGCAGCCCCTGAAAGGACCCCAGGTCTCTGGCTGAGAACCACTGCCCTAGGCTGCTATGTTGCTCTGCCCTGACCAAAGGCCAGAGCCCCTTAGCTGTTGGTGTCCCACCCTCCTTGAGGGCCTGGGCTCCCTAGACTCACTACTGCTCTGCCGACAGCAAGCAGGGCCATTAACTGTTTGCCGCCGCACCCAGAGTGAGGGCCCCAGGCCTATAGACTCACTTGGGCTCTGCCAGACTGCAGGCCAACAGAGCCCTTAATTGTTTGCCGCCCCGCCCTGACTGAGGACCCTGGGCGTATAGATATGCTGCTGCTCCTCTGCTGGACGGCAGGGCAGAGCCCTTAACTGCTTGCTGCCCCCCCACCCTCACTTGGTGGAGGGCCAGGACCTCCAGACTCAATTATTGCTCTGCCTGACTGCAGGCCACCGCCCTTGGCTGTTGGCTGCTCTGCCCTGTATGGGGCCTGGGGCTTACAGACTCAATTGCTGCCTGGCCTGGACTTCAGATTTAGGCCTAACAACAATTCCCCTCTGAACTGAGTCGGTCCAGAGGCATGGTAGCAAACGGGTGTGGCCACCCTCCCTGATGGATAGGGAGACATGGGGGACAGGTGCAACCCCCTTACAGCCATGCATGATGACCTTTCCCCACTCTACCCATCATCTCTCCTTCGCTAGAGATGTTGACTCAACTCCCATGATACTAGCCTCCATCATCCACTTGTTAAATTTTCAAACAAGCACCTTTGTGCTTTCTCCCGTGCTGTCCCTCATGCTTGGGAGGAGCTCCCTGTAAACATCCACAAGGGTACCTCATTATCCATCTTCAAGTCCCTCCTTAAAACTCTCCTTTGCTGTGATGCCTACAAAACACTTGACAATGGTTAAGTCTCTGGTGTGCTAAGACTACTGCATATCATACTGACCAATATTGTCCCATTCTTTCCTTGTACTCCCTCATCTGTGTGTCTGCATCCATCTCTGTGTGTCTGCATCCATCCCTAGTCTCTTGTTTTATACTTAGAGTGTAAGCTCCTTGGGGTGGAGGCCATTTTGTGTTCTGCCTGTACAGTGCCCAGCACAATGGGATCCTGGTCCATGAATAGGGCTCCTAGGTGCTACAATAATAATCACCCCCCCACCACAAACAGGGGGGCCCATTTCTGTTCAGCCACACGCAGTGGGCACCTGAGGATCTCACAGGTACCCACAATCCTTTGAGCCAATTACTATGGAACACCTTTTGATGTATCGCCACAAAAGATTCTGCTTGTGCACTGCAAAGAGATTGAAGAACCTTTGTGAGAAGGAAGTGACACAGACAGGGGGCTAGATGGGGCATTGAACAGGTAGGTGAGGACTAGAGGAAAAAGGGAGCCAGGAGCAATTGGGTACCTAACCCCATCTCCCCGTGGGCACTATGCCCCATCTTGCAGGTGATTCCACAAACTCTGGAAGCCAGGAAAGGCTGACAGACAGAGGGGTATGGGTTGACACAGAGTTAGTCTCAGGTAGGGAGACAAAGGCTCTGTATCTGTCTGTAGAGCTGCCCGAGAGTCCCGTCAGCAGTATGCTTCACCAGCATCAACAGATGCTGCCCTGTGAGAAAGAACCAGCTGCCAGTGCCTGAGGATATAGGTACCATAGGGAACAGAAATCACCTGAAATCCTCTGAAATTCTGCTTCAACTTCTAAAGATCGGGGGCTTTGGGAAGTATAAGAGGGGGTGGGGTAGTGTCTTGGAGTAGGTTTATGTGGCATGGGGCAGTAGTCATGGATATCTGCGGGTTGGAATGGATGTACCCATTTGGTGGGTAAGAAGGGGTGGGTGAAATGGTACTGTATGCATTTGGGTTGCACAGGAGAATTAGGGGAGTGTAATGGGCGTGTACAGATCAGGGGGTGCATCCGTGTGTGGAACACATAGATGAATGCTGAGTGAGGTTTATTGTGCTTGGGTGGGATGTACTGTCTAGCGGGACAGCACTAGATGAGTTTGGAAGCACACGGAGAGGAGCGGTGTGTGGGGTGGGATGTATTCGTGGCTGGCGGAATGGCGCTGTAGGTGTTTGGGAGTGCGGGGGGAGGAGCGGTGTGTGGGGTGGGATGTATTAATGGTTGATGGGATGGCAACATACGCATTTGGGAACACACAGGAAGGAGCAGTGTGAGCAGTGAGATTTATATATGTCTAGTAGGATGGTGCAGTAGATGTTTGATAGTTCACAGAGACTGAGACATAGAGACACCTTTTAGTGTCCAATATACAAGGGATTGTGTGAGAAAGATATTTCTTCAAGTGATCAGGAATGTTTACAGGCCTCTCATCAGAAAGCAATGAGTCAAAAACATGCCTGACCCCGGGTTAAAAAGTAGAGGAACAGTAGAGATGGCATCACACTATGCAGCAGCCTGCCACTGGATCGGGAATAGACATTTCTGACAGACAGAAACCCAAAACAGAGTGTGAAGCCCTATCCCAAACAGACTGCACCCACCTCTGTTCCTTCCTTACACTTTCACAATAATTATATAGATTGTCAGTGTAATAAAGTCTTCCTGAATTGAATTGCTTGGATTGTAGGAGTATGGGTGTGGAGGTTCGTGGTGTATATGGAGATGTACTGGGTTGTGTGGGTCATCTATGGCTGTGGAGTGCATGCGTGGGGATGTGGGTGTGATAGGGCTATTACCAAAGACCTGTGACTTCATAGCTAATTCAGATTTTCTAAGCTAGTTACCAAAGTTGAGTAGTTTTCAGAGTAGCAGCCGTATTAGTCTGTATTAGTAATGTAAAGTTGAGTAGGCATCGATAGGATCTTGAAACCTCTGTTTATGGATGTGCCAGAGCAAGCAATAGATGCACAGCTGCACAGTACGCGACACAACAGTTCAGAACAGAAGTGAAGAAGAATCAAATGGAATTGAGGGAGGAAAAATGGAATGTCTCACAATGGAATCTGGCCAAGACAGTTGGGTTAATAATCCTTGTGACCACTGTTCCCTTTAAGCTGTGCATGTGACAGATCCTAAACCCCGGGCACACGGCAAAACACTGTGCACACAAAAAATGAAATACTACATCAGAGCCAGGCTGAAATATCATTTATAGGCGACTTTTGACATTGTTCGCCCACCGTCTATCAACACAGCTAGATTCTACTAGCTGGCAAGGGGGGGGAAGGGAAAGGACAGCATGGATCGTACCCCTCCCCATCAGCATTTCAAACGTGGAACGTTGATCACGTCAGGATGGTAAGGACCCACACATCTCCTTGTAGTCTGTTCATTTGGCTGTGTACAAACTCAAGTACGGGTGAATAAATCAAAATGCCTGGCCATAGTTGCTAAGGAACTGCAAAGATTTCCCAGAAATGAACAAAGGTAAGTGTTGTTTTCGTGATTGAAATCTTTCAAAGGCATTGGACTTCATACATTTACTCGTGATGTTTTACCATTTTCCCGAGTTTTTTTGCCACAGATGCATGGACATGATTGGAGCTATGCACAAACTTCCGGTATCCTGATCTGAATGATCTCCTGATTGCCCTTTTGTCGAGTCACGCTGTTAAGTGCATTGAAATAGCAGCCATATAATAAAAGTATTAATTTTAAATAAACCAATCTGGTAAAAAATCAATCCCAAAATGTCACTGTGTAGACATCTAAAGCATAAAAGAACAGCGACTTCATTTAAATCTGGATGGCTGGATGAGATTATAGAGACGATTACACCGAAGTCACATAGTGTAATGCTTGTTAAACTTCGTTAAATATTCACATACGATGAGGACAACGGAGTGGTTTGTGTATATTGTCGAGATGCCAGAGCTTCGGGAGAATTTTCAACAGGAAAAATGTGGAACAACGTATGGAAGTTGGATTTGTTAAAGTGTCATCTGTCAAGTAAGTCTCATACAGATGGTGTAACAAGACTTGGAAACAAAAACCTTTCCTTACGGAGAAGATTACTTACCATGATTCTTGAAAGTCCAGCTGAAAAGCAGAGGAGGAAAATTAATCTTGAATGCAAGCGCTCAAACCCAGAAGAAATCAAGGTACTTATTGACAGTGTGTTGTTGGCTATTAAAATGAACAGCTAAATGCTTTCTGTTCAGGATATTAATGACCATATGGAAAAGTATGTGTGCATACCAGCGAGCTGGAGAAGTAAAAATTATGCTTTCGAATTTCCTGAAATTATCAACTGCATTGTCCAAAATGACCTCATGCATGAAATAGCATCGGCAATGTTTCATACTCTAGCTGTTGATGAAAGCACTGATATATCCATTAACAGATACTTCATACTCTACTTTAAATATAGATCCATAAATTCTGCAGACTATAAAATTTCGTTTGGTGGACTATTATGATTGCAAGAATGTGATGCTGTTTCAATAGTGTCTGCAATGAAAGAGTTTTATAAAAAACACCAACTTGATCTAATGAAAATGGTGATGTTCACATCTGATGGTGCCTCTGTGATGTTGGGCAAACTCAATGGCGTGGCGGCTCAGCTGAAATGTGATATTCCACACTTAGTCCAGCAACATTGTATTGCACACTGGGAAGACTTGGGGATTTCCGATGCATGGAAAGAGGTCAAGCTGATAAGAGACATCGCAACCTTAATGAGAACTGTCTACATGGTGTTCTGTCGGTCATCCACAAAAATGCAAATTGCAGGAAATAATGGATGCTTCTGAATGTGAGTCAGTGGCTTTCAGGCCACTCAATGAAGTGCGCTGGTTATCTAGGCACTTTGAGCAATTATTCGCAACTATAATCCTCTTCTGGAATATTTTGAGCAAGACAAAGATACTGATCAAGTTTCTAAATACTGGCACAAAAAGCTGAATACCATGGAATACCGAATAACATTAGAAATTTTGAATGATGTTTTGTTGGAGCTGGCTTCACTATTCACGCTGCTCCAAAAATGGGGCCTTACACCTCTTGAAGCATTTTACCTTGCCCAAGGTAAACTGAACAAGATCAGTAGACAGTACCTTGTAGATTCAGTCTTATGGAGTGACAAAGTTAAGGCTCTCTTAGATATGAGCTCTCAAGAAAATAATGAAATTTATACCAGTTCCATAATAACTTTCATAAACATCTTGTGTGCAAATTTGGAAGACAGGTTTCCAGAGGATGAAGTCCAGGAGTGGTCTGCTTTTGATTGTGCAGCAATAGTTAAGTGTGACTTCAATTTTGGAATTCATCAGGTCAAATCCCTATGTTCAAAATACAAAGACTTTCTTGCTGAAGAGATTGTTATAGTCAGTCAATGCAATGACTTCAAGTTTGCAGTAGCCGAAAGAATCAAAAGCCAATTGGTTTTAAGTTTCCTGGATATGGTGACATTTGCTCACCAGAACGAACAGTTTCTGGATCTTGCAAAGTTGATGGATATTGGAGGAACATTCCTAGCATCAAGTGCAGACTGTGAGCGTGGCGTTAGCTTAACTAACACTCTA
The DNA here is from genome assembly GCF_965140285.1 of Lepidochelys kempii. Taxonomy (NCBI): domain Eukaryota; kingdom Metazoa; phylum Chordata; order Testudines; family Cheloniidae; genus Lepidochelys; species Lepidochelys kempii. Next base: position 93,672,189 of record NC_136385.1, on the reverse strand, counting down.
AAAAACAAACTACGGAATCATTTACAAGTTGATCATTTGGACATGCTGATGTGTATTAAGAGTTACCAGCTGGACGGAGGACTGATAGATCGGGACAGAGTTTATATTGAATGGGCAAATTAAAAAGATCACAGGGAAAAACAGTAGGTTAGTTTAGCAGTCTTGGACATTTCAACCAATAAGGAAGTTACAATGCATCTGTAATTACATATCTTATTCTTGGCTGATAATCATTTATTGATATTTTTTAGGAAAATTTTAAATTTAACACACGCACTCTTGTTTTTCTTTTTTTACTTATGATGTCTCTATCTGAAAACCCATATAAATTGACATAATGGCATACTTATTAAATTGTCTTTATTATATGTTTATCAAAATCTTTTCGGACATGTGTATAGAATGAAAGGTGAAAGTGGACCCCAATGAGTAGAAGCCTATGGACTGATAATGATCATGATTAATATGTGCTTGATATATGCTCATGATTGCCTATAAAAAAGATCATAAAGCATAATGCTTAAAACTAACTTCTGCTTCATGAAGAATGGTTAAATTTCCTTTTTCTAAGTATTTAAAAATGACATTTATAAAATAACATGGTGTAAAACTATTATCACAAATTGCAAATTAAAACTTTTTAAATGTATAAGCATTTTACTCACTTGGGCGCATTTGCCGCATAGCACACAAATTTGAACTCTGCTTCAAAGATTTGCACAGAACAAATTTTTTGGGCACACAGCCTGTCAAAAATTAGAAGGAAAATTGCTTGTGACCTACTCATATGAAAAATGCTCTGAGATCTATAAAAATTACAGAAGGGAAAGCTCCCTCTACTGAATCACTCACCCCACTCCCTATAACATAGCCTCCCTTCGCACCACTCTGGGGAATGGGGTCAGTACTGTACTGGCTCCCTACTAAGCCAACAACACTACTCCCAGAAGCACAGTACCCTCTAGCAGCATGCTGTGGCTAATACTGACTCAGAAGAGAAAGTCCTCCGTTGAGTCAGCCACTCCACTCCCTGCAGCACCCTTTCAAGAACTGAGCTAACCTTCCCTTTGCTCCCCCTCTCCCATATCTTCCTCCTTTTTCTGTCTCTATTCCCTTCTCTCCCTCCACTGCTCTCTCGATTTCTCCTCCTTCCTTCCATTCTTTCCCTTCCCCCCTTCCTCCCTGTCTCCTGGTTGAGCTGCCAGGGGTCTGGTTCAGTGGCGAAACTCAGCTGATTTACTTGCCTTAAAGCAGTGTCTGCTTGCATGTAAATCACCCTCTGAGCCCGGCCTGTAAAATGGGCTTGTTCACTAAACTCTATGAATAGGAAAGTAGGCACAGCTGGCCTATTCATAATCAACATAAAAAATAGATTAGCACTTTACAGATTAAACATTATCGTTTCAACAGTTAACATAAATCAACTGCACTTATGGGCCCAGCACTGCTGCCACGGTGGCAGGGCGACATACTCTGCAAGGGAAGGGCTCCCGGCCTGGGGGTCCAGTAGGGAATAGTGCATTTCTCTTACCCCTCAGACATGGGTTTCCCCTTGCAAGGTGTGCTGCTGGAATCCATTTCAAGGAGGAAAGCTGAGCTAAGAAGAAGGAGGTGGGAGATTAATCTCTAGCTGTCTACCTACATTTCTATTGCACCCGGCACCATCGTATCTAAAGACCAATATCCAATCCTCCTATTCCCACCTGGCTGATACAGCTGAAAAATATTTGCTGGGGGGAGAAACCTGCAGGCCACTGGCTGCAATCCAACCTAGGTCAGTACTGACCAGTCATTACCATCGCGGGATGACATGAACAGAGATGGTTGTGTCTCTGTCCAGTTCTTAGCAGGACAGGTATCTGCATCTCAAAAACTGCTTCACAACTGAACAATGCACCCTTGCAAGGTGTCTCAGCAGAGCGGCCAAGCACTGTAAGCGACCCAGAGACTGAGCTCCCCTTGGAGCTCCCTCCTTGTCAAAGGCACTAGGGGCCAGATAGAGTGAAGGAAGCTTGTGCTGCTGCTCATGCTACCACTGTTCTTTAGTCAGGTAAGGGACATCAAGTCACCCAGGCTGTGAACCCAGCATCTTTCACCAGCACTACGCTCACACAGGAGATGTAAAGGAGAACCTTTGCTGACAGAATCAGCCCAAGCCAAATGTGCTCCCTCCCTCCTCGGCTGAGCTATTTGGAATCACGCATTAGTTAGCCTGTTCCCCTGAGGCAGTCACCTCATCCGAACGAGAGTCACCCCCCAGATTACAGACAATGGCAAAGGGCCTTTGATCCAGGATCCATCTACAGCAGGCCAGGCCTCTTTCAAACTCAGAAACCAAAAGATGGACAGCAGGAAACCAGGCCATGCCTCCCGCACACAGTGACAGGCTGGGCTTCCAGAGGCCGCTTGGAAGACACCAGCCATTCGGAGGCTTGGATATGGAGCTTCACGCTCTAGCAGGGACAAAGTCAAAGACACTTGGCAGCTCACAAGGGAAGGGGACTGAGGGAAGCACAACAGTTATCTACAGTGGGATTTACCCTTGTCAGTTCATCTCCATAAAAGGGCCCCAGGAATTTTAATCACTCTAGCCCTCTTATAATGGGAAGAGCATTTAATAGACATCGGCCAGTAAGTCGCATCCATTACTGTCTCTGAAAAGTGCAGCTTCTTTTCCTGCTCATGGCTGATATTTCCTCAAAAATTATTCACTACCTGAAATTGTCCAGTTCATTATTTGGAAAATTTTTTGCTAATTATTTTAACCTTAGAGGGGAGGATGGTGAACAGCCCTTGGCAAGAATTCACTATTCGAGCACAGCTGGCTGGTTGCGATTGGTAAAATAAATCATGTGGTATTGTGTCGGTTCCCTGATTGGAGGCACATGCACACGCTCCCTCTGTGAACAGCAGCATGTGTGAATTTATAATTCCACTTGCTCCAAATCCTCAGGTGTGACTCTGAAAAGTGTGTCTGGTGAACCTTCCTGCCGGAAAAACCAGATGACTCCAATGTTCACAAGACATGAATACAAAATCCACATAATTAGCTTAAAAACAGTACCGAATATTGATGGACAATGTTGAGCACTCTTCCTCCCTCTCTAATTCTGACCTACATCCAGGGGGTTGGAAGGCTTCAATCACTGTCTGGAAAGTGCTTTGAGATCTTTGGGTAGCTCCTTACAACTCTCAACCACAAAAGTTCATGTTCTCAGCTTTAGCTTTCATCTGAACATTGCACCCGGCCAACGGCTTCTATCATTCCTACCCAGAGCAGCTTGTGAGCAGTGAGGAGCAGCTGCTGGCAAGCTTGACGTACTTTATATGGTTCAGCATTCTCCCTTGGAACTAGGATCTGCCTCTCAGGATGGGCCATTCAGCAGCACTAATTAGACTACTGATTCACTTTATAAACTAACAAAAAAAACCTTGCTTTGGCTTCATAAGGAGACCCGGACATGCCAGGGTTGGAGCCCACGATTCCCTTATTTCATCTTAATGACACAAGCATCCTTCTGTGGTAAGTCCTATCAGAAGATGCACACACTCTGCAGATGGGTCAATGAATCCAACCGGGAGAGCTAGGTACACAGGTGGAGACTGCCATCTTGAAGGGAAGAATCCATGGGGGGCAAATGGGAGATCTTAGTATACAGGCAGGAGGAAATCAAGAGAACTGGGTCTAGCCAATCTCCAAGTTGGAGGACCACATGAGAATCCTTTCAGAGTGTGTCTGCCGCATGCCTGGAAACAGTACCCAGATCTCAGCATGGCAGTCTAGAGTGCTGTTGTCCCTGTCCTGATCACAAACTCAGTCCCTTTGTGTATTAAACAGATATCCAGGTTCCTGGACAGGTGAAATATACCCTTGTGAGCCTGATCGGATGAGAGTATCATGGTGCCACCACATGAGGAATGTTAGCCCCAGCTGAACACAGCTACTTCCTGTTAACATTGGGGACAGAAAGGATTATCCATGTGCTGAGGCAGGTTTTACAATTGCCCTGTTAAAGATCCAGGCTTAGCCATTCATCTACAGAACACGCCCTCTAATCAAAGCCTGATCTGTCATTCCAGAACCCCAAGGGACATGGATACCATGAGAAGAGATTTAGCATGACTGTAATGCACATCAGCAGACAAGATGTGGCACAATGATGACACGTCATCAAGATCTTGAGCAATCACAAGTTAAGGAGACCTCTTTGGAAAACCCATCCCCCACACCTGACACCTCATGAGGGGACGTAGCTGTCAAAATCCAACAAGATTATTATATGCTACAATGTGGACACCTAATAAAATTGTAAATTAGAGAAGGAAAGGCCGAGTGCATCCCCCAAGAAGCAAGGGCAGGATTATTCCCTATAGTATGTTCCCCAGGACTTTTTCTCATCTGATTCCAAATGTGCCAAGAGATGGGGCTTTCACCCTTGCCCTTGGGAGATAAGAAGGCCAAACTCAGAAAAGCAACTGACCGCTTAATCCATTACATCCCAAGCATTAAGCCATAGACAGGCAGGTGGAAGAAAACCAAAGAAGATTATCCCCCAGACAGTTCACCAAAGCCATCCTTAACTTGGGTGATGGGAATGGAGTCTCCAGCAAGTGACTGATGTTAGCTGCATGCAGTAAGATCCTCTTACAGTAGCCAAGAACCAAAAGAATGAGTCTCTCCAGGCCATGCAGCCAGAGCTTGTAATTAGGATGCTCTTGTTCCAAGGGTAACAATGACAACTGGGGTTGCATGGCATGAGCAGTGATTGTGGGGGTGTCAAGTACCATGTTGGAGGGAATGTCAGTAACAGTGGCTGCTACAAAGTGACAGAGAGGACATAAAGGGAAAAATGTGTGGGTCTAACAAGAGCCAAAGTCCTGGCAGGCAGCATGGCCGTCCTCATATGCTCAGTGCCCTGTGGCAAAACACATTCCATACCTCTGTGCCACCAGAGAGGTTACTCATCTCCGTGAGGGCCCAGCCATGGCTGCAGGTGGATTCTTTGAGGATTGCCAGCAACAGGCATCACTTTCCTGACAGGCGAGCAAACAGGCCGGTGAGAGCAGAGGTAGCAGCAACACCAGCACAACCAGTCTCCACTGCCTTTCAGTTGACTAATGCAAGCCCATTTGTTCTGGGTGACATTAATGCTTCTTGCCATCTATCTCAGACTCTTTAAATTACTGTTTTATGGCCAAAAATTTTTTCATAATTGATAAAAATCTTTTTATATGCCGGGTTATTGAAAAAAGTGAGCTTTTTTATTCCTCATTATAGTTTTCATATAAATGTGGTTTTTATCGATAGCTGCTTGGAAGGCAGGGGGGGTCGCTGGAATGGGCACAACCTCCCCTCTCGTTTCGCCATCATCCTCATCTTCATCACCTCCAGCCATCAGGGCAATAGCCCTGAGATCCCATCTTCAAGGCAGATGAGTGATGGAGTCAGACTGTCATCCACAATGAGGAGGAAGAGAAGACAAAATGCAAAGAGAACTCAGACTCATCAACCTTATTACAACTCCCAGTGCCAGTGAATAACGTGCACGGGGGGAACAGCAGCAGCTTTCTGGGTTCAACTCCAGCCCAGCATTTCCCTGCTGCGAGGGTCACCCAGTATTAAGATGATGTTGATAGAGGGCCAGCAGAGCACTCAAGTTCTGAAACAGAACTGAAAAGAAGCTGAGCTTTTGGCCTGGAGGTATTATGGTAGTTGTAGCACAGAACACACAGCACAATCCCCAGGATCACACAGCGATGCAGGGCATGCAACGATGCACCTCCTAGAATCGTGAGAGTGACCAGGTATTCCCTCAGGCCAAATGACAGTACTGCAGGGTATGAGACCCACTGCCACAGGACTGTGCAATAGCTGTGGCAAATCCCCTGGGATCACAGATGGGCCCCACTGCAGAATCAGCCATACTCCCCCAGGACTGTGCAACACTGCCAGACATGCAATGCACTCCTGGGGCCCACCACAGAATTTGCAGCAGCCTACTCTAGGGACCATGTGACCCAGCAGGGCATGTGGCTCCCTCTCTAAGGGTAGCATTACAGGGCCAGCTGCAGAATGTGGAGCATATACCCTCGGGGACAACATGACATTATATAGGACATGCACTGTAGTCCCATCAGGCCATCTGAAGGCTCAATTGCTCTCCCAGGGAGATGTACAGTGCTTCAGCAGCTCTGTAGCTCAGGAGAAAGAAAAACCCTTCCAAAGCTCGAGACTCTGCTGATGGGTTTCAGAGGGAAGAGAGCCCTTCCTCCTGTTTTTCTCAGCCACAGCAAAGGCTGCCATGATGTGCAGCACAGAATGTGGTTTGTGGGAAAGGAAGGAAAGAAGAGAAGAGCTGAATAGGAGTCCAGAAAATCTATGTAATTTCTTTTCTGCTCCAGACTGCATCAATTTGTGAGACGCACTCACCCATGAGGCTGTCTGACCCTTTCTGTAAACTGATTCTGCAAGAGTCATGCAAAGCCAGAGGAGACACAAAAACAAGGCCCTGATCATGTAGGGTTATTAGAGATCTCATGTCATCCCAGATCATGGGTACATGTGGACATTAAAGGTCACATGGCAAATGTCAGGGTGTTAGTCCCATTGTCCTGGCCCCATTCCAACTCTCCCTAGCCTCTGCCCCATCTCCCGGCAGCTTCAAATAGCTGTGTGATTCTTTGCCACTTCCTATCAAATGGCTCTGTGCAGTGTTCAACAGCAACTATGTTCCATCAGAGATATGGATGCATTTCAGTGCTGAGTGAATGATCCTGGTACATATGATCTGGAAAGCACCTTGGGGTCCTTAGGAGCAAAAGAAGCTATACGAATGTAGTTCCCTGTCCTCCCAGGTCACATCTCCGCCAGTAGGGAAGACAATCTATCTGGTGAAGAGTATTTCACTTCACATCACAGCCTCGGGGCCATGACAGGTACAAAAGCAAGGCATATGACAAGAGCAGGGCCCTTGCCCAGAGCATGGGGACCCCTGAACTAAAGCTGTCTCTACAAAGCAAGCCCACCTGAGCTACAGCACAAGATGTGCTTCTGTCATACCCACCCATTGACAAAGAGGGGGGCCTGGCACCCTTCCCCATGACCTGCTCTGCTCAGCACATGAGCTGGCTCATTTCACAGCAAAGCAGGCCATAGGCAGCAAGGAGAAACTGCAAGTAATTGTAGGTGAAAATGATGGGCTCCCTGACAGCACTCACACATCAGGTAGCGAGACAGCTGTGTTCCACCACCTACTCCCACAAGGTGGGACTGGGTGGAGGCCCCTTACAAAGCTGGGCCCTTAAGCTATCAAGCCGCCTATGGTTTGGGTCTGGCTTCACGAGAGAAAAGCCTTACTCCTCATGCACTTCCCCATCAGCTGAGATCGGACACAGCACCTGAGGTAATAGTCCCCAGGTTTGAGCATCAGAGGCGGGAGTGTTCTCAGGGAAGGGGGGGGGACGGACACACATACACCAGAGTTGTGTAAATCAACCCAGATGTGCGTGTGCACATGGAGCGGTGCAGAGGCTGAGGCGTGTCATTTTCACTGGGGTCCCATGTTCAGTGAAGACAGAGTGACCAGACATCTCAATATTGTCAGGAATCATCCCAATATTAGGGGCTTTGTCTTACATATGCAACTATATCATTCCCCCTTCCCCTCAAAAAAGTGTCCTGATTTTTCACATTTGCTCTCTGGTCACCCTAAGCAAAGAGCACTGATCAGAAATCACCTCAGCCCTGGCTGTCACATTCAACCCTGGCACCAATAAGAGTGTAAAATTCAATAGGAGCTTTACCTATTATTAGTATGGGGCTGGGGCTAGAGAAATGTATGATGAGACTTCAGTGGAGGAGGAAGTGCCAGAATCCCTCTTCACACACCCCAGTGCCTGACAAGGAGTTCCGCCCAAGTCCCTGCAAGGCCTTCAGCTGTCTCTTCTATAACAAGGCACTCTCCAGCAGGCCAGGGCTGGTCTGCCATCTACTGGGCATTAGGAGCAGAACTCTTTGAACAGCTGGGCAGGAGCAGGCCTGGTACCTCAGAGAGGCAGCCCCCTCAGTCTGCACTTGGGTGGATGGCAGGGCTTGGAAAGTCTCCAGCTTTGATTTCTAATAGGCCTGTTTGGTGGTTCTGTTTGGAGGATAAGTTAAACTCCATCCTGGCTCAGAAGCCATCTTTATTAGAGGTCCCCGGACAGGCTCCAGGAGCAGGGAATCAGAGGTCTGGGCTCACTGGAACCTACCAAAGGAGATTGAGAGGAGCTGACAGAAACTTCTGCAGGGATCAGGAAAGTCCAGAAAGACCTGGTTTGAAAACCAGGGGACATGATCTACATGAGGAAGCTGGGAGTAGAGAGGGCATTTGGGCACAATGACTCTCCACAAAGGGGAAAAAAATCTGGAATAAGTAAAGTGATCAGGGGAGGGGTCAGAGCTGTGAATATAAGTGAGCTGGACAAACGCCTAGATTTATGTCAGTCAGAGGAGGGGACTGAGGGGTCTGCGGGAAAGGCTGAAAGGTGAGACTCAAACAGATTAAAAAGGGCCTGTATGTGAGGATGGGCTGGAGAGTTGACCAGAACTGAGCTGTGTGAGCATTTCAATCTGGGCAGGATGGGGACCATTGTGGGGCTGGATGGGAGGGGACAAGCTCAGGCCTGTTGGGGTGTGCAGGAGGGCCAGATATGTGGTTGCACTGAGAGGTGCATTGGAACCAGAGGTAAGACAATGAGTCGGGACATGCTGTGTGGCTGGAAGGGAGAGATGTCAAGGAGTCTAAGCCACTTGGCAGTGCACTGGAAACCAGAGGATCAGTCCTGAAGTGTAGCCTATAGGTATACGTATTTGCTAGGAAAGGCATAGGTATAAGTTGAGGCAGTAATGCAACAAGCCTACAAGCCTCAAGGCCTGTAAAACTATAGATTAGCTAAACTAATCCAGGCATAAGGCCCCAAAAGCCTTAGCATAAGCAGCTAACCAGGAGTAACCGTCGATCATACAGGATAAAACGCTGTAATAAACAAGTATGACTAAACTGTTGACAGGTAACCCAAGATGTTAATTTATACCAGCTCTAGATATTTTAAGTTAGGAATATTAGCAGCTGTCCAACCACAAGAATGCCATGGTAACTAATTGACGTGTTTGTTAATGAGCTTGAGGTAAAAGGCCTAGTAAGCTATGGGGGTAGGGCATCCCAACATTAAAAGGGTGAGGAAATACAGATAAGGAAAAGGGTCAGAAATCGCTCCCGTACCGAACATGCATGAGGCACAGCGGGCGTCAGCATAACACAATATAAAAATTCTATCGCAGCCTGCGCGCCTCAGGAGATGCCAGGGTGACGACACAGTTGCTGCTGCTGAGGATGATGACTAACACTTCCGGTTTTTGTAAAAGAGTGTGAATATACTGATGCTCAGACACGGGGCGTTTTGGCCATCTTGTATTATCTATTTTGCTGGGTTAGAATGTTTGTGATTTTGCTAACCATGCTAATAAAAATAATTACTGACTTGTCTTGTTGGTGCATACCGGGGTTCTTGTAATAACTATGATATTTCTGGGTCTGGTCATGAGAACCCTGCCAAACCACAGAATGCTAACTGGGAATTACTATATAATCAACACATCAGGCAATAGAGAGTCATATTTGGGGGTGGGATGGACAGCATTGGAGCCAGACACATGGAGGAAAGGAGTTGTTGCACAGGCTGCTGAATTGGTCCCCATCCAGGAGGGAGACCAGGATACTATGGTGAAAGATGCTCTGGAAATACATAGATTAGAAAAACTAATGGACCCCCTCTGAGGATGACTGGGGAGAGCAATCTCAATGGTCCAGTCACTCTTTGGCCCATTAGTGCCAATGCCGAGGGAGGGTTATATGACAGAGGCACCTGCCCATTAAGATCTGCATGCAGACCCACCAACTCCTTTCTCCCACACCACTGAACAGCTATCAAAGGGAATGACCTGAGCTGAACCTAAACAGGTGCTCTATGCTCCAGGATCCCACACCCCCAACCAGACTGAACAAGTGTTCTAGAGAGGAAAGGCCTGTATCCCACTCCCCAGTTCCCGAGCCAGCCAGTTCCTCCTCCCTCCCCCCATTTCTGAAGTACATTGTTAATTTTTTTTTTTTTACGATCTAGTTTTAAAGTTTACTGATTTGGTACTACCGGAAAAGATTCACTTTTTAGAGCTCCTCATAAATCTTTCAACCTTTTGTCTGGTCTCAGGTTCCACTGAAAGTAGTTTGGCTACATTCCGAAAGTATATGTAAAGAGGGGTGGAGGAGAAGAAAACTTTGGGGATGGGGCACATGCCTTGTCAAGTTACATTAAAAGAACGGATAAAAATCAGAGTTCAATAAACTTTCCCTCCCTCTGACGCTGTCTAACAGTTCCCACCTGTGTTCCCTATAAGCTGCATGGTTGGGTGGCCACCCAGGAGAGATTCAAGTGCCGCGCAGTTGATTAGCAGAGCCACGCACATCCAGCAGGCAGTGTGTGTTCAGGTGCCCCTCCCCCAGGCTGCTTTGCAGCCACGTGGCTTCTGCAGCTGTTCCCAGGACCCTCCTTCTGGCTGTGCAGGGAAGGAGGGGAGGAAGGTCCCTCCCCCAGCCCCTGTACCCCATCTCCACAGAGCAAGGTAGAGGGGAGGGGACAGGGCTCAGGACTCACAGCAGCTCTGAGGTCTGAACAAGCCTTCGGGTGAGTGAGTGCCTTAAAGAGACACTGCATGGTCTCTCAGAGACTTCCCCAACAGCCAGCACACACAATCTCTGTCTGTCTGTCTCTCCCCCTCCTCCCTGCCCATGTACCCCAACTCCACAGAGTGGGGATGCATAGTTCAAGAGGAAGAGAGCTTTCAGCAAGTGCCTTGAAGAAACAGCAGACAGGCATCTCTAAGAAATTTCCCCAGCAGCCAGAACGCACACAGTCTGTGTGTGTGTGTGTCTCTCTCTCTCTCTGACACTGACACACACACACACACTCTCACACACACGGTCTCTGTGTCTCACTCTCACACACACACACAGTCTGTGTCACACACCTCCCAACACTGTTGTTGTTCTTGGCACTTCCTGCAATGCACATATATTCTCTATAATTTTATTCTTTCAAAGTGTTGTTATTTCAGTCTTTTGACTGGTCTATGCATTTCATAATTTTAATTTCTCTCTTACATTTAAATTTAATTCTTTGGGTAGTGAGTTCTCAAATGTCTAACTTGTCCTGGCTGGAGTAATTAACCCTACTGGTCACTTTTTAAGAAACTATTCTAGGTGGGGTCACGTTAAGGCCACCTAGAGAAGGTGCTGCTGCATATTCAAGTCAGTATTATTGGTTTTTTTCCCCCTCCCTACCACATCCCATTGCAAACTCCTGCTAATTTAGCTGCAGGTTTCCAGGCATCATGCTGTTGACTCTGGGTTCCTGACCCACCAAGGGAATATTTCAATATTCCATCTCTCACTCCCACCCTCTTACCCAAATCCCAATTTTCAATTCAACATTTTGTTTTTAAATTGTGGTGAGCATATTTCTACGCACGGACTAACTTCATCCGCGGTGTTATCCCACGACTTTCTACAGGCTCCAGCAAGGAGGCCTTCAGCAGATTAGGCTTCTCAAAGCCCTTTTTGTTTTTAACTACCTTGACTCAGTTGCCTATAACTAATGGACTCAAGCAACTACCTCTGACCTCCCTTACCAGTGCCTTTCTTTTTCTCCATTTTTCTTCCCTTATGTCTGTCTGATTCTTTCTTCTCTGTCTCTTTTAATACCCTTTTCTCTATTTCTTTAGCATTCCTATTTGCTTCCTCTGTCTCTTTAAAATTAAAGATCACCCCAACACTGCCCATGTGAGTGAAATGAATGCTAAGAGGAAAGGCTGCTGCTGAGAGGGGGATTCGAGCTGCCTCGCTGGGAATCAATGAGGCATGGAAAGCTCATCTAACTCCTGAAACGCTGAAAGAAACCAGGGCGGATCAGTGGCAGCTGAAAATGCATTTGAGAGAGAAGAAAAGGCCCTGTCACTGAGCGCCCCATTCAGCTACAGAGAGAAGCAGCACAGAGGCGGCTGCTTTTGTGTTTTAATACTGTCTAATCCCAGCCCAGCTTCCCTCTCCACCCACCACAGGGGAAGGCTGGCTGAACCTCTACTCTACAGAGCAGCTAGAGGATGGGTACTGCAGGAAGTGGTTACCCTGGCCTGTTTCTCTCCCTCCATCTATTTGCTGTGCTACAAATCCAGCTGGTACTAACCATGTGATGAAGCTGGGTGGGGGCTGGTCTCACACAGACAATATGAAGGCCGATCAGAAGCTGACATTAACTCTTTGCAGTTGAACTATGGGGAAATGCTCACTGTCATTCATGAATATCCAACCCCCTTATCCAATCCCTCATGTCATTGACGAATAGCCACCCCTACAACTTACACAGAGCCAGACCCACCCCAACCCCCTACATATCCGCCAGGAACACCTCCCTACAGACTCCCAGGTACACACACCTAGCCATACTACCCACACAGCCAGGCACACTCTCCCCAACACGTTCCCACACACGTAGCCATAACAAAGTACCTGACACGCACTCCTTGCTCCCACACTACCCAACTCTCCCCCAGCACTCTGACCCATTTACCCCCACATACATTCTCTACCATTACCAAGGCATAAAGCTGCCCCTTCTCCCCACATACACTCCCATCCCCACTGCTCTGCTCCACACCCACATTCCCTATGGCCTACTCCCTACATCCAAGGCACTCCTCAGCCTGGGGGTAGAGCTGTCACCATGAGGGAGGAGTTGAAAAGCCGCAGGATATCACAGTTACTTCACTCCCAGGCCCCAAGAGTTAATGGCACAGCTTCCTTTGCTACTCTGTTGCCTTAGTGTCAGCAGCAAAAGTGATTTATGCTGTTATTAAAGGAAATTATTTATTTTTTTCATCTGGGGTTAATTAGGGGCTTGTGAAAGTAAAGGGCTGTCAGTGCCAGCTAGACATGGTAGAGAACAGCCAGAGGCAGTGCTATCTGCCCACACACAGATCTGCCAATGCATCTTGCTTCTCAACTGCAACACCCCCGGTTCCAATCCTGGGGAACCCCATAGCTCTACTCATGGCCCTCAATCCTGACCTCCAACACCCCTGCTATTCTTGTCCTGGACCCTTGCACGTACAGTTCTGCTGATGTCCCTCATTCCTGCCTGGCAACCCTCTCCCCACTTCCCTGTAATTCTCACTAGACTTTGCCAGCCATACCCAGCAATGTGTGGGAAATACCAGACTTGCCCCAGAGCTAGGATAAGATGACTCCCACAGCAGTCTCTCTTCATCTAAGTCTTCCAAAGCACAAGGCCGGTGTCCTGAACTCCCTTGTCATGTTTCCATCTATGAAGGAAAATCACCAAGCAGCTCATTGCTCCTGTTTCCCTCTGGCCAGTGGCCCAGCGTTGCCATGCTGCAGCTGGCTGGCCTGGCAGGCCAGTGAGGGCTTCAGTGCCTCATACCTCTTTGCCCAGGTCCTCACGGATCACTTGTTCAATTTCCTGCATGCTGCTCTGTGGGGCCTGGCTGTGTAGTATCTTGAGGGTGCGAGTGTATTCCTCAGGCAGAAGGTAGTCGAGTGCCCCCAGATGCTGTCCCACTTTGATGAAGGTGCCTCTGTTGGCACAGCACAGGTCCCGGAGGCGTTCCGCAGAGCGCAGATGTACCTGCATAGAGATCAAAACATCAGCCAGCCCCTTTCTCCAACTCTTTGCTCCTTATTCCTCCCTCCATCTTTGCTCCCTCCCTCCCCCCTGCACACACTTACACACACACTTTTACTCCCCTAGGTTTCAAATGCAGCTGCCTTTTGTTTGTTTGTTTCCTTGGTGATGCACCTGCATCACCTATTGTCAGCTAAATTCTGGGAACAGGGTTTGCTGATGAACAGGAACTGACATAGAGCCAATGGGAGGCGTGCCACAGCGTAAGGCAAAAGTCAGGACCATTTCTCCCATTTAAAGCACACACGTGTGGCTCTGTTCTCAGTGTGAGTGCAGTGGAGTAAAGCGGGGGGAAGACAGATGCCATCCTGAGGGTGTCAGCACAGAAACTTCCTCAGAGGAAGACATTCTATTTAAAGACACAGCAAAACAAAAACACAAAGTATTTTCTGTCAATTTAGCGGGGTAAATGGTGCTGATGGGCAGCTCCTTGGCAACCGGATCTTATTTAGCAGCAGAATAGCTACAACCTGTTCAGTGGCAAAGCCAGCTTAGCGCTCGTGCTGTTCCACCAACCCACTGTGACCTTCCCCATGCACTGGGGTAGGGTGCTCTCCAGGGCCTGTTCGTCCTTGCCTCTCTGCTCAGACAGCCACCAGGGAACTATTCATGCCAATTACAGTGTGGTTTCAGTGAAGTGGACACTAGGAATTAGGAGACCTCTCAAATTCAAACTAGATGGCTACAACAACACCGCAAACAAGTGTAAAAGTCCACTGGCCAGGTCTTGATTTCAACCAATGACCTTGACTCTGTATCACAGAAGTGTACCAGTCACCTGACCCTTTAATAGCCATGATTTATTCTGCCTTACACTATTACTATGAAAGCTCCGTGTCTGGGGCACAGGCACACTCAACATTCAGGAAGGTAATAAACTGTGACTGACTTTATCCTGCTACATTATTAGAATTCCAGCAAATTTACAAGTAAAAAGACCCATGCAAATCTATGCTTTTCTGCTATCTGCATGAAAGTGGCTAATACCTCACAGCATCAGTCAGTCAAAATTCCAAACAGAAAAGCAATTCTGAAGTGAGCTCCCTTTTTCAGTGACATTGCCACAAACGTCAGCTCCTAGCAGTTCACACCCAGTTACTGAGATATTCACAATACCCGGAGAAATGACCAGCAAAAAAATAGCATTAGCGTAACTTTCAAAAGTTTAAAACAAAAAACAAAAACAAGCACTAAAAAGGTAGGAAATACAGAGCTCAGATTGCAAGCTCAGCCTTTACTCTGCTCACTAACCCACTGCTTATGTTTTAACATATAGGCTATGTCTGCATTTCAGCTGGGAAGTATAATTCCCAGCTTGTGTAGACTTACACATGCTAGCTGTGATCGAGCTCATGTGCTAAAAATAGCAGTGTGGCCACAGTGGCAAAGGCAGTAGTTCAGACTTGTACCTAGGATCTCAGACAGGATTGCACTCGGGCAGCTACCCCAAGCCACTGCCCTTACCACCAGAGCCACTCTGCTATTGTTAGCCCGCTAGCTAGATCAGAGCTAATATGTGTATATCTACCCGAGCTGGGAATTACACCTCCCAGCTGCAGTGCAGACATACCCTATATATTAAAACATAAGCAATGGAGTAATGGGCAGAGTTAAGGCTGAGCTTTCAACCTAAACTCTGCATTTCCTAACTTTTAAGTGCTTGGCTTGAATACTCTTCTTATAGCATTATGAATTATTGATCAATGAATACAACAATGTGGGATTTTACATCCAGTCTCACATCCAGTAAGCTGCAATACAGGACATTCAGTCCTCAGACTTGGCTCTCAGTCTTCAACAGTTTTCAAGTACATAAAAGCTTTTTACAAGGAAGAGGGAGAAAAATTGTTCTCTTTAATCTCTGAGGATAGGACAAGAAGTAATGGCCTTAAATTGCAGCAAGGGCAGTTTAGGTTGGACATTAGGAAAAACTTTCTAATTATCAGGATGGTTAAGTACTGGAAAAAATTGCCTAGGGAGGTTGCAGAGTCTCTGTCATTGGAGATTTTTAAGAGCAAGTTAGACAAACACCTATTAGGGATGGTCTAGATCAGCCATGGCCAATAGAAATTCGATGCTAGCCACACTTGTAGTTTTGAATTTTTCTTATTAGCTACATTATAAAAAAGCCACATGCATTAGCCACAATTCAATAGCCTATTAGCCACATGTGGCTAGTGGTGAACGTATTGGACACCACTGGTCTAGATAATCCTTAGACCTGCCATGAGTGCAAGGGACTGGACTAGAAGACCTCTCGAGGTCCCTTTCAGTCATACGATTCTATGATTCAAGGTGCTCCATGGCCCAGGCCCAGCATATGTAAAAGATCACATAAAGCTCCAGAATGAAGACCATTGCTCAACAACTCTGCTTCTCTGGCACAGTGAAATTCTTGACCATAAAGCTTGTCTGTGCTGGAGATGGAGTTTTCTCAGGGGCTGCTCAGAGGTTGTGGAACTACAGACCGTCACAAGCCTCACCATCTTCTGCTTCAAGTGCAAGACATATTTCTTTGACCAGCCTTCTCCTGTATAAACATAGAGCAGTGACTACTTTAAAAAAAACAACCCCCAAACCCTATATTGCACACACAATTCTCCTCTTGTAAGGCTGAGAGAGAATGAACCATACATGACAGAGATTAACCGGGTTGCTTAGCGCTACTGGAAAGCGCTCCGATGCTATAGTAATTATCATGGTATAAGAACCTGCGTAGAACAGAATAGTGGAACAGGGAGACCTCCCTGTGATACCAAGAGCCCCTCAATGCCAACTCCAGACAAGTCAAGCTTGAAAACTGAATCCAGTATCTCACTCGGGGAGTACAAATTTGGACCCTAAACTCCTTGGTATCCTGGCAGAGCACTAGGGTCCCTTTAGACAGAGCAGGGCACATCCTCCAGCCCCTTGCCAGCAGGTGAGGGGACTCTGAAACAAGAATGCCTGGAGGGGGCTCAAGAAGTTAAACATCCTTGGGGGAGGTTGAGGTAGAGGACATCAACCATTTAACACCCCAGGACAGATCAGTGCAGGCAGCATTTTGCAAAATGAGTTTCCACTCTCTGAAAATAACTAGCATGTGCTCACACAGAGACACTCTCAATGGGATGGACTGCTGTAAATGCTTTGTCCCTGAGCTCCAATCCCTCCACTGGCGTCCAGTCCACTTCCATACCAGTTCAACACCTGGTCCTGATCTTCCCAGCCCTCACGCAGCTACGTCAGTAATAGCATCTCTCCTTTGGGACAATGCACCTCACCAAGGCCAGAGAAAGCATGCAGGAGTCAGAGACAAATCTCTCTCAATCAAGGGGATTCAGCTGTGAAACGAGCTGCTAGAGAAGGTCAAACCAATCCAGAGTCTGACTCCTTTCAGGGCACCCTGCAAAACCCTCTTCTACGACAAAGCATTTCTCACTATAAACAACAATAACTTAACAGAAGGGGAATGGAGCAGAGCAGAAGACTCAGGAGGTACATGAGGGGTACTGTATGTAGACCTCATAGACCTATGAATCACATAGATACTATGGCGTTGGGCACTCCAGAAAACCCGAAATAGATCAGACGGGTAGACAGATGTGTCAACACACACACATAAGCTTACATGTGCGTGCACACACACACACACACACCTTTGCGAGTGTAACCCAACTACAAAAGTGCACACACCTGCCACAGCAAAAAAGTGCCCTGAGACTTACATACACAAAACGCTCAGGTTGCCGGGGCTGCAGTCACAGGTAAGAGTGTGCTACATTTTATTGGACTCCTTTGATTCTTTTGTTGTGGCAACTAGGTTCTTGACCTGGCTGTTCCCCTGCCTCTGCCTTGTGTGTATGTGTATGGGGAGAGACGAGGGAGACAGGCAGAGAAAGGGAGTGAGGAACAGAAGGAATGAAAGAGAAAGAAACAGCAAAAGAGGCAGAGACGGAGTAATAAGGATGAGAGAGACCAGGAGGGAGCCAGAGCAGCTGGACAGTTTGTCACAGTACAAGGAGTTCAGCCCATTATAGGAAAACAGCTTTTATGCAGCTTGGATAATTGTCCTCGACACACGGTCTCCAGCAGAGGAGAAAAAATCCAGCAGCCAGTGAAGGCAGTGGGAGGCAATTGCTGTCTACAGCTCCCCAGAGTTCGCCTATATTCTAGGGGAGAGGAAGGGCAGGCTGGGGGCAGCCGGTTTGAATTAAACCCGTCCAGCCCCACTTGTGTTCTAGGATCTCCAATGTGGGAAGAAGGTCAGGTCAGAGCCCTGTGAGCTCACAGAGACAAAATGGGAACCAGGAATATGCTGCCCCCACACGACTTGTAGCCCCTGCCAGGCAAGAGAGCCAAACCAAAGCTTCCTGCATGGCTTTCTGCAGAGCACTAAGCATCGGGAGGATGCAGGGACTGACACAAGACACTGGGCATCAAACCCAGTCTCCTGCATGGCACTGCAGAGCCTCATGTATCAGGCTGGCCTAGAAAGGGAGAGACTGGAGCTAGGGACTGAACCCCAGTCTCTTGTATAGCAGGGCAGGGCTCTAGTCTCTTCACCATCACTAAGCACTAGGCAGGCCAGGGGGGTGAGGGATTGGTGCTGGGAATAGAATCCAAGTCTTCTGTGTAGCAGGACAGGACACTAGCACCAGGCTGGCACAGGAAGCACGGGACTGAGGCTGGGAGTCATTTACTCACAGAAATGTCCACCCATCCTAGAGGCAAAAGAACGGGAGAATCAGTGAGGCACACCTGTTCCCATCTGATATTTTAGCCTCGAAGCCCCCTCTCTTGCCCCATTGCCCACACAGATCACCAAGGTTATTGGGCAACCCGAGACAAAAAACAGTAGGAAGAAAAAACTTGAGAGAAAATGCAGCCCAACCCAGATCCAAGGAATGTCTGCACATGTGTGCCCCTGCTGTGGAGGAGGTAAAGATAGCCCCCCTCTCCTCTGCCCCAGAGACAGCAAAGGCATGCCCTGCAGAATTTTGCCACCCCTTAGGAAACTCCAACTAACTCCAGCACACACCACCTTGCACTGTGAGAAGTTATCATCCTACTGCTCAGAGAAAGGCACCCACATCTGAGAGGGGCTCTCAAGACACCAGGAGCAGCAGCAGAAAATCAAAACAATACTCTCCTCCTTCCACAGATTTAGCCCTGTTATGCTGGAAGTACTGATGGAAGCACTATTGGCTCCCAGGGCCACCGTCTGGTTCTCTGGCCCTGCCTTTCCTGGGTGGTGAAAGAAAGTACAGTATATCTGGGACCCCCACTAACAGACAGACTGATGATGAGGGGAATCTACCATTAGCCATAAAACATATGGCAATAGTCCAATCAGTGCTAACGGGACCAGTTTGATGTAGAGACCTCACGAACCCACCATCCACTATCTAAACTTCCCTTTTCTTAGCGACCGAATGAAAAAGCTGGCAAAAAATGGTCTCCAGTATCCACTGTTAGCTGCCAGGATCCTGGATAGCTGCCAGTCAGGCTTCAAACCAGAGTATGGGACATAGAAGGCACTTGTTCCTCTGGTGGATGATCTCCTCCTGACTATAGACAAGGGAAGAGCACCACACACATCCTGCTAGACCCCTCTGCAGCATTCGATACCACTGATCACCAGACACTTCTGCTCCACCTCTAAGAAACTGCAAGATTTAAATAGAAATGCCCTGAAATGGCACAGGTAGTTCCTCCAAGACCCAACTTAGAGGGTTGTCATGGGCAACTGCCCCTCCAAAGCCCTCACCTGCAGAGTCCCCGTGGCTCAGTTCTCTCTCTTTCTAATATTAGTGAATATCTAACTGTAGCCTTTAGGACAGCTGGTGAGACATGGGCTGAAATGCCAGCAGAACAAAGACAACACTCAGCTCCACCCCTCCTTTACATCAAACACAAGCAGCAGCATCCACCAGCTCTCAGTGCCTGCCCAAACCAGCACCCAATTGAAGCCGACGAAAGCTGATCCTTGGTAAGAATGAGATGTTGTTGGCAGGAATAGGGAAACACTGCTAAGAATCTGCTTCCTCTACAACATCCCCACTAGCAAGGGCATTTTTGGACTCCTCAATGCTATTGTATGTTCAAATAACCAAAGTGGCATAAAATGCCCATGTATATCTGCCAGCAGCCAGAAGTTTATTTCTGATCCTATCAGACACAGACCTGGTCAACTTGACCCATGTGTTCAACACCTCAGGCCCACTCAGAAACACAGGTTGCCACAAACATTAAAATAACCTGGGGTTTCTGCACTGGCACCCAATTACACCCCTGCTCCTGCAACACAAAAGTTGGTGGGAGCTTTTCCATTGACTTCAGGCCCTAAATGCAGAGTCCAGTTCAAAGTCTCTGTCCAATACTCAGAGACATCCATGGGACTGGCCCTCACTACCTGAGAATTCTTCCGTCCCTCTGCAACCATCATCTCCTACAACAGCAACGTTGCACTAGAACAGTGATGCTTTCAACCAGTGGGGTAGGCTCGTGACTGCAGGAGACAGAACTTTCCCAGGAGCTGGGCCCAGACTATGGGACTCACTACCATAAGACATAAAAAGGAGTACCATCCTCACCATGTTCAGAACTGAATGCAGAGCTCCTCACCTTGGCCTGGCTTCCCATCAGTAAGCCAACGCACAACTTAGCTTGTGAGAGAAGGTGATTTGAGAGATAACCCTTTTAGAGCAACAGGTGGCTAAAGTCCTCCAGAGGGGTCACCAAACCCATCAGAAACAGGACATTGGTGCCAGTCCTGCCTCTGAACCTATGCTCAGTGCTCTGGGTGGGTTTGACAAAGCAGAAAGCATTCTGCTGGCTGTAAGGGAGGAGGTGGTTGTGATGTGCTCTGCAGAGGATAGAGCTGGCCTAATACAGAAGGGCTTCCCAGTTGGCTTGGCAGGAGGGAGAAGATTTGGGAAAGGGGCAGGTGGCTAGACAGGGGCGTGTGCAGTCATACAAAACATACTGTAGGCGGTTAGCAGGGAAATTATGCATTTCAAATGCTGAGAATCACCAAGATTAAACCGCATTTGGACAGTGCTTCAGCACAAATGTCTCCCCGCATGTGTGTGTGTTCTTCTCTCTCTGCACTCTCATCTCCGAGTCTCTCTTTTTCTCTCCCTCCCTCAGATTCAGCAGGATGAGTTTTCCGTGTGCCCCATAGTGCCCGCATCAGACACACATGGATTGGCCCCAATGCAGGGTAAAGTGAACTGACTTGGATTTTCAAAGTGATTTTGATATGGCCCTTCATAAAAGGCGGAAAGAAAAGAAATAACACCCAAGTGTTGAGTGGAAGCTCCTCATGGCTTAAGCACTAGACTCAGCAAGCAAAGAGAGAAGGTAACATTTTCAGAAGTATTTACATGACCCACTGAGTTTCAGGGAGACTTATGCTCTTAAATCACTTAAGCTCTTTTGAAAAAATTTACCCAGAGAGTCGTAGTGAACAGCAGCTCCTCAGATCACACAAAATCTAACAGTGAGATGTCTGAAATGGGATCAGTGCTAGTTAACTTTTAAAGGCAAGAAATTGAGTTAGAAAGAACCTAAAAGGTCACGTCAGAAAATTAAAATACTTCAACACAAACTTGATTTCATGGTGTTTCTGGCCAGGAGGGACCATTAGATTATCTAGGCAGAATCCCAGGTCTGCATTCCTCCAAACACAAAAGAAAGCAAGGGAAGACAATAAAAAGCAGCAGGGTTAAATGGCAAGTTTCAGGGACATTCCTCATATAAAACAAGGATCCTTTTAAAAGGGTAATCCAGCCCAAATAAAAACCATAGGAAGATGCATAAACCATAGCAGGTGCCTAAGCTATAGCTGGCAAAATGAGTGATGGAATTAGGAGAGCTAGGAGGGAATCTGAAGGAGCCAAATAGCCAAAGATAAATACAAGTCACCACAAATTCCTGATCCTGACTGGCACCTCTAGGCACTAGTATAGATATTAATGTTTAAATAACAGTATCAGAAACTGGAAGCCTGTGAGCAAATTGGTGGGTCCACTGGGCAACCAAAAGTGGAGGGAGGATGTTGGGGAGAGAACTACCCCAGAACGATTCTTTTCGGGTAATACAGATAAGGCACTTGCACACAGTGAGGTGCCAAAAGAGGAAGTTGATGGAACAACTGCAGCATTTCCATTGTGTAAGGCACCAAGAATTGTGACGGAATTTTAAAAGTGGATGAGCTGCTAACAATATACACCAGCTCTCATTAAAATCAGCTCTTTTACTCGACAACTGGAGGGTAACCTGTCTTTAAAAAAGGATCCAAGAGTGATCCTGGAACTTATAGCCCAGTTAACCTTACTTCTATACCAGGTAAATTAGTTAAAACAATAGTTATAGAGTGAGCTATATAAATCACCTAGCTGAATGTGATATGACTGAGACAAACAGGCATGGATTTGGGGAAGGAAAAAAATCATTCCTCTCTAATCTCCACATACTAGAATTCCCTGAGCCTGTTAACACAGGAATAAATAAAGAAGAAAGGGAAGATATCTATTTGAACTTTCAAATAGCCTTCAATGAAGTCCCTCACAAACAGCTATTATGAAAAGTAAGTTGTTACTAGTAAGAAACAAACAAACAAACAAAAAAGGTAATGGATCAGAAACTGGCTATTGCCTTGTCTGCGTTAATCTATTCCCCATCCCCTCAAAAATTCTCAGCTTTGCTATACCCCAATTCAACTCTACCAATGGTTACAAAGGTGGGATCTCTAGTTGCAACAAGGTTCCCGCAGCCATTGGTGTTTTTACCACTACCTCATTTTAAACCTGCTCTGAGCAGAGTCAGACAACGTGGCAATGTAAATGCTAGTGACCACAGGAGCCCTGTCTACACTAGCACTTCCACTGTTGCTGCCCCACTGAAGCTGAATCAGTGGTAGCAACACTGGAAGATTTGGAGAGGAGAAACTAGCGTAGACACAGCTAACTGTACGTCTATATTGCAAAAAAAGCGTTAGCACTAGCTAACCAGGGTTAAAATGGCAGTGAAGACACAGCAACTTGGCTCGTAACTCAGATTAACAACACGAGTTCAACACCAGACTGGCCTAAAGGCTTATACACAACCTGCTAACCCAAGTTGCTGTATATTCACTGCTATTTTAATCCAAAGTAGCGAATGCTAACACCTCTCCTTTTTCCAGTGTAGACATACCTAAGAGACAGAAAACAAAGCGTAGAAATAAAATGGTAAATGTACAGCATTGCCAAAGGTTAACAGTGGAGTACCTACCCCACTAAGTACACACTAATGCTGGTGTTCATTCTATTTGCCAATGAACTGGCAAAGGGATGAACAGTGTGGTGGCAACATTTCCGGCTGATACGACATTACTGGGGTTATTCAAGAACAGAAAAAACTGTCAGGAATTCCAGAAGTACCTAACAAAGCCAGGTGAATAAGCAACATGGTGACAGATGAAATTCAGTGTAGACAAGCCCAAGGTTATGCACATTGGAAGGAACAATTTGTACTACTCATACGCATTGATGGGTTCTAAATTAAAGTAACCACTAAAGACCTGTGTGCATCATTGTGGAGAGCTCAATGAAAATACCTGCTCAATGAGCAATGGCACTCAAAAAAGCAAACGAGCTGTTAGGTTGTATTAAAAAAGGGATAGAGAACAATACTAAAAATATCATAATGCCATTAGATAGATCCTCACCTTGACTAATGTTTTCCCTGCTGGTCATCCCATCTCAAAAAGGATAGAGCAGAAACAGAAAAAGGTCCAGAGAAGGGCAGCAAAAATTATTAAAGGCCTAAGAAAAACTTCTATACAAAAACAGTTTAGTTTAGAGAGGAGACGCAAAAGAGTGGACAGGAAGGAGTTATATAAAATAATGATTGGTATAGAGAAGGTACATCCATCGCTTCTATTTATCCTCTCATGATACAACCAACAAAGGGGCATTCCATCAAATAAAAAGGCAAAAAATTTAAAGCTTTTTTAAGAAAAAAAAACCAACCACAATACATACTTAAACTATAGAACTCCCTGCCACAGGCTACCAAGGCCAAGAGTTTAGCAAGATTAAGAAGACTTTATATATTTATTCAATCTGAAAATAATAATAATACCTAGGTCTTATATAGTGTTTTTCATCTGCAGATCTCAAAGCACTTTACAAAGGCAGTCCATATCATTAGCCCCATAGTCACAAGAACATCTGCACTTATGTTAGACAGAATAAAAATGAATAAATTTGCTTTAATCTTTATTTATCAGGGGATAAGCCAACTTCTAACTGAATGGGATCAAGAAAACTTCCCCCCTATTGGCACATTATTGCATAATTATCCACGAGGGGGCTTTACAGCTTTCTCTGAAACATCTGGTACTGGCCATGGTTGTTGACAGGACAGCAGACTAGGTTGTGGCCTTATCCACTCTGGCAGCTCCTGTGTTCCATTTCATGTGTTTCTAAATTATTTGGAAGAGGAGAATTAGGAGGAGGAGGAGGGAAAGTTTTATGGCTAAGACACTGAAGTGGGATTCAAGAGATCTCAGTTCTGTTCCTGCCTCTGCTACGGACTTACTGCGCGACCTTGGGTAAATGACTTATTGATCTCTCTAGGCCTCAGTTTGTGTGTGTATAAAATGGGGATAATGCTGCTTACCTACTTCACAGGGAGGTTGTGAAGCTTATTATTTTTTGTGAATGCTCTATAGTAATGGAGGCCACGAATTAGATACAGAACTTTGGCACCCAGTTGGTGAAGTCTGATGATAATGCCAAGAACCAGATCCCAGCAGCTAATATGCAGGGATGGACAGGAGGAGATAGCCTAGAAACCCCTCCCACCTTTGCGGGGGGCAGACAGACTCCCAGGGTCATGAGCTCTAGGTGTGGGTGAGTCAGTGACACTAGCAGCACTAGCCATTCCAGAGGTGGTGTGGAAGTGGTCTGGCCCTGGTCCCTTTCTCTTCCTCACCTCTTAGAGTCAGGAAGCTGGTGACGGGGCTACACAATGCATATGGGTGGTAAAGCCACAGAACAGTCCTGTGTAGTTTGGGTGAATACAAATTACAGAAGGTTGTGAGGAAGTTCAGGTGGATTCAAACACACTGGGAGATCAGGCAGTGCAGTGGCAGGTGGAATTCAGATCAGTAAAGTTGTTTGCTTAGGATACAGCTGCAGTTAGAGCAAATAAGGTGTTTGGGTGCATTAAAAACAAGGGATAGAAAACACAGAACGTATTACAATGACACAACACTGAGAACATTTGGTGCTCTGTGTCCAGTTAGGGCTGTATTAACTTAAAGAAGCCCTTAAAAAACAATGAGGAGTCCGGTGGCACCTTAAAGACTAACAGATTTATTTGGGCATAAGCTTTTGTGGGTAAAAAACCCACTTCTTGTGGATACAGACTAACGTGGCTACCCCTCTAATACTTAAAGAAGCCCTAGCAGAGATTAAAAAGATTCAGAGAATGGATGCTCACAAATCTGTTCAATTTATATACATGACAGGAGTCAATTAAACCAGACTGACCTGTGAATTTAGGGCAAATTAAAGGATCTATTTGCTTCAGACAGCACATAATCACCCTGTGGAATTTACTGCCAAACAGTTAAAAACTGGTGCCGGGGCTGGATCATTTTATCACCAATACAATACATAGCCCACATGCAGCTGAAACAAAGGCAAGCAATAATCTACTTTGAAAAGATTTTTCCCATGTAGGCCCAAAGTCAAGGGTGCACACAGACGCCCAAACTCACACACGTACAAATGCACGTCGACACTCAAGCTCACACGCACACAAACCGAGCCCTGAACTCACATGAACATGCAGACACTGGAACTGACACCTCTGGTACAGGCACTCAGCCTCACACCACGCTGACACCCAGATTCACACCACCCCTGAAACTCGCAAACCTGTAACAACCAACCGCACTGACTAGAGAGGGGCCTGACCTAACCCCCCCGTTCTGAATGACATTGGATTCCGGAGACATTTGTACTGGTCCTGGGAATCCTAACTTTGCGGCTCAGGCCCACCTCTCCAGCTAATCAAATCCTCTGCAGAACCAGGAGAGGTGGGGGGAAGTGGCACTTGATGGTAACTGCAGCAAAGCTCTCACATAACCACCAGCCACCTTGCTGGACTCCATCCCTTCCTTGCAGTTCGGTGCATGTACAGCTGGTACTGATTCCCTGGCTCATGCTCCATCTTCATTTTGCTCCAAGCTTGCTCATTTGCGCTCTGATAATCTCTCATTACCAATGACCTTGCTGTAATGAGTTTTCATCTGCCTCATATTAATTAGAAACATTTTCATTAGCCAGCTCAATTTTGGGTAAATAGCTAATACAAGCGGCTGCATTGCTATTAGTTATCAATTGGGCTGTTAAGAGGGAGGATCAAAGTGAGGGGAGAAGCTGTTTCCCCTTTAACCACCTATAAAATGCAACGGACTCTTCTGTTCAGGCCTCCTCGGAAAGGCTGGATACCAAAGCACAGTGAGGCAGTGGATTCCATATTTATTTTCTCCTGATAACGATTCCAGATCAAACTGGCTCTGTTTCCAAATCAAAGAAGAGCTTTTCAAATTCAAGCACCACAAATTGAATCTGGGATCTGAGAGTCAAGCTGGGTCCTTTCTGCATCACATCATCATCCCCAATAATGAGGATTCTGCAGCAGAAACTCATGGCCCAAATGAAACGAGTTTGATGCTACAAACAGACACAACTACTAGATAATTCACACATCCCCTGCGGGATCTGAGACTAGAACCAAGTTTGGTCATTTCCAGAAACTTAGGCCTCTACCACAAGAAGTAAAAGAAGAAGAACTTCTTTAAGCCAGCACTAGCAGAGGGTCCCTTATACGCTGCACGGCCCAGCTACTAGCAGGCTACATTAATCACTCACTCCTACACACATACCCAGTATATTACACAGCCCTGTGAGACATGAGCTTATGTTCAGTAGGTAGCTGAGGGCACTCAGCAGGATTGGCACATTAGCTGCCTAAGTAGCTGACAACACATACGGCAGAACAGTAACCAGCTCACTAGCCCACAGCCACATTGGTTCCTACTAGGCTGACAGGAGTAAAAATTCTGATCAATAGAGTCAGCAGATCTGACTCAGACACATACAGGGAAGCAATATGGGGAGGAAGAAGAATAGAAGATGCTAAACCTTCTGCCCACACAGACTCAAGCTTAAGGAAATCTTTAAATGAATGTTCATTCAACGTATAGGAAGCCACAAGGTGAATCACAGAATATCAGGGTTGGAAGGGACCTCAGGAGTTCAACTAGTCCAACCCCCTGCTCAAAGCAGGACCAATCCCCAACTAAATCATCCCAGACAGGGCTTTGTCAAGCCTGACCTTAAAAACCTCTAAGGAAAGAGGTTCCACCATGTCCCTAGGTAACCCATTCCAGTGCTTCACCACCCTCTAGTGAAAAAGTTTTTCCTAATATCCAACCTAAATCTCCCCCACTGCAACTTGAGACCATTACTCCTTGTTCGGTCATCTGCTACCACTGAGAACAGTCTAGATCCAGTCTAGTCTGGAACCCCCTTTCAGGTAGATGAAAGCAGCTATCAAATCCCTCCTCATTCTTCTCTTCTGCTGACTAATTAATCCCAGTCCCCTCAGCCTCTCCTCATAAGTCATGTGCTCCAGCCCCCTAATCATTTTTGTTGCCCTCCACTGGACTCTTTCCAATTTTTTCACATCCTTCTTGTAGTGTGGGGCCCAAAACTGGACACAGTACTCCAGAGGAGGCCTCACCAATGTCCAATAGAGGGGAATGATCACAACCCTCGATCTGCTGGCAATGCTCCTACTTATACAGCCCAAAATGCCGTTAGCCTTCTTGGCAACAAGGGCACACTGTTGACTCATATCCAGCTTCTCGTCCACTGTAACCCCTAGGTCCTTTTCTGCAGAACTGCTGCCTCGCTGCTCGGTCCCTAGTCTGTAGCAGTGCATCTCTTATCAACTGAAACTGCAGCACAGCAAACAATCAAAGGCTGATGACCTCTCCTCCAAGTGTGGAGAGACCCCCTGGCTGCTATAGTCTATCAGTCTGTGGAGGAGACTTCCAAGGGAAGCAGTGCAAGCCCCATCATTTGGGATACTTAGCAATAAAAATACTTAGCACTTCTATAGCACGTTTCATCTGTAGATCTCAAAGCACTGTACAAAGGGGGGTCCTTTCTCCTATTTTACTGAGAGGGAAACTAGAGTACAGAGGAGGGAAGGGACTTGCACAAGGTCACACATGGTGAGTTAATGGCAGAACTGGGACTAGAACTCAAATCCTCTATTCCCTAGTCTGGTGCTTTATCTTCTAAATCCCCACCGTCTCACTCTCACCTCACTCGGCTCAACAAAAGACCAGGAATTGTACAATAAAGGACCATCCTGCACCAGCCAGAATCATCTCATAGGAGATTTCTGTTTCTAACTTTTATGATTCTATGGTTAAAATGACCCTTGTTTTATATTCCACCACACGATTTATTGTCAATAATATAGCTTGACCCACCACAGCCTACATTAATTGAAGAAACTATAGATTTGGTTAAAGAGAGAAAAATTTACAAAACAGCATTGTGTTATTAAAATGTAAAGCTTCTCTTGCAGCCTGGGGAACCCACACCCAACAGCCATGAGTCTAGGAACCTAGAAGGGAACTTGAGGAGGAAAACAAAGTGAAACTGACCACGACAGCTTCCATGCCCCAAGCGGAGACAGATGCAAAAAGTAAAAGCAAATGAGATTTTTTTACATTTCATTTAGTTTTTGTAACTCAAGGGCTTATTTTAACACCGGGAAATAAACTGCCAAATTCTGCTCTCCTGTCAGTGTAACTCATCAAAGTCGTTGGGAACAGAGTGATAGGAGAGCCCAGTTCTGCAAGCTGTTGGGTGCCTTCATCTCCCAGGAAATGGAACACCTTGCCCAACAGGCCTCAAGTGAGGGCAGAATTTGGCTCATCATCATCATCACTTCTTCCAGCTTCTTTTTCAGTTAGAAGGAAGAGGACAGTACAGGCACACAGGTGAAAGGACCAATCTGTTCCAATAACTGTCTTTTAAAGGCACAGACACCAAGTTACTGCCTTTGCTCCCTAAAGCTGATTTCAGCCTCAAGGGGAGTCCTCTCAGAAAGAATGAGGGAGCAGGACATTTGACCACTTCAGTTCCTATGATTGTGCGCTGGGGTCCTGTGCATAAATGATTCAATTCTGCAAGCCAAGATATGAATATTGGCTAATGATCCAATCCTGCAAGGTGCTGAGCGCCCCCACCTACCACTGAAGATACATCAGAATCTCACAGGATTCTACAAGGGCCATATCCATGTGCATGGATAGCAATGGGATTTCCACATTAGGATGAGCTCAAACTAGACCAGCAGATGACAGTGCCAGGCCTATTGGTACAAGCATATGCACGTCTAGAGGCCTGGTGTAGCACAGCCATTTGCGACACCGGTGTGCTTCCAATTGTGCCTCTAGTGCCCTTTAGTCATAGTGGGACTGGGGTGCCTGGAGATCTGTTTCATGATTCACTGTGGAGTATCCCTATAAGAAGTAACACAACAGCATGACTGTAGAGGACACAGGGGCATTCACGGAAGCTGCAATGAAATCAGACACGTGTTTCGATCCATTGATCTCAGCGCCTGCGGCTCCTGTTCCAAGGCAGGTGAAATGAAAATGAATTTGACACAGCATCTCTCAAAATCTTCCGAGCAAAATTAATTCAACTTGGCTTGGATAAGAGCAGGAGGATGGGAATGGAAACAGGCAGAAAGACTGTAAACAAAGGGGCACAGGAAACAGCCTTGTATTGAGCGGAGGTCAGATATCTGGAGGGGTGCCCCAGAGATCAGTGTTATCATTATCATTTGCCATCTTTAATGATAATATGGGAGAAAGGGGCTAATCAAAAAGTTAATTAAATTCACAGATGCTCCTAAATTGGGAGGTGCTGCCAGTGCCTGCAGAAATAACAGTGGGACCTGGAAAGGTCAGAAAACAACAAGATAACGTGGAACTAAAAAACTGGACACATGTAGCAAATGGATCTGAGGGGAAATTGCCCCAAACATAGATATTTAAGGGTGGGGAGACATGGGGAAAGCAGAGCTAGTGTTCGGTCATTACTGGGGGGAGCAGATTAGACATGAGGTACAGTGGAAGACAGCTGCCAAACCAGCCTTTAGTTTGTGGCTGCATACATGGAGGCATCACGTCATGGGGTAGAAAGGCATTAGGGACACACTTTCTACTGGAAAGAGCCCCTCAGGACCAGGGAGATGTACACAAGCTGGAGAGAACTGAGACAACAAAAAGAATGAAGGAGCTGGAGTGACAGACAGGACAAAGAGTAAAAGCACGAGCAGGCAGATCAGAAGCCGGGGGTGTACTGTCTGAGCCAGGATGGATTAAAAACTGAGGAAGGGCTTCTGGATTTACACTAAATATATGACACCTGACCCATCTGAAGATTAGAGGGGGACTTAACAGCCTCTAGATGCCTGAAAAGTCTAGACACCAAGGAGTGAGAGGGATTGTATAGGCTGGTACAGAGATCTAGGAAGGAGGGGAGGGGTGAAATTAAAGTACAGGAAACTTTAGGTTAAATATTAAGAAAATCTTCTCAATACTGAAGATTCCTGTCCCTGGGAGCAACGTGAAGGAGGGTGAGAGTGGAATCCAAGATGTGGGGTATGGAGTTTCTTCACCAAGAAGGAAGGTTTCACTCTGAGAAGAAGCCTACAACAGCTGGAGGTCCTCATGTAACTGAGAGCTAGAAGATTCCAGATAGGCAGATGGGTCAGAGTTCAGAGGGCTCACAGAACAAGTGGAAGAAGATGCAAATCCAGGCATCGCATGCACAGAAGGGAAGACCCAGGCTGAAGCTAGTAATGAGACAGCAACAGAATATAAAATAAGACTTTCCATAGGGAAGAGAGCCAACAGCTCACAAGCCACCAATGATCTGGAGACAGATATTTCTTTACTCAATACTTTCATAGAATCGAAGAACTTAAGAGATGGAAAAATTCCTATCAAATCCCATCTAGTCCAGCTCCCAAAGACCAAGGTAGGATTGCTCCCTCCAATCTATTCTTCAAGGCTTTGGATGAATAACATCACGCAAGTGATGAGGTTTCCACCACTTGCCTTAGGAGACAATTCCACAGCCTGATCAATCCACACTGAGATATTCCGCTTGCATTTCCCCTTTCTCACTTTCATCCCATTGTTCCTAGCTACCATCCTACATAATTCTTCTTTCCTTGGTGTATACATCCTTTAAAGTTGTATCAAAGTGACCTCACCCGGAGGTCTGTTATCTTCACACATTAAGTTAGGTTATGAGTTAATTTAGGCTCAATCTCCAAAATCCTCACTCTGACAATATTCCCACTGAAGTCAATGGGAGAAAGGACTGAGTAAAAGCTGAATAAAGAGCTCAAGATTAAGCCCTTTGACTGTAAGCTCTTCAGGGAAGAATCATTGTATTCATGCTAAGCACCATGCACATTTATGGCGATGTGTAAATAAATCATCATGTTCCCCACTTAATCACTGCTCAGCTGAGTTACACACAGTTTTTTTAATCCTCCTTGTAAATCAGTCCCTCCAGCATTCTGATCAATTGGTTGCTCTTCTCTGAAATCCCTCCAATTTGTCAGTATTTTTAAGTATCTTTTGATGGCATTGAATATGCTAATAAAGAAAGTGGTTGGAATGGGATGGATTACAGTTGACAACTGGCTTCTTCTGGGCCTCTGTAGGACTGCAATGCTGCCACCTTGGAAGTTAAAGGACTCAGAACATTTCTTTGCTGATATGCAACTTTGTTCCTGATCAACATGAGCTCAGCTGATATGATGAAAGTATGAGCACCTCTTTACAGATGCTCAAAACTGTATCCATAGTCACACCCAGATGCCCAGACTGGCAACTCTATGAAAACTATGCTCAAATGGACTGAGCTAAACCTGCTGTAAGCAGGTGGACAGATATTTAGTAGCAACCACTGTGTCTATTTAGCATTTACCACACTTAATTTGATTTCATGGTATTTTCTATTCTCAAAATCAAGGCAACCTCACTAGTGCAGCAAATGTTGAGCACTTGCAATGATGTCTGACGCTGCCCTCCGACAGCACCTGTAACTGACTGTAGGTAACATCTTCAAGAGTCCCTAATGACTTAGAACCTTATGTCCCATTTTCAGAAGTGACTTGGACACTTAGGAGCCCAGGTCCCATTGACTTTCCCCCTGATCCAGCTAGCCAGTAATCTAGATTGAGTCCTTCCTTTGTCTACATCGAACATGCATGCTGCTGAGGTGGGAGAGAACACAGTGGAGCTTTATACAATGCTTTTCATACTCCAGATGTCCCAAATCGCTTATCCTCTACACTCTTTTCTTTTTGAGAGAGAGAGAGAGAGAGGTATTGTGGGGGATGCTTAATTTCCACTTGGACAACCATACCCCAGAGATTCAGAGAAAAGACTAGTAAGTTTAACATCTCCTCTGCAGGATGGCACCTTCCCTAGCATTGCAAAGCAGTCAGCATCTGGGTTGGGTACAGGCTCTGGCGTGGGAGACAAACCCATGACTTTCTAGTGTGTAGGAAAAAATCTTACTACACAGGCAGCCATACTAACATGGGGCAGTAAGAATACACCAACTGTGAGCATTACAGTCTTGCTCCTGTTATCAATGAAGTCAATGGAAGTTTTGCCTTTAACTGGGAGGATCCCCAACCCACCACTGCACTAGGATTAGGTGAAAACCTTTCACCAAACACTTCTCCAGTGTCCTATTTCTCTGCAGCCTTAAAAACACCAAGGAAAAGGGTGGCAGGCACTGCTGAAATATACATGCTCAAGGACGCTACAGCTTGATGCACCAGTGTGAAGTCAGGACCTTTTTCCCAACATCCTCTAGAGGAGGGGACAACAATGCATATTTGCTTGTGAGAAGGGGAGGATCTAAAGGTTCTTGTGATGTGATGGGAGCAAGATCTGGACCAAAGGTGGCCAGTGCTCTGTACCCATTAGCATGTAAGCATGGTGATCAGGAAAACTGCCTACTCAGGTGCTGCTGCTGGAGGGAAGGAACTGTCACATCAATTTCACCTGCACAGAAGAATCCAGGCTGACATCATCACCTTTCTTACCTTCCCATCAGTCTAATCCCACCCTACCAGCTGTCTGTCATAAGAACGGCCATACTAGGTCAGACCAATGGTCCATCTAGCCCAGTATTCTGTCTTCCGACAGTGGCCAGTGCCAGGTGCTTCAGAGGGAGTGAACAGAAAAGGGCAATTTATCAAGTGATCCATTCCCTGTCATCCAGTTCCAACTTCTAGCAGTCAGAGGTTTAGGGACACCCAGAGCACAGGGTTGCGTCCCTGATTGTCTCAGCTAGCAGCCACTAATAGACCTAGCCTCTAGGAATTTATCTCATTCTGTCTTGAATCTACTTGTACTTCTGGCCTCCACAACAATGCCAGCAACAAGGTCCACAGGTTAACTGTGCCTTGTGTGAAGTATTTCCTTATGTTTGTTTTAAACCTGCTGCCTGTTTATTTCATTGGGCAATTCCTGTTACGTGAAGGGGTAAATAACATTTCTTTATTAACTTTCTCCACACCCGTCATGATTTTATAGGCCTCAACCATATCCCCCCTCAGTCATCTCTTTTCCAAACTGAACAGTCCCAATCTTTTTAATCTCTGCTCACACGGAAGATGTTCCATAGCCTTAATCATTTTTGTTGCCCTTCTCTGCACCTTTTCCAATTCCAGTGGATCTTTTTTTGAGTTGGGGAGACCAGAACATCACAAGTATTCACACAGTATTCATGGGCGTACCATGGATTTATATAGTGGCATTAAGATATTTTCTGTTTTAGTATCTATCCCTTTCCTAATGGTTCCTAACATTCTGTTCGCTTTTTGAATTGCTGCTGCACATCAAGCAGATGTTTTCAGAGAACTATTCATGATGACTCCAACATCTCTTTCTTGAGTGGTAATGGCTAATTTAGACCCCATCATTTTGTATGTATAGTTGGGATTATGTATTCCAATGTACATTACTTTGCATTTATCAACACTGAATTTCATCTGTCATTTTCTTACCCAGTTTTGTAAGATTTCTTTGTAACTCTTCACAGTCTGCTTTGGACTTAGCTATCCTGAGTCAATTTCGTATCATCTGTAACCTTTGTCACCGCACTGTTTATCCCCCTTTTCCAGATCATTTATGAATAAGCTGAAGAGCATAAGTCCCAGTACAGATCCTTGGGGAATCCCACTATTTACCTCTCCCCACTGTGAAAACAACAATTCATTCGTACCGTTTGTTTCCGATCTTTTATCCAGTTACTAAGTTATAGGAGAACCTTCCCTCATGACTGACCTCAAATAAATCAGTCAATGTCAGACAATTAGGCCTTCAAAGGCAGCGCTCTCTTTTTTGTAACATCCCCTCTCCCAGCAAGTAACTCCATCAGTGAGGCTAATGCAGCAAACAGGCTCCAACAGCTCCAGCCGCCCAGTCATGCCGATGGCATTCAGCACACCTGCCACTGCCTCAGCAGCTGAAAGCCAGAAGGCCAACCTAAGGCTTCCAGAGTGGTCATGCTGGAGCTCTCAATGTCCCAATGAAATGCTCATTTACCAAACTGGAGGGGGGAACAAATTCCTTTCCCCTATTATTGTCTCCTCCTTAGGGGAAGCTCTGAGCTTTCGGAAATGTTTCAGAAATAGCATCCTGTTCCCCATCTTCTGCTTTCAATACATTCGTTACCAGGGTGCCCAGATACTACAGACATGAGTATGTTAGAAATGCCACAGTCAGATTACATTAGATTAAGTAGGGGGCCAGGAGAGACAACAATGGGATCAGACTGCCATTTTACAAAATTGTAGCTATAGTTATAGCATTGTGTCTTAGTGGTAAGTGGCACTGGTGCCAGTGGCAGTAAGAAAGTTGTGACCACTAAGGTACAATCCTACTTTTAAAAGCAACTATGTTTAAAAAAAAAAAAAAAAAAAGGCTCCTTCTTCCACAGCAGAGCTGTTCCTTGCCCAGCATCAGAGTTGCTGACATCAATGACAAAAGTAAGTAAGTTTCCCCAGCTT
The DNA here is from genome assembly GCF_965140285.1 of Lepidochelys kempii. Classification (NCBI taxonomy): domain Eukaryota; kingdom Metazoa; phylum Chordata; order Testudines; family Cheloniidae; genus Lepidochelys; species Lepidochelys kempii. The sequence goes on along the minus strand of NC_136385.1, from coordinate 93,637,212 downwards.
CTTGCTTCTGCTAGCTCTGCAGAGCCAGCCCAGCAAAGGGAAAGGAAGCTGGAGTCTATTAGCCCTGCAGAAGCCGCACAGCTATGGGAGATGGAGCGATCTCTATTCTTAGACCCATAGAGATGAGACAGTTCCTGGAGAGTTAGCTGATATCTATTCTGACTCACACATCATCTGCAGAATCATTACATTGCAATTACAAGATCAGATTCCGCCCTCAGTTGCACCCTTGCATTCCCACTGAAGACATGAAGGTTGCACAGGTGTAAATGAAAGCAGAATCTGGAGACAGCAGAGTTACCCAGTGTCACTAAGGGCAGCATTTGCCACACACAATCTTTATCAGTGATGGTGATGCAGAAGCCAGAGAGAACCCAGCATGATTTCAGATCTCAAGTTGAGTCCATGAGATAGCAGCTACCTATAAATCATTTTACTTCTAAGAACATTTGACCTGGATGATTGAAGTAGCATCCTGGGCAGAGGTAGGGGGAGTGCTCCATGTTTAACAGTCACTGTGCACAGTAGACCACGTTGCTTCCACTGTGGTGCTGATGTGTTTTCACCTCCCCCACCCAGCACCACATAGAAACGATCCCCACAGCTATACTGTGATCCCACTGTCCTATCACTGCTGTGACCACAATGAAACAGATCAAGCCTACTTTCGCAGCGCTTTGACTTGGATCAGCTGAACCATGAAGGGGATAGAATTTATATTCTCCCTGTATATCTTTATGGATTAACCATTTTCCCCTTTCAATTGCCAAGTGTTGACTTTTCTCACCCACACCATGTTCGAGGTGAGTGAACCTCCAAGATCTAGGCCTGCTGCATTTGTAAATGCCAAACACACTATAGGAGCCTCAAATTCACTAGCCATTAAAGCTATCATATGTCTTGTCCAATTCTGACCTCAAGAAGATTTGGTGTCTCTATACATGGCAGACCCATCGTCATTACTTGTTCTGTTTCTGAGGCAGAGGGCTGTCTCCTGAAAAAACACCAATGTTTGGGGAACTGTGCAAGCTCACACGATTAGTAAGGGGATATAAAGCCTTCACCTTTAGATCGCCAATCAAGCCCTGGACAAAATGGGCCAAAAGTTGTTGCTATCTAATGGCTGCTCAGTAGCCTAGGAAATGATCTGGTGGGTTTCGACCTAATCTATAGTGGCGAGATGCCTCCATCGCAAAAACACCACCATAATTGACCTTCTGGGGCATCTCAGAGCAAAGGCCAGGACTGAAGACCACAGAGATGGAACTTTCTTCTCACTACCAGAGATGACTATCACTAGAGAGGGAAGAGCGGAGGCATCTTGATGGGGCAAGTTAGGAGATGCTTGCCCTACTTCTTCCCATGTTGTAATTGTTTATCCACTGAACAGAGGTTTTCAAAGCTGCAATCCAGCAACATTCACCACAGTTTACTACAACATCCATTAATCCAGAGATTTTCATCAGAGTCTCACGTGGAGCAAAAGTCAAGACTCATCATACCATCATCAAGAGTGACAGAGAAAGGCCTGGCAGGTCTCTTGGACAAGAACCGGTACTTCGAAACATCAGAGAAGAGAGAATATCACCAATAGATTCTGGAGTATAGAGATCAGCCATGAGACAATCAACAAACTGGACCAGAGACAACCAAACTCTACACTGGTCAAGACATTAAAAAAAGCCTGAGTTTTGCAGAGCCTTGAGAGTATAAGCACATGGTGATACTGTTCAAGATGTAACCAACCATCATAAACACACACAGGCCAGGAGGCAACCATCTCCAACTGCTGGAAAGATAATCCTAACAACTATCACAAAGACACTCCAAAGAGACAGCTCAACACAATAAGCCCTCGTTGGCAAAACGTAACCACTGTGAACTTCCACAAAGAAGAAATCTTCATTCCACAAAGAATCTCAGAGAATTTGCACTAAACAAGAGAAGTACCATGAAGCAGAATAGATGAAGAGAAGTCTGTCAGGAGTTAGTAGTCTCGAGGTAACGCTATACTGTACCACATAGGAGACACTAGTTGAAGTCTCAGATTCATCCTCTTGTCCTATACATTGACTGGTACAACATGCATGAATTCCATAGAGAAACCACTAAGATGGATGAAGTCACAGTGACAACATTGTCCACTATAGTGAGGGAGAATGGAAAAGGAGTAAACATTGGACTCTCCTTGGGTTTTATCATTGGCAAACATTGCAGCCTCCCTGCTCTGGTCAAAGTGCACTGCATGAAAGGCTGCACCATAATTAGCACAGAGGGCTTGATTCTGCCCATGGCAGGTGCACAGTGTTGCATGTATAAGCACAAGGAGATGCAGATCTTGCATCAAGGAGAGCTCTGCTACTGCCAAGTTACTCCTACCTGGTAGCTGGAGTGAGGCTAGAGACAAGGGTGCAGAGCTAAGAACCTCATCAGTTTGATGAGGATCGTACTTAAGATTACATCTTCTCCTTAAATACCTACAGTATGCCCATTCTCCGCTTTGTTACACTATGCTCAAGTATATGTATGCATATGCAGATGACTTGACATTTATTAGCACTAGGCAGGAAGGACCACATGCACACACACTAATGAGGTGCACGTCTAACTAACTGGTCCTTTGAAAGCACAATGACTCAATTCTTGTGCACAATCACGGTAACAGTGTGCACAAGTTAGGTGAGCAGTTAAACGCAAGCACATTCATGAGTAGAGCAGATATCTCAAAGACACATTCTTTCAAACTTTTATTAAACACAACAGCGACATGGAGACAGAATCACATATTATTATGTGTGTGTGTGTATATATTACATACACTCAGAGAGAAATCACTTCCACAAGAGGAATGCAGTCACCTCTGGGGTAGTATGCAACAGCTGCTTAGCAGAACACACTAACAATAGTTTGGCCCAGCAAGTGAAAAATTGTATCCAGTTTTGAAACTTCAGGAGGAATGTAAGGAGACAGCATATAATTAGCCCAAATTAAAAATCTGACCAAGACACAAGATCCAACACACCTAATTAATCTTACATGGAACCTGTACGGTCATAAAGTAGTCAGGACTGCACTTTACATCTCATGCAAAGAAACAGCAACTCCAGAAGCACAGCACTCCCTTACACCACTCTGGGGCCTACGGTCAGTAATGACTCAGAAAACACTGAACCATCTCTATGGCTTACTGCAGACCCTGGGATTTCTTTGGGCACTGACCACCCATATGACATGACCAGACCTGAGCCTGCTTAGCATACAAGATCTGAGAAGAACACAGCACAAAAAAGAAAAAGAAAAAAAAATCCAAACAAAGAACTAATCAGTAAAAACAACCCTGGAAACCCATTATATTTGCTGTCCTTATTTTTGTAAATCCCCATCTGCAACAACATTTTGTTGGCTCATACAGACAACACATGCTATTAACGGCTATCTGGGAGCTGTTAGATTTTAGTATCCAGTTGCCCAAAAGAAGAAGGAAAGGAAAGAAATCTCCTCCACAGACCTATTAATCTGCCATAACGAGAGTCTTCATAATTAATTTGTCCCTAACAGGTGCTTTGTAATGGTAGAGAGAGAATATATCAGGAATAGCAATTACCTCTGGTGTCAAAATGATGAGGAAAATAAATGTTCAATCATCAACAAAATACCAGCGCCTTCCCCACCCCTCCCGATGGTGGGTGACAGCACTGCACATTGGAATTACAGTGCAGTTAATTACTCGGCATGTTGTGACTGAGAATTCATTTTCTAACTTCAGATGAAATTTGTTGAGCAATGCGGGTGAGGAAAGGGTGGTGGTGGGCACCTGTCATAAGGGTGGCGGTTGTGCGGGGAGTGGCCAAGTCTGTGCACTGGTTCTTCTTTAATTATCTGCACATATGTCCCACAATTATAAGCAGTCAACAGTGTATTTATATATTTAAGGAACTTTCTTTCATTAACTGCACATATGTCTGTCCCACAATTATATTTTTTTAAAGTAAATGAAAAAGTCTCACCACAAAAGGAGCGTGTGCTGTGGTTTTTTTAAATAATTTTCTGCAAAAAAGCACTTGCTTGCATTAGACTTAAATAATAATAATAGGAAATATAATGGGCTTCCAGGGTGGTTTAAAAAAAAATCAGTTTTTTGAGCCATGGCTTCATCAGATTTCACCATGCTAAGCAAGCTGAAGTCTGACATTTCTCAGATGAGAGACCCTCAGGAGAACCCAGGATGCTGCAGAGAGTGGTGCTGGTGATCCAGTAGGTGGCACTCTTCCCTTAGGGTTAGTACGGATACAGGCAATGCTCGGAATTCTGCTCAAGAAAAGGAGCTTTGATCTGTCAGCTTGGACACGTGTGCTGTGAGCGTAATAACCTGTAGCCTGGGAGACTCACACTCGGTGAGGGAGAGGAGGAGGGCAGCTCCAGATGAACAGGTGCCGAATTTTCCTTTCACCTCAGGAAACACGGGCTCTGATCCCAAGTGAAAATAAAGAATTTGGTGGGTCGTAGCCTAGTTCCTAATGACCGCATTAGGAAAAACCACTATACAATTGGCCATCTGCGCTGGGAATACTGTACCTGCAAGGTGTGCTGCAGGTCCAGACTCAGGTGCAGAGTTGAGGGACAAGGCTGGAATAGGATGGGGGTCCACAGGGCATGTCAGGATTGAGGGACATTAGCAGAGCTTGGGTCAGGGCTAAAATGGAAGGGGTGCAGGTCAGAATTCAGAGGCAGCAGCACTGAAATAGGATGGGGAGATGTATCAGCACGGCTGGGAAGCAGGCTGGGCTGGAATTGGAGGAGTGCAGGTCAATTGAGGGGCACCAACAGAGCTGCGTGCAGGAAGCTTGCACAGTGTTTGGCTCTAGCCAGCGTTGGCAGCTTCTTACTTTCCTACACACCAAACTGAAAAACAAAAAAAACAAAAAACCACCTCCCCGCTCCTCCTGGTCCAGACTAGTCCCCACCCAGAGACGTCACTAAAGAACAAAGAAAGCCATGGATGAATCTGATTGACACTGACCTCAGACAGTACATCTACACAGCAATTCATCAATTACAGCTGACTCAGGCTGTAAAACGGCTGCGTAGACATTCGAACTCGGGCTGGAGCCCGAGCTATGGGAACCTGTGAGGCAGGAGGGTCCCAGAGCCCAGGCTTCCACCCAAGCCCGGACATCTATACAGCAATTTTACAGCCCTGAAGCCCGAGCCCAAGTCAGCTGACCCAGACCAGCTGCGGCCGTGCCATGGGTCTTTTATTTTGGTGTAGACATACCAAGAGGCAGGCTGCTGGTTTTGCTCTGGGGAACAGGAGGAGTGTTCAGCCAGGAAGCCCCTGGAATTTGTCAGGCTGCAGAAACCTCTCCTCTCTGAGCACGTAGGCTGTTATAGCACTGCAAAGAGGGGCACGGGGCTCACTGTGATGAGGGGTCCTCTATGGAGGAGACAGTTATAGCTGACACCAGCCCTGCAGTGTGTGAGGAGACAGCTCAGACCCCTTTCTCAGTTCCCCCAGTTCCAAAGCCAGGTTTCATTAGTGTTGTCCCTTGGTCAGGGATCACTGCTTCCTGCACTGACAGCAAATAACTCTCGAAGCAGACTTTGCCAAGCCGAAGCCAACGCCAATGCAAGAACCAGGAGTGAGGAGGCTGCACTGAACATGGGGAGGAGAAGGGAGACAGAGGAATAAGGAGGGTGATGGGCAGTGGGCATGCAAGTCACCTCTTGTTGGGCTGTGGAAATCCCTATTACCTTGCAGCGGGCACAGTGGACATATCCCAGCAGTGAAAGCACAGCTTCCAAAAATCTCCTCTCAGAGCAACCCACAATCACAAACCAGTTTGCAAAGCCCAGTGCAACCCTACAATAAACATCCAGCCTGCAGAGCACAGAGCTCAATGATAATAACAGTGGGTACATGCAGGCAAACCTACAATAGAAGCTGTGTGTGGAGCCCAGCACCCGACAATAAACAAACCAGCCTGTGGGGCTTGATGCCCTTGAGCATACAACAAACCAGCACGTACAGCTATTCCTGTGCAACCCCACAACAATAAATCAATTTTCAAATTCAAGCCCCGGGGCCAGTAATTATAAAGAAAAGTTACTTTACCATTATTTTTTAAGATATCTTTGTCAGTGACCCCTTTCAATGCACTTTGAAATTCAGCAAAGCTGGCAAGACAGTAAATAGATCTGAGGTAAGGGGGATAACTCAGGAAGCTCTCTGGGTGTGCAAGTCGATCATTAAAATGCGGCTATGACCAGCGCAGAGCCTCTGTAGAGATGACCCTTGTTGCTGTGTTTCTCTGCTCCCCGGGGGTCACTTCCAAGTCACATCAGCTCAGCGTACTGACAAAAACAAGTTGTTTCTGGTGTCAGCCCTGTCTGGGCGATACAGCTGTGGAGGAGGGAGCCGGTGCAGCAGGCAGAGCAGCTTCCATCAGCAGAATTTGCAGCCACAGAGACAGGGCTGTCAAAGGGCTGCAGCAACATGGGCCCAAAGACAGGTTTTCCCAGGGTTCCAAGGAAGCTGGCTGCCATCTTGGATTCACTCCTACTGGGAAAGGGTCGCCCCATGGCTGGTTTGGCAGCTGGGATTCTGATTGTAAATGGCTATTTCAACAGGAACATACAGACCCACATATTAACACACACTAGAGCCCACAGACACATGTACAAAGGCACACAAACATTTGTCCGGATGCTCACATGCACACATTTACTTACACCAAAACCCTTCTAGACTGGTCACCCAAACAATTCCCTTATTCATTAAAAGGGGCCACCACAGCTGGTCGTGAACTCTCCATTTTGTTTTGTCCCTGAACTAAGTCAGCAGCTGCTGTAGCTCAGAGCAGCACAGACTCCTTCATCCCAGCCCCTGGACTCTCACTCTGCCTGGTGCAGACAAAATCCCTCCCCACCCGTGGTGCTCAATGGATGGAAACGAAGGAGACTTCCCTCAGGACAGGCCTTTCACTCCAGTGTGCAAACAACGTGGCTCCCACATTAGCCCCCAGCGCCTGCCTAGGACCCACTAAGACACCTTCAACATACATGCCAACCTAGAGAAGTGTCTGTAAGTCACTGCCCATTACAGCTATTCCCTGGGCACTGACATAACAGGCTAAATGAAGACACTGGTTTGACAGGTAAGATAATTGTGTGTTACCCTCCAGCACATTCCTTTATCATACGCACTTTGGGGAGAATCTGATAAGGTCACTGGTTTAGCATAGCAAGTCTACAGCATTTATCCCTGATATCCGATGCTAGCCTGGCCCCTGGTACTCAGAATATCCCAACATCCAATGCCAGCCTTGTCTCCAGCATTTATACATCCCCATTATCCAGGGGACATCATCTCAGTGCCAAATCCTGAGCACAGAGCGGTTTGACTTCTTGTGCAACGTCAGTCCCACAGAGGTCTGGCCTTCCTTCAATCACGCATTATATTCAAAGGTAGCACTGCATGTTTGTAAGCCTCGTCCCCAGGATAGACAAAACCACCTCAGCACACCATGCTCTCAAACTCTCCATGGACACACAAAGGGGTACACACCCTGACCTTTCCTTGCACCACCCAAGGGCTGTCCTAGAGATTCCTGGATTTGCAGGATTGAGCCAGATCTGGAAACTTCACTGCATGGTGCCTGCCACGTCACCATCAACCACAGTCATGCTGGCTGACACCACAGCCCTCAGTAGATTATGTGCATTTGATGATAATCATTATCAAAAGCCTCTGACATCCAGCATAACGTACATCTCCTCCTTGTTTTTCTGGCCACTCCCACCTTCTTAGTGGCACTTGGGTAGTCAGTGCTTTTTCCTGGGAGCCCAATGTGCGCACAAACAACTTAACTGAACCTTTCCAATGTGCACAACCTGTCTCTTATCTACAGTGATTTTAATCTGGCATCAGGTTGATCAATTCCTTCATTGTCTTTAAGTCTTCACAGGCCTCCCTAGTCTTGACTAAGGTAAATCATTTTGTCACTTTGCCTCCTTTTCCAGATGGTTAATAAATATATTGAACAGTGGCACAAATTGAAAAGGAAAATCGGAAGGAATTAGGGTTGTTGGTTCCCCTTTAACTCTTTCAAAGATGCTCACCTCTGGAGGAGATGCTGGGGGTAGGTAGAAGGGATATCTCACCTCGTGGCTGAGAAGGCTCACCCACCCTTGTGAATAAGTCACACAACCATAGGAGATTTTTTGCATCCTCCGCTGATTCAGGACATCCAGTGACCAGCAGGGCTTTCCTTCATCCCCAGCTGACAAGAAGACTGACTTTTGCTTTGCAGCTCAAGGTGCTGGAAGTAGCCTACGGAGTCTTTTACGGTTTGGGTCCTGCACAGCCAAGAGACCCGCCTCTCTCTTTGTGCTTCAGGTCAGCTGGAACATTCAAGGCGACAGTCTCTCAGTTTCAATGTCAGGAGCACGTGGGTGCTCTCAATTCAGGACCCTTGAATCTGTAAGTTGTTTCCCCTATCACTCTGACAAATCTCAACCTTGCTGACCATCAGGTCACGTTCCAAGGCCTATCTGTTTTCCCAAGCTTTTCCTTGGGTGGTGGAGTGTTGGAAGTGGGGTCTGTAGATATTAGTGGGGAGTTATTATTGCAAGCTGACATTGGTAGCTTTTGGAGCATACACTGAGTTCAGGGCAGGTACATTTTTATGAACTCAAGATAAAACAAAAAACAAATAAATACAGCCTTGAGAAGCATGACTTACCCTTACCAGCACTGATTTGCCCCAGCTATCTTTATGATTCTCTTAGCTATTGTTCCCAGCCTGAAATCATGGAATCATAGAATATCAAGGTTGGAAGGGACCTCAGGAGGTCATCTAGTCCAACCCCCTGCTCAAAGCAGGACCAATCCCCAGTTTTTGCCCCAGATCCCTAAAACTCTTGGGTTTACAATTCTCAAGCCAACTTTGGTTTCTAGTTTTAAGATGGTGTAAATGGGCCCTCACCTCCTGAGCACCTCTGAGCAACGGCATGCAGTACCAGAGTCCTTTTCTCCCCCCTAGTGCTCCTGCAGGTTGCCAACTGTCTTTGGTGGGTCTTCAGTGGCTTGGCCCTCAGGCCAAGCCACAGAGGTCAAGTGAACCCCTTCCAGGGTTCTAAAGAGTCCAATAGACAAACAGTCCCTTTGCCCTTGGTAGGGTCTTCAGCCTCAGCTCTGGGCCCTTTAAATTCAGCCCTTTGTTTGGGCTCCGAAATAAGCTCTGCCCCCTTTTCCAGTTTATGCCACTTTTCCTGTGGTGGTAGGGGAACCCAAACCCACTCACGACTCCAGGTTCCAATCCAGGGACCCAATCAACAGCAGCCACGTGCTACTCACCTCAATCCTTTACTGACAACTCACTGGGCCTCTTCCTGCTGGGCCCATTTGTCTCCATCCCCTCCACTGGCCAACATCCTCAGGCCCTTCTCCCTTTGCAATATCAGTGTAAGTTCAGCTAGCCATAAACTCTGGCTACCTGCCAGGCTCCTTTGGCCCGAGAGCACCACCCTCTGCTCCGAGCCAGGAACTGACTTGCTAAGGCCAGGCAACTCTTGTTGATTGACTGTTGCTAATGCCTTTAGCCCTTGGAGGACCAGGTCTCTGTTTTCCAAAATGGCTGCTCTGGAAAGTCCACTCTAGGTTTGCTTGGAGGACCCATATTTGCTGCTCTTTTCCTCAGAGCAGGATGTCATAGGACAGTGAGGGCCCCACCAGGGACTGCAAAGGCCGAATACACCCACAGATGGATACACCACTGGCCACCCTCTGGGTCTTTTGTTTTAATAGCTGATTTTAAATAAGCCACACGCTGCCAGGAGTTCAGCCATTTGGGCCCTCAGTTCCTTCAGACAGATGCCATCTGTTCCTGGGGCCTGATCCAAAGCCCACTGATGTCAGTGGAACAGGCCCATAGTCACGGACTGTAATTTAATTTCTCAGGTAGTTGCATCATCTGTCTTGTTTTTGATGCCCCTATCTTGGACAGTCACTCCTTGAATAAACCAGAAAATATATTTGCACCCTCCTACTCTGGGGTGAAAACCAAGGTAAAGAAATGAAGCTCAACAGCGGTCTTTTTCAGGGCAGGAACAATCTCCCAAAGTATGTACATCACTTAGTACAATGGGATCCTTATCTCAGATGGGGTCTCTAGGTGCTGTCAAAATACAAAAACAACAATAGTAATAAACACCTTTTTCTTCACTCTGATTGCTCCCTTTACATGCAGGAGTTACAAAAGGATCCATGGATTCACGCACAGGCTTTCTGCAGCTTGTCCTTCAAGAATGTCTTAGTGCTTCCATTCCTACATTTGGCTAGATGTTCCTCAAATTTCCTCTGGCTATTATTTACCTTTAAGAAGCTGTAAGGAAACAAAGCTACCAACAGTCTGTGATCCAACAGTGAAGGAACAGCCCCACCTGGAGGCGAGAAGCAAGAACGCGTGTGAGACACAGCCCCATGAGGGTATGGGGAAAAAGAAAGAGAAAATCACAAACGAGCCTGCAGATAATCAACAAATCAGACAGTTTCAGATGGCTGAATGATCCAGTGTGTGAGTGACATGTTCACAACCTGCTCCTAGATTCCTACTGCTGGAATGATGTCCAATGACCAGTTCAGACATGAGGGTGCAGGACTAGGAAGCCAGGTGCAGACTAAATGAGGTGCTATTTACTGCCTCTCACCTTCCTCCTCTCCTCCCAGGAAGTGTCAATGGAACAGACCTTTTCTCTGAACAAAACACCTTGAAGTGCATAAGAATGTTCAGCTAAGCCCACAACCTGACTGGATTGATATCTCTAGCACTTAAGAGTTCAAGACCAAAGTAACAATCACATAATGGGTAAGTCCATTGATGAGACTGAAAGGGGGGAGGAGTATCTTATTATAGGATTTATTTTAGCATCTGTTACATTTTCAGTGTAAAGTTCTAATATTTCCCACGTTGGCAGGTGGTTCACTAGACTGTAGCACTCACACCCACACAGAGTCCTCAAACCACCAGCTGGCCATTCTACATTGGAGCTGGCCATGCGACAGCACTCACTGATGATGAAGAGAAGACATAATGGGGATGGGATATAATGCTTTTTGCCCTCTCTGTCACTGCTTCCAAGCCAGTTCACCATCCAAAGGCAGTTTGGTCTCACGGAAAATTAATTTGAGGTTCGCAGATCAGTTCACCACAAACAGGTTTTTTCTGTAATGTTCTCACATGACCACACCAACTCCCTCCTCAGCAGCTGACATGGGCCACGGAGACTCAACTCAACTCACCTCACACCGTAGAGAGGGTACCTTCAGCTAATAGAGGAGATACACTGGCAGGGGATATCTGTGGAAGGATCATATGCTCATGAAGCTGCAAGGGGATGGTGCATCATGGATTCCTTAACAGAGCTGTTCTGGAGCAGCACCATGGAGAGCTCCTTGGAACGTCCCTTAGCAGGTGCAGGTAAAGCTTCAGTCTTTAAACTTCCAACTGTTACAGAATCACGAAAACTTATCATAGACATGGGCTCCTTCTCCAGCCTGAACCATCTGCAAGTCTTAAGCCATCTTTACACACATTTCCCTCTTCCTTCCAGAGACAGGAGGCTCCGGAAATCTGGCCACTACACCAAATTGCCAATGTCCTCTTTATAAATGCCTCCCTCATTCAAGAGGCAAACACTACAGATTCCAGAAATAGCCTCCCAGGAGCAAGAGCTCTGTATTTCATATAGTGACAGCAGAAGGTGGAAGCTTCCAACTAATTGCCCAGGTCCAATAACCAGCAGCTTGACTGAGGACAACATCCCAATTCTGCTCTCAAAGGTAATTAACCTCCCCAAATGATTTTTCCCTGACAAAGCAATTCTGAAGCCAACACAGTTAATTCATGGACAGATTCTAAATATGTCCAGAGACTTCCTAAGTGCAGATCCCGTCCCTCCTCATCTTCCACTGCCCCCCCCATTAACATATGACGACATCCATGTCCTCAGCACCCACATTTTACTAAACTCATGGATCATGGGATATTTGTCCTATTCAAGCCTGTCGACTGTGATGGGTTCCCGCTGGGGTGCCACCTGGAACTGGAGTACCACTGAGCTCTCTGACCCACCAGCCCGGGCTTCCTCTCACACTAAGAACATAAGAATGGCCATGCTGGGTCAGACCAAAGGTCCATCCAGCCCAGCATCCTGTCCACCGACAGTGGCCAATGCCAGGTGCCCCAGAGGGAGTGAACCTAACAGGTAATGATCTAGTGATCTCTCTCCTGCCATCCATCTCCACCTCTGACAAACAGAGGCTAGACACACCATTCCTTACCCATCCTGGCTAATAGCCATTAATGGACTTAACCTCCATGAATGTATCCAGTTCTCTTTTAAACCCTGTTATAGTCCTAGCCTTCACAACCTCCTCAGGCAAGGAGTTCCACAGGTTGACTGTGCCCTGAGTGAAGAAGAACTTCCTTTTATTTGTTTTAAACCTGCTGCCCATTAATTTCATTTGGTGGCCCCTAGTTCTTATATTATGGGAACAAGTAAATAACTTTTCCTTATTCACTTTCTCCACACTACTCATGATTTTATATACCTCTATCATATCCCCCCTTAGTCTCCTCTTTTCCAAGCTGAAAAGTCCTAGCTTCTTTAATCTCTCCTCATACGGGACCCGTTCCAAACCCCTCATTTTAGTTGCCCTTTTCTGAACCTTTTCTAATGCCAGTATATCTTTTTTGAGACAAGGGGACCACATCTGTATGCAGTATTCAAGATATGGGCATACCATGGATTTATATAAGGGCAATAAGATATTCTCCATCTTATTCTCTCTCCCTTTTTTAATGATTCCTAACATCCCGTTTGCTTTTTTGACTGCCACTGCACACTGCGTGGATGTCTTCAGAGAACTATCCACAACGATCCAAGATCTTTCCCGATTAGTTGTAGCTAAATTAGCTCCCATCATATTGTATGTATGGTTGGGGTTATTTTTTCCAATGTGCATTACTTTACATTTATCCACACTAAATTTCATTTGTCATTTTGTTGCCCAATCACTTAGTTTTGTGAGATCTTTTTGAATTTCTTCACAGCCTGCTTTGGTCTTAACTATCTTGAGCAGTTTAGTATCATCTGCAAACTTTGCCACCTCACTGTTTACCCCTTTCTCCAGATCATTTATGAATAAGTTGAATAGGATTTGTCCTAGGACTGACCTTTGGGAAACACCACTAGTTATCCCTCTCCATTCTGAAAATTTACCATTTATTCCTACCCTTTGTTCCCCATCTTTTAACCAGTTCTCAATCCATGAAAGGATCTTCCCTCTTATCCCATGACAACTTAATTTACGTAAGAGCCTTTGGTGAGGGACCTTGTCAAAGGCTTTCTAGAAATCTAAGTACACTATGTCCACTGGATCCCCCTTGTCCACATGTTTGTTGACCCCCCTCAAAGAACTCTAATAGATTAGTAACACCTGATCTCCCTTTACAGAAACTATGTTGACTTTTGCGCAACAATTTATGTTCGTCTATGTGTCTGACAATTTTATTCTTTACTATTGTTTCAACTAATTTGCCCGGTACTGACGTTAGACTTACCAGTCTGTAATTGCCAGGATCTCCTCTAGAGCCTTTCTTAAATATTGGCGTTACATTAACTATCTTCCAGTCATTGGGTTCAGTAGCTGATTTAAAGGACAGGTTACAAACCATAGTTAATTGTTCCACAATTTCACATTTGAGTTCTTTCAGAACTCTTGGGTGAATGCCATCTGATCCTGGTGACATGTTACTGTTCAGTTTCTCAGTTAATTCCAAAACCTCCTCTAGTGACACTTCAATCTGTGACAGTTCCTCAGATTTGTCACCTACAAAAGATGACTCAGGTTTGGGAATCTCCCTAACATCCTCAGCCGTGAAGACCGAAGCAAAGAATTCATTTAGTTTCTCTGCGATGACTTTATAGTCTTTAAATGCTCCTTTTGTATCTCGATCGCCCAGGGGCCCCATTGGTTGTTTAGCAGGCTTCCTGCTTCTGATGTACTTAAACATTTTGTTATTACCTTTTGAGTTTTTGGCTAGCTGTTCTTCAAACTCCTTTTTGGCTTTTCTTATTACACTTTTACATTTAATTTGGCAGTGTTTATGCTCCTTTCTATTTACCTCATTAGGATTTGACTTCCACTTTTTAAAAGATGCCTTTTTATCTCTCACTGCTTCTTTTACATGGTTGTTAAGCCACGGTGGCTCTTTTTTAGTTCTTTTACTGTGGTTTTTAATTTGGGGTATACATTTAAGTTGAGCCTCTATTATGGTGTCTGTCAAGGTTCCTTCCCCACTCTGAACTCTAGGGTACAGATATGGGGACCTGCATGAAAACCTCCTAATCTTACTTCTACCAGCTTAGGTTGAAACTTCCCCAAGGTACAAACTATTTTACCTTTTGCCCTTGGACTTTCGCTGCCACCACCAAACGTTTAACCAGTTACTGGGAAAGAGTTGTTTGGGAAAGTCTTTTCCCCCAAAATCCTCACCAAAACCTTGCAGCCCCCTTCCTGGGGAAGGCTAGATAAAAATCCTCACCAATTTGCATAGGTGACCACAGACCCAAACCCTTGGATCTTAAGAACAATGAAAAAAGCATTCCATTTCTTACAAGAAGAATTTTAATATAAGAAAAGGTAAAAAGAATCACCTCTGTAAAATCAGGATGGTAAATACCTTACAGGGTAATTAGGTTCAAAACATAGAGAATCCCTCTAGGCAAAACCTTAAGTTACAAAAAGACACAAAGACAGGAATATCCATTCCATTCAGCACAGCTTATTTTCTCAGCCATTTAAAGAAATCATAATCTAACACATATCTAGCTAGATTACTTACTAAGTTCTAACACGCCATTCCTGTTCTGTCCCTGGCAAAAGCATCACACAGACAGAGAGAGAGGCTTTGTTTCTCCCTCCCCCCAGCTTTTGAAAGTATCTTATCTCCTCATTGGTCATTTTGGTCAGGTGCCAGCGAGGTTATCCTAGCTTCTTAACCCTTTACAGGTGAAAGGATTTTTCCTCTGGCCAGGAGGGATTTTAAAGGTGTTTACCTTCCCTTTATATTTATGACAGTGTCTTTGAAAAGTGTCCATGCAGCTTGCAGGGATTTCACTCTACTCACTGTACCTTTTAATTTCTGTTTAACTAACCTCCTCATTTTTGCATAGTTCCCCTCTCTGAAATTAAATGCCACAGTGTTGGGCTGTTGAGGTGTTCTTCCCACCACAGGAATGTTAAATGTTATTATATTATGGTCACTATTTTCAAGCAGTCCTGTTATGGTTACCTCTTGGACCAGATCCTATGCTCCACTCAGGACTAGATCGAGAGTTGCCCCTCCCCTTGTGGGTTCCTGTACCAGCTGCTCCAAGAAGCAGTCATTTAAAATATCGAGAAATTTTGTCTCTGCATTTTGTCCTGAAGTGACATGTACCCAGTCAATATGGGGATAATTGAAATCCCCCACTATTATTGAGTTCTTTATTTTGATAGCCTCTCTAATCTCCCTTAGCATTTCATCGTCACTATCACTGTCCTGGTCAAGTGGTTGATAAATAGATCCCTACTGTTATATTCTTATTAGAGCATGGAATTACTATCCATGGAGATTCTATGGAACATGTGGATTCATTTAAGATTTTTATTTCATTTGATTCTACATTTTCTTTCACATATAGTGCCACTCCCTCCGCCTCCCACCCCCACCCGGCATGACCTGTTCTCTCCTTCCGATGTATTTTCCAACATAATCACACCCCAGAATGACTGTGTCCCATTGATTGTCCTCACTCCAGCAGGTTTCTGTGATGCCTATTATATCAACATCCTCCTTTAACACAAGGCACTCTTGTGAACAAGCACTTTAAAAACTTGTCGCTATTTGTCTGCCTTTTTCTGTTGTGTCAGCACTGTGCTGCTGTGACAAGCTGCAAAGCCCTCCAAGCTTGCACTTTCACCAGCATTCACACAGGTAGGGACACACCCAGCTGCAATTACATGCAGGTTCTCCAACCACTAGCCTCCCAGCCTGGGACCCAGAGCACTACTGTCCTGCCTGGTCAAATCTGGCCTGTATATGGGTTTAATACCCAGTCCACCTCTCCCTCAATGTGAAGAGGACATGCACACTTGTGATAACCAAGCTGAGATATTCCCCAGACACCTTAGTCAAACGCACATGTTTAATAAAACATAAAATAAGTTTATTAACTACAAAAAGATAGATTTTAAGTGATTATAGGTGATAGCAAACAGATCTAAAGCAAATTACCTAGAAAATAAACTAACAACACAAACTGATCTTAACATACTAGATAGGTAAGATATGAATTAGCAAATTCTCACCCTGAGTGATAAGCAGGCTGGCAGATTCTTAAGGCACAAGCTGCCTTTGCTTTGCAGCTGGGGTTTCCCAGGTTTTCATACATAGGCTAGAAATCCCTTTAGCCTGGGATCATTACTTCCCCCTGTTCAGTCTTTGTTCCTCAGGTGTTTCCAGGTGTGTTGTTGTAGGGAGAGTGAGGTACCATCATGATGTCATTTCCCCCTTTTATATCTTCTTCCCACTTGCTGGAAAGCTCTTTTGCTGTGACCTGGGTCAAATAGTTCCCATTGTGTAGTGCTATCTCTGAGAGGTTTCTACTGTACACAGTTCCTAGGGTAATCCTTGTGCTTGTGTGCATTTCCTCAATAAGCCATTAACATTGTTTTGCCTTTTTACTGTTGTACCTGAAAGGCTTCTTGTGGGTGTTTTCAACCTCACAATATGTTTCAGTAACACATACACAGCCAAACTTCATAACTTCACATACGACAATAGTACATACATGCCAATGAGATATTAATATCTAGCAGCTCAAGACTTTTAGAATGATATCTCACAAGGCACACTTTGTACAAAACATATCCTAATTACATGACAGTGGTGAATAAGGAGGTGCCAGGGTGTCACATCGGCCATGCAGCATTTCTGTACCAATGGGCAAGATGGCACACATCTAATTGCTACTACCACCACGCTTTGATGCCAGCCCTGAAACAAACTTTGTGTTTTGTGACACCTTCAGATCTGAAGGGGGGGATCTGCAGAAAGACAACAACATCCATTTATGAAGTATCAACAGTGGCACCCAGATACTATTGTGATGAGCTTGTTCGAAATGCCCCAAGGTAGGTAAAAGAGAGATTAGAGAGACAGCGACATTACGGAGAGGCTGTGTTTTCCCAGAAGGAGAGGGAACGTGAAGAAATATCACAATCCAGAGAAGGAAGAAAGACATCAGGTAAGAATTCACCAACCTGACAAAGGTGGCTGAACCAACATCCCTCATCTCCCTTGTGATCTGAATTACACGAGAGGATGAGCAGAAGACAATGCCCACTTTAGCATGTGTCCCACCAACAACAAGTTAAGCGAACCAGCAGGAATGATCAGGACCATATCATAAACGTGTGAAAGTACTGATCTCCCGGGGTGCTCCTGACACTAGACACACACATATACATTTTACTGAGCACCCAGTGTCTCCAGAGCTAAACATGGCCACAGATGACCGCAACATCACTGGATCAGTACTTACTGGCATTAGCAGCAACTGAAGGGAAGTGCCAGGAGTGCCATGAGATTCCTCCCTGCAGACTGAAGATTAGGGTTACCCTGCTTGCCAAGCCACCAAGGTTGATTGGAAGGGTTGCTCTGGCAGGTGTGAAACTTACATGGCTCATGCCAGTTTCACTCCTGATACTGACAGCTATAAGTATTGGCAGAAGGAGTGGCAAGGACAGGGCTCTCATCTCACTTGGTTGCTGGGAAAGGGCATGGGGTACTAGCAGAGAAGTAGCTCCCCACACCTCTTGGCTGGAGCAAGGGAGAGGCAAAGAGAAGTGAGAGCATCAAGATGAGGTTAACAGATCTCAGAGAGACATGGCTACATCCCAGTTCACACTGTTGTCTCACAGAAAGTAGTAAATACTCCCCCAATTTGCAGATCATCAAGAGGTGCTGAGAACTGCCTAGCTGAGAACATTAGCATCAAAAGTGGCCCATGAGGGACAGAAAAAGAGAGTGAGATTGAAGAGGTTTCCTTGGAGCTAAGTGGGAACCTGGCTATGAGTCCCCAGGGAACCTGTTTCTTTCTTAATCTGCTTTGTATTTAATTGTTTCCTAATTACTATGTACCTGTTTGGCCCCAACAGGCTCAGGAACTAGTGCTGCCACTGAGGTTTCCTATCTCTCGACTGAAACAGTGGGTTATTCAGAGTCTCCTGTTTAGCTGCTGAACAGAAATTATTATTACAGAACGAGCATCGTGTTCTTTATATTCCAGCAGCACCCACAATGTTCTGCGTACTGTCTACACTCACAGGCAGACACAGTCCCTGCCCCATGGAGTTGGCAGGCTAAGTGAGTGAGCAGCATACAAAGGGCAGAAGACATGGGAGGAAACAGCCAGTCAGAATATATATACAATATTTTAAAATAAATACCAGCTATCCCCAAGTCATTCTCTATTGGGCCATTGTCAGTCGGCTAGTTTCTTGTAGCTTTGTTAACTGATGTGGGCCTTGACGAGGGATGTGAGAGAGAAGGTGGTAACGGCCGTTTGGATCGGTCCAGGCCTGGACGATGAAACAAAAAATAGTCGTGGGAGCAGCACATAAACAGGGGGTTGAGGCTGGCATCACTGCCGGAGTAAAGGGTGGGGGTGGGGAGGCTGACAAGATAGGAGATGTCAGTGCCAGATTGAGAGCCCTGAAGACTGATGGCCTCTGTTTATCTACAGAACAGATGCAGCATGGGCAACCCCCGGGGCTGGTGTCCCTCACAAACACTTACTGCCACCTGCCAGTGCACCATGCCCCTGGAGGGACTCACCCTCAGGCTGAGAAGGCAATGCAGTCTCTCTTGGCCACTACTGATGGCCAACAAGAGGCCAATTAGTGCCAGGTCTGATGGTGGATTTTCTGATGACTCATCCATGAGGCACCAGACTGAGACCCAACAAACACAGTCCACAGAGACCACTGAATAGCTGTCAGGTAGTAAAGGCTTTCAGTTACTACTCATCTGGGGCTGGATTGGGACCAGTGCACTATAAACAAAGGACTCTGTATGCCGTTCCCCAGTCGCACTGCAGGGTCATTGTCTTCTGCATATCTGACACTTTGCTAGCTCAGCCATCCCAAGTCTGGTGCTAGAAGGCCACGTTCCTAGTTATTGTCAGCTAAAATGCTCCTCCCCATTATACTCCCCCAACAGCAAGACAAGCCAGGATACTACGCTCACTGAAGGAGTTTCAGCTGCTCATGCTATGCCTGAATTTGCTTCACAGCCTCCATATCCCTGGCTTTCCCCTCTCAGCAGCCCAAGACTTGAAGAAAATGCAGGCCATGGCACTAAGCCCTCTTGCATTGCATTGACTCATCCTGCCAAGGCACAAGTGCTGACACAGCGAGTCTTGGCTGCCAAGTGGGGAGAGTACAGCACAGCTCCAATGAACAGGACCCTTTTCTGCTGCCCAGAGCACATATCGGCAAACCATCAGATGCAGCATGACAGAGGTTAATGAGGCCATGGAGACACATGGCAAAAGGTTGGAGTTTTGCAAGGGCTGCTGGGAACAGCTGTCAAACTACAAGCAGTCTGTAGCACCGGCAACTCCACCACCTCAGCTTCTCTCCGAGCAGCTACAATGCAGCCCTTCTGCAGACCCAAGTTTCAAAGGTACAGTCTTTTTAAAACACTTCTAGTGCTGGGGAAGGTGCCAGATTGACAAGCCTGGGATCTGGAGGCTTCTGAGCCAACAGCTACAACTTAGGCAGCGGCAGAGCAAGCTTTCTCCCATCACACTGCTCACAGGCCTGATCAACTCTAGGAGAGTTCAGTCTCCCACTCAGTCCTTGGCCACTACGCTAAAGTTGCCAACACAGGTGTCAGTTGATTATGAGGGCAGGTCGTGTGCTGTGCACGCCTGTCCACTAGGAACTGAACTGAGAACCCACCACCTCTATTTGCATAGACTAATGGACAGCTGCCAGAAAGTCGTGATTTTCACTCACTACCAACCAGTGCTGGATTGGACCCAGCATCCAAGAGTGCAAGCCATAGTCCTCAGGGCTACTGGAGAGTTATGGAGATGGCAGAGACATGGGCAAACACAGAGAGAAAGCTCCAGACTCCCAAATTTGTCAATCTGGCATCTACTACCAGTTCCTTAAAGTGCATCAGTGACACTCATCTGTGATCAGAAGAGCTACAATAAACATTATTTCTTTAGTTGAAGGAGAAGGTGAGAGCAACCACAGGTTGCTCTGCAAGACACTCTTAAGCACTTTGCATTAGTTAAACCAAAATATATGTTACTAAATACTAAGAGGAGTTGTGTGGGGCATTGGTGGTGGTAGTAAGGGGATGGATGGCCCAATCCACTAGCTCTTCACCTCAGGACACAGGAGTCTAACTCCTACATGTGTTAGGTGAAAAATTAAATAGGCTTGGTAGTCCTACTGCAAAATTACTGCCTAATTTGGCATAGATCAGCACAATCCATATTCTCTACTCTGAAGAGTCCCCAGCTCTAGTTCGGCAGAGGGGCTGCAGGGCAGGGACAGGACTGAAACACAAGGATCTGTGGGTCAGGATTGAAGGGCACTGGCAGTGCAGGTGGGGAGGGCCCAGAACTGAGAAACAAGAGATCTGCTGGACAAGTTTGAGAGGCCTTTGCGGAGAGGTTGTATTTTATATCTTCATTCCTGTCACTACAGATGCTATTTTTATTCATATTAATTAGTTACATCAGAACACAGTGACAGAAAGCCTGGCAGCGAAGAGTCCCTTAGATTGCCCAATTACTTCTCAGTTTCTTCAGGGATGCTCTGCAGCCCTGACTGATCCCAGAGGATTCACCACTCGTCCACCATATCTGCCCCATGTTAATTCACTCAAACCTTGTGTTACAGCCCGCACCTACTAACTGGCCAAGCAGGACAGAGACAAGACTCTCTTGCTGTTGCTAAGCAACACAAGGCCACCTGTCTTCCCACTCCCCCAGCAGCTCAGTGCACTACATCAGTAGCGCTCCACTTCAGTCTAAGCAGCAAGGAGCCTGAAGTGGGAATCATCCCAGTGGCTGACTGACTAAGCCAGTAGCTCGGTGGATTGCATTGCCTTTGGTAGAACTCTCTTTGCTTGCCAAGCCTCTGGGGACAGAGCCCTGTGCTGTGGTCACCTTACCTGTGATTTGAGGTAGGCATACTCCTGTGATCCATATGGGACACTCCGAAGAGAAGTGAGGTAGTCATAGGTGATAACAGCTGTCTGAAAACCAAGCCAGAAACAGTATGAAGACTCTGCAATAATCTCTGATCAAGCAACAAACTTTTATTAAAGGGACTCTTTCTATTTAGCTTTAGGCCCTAAATTTAAGTTTAGTTTAAAATAAAAGGGTCACAAGGAACAAAAAGTAATACAAATAAAAACATTCATGTCAATGAAAATCAGTGGTTTACACTTATGGAAAAATTCCCTGCAGGGCAGGAAACTCAGTAACATGGAACTATTAAAAACAAGTAATACTCTGTACTTCTAGAGCACCTTCTATTCCAGGCCATCAAAGCACTTTCCAGGCATTAATGAATTAAACATCCCAGCCCCCCTGGGAGATAGGTCAGGAAAATGTCCAAGTGGGGAAAATCGAAGGACAGAGCAGGGAAGTGACTTGGCCAGTGTCACTCAGTGAGTCAATTGCAGAGCCGGGAACAGAACTGAAAGAAGCCTGGATACCCAATCATGTGTCTTAGCCACAAGCCAGGCCCCACAATGTACATGACAAGCAGGATGTGAAACTAACCAGAAACAGCCTGAGGCTTGCATGTGAACGGGAGTCTTTCCCTTTTCCTCCTACCCAATCCCTGAAGGCAAATCCAAGATAGGTAATGTCAGAACAGCTGCCATGGTGTCAATTGTGATGTCTAAGCCATTACTGAAGGGATGGGTACAGGAGAGGTCAGACTACCACCCATCCGTACCACAGCTACTCCTGTGGTTTGGTAACTGATTAGCATTACAGTCACCTTCATTGGTTACAAATAGCACAATTCAGTTTGTATCCACGTAGCAGCTTTTCAGCTGTTGTACTCACACCTACTACACTACCTGGCTGTATTCATACCAGTGAGTGCTGGGAAAACCTGGGCAGCTAGCCCTTCCTCCTGGCCTCAGCCGGGGAGAGAGTGGCCAAAAGATATGCAAGCAGAGCAGCGGAAGGGGCAATGCTTTCTGGGATGTCCAATGCACAGAGAGAACCAGTCAACCTGGTTACAAAGATATAATATGGGGATCCAACTACATGCAAAAGAACAATGCTATGACCTGGTTAAGGAAGACAACCATGTAGCGAAGCTACCAGCAAGGGTGAAACACTCTTAGCTACCCTAGTTATTAACCCTGTTAACAATGTGACTGGGTGGACACAAACCATGTTTGGAGTTGACCAGGCAACTGGTCATAAACTAGGTTAAAAGTTGTAATGTAGACAAGGTAACCCTTTTCAAGTGCCTAAGTGACCGATGGGCCTAAATCCTATTTCCACAAGAGACTCAGGCACTGAGGAGTGTAAGTTTCATTAAAATTAATGAGGAGTTAGGCTCTGAAGATCCTAGATCACGTTTGGAAATGGGACGTAGATGCTTTTGAAAATGTTATCCTAGGCCTAAAGTTCCTCTCTCTCTCCACAGTCAGGAAGGGCAGGAATGGAGTTGGAAATATTCAGAGCATTTTCTCTAAGTTCTAGCAGCATTGGGCATGGAACACTTGTTGTTATGAACCACTTAATAGCAGATTCTCTGTAATGGAAGTCTTTTAATCAGGATTTGAGGATTTCAGTTACTCAGCCAGAGGTTGTGGGTCTATTACAGGAGTCGGTGCATGAGGTTCTGTGGCCTGCGATGTGCAGATCAGACTAGATGATCACAACAGTCCCTTCTGTTCTTAAAGTCTACGAGTCTAATTGTAGCACGTGCAATAAGAATTCCCATCTGGATTTCAATCTCCACTACCACCTCGGGGCTCAGTCCCTTTGTAATGACAAGGGCCATCTGCAACAAACAGATCTGGGGGGAGGGATAGCTCAGTGCGGGGGAGAGATAGCTCAGTGGTTTGAGCATTGGCCTGCTAAACCCAGGGTTGTGAGTTCAATCCTTGAGGGGGCCATCTGGGACAAAAATTGGGGATTGGTCCTGCTTTGAGCAGGGGGTTGGACTAGATGACCTTCTGAGGTCCCTTCCAACCCTGATATTCTATGATTTCCAAAATCTCAAAACTTACGGGCATTTGATTCTGTGGTGGGATGAATGCCCAGCACCACTATAAACCTTGATGGGCCCCCTTACACAAAGTACAGCTAATATGTTCACAAGCCCAGCTCTCTGGAGACAAAGGAGACAATGTCATTTCTGCATTAAAAAGAGAATCACTAGACATGAGCAATGGACAAACTGTGGAAGTCTCAGACAAGCCTCAACCCAAAGCTCTGTGCTCTGGGGTGAGGTTGGGAATCAGATACAAACAGGGTTTTGCGCCTCCCTTTTTGAATGGAGGTTTCTGATATTTCCTGGTTTTGAAGTTGGAAACCTGTTAGGAGAAGCCTTTTCTTGTGATTTTTCAGCCCTTCCTGTCTCTGCTGAAGCCAGGAGCTGCAGAGGTACGTGAAGAAGTATTTGGAGAAAGACTTTACCAAGCATTTTCCAACATCAAAAAATAGCTTTGGAACAGGGGGACCTTTGGATCAGCTTTGGGTGAAGGTTTGGGCTGGTTCTTATGTTGTCTCTTGTCCATGAAGGTAATTATCACTTCCAACTTGAAAAGAACCAGCTACAGTATGCCCTGCATTACAGAGGAAGAGGGAATTTAATTAAGCAGTTACTAATTACATCGTAATCTTGAACAACAAATTAGTATTATGATGATTCTGATAGGCAACTCTGACATTGCTAAATCCCCAAAAGTGTCTCAGATGCACTTCAGCTAAGGCATAGGATGTTAACTTGATGCTTTCTGAAAAGGCAGATTCAGTGTTAGACCCTGGAAGAAGCAGAGGGCAAACAAAGCAGCTTTGTCAGATTTCTAATGCTATCCAGAATGCAGAGGTTTTCTTTGACTTGCTGCTATCCAGGCCTCGAAGAGCACCTCACTTTCATCAAAGATTAGTTCTTTGCACTCTGTGCTCCAGAGGAACTGATCTTCATAAGATATAAGAACACCTATGAGATCATCCAGTCCCTCTTGATGGCAATGCAGGATTAGTGCCCAATAGTGCATTTTCCAGCCTTTAGTCGAGTCTAGTTTTAAAATTCTCAGAGGATGGAGCTTCCACTTTGAGTTATCCAGTTGCTGGCTTCCCACTCCCCTCAAGTTATCAGCTGATCTCCCCATCTCCTGGGAGGAGGTCCCCACTCAATGTCCCTGCCTTTCAGTGTTTTCTCTCTGCTGGTCCCTCAAAGACTGACCAGACATGAGCAAAACCCGATTCCCCAAACCTGAGCTCAGGCAAGAGTTTTCCCCCAAGCCACATAAGCAAGGAAGTTTAACAAGGACAGATGAATAAGCATGGATAAATTGAGAACTGATGCAAACCTTCTAGCAAAACTCAAACTCGCCAGAGGTCTGAGGATATAGTGGCAGGTCAGATTTGTTGTCTTCCCTCTCCACGTTTTTTTTTCATGTTTACAACTGTTGCTGCTGAATTTGGCCTGCACACGTCCCTGGAGACAGTGCCCCTAGCTGCAGCCTGGCTTTGCCCCAAGAGGTTGAGTTAAGCATCCACACTTTTGGGTACTTCTCTGAATATAAGTTTTGAACATTTTGAAGTTCACCTACCATGATTGAAGCCCTCCCTCCCCCCCAGAAAATCACAAACAATTATGGGAGCTTACCGACTAAGTAGGGGTCTGCCCAGGCTGGATTAAAGGACAGGCATTATAGGCCCACATCAAGGTCCCGAGCTCCCAGAGTCACATGTTTGCAATAGAATCTAAGCCCTCATTTTAAAGAAGTCTCCATCCCTTATAGTTAGGGAGAAACACTTGAAAATTAAGGAGTTAACACCCTCTGACCCTCATAAAGAGCAGATCCCTAGGGCTGGGAAGGCAGAGTCATTAGTGCAGCAGCATAGCAGAAATTCACACTGGAGCAACCTGACCATACAGGGCCTTGTGTATGTTAGAAGAAATAAACCATTTTAAAAAGAATTCTACACATTTTTTAAAAAAAATAGAGTATTCCAGTACTTACAGGGGCTAGAGACCACCAGCAGATTTTATTGTGGGATATTCTGTTTGCGGCTGCTGCTGTAAAACCCTGTAATATGTGGAGGCAACATGGTCTAGTAGTGGATTGAGCCTGGGAGCAATGAACTGCTGACTTCTAACAGCTCTGCCACCGACACCCTCTGTGGCCATGGGCAAGTCACTGCACCTCTCTATACCTCAGTTTCCCCTGGGGTGTATGGGTGATCAGTGGTTTTTGTACAGTGAACATAAGAACGGCCATATGGGGTCAGACCAATGGTCCATCTAGCCCAGTATCTGGTTGTGACGTTGCACTCCATATGTTTTTATGAAAATATGCTAATAAGTGTGACTATCATGCAACTGGAATATGCTTCATGCAAAAGGTCTCTTGTAAGGTATCATTACAAAGCTTAGAATCTACTGAGTGTGGTCATCCTATTTGTATGAATGTATCATTCTTGTATCTGAAACTAGGAATATAAAATATAACTCTGAGGTCTTACTGTAGTTATGCAAAGTGCGAGCCATTAATGATGGTTTAAAATCTTGATGGCTCCCATCAACAAAGACAATTGACTGTAGAAGGCTCGGTTTACTTGCAAGCCTTCCTGTGAGTCAGGCCTGGAAGAACGAAGGCTTCGGGTCTCAGAGACCACGTGACCATGTCACCTGGTACTGGAATCGATCTTAAACCTGGTGCTTTTCTATTTAGAAGGAGGGGTGGGGACCCAAAGAGACAAAAGATTCCCGCCTTGTGCCAAAGATGTATAAGGGGGTGGAACAGAACAAAGGGGGCTGCAATCATGAGAAATCCCCTAGCTACCACCTGAGCTGGAACAAGGACTGTACCAGGGAAGGGATTGGGCCCAGACTAGAAAGGAGTCTAGTCTGTGAAAGAAGCTTATTGGAACATCTCTGAGCGTGAGATTTACTTGCATTTAGTTTCTTACTGTAGTAGGCTTAGACTTGCGTGCTTTTGTTTTAATTTGCTTGGTAATTTACTTAGTTCTATCTGTTATTACTCGGAACCACTTAAATCCTACTTTTTATACTTAATAAAATTAATTCCTGGGGGAGCAAACAGCTGTGCATATCCCTTTATCAGTGTTATAGAGGGCGAACAATTTATGAGTTTACCCTGCATAAGCTTTATACAGAGTAAAACGGATTTATTTGTGGTTTGGACCCCATTGAGAACTGGGTATCTGGGTGCTAGAGATAGGAGGACTTCTTAAGCTGTATTCAGTTAAGTCTGCAGCTTCTGGGGGACATGGTTCAGACCTGAGTCTGTATTTGCAGCAGGGTAGCGTGTCTGGCTCAACAAGGCAGGGTACTGGAGTCCCAAGCTGGCAGGGAAAATGGGCTCAGAGGTAGTCTCAGACCATCAGGTGACAGTCCCAAGGGGGTCTCTGTGACCGAACCCGTCACACCGGTATTTCCACAGTGGTCAATGACAGGTGCTTTGAAGTGAATGAACAAAACAGGCAATCATTGAGTGATCCACTCCCAGCTTCCGGCAATCAGAGGCTACAGACACCAAGCACATGGGGTTGCATCCCTGAGCATCTTAGCTAATAGCCATTGATATACCTAGCCTTCATTAACTAATTCTTTTTTTTAACCCAGTTATACTTTTGACCTTCACAACATCCCCTGGCAACAAGCTCCATAAGTTAACTGTGCGTTGTGTGAAGAAGTACTTCCTTTTGTTTGTTTTAAATCTGCTGCCTATTAATTTCCATTGAGTGACCCCTAGTTCTTGTGTTATGTGAAGGAGTAACAACACTTCCACATTCACTTTCTCCGCACCATTCATGATTTTATGGACCTCTGTCATATCCCCCCTTAGCCATCTCTTTTCCAAGCTGAATAGTCCCAGTCTTTTTAATCTCTCTTTACAAAGAAGCTGTTCCGTACCCTTAATCATTTTTGTTAACCTTCTCTGTACCTTTTCCATTTCTAATATACCTTTTTTGAGATGAGGTGTCCGGAACTGCACACACTATTCAAGGTGTGGGCATACCATAGATTTATATAGTGTCATTATGATATTTTCTGTCTTATTATCTATCCTTTTCCTAATGGTTCCTAACATCCTGTTATTTTTTTGACTACCGCTGCACACTGAGCAGATGTTTTCAGAGAATGACTCCAAGATCACTTTCTTGAATGGTAACAGCTAATTTAGACTCCATCATTTTGTATGTGTAACTGGGATTATATTTTCTAATGCACATTACTCTGCATTTATCAACATTGAATTTCATCTGCCATTTTCTTGCCCAGTCATCTAATTTTGTGAGATCCCAGCTCTTCACAGTCTGCTTTGGACTTAACTATCATGAGTCATTTTGTATCATCTGCAAATTTGGCCACCTCACTTTTTTCCAGGTCATTTATGAATAAGTTGAACAGCACTGGTGCCAGTACATATCCCTGGGAGACACCACATTTACCTCTCTACAATCTGAAAACTGACCATTATATTCCTACCCTTGGTTTCCTGTCTTTTAACCAATTACTGATCCATGAGAGGACCTCCCCTCTTATCCCATGACTGCTTACTTTGCTTAAGAGCCTTTGGTGACGGACCTTGTCAAAGGCTTTCTAAAGTCCAAGTGCACTGTATCCACAGGATCACCCTTGTCCATATACAGTATTGTTGACCCCCTCAAATAATTCTAATAGATTGGTGAGGCATGATTTATCTTTATAAAAGCCATGTTGACTCTTCCCTAACAAATCATGTTCATCTATATGTCTGCTAACTATAGTAAAGAACAGAATTTCAACCAATTTGCCTGATACTGAAGTTAGGCTTATCGGCCTGTAATTGCCAGATCACCTCTGGAGTCTTTTTTAAAAATCAGCATCACATTAGCTATTCTCCAGTCATCTGGTACAGAAGCTGATTTAAGTGATAGGTTACATACCACCTTTAGTAGTTCTGCAATTTCATACTGGAGTTCCTTTAGAACTCTTGGGTGAATACCATCTGGGCCTGGTTACTTATCACTATTTAACTTATCAGTTTGTTCCAAAACCTCCTCTACTGACTCCTTAGTCTGGGACACTGAAATGATAAAGTGCTAAGTACCATACTTTGCATTATTTTTAATAAGGTGGTGGGAGTTGATGTTTCTGCCATACACTTCCAAAACAAACATCTTCTTAGGTCCCAGACATTCCTCACATCACTTTCTGCTCTGGCCTACACATCTTTCCAGCCTGCATGTATACACGGTAATGGATTCTGAGATCAGCTACAGAACCTACTTCTTGCAGTCCTGCTCTCAGGAGGCACTCCTTGTAATTCTCACTAATGAAGCGTTTTTAAAAAGTGCAGACGATGCAGGCTGACAGCTGCTTAGCACCAGGGGCTTGTAAGTGATGGAATTCCTGGCCTGAAGCGACAAACGTATGGCACAACAGAGGTGCAGGGCAGACTGATCTCCTACACAGTTACTGATCTTCCTTGTTTCTGGCTGCTAATGGATTCTCCAGAGAGGGCTCTCATGGAGAGGGTCACAACCTGTCTGGCTGTCAGCTGCCATGCTCATGTTTTTGGATGCTGCGATCAACATCTGTGGTGAAATGAAGGTAACACGCATCCAGGACTAGTGGGGCTCTTCGGCATTTATTTTAGAAACAGTGTGTGTGCTGCCCCCACATGCGTCTCCTGCCTTACCTCTCCCATTTTACCCTTTCCCTGACAATAATCCCCCACAAAACACATTCAGACACCTTCCCCTCCCCAAATTCCTCCCACTAAGGACCCCTAGAGACAAAGATTACAGGCAGGGTCCCAACACAGTATTCATTCAGCAACATGGTCCTTTCAATGAGCTGTTATTGCAGGGGAAAGAGGAGCCACCATCAAGGATGTGGTAAGCAGCTTCAAAGCAAAATGACTGGAAAAAGCAGTGGGGTGATGCAAAGGACTGAGTTCTGGATAAGAAGTGGATGAAGGGGATGTGGGGTAAAGAGCCATAGCAAAGTGGGTGTAGGCCCCACAGGGCTGTCCAGATTGAGTCCTCAATAAGGTATGTGTTCACTCATTGTCACAGCGTCTCTCTTCCTCTTCACTGTAAATTACCGGCTAGCCCTTCTACGTGTTTAACCTCTTTTCCCCACACAAATAATAAAACAGAGAAAAACCCAAATTCCTGGAGCTCAGAGCCAACTATGCTCTTGAAATATATCAATACAGTAAACTAAGCACCAGGACTGAGCTCCTGTGAACTACATTTCCCTCTTGAGGATCCTTCTAACCCAGCCAGTAAATCTCTCACCCTACCCTCACACAACCTGCCAGGGTGCAACTTACTGTGGCAATGGCTCTGCCCACCCGAACAGCTCCAAAATCATTGGGATCCAGGTACTTGCTGCTGTACAGGTAGAAACCAGAGCTGGCTGCTGCCAGAGAGACAAGTTTCAAGGCCCTTCTGGCCATCCTGGCGACCACTGCAGAGACACAAAACAGGAACCTTCACCACTTGAGCGGAAGAAGGGAGTACATGAGGAACAATTCAGGCCAACCTTGGCCAAAAATTCAAAGTCATCCAAATGCTTCCTTCCAGAACTCATTTTTCAGGTTGATCAGCTGTCAAGTGAGCATATGAAGGCCTGTTAGGGCAGAGGACCCTATTAGTGCAGGCCTCATGGTTTCTATCTCTGGCTATGAGAGGAGAGTGTGGTCTAGTGCTTAAAGCAGGGGCCCTGGGAAACAAGTCTTCCAAGTTTTCGTAATCCCTGCTCTGCCACTGACTGGAGAGCTGCCTGGCCATGCCTCTGTGTGGGAGCTGGGGAGGGGACATGCTGCTACTTCTGGGAGCTGCTTGAGGTAAGCACCATCCAGAGCCTGCACTCCTGAGCCTCTCCCTGCGCCCCAACCTCCTGTCCCAGCCCTGATCCCCCTCCCACCCTCCGAACCCCTTGGTCCCACCCTGGAGCACCCTCCTACACCCCAAACTCCTCATCCCCAGCCACACACCCCAGCCACACCCCCAGTCGGAGCCCTCACCCCCCCCGCCACCCCAGCCCGGAGCCCCCTCTTGCACCCTGAACTCCTCATTTCTGGCCCCAACCAGAACCCTCACCCCTTCCAGTACCCAACCCAATTTTGTGAGCATTCATGGCCCGCCACACAATTTCTATTCCCAGATGTGGCCCTCGGGCAAAAAAGTTTGCCCATGCCTGGTATAGATCATAATAAGACCACAAGCCCAGGGAGAGAAGGATATTTTCAGGAGTTTAGGGAAGGAAGGAGAGTCCTAATCAAGGGGGACGAGTGTGAAAGGGGCTTGCTTGGTCCTGGGAAGGAAACCAGGTGATTTGGGGAGATCCAAAATGGGGAGTGAATAAAATGAAGGTGGATGATTGGACTTAGGTGAAATAAGATGGAGAGTGGGGATACCTGATGCTGGTGAGGGTAACCCTGAGAGTTGTAGGTTGATGAGGGTCTGAGAAGAAAGTTTGTGGGGTAGGGAGGTGATGAGAAGGAGCTGAGCGGTTCAAAAGATGGTTTGCAGACTTGATGTATGAAGAGAGGGAAATTGTGACATGTTGGAGGTGCTTGGAGGAGTAGGACTGACTTGGAGGGGGCCTAGCAGGTACAGGGGTGCTGGAATCATGGTTCTGCACCCAAAATGAATAGCACTTGTAGTCTTATACCTATACCAACCCCCCGCCTCAGTGCTACAATACTTACAAAGTGGGATCTGAGTTACTACAGAGAATTCTTTCCTGGGTATCTGACTGGTGAATCTTTCCCTATGCTCAGGGTTCAGCTGATCGCCATATTTGGGGTCAGGAAGGAATTTTCCTCCAGGGCAGATTGGAAGAGGCCCTGGAGGTTTTTCTCCTTCCTCTATAGCATGAAGCACAGATCACTCGCTGGAGGATTCTCTTCTCCTTGGAGTCTTTAAACCATGATTTGAGGACTTCAATAGCTCAGACATAGGTGAGAGGTTTATTGCAGGAGTGGGTGGGCAAGATTCTGTGGCCTGCATTGTGCAGGAGGTCAGACTAGATGATCATAATGGTCCCTTCTGACCTTAATGTCTATGAATCTATACTTCTCTGTGCCTTAGTTTCATAGTGATCAGTAGGCAGGTGCACAAGGAGCTCCGTTCTAAGCTTGTTATTATACTGCAATAGTTGTCTACTACCTAGAGGCCACAAATAAAAGATCAGGACTCCACTGTGCTAGATACTGTACATACATAAAACGAAAAGATGGTCCCTAGCCCTAAAGGGTTTACAATCTAAGTATAAAACAAGAGACAACAGGAGCATAAAACAAACAGCAGGAGCACAAGGCAACAGTGAGTCAGTTATGATTAGTGTAATAAGCAGTAGTCACAGCACACCAGCTGCCTAACCATTATCATGAGTTTTGTAGGTTTTAGTAGGTTTTAAAAGGGGATTTAAAAGAGGACAGTTACAGATTTTTACAGGGAGCTCCTCCCATCGTGGGAAACACAAAGGTGCCTGTTGAAAAATGTTCCAAATGGACAGGCAAGGCTGTCATTATTGATTGAGTGGAGGGGTGAGGGGCAATGTCTCAATAGATGATAGGGTAGAGATATTCCATGAAGTGCCTTAAAAGTAAAAACAAGTAGTTTCTGCTTGACGCAGTGGAAAAGGGGAGCCAGTAGAAGGAGGCAAAGAAGGGGGTGACCTAGCCAAAGTGACAAGCCAAGAAGATACCTGCCTTCTCATCATCATAGGGGAAGAGGCAAAAAATGAATAATCATTTATGATCCTGCCTGAGGCAGTATGGTCCAATAGTTAGAATATGAGACTGGTAATCATGAGACCAGCGTTCTAGTCCGGGTTTTGCCTTTAGCTCAACGTATGATCTTGAGCAAACCTCTTAACTTCTCACTCTCGGTTTCCCTATCAAGTGGGGAAAACAATAATATACCTGTTTCCCTTCTTTAAAGGGCTGTATTAACTACTTATGTTTGTAAAGTGCTTTGAACATGAATTTTATAAGTTCTATTATTATTAATTGAGGCATTTTAGGGTTCGGCAGTTTTGTTTTAATGTTAGGCTCTAACTAGATTTCCCCCCTCCCCAAAGGATTTCATGATGTGTCAAAAGCTCTTTAACATTCTCTCTTACCTCTAACATTGTCCTTCCCTGCTTTATTAAATGACACTTTTGATTATTCAAACCTGGAAAGTGTTTACAAATCCACTGTACTTTTTTCCCCTCATTCCATTGATGCAGTTTTTCCTTTTATATTTCATTTATCTTTGGCAATGGAATTAGGAGGGTCAGTTTCATTTTCCGTTTCTAATCAATTTCACTCCAGTTAAGAAAGCCTAAGGCTTCTGGTTTAGATACCCAGCAATTAAAGGAAAAAAATTATCCACATTTCTTTTTTACTTCTATCACAGATCACTACAATCACTTGTGAGTACGCTCTCCCTAATGGCAGGCCTTGGGGCTCTACTTCACTCCAAGGGGAGTCCTATGACTCTACCACTCTTAGACTAGATCCCAGACTTCAGCATCCCTGTTCCACAGAGGGGCTCCTTCAGAACAGTCAGTTTGGTCTGGTTCCCACAGGAATCGGGAACTTGGAAACTTTGGCCTGGATCCAAAAAGCAATCTAGGAGTCGCAATGTTGAACATCACAGAGCCTAACTTTCAGGTACCTAGAAAAAAGTCACAGAACAACACTGCAACCCACAAAGCCCGAGTTAGGCACGCAGGCTTCCTATATAATGAATGGGGAGAGTTAGGTGCCTTAGAATGAAGTTCATAAAAGCAAGCATGCTAGGCGGGGAGCCATCTAAACTAGCCAATGGGAGATGCTGACAACAGGTGTGTGTGCTAAGCCCTGTCCCTCTCACACCATTAGGAACCTATCTCTGTGATCCATGATCCTGGAGACAGGTGGCTTAGACACCTAAATTGTTTCTTGAGGGAGGAGTTAGGCACCTTCCTTGCTCCACACAAAACAGCCAGAGGAGGTGGCAGGGGAAGAGAGAGAGAGACAGAGGGGGAAAATCAATCTTGGGTCTCCCACATCCCAGCTGAGTGCTTGGTAAATTGTTCCATCGGTTAATTACTCTCACTGTTAAAGATTTATGCCAAACTGTTAAAGATTTATCTCCAAACTGAAATTTTCCTAGCTTCAACTTCCAGCCATTGGATCATGGGACACTTTTCTCCGCTCATTATTAAATATTTCTTCCCCACGCAGGAACTTACAGACTGTAATCAAGTTATCCCCTTAACCTTCTCTTTGTTCCACTAAACAGACTGAGCTCTTTGAGTCAATCACTCTAAGGCATGTTTTCTAATCCCTTCATCATTCTGGTGGTTCATCCCTGAACCATCTCCAATTTATCAACATCCTTCATAAATTGTGCACACCAGAACTGGACACAGTATTCCAGCAGCGGCCACACCAACACTACATACAGGGGTAAAACAATCTCTCCACTTGTACTCCAGCTTCCCCTGTCTATGCATCCAAGGATTGCATCAGCCCTTTTGGCCACAGCATAGCGCTAGGACCTCATGTTCAGCTGATTATCCACCACCACTCCTAAATCTTTTTCAGAGTCACTGCTTCTCAGGATAGAGTCCCCTATCCTGTAAGTATGGCCTACATTCTTTCTTCCTACGAGTGTGTGTGTATATATACACACACACACACACACACTTAGCTATATTAAAATGCATATTGTTTGTTTGCATTCAGCTTACCAAGCAATCCAAATCACTCTGTATTAGTGACTTGTCCTCACCAAACACCTGTATACAACTGTGGTCTCCAGGCACAAACAATGGAGCACACCATATCTAAAAAGAAAAGGAGTACTTGTGGCACCTTAGAGACTAACCAATTTATTTGAGCATAAGCTTTCGTGAGCTACATGATGAAGTGAGCTGTAGCTCACGAAAGCTCATGCTCAAATAAATTGGTTAGTCTCTAAGGTGCCACAAGTACTCCTTTTCTTTTTGCGAATACAGACTAACACGGCTGTTACTCTGAAACCCACCATATCTAAGTGTCCCCTTCGTCCTTTCACAGGGGCCTGAAGGACATTCACCAGGACAATGTGATGGCTATCAAATCTAGATATAAATTTGTAGTTGTTGCTACCTACCCAAGCCATACAAAAAAAGACGACCACCTGTCCTCTTCATTATTTACCATTCTCTCAATTTTTGCGTCATCTGCAACCTTTACCAGTGATGATTTTATGCTTTCTTCCAGGTAAAAATGTTAAATAGCACAACGCCAAGACCAAATCTCTGCAGGACCACCCACTCAATGATGGTTCCCCATTTACAATTACATTTTGAGACATATCAGCTAGCCAGTTTTTAATCCATTTAATGTGTGTCATGTCAATTTTACATTGTTCTAGTTTTTTAATCAAAATGCTGCATGGTACCATATCAAACACCTTTCGGAAGTCTTAGTGTTGATGTAATATACTATTATCTTTATCAATCAAATTTATAACACCCTCATAAAAAAAAATCAAGTTAGTTTAACAGGATCTATATTCCATAAATGCATGTTGCTTGACATTCACTATACTATCCTCCTTTAATTCTTTATTAATCGAGTTCCATAGCAGCCAATCCATTATCTTGCCCAGGACCTTCATCAAGGGCCAGATTTTGCATGGGACCAGATCATGCCTCCTAGATCAAGCCCCGCACAGGAGTTAGGCATTCATCCGCCTATCTTCCCCCAGTTTGTGGATCATTCTGGGGCTTAGGCAGGAGATACGCATCAGGCTGCCTAGAGGGAGGCAGCAATGTACATGCTCAGAGGCAGAAACTTAGGTGCCTAGGAAACTTTCACCCTGAAAACTTAGGTACCAACACCTACAGCATTTCACAGGAGTTTCATGGATTGCAGTGGAGCCTAAACTGGGATTTAAACACCTAAATGTGGGGTTTAGGTGCCTAAATCCCTTTGTATATTGGGGGTCTTTGTAACTAGCAAGGAACAGTTCATCCTTTCAATACAAGGCATTATCGGTGAACAGAAATGCGTTAAAACAATAAAGGTCTACACGGCATGAATCTTACTTAACCTTTATTCCTTCTTTGCAAGTTTTAGGTAACTGCCACCCAACCTAATACCCTAGCAGACAGCCCCTCACATTCTCTTAGCATCTCCTTGTCAAAGCCTATCCCCCCTTCCTCTCTACAAAGGTGTCTTTAAGGGTTTAGCGTCCCTTTGATCCTAGGTTCAGGCCAGGGAAAAATAAACTTGCAAGCCTGGTTGGAGCCAAGCAGGTGGGCATTTCCCAATTAATGACTCCCCCAGGGTTCCCTTAAGGACCGTTGGTATTCTCTCTAGAAGCATCTCATCTCTGACATTATTTCATCACTTGTTTGCTTCTCCCCAACAATCTCCTTTGATTTAACTCATTGCAATCAAGCAGAATAATATCAAACAGGTAAACTGAGCCACATATACTTTTCATAGAAATATTACAGACATGCCCCAGGCTCTCCACAATCTCCAAAATATTTTATGGAATAGTTTGAATTAATAACATTTCTAGTCCTATTTTTTGATAAATTTGAGGCCTAAACTACTTGGTAGTGTCTCCTTTTAACAAAGAAAAAAACATGTGTGTCTCTTTTGTTTGTTTTCTTCCCTTCTTTATTATTAAGAACATTTGTCTGAAAACAGGATATAGGTCCATCCGTTCCCACATCTTATTCCCACCTGAAGCCACATTCTGCAGTTTGTGACATCACAGCTATTTCCACTAATTGGAACATCACAAGCAGAGGCTGACAACTTTAGGTGGGAAATAATCAGCAGGAGCAGCTGAGCTCTTAAGCAAGAAAGATCCTGTTTTCATGCTAATATCTCTTAGTAATAAAAAGGGGGGGGGGCAAAAATAACTCCAATATAAGAGATAGAAATAGACTTGGCAGAACCAATTGTATCTCAAGGTTTTCCGTAAGGTGTCAGTGAGTCTTTACCATGTAAATGAGCTATTGCGAAATCCCTAGGGGTATCTTAAAGACACTGTCAGCTGTGAAATATGCCTCTCAACCTAACTGCCTTTCATTATTAAGATCTTTGCTAATGAATCACCTGCTGCTCTTCCTCTATAGACAAACTGGCTTGTTTGACTTTCACTTGCCTTAGTCCATGATGCAGCTTAAGTACCATGTGTGTCACTTACAACCAAACTGACCTGAGCTCCCACATTCAATCATTTGACTTGTGTAACTATAGATCCTGCATTGTATGTGTGGAACAACTATGAGCCTGCCTGCAATAATTAATTAAATAAATAAATGATAATAAAATATTTAGCATCTTCACATTTTGTTTTGTGTTTGTTTTCTTTTCATTGACTTTCATACTAGTGAAAGTTGCTGGATTGACTTGGAGTCTCCAATTAGTCAGCACACAGATACTGCACAGGCAGCAAAGGCATGTTTATTCACCAAAGTGTCTGAGCCTTGCCCCGGAGAGACATCCCTTCTACACATGAAGGAGGAATTAAGTCTCTGACCTCTGCAATCCTTGGTCTCTCATCTGAGATAGACAGCAAAGAAAACCAATGATGCCTGTATAACTTTTCATATAGGCCATTAAACAACCACCAGATAACGACGATCGTCAGTCACTACGGACCTCAACAAGATGCAGACTGGGGACCCTAGCGCTATTCACACCATTTCAATGTTTGCAATAATATGAGCGAAAGGACTAAATGTTAAACTTATATATGATTTAAGCTATTTATTTGTGACTGGACTTTCAAGAGGTCCTGAGCACCTGCAGCTGCCTAAAGCCAATGGGCCTTGAGGTGCCGAACACTTCTGAAAATCAGGCCATTGATTTTTCTCAACTCAATTAAACTTTGTGGGAGGGTGCAGCTTTCAGATAAGGCAACATGCAGAGGATAGAAATTAAAACCAGAGGATGGCACTTCATGAGGAACCCTAGATCTTCAGCCACAATCACAGATGCAGCAGTTACCCTCATGGCAGTGAAAAGAAAGCGTCCAGAGTATTCTAAACTTCTCTGGTGCCCTACATTACCGGCGAAGGAGAACTCAGGCAACGCGGCAGTAATTACAATGGTAAGCACTGTGCTGTGAGGTAACCCCCACTACCAGTCTGCTTCAGGGGTCAGAGTCTCTGTGCCAACTGCGCTCCTCGTCTTACTTTTAGCAGGAGGGCCGAAGACGAGATTTTACCAGCGAGTAACACTGTGGGTGTCCCAGTGAACACGAGACAGAAACACTGAATGCATCCGATGAAGTGAGCTGTAGCTCACGAAAGCTCATGCTCAAATAAATTGGTTAGTCCCTAAATTGCCACTAGTCCTCCTTTTCTTTTTGCGAATACAGACGAACACGGCCGCTACTCAGAAACAATGAGGAGTCCTTGTGGCACCTTAGAGACTAACACATTTATTTGGGCATAAGCTTTCGTGGGCTAGAACCCGCTTCATCAGATGCAGGGAGTGAAAAATACAATAAGCAGTACATAGAGTACAGCAGAGGAAGACAGAGGCTCTGAGACCGACCCCACGCTGAGGGCGCCCCCTTCCAAACGAGCGCCAGGGAGGAGGCGCTACCGGAGCCGACCAGGCGGGGCCTGGGGGAGAGCAGGGGCTGGTAGCTGCGGGGACGCAGCGTGCTTGGGCTGCGGGCGGCGAGAAGAGGAGGGCGGCACAGGGGGCGCTGCTTAGGGAAGCTGGCCGCGCCGAGAAGGACACGCGGCGCGGGGCGGCTGCGAGTGGAGGCCAGAAGCGGAGACGACCGGGAGAACGAGGCTGGGGTAGGGGTGGAGGCTGTCCGGCGGCAGGGCCAGGGGCACGGAGAAGCGGGGATTGGCGGCAGGGCCGGACCCGCGCCGCCCGGCGAGCGCGCGGTCGCGGGGGGGTGTTCGCCCCAGCCCGCCACCTCCGAACCGGCCGGCTCCCGATTAGTTACACAACGTTCTAAATTCCACGCGGCGCAGCCCCTCCCCCCGTGACAGTGGGGGCCTCCCTCCTCTCTCTCCAGGGACCACCCTCCCCGCAGCAGGTCGAGGGGGCCGCTCCATGTACTTACCGGCTTCCCGGCACCTCGATGCTTTTACCTGGAGAAAACGGAGACTTCCTCCCTGCATATGGTACGGCCTCGCCCCCGCACGGCATGCTGGACCTTGTAGTCCTATGCTGGTCCCAACCCCGTAGGCCCCAGGATGGGGAGGGCCCTCGAGAACTACAGGCGTTTGGCCCTAGGCGAGTTCACTGAAGAGATTAGGAGGGGGGTGTTTTGTCACGTGGGCACTGCTGGTGAGTGAGGCCGGCTCCACCACCACCTGCTCGTCAGCCTGGATTCTGTATGGACCAGATCCTGAATGTGTTCTGGAGCAATAAACTATGAGCAGTAAAGGTTCTTTGGCAGGAGCAAGATAATCCATCTTCTGCAATTGCTGCCAGTTTATCTCAAACAAAGCAATAAAACTGCTGTCCAATCAGTCTTTCCCAATCAAGAGTAACAGCCCTGTTAGTCTGTCTTTGCAAAAAGAAAAGGAGTACTTGTGGCACCTTAGAGACTAACCAATTTATTTGAGCGTAAGCTTTCGTGAGCTACAGCTCACTGATGAAGTGAGCTGTAGCTCACGAAAGCGTATGCTCAAATAAATTGGTTAGTCTCTAAGGTGCCACAAGTACTCCTTTTCTTTTTCCCAATCAAGTGTCCAATGAAATACAGGTACCTGGAGTTGGAGTTTTGTTGCCTTAAACAAGATCATGAACTTT
This sequence comes from Lepidochelys kempii, assembly GCF_965140285.1. Lineage (NCBI taxonomy): Eukaryota > Metazoa > Chordata > Testudines > Cheloniidae > Lepidochelys > Lepidochelys kempii. The sequence goes on along the minus strand of NC_136385.1, from coordinate 93,598,084 downwards.
CTGATGATTTGTTAGATTTATCAAATCATTAAAAGCCCTGAAACAAGTAAACAGCATGAAAATATAATGGAAGCTACTGGAGTAACCAGGGGACAGGGATCTTGGAAATACCACAGATGGATGGGAATGATCCTCAGTCTCAGTGCTAGTATCTATCTGAAATGTATATGTGCATCATTTACTCCTTGGGGAATTCTGCGCCAAAAAAATAAAAATTCTGTGCACAATATTTTAAAATTCTGCATATTTTATCTGTCAAAATAGCACAATATAATCATGTCAATTGCAATTATTTTGGTAATTTATTTTAAAATGCCAGTCAGCAAGTAATGTCTGTAACAATACACACACACAAAAGATTCAGGAAATGTTTGTGGTGGGACTGTTTTTGTTTTGTTTAAATGGATTCCTTACTAGGCATATTAATACAGAACTATGAGTAATTCATTTAAACTACAATACAGAAACATATTTCCCCATCCCCTCAGAAGCAGTCCAAAGCCTTAGGGGAGTCAAGGGTAACGGAGGAGCTGAGGGAGAGGGAAGGAGCCTGTGAGTGAACCTAGAGGGTTGTTAAGTGTGGGTGGGAGAAGTATGGAACAAGGTTGTGGCGGGGATTGTTAGGGAGTTGGGGAGCCTGCCTCATGCAGACCCTGGCTGACACCTAGCTTCTCCCATTTAGTCAGGCACATCTACCCCTGTCCCCACGCGGCCCTGCAGCTCCACTCCCATTCAGCCCCAGCTCAATGGTGTCACCCCACTAGCACCTGAGACCGTGCCCAAGTCTGTGCTACCCACTAGCCCTTCTGAACCCTACTCTATGACCCCCCAGCAGCCCTGTGTGCCCCGCTCTCTCCATCCCATGCCTCCTCACCTGGCCCCACTGTGAGGAGCGCAGTCTCTTCCCCCTCCCTCTCTGCCAGCTGGCTGCCTTCTCTTCTGATGCCACAGCAACCCCTCGTGGACGAAAGGTGTAATTGTAGTGCCTCTCCACCAGAGCCTATATTCTGCAGACAGAAAAAATATGTTGGGGACATGAATTCTGCCAAGAGAAAACTGTGCGCATCAGTAACAATAAAACTGTTAACAACAAGGGAAAGATTTTCAGGAGTGATGGGAAAAGCTTTCTCTGCAGCTGGCCTTCAGCTAGCAATTTCCTTATTGTGAGAAATAAGAATGATGACAAATCTTACCATATTGAAGAGTAAATGTAAAACTAAGCTCTTCACCAAAGCCTTCCCAGAATGATGATGATGATGATAAACAGAAAAACAAAAAAGCCTAAATACATGCTTGGGAACAGAGGACCAAAGAAGAGAATGTTAAAATCTTGATGAGTTAGCATAATTACTGTGAGGCATTCAGATTCTATGGTATAAATACCTTGTTAGATAACCACCCACTGAAACATTTAATAGATATCATTCTCTGATAAAATATTTTTTCATTGGAAAACAGTGACAATCAATTCCATTTTCCAACCAGCATCCCTGTAATGAAGATAAGATGGACTTCAATAGCAGCTGTGTAATCCGTAGTGGGAAATAAAAGAATTCAAGATAAAATTGAGGAGACAGAATTTAGAACTGATCCTACCAAAAACAAAGGGGGTGGGGGTGACAAATCAATGATAGCTAAGCAAGGATGTAAAAAAGCAGAATGAGACAAAAGAGAATAATACAGTCCACATCTCTCAGAGATATTGTTTCAGGCTGTGTGCAGATTCAGGCAAACATCACTACATTGGCTGCACTCTGTTCATATTTTCAAGGTTTCTTTTGCAGCTAAAAGAAGTAGAAACTTTTTCTTACGTGAAATCTTGGATTCTGAAGTACAAAGTCTCAGCCTCCCAAAAAACCACACTGAAGCAAACTAGCCCAATTCAACTCCTGTACCAAAGTAAGATTCCTGCTGGCCATCTTCTTTCCTAGATATATTATTCTCAAGATGAATGTCATTTTCTCTAAGCTTCTGTGAGCAACTGTCAAGCAGGTGACCCAGAAAACCTTCCTCTTGGGATCCCTGGTGGACAACAGACAATATATTGTTAATTTTCCTTAATGTTCAAAATATGATCAAAACTATATCTTGGACTTCTGCTACACTCAGTCCCAATCTCTTTCTCACTGTCCATGTCTGACTCGCCTACCCTCCACACACACATACATACACTCTCAAATAAAGACAAGAGTGCAGTGAGGATTAATGGTGGAACATTGCCCGCTGAGAAATTAAACATCACAGTCGGGAATGGCAAAGTTAAGGTTGATTGCTCTGGTTGGTGTAAGTACAGAGGGCAGTTTCTGAGCTGAAAGGGGAGTGAGTGAAGCATCCCAGCATATTGTGAGCCTCTCCATTATACTTATAACAATGTTGACAAAGGTGAGCCCCACAAGTGGTGTTAATATGGGACACAGAGCAAACAATGAGAAGAGAGATTTGGATCATGTAGGTAACTGTGAAAATAGGAGGGAAATTAGTGCAGACCAAATGTAAAATAATTAGTCAGGGTCACAGTAGGAGACAATCTAGCCAATACGAGCTAAAGGTCTGCTCCTGCTGCTTTTAGAGTCACTGAGAGTTTTGCAAGAGTCACACTGGTTTTAGTACAAGCAAGATCATGACCTCAACTGAGCTCATTCCGGATCATTGATCAGGAACAGATTTTGGGAGTGACAACTGGAAAATCATTGATGCTATCAGCCTAGTGCTCAGCTAGAAGGCAACTCCCTACCCTCAGTCACCCTCCAGTCACAACTCCCTGCTGCTAAACAAGATGCTAAACAGTAGCAGCCCTGACTACCAATCTTTAGCTCTAATCATTAGATCAGTAGCCTTGGCACTGTTCCCATCAAAAGGGGTTGCGCATGTCAGCATCTGATTTCTATTGGTCTTCCCTGCAGAAACTAGGTGATATTGCTTCAAAATAATCCTATTCTTACAGCACTCAGTTAAACAGCCTGAAGCTGGGGTTGTGGGGGAGAAAGAACAAGACTTTTGTAGCATAATGTCATGTGCCCAAGTGCGCTAGGCAATTATGTAACCAAAGCTAAACCATTCTATATTTAGAATAAGCACCTAGTTAGAGTGGTCAGAGCTCTTTTGTGTGAGCCTACGCTGGGGTACACAAGAAAGAGCTTGGCACAGAATAAAGATGCTATCTTTGATTCCATTTTCCTTTCAACTAGTGAATAAAATAAATCTCAGAGTATCCCAAATGGCCAAGAAATAGGAAAAAACATTTCCTTTGATTTTTGGTAAATATGCATCCCTTATGTGAATAAAGCAACAAGTCTGAGACATTGAAACACACCCACAGTGCTCACAGCCTTGCTGCCCCAGAGCCATCGTGGGAAGAGTTCAGTCAGATTGTTTGAAGAGAAGATGGTAGGGCATTTTGGCCTTCCCTGCAATGAATCAGCCTCATCCACTTTTCTCTCTCTCTCATAAATTCCTTTTGATTAAAGAGATATCTAAAGAAATCTGAAAAGTCTCTCTGGTACCAGCCCTCTCTGGAGTACAGGGAGAGGAGAGATCAAAAGGAACTCACAGAACACGTGATCCTGTGACCTTGGGGTCCTAGTGGAATAGTCTGAGCCCTAACCAGAGAGCATTCTGGGGTAGATGATGGCTTTGCAAATAGCGCAGTGGGAAGGATTGGATGATCCAGTCGGCCCTTCCTAATGTCTGTGATCTGTCATGATCTGCTGTGGGTGGCTAGTGAGGTAAATATTGAGCCAGATCCTCTGCTGGTATAAATGTTTGTAGCTCTGTTGAAGTCAGTGGAGCTATGCCAATTGACACCAGCTAACAATCTGGCCCCTCGAACCCAGGGTTACTAGAAACCTGTTTCAGAAATATTTTCAGTCTCTATTAATTCAGGTCACCAGATGAAATTATATTACAACATCTATAATATTATAGCATTGCATGGCTGTAGGACTGATGAATGGGCACACCAAGATGGGTAACACGGAACAACACCATCTGGATATTGTTCCGTATTACAGGTTAACATGCCTTCAGAGGGCTTTCACTGGGTCAAACTCATGCAAATTGTGGGGCAAAGACACAAAAGGAGACATTAGGTTCATCAGGTCCAACTTTAAATAAAGGACTCAAATGTGTCATCTTTACACAGCTAATGGAAAGCACATAGCTGTCTGTGTAATGGCAGCCATCCCATCTCCACTGGGATCTTGTCACTACTAGGGCTAGACTACATCAGTACTGGAGGGGGTACCTCCAAAGAAAACCTACCTGCTGCATTTGGTAATTCAGTCGGAGCTGATCTTCCCATTGAGTTAGTAGTGACCCAATACCTGAGTGTGGCCTTAGAGCTGCTGTGTTCCTTGAGTTGCTATGTTTTCAATGAGATGTAAAACCAATCTTGTGGTCTTTGAATAGCCTCTGGCACTTTTCATAACAGTCAAAGAGTTTGACCCTGTGTCCTGGATAAATTCCAGCTTGGGTAATTATGTTCCACCTCCATAAATTCCTGACAGTTTCAATTGGTTACGGGATTCTCCTTCACTTCCTGTTCGAGGCTGTTCCATGCTGTTGCTAAGCCATCGTGTTTCACTTTTGAGGAGGCTTCATATCAGCAGTGGACGAAATACTACCAGCATCTACTTTGCAAACCACTCTGGAGTCCTGGAAGGCACTATAGAAATGCATGAGATTATTATTGTTTTCCTGAATTATTTCACTTTCCTCCAAAGTGTAACAAATTACAGAAATTAAACCAGCATCCCTTTCAATGATCCCAGATAATACACATGCAGCTCAAAGAATTAGAGACTTTGACAAAAGCACTAATGGGCCCTGTGACCCTATTTTTCCCCAGATGTAATTATTTCTTTTGAATGCTGCCTGTAACCTTTGGAAAAATGTAAAGCACAAGGGTTGCCAATGTGGCTGAACCTTTCTGCCTGAGATAAGACTTTTCTTTTTAATTTTTCTGTTTGGCAGTTTATCCATGAAATAATTTATCCGCTGACCTGAGAATTGTAATTTATTTTGATCATTTTTATGCTACTTAGCAGAGCTACTGCTAAGAATACAGATATCTGATATCAGCAATAACTTATTACATTGCATTATGTGGTAATCTTCATTTGTTACAAGATATTTAATGAAACACTCACATTCTGCATTTGCCAGATGTGAAGAGTACTGAAGTACAGACCAAGGGTATCTGTAATTTAACAGCTCTGATCTACCCCAAAGGACTCCATACAACTATTTTGTGAGTCAGAAAGTTGTCTACCAAGGAATAGGTGTATAGCAATCCTGTTCTGGTGTCTGTACCACAGAAACCACCAGAATAATTGGTACTGATTGTCCTTTTTTGGCAGCCATGACAAAGCAGCCAGGGACAGTCTACAGAAATCGAACAGCCTAGAGAGGGTCACTTTGGGGTATAGGTGAAGCTTGTGGTGCTGCTATTCCATTATGTAAAAAAAATCAGGTCATGGGCAAGGTGACACTGTGGATTCCACCTTTTATCTAGATGGAGGTAGGTTTACATATGTTTCAATTTGCAAGGGAAAACTTATAACTCATGTCTGACTAAAGCATACCTTCCAGCACAGCATCCAGTCTGATTTGAAAACATCACGAGATGCGGAAACTACTACTTCTGTTTGTGGTCTGTTCCAATGATTAGCCACCCTCACAGTTAAAATCGTGTGCCTAATTTCTAATTTGAATTTGTCTGTCTTCAGCTTCCAGCTGTTAGTTAATATTATGCATTTAACTGGTAGATTAAAGAGCCCTTTAGAACCTGCTATTTTCTCCCGTTGAAGGTTACTTATATACTGTAGTAAAGTCACCTCTCAATCTTCCTTCTGGTAAACTGAACAGATTGAGCTCTTTAAGTCCCTCACTGTGAGGTGTTTTTTCCAGCCCTCAAATGATTTTTTGGCTCTTTTTTGCACCCTCTTCAATTTTTTAATATCCTTTTAAAAATGTGGTCACCAGAACAATACACAGTATTTCAGGATCGGTCTCACCAATGCCATATACAGAGGTAAAATCACCCCCTTCCTACTCACTGTTCCCGCTTATACATCCAAGAACCACATTATTCCTTTTTACCACACCTTTGGACGGGAGCTCATGTTGAGCTGCTTGTCCGCTATGACACCCTACATTATTTTCAGAGTTGCTGCTTTCCCCCATTCTGTAGGTATAGCCTGTATTCCTTGTTCCTAGATATATAACTTTGCATCTGGCTGTAGTAAAGTCTCTTTTGTTTAAATGGGTCCAGTTTACCATGTGAGCTAGATCATTCTGTATCACTGCCCTGTCCTCCTCAGTATTTACCACTCTAACAATCTTTCTGTCATCTAAAAATTTTATCAGCAGTGATTTTACATTTACTTCCAGATAATTGATTAAAATGTTGAATTGCATCAGGCATAGAACTGATCCCTGCGGGACCCCAGTAAAAATACCCACATTTGATGAAGGCTGCTCTTTAACAACTGCTATCTGAAATCTTTCAGTTAGTCAGTTCTTAATCCATCTCATGTTTACTTTATTGATATTGTGCTGATTTTAAAAATCAGAATGTCATGGGGAGCTCAGGACCGAAATAACAGCAAAGGCAGCAGGTCTGGCTTGAACTATGTAGTAGGACTTGGTGTGGGGAGAAGCCCCAATTAAGTGATTAATCACACTGTTAAACAATAGAATACCAATAGAAATGTATTAAATATTTTGGATGTTTTTCTACATTTTCAAATATATTGATTTCTATTACAACACAGAATATAAAGTGTACTGTGCTCACTTTAAATTATTATTTTTATTACAAATATTTGCACTGTAAAATAGTAAAAAGAAATAGTATTTCTCAATTCACCTCAGACAAGTACTGTAGTGCAATCTCTTTATTGTGAAAGTGTAATTTACAAATGTAGATTTTTTTTGTTACATAACTTAACTCAAAAACAAAACAATGTAAAACTTTACAGCCTACAAATCCACTCAGTCCTACTTCTTGTTCAGCCAATCGCTAAGAAAAACAAGTTTGTTTACATTTACGGGCCATACTTCTGCCTGCTTCTTATTTACAATGTCACCTGAAAGTGAGAACAGGTGTTTGCATGGTACTTTTGTAGCCAGCACGGCAAGGTATTTAAGTGCCAGATATACTAAACATTCATATGCCCCTTCATGCTTCAGCCACCATTCCAGAGGACATGCTTCCATGCTGATAATCTCAGTGGTAGCAGATGACAGAACAAGGAGCAATGGTCTTAAGTTGCAGTGGGGGAGGTCTAGGTTGGATATTAGGAAAAACTATTTCACTAGGAGAGTGGTGAAGCACTGGAATGGGTTACCTAGGGAGGTGGTGAAATCTCCATCCTTAGATGTTTTTAAGGCCTGGCTTGACAAAGCCCTGGCTGGGATGATTTAGATGGGGATTGGTTCTGCTTTGAGCAGGGGGTTGGACTAGATGATCTCTCTTCCAACCCTAATCTTCTATGATTCTATGATACTCGTTAAAAAAATAATGTGTTAATTAAATTTGTGACTGAACTCCTTGGGGGAGAATTGTATGTCCTCCTGTTCTGTTTTACCTTCATTACACCACATATTTCATGTTATAGCAGTCTCGGATGATGACCCAGCACATGTTTGTTTTAAGAACACTTTCACAGCAGATTTGAAAAAATGCAAAGAAGGTACCAATGTGAGATTTCTAAAAACAGAACAGCGCTCGACCCAGGATTTAAGAAACTGAAGTGCCGTCCAAACTCTGAGAGTGATGAGGTGTGGAGCATGCTTTCAGGAGTCTTAAAAGAGCAACACTCTGATGCAGAAACTACAGAACCCGAACCATCAAAAAAGAAAATCAACCTTCTGCTGGTGGCATCTGACTCCAATGATGAAAATGAACATGCGTCAGTCCACTCTGCTTGGATCATTTTCGAACAGAACCCATCATCAGCATGGATGCATGTCCTCTGGAATGGTGGTTGAAGCATGAAGGGATATGTGAATCTTTAGCACATCTGGCACATAAATATCTTGCAACACAGGCTACAACAGTGCCATATAAACGCCTGTTCTCACTTTCAGGTGACATTGTAAACAAGAAATGGGCAGCAGCATCTCCCACAAATTGTAACCAAACTTGTTTGTGTGAGTGATTGGCTGAAGCATGGACTTGTAGGCTCTAAAGTTTACATTGTTTTATTTTTGAATGCAGTTATTTTTTGTACATAATTCTACATTTGTAAGTTCAACTTTCATGATAAAGAGTTTGGACTACAGTACTTGTATTGGGTGAATTGAAAAACACTATTTCTTTTGTTTTTTACAGTGCAAATATTTGTAATAAAATATAAAGTGAGCACTGTACACTTTGTATTCTGTGTTGTAACTGAAATCAATATATTTGAAAATGTAGAAAAACATCCAAAAATATTTAAATAATTGGTATTCTATTATTAACAGCACAATTAATCGTGATTAATTTTTTTAATCACTTGACAGCCTGAATAGAAATATGGTATAAACAAGACTGGGTAATTGGTAAGGGGTGCCTATGATTTAATTACATTCTATGATTGATAAGAGGTACTTATTATTGCAGAAGTTTTCTGTAATGGGTGAAATAAGGATCTATTGAAAGATGTTTTTAACTCAGTAAAAACTGCCAGTTGCCACAGCTGTCAATCATAATGACCGAATTAGAATTCCTTTTAGCTTATCAATCATGTAACCTAAAGATTCCAAGAAATTCCATAAGTAATTAGGAAAAACTAAAATGTCAAATCAGACCACATAGTGAAATTAATCATGGGAAAACAATTTTCCCTCCAAAAAGGAGTTTCCTTTGTCTCACCCCCTATAAAAGGAAAAGGGTTGGAAAGTTAGGCCGGGAATGAACACTTTCAGCATTCCACCAGGTACTAAGGAAGGGACCAAACTGCCTTCTCTTCACTACCTACAAGAGGTGATAAAGTATGCTTTCTTTCTGTATAGTGCTCTGCTAATCTCTGATTGTTAGTCTTTCATTAAATAATTCCATTTGAGCCTGTTATTTGAGAATCTTGTATCGTTATTGACTTCAAGCATGCAACACCAGTGTAAATAACCATTTAGTTTCACAAACACTAAATTAGCCAAACTCACACCTCACAATTAAACTGCAACGAGATGCAAGTTCGGGGAGAAAGCAAAAAAGGATTCAAATGAACTGGGTCGCTGCTTATACCCAGAAAGCTATAATAAACACCTACTAACAAAAGTGGGTTATTGTCTGCAAAGAGGAAAGATTGATCAGGGCTTCTCTAAACTTGAAATGCTACTGCACCTTTGTAGTGTGTCAATGTAGACACTACCTACACTGACAGGAGTGTTTCTCCTGTTGGCAGAGGATGGTAATTCACCTCCCCGAAAGTTGGTAGTTAGGTCAACAGAAAAATTCTTCCATTGACCTAACACTGTCTACACTGAGGGTTAGGTTGGCTTAACTATGTCACTCGGGGTGTTGACCTAATTTTTTAGTGTAGCCCAGGCCTTAGCTGCAAAAGGAATAAGCAGGGAGAGCAAGGAAACCAGTGGAGCATGTATTCAAGTTGAGGCAGATTGCTCAGGTACAATTTTACACAACAATTTTTAGCAACAGCTTTCATAAAAACTGTATCTCAAAGCACTTGACAAAGTTGCATAATCTACCTACCATACATCATTAAATAATATATCAAAGCAGAGGGAGAGAATGAGATCCAGAAGCAAGGGAGAAAAAGTAGTTTTTTCAGCTGAGTTGTGTAAGAGGGTTTGGAGAGGCAGAGAGACACAAGAAGCTGCCTGTTTCAAATGGCGGGAGCTACAGAGGAGAAGGTTCTTGAACCTGCAGTGGCAATATTATATGAACGGACAAAGATATGCTTGTTGCTAGAGGACTAAAGGAAGCAGGGAGGGGAGAAGAGACAGATGAGGACTGAGAAGATGATTTCCTGTTAACTCTTGATAAACTATATGTGTAAAAGTTTTGTGTTTTTGGCTGAAGTGCCCGTGATGGAGAAGGAGAGAAGAATACCTGTCATATACATGGTTTCAGAGTAACAGCCGTTAGTCTGTATTCGCAAAAAGAAAAGGAGTACTTGTGGCACCTTAGAGACTAACCAATTTATTTGAGCGTAAGCTTTCGTGAGCTACAGCTCACTTCATCAGATGCATGCAGTAGAAAATACAGTGGGGAGATTTTATATAACACCCATTGTTTCATGTTCTCTGTGTATACAAAATCTCCCCGCTGTATTTTCCGCTGAATGCATCCGACGAAGTGTGCCAGAAAATCCATGGCAAGAAAACACACACCTGAAGGTGAGACCCTCTACCCACTCTCTTTACAATGTGTATGATAATCAAGGTGGGCCATTTCCAGCACAAATCCAGGTTTTCTCCCCCCCCCACTTTTTTTTTTTCCCCAAAAACCATACACACAAACTCACTCTCCTGCTGGTAATAGCTTATCCAAAGTGACCACTCTCCTTACAATGTGTATGAAAATCAAGGTGGGCCATTTCCAGCACAAATCCAGGTTTTCTCACACACACACACACACACCCCGCCCACACACACAAACTCACACTCCTGCTGGTAATAGCTCATCCAAACTGACCACTCTCCTTACAATGTGTAAGGAGAGTGGTCAGTTTGGATGAGCTATTACCAGCAGGAGAGTGAGTTTGTGGCGGAGGGTGAGAAAACCTGGATTTGTGCTGGAAATGGCCCAACTTGATTATCATACACATTGTAAGGAGAGTGGTCACTTTAGATAAGCTATTACCAGCAGGAGAGTGGGGTGGGAAGAGGTGTTGTTTCATGGTCTCTGTGTATATGATGTCTTCTGCAGTTTCCACGGTGTGCATCCGATGGAGTGAGCTGCGGCTCGCGAGGACTTGTGCTCAGATGGATTGGTTGGTCTCTGGGGTGCCGCGGGTACTCCTTTTCTTTTTGCGAGTGCAGACTGGCACGGCTGTTACTCTGAAACCTTTAAATAGAGACTGTTCTGCAGCTGCTCGGCATGTTAGACCTCATCCTGCTGGAGATGGATTAGTGGGCAGGTGTGTGTTTTCTTGCCATGGATTTTCTGGCACACAGATACAGAGTGTTGTATCTGTGACCCTCTCCCCTCTCTTCCCCCAACCCCCTGCTCACGTCTGTGGCTGCCAAGCCCCTCGAGGCCAGAATTGTCTCTGTGTCTGTGCAGCGCTTGGCACCAGGGGGCCCCGTTCCCCACTGGGACCTTCGGCCTCTTCAGCAACAGTAATAATGACAAGTTTCAGAGTGGCAGCCGTGTTGGTCTGTGTCCGCGGAAGGAGGGGGAGGGCTTGTGGCACCTTGGAGACTAGCGAATTTGTTGGAGCGTGGGCTTTCGTGGGCTGCGGCTCACTTCGTCGGATGCATTCAGCGGAAAATACAGCGGGGAGATTTTGTATACACAGAGAACATGAAACAATGGGTGTTGTATAAAATCTCCCCACTGTATTTTCTACTGCATGCATCCGATGAAGTGAGCTGTAGCTCACGAAAGCTTATGCTCAAATAAATTGGTTAGTCTCTAAGGTGCCACAAGTACTCCTTTTCTTTTTGTCATATACATGTATCTGGTGAATTGTAATTCTGCTAAGAGAGCTCGAGCCTGAGGCAAAGGTCCCACTGAAGCCAACAGAATTTTGCCAGAGTAGGGACTTCAGGACTGCCCTTCCTTCCCCTCACCCCACAAATGCACCATCCAGTGAAAGTTTAGAAGCTAAATTTGGGTTGCAGTTCTCTTATCTGTTTTCCTAATCCATTTGTCTATCTATTCAGAAGCTGCAAACCACTTGTCACAGGAGCATTGGGAAGAACCCTATGTTTGTTAATTTCTGATAATTTCTATCCCTTTCCCCTACTCTGTATTTGTTTTGTCTGCTATATTGTAAACTCTTCAGGGCAGGACTGCCTACTACTCTGTGTTTGTACAATTCTCTGTTGATCTCTAAACACTAGCATAATAGCAATTAATACATTCAATTTCTTATTTTTATTTTATATAAGGTCAGAGTCTGCTACCCCTACTCACATTACATAATGCCCCAGTCCATGATGAGTTCCAGTTAGTCCAGTCCACATTTCACAGGCTAGCAGAACTCACTGGAGAATTTTTTTCCCAATATCATTTTCTTTGGCTTCTTTTTTTCTTTAATTTAAAAAACCTACTTTGGTGGTATTTGAACACATGCCCACCACACAAATTCAGCCCAGTAGCTCACACTTAATGTAATATATGAGTTACTTTCTTTAAATCTAGTTAAGGACATTTTACCTGTGAGAGTTTCATAATAATGCTTATAATATTTACCACTTTATAGCACTTTTCATCATCATCTTAATCAAGCTACCTACCTATTTCTAATGCAACCTATGGTTCCTAGGTACTATATACCAGAATTAGTAGAAGTTTGATTGCAGTCACACTTGTATTATATTTTTCTGTCTCTCCCTAGAACAATTTATCCCGCTGATAGATAATTAGAGGGTTAACTTGCTGGGCTCAGCAGCCATCTTTGTGGAAGGCATGTCTGAGAAAAGATGCAAATATTTTATTGAGCTCCCTTCCTTCAGAATTGCCACCTTAAGCAATTTTCCTGGGATTATCCAGATTTTATTGGATTTGTGACATTCTCCTGGCAGCAGCGGTTTGGAAATGCCAGAAATATCCAAGGGTGGGTCCGGGAACTGTTGTTTTTCTTCATCATACTGACTCTTTTTGATGTTGTAATGGTTAGCTGCAATTTAACAATATTGCATCATGACACCAGTGGTGTGTCATCAGAGTACAACACAATGCACCACATCCTGACTCAAGATCACCATGTGGTGACTGAGTATGGACATGCAGCTTCACCCCCAGGCATGGAAGAAAAGTCTGGTGTTTGTCCAGTAGGGTCAGACATCCCAAGTTAAAACCCCACAACTGTGCTAGGTAAGTGTGTTTGCACAGGGTCTGCAAGCATGAAAAGGCAGCAATTCCCATCGCAGCTTCAGCAGCTATGAGCATCAGCATAAAAGGGGAGAGGTCAGTTCCCTAATCACTGACCAGACTCCTTTCGAACAGACACCTCCCCGCCCCGCAAGGCAAGATGGCCTGGAGAAGAGGGAGACTACAACTCCCACCGTCGTTCAACATGCGCGTGTGCATTAGAAACATGTATTGCGTCATCTAGTCTAGAGGCAGGCTTGTGAGGAAGACTATAACTCCCATGAGACATTTCGGTCATACGCCTGCGTAGTGTAGCATGTGACCTTCCCGCTGAGAAAAGATGAGAGAGAGACTACAACTCCCAGATACTTTTGATGTCCGCGCTTGCGCACTTGCGATCTCCCTTCGTGCGGCTGCTGGCCAGGGCCCCTGAGGCCCGATCCGAGCGAGAAGAGGAAGATGGCGCTCACCAGGTTGGTGGGGCTGGTCTCCGCTTGGGGTCGGATTCCTTCCGCCCTGCTCACGGTCCAGTGCCCTTACACGCCCGCAGGGTCCGGGTCCTGGAGGGCCCTCTCCCGGGTGCGAGGTGGCTCCCGTCCCCGCCGAGGGACAAACTGCGCTGGCGGCGCGTAGGCCGCACCGAGCCGGGGCCTTTCCCGAACGCCGAGCCGCGGGCCCTGCCGCCACGGGGACAGGGCCGGAGAGACGGGTCGGGGCGTGGGGACCGGACACCGCCCACCGGCCTGCCTCCCGGTTCGGCCCTCGGCTGAGCGCTGGGGCTGGGCCAGGGTCGGAGGCGCTGCGGGAGGCAGCGTGCACCCCGGGGGGGGGGGAGGTCGCCGGCCACCCTTCGGGGCTGTACAACTGGGGGCCCGTACAGGGAGTCGGGGACGGGAACGTTTCTCCAGGGTGTGCAGCGAGCTCTCTGGAGCTGAAAGGGTTAATTTCCCCTCCTCACCCCCCCCCCGTGTGGGAACAGCGGATCCCTCGAGTGCGATGCCTTCTTCAGGGGGGTACACAGCCACTCTTGCGTGGAGACCGGGGCACAGGGAGTCTGGGGTCTGATGCAGCGGCGTCCGGGACATCCCTGTGCACTGGGGTTGCATATAACGCTCGGGATATGAGCTGGGATGATAGATCCCATCGTGTGCACAGCTCCATCTAGGTCCTAAGGCAGTCTACTCAGAGAAGTTGAAAGATCAGTGTCATTTCTCTGTCTCGCTTAAGGCATATCTCTTTTTGTGTTTACTCTGACATATAAACCTTTTGGCAGCCAGACGTTTCCTTAAGGACATGTAAAGACGGGCAGCGTGGTACTTAGATGGGGGTGCAGGATGAGCTGAAATGTGGGAAGATAAAAGTTCGGAGTTTTAGCTGAGTCCTTTGTTCTTAGCCAATGGGAACAAGAGGTGCTCTGGAGAAAGTGTCCACATCCCTGGAGAAAGGAAACGTCTTGTATAGCTTGGGTACTTTGTCCAGATCTTAGTGAGAATGAGGTATATCGTGTCTATTTGTGGCCATTTACATAAGGGAGTCATTAAGAATTGGAGGATCTTTTCTTATTCACTTCGACAGAATGGTCGAAAACATACTTACATGGAAAGATCTGTGTTATGTTCTGTAAGATTTCTACTACTCTGTTGCTAAAGAAAAGGCAGACATGGCTCCTGCCCTGCTTTGGTTCAAACAGGGGTTGGAAATATGTATTAATTAATTATGTCAAGTCTAGAGAGGTGGAGAAAGAGTGCCACCTTCAATATTTCAACTCTGTAGTAGCTGTGGCCCAGTTGAAAAGTCCTGCACTCAACTGTTAAATGTTATAAATTATTTCAGATCCAACACAGATCAGTGGCAAAGATTAACAGTCCCTTGGAATACTCTCACAACAGAGTCAAATATTGCATTTGATCTCAGTTGTGTTGAGTGGGTGAGGCTGTCAAAGTTAACATCGTTCTCTTTTTGTTTGTGCAGTTTTTTACCAGCCCCAACTCAGCTGTCTCAGGACCAGCTAGAATTAGAAGAAAGGGCAAGATCTCAGAGGTCAAGACAGACTGCACTGGTGTCATCACGCAGGGAACCTCCCCCATACGGTTATCGGAAAGGATGGATACCACGAATGCTAGAAGTAAATATTTGAATTCATGCTCTGGTGATAGCTCTCATTTTCTTTTATATATATTTTTTATTTTAAAAAGGGTAGATTAAATCTGAGCACTTGAATATAGCACAGAAAATTGTGTAGCACCCCACCATATGAGAAATTGACTGGTTATGTCCACCAATCCCAGTGGAAATATTCTGGGTTTGTTTTTGTTTTACAGTATTACTACTTACCACAGAAACTTTCTAGCTATATTGTACATTACTTTCCCTGTGGATAATATTGTAAAGTGAAAGCAAGCAGCCCTTGAGATCATGGCCTTCTGAACACATGCCTATTTTCATTTTCCTGATTTGTTAAACACACAGTTCAGATTAAAGTTCTCCATGCATGATTACAGTTAGACAGCTAAAAAGAGTTGCATTGGAGAACAAACTCATGGTTACAATGTTTTCATAAGTAACAGATTATCTTACTCTCCTGTAAAGCATTGGCATTTGTCAAACATTCAGTGTTAAATATATAACTGCCAAAAACAACCTGAGATAATGATGCATGTTCTTTGTCTTGACCCTGAACTTGGTTAATCTCATTTCAACTGCAAATGCTGACAAGTTGGGAGTGTGAACAGGGGTTTTTGAGAAATTGCACCAAGACACTTTGTATTTTGACCCAGAAATTCCTTTCAGTGATTTAAAATGACATTTGGCATGAGGTCTGAGACTTGGTGTGGTTAGTCCTAAGCCAGTGTTAACAACAACAACACTTCTGGGACAAGGGACCAGTGACTCTACTGAAGTGTTAATACCTTGCAAAACATCAGGACTAGAAAAGGATATCTTATACAGCAATTGCCGCTTTCCACAAATATACAACATTCTTTTTTAGTTTTAATGTCTGATGAGATATCAGATCTTAAAATTTCCACATTTTCATTCATTCTTCTGCATTTTAATTAGCAAAATTAATATTTTAGTAGTCACTGCCTCAAACTGCTAAAGCTAGAAATCAGTACGTAATGTTTTTTTAAAATTGGGGGTCATGGCTTTCAAATAGCATCCAGCCTCACTTCCAAACACCAGCTGTACATGAATTGATAAGTATGTGGGAAGGACTGTTACAAGTATCTGTCCAGTTGATAGATCAGTACAAATGTCTTTAACAGCAGTAAACTGTTCCAAGCATGATCTTGGTCCAGAGAATAAAAACGAAGTTTAAAAATCAGTCTCTAACATACCAAGAGTACTATGAAAAGGAATCTCATTTGGGTTTACTGACCAGTGACTATCTTTTGGTCTGGTTAGGGTATGAAGATTATTTAATTCTGTAACTGGGGTCTTGGAATGTGACACTTGAAAGAACCTTGGTAAATCATCTCAGATTGTTCTTAGAATGCATGGAGCACTAATCCTAGATGTAGCTCAACTGTTATAGATTCAGAATGGCCTGGTTTGAGAGGCCTATCTCCTTCAGCTCATTAAATACTGAGTGAAAGGGCAGGTAAGCACTCTTGAAGCACAGGGGCCTGGAATTCCTACCAAAGTGCCAGTGTGTTGGAGTCTAGCATACCTACCATTTTGAATGTGTGAGCTACAGGTTTTGTGAAAAGAATGTTTCATCATTAAAGCAACAAAATTAGCTGCTAGTCCACTGCTAATTGTGCTGTGGAAAGTGACAAATACCAAATATAGCTTAGCAGCATAAAACTGTCACTCTTGTAACATTAGTAGTTTGCAGTTGCTTTATTGTAATAGTAAAATACTTAAAGTTCAACCGCCTTGATTCATGTATGAATCTAATTCTGTGATTATTATCGGCATTGCAGTAGTGCCTGACATATTCCAGTCTGGGATAGGAGCCCTTGTTTGGTGCAGCAAATAATTCTGGACATTGCCCGAAGGAAAATGAATGCATCTCTCTTCTATTTTAAGAATTCTGAATTCTGCTGCCCACTGAAAGAATATACTGTGGTACAGTCTGTGGGAACAAGGCCATTGTGCTGGAACCAAAGCACTCCCTGCTCCCATTCCTTGCTGAAAAATACTGGCAAATCTCGTGCTTTGTTTCATGCCACATGTTTCATTTATTGCTCACTTCTCTTTCCTTTCTGTGCAGGATTTTGGAGATGGAGGTGCTTTCCCAGAAATCCATGTGGCCCAGTACCCTTTGGATATGGGCCGAAAGAAGAAAATGTCCAATGCTTTGGCCGTTCAAGTGGATGCAGAAGGAAAAATAAAATACGACGCTATCGCTCGACAGGGACAGTCAAAGGACAAGGTAATACATTCTTACAATAGGAGTGCATGTGTTTGGCAGCCTTAAACAAATTGGGTTAAACATGTTTGTTCTAACCAACTGTCACCATTTTGACATTAGAAATCTAGATGGTCGCTTTTAAGCATTGACATGTGTCAAGGTTCCTCCCTCACTCTGAACTCTAGGGTACAGATGTGGGGATCTGCATGAAAAACCTCCTAAGCTTATCTTTACCAGCTTAGGTCAAAACTTCCCCAAGGTACAAAATATTCCACCCGTTGTCCTTGGACTGGCCACTACCACCACCAAACTAATACTGGTTACTGGGGAAGAGCTGTTTGGACGCGTCCTTCCCCCCAAAATACTTCCCAAAACCTTGCACCCCACTTCCTGGACAAGGTTTGGTTAAAAAGCCTCACCAATTTGCCTAGGTGACTACAGACCCAGACCCTTGGATCTTAAGAACAATGAACAATCCTTCCAACACTTGCACTCCCCCTTTGCTGGGAAATGTTGGATAAAAAGCCTCACCAATTTGCATAGGTGACCACCGACCCAAACCCTTGGATCTGAGAACAATGAAAAAGCATTCAGTTTTCTTACAAGAAGACTTTTAATAAAAATAGAAGTAAATAGAAATAAAGAAATCCCCCCTGTAAAATCAGGATGGTAGGTATCTTACAGGGTAATTAGATTCAAAACATAGAGAACCCCTCTAGGCAAAACCTTAAGTTACAAAAAAGATACACAGACAGAAATAGTTATACTATTCAGCACAATTCTTTTCTCAGCCATTTAAAGAAATCATAATCTAACACATACCTAGCTAGATTACTTACTAAAAGTTCTAAGACTCCATTCCTGGTCTATCCCGGGTGAAGACCAGCATATAGACAGACACACAGACCCTTTGTTTCTCTCCCTCCTCCCAGCTTTCGAAAGTATCTTGTCTCCTCATTGGTCATTTTGGTCAGGTGCCAGCGAGGTTACCTTTAGCTTCTTAACCCTTTACAGGTGAGAGGAGCTTTCCCCTGGCCAGGAGGGATTTCAAAGGGGTTTACCCTTCCCTTTATATTTATGACAACATGTTTTGTTAAAAGTTTAGGAGGTGAGGTAATATCAGTCAGCTGTG
Organism: Lepidochelys kempii; assembly: GCF_965140285.1. Lineage (NCBI taxonomy): Eukaryota > Metazoa > Chordata > Testudines > Cheloniidae > Lepidochelys > Lepidochelys kempii. Next base: position 93,579,604 of record NC_136385.1, on the reverse strand, counting down.
AGTGGCACGATTGGGAGGATATGGTGGCCCAGAGCTACTTGAGTCTTTCTATTTTGTAACTGTGATAATAACTTTGTGATCTTACAGAGGTTAGATAATGTGGGTGAAAGTGCCTACTCAAATGTTGTCTATTGATGGCTAGTATTCTACTGGAGTTTGGTGGCCATCATGGGGCGTTCTAAAGAACATGCGGGTCGGCTTGTCAGAGGCAGCCTTCAGTCAGACTTCTGTAATTCAGGATCAAATTAGGGGTTTTCTTTCTGGCTATGAAAGGCAGGCAGTAAAATAGCACAAACACAACTTCCAGAAAAATGGACCCTTGTGCTTTTATTGTAACTGTCATGCTATCTGGAATGACTTGTGACCATGAGTACCTACCTCAGGCCAGATTGTCAAAAATAGGACAGACACCCCAAACTGGTGGAATGTTCTGTAATTAGATTTCACCAGCCCAGTAACAAATGTGAACTCCTGCAACACTATATAGTCTTTCTGTGAGTCACAGACAGTCTCCTCAGGCTCTCCAGTCTATTTTGCTACCCAGGCAAGCTGGAGTTAGTGATAAATGGTCACTTACATCAAAATCACAAAATATTCAGGTTGAGACCAGTCACTTACCCCAGATCAGTTTGTATTCTATATCTCTCACCAACGACAATGCCTGTAGCCAATTCTGTAATAAACTAACTAAAGGTTTATTAACTTGGAAAAAGAAGTAAGAGTTATTTACAGGTTAAAGCAAGCAAGCATATAACACAAATGAGTTGCAATCTAAATCCTAAGAGTGACAGAGTTGTAGTGATCTTTCAATTCAAAATATCTTTCAAGGAAAACCCAGGGATAACCCTAGTGGATCTCTTGCTTCATTTTGGAGTCTCTGGCCCTGTGAGAGTTCAAACCGCAAAGAGATGATCATTTTTCCTTGTGAGGCATTTTTATATATTCTTCCCTTAGAAATCAAGCTGATAGCCAGAGTTCCCACAGAAGTCCCTTCGTCATGAGGGGAGGGGGGAAGAGGAGGAGGAATGCACTTAACAGAGTCTTTGATCCTTGATATTATACAATAGCTCATTTGCCTTTAATGAACAGGATTTAACATCTTGTTAGAGACCATCAACACGTACAACAAATGTATTGCACAAGTCTTTTTCCTGGTTTGTTGAGTTACATAGAGGTTTACAATGCAAATGCTTGGTATCACTTTATAACATGGGGTATAGCTGCTTGAGAACAATACATGCAGCATGCTTCAAGCATTTTATAAAATACTAAACACAACTTAACATCTAATATTTATTTTGCTAATGCACAAGTAACCAAGAGTGGTTTCCAGCTATGCATTTGTAAATGTTCAGTGAGGCTTGGGGCCTTGGCATGAATTGGCATCTGGTAATCCAGTGTCACAGTAACATTGACTTTTTTTTTTACTAGTCTTCATGTTTTAACCCTTTTGCATTGGAGTTTTATTTTGTTATTGCAACTTCCATTGCATTGCAATATGGGGTTGGCAGTGTTGCTGACTTAAAATTGCCATACTGTAAGACTCTCTGGGCCCAGACCTGCTCCCACTGAAGTCAGTGACAAAACTACCATTGACTTCAATGGGGGACAGATTTGGCTCCTGTATCTGTAGTAGTGATTCCTAAAAGGAAATGGCTAAATTGGGTATTGTGGTATCCCAATTGACATTTAGAAGACCATTTATGCAAACTCCCAAGCTCATTGTCAGGAGCCCATATTTCAGAGAGGGTGGATTGGATCATAGACTACATCAAAACTTTTATTTTCCTTAAACAGGTGTGGGAATAGGAGAATTAGTGAGGTTTGACTAGACCAGATGTTTGACCATTTCCTTGCCATGGTAACTATTACTCATTCCTCTCTAGAGTAACCTAAAGGAAATCTGAAAAGAAAGAACTGAACACAGGGGGCTTTTTAATTTAGAATCCTTGAGATGTTGATCTGGATAATTGTTCAGGAACTCAAGATTCTTCCTGGATTGATGGAGCTTTTTATGAAAATTTGAGCACTAGGAGGAGCACTTACTTTTTACAGGGATGAGTGCTGTTCAAAACCCCAAGGTAGATGGGAAAGAGGTGTAGCTTTCTAAAAGTATCAAGTGCCCAATAAATGTGACAGTGACTCAGTCTTTCAGGGGTGAAAATTTCCTTAATCAGAACACTAGGAAGGTTAAAAATCATTAACTTTTTAAAAACTCAAATTAGATTTTTTTGATTTTTTTTTTACTCTTACACTTATCTGAAGTTTATTATGCAACTCAAAGTATGATGCCTCAGACAAACTGTTACAATCATTTAAATTGAAAACCCAATCAATTATGTATGTTGAATAAATGCCATGTATTGTGTATCTTCATGACATCACCCTACTACAGCATATTTGAAACATGGGCTAAAATCAGTTTTGCTCTGAACTCTCATGTGGACTGAAAGTAATTCGAAGGAATAAAAGTACATCATGGCAATGGCAGTATGCTGAGTTGTGAACAAGACTTCCACTGGGATGCCACAAGAATTGGAATGTAGCTACTAATAGGGCTAGAGATTTATAATACAACAGTGTGTAGCATGGCTAAGCAGTGACTAGTGGGGGCAAGGGGAAAATACTAAACACTTTAAATCTTCAAAGATTTGTGCCAGCTTTAACTTTATCCACATAGCCTCCAACGAGGAAGGTAAGTGTTCTTCCTAGCTAAAAAGTGAGTATATGGAGCTAGAGATTGGGTAAGTAACTTGCCTGAGGCTAGGCAGTGTGTTAGTGGCCGAGCCAGGATTAGAATGCAGAAATTCCTGGATCCCAGTCCTGTGCTCTGAATCCTGGACCATGCTGACTCCACCTACAGATATTTGAATGTAAACACTTAGGGAAGAGAGGAATTATTTATGGTGGTATAGTGGAACATAACTAGGACTAAGAGGTGAAATAAAGAAAAGGAAAACTTAGATTCTGTCTCAGGAAAATGAACATCATGGAATAGTCTACTATGGAAGTGACAAGCCTCATTGCTAGATGTTTTAAAGGAGATGAGAGAGCATTAGCAAGTATGGTATGTGGAATGATTCTTCATTGGCCTGCTGTGAATTGGGTGACCTCAAGTGGATTTTACAGATCTAACTTTTGTGATTATACACTGTGAATGAGATTGACTATAGAATCTTTAATAGCCTGGACTATACATATAATTCAGATATTCTTCAGATCTCAGTACCTATGGCTGAAGAAGAACAGATATTTATAAATTGGCCCACCAGGTGTTCTGGATCTAACTGGGATCGCTTCATGAGCTCCTTATTGTCTGGGCTAGGAACATAGGTTATTTTGCTTTCTCTACAGCCTATGAATTGTCTCAAATTTGAATTAAATAGTTGGCCTTTCTGTAAAGAAGACTGCTGCCGCCAAACAGGTTTATCACTACAACCCTTGTATCTAGGTGGCTTACCAGCAACTTCCATCACTTCCGCTATTTGCCTCTTATGTTTCCTTTCCATATAAAAAATACCGAGTATAAGGAACTTTCATGGAAAAAAACTGGGCTTGTGGGTACTTGAAGATCTGATACATCACCTCTGCTTCTTGAGGATGGCAGAAGCAGCCTGATAAATCGATACTAGCCAGGCATCTACAGATAAATCCAGACCTGACTTTGTGGATCCTAAACCAGATATCCATAATAGCACACCTGGCTCCTGTATTGCCAGAGCTTATTCCAATACCAACTCTGCCCGTGTGGTTTGTGATGGAATTCAGATGGCACACAGCATAAATTAATGCTTCTTGGAACATCACTGATTTACGTGTCTTGTTGAGGCTAATGTTATGCTTCCATATTAGGAGAACTTGCATTATAGGGCAGCTGTCCCCAAAGTCCACCCTTACAATGGCAGAATTAGCCTCTTTCTAGTAGAGTGGCTCTGCGTGGAGGAGCTGGTGATAGTATGTGGAGTTGGAGGTGATACTACTTAGCTGCCTTTCACTGACATTGCTTCTCAAAGGCTATTTTTATAGAACTTGCATGCTTCTCTTCTGCGTGCCTTGTAGCAAGGGAGCAAATGAGATGGCTCTGTCTATCCGTCACAACATATAACCACACCGCTATTGCTAAGGAGGGGGGGAGGGATAGCTCAGTGGTTTGAGCATTAGCCTGCTAAACCCAGGGTTGTGAGTTCAATCCTTGAGGGGGCCATTTAGGGATCTGGGGTAAAAACTGCGGATTGGTCCTGCTTTGAGCAGGGGGTTGGACTACATGACCTCCTGAGGTCTCTTCCAACCCTGATATTCTATGATTCTAAGTTAGCCCAGTGCTTGACAAAAATCAGCTCATAGATGAAGAACAGTTAGTTGAAGTTCTACCTCAAAAAAGAAGGTCATGCTGATATAGAGAAGAAAGCATTTTGAGAAGTTTGCAACCATGCTGCAGTCTCCCTTAGCGGACCTGAACTGGTCAAATTCTGAAGCTCGAGAGTGTTCCTGCATACCTCTCTGATGCTAAATTCCCACACCGCAGCATCTGTGAGTAACTCCTCTGCTTTCTTCAGCTGGCTAGGAGACTGTCTTGGCAGATGATGACATAGCCTGGATTTTATTTCCTGATTAATGCCCAAGTAGATTGCACTATTGTAGCTCAAACTGTCAGACCTCAAGAAACTACCACTAGTATAAAATGCAGTGATGCGTCTCCTCAACATTGGCGACTATGAGCATAGCAAGCCCATCTTCTACTTACTAAACTGGCTCCCTAGAATATTGCATCACATTCAAGGTCTTGGTCTTTTTCTTTACGACACTTAACGATCAGGGCCTAGGATACTTAAAACTCCAAGACAAGGACCGCATTTGGCAACTGCACTCCTCGGACCCAGGGGAACTGTCTACTGCAAGGATAAAGTTAGTCTGCAGGAGATGGAGCTTTCTTGAGGGCTGGGCCAACACTGGAACAAACTCCCATATGATGTAAGAACAACTGCAAACCTCACCATCTTCCATTTGAAGTAGAAGACGCTCTTCTTAATTCTTGCTTTCACTAATGGAAACACATAACACAACATACATTTAAAATAAAGCCACGTATAGTTGTCTCCTGAGGGAGTGGGGGTGGGGGTGGAGGAGAGAGAGAACCACTTGTCAGCAATGCTAGTCATGTTGATAAAAGAACTCAGATATCGCAGTGATGGCTATGGTGTGAAAACATGAATAGAATAGAATAGACCTAATAATTTGTGAAATAGTTCATTACTCATATCAGAGTAGTATCCACCTCTTTTGATAGAGCTTTTCTTGAGAAGTAGGGTGAATCCTGGGTCTTTGTGGAGTGACCTGAATACCAATTTGGATAAATAGATGGTGCCTTCTCCAGTTGAGGTACAGGGAAGATTTTTGAAGTTAGTCACTTATGTCACAGAACAAAATGGAAAAATCTGTTTTGTAGTGTTGGGGTTACCACATTCCATCCTGTAGATGGCTGCATTTCAGTGGCAGGCAAGTGATCCTTACTTTACATATGTAGTTGGTAAAGCTCTGTATAGAGCCACTTTGAATATACAGAATCAAACATATTGTTGAAAAAATATTTAAACAGTTGCAATGTGACAAGTTTCAGGCAAGAAAGTTCTCCATATAAGCCTGGTCTTATGGGATTCTAAGGGCATGGCTACACTCGAAACTTCAAAGCGCTGTCGTGGGAACGCTCCCGCGACAGGGCTTTGAAGTGCGAGTGTGGTTGGGCATGAGTGCTGGGAGAGAGCTCTCCCAGTGCTCCTGGTAATCCACCTCTATGAGGGGATTAGCTCAGAGCCTGTCTACACTAGCGCTTTAAAGCGCTCAGACTTGCTCCGTTCCGGGGGGGTGATTTTTCACACCCTGAGCCAGCAAGTTAGAGTGCTATAAAATGTAAGTGTAGACAAGCCCTAAGCATGTGTGATCAGATTCTACTGCTAGGTGAAGTGTTTTCAGATATAGGAAGAGCAGAGAGCAGTCTCTTCCAATAGCACCATAGCACATAAACATTTAGTCTCTGCCTGTTAAGACTGCCCCAACCTGCAGAAGGAATCTTTCAGTGGGACCAATAAGTTGATTTCTGACTGATCACTCCACATTGGAGTAATTTCAAAATGGAAATGCTAAAACCCAATAGCAGTGAATCTCTTACTTGACTTTCCTTCATCCTCATAATCAAAAAAGTGGTCCAATTAAAATTTATAAGATACTTGTACTTTTTTTTGTTTTTGAAGGAGGTGGGAATATTGTTTATCGCCACTAATGTCAGACTGATCTCCCCGTTGCATCCACTTTGCTGTCACTTTGCACACAAGTACAATGTCTGTTTAGTGAGTAATGAGTTGTGGATTTAGTTCACAAAGCTCATTTGTGCTCCAATCACCTGACAGAGGTATATTGTAATTTTGAGATAACTCCTGTAGCCTTCTCTTGTCTCTGAGAATATTCTGAGCTCCTTCGATGTGCTTGGTTCTTCATGCAGTGAGGCTCTTGGGTTTTATGGTTAATTACCAAAGAGGAATACTGTTCTTCAGATGTCCTTCACTTGGCTTTGTGAGATGCTGGAATAGTATTGCTCATTTAAGGGATTATTAATTTTGGAGATGTGGATAAGTAGCACACACGAGCCATTTACTGCTTATTTAGCACTGAGGCTACAGGTCAGTTTTATAGTTAGGCATACGCTATTAGGAGCAGTTTATTCCATCTTTCTACTTGCAAGAATAGCTATTGAGAGATTTTAACCCTTTGAGCCAGGATTTTCTGATATTTCTTATTGAGGCAGATGTAAAATCCTAATTCTAGGTGCAATGTTTTTTTGTTTGTTTTTTTTTCCCTGTATGAACCTTTCAGTAACACTCCTTCCCTATATTATTCTTACTGGGGCTTAAGATTTAATAATTGTGTGTGGGAGGACTGAATTATTCATGCTGGGAAAAACATGAAATCTGTCAAATATTTAACAATTTCAAGGAGGTAGGGAAGATGATGGTGTAAGGTATAAAAGCAGGATAGCCGTTTGAGTTAAGTTTCCCTTCTTCGTGAAAATTTATGTATAAATCAGGGTTTTCTAGCTTTGCTGAGGGATCCGAAAAAAAAGGAAACTGATGGTCAGAGCATGGGACTGGGAGCCATGAATTCATTAATTCTAATCCCAGCTCTAATGGCAGTTTGCTATGTGACTTAGGGCAAGTCACTTCTTTGCCTCAAGTTTTTCCATCTGTAAAATGGGGGTGATACTACTTCCCTATTTTATTTGTTTTTTGAGAAATCCTGATTACTATGGTGCACCTGGAAGCTGAATGATTGCTATATAAATGCTAAATACTATCAAAGGATAATCTATCTTCTGAAATATCTCCTTGAGGAATGGTGCATTTCTATCTATTCCTGTTTCACAGCACTGATCAATTATAATGTGTTTCAGGTAATTTACAGCAAATATACAGATCTGGTACCTAAAGAGGTTATGAATGTGGATGACCCCGACCTGCAAAGACCTGATGAGGAAGCAGTGAAAGAGGTACTGTATGCATTGATGCATATAGCTATTAGAGCTGCATTCTATTTTTTGCATCTTTGTTATGGCACTCAACATTATTTTCCTGATTACAGCTAACTGAAAAAACAAGAGCAGCCCTGGAGAAATCGGTCTCCCAGAAAGTTGCAGCAGCCATGCCAGTCCGAGCAGCCGACAAACTAGCTCCAGCTCAGTACATCCGGTATGGACTGAGTTAGAGTATATAACCCTTTTGTGTAGAATTGATTAGTGAGAGCATGCCTTGATTTTTAGGAGGAGGCTCCTCTTTTTTTTAAGCTTACTCCTTTGCAGGAGGCTGCAGTATGAAACTAATTCAAGAAATGTAGACTTCGTTATTAATGACGAGTTATTTTGAACCATGTTAATTGTCTTCACACCAGAAGTTAAAACATTTTAAGAGGTTATTGCTTTTTAATGGAATGTAATATTAGTCGCATTACAGAGGGCACAGTGTGCTAGGGAAACTGACCATGATGTGTGTGTTTCCATTCAAAATAAGGTCTTTATAACCAGGCTCTCTCTTTACATAGTGTGACCAACTCTAAAGCAATTCTGAACTAGAAGAATAGTCTTTATTTAGAAGGAATCTCAGCTGCAGCCACAAGAAACTTCCAAACCAGGGTTTGGGTCACTTCAGAGCATACTTCTGCAAGTATATTAAGGACTTTTTTGGGTCATAGCCAGTGAGTAGTCCAACAATGTCTATGAGCATGTACTATGGCATCTGACTAGATAAGACTCTTCTCATCCTTCTAGTTTGTAACTTAAATGTTACACTCTGTCCTGTTGCAGAAACAGGACACTATACCACTATAGCCTGAAAAGGGGCAGTTCAAATGCTAAATGAATATCTAGTTACATCTGTGCATTCTGGTGTTGAAGAGCATTTTAAAAAATTGGTGTGAACAAAACTGAAATGCAGAGCAGTTAAATGAGGAAGGATGAGGCTGGCAGTGTATAGAGAACTGAATGTATCTCAACTGCTTTCTTCAGATACACACCATCTCAGCAGGGTGTGGCCTTCAACTCTGGAGCAAAACAGAGGGTTATTCGAATGGTGGAGATGCAGAAGGACCCCATGGAACCTCCAAGATTCAAGTGAGTACCTGGAATTTTTCATAGCAAGTAGAGGATTTTGATAAGCACATTTCCTGACTGCCTACTGATCACATTATCCTTTATCCTTCAGGATTAACAAGAAAATTCCTCGTGGGCCACCTTCTCCTCCTGCTCCTGTAATGCACTCCCCCAGCAGAAAGGTATTGAATGTAGCTGCTATTTTCTGGTCTGGCTTCTAGCATGTGTTCTCAAACCCCACTCTGTTGATATCTAACTGCTACCTTTGGTGCTTTTTCTCCTTTCCTCTGCCTTAAGGTGTGTTGCTAGGTGAGTAATTTAGTGTGAAATGTAAAATTCTGTGTCTGGGCAGTGTTGAAGGTGTATTTTCCTATATACCTTCACAGAGGTTGATTTAAATTCCCCACTTGTTTTACAAAGGCTCACATTGCTGTGACTCTCTGCAGCTTGGAGGGTTGGGTGAGGCTCTAGATTTAGCATATCCATACTCCTCTTTGACCAGCCTGTGTTTGTTTCTTGCAGTGTGTAGGAATAACAGGGCATTATTTTAAGTAATTAAAATAAATATGGGCTCAGGAATGATTAATGATATTACCTTTTTCATATGCAGGTTACTTAATCTACGCTGAAGTTTTGAGAAATAAACCAGTTCAATTCATCTCTTATAAATTTATTAAAAGATTAAGCAAGCAGTAACAAATAAGTTCAAATGAAATGTCACCAGCTAACTTATAGTTTATATAAAGGTATAATACAATGGTCAAATTGAGGGTACAAGTTAATGGTTCAATTTATCTGGCTAGTCAATTACTACATTTAGTAATTTAATTATGAGCAAGTTATGGAAAACAGTCGTCTTAAATTTTTACAGGAAGGTTAAGGGGAGACATTCCTTATCATAGAATATCACGGTTGGAAGGGACCTCAGGAGGTTATATAGTCCAACCCCCTGCTCAAAGCAGGACCAATCCCCAGTTTTTGCCCCAGATCCCTAAATGGCCCCCTCAAGGATTGAACTCACAACCCTGGCTTTAGCAGGCCAATGCACAAACCACTAAGCTATTCTCCCCCCCCCCCCCCCCCCAAAAAAATAAATAAAAAATCTTGACTCAGCCCTCCAGCCAGGTCACCCGGAGTTCCCCCTTTGCAAGGTATCATGCATTTTGACTTGAACAGTTTAATTCAGTGTCTGCTAAGAGGCAAAGGCTATTGCCTGTCTCGGTTTTAGGGAAATATAGCTCTTAAAATAATTTCCCATAGCATCCTTTTTGGCTTTTTCTCCCATTAACCATCACTGTTTGAAAATTTTTCTGAAGCTTGGTTTGTTTAATATATTCCCCTCCCCACTTTAACACAATGCCTGCATCTTTCTGGCAGTCTGGCACAGGCACAGAATGATTTATAAAATCCCAGACTTATAAGAGCTTTAGAACAATACTGGTTTAACCCAGATATCTTTTACTGTTTCAGTAACTCACTTAGAGGTTTAGCGTCCACTTTGCAGAACAGTTTGTAATTCATAAAGAGAGACACGCATACATCCACACGCAAACTAGTGAGCATTGGAACGATTTGAGCATCCTCAAATTGCTTTAGAGAAGGATTTTCACACCTTCCAAAAACCTTTAGCTCACATGATTTGGTCTTAGTTTGGATCTAAACTGATATTAACTGGTGTCTTTGACGATGATGACATGTAATTTGAGCACATTCGCATGTGAGGAAGAGGGTTGGTCTCTTCTCTCTTAGTTGTAGCATGGTTGGCTCAACTGGTGTAGTCTTTTACCACCCTTCCTTTAGATGGCCAGTCCAGAGAGGAAGAGAGCAGGATACAACTTTGGGTGTTGTGTTGATGGTTGCCATCTTTTGTAGGGCTCAGTGACTTCTCTGTTCCTTCCCAAGGGACACTCTTGTCCAATCATGGATTCCAGGATGTTGGCTATAGCTCATCATGGAACAGTGACTTGGCATCTTGCTATTTGTTTACAAAGGACCTTTGCTTTCTGAATTGTCCCAATACTTCCCTAGCTGTCTTTTTGAGAGAGAAGTGGAGAATTTTCCTTACTGGTATAAATCTAAAAAAAGTCTTTTCTCTTATCCCCCCAACCCCCATCCCTTGTCCATTCTCTCAATTCAGATGACTGTGAAAGAGCAACAAGAGTGGAAAATTCCTCCATGCATTTCAAACTGGAAAAATGCAAAGGTAATTAAGTTGTCATAAACTCAGCCTTTAATATTGCATCCTGCTGGGAGACTTCTGTGAATGATCTGGAGCCTGAATAATACTGACTTTAAACCTCTAGAGCTCTGTAAACTGGCTGCTTTCAGAATGGAGAACAGTTGTAGAGTTCGGTTTTTCTCTTTCCTATTTATTAGGAGTGTCAAGATGACAGGAGCACAGAGTTGATGGGGAATGTATTACTTCATAGAAGAGATTATATGTGTTGAGAGAAGAAATGGTATTTAATAAAATCCCCATAATATTGCAGTATGGAATTTGAAACCAAACCTCTGGGTTCTCTGTGAAAGTCAATTAAACTGATAAAAGGGGAAACTGGCATCAGAGGACAGAGTGTATTTCTTTACACTCACTCAGACTCTCCAGATAGTTCTCAATTATGCCTTCCAAAACTAGTGAATTTTCCATCTCCAATTTGACTAAATTATTCCCCGGCAGGGGATGTATGTGTTGTACCACTCAGCAGGAACTATAGAGGGTCCCACTACTTCTGTCAGGAGATCAGTGTTTGCAGGAGATACTAATAAAATTTCAGTGACAATTCTGACCATTCTCTCAAAGTTGCTGCTGTGCAGAAATTCCAAATGAAGGAGGCAGGAAAAGCAACATGCCGTGATACTTTTTCCTACCCAAATGCAACTGTTTAACTGTGCTTGACAGTGATTTAGAGGCTCCAGTTTTAGGTTAAAACTGCTTAAACCCCAGTTAAGCAAAAATTTCATAGAAGCCTGTCTTAAATATCTCCCAAAATACCTGCAATATTCATAGACTTGCATTTTTGAGGTGGAGGCAGACCCTATCTATCTCCCAGCCTCACTGGGAGCCTTGTCTCCTGGGGACACAGAGTCCTGGTGACTAATGTTTTATATGTATTAAAAACAATTCCGAGAAATCAGCTTTTAAACACAGATTTTAAAACTGGCTACCACCAGAAACAGTGTGTCCCAAGTTTTTAACACAAAGTCAAGAGCTGAAATGTATCAATTGCGGATGATCACTCTCATCCCAGTAAAGATGCTAGTTGAAAAAATAGATGATCCTTGTGGAAAAAAGGAGACTGGAGACGAGGCTTGTATTCTCCAGCATAATTGTGCAAATGCATGAAATGCAAGTCCACTGAAGCATATTAACAACGGGTAAAGATTTTGATTTCCTTGTTCAGTATTCCACGTTTCTTTCTGGTGATGAAGTGTCTGTCTGTTTTCACTCGAGGGTTACACCATTCCATTAGACAAGCGTCTGGCTGCAGATGGCAGAGGACTGCAGACTGTTCATATTAATGAAAACTTTGCCAAGCTGGCTGAGGCTCTCTACATTGCTGACAGAAAGGTCAGGCTGTTGTTTAATCTCAGTGTTGTTATGGTTGGTTTAATTATTTTCTTCTGTGTATTTTTATTTCCTTGGGAAAAATCAACTGAGTGAAGTTGTAGCTTTCTACTCCATCTTCCTCTTGGGCTGACATGAGACATATAAGTTGTATCATCAAGATATTTGAATCAACAGGTCAGCATGGACTGGTCTCCAGGGAGCTTGTGGCTCTTTTGTTAGTCTTAGATGCTAGGCTATATGGCTACCTGGTTTTGTTTCATGTTTACAATCTGATTCGTATTGGAAAAAAAGGCTGTTTAGTGGGCAGCTTCGTAGCTGTTGCTCTCATTGCATCCCGTGTCCCACCAGTGTATTAACAAGTGTTTTTAATCTCATGCAGGCTCGTGAGGCTGTGGAGATGCGTGCCCAGGTGGAGAGAAAGATGGCACAGAAAGAAAAGGAAAAGCATGAGGAAAAGCTCAGAGAAATGGCCCAGAAAGCCCGAGAGAGGCGAGCTGGGATCAAAACCCATGCTGAGAAAGGTACATCCCTCCTCTCCTTCCCCGCAAGAAATCTTGTCAGAATATTAAAGTTGCTTTCATGTTAGTTCGAACCCTTTAAACTAGTTGAAAGAATGAGAGCCTATGTTAACTAAACCCAAACTGTAATTGCTAAGCACACTAAATGTTTCTCGTGTCTTGAGTGACCTTGAGTCAACTCAGCTAGTTAGTGGGAGTGCAGTTTGATTTTGAGCCCCAAGCTCCCATGTCAGTGAATGTTGCAGAGAAGGTTCTTCAGAAAGGTAGAGATGCACTCTGACCACAACAAGGAGCAGCTTTTATGGGTTTGTAGAGGGAACCCTTGACTTAAAGGAGGGGATGGGGCAGTGAGAGATTGGGGCGGTGGAAAAAACAAACTAATTCACTTCTATTGTCAAGAGTGTGCCAAGATTTCCATTCTGAGTCTTTTCACAGGACTATAACTGAGTTACATATTTATGCCAACCCAGGACAAGACAGTAAATCATAAATGAGCTTTTTTAAGTCTTAGAGGATGTCAGACAGGTTTTTGGGTTTTTTTGCAGTCCTGTAACTGGGCTTATTTTAAACAAAACTCTGCAGGCTTTAGTTCACACTGCACACTAGACCTTTTAGTTACTAAACTGAATCCCAAGTACTGGAACAGCTGTATGCTCTAGATTGAAATGTTATGTCAAAGATCCAGGTACCAGCTACAAAGAGCAGACATACTGTCTGGTGATAAATCCACTCAGTTGTTGGATACTCTTCCCTACAGCTGGAAGTGCATGCATAACAGGATTTGTTCTTTGATTCTAAAACCTAATTTTAGTAACACTTCAAAGCATAACTCTTCTGTAGCACATTGGGGACCCTTTAACTTCCATGGGATTTGCCAAGTGTTAATCCCCAGGCATTGCAGAGAGAAAAGAATCCCTGAAAGCCAAGAAAACGTGGTTCAGACAGACTGCATCCTCTATCTTATCAAGCCCAGGTGTTAGAGAAATGTTTTCAGTGTCATTAGAAAGGGATCTTTTTAAATCTGCTTTTTCACTTTCTGTTAAACATCTGATTTAAAAAGTTGTAGAGCCCTTCATTTTCTGTAACTCAACACTGACTTCAGTTACTTCAGTGATCACTGGTTTAACTCTATCAAATAACAAGTAGCTGTCTTGTTATCAACAATCTTAAATGTGTCTGTACAGAGGATGGAGAAGCTAGAGAGAGGGACGAAATCAGACATGACCGGCGCAAAGAGAGACAGCATGACAGGAATCTTTCCAGAGCAGCCCCTGACAAAAGGTGAGTCACGAAGAGCAGCTTATCTAATTGCTGTATTCATGCAACTCCCTTCCTAGGCAGTGGAAATAACAGTAAAGAAGTTTCTACCCATGAGACAAGTTTGGGTGACCTGTATTTGTGTGAGGTCTTCACTGGGATTCTTCCCTCACTTTGTTACAGGATTTTAAAAGCTTTATCAGTATTGCCAGTAGTGTGTGTAAGTTCCTGGAGTAGATGTTTAGATAACACAAGTTAAGTCCCACAAAATGTCTGCAAAGCTTGTAATTTCATAGAAACTCAGTTCCTTAAGATCAACGTGCACATCCTGGAAACTAACACTAAAAACCCGCATTTGGCCCGTACCAGCTGATTTGGGCTCAGGGGCTATTTAATTGCAGTGTTGACATCTAGTCTTGAGCTGGTGCCCGGGCTCTAGGACCCTGAGATGTGGGAGGATCCAAGTGCTCAGGCTGCAGCCCTGGGAGCCTGAGTCAGCTGGGATGGACCAGCTGTGGGCTTTCAGTTGTAGTGTAGACATACTTGTGAGTAGTGAAAGATTTGTAGTAGTTAGTATGGCACTTAACCTCTGGAATCTAGTTTTCTTGATCAGAAGCTATTTAACTCAGAGAGCTCTCAAACTTATGTATATACCCTGACCCAGAACCATTTTTCTGAAGGCATTTATAAATTCTGCATGCATGCTGAGGAATTTAGTTGTGAAGCAAAGTTTTAGTGATATAGAGCCTGGGAATCATGTAAAGTGTCAGTTGGGATGAAATTCTGACCCAAGGTCAATTGGAAACTTGCTGTTGACTTCAGTAGGGCCAGAATTTCACTCCTGGTATGTGGTTCCAGTTAACTGAACCATTTTGCTTGAATTTAATAAGTTTAAACTCTCTTCAGGCTAAGCCTGTGTGTTTGCCCAGACCAACTTTTAAACTCTCAAAGACTTCACAGAGCTTGCACTTTGAAATTTTTGTAGTGATTAGCTCTGAAATTAACCACCCAAGATTGTCTTCTATATCTGTTTTCAATCAGAACCAGTACAGAGGTTTCTAAACCCCAACCAGTTTGATGTGATGTTAAACAGTGGAAAAGCAAACTCAAAGGCCTTCCCCCAACTAAAACATGACTTCCCCAAAATGTCTCCTGTGCCAAGAGACCACAAGTTAATCTTCAGCCTAAAAAGGGAAGTTTTGGGGTTAAAATCCAGCTTCTGATGGACACTGTCTTAGTCATTGCTCCAGCAGCAGGTCATGGTTTGTAATCTTAACTTTAATAATTTTGATTATCTTCCAAATGAACAGTGTTAAATTTGTTACATTTTTAACTCAGGTCAAAGCTGCAGAGAAATGAGAACAGAGATATCAGCGAAGTTATTGCCCTGGGTGTTCCCAACCCTCGTACATCCAATGAGGTCCAGTATGACCAGAGGCTTTTCAACCAGAGCAAGGTAAAGAAATGAGACCCCTTCACACGCGTGTTTGATTTCTAAAAGGTGAATGCTGGGCCAACTCATCCCTTTGTAGGGACAGTCCAGTGTAGATAATTAGTGACCCCTTTCTGCTGGATGTACAGAGGAAAGCTCTGAAGGCAGACAGAGACATGTTGCAAGACAGAGCAGGAGCCACTTCAGCCAGCTGTTCTGATTCCCTTTCATTTAGTGCTGAGATATTAAAGTGATTGGATACTCTCTAAATACTTAAATGGATGATGGCCCTCTGTCAGGGGAATGAAGGAACTTCATTTTCACTGAATGCATAAAGAAATAAGGGAAATGTGCTACTGAGACAAGGAGGCATATGGTAAAGACAGATTCAGAACAGGAAGTTGATAGTAACTTGAAATTGGCAGACTGCAACTCCATGTTTTACTGCTCATATTGAAAATACTTCTCAAATGATTGTTACTTGCAGTGAGTTTTATTTAACCGCGTCCCAACTGGACTTTGAAATCAACACTATCAGTGAAGTCTAGTTAATTGAAAGAATTCCATGTGCCCCTTTGTCCTCCTGCCAAGTGACTTTACAATCATTTTTTCTATTCTCACTTCTTGTGAAAGACCCATAGGAAGAAGAAAAATTGACTCTGTAGGAAAAGGAACATGCAAAAAGCTGAAAAAGCAGGCTTTTCCTCTTTACTTCAGTTCTAGGACTCCCTGGGTATTTTATTTTTTTAAGCTTGCTATTACTTTTATTACAACATTAAAAGCATTTTCACTTGCTTTAGTCCCAGTTTAAAACTGGTGTGGTATGTTAAACAGCTTCTCTGCAGGGCAGGTTGAAATAATCCCTGTATATTAAAATGCAGGTGCTCTTTCCTGTTTCTTGAGGATAGAAATGTCCTTTGCACAACAGATGTTCGTAGCACTGAGAGTTCATGATCACTAGACATTATATATTGTACCTCCCTGTAATTCATCAGCTTAATGTTTCCTCACTGAGCTTTTGACAACTCACGTGTCCTACTTGGATTAGTACCTCATGCATTATCCATTCTCTTCTCCTTTTCAGGGTATGGATAGTGGCTTTGCTGGAGGAGAGGATGAAATTTACAATGTCTACGACCAGCCTTGGAGAAGCGGTAAAGACATGGCCCAGAACATCTACAGACCTAGTAAAAATGTGGACAAAGACATGTATGGTGATGACTTAGAGGCTCGAATAAAGACTAACAGGTAAGAAAACAGGAGAAACTCAATCTCTTCCTATGCCATTTAGAACAATCTGGACTGAACATCATCTTTCTTCTGCTGCAGGTTTGTTCCTGATAAGGAATTTTCTGGCTCAGACCGAAGACAGAGGGGCAGAGAGGGACCCGTTCAGTTTGAGGAAGATCCCTTTGGTCTGGACAAGTTCTTGGAGGAAGCCAAACAGCACGGTGGTTCTAAGAGGCCCTCGGATAGTAGCCGCCCTAAAGAACATGAGCATGAGGGCAAGAAAAGGAGGAAGGAGTGAATGGACAGGCCTAATTCAGTACCAAGAATGGACTATAAACTGGGACTCCATGCTCATAACATTTTTAATCTATCAGCAGGAGTGTACAGTGGATGGTCATATATGAAGCAATTTAGCAGTTCTGTGCAGTGTAAACAGATGTGCATAATGGTTCTTCTAAGTTCTAGCCAGGACAACCACCCATGGAGAACAGGGGAGGGGGAAGATTGTTTTGGACCATTCGGGGCATATTATCTTTATGCAGGGCTTTAGCTATGCTATTCCCCTGTGCCCTATCAGCACTCACAAGAACTCTGTCCCAACATCTCAGGGTAAGATACCCTTGCCTGGAGCTTTAGTTTTTTGTTTTTAAACTAGCAAGGCTTTTACTTAATATGATAGTTCTCCTTGTGTATATAGCTAACCCCCTGCTTATGCTGTAATAAATGGAATTTGGGGGAGCTTGTAGGATAGAGTTCTTACGATTTACTGATCCCCTCTCAGCTCAAATATAAACAATACAGCCGCAGCAGAGGGAAACAGCTGGATTCTGTTTTAAAGTCAAAGACACTCACACTGCCCTCAGTAATGTTTATTTTAGACTTTCTTTACATGTTAGTGAAATAAAGTCTCCTGCTGCTGCTAACTCATGTCAGCTACTCCTTCATTTGCATATTGACTTCGAATACTTCTGGGTTTCTGCCGTCGAACCTGGAGCTGAAATAATGAAAGCAGCTATTTAAACCAAAATTGAAACTTCTGTTCAACTTCAACAGGAGACAACTGACTTAATATCCTCCATCCACACTGATCTCCCCACACTGATCTCACTCTGGGACAGATGCTCTCAAAAGGTATTTTTTTATTCCACCACACTTGTACTTTCAGGAGCCATAAGTATAGATACTAGACTCCCAACAAGAAAGTTAAAAATAGCTGCTGCCCTGCAGGAGAAAAATCTTAATAGCTTCCCCAGAACTACACATAAAACTAGTGGAAAGTAACTGTCTAGGATTAAATGGGATAAATTGCTTCTACAGGGAGGAAAAAGCTTGACATCTCTTCATAACTAGCTTTTACATGAGACAACTCAGCATTTCCGACAGATTAACCTTTTGAACTACTTAGCAATATCAGTGAAGGGAAAAGCAAACTCCCTTTTACCAAGTTTATTATCCTGTTGTCTAGAGTCGTCTTGTTCTGCAAAGATTTGAACCCAGTAAATCCCTGACGTCCTCTCCCCACAACTACGTGTAATTACTCCTCCAAGTCTACATTCTTCTGCCACTTCCCTTTATCCTTAATTTTTTGCAATATTCTAAAAATCATGTTTGTCAACTAAAATTGTCACTAAAGGGAAACCAACTTGAAATTCAGTGAGTTAAAACGAGGTAGTACAGGTTAATGTTTTTAACTCTGTTACTGAAACCAACTGTGGGAAACAATGAAAATACTGTCAAATGCATATTTAATTTATAAGAACTCCTATCTTTTAATCAGTTGTAAAAACAGGTAAAAAGTTCAGACTAAAATAATTTGCATTGACTGGTTCCTTAGATCTAGGCTGCTTATTGTTCTAGCCTCTAGATATTTTATTAGTTCTATTATTTTAGTAAGGGTAGTTATTACAGGTGAAAGCAGTCAGGATCAGCTGAAGCTTGGTGGGGGGTTTTAGACTTTCCAAGCTATGCATTTAAGATCTCATCTTTAAACACAACACCTCTCATTGGGATTTTTTAAAAAATAAATTACCCAACCATCCATGGTCATATTAGGGAAAGAGTCCAGACAATACTGACAGAAGGTCCATTTCTGTAATGAAATGAGTCCCCATGAAAGGATGGAGTAGTTTGGGGCAATTACTGACTGAAGGGGCCAGTGTCTTGTTAGTCCTGTGACTGAGGCCACTAGAGGAGACAGCAAGTGGTTGGGCTCTACTGCCATCACTTTTCTGACACTTTGCTCTCAAGTTGTTGCATCAAACCTGGACAACTCAGTTGTCTGACTCTAGCATTTATCCACACAAGTTTTGGGGCACTGAGCCAATACATTCAATGTGGACATAAGAGGTGATATACTGAATTGCACAAGAAATGAACAATTCAGGTAAGGGAGTATGTCTACCCTTTGATACAAAACCTAAGGTTTCTTCTGAATCCTCATGTGGTGCTGGATTTCCAGCTAGCCTTAGTGGCCCAAACCACCACCTTCTAGCCCTTCTGTACTTGGCCAGAAAATCCTTGATTGATGTGGAGTGTCATCTAGATCTTTGACCTTCAGTATGAATGCATGCAATATACTTTACATGAGACTACTTCAGTTATGTCTACACTGCAATTAAACACCTGCAGCTGGCCTATGCCAACTGACCTGGGGTCTGGCTACACAGCTGTTTAACTGCAAACGCTTGTACCGGAGCTTGGGTTCTAGGACCCTGCCAGGGAAAACTATCCCAGAGCCTGAACTCCAATCCAAACATCTACACAGCTGTTAAACAGTTATGTAGCCCAACCCCTGCATGCCCAAAGTCAGCTGGCATAGGGCAGCTGCAGGTGTTTAATTACAGTGTGTAATAGCTTGGAAATGCAGAATGCAGCTGCCTTTTTAGTTGTGGTTATATGAATGACACCTGTGCTCTACAGCCTACACTGACTCCCATGTTATCTCCACTGCAATTTAAGGTGTTGGTTGTAAGTTTAAATTCCTTTACAGTTCAGCTCTTGCATATATTCACTTCTGTTCCTATTTACCTCATTACTTGACTCCAAGTGATATGTTCATACAGACCAAAGGTCCCCAAACTGAGGAACATTAGACAGAGACAGGGCTCCCAGCCGAATGCCTGACCCCAGCCCAGCCCTGTTCCCAGCCCAGGCCTGAGGCTGGAGTGAAGCCAGGAGCAGAGCCACGCCTGGCCACAGGCCCAGCTGCCAGCTCCCACTGCAGCCTGGCTGTAGCTCAACTCCTCCCAGATCCACCCCCACCTATGGCCCCAGTCTCCGCCCCTCTTCCCCCACCTCCACTGAGGTGCAGCCCGGTTCCCAACCAGGCACAGACAGAGTAAGGGGGCCGCAACCCTCAAAAGTCTGGGGCCACTGATATAGACTGTCCTTAAGTTTATATAGCTGTGGGTTGAATTCAAGGCTGTCTTGGACAGCCCTCTACTCTTGTATTTGTTTTCTTCCTTTTAGTCCAATATGAGGGAAATTTGACTTTCAAGAGACACTGCAGAGTCTACTTAGTCACACTATCTGGAAAAGAGGTTTGGGATAACTTCAGAGAAAGTTCTCAATTATAGGTTGGGGAGTGTTACAGCTGTCAATTTTACATTACTTCTATTGTAGTGTTCAGATGGTTCATCCAACTTGTGTTGGGAGAGGCACACAGAATGCTCCTCAGCACCCCTGGCCTACTCAAAAGGAGGTAAAAGAGTTCAGTTTCTTTTATAAAATAAAGCGTTCATTTAAAACAAGCTGTTACCTTGACTCCTTCTAGGATGTGGGATTCCTTCTGTAATGCATTGTGAAGGCCTTCTTCTGAAGAGAATCCAACCCAGCAAAAGCCTTTATGAAATCCTGTTTCTTTATCCTAGCCACCAAATACAAAATAAAATGTAGCTCAATAGACTGACAAAGTACTACACTGACATTGTTACAGCACCCTCTTACAAAGTTTTTCATGATAAAGATCCTTAGTTCACTAGAGAAAATTAAATACTTTCTTTCAGGAGCCCATCATACCCTTTCCAGAACACTTGAGCCCAACTGCCTTGTGAACTTGAATTTAACTGGACGCTGCTCCCCTCCCCTCCCACAGCTTGAGTCCGCAGCCAACATTGTCTTTTTAACATCAGTTTGAAAGGCTGGATAGCACAGTATGGTTATTTGTTCAAGACTGAAGGCATTACCTATTGTCTACCACAAGTGGCAGCATTTAAATGGGGGTTGATCTAAATCACAAGCCTGAGCCTTGGAAAATGAGGGAACAAGATTATAGCAGTAGTCTAAGATACTAGAAAAGCTGATTGCAATAGTAAGACAAGCAAGATGCATAGGAAAAAAAATCCATGACTTCCTAAATTCCTTTTAATGGGCTTTCCACTTTTAAGAATGCATTGCTATCCACGAAGAGGAAAGCTAGCTACAATAGCCAAATCTGCTAAAGTACCTCAGGCCTGAGCTACAGCTAGTTCTGCCACTGATTTCAATCATGACCAGCAGCACTACTTCCAACTTATGCTGAATCAGCCTTGTCACAGTGTGACATTTGTAGTGTCCCGTAAAGAGTGGTGATAAAGACATCAATTTTATTTTCAGAAATAAGATGATTCCCTGCATTCCCAAATAATTTCACCCACATCCCAAGTGGTCTCCACTTCTTATTGAATCTAGTCTTAGGTAAAATGATCAGTTCACAACTAGAAATTTAGGGGGATTGCTTGTTTTGTTTTCCAGCTGTAGCTTACTAACATTGGGGTTATCAGTGAGGGGAAAAGATACTTTTATCATGTCAAAATATTCATTTTTGAACAACTGGACTGGAAATCAGTGTCCTACCAGTTAAGACAGCTTTAGAGAAATATTTTAAACTCCTGGAGAATTAGAGGAATGGCAAAGATGCATCTGCTATATCTTCAGAATGGAATTTATTCACCACCATTTGGTCAGAATATTTTGACATAAGACAATTGACAGAAGTGAGGAAGCAGAAGCATTGTTTATATGAACTACCATGCACCATGAACTACCAAGTTGCAGTGGGGGAGGTTTAGATTGGATATTAGGAAAAACTTTTTCACTAAGAGGGTGGTGAAACACTGGAATGCATTACCTAGGGAGGTGGTAGAATCTCCTTCCTTAGAGGTTTTTAAGGTCAGGTTTGACAAAGCCCTGGCTGGGATGATTTAACTGGGAATTGGTCCTGCTTCGAGCAGGGGGTTGGACTAGATGACCTTCTGGGATCCCTTCCAACCCTGATATTCTATGATTCTATGATCAGCCAGCTGCCATTTTTCCTAAAAATGGGTGTCTTCCCATATTTCTGAAGCATCCACAACCATCTTCCCAGTTAAAGTGGAATAAAGGACTTTCTTTTTTTTTTTACAGCCACCCCATTTGGCTCCTTCATTGCCTACCAAGGGGCTATTGTGAAGCAGCAAAAAATCACTTTTCAGCTTATTTAACACAAAAAGTCAAATACCGTATGTCCAGTTAAGCAACACCAACTAAGGCACCTAATAACTTTGCATTTGTATAACATCTTGCAACATAGGAGTTCAATGAATATAGGACATTATAATGCCCACTTTGCAGATGGGTAGTAAGGCTCCAAAAGGTTATGTGGCCAAGCTCACTAAGTACTTCAGTAGGCACACATAATAGTAACCAAAAGTCCAGACTCCCACTTCTAACATTCTGAAGTGTTGTCCAAATATTAGCTATAACTGTTTATAACAATCTGAAAGCAGGAACCACCAAAAGGTATATGAGTTATTTAGGGTGGCCCAAGGAAATATAATGAGATGGAATTAAGGAAAATTTGATCAGAATACAAGAAAAGGCTTCTTAACAGTGATATCAACAAAGCCATGGAAAAAAATCTCAAGAGGAATAGTGGAAGTTTCACTGGGGACTAAACTAACTAAGCATTTGTTCATAGGGAACAACCCCAAGTTAGTGGGGAAAGTTGGACAATATGAACTAATAGGTACTTTCCAGCTCCTGTTGATTATATGATAAATAACATGAATAGCAGTGTTAATTTGCTTTGGATAAAGGGGCAATTAGCTAAAGAAAGGCAGATACTCACAAATGGCAACATGCATTTTCTTACAGTCCCAAACTGAGCAAAATAGTTTCTGAGTTCCCCTGTGGGAGAAAAACGTACAGTCACAACGAAGTCCACGACATCCAACAACCCCGATAAGATTTTTTTGTAAACAATGGGCCTGTGCCTAAGGCCCTACCGTGAGACGTGCCCATCCCTCCTTCACACACACGCCCCTCAAGGGCAGCGCAAGCTGCCCCGCGATACACGTCCCGCTCTACCCACGAGCTTGGCCTCTCTGCTGGAGCAGACAATGGCGGGGCGGGGGAGCTCTGCAATGAAGCCGTCCGCCCCGCTGGAGTCCCGGACAGGAGCCAGCTGCTGCCGGGCGGGGACTGGCTCCTGCTCCCCTCTGCGGGGCGGACAGGGGGCTCCGCGGCCCGATCGGGCCCGCTCCTCACACCGCCCGGTGACTGGAGACCTGGACCCGTCCGGGGAGCTCGGCACGGGGGAGGGGGGGCGCCCCACTACCCGGACTCACTCGTGGCCAGAGTCCAGGGGACTTGGGATACGAAGAGCTCGAACACTCGCCGGGGATAAGCGCGCGTCGCCGCCATCTTGGAAGGAGAAGAGCGAATTCTGACCTCTGACCTCTTCCCGCTCAGCCAATCAGATGCGAGCCGTCCGTCGGCTTGTGCTCCCGCGGGCGTGGGGTGTGAGAGGTTGTCAGTGCCAAGATGGCGGTGGCCGCGGCTGCGGCCCTGGCGCGGGAGGGTAGGGAAGACGCCTTCCGCCGGCTCTTCCGTTTCTACCGGCGGCGGGATCTGCGGGGCGGGCCCGACTTGCGGGCTGTAATTGATTTCTCCGCCCCGGGGGACCAGGTAACTGCGGGGAGTTGGGGGGGATCCCGGCGTCCGCTCCCGGGCGCCGGCCGCCGCTCTCGCCCTCAAGTCCCCCGTTCATCAGACCGACTGGCGCCGCAAGCCTCCTACGCGGGCACTAAGTGCCCTGGGAGGAACAGGAGCGTCAACTCGGCCCTGGGCTATTCACTGCGCTGCCCACCCCCAGCTTTAAGGAAATCGTCAGTTTGGTTCCCCTCAAATCATGAGATGGGCTCAAAACCGTGAGGTGCTAAAAACGCTGGGGCTTTGTCTTGGTTTCCTGGTTTGTGAGCCTTCATCGCTTTGTCAGGCTTTTCCCTGCTGCACGCACGCGAGCTAGAAACGTGTGTGCTCGAGGAAGGTGGAAATTCTCGTGTGAGGGCCTGACTCCAGGAGCTGGGGAAAGCGTAGGGTGCCATGTGACTTGCACTACATTCTGAGAATTGGCATCTCTAGAGGTTGCATGAAAACCTTTTAGAAGAGCCCATCAGATTTGTTTACAGCGTACTCCGAAGGGCTAAACTTTCCTCCTTTCCTTTTTATGTGTATGTTAATATTTCTATTCGCCTTGCTGGAAATACTTGTCTTGACTATTTACAGTACAAACAATGGTACTGTTAAAGCGGCTGCCCCAATGCAAACAAGCCAACACTGGCTCCTCAGGTTCATACAATCTTTTACCAACAGTAGTTGATCACAGTATCTGTGACTAGCATTTTTCCCATCTGCAACAGCAGATTTATGGATGTGTGTTCTTCACATGGGAGTTGTTTTCAGTGTGGTGGGCTGGAACCTCATGGAAAACTTTGAAATGCACCCAGCTAGAAATCCTTTTCCATTACCTATTAATCTCTCTGCATTTCTAAAGCACCATACTAGGTATACATAATCTCTTAATATGATCATATTCCTCTTGGGTTTTTTTTAATTGTGTATTATTAAGACTATTTGAGAAAGGAAGCTGTTTCCTTAAGAGCCAATCTATCTGCTGCTTATTTCCTCCCTAAATCCAGCATCTTCTATCTGTGGTAGCACAATTAGCTGATGTAGAGAAACACGTTAAGAATAGAGGATGACAACTTCAGGGGAGTAATAAACAGAAGAGGCAAATAAGCACTCTCTCTAAAATAACATAGTCCTTTTCAACTATGTAAGAGAAACATGCTGCATATGACCCAGGATCAACAATTTTTGTCTACAAACCTGGACAAGTTTAGTGGTCCTCCCATAACATTGTGAAGAGCACATCCTGATCGTAGGAAGAGCTAGTAATGACCTCCAGATTTAGGTTGCCTAACGCTTTCTACTATAAAAGATTTTTGCAACCCTTTTTTTAGAAGCTCTAACACCTCTATCTCTAACACCTGCTTTGGAGGATAGAGTTAAAATTCAAAATGATCTGCACAAACTGGAGAAGTGATCTGAAGTAAATAGGATGGAATTCAAGAAGGACAAATGCAAAGTACACTGCTTAGGAAGGAACCATCAGTTTCACACATACAAAATGGGAAATGACTGCCTAAGAAGGAGTACTGTGGAAAGGGATCTGGGGGTCATAGTGGATCACAAGCTAAATATGAGTCGACAGTGTAACGTTGTTGCAAAAAAGGCAAACATTCTGGGATGTATTAGCAGGAGTATTGTAAGCAAGACACAAGAAGTAATTCTTCCGCTCTACTCCATGCTGATTAGGCCACAACTGGGGTACTGTGTCCAGTTATGGGCGCCACATTTCAGGAAAGATGTGGACAAATTGGAGAGAGTCCAGAGAAGAGCAACAAAAATGATTAAAGGTCTAGAAAACAAGAGCTATGAGGGAAGATTGAAAAAATTGGGTTTGTTCAGTCTGGAGAAGAGAAGACTGAGAGGGGACATGGTAACAGTTTTCAAGTATATAGAAGGTAGTTATACAGAGGAGGGAGAAAAATTGTTCTTAACTTCTGAGACTAGGACAAACAGCAATGGGCTTAAATTGCAGAAAGGGTAGTTTAGGTTGGACATTAGGAAAAACTTCCAAATGGTCAGAGTGGTTAAGACTGGAATAAATTGCCTAGGGAGTTTGTGGAATCTCCATCATTGAGGATTTTTAACAGCAGGTTGGACAAACGCCTGTCAGGGGTGGTTTAGATTAGTGGTTCTCAAACTTTTGTACTGGTGACCCCAACTGGTGACCCCTTTCAGATAGCAAGCCTCTGAGTGCAACCCCACCCTCACTTGTAAATTAAAAACACTTTTAAATATATTTAACCCCATTATAAATGCAGGAGGGAAAGCAGGGTTTGAGGTGGACACTGACAGCTCGTGACCCCCCCCCCCCCATGTAATAACCTTGCGATCCCCTGAGGGGTCCTGACCCCCAGTTTGAGAACCCCTGGTCTAGATAATACTTAGTCCTGCCTTGAGTGCGGGGGACTGAACTAAATGACCTCTCAAGGTCTCTTCCAGTTCTATGATTGTTGTCATCCAGGAATAGTTAATAGGCAGACCATGGGCCAAATCCAGACTGCCAGCCACTTTTGAACGGACCCTGAAAGCTATTTTTTTATTATCATCATTTGTTTTTTTTATTACTTTCTCTGGAGTCTGGACCTTGACTATACCTTGACCAAGAAATTTGGACCTTGACAAAAAATAATTAACTACCCCTGCTGTAGTCCTTTGAAATTCAGCAGGAATGAAACCCTCAGGCTACAGAAGTGACTTTTCTTTTCTCCATGGAATACTGTTGAAGTTTCAGATATAAACTGTTAAAAAAACACTATTTAATCACTGTGACTTTCACTGCACAGGAGAATGTTGGCAGAATGCCAAAACAGCTGAACATGAATATTTTTAAGGCCAGGCTCACACATTGGCTAAAGCAACAGCATACATTTTTCTGGGAACAGGAGCTGCTGGAGTAGCTTTCAGGGGTCAAAAAGCCCGGCCTCACGCTCTACCTCCCACAATGCCCCTCCTGAGAGGAGACACATTACCCCAGCAACTTATCCCCTTTCTGGTGGCGGTTCTGCTTCCCCCAACTTCCTGGGTGGGAAGGAGAAGGAAGTCCCACAATGACACCCCCTGACTGTTCTTCAGACCTACCACAAAGCCCCAGCTATCCCTGCCTTGCTTTGTGGACATAACATGGGGAACAAAATCTATCTGTCTCTGCAGGGACCAAGAGAGAAAGCCAGATTGGGCTGTCAGACCCAGCATGTGGCACCAGCAGCCCATCTACCCTTCTTGGATAGCAGTCTTCTGCTGCCAACTAATGTAATTAGTTCTGTTTAAGTCAGGGGTTCTCAAACGGTGTCAGCACTCCTCAGGGGGTCACGAGGTTATTACATCGGGGTCGTGAGCTATCAGCCTCCACCCCACACCCTGTTTTGCCTCCAGCATTTATAATGGTGTTAAATATACAAAAAAAGTGTTTTTTTAGTTTATAAGGGGAATCGCACTCAGAGGCTTGCTATGTGAAAGGGGTCACCAGTACAAAAGTTTGAGAACCACTGGTTTAAGTGTTAGAAGTATGTGTTGAAGCTTCAAGGTTCAAGCTCTACTAATGAGTCGTGATGTGGGGATTGTTGCAGTTTTACTTATTTTATATTTTATCTTTTTCCTAAAACAAACAAACAAAAAAAAACCTAGAAAATTACACTTTAAAAAGACTACATAAAAAATGTTATTTAGGTTGCATAGTCAAGCAATTTAAGTTAGAAAATGCCAGATTTAAAATTGTCTGGGCCATCCATCATACCAGGAGAAGGAAGCTCGATGCGGAGGGGGAGGTTACTCCACAACTGCAGGGCCTATTTCTGTTCCTCATCCAGTCATGTCTCTAGGCACAGTTCCTCTGGACAGTGTCCACTGACTTCGTAGACGCCTTTGTGAAGCAGTGGGCTCTGTTGGAAGTTCCCCTCAGGATCCCTGCTTCTTTACCTCTGACCTGACCCTTGCTCCTGTTTTTTTCATTTGTTATGCCCTATAATCAAGTGATGCTCAAATCCAGTGGTTCCTCCCTATTCATTGAGGGGGAGGGCCTTTAGTTTTGGGCAGGCCTACAGCCACCAATCCCCAGTACTTCAGATATTGCACTCCTTCCAATTCCTGCAATAAATGAGGTTGGGGCACTGCAGACAACAGCCTCTTCTACTTGCACTACCCTGATTCACCCCTAGAAGAGGTCTGTACTGTGCACTGAATGAGGCGGGGTCCTGTGGAAAAAATAGTGTGAGATTAGGTAATTAAAGACAGTTTTGTAATGCATTTACACCAAAGGACCAAATTAAGGTTGCACAGGCAACCTTCATTCTGGCATCTCCTAACTTTTGAGAGCTTGCTTATGCAACCTTAATAATACTCTTAATATGGTTTGTGTTTGTGTGTAATGTCTATATAGAAGTCCTTTCAAAGTGTTTCTATACCTAGTAGGCTGTAAGACAAATGGTCATAAAATCACATAATTTTTATTGCTCTCTTCCCCCAACATAATTTCCAATATGAAGTTCTAAGATTGCATGACCTGCTAGTTAGAGATTAATAAGAACATAAGGATGGCCATACTGGGTCAGACCAAAGGTCCATCAAGCCCAGTATCCTGTCATCTGACAGTGGCCAATGGCAGGTGCCCCAAAGGGAATGAACGGACAGGTTATCATCAAGTGATCCATGCCGTGTCACCCAGTCCCATCTTCTGGCAAACAGAGGCTAGGGACACCATTCCTGCCCATCCTGGCTAATAGCCATTGATGAACCTATCTAGCTCCCTTTTGAACCCTAATACTTCATACCATTTGAAAACTCTGATTCCAGTCTGTCACGTACTATAAAACATTGTGGTTTCTAGCTCTAGTAGTTCTTGTAGCGTGGCCATTACATCTTAATTACTGTATTATTGTATGGACAAAACCAAGCTATTAGTTAGAATGATGTGATTTTTTTTTAAGGTCCATTATCTTACAAGCTGCCGTCTGTAGAAACAAATGTGTCCAAAAGCACTGCTAGACCAAGGCAGCCCTGGTGGTTTTAATGTGTGATATCTCAAAATCCATCAGGGCTAGAAACAAATGCACTATGCCTTTAAAAGAAACTGAGATTCCACATACATCATATGCTCATAAGCCTGGGATTTTTCAAAATAGCAGACTTTAAAAACATAAGTGGTTTTCAGCCTAGCAGTTCTTTTTAGGCAATGGTCCAGTGCTTTCTCCTGAGGGCATTCTGCACCAAAAAATTAAAAATTCTGCGCACAATATTTTAAAATTCTGCAAATTTTATTTGTCAAATAAATGTGGAGGCTCCAGCATGGCATTGGGGAGCACAGCTACTGGCTGCACGGTGGTGGGAGATCACTGTGCAGCTCCCCACCCCGGGGCATGGACTCAGTAGTGAGGCTGCACCCAACCCTGACACAGCGCAAGGACCGAGCCTGCCCCAGAAACACCCCAGTGCCTTGTTCCTCCATGTCAGGTGCACCAGGTGTAGGCAGGCAGGATCCAAGTGTGGAGGGATTTAGTGTGTGGGGGATCTAGGTGTGGGTTGAGAGAGTTCTCTGTGGGGCAGTCTGGGTGCAGGTGGCTCGGGGGGCATCTGGATGCATAGGAGCTTTTGGGGGGCTTCTGGGTGCATCGGTAACGAGACCCTGCAGGGGGACCAGGTGAAGGGGCTCAGGTGTAGGGAGGAGATGGTTGGGGCTCAGTGTCGGGGGGGATAGAGCTTGGCAAGGGAGTCTGGGTGTCGGGGGCTCGGTGGGGTTCCAAATGCTGGGGGAGTGGAGCCCAGTGGCGTGGGGATCTGGGTTCAGGTGACTCGTCGGGGTATTCCAGATGTGTGAGGGGTGAGGCTCGGCAGGAGGGTCTGGGTATGAGGGGTTCTGGATGCATGGGTTTTGGGTGGATGGGGGAGCAGCTCCCTGTATAGGGATCCCTCCCACTGCAGCTGAGGACTGATGGGTGCAGGAAGTGAGGTGGAGGGGAGAGTTTGCAGAGCTTCCTGCAGCCTTGGGAGAAATCTGGGGGTGGGTCTGACCCAGCCCCAGATGCTGTGCAGGGGAGGAGGAAGTCCTGTCTTCCCCAGCCCAGCCAGGACTAGCAGCTGAGCCCAGCACAGGGAGGAGACACCAGCCGGGTGCTCCCCAGTCTTGCTTCCTGCCCCAGAGTGATTTACCTCTCTGCTGGCTGCCCTGGGCACCCAAAACATACTGCTGGGGAGGGTTCCATGACTGCTCTTGTGGCTTCCCTTTGCTTTCCTGTCAGAAAGTCATTTTTCTGTGGGGAAGCAAAGAAATCTGCGGGGGACATGAATTCTGCACATGCGCAGTGGCTCAGAATTCCCTCAGGAGTAAAAGAGATTTGGGTTCTTGCTCTAATCCCTTTTCTCAGGTTTCATTTCCGCCCCCATACTCCATCCCTACCGTATTCTCTTTCCTATTTCTCTCTTTGCCTGCTATCTAACAGCGAATCTTGCTTAGCTGCCAAGACAACTCTATGCCTTGCAGCAGCGCCGTGAGCCTATGACCAGAACAGCATCTAAAAGCAATGCCTTCAACAACCCACTCCTGATACAAGTTTGACAGATCTTGATTGGGTGATAAGATCATGTGCTGAGCCTGTGTTTTTCCTGCAGTGAGGCTGTAAGTCACACCACCGACAGAATCTGCATTTTCTGTTTGTGGTATTCTTTTCCCTTTCCTCCCCTCAAAAATGACAGATAATACCATCTAAAACAGTGGTTTTCAAACTGCAGGTTGCGACCCAGTACTGGGTCACAGAATGTAAGGCACTGGATCACAGTGGCTCTGGTCAGCACCGCTGACCGGGCCATTAAAAGTCCCGTTGGCGATGCTGCCTGGGTAAGGCAGGCTAATCCCTACCTGTTCTGACACCGTGCTGCATCCTGGAAGCAGCCAGCAGCAGGTCCGGCTCCTAGGCAGGGGGCCACAGGGCTGCCCAAAGTGGGAACCAGCCACTGGGAGATGGGGGATGGGGGGGCAGTGTCTGCAGGTGAGAGCCACATGGAGCTGCTTGCGTGCCTCCGCCTAGGAGCCAGGCCTGCTGCTGGCTGCTTCCAGGGTGCAGCGCGGTCCACAGTGCCAGGACAGGAAGGAAGCATGTCTTAGCACCCCCGCTGACCGGGAGCTGCCCAAGATAAGCCCACGCCCCAATCCCCTATCCCACCACTGAGCACCCCCCAAATCTGGAGCCCTGTCCTGTACCCCAAACCCTCATCCCCAGCCCCACCCCTAGCCCTCACCCCTGCACTCCAACCCTCTACCCCAGCCCTGAGCCCGTCCCACACCCCAAACCCTTCATCCCCAGCTCCGTTGGGTCATGGGCATCAACAATTTTCTTAAACTGGGTCGCCAGAAAAAAAAGTTTGAAAACCACTGATCTAAAAGACTATTGTTAAAAGGGGGTTTTCCCTATAGAAAATGATACAACTAAAAGAACTAAGGGATATTATTAACGTGAAAACCTTACATTTCTTCTGCTTTGGCTGGTTTTCATTTTTCTGTGTCATTAATTTTAAAAGATTTGTAATGATGGTTGTTGCAACAGGAGTAAGCTACTGATAACTTGACACAGAACCCTGGAACACACTTAACTGTTTAATGTTGAACAATGAACAAGGGTTTCATTAACATCTTCTCCTTTTGTGGGGCGGCACGCGCTGAGACTCCCACTTATCAACACAATATGTGTTCTCCAGGACTTCAGTGTTCCCTCTAATTTTTTACCTCCATATGCGGAATGAATTTGTTATGTGCACCAATATGGAGGTTTGGAGTGTGGGAGCGGGCTCAGGGCTGAGGCAGAGGGTTGGGGTGTGGGCTCTGGGGTGAGGCTGGGGATGAGGGATCGGGGGTGAATGAGGGAGCTCAGGGCTGGGGCAGAGAGTTGGGGCACAGGGATGAGGGGTTTGGGGTGCAGGCTGCCCCGGGGCTGCGGCAGGGAGAGAGAACTCCCCCCAGCCCTCTCTTGCAGCAGCAGTTCGGGGCTGGGGGAGAGGCACCTCTCTCCGGAAGCTCTCGGGGGGGATGGTGTGGGGGGTTGTGCACCTCTCCCCGCTGCGGCAGGTCCACGCTGGGGCTGGTGAGGAGGGGCGCCTCTTCCTGCCGCAGCCCTGAGCCCCTCTGCGAGGCTTAATAGGCAGAAGCACAGCTTAGAGGGAACTTTGCTGCTGTCCCTTTGGGAAATTTTAAGCACTTCTAAGTACTGAAAGCATCAGCGGTGTCTGATCCATTTCTGTGTCTCTGTTCTGTCCCTACCACCATCGCAGGTTATTTGATATTTGGCAATGGATGTATTTTTTTTTTCCCCCATGGGCTAAAAATGTGTTGGATCTTCTCTTCAGTGAGGAGTGAGTGTAAGGCCAGACAGACTGGGCCAGATATTATACCTTTTGTTCTCCAATAAACTTCTTCAAGCAGCTGAGTTCTCTGATGATGTGAAATGTCTCCAAGCTGTCTTGCTCTGAGGTTTATTTATCTAATTCAATGCATGTAGATCTTTGGGCACAGGAGCAATTTCTATTATTCTGAAGAAAGGGCTGCAGCTGGTGTATTAGCAGCTTTTAGAGGCAGGAGCTGGGAAGTTTGTGGTGACATCCCTGGCTGAGGAAAGAACCTTCTCAGGCACATTCCACGGACAGGAGTCTCTGAGCTAATGACTGTTCATGGTTTGCAGTAATAAAGTTCCTTTTTATTGAGAGATGAGCAAACCAGTAAAAATGGTTAGGTTCAGGAAACTCCTAAATACCAAGGATTTAGTGTCCCCTGACACATTTCACTCAGATCTAGCTGTTTTCTATAGAATTTAAGATGTCACTAAAACAAAATGTTTACCTATCTGTAGGTATTTGTCTTTTGATTCAGAAGACTGTAAACTGAGGCCCTGTAAGCTTTGAGTGTGCAGTGAGACTGAAGCTCTGCCTAGGCATTTATACCGCATTCCTTGTGGAGTCTGAGTTGTTGAACTAAGGCTATGTCTACGCTACCGCTGTAAGTCGACCTAAGCTACACAACTCCAGCTCCATGAATAACGTAGTTGGAGTCGATGTAGCTTAGGTCGACTTACTGCAGGGTCCACACTACACTGGGTCAATGGGAGACATTCTCCTGTCGACTTACCTTGCTCTTCTCATTCAGGGTAGAGTACGTGGGTTGACTGGAGAGCGATCTGCAGTCGATTTGGCAGGTCTTCACTAGACCCACTAAATCAACCCCAGTGCATCGATCCGCAGAACGTTGATGGGGTGCTGGGGTAGTGTAGACCTAGGCTGAGAGAGAACATGATCAGTGAAACAATCCAAATTAGGTGCAAAGAATAACACTTAACCCTGTATCTGCTGATTCTGATACAAGAAAAAGAGAAATGTGTGGTCTGAGCACAGGATAGGGAACAATTCTACTACCGGTTCTAGCTCTGACTCACTGTGTAGCTTTGGCCAAGACATTTCATATATCTTAGTTTCCCTTTCTGATAATACTTGCCTACCTCCAAAGGGATTGTGATGAGTGACAAATGTTTGGAAAGTGCTCCGAAGGTGGAAAGTGCTCTGAAGGTGGGAAGTGTTATATAAGTGCTACGCATTACTATCGAGTGCATCTTGATGAATGTGTCACCACCAGCATGAGGTTGCAACCTGTGAATAGGTGAATACAGTAGCATTCTTTCTGGCCACATGTAATTTTTCCCTGCTGCCCCTACTTCTTTAAGAATGAGGGGTTTCCTTTCTGACCTATGATGTATGATAGAGGCTCTAGCTTCTGTTTGATTTGTCATATACTCATGCTAGTTTAACAATTTGATTGTGCTCCTGCAAGTTCACTAAGGGAATAGTTCTCTGGGAGCATTCCTATCACTAGAGTCCCTGAGACACTAATACACTACAGCATAGCCCCACATAGTGCAGTAGAACTCCTTCCTGACTTACATACATAGCAGGAAAGACTCCCATGCTCCTATTTTAACTTAGTTGAATATAAATCAGATAAACTCCATCTGTCTATATTTGAAGGGGTGTCAAATCTTTGCCCTGTTCACTTGCCTGACTTTTGCTTCTCTCCTGCCAGGTGGTCAGCTCTGACCTAAGCATTTCTTCAGTCAGGGATCAAGATGCTTACAGAGCAGGATTGCGGCCAGTTAGCCAGTGGAAAGCCTATGGCCTGGATGGCTACCCAGGTAAGTGCATCTGACTTCAAGACAAAACATGGCCTTGCCACCTCTGATTTAGTTGTCTCCCTCTCTTGTTCTCCCCACACTGTACTCTGTGGCCTTACTGCCCTGGCTGAAGAATTGATATAGGTCTGTCTGTGTATGATAGAAGTTGTAGCCCAAGTGCAGGAGGAAGAGGAACTGATTTAGAGCTTTGAAGTTTGGTATGCATGAAGAGGGAAACAGAAGAATAAACTGAGTTTTTTGAGCTGTACCAACTCCACCTTCCATCTTGAGACTGGAAATCCGTTGACGTACCCTGTGACGATAATCTTGCATTTCCATAGTACCTTCCATCTCAAATTTCAAATGCTACAGGAATAATTTCACCCATCACTGAAATGCAGTCACCTCTGGGATGAAATGTCACTAATGTTCAACCATGCACAGCAACAGTGCAGAACAGCTGAGCAGAGTAAGAGAAAGGGAATCCCATCTCCAGTTGAAGCTGTCAGTGGAATTTCAGGAGACAGACTTTTCCAGGAGTTAAATGGAGACTAAGAGACTGCAGATCCCAGTAACTAAAGGCTTCTTCTCGTACTTCTGTTGGGTGTATGTCACCTGTGACATACATTCAAAGTGGCTTATAGAGCATAACTACAGTTACTGTTCTTGAAAACTAGAATTCCAGGCTTACTGATTTCTCTGCTCTGGAGCTAGCCCACCATTTTTGAAACTGAGATTGCCCCAGGAACCAAATGACAAATGAACTAAATGAACAGGAGGGTCAAAGCTGTAAAATCAGGGAACCAAAAGGGGACACCGAACAGGGACCTTCCCCCCCCCCCGCCCTTCCCCCCAACAGCGACTACTGTTCTTCAAAGGTGTCTAAGGGGTTAGTGTACACTTCCCATAGGAATTCTGCTCAGGGCTGCGATTTAACAAGGGACTGGAAATAGGCCTCACAGTTGCAGAGCATGCTCCTCCACCCTTCCTCCCCCATATGTAGCTTCCTTCTCCTAGTTTGATGGTGGCCATCTTAGCCAGCACCATACGGATGTTGATGAGGAGGTCTTGTGACTTTGTAGAGCTATGGATGGGGTGTGAGGAGATGTGGGAAAAAGTGCAGCCAGAACCTCAGTAAGAGGTTTTGGAGGAGCCAGAAGAGGGGCTGCAACTTGACACAGTCTATGTAGATGTGCACCAGGCTCTCACTTCAGAAGGGACAGGCGTTGGCAGATTCCTTGAACTGCACCAAATACATGCGTAGGTTCATGGCTCCATGGAGATACCACCAACTAATGCCGTCAGCAGGCCATGAAACTAGAGTGAAATACAGACTGGCCCTTCAGGTTCCTTGCCCTCTGCAGGTGGCAACTGGTCCTGCTCATTCTCTAGCCATGCCTGTCACAGGTAGACTAGTCTCTGACTCCCCTGAAAGGACCAGCCCCCATGACATGTGGATTCTATTCCAAGTTTTGCTGTGTGACCTAGGATAATCCCCATCTAATGAAGTGTAATTCATGTATGTTGTAGAGCGCTTTGAGAACACCTGGTATAAATCTATCAAAGGGCAAAGCAGTATTATTATTATTCTGTTCCATACAGACGCCAGCAGAATAAAATTAATACTTCTGGTGAGGGAATGTCTTGTAACCAAAGCTGTCAGAAGGCAGCCCCATGATCTGGAGGGTGTGGGGGATTGAGTGGAATGAGAAATAGTATACTAATAACTTGAGAGCACTTTTTCTAAGATAGTTAATTTACTGTTGAAAGGCCTATAAGATGTGCTGGTAGGAGGTTTTTTCTGTGCCTTTACTACCTCTTTCATAAAGCTTCAATGTAAGTTTGTATCCCACTGAGACTTTCAGCCTTGCTGCTTGTCTTCATCTGTTTCTGATTTTGTCTCTGTTTAACCTTATATGTCGTTAGAGTTCAAAAGAACCCAGCTGAACAAATCCTGTAAACTTCTTTTGCTTTCTTTACCATATTGATAGTCCTGGAGAGATTCTAGATCCACATGACAGATATAACGTGGACTGGTGGCAGGGAAAGCGTCCCCTGTGCACCTTGCACCCACCAGTTTGCCTCAACCCTGACATGGCAAGGACCCCTTCTCTGGTTTCAGGGCTGAATTATTAGGGAACATTCCAAGAACTAAATCTTATTCAGCCCAGAGAAAAGGAGGCTGTGAGGAATATTTACCTGCCCACTCCAGCCACCTGTAATTAGTGGTTAGACTGGAACACTGTTTCTTCTCCTGTCATTGCTTTTTCCTCACACCAAAGCTCCACTGTCTCCACTGCCAGCAGCCTTAGTGCCTACAGTCCTTTACTTTGGGCAGAATAAACCCACTGGCTATGGGATTAGTTTGTCTCTTTTTGGTACTTTGGTAACAGACTTCATCCACCCATGCATAGAGTCAGTGCTGGAGCACATAAGAGAGTTTCTCAGTGTCCCTCCAACGCTAAGGGTTTAGAAAAATGGATGGACACCTAACTGTATTCTTTTTTTTCTTTTCTACTGTATGGACAGGGTTTATTTTCATCTCAAACCCCTTTCTTCCGGGCTGCCAGCGGCACTGGGTGAAGCAGTGTCTCAAGTTGTACCCCCAAAAACCCAATGTGCGCAATCTGGACATGCACATGGCTGCTGAGGAGACCGTTGATCTGTGGGGGCAGAGCCAGGAGCACCTGAGGTGAGTCCTGACTGTCCGAATAATCTCAGATTACCAAATAAAACCAGAAGGATTTGGCACCTAGCTAGTGGAATTTTCCCCCACGTCAGACTGGCAGAGACCCTGGGGTTTTTTCGCCTTCCTCTGCAGCATGGGGCCTGGGTCATTTGCAGGTTTAAACTAGAGTAAATAGTGGATTCTCTGTAACGTGAAGTCTTAATTGTGATTTGAGGACTTCAGTAACTCAGCCAGAGGTTAGAAGTCCATTACAGGAGTGGGTGGGCAAGGTTCTGTGGCCTGCAATGTGCAGGAGGTCAGATTAGATGATCATGATTGTTCCTTCTGGCCTTGAAGTCTGAGTCTGGTATATTTGCAGGGGATGGAACTGGCAGAATATTGCACAAGAAGAAGGGTTTCACATGGTGGTATGGACTTGAACATCTTAAATTCAAGTTAGGTCTTTGCACTGCTTGGTGTGCACCTCTGCTAAGCCTCCTTCTTCCTGCCCAGGGAACAGGACCCTCCAGTTGCTATGAATCCATTAGACGGTGACAAGCGTGTAAGTAGGATAACCGTTGCCTCTCTCCATTCTCATGCTAGAGATCAGGGGCTGTACCACAGTGAGCCCAGGCAGCAGGGATTGTGAGGTCCCTCTAAGCCTTAGATTGGAGCCAGTGCTCTAGAGGCGAAAAGCCTCTTTCCAAACTCTCTGAGCCTGCCAGGCAACCCGCCTCACACTTCCAACCTGGCAGTGAGTGTCCTGTAGGTGAAAGGCTCCACAGCCCATTCCTAGAACCGCTTGAGCCAGCCAGTCTTGTGTCTCACCTTCTAATCTTGTTTTGATTCCAAAGGTTCCATAACCAGGAGACAGTTCCTGTAACCAGTTTCCTTTTGTGTTCCTCCTTGCCTGCAAACCTGTCCATTCCCTCTCCCTTCCAGAAGATGCGCTTAACATTTTATCAAGAGAGCAAAAATGCCCTGCTGTATTGAAGAGGTGGAGAGCCACTGTAGCCCCATTATGAAAGCAAAATGCTTTCCCCCTCATTCCTTCAAAACTGCCTTGAGAAATTGCTTCTCTTTTCTCCTGGGGTTCAGTAGGAGGAAGGTACTGCAGTCTAGAAATGTTGTATTGTAATGCAGTTCCCCTTTTACCCTGAGAGGTGAGCCCTCTTAAGGCACATTTGCAGAG
This sequence comes from Lepidochelys kempii, assembly GCF_965140285.1. Classification (NCBI taxonomy): domain Eukaryota; kingdom Metazoa; phylum Chordata; order Testudines; family Cheloniidae; genus Lepidochelys; species Lepidochelys kempii. Next base: position 93,542,041 of record NC_136385.1, on the reverse strand, counting down.
TGCTGTAATGGAAACTTGTCTTGCTGCTACCCGTGCTGTGCTGATCCAAGGGTAAGTGAAGTATTCCTGGCTTTTTGTTTCTGAAGTCTTGGCTTTTACATTTCTGCTTTCAATATAGTATGAAAGTTGCTTGTCAAAATCTGGTCAATAGTGCCCCCAACCCACCAGGTGAGAGAACTGGGGTGCCACTGTGACGTGGCAGGACTTTACTAGGAGCATCCTCTGCATGCACAGAGAGCAATCAGGACCGGAGGTTAATTTTCAGCTGATGCTGATTCAGCTGAAAGCAGTGCTGCAAGAGTGTGATGCCTGAGAGAAATGTTAGCACTTTTAGTAAGCACTCACTTGAGAGAACGAGCAAGCAAACTGATGCGTGGGCACTTTCACTAGGGGAGAGCGAGTGACCCAGCCAGCTCATCTGTCTTCTTGAGGCAAGGGCTTTTGGGGGTGCAGAGAGAGTTGCTGGATTAAGGAAGGACCCACCTTTAAGGTTGGGCACACTTTTAAGATAGCTGTGGATGCAGGAACTCCATGCTCTAGAGAAATCTTGGCGTTCCCACTCCCTGAAGGCCCCTGTCAAGCACTCATCACTGGCAAAGGGGAAGTTGGGTGTCCTCCTAAATATTGGGAACTGCTCGCAGTTCCAGAGGGCTTAGTGCATTCCTCCGCCATCTTTCTGAGGGAGTTCAAGTTATAGTGGCAGTTACCACCAGGGGATTGAGGAGGAAGCTGATGCCAGCAGGAAGACTTGGGCTTTGGAGCATAATACATTATATAAGAGTACATAAACCAAAAACCTTGAAACTCCATTGCCTCCCCAGAAGAACCATCAGAAGCCTTTTAGCACATGCAACAGTCAGGCTTTTAAAATATGAGTGAATTTAGTGCTATTGAAAGAGAAGAATTAGAGCCCTACTTATTCCAAGCAGGTTCTGTTCATGCATCCTTGCATATCTTTGCCAGTGCATCTCATTCCTGACCCACAGCCCTCTCCTTTTCCAGTTCTGAGCTCCTCCCTCTCCCAGAGCTGTGCTTTGATGCATCTCATGCATGCTCTGTAGTTCTCCCTGCTATTAATTAACTGGGCACCCCGCATAGTTCTGCTAATGCATTTCAGTTTTAACCTGTCGGCTCCCTGCTATTTCAGTTTTGTTCCCCTTCCACACACGCAGCTCTGCTCTACTGATACCTCTCAGTACCTGCAGCACCCCTGGCTATTCCAGTCCTAGTAATTTATCATTTCCAAGAGTATGAAATATCACCTTCCTCTCCACAGCAACCACTTGTGAAATTACACATAAAGTATTAAGGCCTCAGGGCAAATAAGCTGTTGAACATGTAAGAAGTGAAGATCGTGGTGTCACAGAAACACCCCTAGCGTTGTAAGAAAAAACAGGTGAAGGAAAACATTGAAAACGGAGGTTCTAGTAGAATTGTTTTTTAATTGCACATGTTAAGTTCTCCTTGAAGTGCACGGGAGTCGTAGCTTCTCCCTTGAAGTGCAGTGCCATGTGCCTCTAGGCTCCACTGGTTACTCAGTCCAGCAGATATTTGAAAGTTACTGTATTGCTGCATTACAGTAACTGCAGTTCCCAGTATTGTACCTTGAAGAAGGAAACTGGAATGGGAGCTGTGGAAGTTGGCCTTTAAAGACCTGTCCAAGGTTCAGGCTAGAAGCTGTGCTCCTATCTGCAGATCGGTCGTTTAGAGGGCAGAAAAAGTGGAAAGGCAACAGCCAAACATTGAAGTTTGGGTCAGACTTGGCAAAGGCAGCAGAAACAGCATGCTTCTTGTTTGCTAAGAGAGAAGGTGTATAATTGGGTTAACAAGCTTATAACTGAAAGCCAACCTTCCTGGCGCTATTATTTATCAAAATGCTTGGATACAGATCCTCTTTCACAGCAGAGCAAACAGTAATAAAATAAAGAAAGAGGAGCTGCAGATGCTGGGATAAATGACTGGGAGGTGTTTCATCTGCATGCAGCCCCCTCCATATTTGCCACTGACATGCTGTTATGTGACTTCTTACAGCTCTGCCCTCTTGTGAATCCCTACAGGCATCCCACCATCTCCTAGCGCAAGAGAACATTCCAAGAGGCTATTCCCCTCCCTATCCCTCCATCCTTTCTCAGCCGTGGAAGAATACTACTCTGCTAGCTCAGGCCAGTGGCTCTATCTGCATTAGGGCTGTCACTTCAGCAGACAGTTGTGTCACAAGATGGTGACATTTCCATTCGCAGACTGTCTTCCTTAGAAATACTTGGGGAACTCTCTTTTTGTCCTGCATGCCAGTCTGGATGATTGTCAGCAGTATTCTAGAATCATAGATATTACAAGATGGAGCAGACTTGTTAGTTCATCCAGCATATATCTCACAGCCAATGCAGCATTACTCCTTCCATGACGTCTTCTGGTCACAGTCTGTCATCAACTCTTCTTGTAAATGCACCAAGCAACAGAGAATCTATCCCTTCTCTTTGGTGACTGTTACACAGCTGACCCATCTAACTCACTGTCCTCTAGTTCAGCCTAAATATTCTCTTTCTGAATTTCATCCCTTTTTTCAAGTTATACCCCATGTGTTGCCCTACATAATTCTTCCTCCTCTTTTTTTGTTTACACCCTTCAGATGTCCATAGGCTGAGATGTTCCCTCCCCACATTAGCTGTAGTTTAGCCAAGCTGTACTTATTTAGTTTTTCCATACCTTTTTAAAGCTACTCCTTCAGTCCATTGATCACCTCTGTTGATCCCATGATAACTCCAGTAGCTCCTATATCGAAAGTGAAGTGGTGGCAGTTTGTTCCAGGCCCCTACATTTTGTACAAATGTCATAAACTGAACTTTCACAGCAACTGCGCCAAGGAAAAGATTTGGGCACTGTAAGTGAAAGATCCACTGTGAGGTGTTTAATATGCTGTTTTATGGATGAATGTCTCCCATTTCTACATGCAGCAATGTCAGAGAATGTCAAGGAAGGAAATAAATTTCCTTTCTATTGTCTCTTTAATTTTGTCTTTTAGGAGCAAAGGTTCCAGCAAACGGGAGCCCAGAAGTTTACTGGAGAAGCTACGCTGGGTGACTGTAGGTTACCATTATAACTGGGATACCAAGGTATTTGAGGGGAATCACTCTTTTGTCTCTCCTTTTTCCTGCATGCTCTGAATGGAGGGTGCAGTTCTATCAGAAAGGGAGGGGAGAAGGACATCCCAGAATGCAATGGCAGTGAAATCTGTATGTTCCCACAAGGCTCTTTCTCAAGGAGGGCCTTGAGCCAGAGCTTGACTGCATGGGAGTTTAAATCCTATGCTTGTGTTGGGGATTTAATGGCAGATGTGTGAAGCCATGTGTCATTTCCTTTGGGAGGTAGTGCAGTGGGGCACATCTGGCCTGCAGGCCTGATCCTCTGTTCAGAGTATCTCTTCCTCACTGAAAGGAGGTGGCCTTTGAAACAGTGTAACTTGGTAATTGGACATATCTCCTCATCTTGGGTATGTGAAGGTGGAAACTACTTCTGAGGGCAGGTCTACACTACAGTTTAAGTCGATATAACTTAGATCACTTAGGGGTGTGAAAAAGCCACCCCTGAGCGACGCAAGTTAGTGACCTAGGCAGTGTCCACACCAGCGCTATGTCGGTGCGGGAAGACGCTCTCCCACCGACATAGCTTCCGCCTCCTGCAGAGGTGAAGTAATTGTCCCAATGGGAGAGCTCTCTCCTGTTGACATAGAGCATCTTCACACTGTGCCGATATAGCGCTTCTAGTGTAGACTAGCTGTAAAAAGACCTTTCCTCTTGGTAAGGCGTAGAGGTGATTGTTGCTGGGGTGGCTGTGAACTTCAAGCCTGAAGCAATAGCAAAGCCTCGCCAGCCAGCAGGAATCATGCGGTTATTGAAGATCTCGGAGACAAAAATGGCCTTTCTAATCAGACTCTCAATCTGAGGGAGGCTGGGAGAGGAATGCAGAGCAAGAGCACAGTCTATCAGCGCGCTGCAGACACACTTAGCCAAATTACCTGCAGCCTTATCTGTACAGAGTGAGCCTATTACTGAACAGCCTTAATGAAAGTGCCTCTGCTCCCTCCTGGTCTCCCCTGTCGGAGATAGTCAGTGAGGAACGGAAAAGTGGAAATGGTGGGGTTGCAGTTCTCTGTTTTATATTTTTTGTTCAAAGAGGAGGCAGAGCTAGTTGGCTCTGGGCTTTGGTGATGGGATACTCAGAGCCTTTCACCTCTAGGTTCCCAACCTGAGGTAATGACTAAATAGGTCTTCTCTGACCGCTGCTCAGTAGTCATAGAATCATAGAATATCAGGGTTGGAAGGGACCCCAGAAGGTCATCTAGTCCAACCCCCTGCTCAAAGCAGGACCAATTCCCAGTTAAATCATCCCAGCCAGGGCTTTGTCAAGCCTGACCTTAAAAACCTCTAAGGAAGGAGATTCTACCACCTCCCTAGGTAACACATTCCAGTGTTTCACCACCCTCTTAGTGAAAAAGTTTTTCCTAATATCCAATCTAAACCTCCCCCACTGCAACTTGAGACCATTACTCCTCGTTCTGTCATCTGCTACCATTGAGAACAGTCTAGAGCCATCCTCTTTCAGGTAGTTGAAAGCAGCTATCAAATCCCCCCTCATTCTTCTCTTCTGCAGGCTAAACAATCCCAGCTCCCTCAGCCTCTCCTCATAACTCAAGTCCATGTAAAATGTTGAGTGTCTCAGTGCAGTTCCTAGTGGCCTCAGGTCTACCACCTAAATCACCATATCACATGGCACTAATTAGCATGTATGTCTTGTGGCGGTCTCAGCACAGACCCAGAGTTGAATGGGCTACTGCGCCTGAATTTATTTCATCCCTCCAAGGGTGTTCATCCAGAGCAGGGTGTGAGGGACGTTTGCCTTGCTGCTTCCCGTGTGTGACCATTCTGGAGTAATATAAGATGTCACTCTCCAGCTGTCAACCCGGCGCTAGCATGCAATAAACTGTAAAACAAGCCCCCGAGTTCTCACTAAATGTTTTTTAAAATTGATTTTACTGCTTTTGGGTTCTGTTTTTCCTGAGCATTTCTTTTCTCTATGTCCTCCCTTTTCCAGAAGTACTCAGCAGATCACTACACTCCTTTCCCCTCAGACCTTGCTTTTTTGTCAGAGCAAGTGGCTGCTGCATGTGGCTTCCAGGGCTTCCAAGCTGAGGCAGGGATCCTGAACTACTATCATTTTGATTCTTCGCTGGGAATTCACGTGGATGAGTCTGAGCTGGACCATTCTCAGCCTCTCTTATCATTCAGGTGAGCTGGGGGAAGGGCTTGTGTATTGTGGAGGGGCAGCACATCCATTTATCTTCTGCTGAATGCATGTTTTTGTAAACTGACTTAAGGTTACGGGAGACCCATGAAACTTAGTGCCAAATTGTCTGTTTGTAACCTTTCACCTCCAGAGGCTTGAAGAGCAGGGATGCTGTAGGTCAGGAGTGAGGTGCATAAGCAGAGCAGTGCATGAAAAGGGCACAGGCTTTGAATTACAGTGGATGCTGCTCCTCAGGATTGTGGGGCACATCAGCAGAGTTGGAGACCCAAGACTGGAATAGCTGAATGGCAGGCGAGTGCTGAAGGGCAGGAATGAAATCCATCAGCAGAGCTCCTGCCCAGCTTAAACCAGTGCACAGTTAGTCTGTTTTATGTGCACTAAACTTAAAGTTGTAACAGAGGGTCCATCTGGCATATAAAGAGGAATTTAGCTGATTAAAATCCTCCTGTTTCTGCACATAATTATTATTTCACTAACTGAGCTTTCCCTTCTGTGTGTATTTTCTCTCTCTCCTTTTGCCCCCACCCGCAACCTCTCATGCTTCGCAGTTTTGGACAATCCTCCATATTTTTACTGGGGGGCCTGAAGCGTGATGAAGCCCCGACAGCCATGTTCATGCACAGTGGGGACATCATGGTAATGTCCGGCTTCAGCCGCCTGCTGTACCATGCTGTCCCACGGGTCCTCCCAAACCCTGAGGGGACAGCTTTGCCCTTGTGCCTAGAGCAGGCATTCCCCTCAGACTTTCCTGACCGCTCAGTCATTGAGCACTGCTCTGAAGAGGACTGGCAGATCTGTACCAAGTATTTGCAGACTTCCCGCATTAACATGACCATCAGACAGGTGCTGCCTGTGGGTCAGAGCTTTCCAGATGAGTCCAGGAGAGACAAAGAATGGGATGCAACCTCTGAAAGCTGTTACCACCAGGAGGATAGTGAAGTCAAGCGGCACAAACTCGATACAGACAGCTGAGATCTGGAGACCACTCTTGGGCCTTTGGCTTGGACTGGGCCAGTAACCTCCCAGGTGGGGCAGATGCTTCAGGTGACCATATGGAGTTCCATCCAATTGTGGAGGGAATAAGGGACTCCAGCAGAATAGTTGTGATCTTTAGCGCTAAAATGGTGGTGGTGGGGAAAGGGGAGGGTCTGTGAAGCGGAGGAAGGATGCTCATGTAGCCAAAGTACAGGGGTGGGGACTCGCTTCTGTTTCCAGCTTTGTCATGAAATTGCGATGTGACGTTGGGCAAATAACTTCCTCTCTGTACCTTAGTTTCCCTATCTGTAAAATACCCCCATCACAGGGATTTCGAGGCTCAATACATTAAAGCTTGCTAAAGCTCTTTGAGATTCTTGGATAGAAGGTGCTAGCAAAGGGAAGGGTGTGATTGCTCTTATGTTAAAGTATTTGATTTACAAAGCCCAGTTGAAGTGCACTGCTGATCATGCACAAGTTTGAATGGCAACACGTGTCTGAATGAGCATCTGCTTACTGTGCTTTTAATATGAGGCCACATCTGCAGCTCATACTGACTCAGCTCTCAGAAACCAGAGGCTACCCTAAACATGCTCTGCAGAAGGCTTGCTGTATTAGCTGGAGTCCTGCCCTCTGACTCTCTGTTTACACCCCACAACCTGCAGCAGAGACTCATCTCATGAGTAGAACTGGGCTCTTTTAAATACCTCAGAGTTTAGAGCACAATAATTAGGGCCAGGCTTCCCTGGAATACCTACTGATTTCTGTTCAGGCCTCCTCCCCATGTCCCTGTGACTGAGCCCTAGACCCTATTCTGTCAGAATCGATCCCTCTAGTTGTCTGCAGAATGTGGTCTCTGCAGTCCCTGCTTGGCTCCTTTAAGGAGCAGCATGAGGAGAATGGCTTACAAGCAGGAACAATGAAGTTGTAAATTAAGTACCAAAAAAAGAGATTAATCAGTGACTATCGCTATTGCCAAAAGGTAATTGTATTTAAACAAAATAAGGAAAACACTGGCTTCTGTGCCCATCTTCTTTAGGACTCAGACCTTCCTATCTGCTTTTTAATGCAATTTTAATTGTTTGAGGGCAACGCTCTATCCCAGGGGTATTTTGTCATGCTTTCCCCATGAATACACTTACTCTGTTTTTAAATTAAAGATTTCTATCTCTCTTGGAGAGTTTTTTTTTTTTCTTTTCTTCCGTATAGTTACTTTTCTGTATTGTTAATGCTGATGCATCCCTCTTGCTGTTTCCTTCAGGGTTCTCTTGGATGTGCTAACCGTGCCATCCACCAGCCATGTAAAAGGAACCCTGCATAGGGCTTCAGGGCCACTTGGATTATATGCTTGGTTTTTTGTTGGGCTGCGTGAGAGAGGTGCTACCTTCAATGCCTCTTGGCTAAGTTCAACTCCAGCATGGATTTGGTATCTCTTCCTGTTGTGGAACGACGTCTGATGTATTTATTAATTACAGAACAAACTCTTCAGACCAGGGACTGTCTTTCTTTGTGTGTGGACAGTGCCTTGCACAATACCAATACATAATATTGGTGGGCTCCTGCAAATGGATGGATAAGGGGATTAGATGGAGCTTTTCTATCTCTTACCTTTGTGGTGCTGCACCAAAAATGCTCCCCAAAAGTCTTAGTCCTTATGGACTTAACATTTTCCTCATACGTAAGTCTTGGGGGAGCAGAGGCTGTCATGAATAAATGCCCTAGTGTGGCTGCATGAAAACTAAAGGTCTGGCATTTGAATAAGCCCCAGAAAATATTAGAGAGCACATTAGCAGCATCTAAAGGGCAAAATTCTTGCTCTGTTTTGTAAAGGGCTAAGTTAGAGTTCATTGAGGGCTGAGAATTCATAATGAATTCACTACTTGCTTTGATCTGCATTAATCCAGATCTTTGCTTCAGTCTTGAGCATTCCAGTCATAATATGCCCATTAGCAACTGGAAAAGTGTCTAAAATCAGCTCTGTCCAAGTTTAGAAGGTGAGTGTTACCACTGATCTTTTTACGGACTACGCCCAGGTCGATAGGCTCAAGATGCAGATGATAACCCTTGTCTCCTCTGGGTGGAAGGGGAGACATTCTATTTTTAAACATTCCCAGCATAGGTGTAAATCCAAGAAGTCTGCAAGGAGAGCAGCAAAAGTCCATCTGCTCAGCAAACATTGAAAACTAGATAGGACAAATCCCTAATGCAGGGGACTCAAACACGCGGGCCGCCTGCGGTGTTATTTTCTGCGGCCTGCCAGCTCCCCGCGGCCTCCCCAGCATTTACCTAGAGCGGCTCCGGCCAGGCACGCACTGGGGACAGGACAGGCTCCCTGCCCACCCTGCCCCAGCACCGCTCCGGGAAGCCACTGGGACCTGGGGGAGGGGGCATACAGGGGTCTGTGTGTTGACCTGGCTGCTCCTCCAGGTACCTCCCCTGAAGCTCCCATTGGCCAGGAACGCCCATTGGCTGCAGTTCCCTGTTCCCAGCCATTGGGCACTTCAGGGAAGGTACCTGGAGGAGCTGCCAGGGCAACACACAGACCTCTGTGCCCCTGCTTCGCATCCCCTGCCAGGTCCTGGCCGCTTCCTGAAGCGGCGCGGGGGCAGAGCAGGCAGGAAGGGAGTCTGCCCTGCCCCCGGTGTGCGCTGGGCTGGACCCAGCCCCCCGAACCCATCCTGCACTCCAACCCCCTGCCCTGAGCCCCTTGCTGCACCCCATACCCCTTCTGCACTCCACCCCCTGCCCTGAGCCCCCTGCCGTACCCCATACCTCTCCTGCACTCCAACCCCCTGCCAATCCTGCACACCTGCCGCACCCCATACCTCTCCTGCACTCCAACCCCCTGCCAATCCTGCACACCTCCTGCACCCCAACCACCTGCCCTGAGCCACCTGCTGCACCCTGACCCTCTGTCCCACCCTGCACCCCTGCCCTGAACCCCCAATGCACCCTGCACCCCTTCTGCACCCCCTGGGGGTAGGGAGAGGGTGGAGTTGGAGTGGGGATTTCAGGGAAGGGGTTTGAATGTGGGCAGGGAAGGGGTGGGGAAAAGGCAGGGCAGGGATGGGGCATCATGGAAGGGGTGGAGTGGGGGTGGGGCTGGGATAGTGAGGGGAGGGTCAGTGGTGCGGCCCTCGGGCCAATGTACTATGGCCCTCATGGTCATTTGAGTTTGAGAGCCCTGGTTTAGAGAGAACCAAATCAGAAGGGGACATGATAGGAGTCCTGAAAATAATGAATGGGCCAGAGAAGGTAAACCAGATGTTTGTATTTTTGCTTTCTCATAATACGTAAACAATGAGACATTCAGTAAAAGGCAATAAATTTAAAGCCCATGACAGAAAATGATTTTAACATAATGGCAATTTAATCTGTGAAACTCACTGCCCCATGATATTCTTGATGCTGAATTCAGCAGGATTCAAAATATGATCAGAAACTTATACAGATAATGAGAACAGCAACAGTTACATTAGATAATGTCAAACATTATTAGAAGGGCTACAAACCTTTCTGTTTCAGGGTACAAACCAACCACTAACTAATAGGGATTAAGTGAAATTTTCCTTTGGGCAGGTACCTTCATATATTCATGGTATTTTCTTGCACCTTCCTCTGATAGATCTGGTACTGGCTATTGTCAGAGACAGGACACTTGACTAGAGAGACCATTGGTCTGATCTGGTGTGGTAGGTCCTAGGATTTTCCTAGGCAGAAATTTTTTGAAAGAACCCTTCTGTTCCCCTATATACAGTATACCATAATAATACCAAACACAGAATCTCCCTTGCACCTTTAATGCAGACTTGGCCTGGGCCTCCCAGCAGCAAGTCTACTCAGAGCTGCATTGCTCCTGGGGTCCCAGTGGGGGAAGAGGAACTTCTGGAGCATCATGGGTTAGTTTAGTATAAGCAAGCTCTCTCCCGCGTCCTCTTTCCTACTATTTTAAAGGTACATCCTGCCCCAAGAGGATTTGAATGTGTGCACATCACTCTGAACAAGTTAATCGGCTAAATTCTTATCTCCCTGAGAAAAAGCATTCGCAGGTTTGGCAGGAAGCCGGATTTGAGATTCTCACTGAAATCCAGGGCCTGTGCACAGAGAGACATTGGAAATAGCAGCTGCTGCCTCCACTGCTTGCGAGGAGAAGGAGAATGTTTAATGTTTGCAGTAGCTTTTCCTTTCTTCCAAATAAAGAGGCATTGCCTTGTCTCTGAGCAAGTCACAGCAAATGCAGACGTTCCCAATCTCTTTTTGCTTCTCAAAGCCGATTCACTATCATTGACTGGCCCAACGTATCCCCTTAGCCGGACTCCAACCTTTTCTTTTGTTGCTGATGTTAAATATCCTCCCATCTGTGAAATGAGTTTGGCTTCAGTCTTGTTTCCGCTGAGTAAGTATTCACATGCTCAACTCCATCAGCTTCATTGGCACCTGTGTTGAATGGGCTGTGGAGACTGAGCTCTCCCCTCAGCCCTCAAGCTGATTCCTAGAGATCAGGACTGAGCACTGCTGATGGGATAGCACAGGGAAGTTCTCACACCTGCTGCCCATGAGATACATGTTCCTATGTAATAGGTCATAAGGCTTGTCTGAGATGTCTTTCAGGCAGGGAATCTCAAAGTACATCACAAAAGTGGCTTAGTATCATTATCCCCTTGCTACCGATAGGAAAAATGAGACACAGGTGAAGTGAAGCATAAAGAACCATTGTCCAAAACTTTAAATTGAACTCAGATCTCCTGACTCCCAGTCATGTGCTCTAACCAGTAGACACGCTGCTTCTCTACAGAGACTTCATTCACAAGTACTGTCAAGTCAGCACCTTATACGAGCATTTAAATTTATCTAAAAGAACCTATAACTCCTTCCCAAACTGCATTTAGTATAGAAGGCTGGAGGGTTGTGCCCTGAACAGAAAATCAATAAAGGCCTTGGCTTTCCAGAGCTGATCATCACACCAATCATTTCTGTCCATTTTCTGTTCTAGTGGCTAAGATAAACTTTTTTTTTCTCCTTAATGGAAAGCCCCATTGATTAAGGTGGGGAAAAATGGGGAGTGCAATTTTGCTGTGGCAAATTAGAACTATAATGAGGCAGAGATGAGCTGAAGGGGGAGAATCAGAGATGGCTATTGATTTTTAAATGGTGGAGGATCTGCAGCAGAGCGCAGACCTTAGAAGGAAGACTCATCTTTCATGTCGTGCTGCTTCTTTACAGATAATCAGTCCTGGGGAAGGGGTTGTTTGGTGGTGGTATTTACGGGTTTACTTTTGAGAGGAAGATTTAAGCTTGGATAAACTCATCAGAGTTCATGCATTTGGGCAGATCTCAAAGATACGGAACTAGGAATCATGGGCTGCACCTGTATAAATCTTGGGCTGAATATCAGGAAACACTAATGGTGACATTGGTGAGAATGGATCAGACTGTGGAAAAGTTCCACCAAAGAAAGGGGTGGAAGCCCCATTGCTCAAAGCCCAGCAGAATAGACAAGAGGGAATAACCCTTCATTGCCATAGGAATGGATTATTTTAGTGCTAATCAGTCTTTTCATCTCCAGTTTCTGTGCTCTGGGACCTATCATTTCTATGATTGAAAATTCTAATCAGGCTCTGACGACCCTGCTCCTGTGGCTGAGAGCAGTCTTAGGTGTGGGTTTCTCTGATCCCTTTTCAGTACCGTTGGCCATAAATAGGCCCCGCCTTCTGGTTGTCTATCTGGAATTTCTACAAGACTAAAGTTGCCCTTTAGTCTGACCCAAGTAGCATCTGCCCAGCACCTTAAGAGTCTGAGAAAATTCCAGGTCAGCTGTGTTGATCTGTGATCAATTTGAGTTTGTCTTAACTCCCTTATGGCCATCACAGACCTGGCTTCATAAAAGGGGGATGATGGTGATGGGAGGTCACGATGGCCCTGCCACAGCAAGTAAATAACTTGTGGCAACCTTATGCCCTGGGTGAATGCTGCAATAGACCCAATTCTTGTTCTGTGGCCTACTCGCTCACTCCACAGGCCAGGAAGAGTTGGGCTTGCTGCAGGCTCTATCCCGATGGCAATACGAGCAGTGCTGTCTTCTCCCATTCAAGAATCTTCTATTCTTGACATTGATCTTGCTCTATGGAGTCATGAAGCTGGGAAGGACGTTACCTCTGTATCTCTTCTGGCTCCTGTGGGGCTAGCAGTTTGTAAAAGGTGCTAATGCTTCTTTGATCTGGGTTCACTTTCCTTGCTCAGTATTTATTACTCTTTCCCCAGCCTCCAAGCATGGTGCTGTAGTCAGTGCTTTCAGGTTTCTAATTTCTCTGCAGCCCCATCCCTATCAGCAGCTAAGATGCTGCTATGCACCCTACTATAGTGAGACCCCTTGGTGAATCCCAAGAGAGCCTCTGTCTCCTGCAGCACAGGTCCTTGCTAGCAGGGAGAGGACTACTTTCGCCCATCTTTTTCTACTAGTAGCAGAACACTGCACTCATAACAGGCTGTGATGTGTCATGGTTCATATCAAATGCAGCTATAGATAAGGTACTGTCTGATGCTCATCAGACCAATAGTACTGTACCAAGTCAAAAGAGAAGGAGTACTTGTGGCACCTTAGAGACTAACCAATTTATTTGAGCATGAGCTTTCGTGAGCTACGAAAGCTCATGCTCAAATAAATTGGTTAGTCTCTAAGGTGCCACAAGTACTCCTTTTCTTTTTGCGAATACAGACTAACACGGCTGTTACTCTGAAACCTGTACCAAGTCAAACTGCTACATCCTTTGCTGTACTAGCAGCTTCTCCTCCTCCCTGGGTGTTATACTGATGGAGTCTCTGGCTTTCCAGTTTCTCTCATGCTTATACCCCTCAGAAGAGAAACAAAGGCTCAGTGTGCTTCTTTCTTCTTGCCTTTCTCTGTCTTGGGTCCTGAGGAGGAGAAAGTGGGGTAAAGGCAGCAGCAGCAGATGTGATTCCCCAAGATCTGTCTGTCTTCTTCAACATTATGGAAAATCATGCTGAGATTGTACCAAGGCACATTCTCTCCCCGAGTGCTATGGTCTGATCCTACAGCATTCATTTGAGTCAGAGCTGGAACCAAAGTTGTGTATGTGGTGAGGGTGTAGGCTCTGATTACTGAGGTCTCCAGGTTTACACAGCATTCAGTTACGTTAAGTGTTGGATTATGGACTGTACTGCTGTCTGAGACCGCCAGTCAGCTCTGTACTAGTAGTAGGGCTTAGGTATAGAAGATGAGGGACAGATTAAGACCTTGTCTATACTACAGAGTTTTGTCAACACAAGTTATGCCGACATACAGCCACCGCTGTAATTAAACTGCTGGTGCATGTCCACATGATGCTCCTTGTGTCGGTGGAGCGCATCCACGATAGCAGCACTTGCTTCAACACAGAGCAGTGCATTGTCGGTAGCTATCCCATTGTGCAACTGGCCACAGGGTACTTTGGAAAGGGTTTGCAATGCTACATGGGAACAGATATAGTGTCACATGATGATGGTTTCTCAATCCTATCATTCTATGGGCATCCCCCTAGATTGTCAGCTGCTTTTCAACTACCCTCTTAACCTGCAACCCAGCCATCTCTGTTGGAAAGCATGGATCCTGTATTGTGCTGTGAGTTATGAAAACAAGGCTATAAGAGGAGCCCAACATGGGGGCTGTTCAGCTGAAGAAGCATATTAACACTGATCCACAGTAATATATGTTGCTGTAGCGTGCTGAGCCTGGCATTGTTTGTTTGCACCGTGCTATGAACCTTGTAAGGATTGCTGTGTGTGGCCGAAAAGTAACACATTTTAAATCACTTTTTAAAGTAGCGCTCAGTAATATGACCAAATTGACATTGCTGAACATTAACACAAAAAGCCCACAGAAGGGGGGGAGGGGAGAAGTGTGTGACAGGAAGTGTGTGTGTGAGAGAGGGAAGTGTGGGTGTTAGCATGCTATCTCTTTAAGTTCAGACAGTAACAGGAAACAACCAATCCTGAGGCAGAAGCTCAGTGGAGACTGGTACACCAGTGGGTGGAGGGGGAGACCCCAACATCAGCTGAGCCCCCACCTCACTCCCTGGCTCTGCACAGCACAGCACAAGTCTTTTTCCCTGCCCCCCAGCAGCAGCCCACCCTGTCTGCCTGCCACTGTGGTCCTAGTGCCGGGGAGAGCAGGATTCCACGTTAATGTTTTGATTCCGTAATTTCGTCCACGTTCTCCCACAGCCTCGTCTCCCCACAGACCAAGGAGATCTACCCCCTCCCCTGCAGGAGTGCGTTTGCTGCCAGGAGCCAGTTATCAACTGTGAAAAAACGGGATTGAGGTGGGGGGGTAATAGGTGCCTATATAAGAAAAAGTCCCAAAAAACAGGACTGTCCCTATAAAAATGGGACATCTGGTCACCCTAATTGTGGGATACCTCCTGGAAGCCAGTTACGGTGACCTAACAAACACAGTGTCTACACCACTGGTCTCCAACCTTTTACTCAAAATCACTTTTTGAATCTAAGGGCAACCCAGGAAATACCCTTCCCTGAGCACCGGCCCATTTCCCACAGCTCTGCCCCGCTCACTCCATCCCCCCCCATCACTCGCTGTCCCCCACTCTCACTCACTTTCACCAGGCTGGGGTAGGGAGTTGAGGTTTGGGAGGGGGTGCGGGCTCTGGGCTGGGGCTGAGGGGTTTGCAGTGTGGGAGGGAGCTCTGGGCTGAGCCTGGGGCAGGGGTTTGGGGTGCAGGAGGGGGTGAGGGGTGCAAGCTGGAGGAGGGAGTTTAGGTGCAGGAGGGGGCTCCAGGCTGGGGCAGAGTGTTGGGGTGCAGGAGGGGATACAAAGTGCTGGCTCAGGGCTTGGGGTATAGGAGGGGGCATGGGGTGCTGGCTCTGGGAGGGGGCTCAGGGCTGGGGGTTGGGATGCAGGAGGGGGTTCAGGGTGCAGGAGGGGGCTGGGGGTTGGGGTGCAGCCTCCAGCGGCGCAGCACTTACCTCCGGCAGCTCCCAGTCAGTGGCGGGCGCAGCAAGGCTAAGGCAGCCTCCCCCGGCCCCACACCACTCCCAGGAGGGGCCAATGCGCCACTGCAGCCCTTGGGGAGGTTAGGGGCATGTAGCTTCGTGCGCTGCCCCCCTCTACAAGCACCGCCCCCACAGCTCTCCCGGCCAATGGGAGCTGCGGGGGCGATGCTTGCAGGCAGGAGCAGTGCACAGAGGGAGACCCCTGCCTTCCCACCCGCGGGGCCGCGCTGGCTGCTTCCGGGAGGGCGTCAGGCTGTGGTAGGGAGTCTGCCTTAGCGGCAGCCATGCTGCACCACCGGAGATCATGATCTACTGCGAGATCCTTGAGGATCGACCAGTCGATCACAGTTGACTGGTTGGTGACCACTGGTCAGCACTGACACTTTGTCCATCTAACTTTGCCACAAAAAGCTCTATGCCTCTCGTCAAGATGGTTTTATTTTGTAAGCAAAGCAGGAGAGTTTTGTCGGTGGGAGGAGCACTGTCGTGTGTACACCTCCACTGTTTTGTTGACAAAAGCTGCCTTTTGCTGACAAAACTGTGTAATGTAAAAAGGGCCTAAGAGAAAGGAGGCCTGCAGGCATAACCTGCCAGAGGTGCAGGCATAACCTCTCTGATGCCCCCAAGAACCCAAGGCCTCA
This sequence comes from Lepidochelys kempii, assembly GCF_965140285.1. Classification (NCBI taxonomy): domain Eukaryota; kingdom Metazoa; phylum Chordata; order Testudines; family Cheloniidae; genus Lepidochelys; species Lepidochelys kempii. The sequence goes on along the minus strand of NC_136385.1, from coordinate 93,526,115 downwards.
GCTGTGGTGCAGGATGAGGGGATGTGCTACAACGGTGGGATAGAAATTGGGACAGCTTTAGTATTATCAGGTGCTGCTTCATAGTTAAAGTAGCAACTAGGTTTCCATTTTACCCCATTTTCCTGAAATTCATACAAGAAATATTAGAAATACAAAATGATTAGGGGTATGGAACAGCTTCCATAGGAGGAGAGGTTAATAAGACTGGGACTTTTCAGCTTGGAAAAGAGACGACTAAGGGGGGATATGATAGAGGTCTATAAAATCATGACTGGTGTGGAGAAAGTAAATAAGGAAGTGTTATTTACACCTCATACCACAAGAAGTGGGGGTCACCAAATGAAATTAATAGGCAGCAGATTTAAAACAAACAAAAGGAAGTATTTCGTCACACAATGCACAGTCAACTTGTAGAACTCTTTGCCAGAGAATGTTGTGAAGGCTAGGAGTATAACAGGGTTCAAAAAAGAACTAAATAAATTCATAGAGGATAGGTCCATTAATGGCTATTAGCCAGGATGGGCAGGGATGGTGTCCCTAGCCTCTGTTTGCCAGAAGCTGGGAATGGGCAACAGGGGATGGATCATTTGTTGATTATCTGCTCTGTTCATTCCCTCAGAAACATCTGGCAATGGCCACTGTCAGAAGACAGGGTCCTGGGTTAGATGGGCCCCTGGTCTGACCCAGTATGGCCGTTCTTATGTTCTTAGACTTAAAATAGGTTCAGGTGGTTTAGGGCATGAGAGAGGGTTTTTTGCCACATTTGGAGTAAACTGGACAAATTCACAAATGTTGAGACATTAAATATATAAATCCTTAGCAAAGTCCAAGTTATCTCCAAAAATTTTTTCTGCTATGTACCATAAAAGCAGCAAGAAGGAGAGAGAAAAACATTGTCCAGTGGATTCATCTAACTGAGATCTAGTGTCCAGGCCACTGCTCAGCAATTATTAAGTAACAGAGTGAGGTCTCTTGTTACTAAGACTTCATTATTGTTAGGAGATTTAGTTATGAGATGCTCTAGTTTATGTTCTGGTATGTTCCTGAGCATCATTGTAAATCATTTCAATTATAGTTGCCAAAATAAATTAATAAAGGCTATTAATAAAGGCTCTTTTTTAAAAAAATTATTTACAACAGGTCTCCATGTCAATGTGATTTAGTGAAGATACTGTATGAAGGGACCACTGCACCACCCCTGAAATGCAGCCACCTGTGGGGTGGAATGAGGAAATTGTTAAACAGCTGTGTAGTAATGCCAAATTGTTTAGTCAGGAAGCAAAGGAAAATTCCCAAGCCACCATCTTCTTCAACTCGCTCCTTAAGAAAATAGAACTTGGTTTCCTTTGTCCTGTAAAGTGTCCAGCATGCTTGTGAAAATAATCTATATTAATTCAACAGGAAGATTTTCGGTAGAGAATTGGGGTCAACACCCTGACTCTCATACAAAAATGTTACCACGGGCTCTTTAATGACCACAATAAGTCTCTCTGGTTTTACCACTTCTCTGACAGAGAGATTGAACATGGTGACTCAGCACTCTGAAATGGCTAGGTCAGGGGTTCTCAAGCTGGGGGTTGGGACCCCTCAGGGGGTGACGAGGTTATTACATGGGGGGTTGCGAGGTGCTAGCCTCCACTTCAAATCCCGCTTTGCATCCAGCATTTATAATGGTGTTAAATATATAAAAACTTTTTTTTAATTTATAAGGGGGGGTCACACTCAGAGGCTTGCTGTGTGAAAGGGGTCACCAGTACAAAAGTTGGAGAACCACTGGGCTAGGTGCTTCTCTTTTATTGCCACAAGCCTACCAGTAGGCTGTGATGAAGCTTGCTCTGGGAGTAGGAAATTGGGAGAAGGAGGCAGGTCCTCAGGGCACCTTTTAAAAACACCCCTAGTAAATCAAGAAAGAATGTGGCCCCAGGAAAAGATGCTGAAATGGGCAAGTCAGGTGGAAAGTAGGACCACTGAGTCTTCCCCTCTAGCCATGCTCAACAGTGGGTCCAACCCTGTCCTAGCACAGAGGCAGGGACTTGAGACTAGGCAGTAGCTAGATCATCATAGTCTACAGTGATACCTTGGCCTCATAAGACAGCCCTCCTGTGGGACCAGCATGTCAGTTGCTCAGTTCTTTCTGGCCTTTGAGCATGGATTCTTGAGTGCAGGATGTGAGTGGAGAGTGCAATGGAGTAAGTGCTCTTTGGAGAGCACAACATGACCACGTTTGCCCCAAGTAAGTGCAGCCTCTGAGGGTATGTCTGCACTGCAATTAAAAACCTGGCTGGCCTATGCCAGCTGACTTAGATGTAGGGACTATTTAATTGTGGTTTACACACCTGGGCTGGAGCCCGGGCTCTAGGATCCCATGAGGTTGGAAGGTTCCAGAGCTTGGGCTCCAGCCCGAGCCTGAACTCTGCACTGCAGTTGAACAGCTCCTAAGCCCAAGCCCCGTGAGCCTGAGTTATCTGGCATTAGGGTTGCCAAGCATCCAGTTTTCGACTGGAACACCCAGTTGAAAAGGGACCCTGGTGGCTCTGGTCAGTACTGCCGACGGGGCTGTTAAAAGTCCAGTTGGCAGTGCTGCATGTCTAAGGCAGGCTAGTCCCTACCTGTCCTGACACTGCGCTGCACCTCGGCAGTGGCCAGCAGGTCTGACTCCTGCGGGGAGCACCATGGGGCTTCGCGCGTTGCCCCCGCCCTGAGCACTGGCTCCACACTTCCGTTGGCCAGGAACTGCGGCCAATGGGAGCTGGGGGAGGTGGTGCTTGCAGGCGAGAACAGTGTGCGGAGCCTCCTGGCCCCTGCCGCCTAGGAATTGGACCTGCTGGCCACTTCCGGGCCACAGAATGGAGTCAGGACATGCAGGGAGCCTGCCTTAGCCCTGCTGCGCCGCTGACCGGAGCTGCCCAAGGTAAGCCCACACCCCAACCCTGAGCCCCTGCCCAAGCCCAGAGCCCCCTCCTGTACCCCAACCCTCTCATTCCCGGCCCCATCCCAGAGCCTGCACACCCAGCTGGAGCTCTCACCCCCCCTGCACTCCAACCCATGGCCCCATTCCGGAGCCCCCTCCTGCACCCTGAACCCCTCATTTCTGGCCCCGCCCTGGAGCCTGCACCCCCATTCAGAGCCTTTGCCCCCTCCCGCACCCCAACCCCCTGCCCCAGCCCAGTGAAGGTGAGGGAGAGCAAGCCACCAAAGGAGTAGAAATGTAGTGAGTGGGGGCAGGGCCTTGGGGAAGGGGCAGGGCTAGGGTGTTCGGTTTTGTGCGATTCGAAAGTTGGCAACCCTATCTGGCATGGGCCAGCCATGGGTGTCTGACTGCAGTGTAGACATACACTGAGAGAGCTGGCCCTCCATCCCATACAGTACATCATGGGACTTCCAGGTCCAGAGAACACACCATGTGGACCCTACCCTGGAGACCACAGTGCCCCACTCCCACCAAGAACATGGATTGTGGGGAGTCCCCATCCCCAACACGGCCTGGAGTACAGCATGCAGCCTGGAGACTGCAAGCCCCTTTGAAGATGTGAGGTGAGTTTGGGGCTTTCAGCCACACAAACATCCTTTAGCAGCCTGGCATCTGGAGAGGAGAGCACAGTTACCATGGTGATGATTCGCCTCATTTAACCACAAAATATCCTCTTGTTTTGTTACATACAGCCATTTCCAGCATATATGCCCCATGTCCAATGTATACAGCATGCCACACACAACACAATGCACAACACACACTGTGCACAAAACACTCCCCAGGTACAACACATGCAACACACAACATACAATGTGCACACAATACACATTCACAACACATACACTTCCCCAACATGCTATACACATTCCTAACACCCCCACACCATTCTTACAGCACACATCTGCAACACATACATGGATCTCCATCGCACAAGCAATGCACACTACATGCCTCCAACAGGATGTTTCAACACAGATGCTTAGACCTTAAGGTGATGGGGCCCATATAAGTATCTAAATTAAGAGATGTGCAATCACACATGTTCCCAGCACACACACGTACCAAGTACATGTACCCCAACACAAACCCATGTGAGACATACATTTTCTCTCTGTCTTTCACAGATACACAACTCCCCACACTGAGTCCACATCCCAATTCTGTCTGTTCCTTGATCCATCTCTCTCTGACAATGGGGCATGGAGCCAAGATTGGAACAAACCCAGCTCCATCTTGCTGGCCTTCATTATGCCTATGTCCCTCACAAGCAAGACCCTGGAAGGAAAAGCAGTACTGCACATAATCCCATTTCTTTGGCTCTTCCTGCAGCATGTTCATCTTACACTGTGTTGATTAGCAGAGCCTAGCCTTTCATGGGCAGTTTGTGCAGCAGCTGTGACCCAGTGGACCCCTGCCATTCTCATTTGCTTGGTGATGGCTATGGGGAAGAATATCCGTCACATTTCTCTGCAAAGGACCATACATGCACCAACAGATTAACCCTTACAACCCCTTGAGAAGAATAGTCAGTGCCATGATCCTGCTAGGACAGCGGGGGAAACTGAGGCAGGGAAGGGACTTGTCCAAGATCACACAGTGAGTCTGTGACAAGGCTGATACTAGAACCCATGAGTCCTAACTGCCTGACCTCTAAGCTAAGTACCAGACCAAGCATTTGCCCACTGAGAAATAGACCAAGACCAACAATTGCTTTTTACATAAGCTGCCAAACAGCCATCTGCTTATAATGGCTGGCTCTGCTGAGTTTTAATTTACACTCTCCCACCATCACACCAGCTCCGGTGTAGCCTCACCAGTGGGTGCCACAGTGCAGGGAGGCCTGAGATGCTTTTACCACTGCATCAAGTAGGCCAGCTCAGAGCAAGACTAGATGACCGAAGGATGAGAACATCGGAGCCCTCCCTACGCTACAGGTCCCACTGGTGGAGCTGCATTGGACCTAGTGTGATGATAGGAGACTTCCACAAATCTCAGTAAAGACACGGGTCTTGGCTACACTTGAGAAATTCAGCTGGGTAGGGATCCCCCTCAATTAGCTGACATGCACCTTCATGTCACACATGAAATTGCTTCGGTACATTGTCAGGAGAGGCTTCTCCGATGATGATGGTGGCACTTACCTGTGGGTGTTCTAGGGCTAAGAGAAGACTGAGTCCCATTTATTGCAGGCAGAATCGGTTGTGACAGTGGTGATGTGTCCCATAAAACACTGCTGTCATCTCTAACAGCTGGCTCAGCCAGTAAACCTTTAATTAGCTGGCTGTGAGTTTAAGCCCCTCTCAGTCCTCCCCCATAAATGTTCCCTCAGCCATCTCCCTCCCCCCACACTCAAAATACCCCCCTCTCTAATTAATATCCCCCTGCTCTGACCCTGAACAAAGTAAGCTGTGTTTTCAGCTGTGGCTCGCAAGCTGCAAGTAGCAGTTTGATGATGCACATACAGGTGATCACTGCCTGAGAGCAGGACAGGGAGAGCTGGTGGAAGAAGTGGTGGAGCTTTTATAGGGAGCCACAACTGGAAATTTGCTTTGCTTCCCTGGAAATTTGCCATCAGTGCTGCCATCTTTCACTCACTGCACCAGAACATTTATGGGGATGGGTGAGTGGAAAGCTGGTTTCTTACCCCAGGAGTTATTCTGTGCTCACTAGCTTTCTGACTTTATAGTCTCTCTCTAGTCTTTATAATCTAGCACTCTTCTCATCACCCTGAGAATGTCAGCGTGGGCTCCTTGTGAGTGACAGCCATGCTACATCTGACACCATGGCAGAGCATCATCTGGGTCTCCCCACACACACCAGTGATCATGGAATGGTCAAAACAAGCTTTTGAACTGGGGTTCCCAATACTAGCAAAGTGCGGGGGGAAACAAATTTCCAGTCTGTCACCTCAGAGCCAGTTGAGTCAAAGAGGAGTGAGCTCAACTTGTCTCACTGCCAGGATCAATGTGAATCCCGCTCAGACACAGCAGCGATTTTAGTAGGGAAAGGCTTAAAAGAGCCAAATCATCTTATTTAATTGGATTAAAAAAACTCTGTGTCACAAAGGAGCAGAGATTTTTCCTTTCTGAGAATCGTTTATACAATACGGTCCCCACCAGCTCAACGTTATGCCACTACCCTCAGCCCATCCATAACCACCATTCCAATTGCCCTGGATGGGGATGTGTGAGAGAGACAGAATGAATTCCTATTGTGGCAGTCCTTCACTCTCAAGTATGCAGCTGAAAAGGATAGCTTCTTTTCTTCCGCTGCTATTTCTGTTCTCCACATAGTGTTCCTGAATATGGCAATTTTGTCACTGCACACCTGCAAAGCTTGAATGTCAGTTTCTGTTTCCTCATTGCTTTTGGTTGTGGTAGTTTCTATTGCACCCAACTCCTGAATGTGGCAGTTTCTGTTTTCTCCACCCTTCCTAGTGTTTCTGCAAGAGGCAGTTTGATTCCCTTAGTGGTTGTGAATGTGACAGTATCCATCCCACAGGTGATCCTAAATGTGGCAATTTGGATTCTTAATCCTTGCCTCTACTGCTCCCAAAAGTGGCAGTCTCTCTCCTCCCCTTCCCTGTATGCCTGACTGTGGTACATGTACATGGCCATGGCCAGTTCCAAGTAGCAGAGAATCAAGGACCCTGCCCTGATGTAGCATGTGTGCTGTTGTGTTACTATCACTAATGACTCTGGATCACACAGACTTGATCTGTGAGCTCCTCAGGGCTGCTGCCACCTGCAGGAAAGCATATTGATGAGCACATACCGTCCTCTTGTGACCAGTCCTGGTACTGCAGCCAGACATCTTGCTGGTTTCAGTAGGCAAGAGCCTTTGTTTAGGCTATGGATTTCAGGGGAATATTAATACGTTTTCCACAGGAGGGTCCCAAACATTCCAGACACAAAGGTCCTTCTCCTGCACTTGGATATATGTGTCACTTCCTATTGCATGCAAGGAGTGAGCCATACCATTTAGTTCAGTTCAGTAATGCTTTAGAGGCAAGAAAAGCTTCATGAGTGTTGCCCAAGTGTGTAGGTTGCAGACTCCTCCTGTATCTGTCAGAGTTGAGTATGATCTGCTCAGCATGGGGCTGCACACTGTGTCTGGGGTCTGATCCCATGTGTCTATTCCTGGCCTGGTGGCAGATTATTCTATACCTGTCTCTGACACCTCTGTCCTTTCCCCAACCCTTTGGTATGATTTTTTACTCACTGATTCTGAGTGGAAAATCTTTGTTTCTGATGACTTGATAAAAACTCTTCTTTGCACTTCCTTATATCTCACACATTGTTGGAGAAAGTCTCTGTGCAGCTCAGTTACAATGATTACGCATTTGCTCTTCTTCGGATTTGCACTATGTTTTGATCCTCTCATTTTCCGCCTCTGGTTTATGGTTTCTTTTCCTGTAGCTGGTGAGAATTTTTCTAGTATTGTACGTTTCCCTGTAGTGAGGTTTCTGTTACAGTGATAGTTATCCAGAGCAATCCTGCTTGGTCACCCAGACCCAAATGTGGTAGCATGAGCCTGCCTTTGTTCTCTGTACTATAGTTCAAAATACTCTTTGTCCTTTTCTGCTTGAAATGAGTTAGGTGACTGGGGGATCTATCATCTTTCTTAGGAGACTATTTCACATTCTCATGGATCTTGTTCCAAGGACATCCTATGACCCAGGAACCTCTGGATGCCAACCAGCAGAGGGCACAGGAGTACACAGGGGCACACAGATCCCCTAGGTTCACCAAAAGAATGTCATGTAGGTTGTCTAACAAATGCTGTCGCACTGGTCTTCATAATCGTTGCAAAACATATGTACAGATGGTGAATAAGGAATTATGTATATATACCGAAATCATGTTCTTCAGGTCTGTGAGTAGGCACTGGTTACCAGAAAGGTGAAAAGCAGGTTTTCTTTCAGGCAAGAAATGTTTATCTAGCTGTCTGTTTACAAGTAAATTGTGTGGTTCACAATGGGCATCCATTTAGAATCTGAGCTGACTGCTAATTTTGAAATCTTCGAAGAGGGGAAATTTACAGGAAGCAGTGAACCAGTAGAGAGAGCTCTGTTTACAGGTAAGGACAATAAACTTTTAGGGGTATAACTAAGGGCTACAGAGGTATATTCTCATTCCTTCAATCTGTGAAAACAAGCCACCACTAGGCTTGATCTTATGAGATTTCAGCCAAACTGGGTGAAAAAGCTGCAAAAAGGACTTGGGTCAAGCTATCTTACAGGAGATAGGAGGTACCTTGTTAATTAAACTTAGCCTCTAGAAAGCATATTATGTTTCCAGTATTTTTACTTGCTATCACTTGAATCTGTTTTCACTATGAGTGCAGCAGGTTAAATAGAAATCTTCACAAGCTGCTGTATACTATTCTTTTGGGAATAGTGGATCAAGGAGAGTGGTTCTCAAACTTATTAGATCATGCCCCCCTTCTCTCACACACACACACACACACAGAGTAGGTGCCTGGCAGGGAGCGGCCGCTCTCCAGCCACCCAGCTCTGAAGGCAGAGCGGAGAGCAGTGGATACTGGACAGGCATTCAGCTCTGAAGGCAGTGCCGTGGTGAGCAGCAGCACAGAAGTAAGGGTAGCATTCCACCCTTACTTCTCCACTGCTCTCTGGCTGCCCAGCTCTGAATGTGTGCTGTATGTTTTTTTCCCCTCAAATCTTTTCATGCCCCGCTCCCCCCGCACAACTACATTCCGCACCCTCCAGTTTGAGAACCTCTGATCAAGGACAGGTTTCAGAGTAGCAGCTGTGTTAGTCTGTATCCACAAAAAGAAAAGGAGTACTTGTGGTACCTTAGAGACTAACAAATTTATTTGAGCATAAGCTTTCGTGAGCTACAGCTCACTTCATCCGATGAAGTGAGCTGTAGCTCACAAAAGCTTATGCTCAAATAAATTTGTTAGTCTCTGATCAAGGAGCTTGTGAGCATTCAGAGGAGCAGGGGCTGAGCACTCCAGAGGGATGCTTGAAGGACTTGGGAGTTGGTGTGCACCATACTGCTAACCTAAACAGAGAATGAGGCCTTCAGAGGCCTGAAGACAGTTCTTGTGTTGCCAGAGACTGGTGTTTTGAGAGAGCTGAACCGCAGCAGGAACAGACAAAGATTTTGTCACACTAAGGGTGGGGTGGTGGCAAGGTGCCTCACAACCCTGGAAAGCATTTAACATCCAGTCTATGGCCATCCTATGATTGCTGGTTACATTTCAATGAACCACCTAGAAAAATTCCTCTCCCTTCCTCAATGATTGCAGACATGCATCTTATTTTTAATTATTATTTGTATTGCCATAGTTCCTAGGAGCCCCAGTCATTGATCAGGAGCCCATTGTGAAAGCTGTAATTCCCAGGAGTCAAACAGGTCAAAGGACAGTCCAGATCAGTGGTCAAAATTCACATAAGGGGTCCAGTCACTGGGGGTATGTCTACACTACGAAATTAGGTCGAATTTATAGAAGTTGGTTTTGGAGAAAGTGTTTTTATACAGTTGATTGTGTGTGTCCCCACACAAATGCTCTAAGTACAGGTAGTTGGCGGAGTGTGTCCACAGTACCGAGGCAACCGTTGACTTCCGGAGCGTTGCACTGTGGGTAACTATCCCACAGTTCCTGCAGTCTCCGCTGCCCATTTGAATTCTGGGTAGAAATCCCAGTGCCCGATAGGGCTAAAACATTGTTGCGAGTGGTTCTGGGTACATATCGTTAGGCCCCCATTCCCTCCCTCCATCCGTGAAAGCCAGGGCAGACAATTGTTTTGCGCCTTTTTTTCTTGAGTTACCTGTGCAGACGTCATACCATGGCAAGCATGGAGCCGCTCAGCTAACCGTCACCGTATGTCTCCTGGGTGCTGGCAGAGGTGGTACTGCATTGCTACACAGCAGCAGTTTATTGCCTTTTGGCAGCAGACAGTGCAGTATGACTGGTGGCCGTCGTCAACGTAGTCCTGGGTGCTCTTTTAATCGGGCGCCTGGGCAAACATGGGAGTGACTCAGCCAGGTCATTTCCCTTGTTTCGTCTCATGGCAATTGAGTCCTACCGGCAGTGCACTGTCTTTTAATCTGTAGCTAGCAGAAGATGATGGCCAGTAGTCATACTGTACCGTCTTCTGCCGAGCACCCAGGTGTTGACGTTGGCTAGCAGTCGTACTGCACAGTCTGCTGCCAGCAAGATGTATAAAGATAGATGAAGTGGCTCAAAACAAGAAATAGACCAGATTTGTTTTGTATTCATTTTCTCCTCCCTCCCTGAAATCAACAGCCTGCTAAACCCAGTTTTGAGTTCTATCTTTGAGGTTTTGAGTTCTATCCTTGAGGGGGCCATTCAGTTTCTCACAAAGCCACCCCCTTTGTTGATTTTAATTCCCTGTAAGCCAACCCTGTAAGCCATGTTGTCAGTCGCCCCTCCCTCCGTCAGGGCAACGGCAGACAATTGTTCCGCGCCTTTTTTCTGTGCAGACACCATACCACGGCAAGCATGGAGCCCACTCAGATCACTTTGGCGATTAGGAGTACATTAAATACCACACACATTATCCAGCAGTATATGCAGCATCAGAACCTGGCAAAGAGAAACCAGGTGAGTAGGCGACATCAGCGCGGTGACGGGAGTGATGAGGACATGGACCCAGACTTCTCTCAAAGCACAGGCCCTAGCAATGTGAGCATCATGGTGCTAATGGGGCAGGTTTATGCGGTGGAACGCCGATTCTGGGCCCAGGAAACAAGCACAGACTGGTGGGACCACATAGTGTTGCAGTGGGTCTGGGACGATTTCCAGTGGCTGCGAAACTTTCGCATGTGTAAGGGCACTTCCATGGAACTTTGTGACTTGCTTTCCCCTGCCCCGAGGCACAAGAATACCAAGATAAGAGCAGCCCTCACAGTTGAGAAGCGAGTGGCAATAGCCCTGTGGAAGCTTGCAACACCAGACAGCTACCGGTCAGTTGGGAATCAATTTGGAGTGGGCAAATCTACTGTGGGGGCTCCTGTGATGCAAGTGGCCAACGCAATCAAAGATCTGCTGATATCAAGGGTAGTGACCCTGGGAAATGTGCAGGTCATAGTGGATTGCTTTGCTGCAATGGGATTCCCTAACTGTGGTGGGGCCATAGACGGAACCCATATCCCTATCTTGGCACCGGAGCACCAAGCCGGCGAGCACATAAACCGCAAGGGGTACTTTTCAATAGTGCTGCAAGCACTGGTGGATCACAAGGGATGTTTCACCAACATCAACGCAGGATGGCCGGGAAAGGTACATGACGCTCACATCTTCAGGAACTCTGGCCTCTTTCAAAAGCTGCAGGAAGGGACTTTATTCCCAGACCAGAAAATAATCTTTGGGGATGTTGAAATGCCTATGGTTATCCTTGGGGACCCAGCCTACCCATTAATGCCATGGCTCATGAAGCCATACACAGGCAGCCTGGACAGTAGTCAGGAGCTGTTCAGCTACAGGCTAAGCAAGTGCAGAATGGTGGTAGAATGTGCATTTAGATGTTTAAAAGCACACTGGTGCAGTTTACTGACTCGGTTAGACCTCAGCGAAATCAGTATTTCCACTGTTATTACTGCTTGCTGTGCGCTCCACAATATCTGTGAGAGTAAGGGGGAGACGTTCATGGCGGGGTGGGAGGTTGAGGCAAATCGCCTGGCTGCTGGTTACGCGCAGCCAGACACCAGGGCGGTTAGAAGAGCACAGGAGGGCGCGGTGCGCATCAGAGAAGCTTTGAAAACCAGTTTCATGACTGGCCAGGCTACGGTGTGAAAGTTCTGTTTGTTTCTCCTTGATGAAACCCCCCACCCCTTGGTTCACTCTACTTCCCTGTAAGCCAACCACCCTCTGCTCCTCCCTTCGATCACCGCTTGCAGAGGCAATAAAGTCATTGTTGCTTCACATTCATGCATTCTTTATTAATTCATCACACAAATAGGGGGATAACTACCGAGGTAGCCCAGGAGGGGAGGTGGAGGAGAGAAGCACCAGGAGGGGTGGTGGAGGAGGGAAGGACAAGGCCACACAGCATTTTAAAAGTTTAAAACTTATTGAATGTCAGTCTTCTGTTGCTTGGGCAGTCCTCTGGGATGGAGTGGCTGGGTGGCCGGAGGCCCCCCCACCGCATTCTTGGGCATCTGGGTGAGGAGGCTATGGAACTTGGGGAGGAGGGCGGTTGGTTACACAGGGGCTGTAGCGACGGTCTGTGCTCCTGCTGCCTTTCCTGCAGCTCAACCATACGCTGGAGCATATTAGTTTGATCCTCCAGCAGCCTCAGCATTGAATCCTGCCTCTTCTCATCACGCTGCCGCCACCTTTCAGCTTCAGCCCTCTCTTCAGCCCGCCACCTCTCCTCCCGGTCATTTTGTGCTTTTCTGCACTCTAACATTGTCTACCTCCACGCATTCGTCTGTGCTCTGTCAGTGTGGGAGGACAGCATGAGCTTAGAGAACATTTCATCACGAGTGCATTTTTTTCGCCTTCTGATCTTCACTAGCCTCTGGGAAGGAGAAGATCCTGTGATCCTTGAAACACATGCAGCTGGTGGAGAAAAAAAAAAGAGACAGTGGTATTTAAAAAGAGACATTTTATAGAACAATGGGTACACTCTTTCACAGTAAACCTTGCTGTTAACATTACATACATAGCACATGTGCTTTCGTTCCAAGGTCGCATTTTGCTTCCCCACAGCATGTGGCTAGCCCCTCCACCCTCCCCATGGCTAACAGTGGGGAACACTTCTGTTCAGCCACAGGCAAACAGCCCAGCAGGAATGGGCACCTCTGAATGTCCCCTTAAGAAAAGCACCCTATTTTCAACCAGGTGACCATGAATGATATCACTCTCCTGAGGATAACACAGAGAGATAAAGAACGGATGTTGTTTGAATGCCAGCAAACATACACTGCAATGCTTTGTTCTACAATGATTCCCGAGTACGTGCTACTGGCCTGGAGTGGTAAAGTGTCCTACCATGGTGGATGGAATAAGGCTGCCCTCCCCAGAAATCTTTTGCAAAGGCTTTGGGAATATATCCAGGAGAGCCACGAATGCCAGGGCAAATTAATCATTAAACATGCTTGCTTTTAAACCATGTATAGTATTTTTAAAAGGTACACTCACCAGAGGTCCCTTCTCTGCCTGGCAGGTCCAGGAGGCAACCTTGGGTGGGTTCGGGGGGTACTGGCTCCAGGTCCAGGGTGAGAAACAGTTCCTGGCTGTCGGGAAAACTGGTTTCTCCGCTTGCTTGCTGTGAGCTATCTACAACCTCATCATTATCATCTTCCTCATCCCCAAAACCTGCTTCCGTGTTGCCTCCATCTCCATTGAAGGAGTCAAACAACACGGCTGGGGTAGTGGTGGCTGAACCCCCTAAAATGGCATACAGCTCATCATAGAAGCGGCATGTTTTGGGCTCTGACCCGGAGCAGCCGTTCGCCTCTCTGGTTTTCTGGTAGGCCTGCCTTAGCTCCTTAAGTTTCATGTGGCACTGCTTCGGGTCCCTGTTATGGCCTCTGTTCTTCATGCCCTGGGAGATTTTGACAAATGTTTTGGCATTTCAAAAACTGGAACATAGTTCTGATAGCATGGATTCCTTTCCCCATACAGCGATCAGATCCTGTACCTCCCATTTGGTCCATGCTGGAGCTCTTTTGCGATTCTGGGACTCCATCATGGTCACCTCTGCTGATGAGCTCTGCATGTTCACCTGCAGCTTGCCACGCTGGCCAAACAGGAAATTGAAATTCAAAAGTTTGCGGGCCTTTTCCTGTCTACCTGGCCAGTGCATCTGAATTGAGAGAGCTGTCCAGAGCGGTCACAATGGAGCACTCTGGGATAGCTCCCGGAGGCCAATACCGTCTAATTGCATCCACAGTACCCCAAATTCGACCCAGCAAGGCCAATTTCAGCGCTAATCCCCTTGTCAGGGGTGGAGTAAGGAAATCGATTTTAAGAGCCCTTTAAGTCGAAAAAAAGGGCTTCATTGTGTGGACGGGTGCAGGGTTAAATCGATTTAACGCTGCTAAATTCGACCTCAACTCCTAGTGTAGACCAGGGCTAGGAGATCCAACCCAAGGGGAAAAGTACAGCAAGGCAGCTAAGCCGGGTCAAGCAGGTCCAAGTAGAAACTATCAGGCAGTGGCATGTTTCTCAGACGAGGCCAGAAAGGCAACAGGAAATTTATATGTATAGCCACCAGCCAATAAGGGTCAAGAGCATGTGGCCAATCAGGAAACAGTTTGTGGAACCCTGGAAGCTGCAGGCCCATCCACATCCATTAATTTCTTAGTGCTCTACTGCATATGTGGTGCAACAGGTGAGGTTGCTTCCTGAAAACCTAGTGGGCCTGGGTTTGAGACTGCACTTGAGACCAGCATCCTGACAGTGGCATGTATGAACACAGAACAGAAAGAGTGTCCCTGCCCAAAGAGTGTACAATCTAAGTAGAAGATGGATTCAGGGCTGGTGCAAGGATATTTTGCGCCCTAGGCAAAACTTCCACCTTGCGCCCCCCTATATATCAGAATCTACTACATTTTATTCTACCTTTAGAATATCCAATTATTGTTATTAATAAAATTTATAAAATTAGAATGGCGGATACTCCATCATACAACAACTGACAACATCAATATGACAAATTTCAACAACCTTCACACGCATATTTGCACATGATAAACATATACACTCAAATACTTAACATACACACATAATTGACACAAAGTATTAGAGAAATGATGCAGCAGCAATTGCCAGTCTTAGATCTGCAACAACTCAACAAAAATAATTAGCCTCAGTCGACAACCTCCAAAAACTGGTAAACTTAGCATTATAAGCAGCCTGTCAGAATGGGTAATGGCTGCGTGCGACGAGAAAAACGAGGTCACTGCCACTTTGTACCGTAGTGAAGCAGTACGCTTGTGCCCGCAACGCAGAGCTGGCCTAGGCTATAGCTGTAATGTACGAGAGAACAACAAGTAAAATGCAAGTTCAGCGATGTTTCTCTTTTCTTTATTCATTCGTTTTCCAGCAATAGTGTAAAAAAAAATTGGGGGCACCACTTTAAAACACAACAGAGAGAGAGTATGGTTAGAAGATCAATATACATACAGACATGAGTTCAATTCAATGAGGTTCAGATTCATAGCATAGATGGTGAGCTTTGTCGTTGTAAAGAGTTCTTTCAGAAATAGTTCATAGGTTATAGTCAAATGTCCAAATATCATAATCAAAGTGTACCAGCATAACTGGGACCTCAGTCTTGTGACTCAAACTTCCCCTGATGAAGCCTAAGTAGATCTGAGATGACAGAATCAAGACCCAAGGATCTTTTATACAATTTCATGTCTTTTGACATGAATTAATTAGGTAATTAGCATGACTTTGAAGGAGGTCCATCACCGGTACTTAGCTATAGAATTAACATAAGGCAATTTGCTTGTTCCTCCACCATTCACAGATGATTTGCTATACATTTCAAAGAGAGATGAATACAGAGCTATCCCGTGTTTACAATTCATTTAAATGATAATATGTTCTTTTGACCTCTGAATTATCAGAATACAGCATAGACAGGAACTGTTTATAACATTGTAGACCCTACTCATACATACGTAAATACACAAAAACACAAACATTATCTCCCCACATGTCTTGAGGGTTATTTATTTTGCAAGATGTTTAACCCTTTCTAGCCATGTGTCACAGGCAGCATGAGAGAAAGCATAAAGGTGCTTGTTTGAAAATGTATTAAGTGGGCATTAGTTGGTCTTTTAGCCAAGCTATGTGTACCTAGTTCTTTTGGTGGCTCTAGGCCACATCTTTTGCAGGGCCTATGTGTGGCTGAGAGGATAAAAATCCTGATTCTCCTTTTACTTCCACCAGTTTTACACCAATTACTGCAGTTGAGTTACTCCTGATTTACCTACTGTAAATGAAAAGAAAGTCAAGGAGTTTCTATGTTTATCTCCTCCAGTGAGCATTTCATGAGACAGAGGCCAACTTTCCATAGTCTGAATCCACAAATTACATGAGATGATGAAGTATCATATTCTTCATGTCTTATGTCACAGTAGTCTTTGCCAATGTGCCTCAGTCCTGACCTGGATGGACACCTCCTGCTAGGGATGAGAGAGTTCAGTCTCATGGCCCATTGGTCTTTCTGACAAATGGACCAAATGTGGTTATCTGATCATTAGAAGTGACCTGAGATCCACCAAACACCTTTCACAGAGCAGAGACAGCAGGCAACTACCAAATGGTAATAAGCCACTACTGACCTGGGCTGGCTTTGAACTGAAAACCTAAAGGAGAAATACCCAGTAGTCTATTCTCACAATTTAAAATTTTTAATGGCCCCCATCCTCTTAGTGACCGAGAACATGATAGCCCCTTGCCCTTTTCTAGAAATATCTAAAGTAGAAAAAGAGATGGGATGGAGGTGTAAAACATGTTAGCTAACCTGTTTTTAATTAAGTAGTGTTTAAGGTATCAATGTCAGGAACCGAACCAAGGAATCTTTTCTCCTAGTGGTTCCTTGATCCATCCAGTGGCCCCAACCTGGCACAATATTGGAGCTCGTGTCCTGGAGATGAAAGTCTCAGTATCCCATTCCCAGATACCTCTGAACCAGGTCCCTTCCCAGATCTATGGCTGGCTGGGAACTGACGATCTAGAAGTGAAAGTGTCAATATTCTATGAACCAGCACACACCCAGTTGAGAAATCATAATTCCATCTGCAGCCTGGGGACACAGGCAGTCTCAAGTAGGAAGGTCTCAAACTATTCAGGGCTTTAGGGTCAAACCAACACCTTCAACTCCACCCAGAAACCAACAAGCTGCCAGTACAGATCCCTCGGCACTGGTATACTGACATAAAAAGGCACCACTTAAAAAGAGGGCTGCCATATTCAATATCTGTTTAAATTTCTCAATAGATATAAGGCATAGCCCCAGGAAGAGTGCCCATTCAGTCTCAGGGTGACAAAGGCAGGGATCACAGTAGCAAGGTCAGTAGCAGAGAGACATGGTCACAATCTGGCTTTGCACAGATGATGAAAGTATTCCTGGACAATGCTGTGATGTGATCGTCCAAAATCAGATGGGAATCAAATAGCATTCCCACATTGTGACACCAAGTAATAAATAGCAGGCAAACCTCCTCAATCACAGGGAAAGATATCAGGTTTGCCATATCTTCTAGGTGCTTCTCCCATTTTACCAGCCTCAACTCACTCTTATCTGGATTGAGCTTCAGATAGCTAGTTCTCATCCATGCCCCAATCTTGCCCAAATATTAGACTTGATGTTCAACACCACTGGCTGGATTGGATGAAAAGGCGACATAACAATGGGTATAATTAGCATATTGAAAGCCCCTTAAGTCACGCCTCCTCGCTAACTCTCCTAGTAGCCTCATAGATGTGTTGAACAGGACTAGAAACAAAATGGAACCCTGTAGAATGCCACAAGACAGTGCCCTTTAGGAGGAGGATCAATTGCCCCACAGTTTTCTCTGTGATTGCTCCACAAGGCAAGAATGGAGCCACCCAGGATCTGTACCATCTCCTCCTTTTGCCAACTGCTCCTCATGGTCAATGATATCATAAAGGGCTGCTGATTGATGAAGCGATATCAGCATGCATGCTTGATCTTCATCCATTATCAAGAGGAAATCATCTACCATTGCATACAGACCTGGGTATGAGACAGAAGCGGCACTGACAGCAGATGAGCAAGGAGTTCTGACGCAACTACATAGTCAGAGAGTGGTCTTACCCAGATCTTACCCAGAAATGGAATGAACCAAAATGTTAGAATCAAGTGTTGGTTTGCTGAGTGAAATCCACACAACAGTTTCCATAAGAGAAAGAAAAGGAGTACTTGTGGCACCTTAGAGACTAACAAGTTTATTTGAGCATAAGCTTTTGTGAGCTACAGCTCACTTCATCGGATGCATTCAGTGGAAAATACAGTGGGGAGATTTTATATACACAGAGACCATGAAATAATGGGTGTTACCATACACACTGTAACAAGAGTTATCAGTAAGGTGAGCTATTACCAGCAGGAGAGAAAAAAAAACACCTTTTGTAGTGATAATCCAGGTGGGCCATTTCCAGCAGTTGACAAGAATGTGTGAGGAACAGTAGGGGGGAAAAATAAACATGGGGAAATAGTTTTATTTTGTGTAATGACACATCCATTCCCAGTCTTTATTCAAGCCTAATGTAATGGTGTCCAGTTTGCAAATTAATTCCAATTCAGCAGTCTCTCGTTGGAGTCTGTTTTTGAAGTTTTTTTGTTGAAGAATTGCGACTTTTAGGTCTGTAATCGAGAGACCAGAGAGATTCAAGTGTTCTCCGACTGGTTTTTGAATGTTATAATTTTTGACGTCTGATTTGTGTCCATTTATTCTTTTATGTAGAGACTGTCCAGTTTGACCAATGTACATGGCAGAGGGGCATTGCTGGCACATGATGACATATATCACATAGGGGATGTGCAGGTGAACGAGCCTCTGATAGTGTAGCTGATGTGATTAGGCCTTATGATGGTGTCCCCTGAATAGATATGTGGACACAGTTGGCAACGGGCTTTGTTGCAAGGATAGGTTCCTGGGTTAGTGTTTTTGTTGTGTGGTTGCTGGTGACTATTTGCTTCAGGTAGGGGGGCTGTCTGTAAGCAAGGACTGGCCTGTTTCCCAAGATCTGTGAGAGTGATGGGTCATCCTTCAGGATAGGTTGTAGATCCTTGATGATGCGTTGGAGAGGTTTTAGTTGGGGGCTGAAGGTGATGGCTAGTGGCGTTCTGTTATTTTCTTTGTTGGGCCTGTCCTGTAGTAGGGGACTTCTGGGTGCTCTTCTGGCTCTGTCAATCTGTTTCTCCATAAGAGAAACTGGCACCCTCCCTGGAACTCACAGTCTCCACCAGTAACAAACCCAGTACTTACCCCGTGTCTTTCACCATACGGGAATGGACAATTCAGTGTGTTTGTTTTTTTTTACTCTGTGGCCACAAGAGTGAAAATGCTTCAGCTTGCATCCTCCTTTCCCCCAACCAGATGCTTTAACTTCCCAGGTACTCGGGCTACTAAGGTGCTACTGTATGTTCCATTTCTGGGCACCTGTTCTCTGTAGAGTGCAAGGCCCCCATGTGTCACATGTCTCTAGTGGCTTGTGGAGTTGCATGAAAAAGAAGGTGTACCCAAGCAAATTGTTTAAATTGTGTGGCATCAGGGCTATGCACATCATGTCCCTCTATGCAGAAAACAGGATGCCCCCCACCCCCAGCTCCCACCCCAGAAGTCACTGTGCTGGCTAGTGCATGTTGTCACCCTAGTTTGTTATGCAAATGAGATCCAAAAAGCAGATTAAGCTCCCTGCCAGAATGTCTAATTAAACTGGAAGTCGCATGGCAGCTGATAATCCTGCCAGCCTCTGATAGTTCTCCTTATCGACAGCAATTAATTTGGCGGCCATTGAACTCAATGGGCTGGATGAAGAGTCTGAATTTATTTCCCCCAAGGTAGGGCATGGAAATGAATGTCAAGAGGTTAGCCACTTCCAGGTGCCTTTCCCAGCATGCTGAAGGTTACCCATTGTTTCCCTGCATGCCAAGAGACATACTACAGTCCCAAGGCTCTCCATGCTGAAAAGAGCTACATAATGCCTGTCTTAATAACAGAGAGGCTTTTGTCGACTATGGGGGCCCACAGAGGCCAAACAAAGGCCCTGTTTAGGGACACAGGCCATGAAAATACATAAGACCCCCAAAGAGGGACAATGACTCTCCCCAACTCCAAGAGTTGTGCACACAAGAGATGAAGGAGCTATGGCATGTAGGGAGGTGAGTGCCATTTGGTAATGGCCTTACAGAGCAGGTAGAGTTGGCAAAGTGACTATAAAATAGCCCCTCCCTTCCCTCACATGCTTCTGAGTCACACCTGTGAGTTTTGCTGACACCCAGGAGGTTTTACTCCCATTAATCATGCAGGAACTGGCGAGTAAGCAGGAGATTGTGCAGTCTCATGCATCACAAACAACACTGACAAAGGCAGAAAGGACCCGGCTGGACTCTTCACTCCCAGTGGAAGTTGGTGGCACCAGCAATAAGAAAAACCATCTTCTGATGTGTGAACTGAGCACATGAAGAACCTTCTTGCAAGTCTCCAGTGCTTTCTGTCACAGGAGATCAAAGCAGACTTTAATGAAGTTAGATCAGGTCTATCCTAGAAACTTTTGCCTATATAGCAACATATATTTGGGTTGGGGAGGAGGGGACAGATTTTTTGCAACATTTCTATACTGGCTAAAGCCCCGTTGTAGATGCAGTTATACTGACATAAAAGTGATTTTGCCAGTATAAACTCTGTCTTTGCTAGGAGGGTTTTGCCAATATAGCTATGTTAGGATATAGATATTCAGGCCTGTCTGTAAAGGCCTATACTCTAAGAATTTAGGTGTATTCTTATCACTTGGCTAGTTAGAGGTATAAAAGAAAGAACCAAAAATCACTGTCTGCCAGCGTAAGGTCCTTCTCTTACTGCGACAGTCTGAGGCCCTGTTCTTAGGCTAAGGCCTTTGGCTAAGCGACAGAGGCAGCCATAAGCTGGGAAGCGACCAGTCACCTCCTCACATTCCAAACTAGTCACATTGAAATAAGGTGCAATTGGGCTGTTAGGAATACAAAAATCCTGTCCTAATAATGCCTATCACCTCCAGAGAAAGGGAAGTCCCTAGTGTGACAAAGTTCGGGCTTCACCTTAGTGGGTCTTCCGCTTATTGGCAGATTTGCTTGCCTTGGAGTTTCATGGCAGCCCTCAGCTTGACCGTTTTTCTGAACCCACAGTCCAGGCAACTCCTCCTGTGTCTAACCAGGAGTTGGGAGGATATGGGGGAACCCGGGCACGCCCTCTACTCCAGGTTCCAGCCTAGGGCCCTGTGGAATGCAGCTGTCTAGAGCGCCTCCTGGAACAGCTGTGCGACAGCTACAATTCCCTGGGCTACTTCCCCATGGCCTCCTCCCAACACCTTCTTTATCCTCACCACGGGACCTTCCTCCTGGTGTCTGATAATGCTTGTACACCTCAGTCCTCCAACAGTCCGCATTCTCACTCTCAACTCCTAGTGCCTCTTGCTCCCAGCTCCTCACACGCACACCACAAACTGAAGTGAGCTTCTTTTTAAACCCAGGTGCCCTGATTAGCCTGCCTTAATTGATTCTAGCAGCTTCTTGATTAGAACACCTGTAGCCAATAAGCCTGTCTGTCTTTATTGTCTCCAGAAGGTTCCTGATTATTCTGGAACCGCCCCTGTTCCCTTATTCAGGGAAAAGGGACCTGCTTAACCTGGGACTCATAGCTTTCACTTCAATCACTCTCCTGTAGTCCTCTCGTTCCGCCGGCAAGTGCAGCTTCAACTGCTGCCGGCGGCGTGTGACGGAGAGGCACTCGAGGGGTCCTTCCTGGTCCCCTACCAGGGGGCCCATTACTGGGTGCATTACTCTACGGGGGAGGCCTGGTGCTACCTCTGCTGGGCAATGGGGCACGTCCGGATGGACTGCCCCTTGGCCCGGCAAGGAGGGGCATCCGGGACCCCCGGCAGGGCACTGGCCCTGTCATCGCCTGTGCCCCTAGCTGCCCAGCCCCTGAAGCCACCCCTCCTCCTTCCCAGTCCATCACTGCTCCCGCTCAGGCCCAAGGGGCACCTCCCCCACTATGCCCAGACGAGCGGGAGATCCCCGCCACTGCTGCTTGCAATCTGGCGGGGCCTGTGGAGGAGGGTGCGGAAGGGACGCCGCCGGGCATGGGAGAGGGCCCACCCCAGGGGGTATCCCCCTCCCTCATGCTGCCCCACCGCTCCCCCCCGAATCCCTGAGCCATCGCCTCTGCCCCCTGACATGACCCCTGCTAGCCAGCCCCCGGATGATGCCATGGAGGGCTGGGCCCTAGTACAGGGGAAGCGGGGCAAGCGGAAGGCTCAAGCTCCGCTTCTCCCATCCGATTTGGAGGCCCCCCGGAAGACCAGGAAGGGGGGCACCAATGCCGAGCCTTCCGCTTTGCCCACAGGTGTATTCCATCCACCGGTGCCGGCTGGGGAAGATGTGGCAGCACTGGAAGGCAGTATCTCCCCTCCACGGGAGTCCCTCCCCTCCGAGGCCCCTGAGGGAGCCCCTTCTGCCCTGGTACCATCTGAAGCCTCTATGAGCTCCGAGGCAACCGTCGCGTCGGGTGCCAGAGGGGAGAACCCCGGGGTGGCAGAAAGCGATCTCCCCTCCATATAATCCACCTCCTGATGCCGTGGCTGCCAAACCCACCATAGAGCCTGCACCCGGCATCACTGAGAGCCCCCTCCCCACCCCCTTAACCCTTGAGCCTAATCGGGAGGCACCACCATCCAACTATTTGGCATCTGAAGCCCAGAATCTCGTCTCTGCCCCTGTCCCTATCCCGTCCACCTCCCATGATGTTATTGCCACCCCTGGGGCTGTCTCCTTCCCTTTTCCAATAGATGACCCCTAGGGAGCGGCCTTTGTGTTTCCCTGTCCCAACCCACTAGGCTGCTATCCTCCCTTCACCGCCCCCTACTCCCCCAGGGTTCGAGGCGGGCCTAGTGGCGCCAGCCCATCAGATGCCCCGTCGGGGGTCCACACCCTCTCTTCCCGTCTCGGTGGGCCACGGGGCTGTACCAAGGGCCTCGTCAGGGGATAAGCAGGAGACTATAACCCCACCCCCCCATGCGCTGCGAGAGGAGTTATGGGAGATTTTAGAAGATGTCTGTGGCTCCTGCAACAAGGTACAGCTTGCTCTCCAGCGATGGGGGGACTTTCATGAAATCTTCTGGGCCGTGAGGGCCCTCATGGGGGAGGGTAAAAGGACTGGGAAGCAAGACACTGCGTCCTACTGGCGGGTCCGCATCTTCCGTGACTCCTTACTCACTTACGGGGTAGGTCACGGACTGTTGTGCAGCCCGTCGGGAGCCGTGAGTGTTCCTGCTGGCAAGGATCCCCCCACAGCCGTCATCATGGCACCTCTCACCATCGCAACATTGAACACCCGGGGCTGTAGGATGGGTCTCCGCAGGTCCCAGGTGCTCTCCTTCCTTCGGGAGGGGGGGCACTCTGTGGTTTTCCTACAGGAGACCCATACAGATCCGACCACCGAAGACAGCTGGCGGCTGGATTGGGGGGACAGGGTCTACTTTAGTCATCTCACAGTTTGTACGGCTGGAGTGGTGACCCTGTTCTCCCCCGACCTACGGCCTGAGGTGCTGGGGGTCGCCGAGGCTGTGCCGGGCCGCCTGCTGCACCTCCGGGTCCGTATGGAGGGGCTTGTGGTCAACCTCGTTAACATCTATGCCCTGAAATTGGGCTCGGAGCGGCTGCAATTCTATCAACAGGCGTCCATCTTCCTCGGCACCTTGGATCCTCATGAGTCCCTGGTCCTGGGTGGGGACTTTAACACCACCCTCGAGGAACGGGACCGCTCGGGGACCAAGCAGTGCCCGGCTGCAGCGGACGTCCTCCAGGAGATAGTCGAACACTACTCCCTGGTGGACGTCTGACGCGACCACCATCCGGATGACATTTCCACGTTCACCTTTGTCTGGGTGGAGGCCCATCGATCGCGCCACACCCGGTTGGACCACATTTATTTATCACGTTTCCACCTTTCATGAGCCCACTCCTCCAGCATCCGGCCGGCCCCATTTTCTGACCATCATTTAGCCACCGTGACGGCCTCCCTCTGCATGGAGAGGCCAGGGCCGGCCTATTGGCATTTTAACAACAGCCTATTGGAGGATGTGGGCTTCGTGACGTCCTTCCGGGAGTTCTGGCTGGCCTGGCGAGGGCAGCGGCGTGCCTTTCCCTCTGTGCGGTGGTGGTGGGACCTGGGGAAGGTGCGCGCCCGGCTCTTTTGCCGTGACTACACCCGGGGTGCCAGCCAACGGAGGGATGCGGCGATAGTGCAGTTGGAACGGGAGGTCTTAAAGCTGGAGAGGCGTCTGTCCACCAGCTCCGAGAATCCGCCCCTCTGTGGAGCGTGCCGGGAGAAGTGGGAGGAGCTCTGGGCCCTCGAGGACCCTCGAGTCTGGGGTGCCTTTGTTCGATCCCACATCCGCCTCCTTCGGGAGGTGGATCGCGGCTCCCGCTTCTTCTATGCCCTGGAGAAAAGGAGGGGGGCCAAGAAACAAGTCACCTGCCTTCTGGCAGAAGACAGCACCCCCCTCACGGATCTGGTGGAGATGTGCGGGAGGGCGGAGCCTTCTACGCAACCCTTTTCTCCCCGGATCCGACTGATCCTAACGCTTGCAGAGTGCTCTGGGAGGAGCTCCCTACGGTCAGCGTGGGCGACCAAGACCGGCTAGAGTTGCCTCTCACTCTGGCCGAGTTCTTAGAAGCCCTCCGTCGCATGCCCACCAATAAATCTCCGGGCATGGACGGGCTGACCGGTGGAGTTCTACTGTGTGTTCTGGGACGTCCTCGGCCCAGACCTAGTCACCGTCTGGGCTGAGTCTTTGCAGAGCGGGGTCCTCCCTCTTTCATGCAGGTGAGCCGTGCTTGCCTTATTGCCGAAGAAGGGGGACCTCTGTGATTTACGATATTGGCATCCCATCTCACTCCTCAGCACGGACCCTAGCTGCAATGAGATTGCTTTTGCCACGACTTTGTAGTTCGTGCTGGTGGATGAGGTCCACCCCGACCAGACCTACACCGTCCCGGGCCGCAGCATTTTTGGCAACATATATCTGGTCCGGGACATTTTGGAACTCGAGTGTAGGGATGGTCTGTCTTTTGCCCTCCTTTCCTTGGAACAGGAGAAGGCGTTCGACAGGGTGGATCACGGCTATCTCCTGAGCACTCTGTAAGTGTTCGGCTTTGGACCCCAGTTTGTGGGTTTTCTCCGGGCACTGTACACCTCCGCAAAGTGTCTGGTCAGGCTCAACTGGACCCTGACCAAACTAGTCAGCTTTGGGCGAGGAGTACAACAGGGGTGCCCCCTCTCGGGCCAGCTGTATGCTCTGGTGATCAAGCCCTTCCTCTGTCTCCTCCGAAGGAGGTTGGTAGGGTTGGTGCTGCGGGAGCCGGAGCTGCGGCTGGTCCTGTCGGCATACGTTGATGACGTGCTCCTTGTGGTCCAGGACCCAAGCGACTTGGCACAAGTGGAGGCTTGCCAGGTCATCTATTCGGCAGCCTCCTCCACCCGGGTCAACTGGGTCAAGAGCTCTGACCTGGTGGTCGAGGACTGGTGGCAGGTGAGCTCCCTCCGGGGAGCTCCCTCCCACCCGCGCTTCAGGCCATCCGGTGGAGCGCGGATCCACTGCTCTATCTCGGCATTTACCTTTCTGCTACGCATCCGTCTCTGCCGGAGAACTCGCACGGTTTAAAGAGCGAGGTGATAGAGCGGCTCCGGAAATAGACAGGACTACTCCGGTGCCTCTCCGTTCGAGGGAGGGCACTGGTGCTTAATCAACTAGTCCTGTCCATGCTCTGGTACCAGCTCAACACCCTGGTCCTGGCCCCGAGTTTCCTGGCCAACCTCCAGACATTGATTCTGGAGTTCTTCTGGTCAGGACTGTACTGGGTCTCTGCAGGGCTTCTCCATCTACCCCTGGAGGAGGGAGAGCAGGGGCTGAAATGTCTGCACACTCAGGTCCATGTCTTCCGCCTCCAGGCCCTGCAGAGGCTCCTTTATGGTGCAGGTAGTCCGGTGTGGAGTATACTGGCGCACGCCTTCATGTGCCGTTTCCGAGGGCTCCGATACGACCGGCAGCTCCTTTATCTCCATCCGAGAGGTCTTCTGCCAGACCTCTGTGGGCTGCCAGTCTTCTACCAGGACCTCCTCCGGACCTGGAAACTGTTCACAGCGACCAGGTCCATTCCGGCCTCCATGGTGGCAGATCTCCTCGCAGAGCCTCTGCTACACAACCCCCAGCTCCGTGTGCAGGTGGCGGAGTCCCCCTTGGTGCGCCAGAGGTTGGTCCTGGCAGAAGTCACCAGAGTCGGAGACCTCCTGGACTACGACCGGGGAGACTGGCTGGATCCCCTGATGCTCGCTCAGCGCATGGGGCTCTCCAGACTTCGTACTCCCCTGCGCGTACTTCAGGAGGTGAGGGCCACTTTGCTGCCCGCTGCTTGGGTTTACCTCGACCGGGTCCTAAGGGAGGGCATGCCCCGCCCATCCTCCACGCCAGGCCCTCCAGACCTTTTCATCGGGCCCCTGCCCCGTGGACTCGACTGACCCCCCCCCCCCCGCCCCTTCACCGTGTACCGGCTACACACACTGCAGCTGGTCCATTTCCAGACCGCTCCAAAGAAACATCTATACACGCTCATGCTCCACACTCTTCACGTCTCACCCTCATGTCCCACCCCGACAAAAGGTGGTGGGACCTTCTGCCACCTCTAGAGGGTGCAGAGCCCGGTGGGCCAGCCTATATTCCACCTTGGTTCTGAGGCCCACCGGGGATATCAGTTGGTGGCTCCTTCACGGGGCCGTGAGCATGGGCGTGTACTTGGGGTGGTTCACCCTAATCCCGGACACCTGCCCCTTTTGCGGCGTGAGGGAAACCCTGGCGCACGTCTACCTGGAGTGTACCAGGCTGCAGCCCCTGTTCCGGCTCCTCATGAATATTTTGTTAAGATTTTGGTTGCACTTTTCCCCTCACCTCCTTATCTATGCACTCCCTGTCTGTGGCCCCACTAAGTCACGGGACCTCCTGGTCAACCTCCTCCTGGCCCTGGCTAAAGTGACCATCTATAAAACCAGGGTGAGGAGGTTGGCTGATGGAGTCTCCTGTGACTGTGGGGCCTATTTCCAATCCTCCGTCCGTTCATGCCTCTGGGCAGAGTTCCTCTGGGCGGCGTCCACTGACTTCCTTCACGCCTTCGAAGAGCAGTGGGCGCTGTCTGGGGTTCTCTGCTTGGTGTCCCCGTCCGGTTCCCTTCGTTTGACCCTTTGACCGCACTCCTGTCCCTGTTGTTGATTAGTTGTCCCCCGTAATTATTTGGTTTTCCAGGTCCTGTGGACCCTCCTCTTAGGCTGGGAGGGGAATCCTTTAGCAGTGGGCGGGCTTTGCCCGCCCACTTCCTGGACCCCAATAAGATTACTCCTCCTATAGCCATCTGTCCTGACCCTGTCACACTAAAAAATGTAAAAGGAAACTTAGTTTCATAGCATCCTGTCTGGCAAGAACTCATTTATCAATAGCTGGGATATGAAATCCTCACTTCTGTATTGTTTTGTCATTATAGTTCCCACTTTGCTATTGTTTGTCTGTATAATCTCTGTCTGGTTCTGTGATTGTTCCTGTCTGCTGTATAATTAATTTTGCCGGGTGTAAACTAATTAAGGTGGTGGGATATAATTGGTTATATAATCATGTTACAATATGTTAGGATTGGTTAGTTAAATTTCAGGAAAATGATTGGTTAAGGTATAGCTAAGCAGAACTCAAGTTTTACTATATAGTCTGCAGTCAATCAGGAAGTGGGTGGGGGGGGGAAATGGGAACAGGGGTGGAGAAATTGGAATCATGTTTGGCTAAAGGGGGAAATGGGAACAGGGAATGGGGATGGGGAAATTGGAATCATGTTTGGCTAAAGACAGGAATGGGAACAGGAACTCAGGTGTAAGGCTCTGGTGTCAGAGCTGGGAAGGGGGACACTAAGGAAGAAAACTGGAATCATGCTTACTAGATGTTCACCCCAATACACATTGAATTGTTTGCACCTTTGGACTTCAGGTATTGTTGTTCTCTGTTCATGCGAGAAGGACCAGGGAAGTAAGTGGGTGAAGGAATAAGCCCCCAACAAGCTATACTAGTATAGGTTTCTCAGCAAAAGTTTTAAATGTAGGTGGGATGAGGTGTGTTCCTCACACTCACTCTAAAGGGGTTAATGTAGGCCAGAAGGGCCAATTAACCTATTGGGTTGGAAGTTAGGAAAATTAAGGCTGAGAGGAAAGCCCTAATTAGGGGAAGCTCACCTGTGTAGGAGAAGGTAGGGCTTCTATAAAGCTAGGGATCTGCTAGCAGAGAGGAGACTGCAGGGAAGTAGTCTGCAGTCACTCTCCAGGGGAAGGGAGATGTGTTTAGGGCTATAGCAATTAATCTGTAGCCTCCTTAGGGGCCTCTGGAGCCATATGGGGCTTGTGTGCGCAGAGGCAGATCTTGTCAGTGGAGGTGGCTGTGGCATGTAGTAGCTGGGGTGCTCCCCTGTTCCCACCTAGCCAGGGCACAGGGAGCTAGGACTCCGCGGGTGGCTAGTAGGTTCCCAACCCACCTCCCAAGATAGGCTCTCACTGAAGGGCCACAGAAGGCAGGAACAGAGTTAGCGCTTGAATGTGTATATGTATTTGTTTTTCCTAGAGTTTAGTATCTCAGGAAAAACTGTCAGAGCAGCAAGAGTTGGTAGCTGTACTTTGAGGCCACCAAAAAATGTGTTGTGAGAAACCTGTAAGAGCAAGATAACTTCTGGTGGCGGGGAGGAAGTTCTGGAGAAAGGACTTAAGGAATCTTGTGTGGTCCTGCTGGTTGAAGGAAGCAGGCTGGTAAGCCTTATGAAAATTTATCTGGAACTATGGGCTGAGACAGCTGTACCTCATCTTAATTTAAGACCCAACGGAGGAGGCTTTATGAAGACTTCAGGGAACAGAGGTCAAATTTGCCCAAGCAGAGAGGCTGGGAAAGGACTGCGTTTATCCCTATGAAAGGGGGTTGGGAACAAACTGTTTTTAATTTGAGTTAATAAAACCGGAGGGTTTCTTGCATGATCCTGGCCTCCTGTGTATGCTTCAAAACACTTCTGGGAGAACAGATGCTATGGGTTAGGCAATGCTGCTGCCTAGGAGGGGGCACTGCAGCATAGATCAGGCCCCAGAAAAACACCCATGTCCTTGAACACTTGAACACTTTGAAAGGTTTTCAAACTTTCCTGACTACTATACCCCTTTCAGGAGTCTGAAGTGAGAGCCCTGCCTCCCAGGACTGAAGCATGTAACTTAGCTTCATGAGGCTTCCTCGCAATTGCCTTGCTTGCCATGCCTTAATGCCAGCCTTGCACTTGCAACCCCCTAAACCTGTCCTGTGACCCCCTGGGGGTTGTGACACCCTGGTTGAGAACTGCTGCTCTAGATGAGTTGACATAGCCCCACGAGGTCTGTGTGCCCCTCATTGAGAACCACTGCTCTAACACAGCGTTTCTCACCTTTTGATACCAGAGACTGACTTGTTGCCTTTGTAAAGTGTGTTAGGAGATCTCTGGGACCAGCACTGGTCCATGGACCAGTCACTGAGAAACACTGCAAAACATGCCATAAGACAAGTACATAAACACAAGTCAGCACCCACTGTACCCCCCCAGGCTCACTGTTCCTCTAATCACAACCCTACCCCCCACATAAAAGTCTTCTAGGGGAGCCTAGCTGATTTTTTTTTTTTGAGGGGCATGTGGAAAAGGTGAACAGTTCATTGTGTTCACAAATCCTGGCTCCAAAAGGTTTTGCCTACCAAGAGCCATTAAAATTGAGTATGTACCTACCAGGAGACAGACAGGGCTTCATTGCAAGTGAAGAGATGAAAATTGGTGTCAGAGATCAGTGTCTTTATAGCCTCTTAGTTATTATTTTCAGCATAATTATTTCAGCATTTTTTCACAGACCAAGTGAAATAAAACCTGCTTGGAGTCTGGCAGAGGCCTGGAGTGCTCACTGTAGAGAAAAACAGTAGAGAAAGTGGAGGGTCTGCTCTGAAGCAGTGTCCTAAGCCATACCCCTCCAGTTTGAGAATCCAGGGTACACCCCTCCAGCAGTGCTGTTCAAGGCATTCACCCCCTTGTGGGGGGGCCAGTTAAAGTCATCAAAACAAAGTCTGCTTCTATAACCAACAAAAAGCAGGAAACCAAAGAAAAAACAGCAAAAAAAACCAACAAAAAAACAAAACAAAACAAAAAAAACAAAAACCCTCTCTTGTCACTTTCCAAGTCAGCAACCCCTGGGACCAGGGAGTTCTGAATAACAATCCTATGCAAAGTAGGGAGCCTCATCCTCCCTTTTAAGGACCCACCCATCTCTAAACTTAACAAGCTTACAGACACACTGGGTTGAGGCTGATTGTGCCCAGAGGAGCTTTTTAACCCTTTCCTGTCTGGGGTGGAGAGCTGCCCCATGAGGAGCAGAAACGCAGCTCTCTTCTGTTACAAAGTTTACTCCTAAACCACCAGGAAAGAATCTGGGTATTGTTTAACAAGGTGTATCTGCCTCCTCCAGCATGCGCCCATCATAGTAGTATTTGCATTACTATCCTCACTGAAACCATCACTCCCACACATTGTTGCTCACTTGGTAGATTCAGGTGGATTTGATGGGATGTGAGAGTGCAGTTTATACTTTCTTGAAATTGCAGCATCTTTTCCCTTGTTTTGTTTTTACTCCATAGGGGATGGCTGGGGCCAGCACTCACGCTCTGATGCATGCTCTCTCTAATTCTTAGTAGTATAACAAGCTATGGAAGTGTTGCCAAAATGTAAGGAAGAGGCAGATCCTCAGGTATCTGTCAGAGGTAGATCATGCAATTTGCCCTGGGGGATTCAGAGTGTCTTTGAGGTTTCATTCTGTTTCCATACATAGCACAATGCCATCTCTACCATCTCGCTCCTTTCTCCCATCAAAAAGGTTTCTTTTCCTCATCCTCCTTGGTCAATCTTTATAATCTGAGGACATATCTTTCTCACAGCCCCGTGTATTTTGGACACTGAAACAAAGTGTCTGTCTGCTACAATTTCTCCTCTGTCCCTTTGGATGCACAATTGGTTCTCCCTTGCTCTATGCTTTGTCTCCCAATTTTATATCTCTACTTTGTGGTCCCCGAGTCTGTATTTGAGAAAAGTCTGCCTTAATTTTGCACAAATCACTGTGCTGAGATATCTGCTGGAATGACAGTTCTGCACAGAGTTCTGTAGCTGTCTAACTTGTTACTTATGGTCTGTTCTTCCTGATGACTCATATTGGTTTTTTAGGTGTGAGTCTAGTGTCTTGACCATCATTCAGTTTGGGGTGAAATTGTTTGCTCCATCAATCAGGAGGTTAGTACTGCTGAGGCCTGGAAGGGGTGCTCGATAGCACTGGGTTTTGTTTTGGATTAATTTTGCTCCTCTAAAGTTTTGCAGTGAACAAGGTGGGCATATGCTACTTAGGCTGAAATGTCCTTGGAAGTCTAGTATTCTTTTATGCATGTTGATGAAGAGGGTGTCAAAGTCAGATTCAAGACTCACAAAATTTGTCAGACCACTCTGTTTATTAGCAAAGTGCTTTGCCAATGCACCCAGATATGTGAGCCTCCAGCAAAAGCTCAAGCTAACTTATTTAAACAGATAAGGGAAAGCCAATTTAACATAAGAGACAAAAGGAAGCAGAAACTGACAAATATACATACATATCTTATTTGCATACTAACGTTTACCAAACTCAGTAGGAGCTCTAAGTTAATTAGTTTGAGGACCCACTGTCTCACACTCCTTAATGTTTCTCTTCTTGACAACTATATTTCAACAAACCCTTCAAGCAGCATTTCTTTAATGAATTATAATTTCAATATAATTCATTCTACTTTCACAAGGGTGAAGTGCCTTAGTTCTGCTCTACAGCTGTTGTTTCCTGTTTCCGTTTCTTGTATCCTGTTGTAGCTGTTTGCAAACTAAGATGTAGGGATTTGTCATCACTGATACAGTAGGCTGTGGAAGTAACACTTGACTTTACTCCCATAGAGTGGAATGGGTAGGCTTATGCTGTCAAATAGTTTTAGTTGTAGTTTCATGACAGGTTTGTACCTATTTAGTGGTTTTCTCATTATAGCGTGGACAGCCCACAGAGCTATATCTTGTAATGCTTCTCTAGCCAGAGTACAGGTACACACAGAGACTCTGTCTCCCACACACTGTCTCACTCAAGAGTCTGTCACCACTTCAGTGAAATGAAACACCTATGGCTGGCCCATGTCAGCTGACTCTGGCTCATGGGTGTCACACACACACTCCTCACTTTCTTCCTCATTCAACTTCCCATTCATTTCCTTTTTAGCTTCTCTGCTGCTGGTTGGACTCTCCCTCGCTGGAGAGTGGCTGAGAAGGGGGCTGGCTGTATTCTCTCCCCTCCCTGCATTCTGAGCAACTTTCCAGGTCTTTATCCAAACAAAGCCTCCAGGTGGGTGCCAGCTGCTGAGCAAATTTGTGGCTGTGATCTTCTTGTTTGGCTTTCTGCCCAGGTAAAGGGAGGGAGGTGAGCCACAACAATCCACCCCACCTTAGCCTTAGGCACATTCTCACTGCATATAGAAACTAGGTGCAGTCAGAGCTTTTCCCGGGCTGCTTCGTACAGGCTTTAGCGGTAGACAGTCAGGGTTTGGGAGGGAGCTCAACAGCAAGCTGGGCTCCACACAGCAAGGATTTTTAGCTGCTCATGAGCTTGCAGTTATACCAACCATTACTAAACACCCCTCCCAAATCAAACAGAGTATAGGGCAGTGGGGATGCTTTATAGTTAGGGGGTATGGAGAAGTCACACTTGCAATCCCTGCAAGTTTTATTTAATGTACAGAACATATAGTTTGTAACTATAAACATCAGGGAGGGGGTGGGTAATTGAAGAATTCCATGGTGGCACCCTAATGTAATGGTTCACAGAAGGCTCCACCCTGCAAAGAGAAGAGTGACAATCACAGAGACAAAGACCATGTTTAAGCTAACTACATTTATTTCATGCCATTTTGCTGATCATACATTGGTAAATGCCTACTCACCCTGTTCACAATGCAGCCACTTTGAAGCAGCTGGGACAACATTACTAGGCTAATGTAAACTGGTTCAAGGACCCTAATGCTGTTTTTTACAGCAAAAGGTGTCTGACCCAGAAATATCTAGTCTAAAGGCCCCAGTTCCCTATCTGCTTAGGATACACACTGGAGAAATGGCATGGGATCGCAACATCACATATAGGCTAAAACTAGATCTGTAGCTTTCCCAGTCCACCCTGGAGGGCTGAAAATGTTGGCTCTTTCACAGAGGGAGTCCCCCCCACACCCCAATTGTTTGTCAGGAGTTTGAATTAAACTTTTGTTCTGTATTTGTACAACACCTATAAAGGGGCCTGGTCCATGAGTGGGGCTTCTAGGCACTATGGTATTGCAAATAAATACATGAATTAAATTAATTATTATTAATGTCACAGTATGGAGAAAAAGGAAGAAGAAAGCCAAGGAAAGTGTGGGCCCCTTAATGAATGAGGGAGGCAACCTAGTGACAGAGGATGTGGAAAAAGCTAATGTACTCAATGCTTTTTTTGCATCTGTCTTCACTAACAAGGTCAGCTCCCAGACTGCTGCGCTGGGCGTCACAGCATGGGGAGTAGGTGGCCAGCCCTCTGTGGAGAAAGAGGTGGTTAGGGACTATTTAGAAAAGCTGGACGTGCACAAGTCCATGGGGCCGGACGAGTTGCATCCGAGAGTGCTAAAGGAATTGGCGGCTGTGATTGCAGAGCCATTGGCCATTATCTTTGAAAACTCGTGGCGAACAGGGGAAGTCCCGGATGACTGGAAAAAGGCTAATATAGTGCCAATCTTTAAAAAAGGGAAGAAGGAGGATCCTGAAAACTACAGGTCAGTCAGCCTCACCTCAGTCCCCGGAAAAATCATGGAGCAGGTCCTCAAAGAATCAATCCTGAAGCACTTACATGAGAGGACAGTGATCAGGAACAGTCAGCATGGATTCACCAAGGGAAGGTCATGCCTGACTAATCTAATCGCCTTCTATGATGAGATTACTGGTTCTGTGGATGAAGGGAAAGCAGTGGATGTATTGTTTCTTGACTTTAGCAAAGCTTTTGACACGGTCTCCCACAGTATTCTTGTCAGCAAGTTAAAGAAGTATGGGCTGGATGAATGCACTATAAGGTGGGTAGAAAGTTGGCTAGATTGTCGGGCTCAACGGGTAGTGATCAATGGCTCCATGTCTAGTTGGCAGCCGGTGTCAAGTGGAGTGCCCCAGGGGTCGGTCCTAAGGCCGGTTTTGTTCAATATCTTCATAAACGATCTGGAGGATGGTGTGGATTGCACTCTCAGCAAATTTGCGGATGATACTAAACTGGGAGGAGTGGTAGATACGCTGGAGGGCAGGGATAGGATACAGAGGGACCTAGACAAATTGGAGGATTGGGCCAAAAGAAATCTGATGAGGTTCAATAAGGATAAGTGCAGGGAGATACCAAGGAGAGATTCTGATCTCAATTCCTTTGTGTAAACTTGGAATAACTTGATTGCCTTCCATGGAGTTACTCTAGATTTATACCACTGTGACTGAAAGCAGAATCTGACCTAAACATTTTTAAATAGCATGTCCCTTCCTCTCTCAACTAAGGACATGAAAGTTACAGCTCAGATTTTAGCCTGGTAAGACATCCTTTTCCCACGCATTCTTCAGTGTGTCCTCCAGCAAAAACTCAAAAGTCAAACCCTAATGTAAAATCAAACAAATAAAACCCCCCCAAAAGACACTTCCCAAACTTTGGACACCCCTTTCCATGTTTTCATTGTGCATCAAGCAGTGAAGGGTGAGCACAAATTCTGACTTTTTGCGTATCACCTTTTCCATGGAGTAATTCCTATGTGAGGCTTGGTGACCCAACTTCTAATTGGATGATTAGATTTATTCGCAGAATAGATACCATATTTCTGTACTCTTTAATTTGCCATATATATATATATATATATATATATATATCCTACCTTCAACTACAAGGTCTTGTTTATGCTAGAGCTTGTAACCAAGTTTGAAACTGTTTTCAAACACATCTACAGCCAGGTTTCAACAAGTTATCATTCATGCCTGATATGGGCACCAATTCAGCAAAGAATTTAAGCACATGCATAACTTTATGTACAATTTTAATTCCCACTGACAATTTCTGCTGGGTTGCTGCTTGCAGGGGTTCTCAAACACTGGGTCCTTCCTCCAGCTGGGTGGGGGCTGAGTTATACCTCCTGCAGAATAAGCCCCAGTCCCCCTAAAGAATTCAAAGCTTTTAAGGTCGGAAAGGACCATTAGGCTCATCTTACTCTGACCCCTGCACAACACAGGCCAGAGAATTTTACCCAGTAATTTCTCCATCAAGCTCACACAGGAGCCAGCGGTGGAGTCACACAGGGGCCGGCCACGAGGGGCCCCAGACAGGGACAGACCAGAGGTCCAGGCACAGCACTACACAGGGCTCTACGCGACTGTCCTGCATCGAACCCACCCATCCCGTCACTGGCTAGAGCCCACCCCCAGACCGGCTCTTCTATCCTGTCATTGGCCAGCGCCTACCTTTAGATCCCGCCCACCCCCGAGGCTCTGTCCTGCGATTGGATAGCTCATGCTCTTCCCTTCGCCGTCTGTGGTTCTATGCCGGGAAATTGGTCAGCTCGTCCCCTGGGCCTCGCCTGGCCTGGATTTTTTTGCCCTGTGATAGGATATGGCCTTTCGATGGCCCGGCCCTCTTCCCTGCTTCCCGCCCCCCCTTACTACACGGTCTTGTCCTTGGGCCGTGCTCCCTTTGGCCACGCCCCCTCTCCCTCGGCCCCTTGTCTCACGCAAGCGCAGATGTATTTGAGCGCTGGCCCCGCCCCCGGGTGACGCGAACACGTGTGATTGGCAGTCAGGTCGGGCTGGGCTTTCGCGGCCCGGGGAGTGGGGGGGTGGTGGGAGACCCCAAGCGGCCGGACGAAGGCGGCAGGATGGAGCGGCCGGAGCAGGGCCTTGGGGAGCCGGGCTCCCACTCCCGCGCCAACGGCTGCAGCCTGATGGGACATGGGGCGCTGCGGAACGGATACGTGCGGGGCCTGCTCGAGGCCGAGACCCAGGTGTGGGGCCGCGGAAGCCGGGCGCGGAGGGGCTGCTGGGCCGGGGCTCCACGGCGGGCGCGGGCGCCTTAGCTCGGCCGCCCGAGGGGAGGCGTGGAGCTGGGGCCGGTCCCTGCCTGGGGTGGCCAGGGGCCAGCGTGCGGCGCGGAGCCTGGCCCGGCTTGGGGCTCCCTGCGCCGTAATCAGGCGAACGGGACGCGCCCCTCCCGGCTTGGCCGCCCGCCCGCGGGCTCCACAGCGAGCGCTGCCGCTCGGACCCGCCGGGCGCTGGCTGGCCGCCTGGCTCCGTGGGGACCGCGCGGGGCGGCAGGACAGCCCTGCTCCTTGGCCTGAGCGGGACTCGGCCTTGCGGAGATTCCGGGGCCCGGTGTGGAGGCGCAGATGGGACGTGGCCTGAGGCGCTGGGTGCCCCGCGGGCCCTGGTACGAGCGGAGGGGCTTCCAGCCTCCTAGGCTCCGGGGCAGGGAGGGCCGCACGGGTCCTCACTGCGGCTCCGGGGAGCCACCTGGTTCTCCTGTCACGCTCACGTTGGCCATGTGCCTGAGGCTGCCCAGCCCTGACAGCGGGAGCTAGGTGAGCTGCAGGCTATCTGCTTTCCTAGGGCTGGCTGGGGAGGAGAGAGCTGGCAGAGCCTCAGAACGGCCCACCTGGTCAGACCAATGGTCCATCTAGCCCAGTGTCCTGCCCTAACAGGGTGGCCAGGGGCAGGTGCTTCAAAGGGAATCAACAAAACAGGGCTATTACCAGGTGATCCATCCCCTGCCCTCCAGTCCCAGCTTCAGGCAGTCAGAGGTTTAAAGACAGCCAGAGTCCTTCATGGGGTTGTGTCCCTGACCATCTTGGCTAAAAGCCATCGTGGGGACTATTCTCTAGGAATTTACCTAATTCTTTTTTTGAACCCAGTTGTACTTTTGGCCTTCACACCATCCCCTGGCAATGAGTTATGGAAGTTGACTGTGCTTTGTGTGAAGAAGTACTTCCTTTTCTTTGTTTTAAAACTGCTGCTTATTAATTTAATTGCGTGGTCCCTAGCTTATGTGTTACACTTCCTTACTCACTTTCTCCACACCATTCTTGATTTTATAGACCTCTGTCATGCCCTCCCTTAGTTGTTTTTTCTAAGCTGAACAGTCCCTAATCACTTTTGTTTCCCTTCTCTGTACTTTTCCCAATTCAAATATATATTTCTTTAAGATGGTGGGACCAGAATTGCACTCAGTATTCAAGGTGTGGATGTACTATGGATTTATATAGTGGCATTATATTTTCTCTTAGTTTCTATCCCTTTCCTAATAATTCCTAACACTTTGTTAGCTTTTTTTGACCGCTGATGCACATTGAGCAGATGTTTTCACAGAACTATCCATGATGATTCCAAGATCTTTCTTGAGTGGTTACAGCTAATTTATACTGTACCACATAATTTTGTATGTATAGTTGGGATTATGCTTTTCAATAGACATTACTTTGCATTTATCAACACTGAATTTCATCTGCCATTTTCTTGCTCAATCACCCAGTTGTGAGATCCCTTTGAACTCTTCACAGTCTGCTTTGGAGTAATTTTGTATCATCTGCAAACTTTGCCATCTCACTTTTTACTCCTATTTCTTGCTCATTTATGAATCTGTTGAACGTCACTAGTCCCAGTACAAATCCTTGAGGGACCTTACTGTCTACATCTCTCCAATGTGAAAACTGACCGTTTATTTCTGAGCTTTGTTTCCTATCTTTTAATTAGTTACCAATCCATAAGAGGGAAGATACTCTCATCCCATGACTGCCTGTTTTGCTTAGGAGTGTTTGGTGGGGGATCTTGTCAAAGGCTTTCTGAAAATCCAGATACACTGTATCCACTAGATCACCTGTGTCCAAGTTTGTTGAACCCCTCAAAGAATTGTGATGGATTGGTGCGGTCTGATTTCTTTTTTTTAAAAGCTCTGTTGACTCTTTCCCCAACATATCATGTTCATCTATGTGTCTGATAATTTTGTGCTTTACTCTAGTTTCAACCAACTTGCCTGGTACTGAAGTTAGGTTTACTGGCCTGCAGTTGCCAGGATTGCCTCTGGAGCCTTTTTAAAAATCAGCATTACATTATCTACTCTCCAGTCATCTGGTACTGAGGCTGATTTAGGTGATAGGTTACATACCAGTTAGCTGTTCTGTGTCATATTTGAGTTCCTTCAGGGCTCTTGGGTGAATGCCATCTGGTTCTGGTGACTTATTAATGTTAATTTATCAATTTCCCCCAAATCTCCTCTATTTAGATCTCAGTGTGGGACAGTTCCTCAGATTTGTCATCTAAAAATAAAGGCTCACAAGTGGGAATCTTCCTCTGCAGTGAAGAGCGAAGCAAAGAATTCATTTAGCTTCTCCCCAATGGCCTTGTCTTCCTTGAGTGTGCCTTTAGCACTTTGATTGTCCAGTGACCCCACTGATTGTTTGGCATGCTTCCTGCTTTGGTGTACATAAAAAAATATATATATTCTTTTGCGAGTTGATCTTCAAATTATTTTTTGGTCTGCCTAATTATACTTATACACTTGTCACAATTTATGTTCGTTTCTGTTTTCTTCAGTAGGATTTGACTTCCAGTTTTTAAAAGATATGTTTTTTGTCTCTAACAGTCTCTTCTACTCTGTTTAGCCATGGTGGCATTATTTTGGTCCTTGTGCTGTTCTTTTTTAATTTGAAGTGTATGTATAGTTTGAGCCTCTATTATGGTGGTTTTTAAAAAGTTTCTGTTCAGCTTGCAAGCATTTCGCTCTTGTGACTGTTCCTTTTAATGTCTGTATAATTAGCAGCCTCGTTTTTGTATAGTTCCCCTTTTTGAAGTTAAATGCTAGAGTGGTGGGTTTCTTTGGTATTTTTTCCCTACAAGGATGTAGTTAAATTTCGTTAAAAGAAAAGTACTTGTGGCACCTTAGAGACTAACAAATTTATTTGAGCATAAGCTTTCGTGAGCTACAGCTCACTTCATCGGGTGCATGAGCTGTAGCTCACGAAAGCTTATGCTCAAATAAATTTGTTAGTCTCTAAGGTGCCACAAGTACTCCTTTTCTTTTTGCGGATACAGACTAACACGGCTGCTACTCTGAAATTTAGTTAAAAGAAGCTTAACTGGATGTGTCTAAGATGATGGGGTGTGGGAAGATTTTTTTGGGGTGCACTGAGGATGATTTCTGTCCTTGTTACTGAAGAAGTCTGTCTACTTTGTGTCCTAGGGGTTTCTGTTTTGGGAGAATAGGTGCGTGGGGTTTTTTTTTTTAAATCCCCATTTGCTGCTGGCATCTTTGATGGCATTAGCATTTAAAAGTGTATCTTTCCATCTGTCTCTGGCTAGATGATTGTGGCTGTTTCTCTCAGGTCTTCTAGACCTTACTACTCTGCTTTTGTGACCTTCAGACTGGGTTAATGCAGTACACTTTGCAAGGAGCTACAGTTGAAAATCACTCAAAATTTTCCAGTGGTGCAGCATACAGGCAGGTTGGCAAGCTGACAGCTGAAAGGAACATATTACACCATCTTTTTGGTCATCTGTACTTGCTTCAGGGGGCTATTCAAGGCACTGACTTTGATCTCTAAGGTCTGATGACTTGGGTCTCGGCTATTAGTGTGATGCTTCTATTGCTGTATGCTGCAGTGACAGTTGAGCTCTGGAGCGAAGTCTGCAGATCAAAGTGTTGGGTTTGGATGGATATTCTCAGTGAAGGGCCCTAGATTCTGGAATGTACTTCTGCATTGATCTGTCAGAGCTGGAATTTGTTGATCTTTCAGGTGTACAGTAAAACCAACCTGTTCTTCCTGTGTTTAGGTGGCTGGATGTGGAATTGGATGTATCTTATTAATTAAAACAGAAAAATCAGAACTAGTAAATATCACATGTAACTGTTCAGCTGTTGGGCCAACTCCTGCTCCTTATTTACTTAGTCTGGCTTTAGATCAGTGAGATGGAAAGGAAAAGCTGTGTATTCCTTAATATATTCCCTGTGCTGTCTGCTTGCTTAATTATATGGACCTAAAAGTGCTACCTAGCTCGTACCACCCACTTAGCCTGGGTTATTCAGTAAAATCAGTGTTTCTGTGGGGTGCCCTCTATGCAGGGCCTTTTGGCAGTCTTTAAAACAAACTACATGCTCAGTATTTGACTGGAATGAAATTTTCAATTTTTGGGAACTTTTAACTTTAGTGAAAACTTCAAACTAGTATATAACTGTGCTTGGAGTTTTGATGCTTAATGTGACAGGATAAGTAGACAGAGAATTGGACTAATATATGATAAGAATAAAAGGAGAGCTGTTTGTTTTTTTTCCCTAGCCAGTTTGAGATTGCTGTTGTCTACGTTGAAGAAATCAGAGGATAGACCAGGGTGCTTTGTGTAACAGATCTGACACTTTTTGCCATCTGGTAATAGGGTTGCCAACTTTATACTCGCACAAAACTGAACACCTTTACCCCTCCCCTTCTCTGAGGCCCAGGCCCCGCCCCCGCTCACTCACTCATTTTCACCGGGCTGGCTCAGGGGGTTGGGGTGGGGCTGGGGATGAGGGGCTTGGGGTGGGACAGAGGGTTAATGTGTGTGGGGGGGTGAGGGCTCTGGCTGGGGGTGCAGGCTCTGGGGTGTAGGAAGGTGCTCTGGGCTGGGGCAGTGGTTGGGGCATGGCGTGTGGGCTCTGGGGTAGGGCCAAGGATGAGGAGTTTGGCTCTGCATGGCTCCTAGAAGCAACAGCATGTCCTCCCTCTGGCTCCTACATGGAGGCACAGCCAGGCAGCTCTACATGCTGCCCCGTCTGCAGGCGCCAATCTTGCAGCTTCCATTGGCCATGGTTCCCGGCCAGTGGGAGCTGGCGCTTAAGGCAGGGGCAGCGCATGGAGCCCCCTTGCTGCCCCTATGCTTAGGTGCTGGACGGGGGACATGCTGCTTCTTCTGGGAGCCACGAAGAGTCAAGGCAGGGAGCCTGCCTTAGTCCTGCTCTGCTGCCAGCTGGACTTTTAACGGCCTGAGCTGCTAGGGTCCCTTTTTCTTCCGGGCGTTCTAAAAGAAAATCAGACAGCTGGCAACCCTGTCTGGTAAGGAAGGAAGGTAATGTACTTCACAGTAATATATTTAGTGAAGGAAATTGGTGATGTTACATTGACAGGTAGCAACCAGGATGAGAACTGTGATTACTTTAGGATAGGAAAGTATTCAGCATCTTTTATCCTAAAACTCTTGTTCAGCTATACACATGGCAACTACTTCATTGCCCAAAATACAGCTGTATCTGGGAAAGTGGGGAGGACGACACTGTAATTATTTAACAATGAACAATGTCCAACAATTTAAAGCAGAAAATAAAGAGTACCTTAGCTAACTGAAGTTGCTGATTTAAAGTGTTTTATTGGTGGAATAGGCTTGGGATTATTGTGCCTTCTCTCGCTCAGAATAAAAAGTAGATGATAGGACAAACTAGATAAAATGGCTAAAAATAGTTCAGTTTCTCTTTGAGGTGTGCCAGCTGTAGAAACTGAAGCACGGTTTGTGTATAGAGGTTTGCCAGAGGATAAAATGTAACCAAAATTTTCAGTACTGGCTACAAATGTGTATGTTTGCGTGAATTAAAAGGAAAATGTAGTTAATGTTTGTGAGGGGGGGGAGGGAATGTGGAGGTAACATGACAATTCATCATGATGATGGCGGGCATTTTGCCTAAATGTAGCTTTCTTGTCCCATACTTCCCTTACCTGTTTTTTTTTTGTCGTTTAGATTATAAATTGTGTTTTAGTAGCACCCCATCTCTGATGTCTTGTGGCCTGTAGATGGTACCTCAGTACAAATAGTAGATATCATGTGAAGTTAAAATGACTGACTACTAATATTTATGATGCTTAATAATCCCATTCAGTCACTTTACTTTTTGACATTTTTTTCAAAGGCTTTTTGGTGATGGGACAGGTTATATTTTTGGCTAGTGCATTTGGAAGGGAATTCATGGCCTGAAGTTAGTGTGATTGGGCAGGGAGAGACATTTCACTTTTAGTTCAGTTAAATAGATTACAGCAGAAGCTGCTGGCCAAGGCATACCCGGAAATTGACTGTGCCGGAGGAAGTAAAAATTTCAGATTTTCATTTCCAAAATGTTTTAATCCGTAAAGAATCTCAATGCAATATCAGAATTGCATAGCTTTCGTTGTGTAAGGGTGACTCTAGACATCTGTTAATAGCAAGACACAAAGAAGCACAGCAGCTGAACAATAAGGCCTTGTGATTCCTTTTGGTGTTTGCCGTCACTGGATACTATGTTGAGACAGGAAAAATGTTCAGTTACTTGGTATAATCAGTTTATGCATGATGACCACTGAAATTATTACAGGTTGGAATGAAATAATTAGGTGGCTGGGTAATTATAGTTGGAATACTTGACTTATTCAGTGGTGCTCTGTGTTTTTTAAAAAAAATCAGTTGAGTGCTGCCTTGCAAAACTTGCCAACCTAAACACAAAATCTGCGTACTTACTGTTTACCATGACTGGAAAAAGCTCCATAGATCTTAATCACCTTCCACCCCACCCCTCAAAAAAAAAGCAAAACTTTCCTGCCCTGTGTGGTTGGCTGGGCTAGTAGTATTTTGCAAGGCTATAAAATTTCTGAAACCACTGGGATTTAGCTGAATCTCAAACCGTTACTTTTTTCCTAGGCTTTTAATTGAGTTGGTGATGAAGTTTGAAGTTTAAACCTCATAGTATATTGTGCTTTTGCTACTAAAAAATCTTTAAAAAAGAGAAGTGAAGCAGCGGTGAATTTTATTTTTATTTTCAAGAAAAAGCTTTCGTTTTGTGGTAAGGAAATTGTAGCAATTTGTACAAATGATTCATCCTTTCATCCCCTTCTGGTTATCCTGTTGTAATTCACTATGACTGCAGATGGACACAACTCCTACTAAAAAGACTTAGGCTGATATAGTATTTGGCATCTTGCTTCATTAACAATTCACAATGCAGGTGTGTTATAGCTGTTCTTTAAGAACTCCATTTGCTTCAAAACAGAATTCAAAATCTTTGTCCTAAAATACAAGGCACTTAATGGACTGGGAACTAGCTAGGTCAGAGACCCCTTTACTTTCAATCCTTCAAAATGGCTATACTCCACAGGAAAGATGCAACTTGACAGGCCCAGGTTATGTCTATCAGAAACTTAAAATGGCGTTCTAGGCAGTAAAACTCCTTTCCATGAAGATCAGACTGAGACCAAGCATGATGGTCTGCCACTCTCTACAACTCCCTATTCAATAAAGCTTCCCTCAATGAGCGCATCATTGTTGTTAAGGAAAGGAAAGGTCCTACACAATCCCACTCCTATGCCTTGAAAGAACAGAAGAGGGAAGAACCTTTTTGCTCTGGGATTTTATGCTGTGTAACTCTGTGCAGTGTGCATAGCAAAATGAAAGGTGAAGCATGAAATTTAAGATAAATACTGCCCTTATATTGACCTTATTTAATAACTTATTGAATTTTCAAGACATTATCTTCCTGCAATCACATTGTGTGTTGTAAATCCTAGACTTGTTTTGTGAGTCCCCGGGCTGTTTGGCTGTGTTGGGCATGGCTACTTATAGACGGGAAAGGAGACTGATGTTGCAGGGCTTCTCTTCTTAGCATAAGCGCAACGTGCCTCAGGTGGCAGTGGCCAGGATTCATCACCGAATTTGATCCTCTGGTTTGGATCATTAGCGTCACTGGTGCATACTGACTGGGAGTGCAATGTGACAGGAATCAAAAGCCAAACATAGTAGTATTGGCAGAGAACGTTAAGGGGACATGG
Organism: Lepidochelys kempii; assembly: GCF_965140285.1. Taxonomy (NCBI): domain Eukaryota; kingdom Metazoa; phylum Chordata; order Testudines; family Cheloniidae; genus Lepidochelys; species Lepidochelys kempii. The sequence goes on along the minus strand of NC_136385.1, from coordinate 93,482,431 downwards.
CAAAGTTTCTGGGCAGCTGTCGTAATACAGTGAGCCCCACGGGTTTTGGAATTGGGGAAACTTGCCTTCTGTTCCCATCTTCTCTCCTGATTTTGGGCAAGTAACTAACTTAAAACTTGAATGCTTGAAAGTTAGGTACAGAAACATCCCCATTTAGGCACCTGAATAAAGGGGCTGATTTTTCTGAGGTGCTGAGAACCTACAGCTTGCATTGACTTCAGTTGCAACTGTGGGTGCTCAGTAGCTCTGAAAATCAAGGAACTTTAAAGTGTCTGAATATGGATTAAGGTGTTTAGGTTTGGGCACTCATATTTGCAAGTGTTGGCCTTCACCTCTCTGAGCTTTGGATTCATTGTCTTTAAAGTGGGAGTGGTAATGTTTACTTATCCACGAATAGCACTTTGAAATCTACTGATGAAAAGCCTTGTGGGAGTTCTAAGCACAGTGGACCCCATTTATCTGATCTGATTAGGATTGGAGGATTATCAAAAAATTGGGTAGTCAGGAGAATGGGCGGGGCTTGGGCTGTCAGCCCCGGGGGCGGCACTTGGTTCAGTTAAGATGGATAATGGAGACTCAGATAAACGGGGTTCTACTGTACTGATGATGCACTTCAGAAGGAAGTGAATTAAAAGTGTAATGGGCTACTTAACATGGAAAGAACAAAAAGCAGATGAAGGTTGAAAAATGTAAACTACCCTGCTTCCCTTTTGCAAGAGAGTAATCAATAGCACAATGACTAGAGAAATCAAGGAATGCAGGAGTGGGACCTAGCTTACCTCAGCGTATTCACACTGGCAAAGCCCAGAGAAACCCCAGAGTGCTGAAGGGCAGGCAGAAGTTTTGTAATCACTGGCAACTTGATGAATGCTTGAAAAGCGGGCATGGTTCCGGTAGAAACTTGTGAAAGGGCTTGTCTCAAGTCTGTATGCTGTTGTAGACAGGGACTCCCTTCAGCACTCTTTCCAGCATCATTGAATAAAGATGCAGTTCCCCACTTGCAGGAGGTGGGGAGCCCAGGGAATTATATCTGTATGTGCGATTGGTTAATTTGTTAGGGTGAAGGTTTTCCTTAGGGTACAGAGAGGGGGTGATCCTTGTGGCCAAACAGATGAGCTCAAATTATCCTCCCAATTTCCTTCCAAGTGGGAGGGAGTGACAGTTTAAAGAAATGCAGCATAGACTCTTTTTGGTGTTACTCCAGGGTGAGTTAAAGGTGGGAGGTGGAAGTGTTCATCTTAAAACCATCTTAAAACAAACTACTTAAAAATCACTTCCTCCCCTCAAGGACTGAACTCCCCATTTTCCTCTCGCAACAGTGGATTCCATCACTGCTCACAATGGATGGGCAGGGAGCCAACCTCATACCACCTTGGGCATTAATGAGGGCATAAGGAGTTGCTAGAGAAGTAACAATCTTAAATAGGGTCTTGGAAGGTTGAAAAGCCTTTTTAGTCACATCTAGCACTATGTGAATAACAGTTCCTCTCATCCTTCGCTTCCCTGCCAAGTTCTGTGTTCAGGTTTGTGTGTCCCTGTTAATAGTTAAATCTCCTCATAGATCCCTAGTTGTGTGTGTGTGTGTGTGTGTGTAGATCTCCGGAGAGGCATGTTTCTGAAAATGAGTTGAAGGACCATATTGCAGTTAAGGAATTCTGATGGGTGGAAGAAGAATGAATGAATTAAAAAGGGGAATATTTCTTATTGTAATAGAGCTAAGGGAGTGTGTACGGAGGATCTGATCTCATTCATGCTTAATGTAGATTATTCTATTTAGTACCTGAGTATAGCATCATAGTGTTAGAGAAAATAAAGGCCGGCAGTTTTCAGAACTAAAGGAGTTTGTTCTGAAGTATGCATGTGGCACAACAGGTGGGCAGATGGTCACCACCAAGGGAAAGTGGAAGAGTGTCTGTGCATCACACTGCTACCCCCCCCCCTTTTTTTCCCCCAGATATCTGATGTAAGCATGGGTTGCTGTTGGAGGGATTGGTAAAAGTGGGTTTTGGAGGAAGTGTTAGGAGAGGGGGAGGGTGGTTTTGCATAGGGGATCAAGGTCTAGAGTTTGCATGGGAAATAGCCTTTCCAGTGGCAAAATGGCCTAAACTGGAGCATATTTTGCCTTTGCAGTTTGTTCATTGTCACTGTACTTTTCTCTAAATCAGGTCGGCAACCTTTCAGAAGTGGTGTGCCGAGTCTTCATTTATTCACTCTAATTTAAGGTTTCGCATATCAGTAATACATTTTAACGTTTTTAGAAGGTCTCTTTCTATAAATCTGTAATATATAACTAAACTATTGTTGTCTGTAAAGTAAATAAGGTTTTTAAAATGTTTAAGAAGCTTCATTTAAAATTAAATTAAAATGAGGAGCCCCGGGCAGTGTGAGTGCCACTGAAAATCAGCTCGCGTGCCGCAGGTTGCCTGCCCCTCCTCTAAATGGTAAAAAAAAAAAAAAAAAAAAAAGCTAGTGCTGCTCTGGGAACCTATTCACAGTCGCCCTACTGTTGCCCAAAATGTGAGAAGAATTGGATGGCAATGACAGGACATTTTAATAAGCCAAGATGCCTTTACTCAACCTTCCATGGTAATTTGTTGGAATTTGATGATAATCTCACTTCAGTGAAGAAACTCTTGTGAACAAATATTTTCGGTAATGTTGCAACTCAGAGTGGGTGCGTACAGCCATGCGCTTTAGACCTGCCCCGTTGCCATGTTTTTGATGATATATTAAGGAGTGATCTTAAAAGCTAATCAAAGCTGGGTCTGGTCAGAATATGGATTTGGGGCCTCTAAGGAAAGGGCAAGATTCTGCAAGAAGTGGTGTTACTAATTCATAGGGCATGCTCTTCCCTTTGAGTAGTACTAAGGAATAGTTGGTACAACATAAAAAAGGTTCAGATAACTTCAGGTCATTAAAGATACTATAGCATTTCTGTCAAGAGAGGGGTAGCACCCGCTTCTTCGCAGTCAGCAGTGACTCTCAGCCAACATTGTAAAGCAGAAGGGTTTATTAGTTGTCTGGAACACAGCATAGAACAGTTCATGTTAGCACAGGAAGTAGGAACATTCAGCAAAGTCCATCTTGGGAGGGGGAGAGTCTAGGGCTCTGGATTCCCCCTTCTCCCAAGTCCCAAACCAGGAGACTGACTAGCTTCCAGCGGCCCACCCTTTGTCACGCCCAGTTCCCCTGGTCTCTTTCCTGGGCAAACAGGTTACCTAGCCTACGCCTCCCTTTTCAACTCAGTTGTAGCCTGCTGGCTCTTGCAAAGGGCCCTAGTCATCAGTTGCCAGGATACAGAGTGTCTGGCTATTGCAGAAGTGGGCAAACTATGGCCCGCGGGCCACGTCTGGCCCATGGGACCATCCTGGCCGGCCCCTGAGCTCCTGGCCCATGAGGCTAGCCCCCGGCCCCTCTCCTGCTGTCCCCCCCTCCCCCGCAGCCACGCGGTGCGGCATAACACTTTGGCGGCGGAGCTGCAGAGCCCGGCCTGACCCAGTGCTCTGTGCTGTGTGGCTGCCAGCCAGTGGTGCTCCAGGCAGCACGGTAAGGGGGCAGGGAGCATGGGGTGGGGTTGGATAGAGGGCAGGGGAGTGCAGGGGGTGGTCAGGGGCATGGATGGGGTCGGGGAGGTCAGAGGGCGGGGAACAGGGTTTGAATGGGGGTAGGGGTCCCAGGGTGGCAGGAAGGAGAGGTGAATAGGGCGGTGGGGGGCAGTTGGGGTGGGGAGTCTGGGGGCGGTCAGGGAGAAGAGGTGGTTGGATGGGGCAGCGGTCCCAGTGAGGGCAGTCAGGAAGGAGGGGGGCAGCTAGGGACAGGGGGTCCGGGGGTGGTCAGGGGACCAAGAGCAGGGCAGGGGGTGTGGATGGGGTAGGGGTCCCTGCGGGGCTGGCAGGGGGTGAGAAGCGGGGGGGTCAGATGGGGGCGGGGGCTGGATCATTCCTGGGTGTTTGGGGAGGCACAGCCTCCCCTAACTGGCCCTCCATACAATTTCAGAAACCCGATGCAGCCCTGAGGCCAAAAAGTTTGCCCGCCCTTGGGCTATTGTCTGGTCACAGGCAACTAGAGGCACTCCCACCTGCCTTCATGTAAAACATTAAGAAAATTCCCACTTCGTCACAGACTGTTCCACCGCTAAGCATGTGTTTGACACTGTTGTTGTATTCTCTTGTTTTTACTATGCTAAAAATAGTTGAATCAAGTATTGCCAAAAGCTTTTTTAGCTTTAAAGGGTAATTAATCTTAATAGTACACACGGACCAAGATTTTTAGAGATGACTAATGATTTAGGTAACCAGCCTGAGCATGGACCATGGAGCTTCCTTTTGTCTCTAAGGAGTTTGACCTGTATATATGGGCTGTCGATTAATCGCAGTTAACTCATGCGATTAACTAAAAAAAATTAATCATGATTAAACAATAGAACACCAATTGAAATATTTCGGATTTTTTTCTATATTTTCACCTATGTTGTAATTAAAATCAAAGTATATTATTTTTGATTATTGTAAACAAAAGAAATGGTATTTTTCAATTCACCTCATTGTAGTGCAGTCTTTGTTGTGAATGTGCAACTTACAAATGTAGATTTTTTTTTGTTACGTAACTGCACTCCCAAACAAAACAATGTAAAACTTCAGAACCTAGAAGTCCACTCAGTCCTACTTCTTGTTCAGCCAATCGCTAAGACAGAGAAGTTTGTTTACATTTATGAGAGATAATACTACTCTCTTCTTCTTTACAATGTCACCAGAAAGTGAGAACAGGCATTTGCATGGAACTTTTGTAGCCGGCATTGCAAGGTATTTACGTGCCAGATACGCTAAACATTCATATTCCCCTTCCTGCTTCAGCCACCATTCCAGAGGACATGTTTCCATGCTGATGATGCTTGTTTAAAAAAAAAAAATGCGTTAATTAAATTTGTGACTGAACTCCTTGGGGAAGAATTGTATGTCGCCAGCTCTGTTTTACCTGCATTCTGCCATATATTTCATGTTATAGCAGTCTCGGGTGATGACCCCAGCACATGTTGTTCATTTTAAGAACGCTTTCACTGCAGATTTGACAAAACACAAAGAAGGTACGAATATGAGATTGCTAAAGATAGCTACAGCACTCGACCCAAGGTTTAAGAATCTGAAGTGCCTTCCAAAATCTGAGAGAGACGAGGTGTGGCACATGCTTTCAGAAGTCTTAAAAGAGCAAAACACTGATGCGGAAACTACTGAACCCAAACCACCAAAAGAGAAAATCAACCTTCTGGTGGTGGCATCGGATTCTGATAAAGAAAATGAGCATGTGTCAGTCTGCACTGCTTTGGATTGTTATCGAGCAGAATCAATCATCAGCATGGATGTATGTCCCCTGGAATGGTGATTGAAGCATGAAGGGACATATAAATCTTTAGCACATCTGGCACATAAATACCTTGCAATGCTGGCTACATCAGTGCCATGAGAATGTCTTTTCTCATTTTCAGGTGACTAAACAAGAAGCAGGCAGCATTATCTTCTACAAATGTAAACAAACTTGTTTGTCTGAGCGATTAGCTGAACAAGAAGTAGGAATGAGTGGGCTTGTAGGCTCTAAAATTTTACGTTTAATTTTTGAATGCAGTTATTTAATACATAATTCTACATTTGTAAGTTCAACATTCATGATAAAGAGATTGCATTACGGTACTTGTTTGAGGTGAATTGAAAAATACTGTGTTTTGTTTTTTTACAGTGCAAATACTTGTAATCAAAAATATTAGGTGAGCACTGTACAGTTTGTATTTTGTGTTGTAATTGAAATCAATATATTTGAAAATGTAGAAAACATCCAAAATATTTAAATAAATGGTATTTTATTATTGTTTAACAGCGTGATAAATGGTGATTTTTTTAATCGCTCAATTAATCACTTGACGGCCCTAATATATACAGCTGTTGAAATGCGGCAGAGCAGTATTTCTGAATGTTGGTGTCAGCATTTTAAAAATTTGCCTGCAAGTCTTGCTGCTGTGTGGTGTGTTCTGTGGGGCGGGTGTTTGTTCAGGAAAGCTTTCACTTAGTTGCTGTTTCAGACATGAATATGCTGATTTTGTTTCTGCAGAGACATCTCCTAAGAGGAGTTTGCTGAGAAATGCTTCTTTGGGAGCCACATCTTCATGAAAATTGAACAGTAAAGCTGGCAGTGGAAATCTTTTTCAGTGTACCAAGTTAACCACAGCAGCTGTGTAAAGCAGACTTATTTGGGATAAAAACCTAAGACTAAGATGTAGTAATTAAAAACAAATTGATTATAAAAACAGCCTTTCCACAACCCAGTGATCTGTAAAGAAGGCATTGAAGACACAATCACACTTTTTCAAATTTGTGTAGAGGTGCAAAATGCAAATACCGCTGGAAAATTTTTTAAAAAATCATGTTGCGTAAAGAGGGCATTGGGATTAGCTCATTCCTTACATAGCTAGAAATCCCATTGACTTCAGTGGACTTTTGCCCAGATAAGGACTTTAGGGTCTGGCCCTTACAGAGTATCTTTGGCAGGGTGTCAGAAGTTCATAGCACGTGCATTATAGTCTGATGTGTACATGGCACATGGATTATTAGAACAATTCCTTTCTAGCTCTTGTCAGATTGTGACATTTTGATACTGAATCAAAAAACATATGCAAACTAAGACAAGTTGGAGAAAGTTGGTTTGACATATTGCAGGCTACAGTGTCCTTTGAACGTGCTATTTTAATTGACAAGCTATCTTTCAAGAAGTCTCATTGAGATCGTTATTGCTTAGTGTGTGGGCACTCCTCACAAAGCATGACTTCCTTGCAAAAAAGACCCGCTCTCTTGTAGGGGGGAATTGCTTATTTGAAGACAAGTGTCTTGACAAAGTTTGTGCCAATTTAATTTTAAAAAAAATTTTGTTTTTAAAAAAACATAATTAAATTGGTAAGTGTAGAGTACAGTTTTATTGCTGAAAAAGTGTTTTTAGCTGGTTTCTGTCAACTTAAGTGTGTAGACTAAGACAAGTTTTATACAGATCATAGAATCATAGAATATCAGGGTTGGAAGGGACCCCAGAAGGTCATCTAGTCCAACCCCCTGCTCAAAGCGTGAGTGTCCACACAATGGTACAGACATCACTGAATTGATATAAAAATAACACCTTCAGTTATATCAGTACAGCTCTGTGCAGGCAGGCTTGGACATGGTTCAGTTTGGGTTTGTGCAAATGGGGTGAAAACATTTTGGTGGCAAATATAGTGGGGTTTTTGTTTTTTTGTGGGGTGTTTTTTTTTTATTAAATGCTTTTCATATTTGAAGTCTCACTGACTAGATAGCTGCAGGAGTTAGGGATGGAGTTGACTGATGAAGTAAACACAATATTGCAGGAGGTATTGGCTTTGGGGTGCTGCTCAGTGAGAATTGCCATTTAATATTGCAATCCCTCTTGGAGCTGGCTCACTTGGCTGGCTTTTTAGCAAGTGATTGCCTTATAGACCTGGAGTGCCCCCTCCCCAATGCACTCCTCTGAGTTCTGCATGCCAGGAACTCTTCTGTCTATAAAAAAAAATATTTTGAATGCCGAAATCCTTCATATCATGCAGCTAAAAAGAAAATTGCCAGGCTCTTAGCGAAATCTCTGCAGTATGTGTGGTAGTAAGAAGCTAATACATTTTAATAAGATTCCAGGAAAGAGACTGTTCTAGCAGAAATGATCCTGTGGATGGGGGCATTTAAATAGAATCTGCCATTTTCAGCCTGTTCCTATTCCTGCCGGCAGAAAGGAGTGAAACCATCTCTTTAATGCAAAAAGTGATTGCATGGTATGTCTTGGACACCAGTAGTTAGTATAACCGCAGCCCTTTATTGTGCATTGCTTTCAGAGCAGCAGAAGGGAAAGCCCAGCCCTGCAACAAGATTAGGTTCAATGCTGAATTGTTCTACATCTTTTGTGTCCTCAAAAACCTTTATATAAATCTCCAATAAACTCCTCTTCCAACCCCTCTGTGTGACATCTTGGCTACTGACCTCCATTGCCTTCTTGTCATTTGGCCTCTTCCCCTCCAAATACTAACATGCAGTAGTTTTCTGCACACCATTTAAACCTTTCCAAAAACTTGCTGCTTGTGTCACCAGCCACCATCTGTTCCCCTCTTCTTCCACACCTCTTGCTCAAAGAGCTTAAACTGGTGCTTCGGGTGGTTCTCCTCAATTCCATCCTGGATCCAGTCCAGTCTGCCTTCTAGGTTCTCTATTCCACTGAATCTGCTGTTGCTAAGGTCCTGAAAGTCCCCCTTGGCGAGTCTGTATTCCACTCTCATGATCTACAATCTCTCTGAGGCTTCTGATACTGTGGACCACTCTCTCCTCAACATCCTGTCCAACCTCCTTGCTTTTAGTGGCATTGTCACCTACTTCAAACTGCTTCTTCAGCACCTCTTGCTTTCTTTGGTGGTCCCACACGATTCAGTTCTTGGTTCCTTCCTCTTCTCCTTCTATACTTCATACTTGGCAGGGCTTATCCTCGTACAGATCCAACAGTAATTTCTCTGCTGATGCCTCTCAAATGTTCTTCTCTATTTCTGTCCTGTTCCCTTTGGTCCAGTTTCAGCCTGTTTCTGATGCTTCCTCCTTTATGTCTCACTGACGTCTCCAGTTTTACCTGGTTCAATCACAGCTTGTTGCCTCCTAAACTAAAGCCTCTTCTCTTCATTTCTCCATGGCTGTTGACACTAATGTCATCCCAGTCAGTCTGGGATTGTTTGACTTCTCCCTGCCCTTCCTTTGCATATCGCTGTACCCAAATCCTGCCATTTCTTTCTCAGATTAAGCTCTTGCCCATCTTCCATGCTGCCCTGTTCAAGGAAAGACCTTCCTATCCAAGATGAGTATTAGCATCTCATTCAAATCCTTATATATTCCATTTCTTTCACAATGCCCTCAAGAAGTGATCTTATAATTAAGAAAACCAGCTAAGTCAGTAGTTCACAAACATTTGTACTGGTGACCCCTTTCACATAGCAAGTCTCTGAGTGCGACCCCCTCCTAATAAATTAAAACCAATTTTTAATATATTTAACACCATTATAAATGCTGGAGGCAAAGTGGGGTTTGAGGTGGAGGCTGACCGCTTGTGACCCCCTATGGGGTCCCAACCCCCAGTTTCAGAACCCCTGCTCTAAATTATCCCAACTTCTAGATTTTCCTGTGCAGCCCCTCTTCTGTGTCTCTTCTAGGCTGAAAGCTCTTCCGGGCAAGGGCAGCCTTTGTTTGTTACTGTACAGTATTGAGCACATTGTCGTTAAACAAATGCGTCTGGAAGAATGTGTTTATTTTAACTACATGTGGTAATTTAGTGTCAAAATATGGTCCTGTAAAGACAGGGACCCTTCCCAGAGACTGAGGACAAACTCAGAGGGAGGAAAGTTGGGAGGAATGTAACAAACCAGTGAAGTTATTGTTAATGTTGGTTTCATGGATTGCATTTTTGTTAACTTAATGAACACTGCAGTGAAGGGGAGTTTTCCAGGAAGTCACTAAATACCAAGAATTGCAAGGAGCTGCATTGAAGACCAGGAGATTAGCTGGAGGCTGCTAAGGGGCCTCTTAGGTTGGTGTCTTGAATGAATGGGGGCTGGAGTGGAGTTGTTAAGAACAGAGACCATTTGTTTTTGGTTAAGAATCTCTCATACAAACCATACAAGATCCCTACAGTCTTAGGGAGTAATTGAAAATAATTGCAGATGGGGCAGGGTCTGGGGTATAAGAAAGGGCAGGAAGGATTTGAGCATCTCAAGTTAGGAGGAATTAACTTTCTGCCTATGTAGATCTCTGAGGTCTTAGTCCTGCTAGCAGCTGACTGTTTTTTTTAAAGTATTATAAATTCACAAGTAAAACCTGACATTATTTGAAAGAGAAACTGTTCTTTAAAACACTAAGATTGTGTTCAGCAATATTGTGAGAAGCTCAGGCTACATGTATGCAACCTACACTACAAATGCAACCATGTCAGGGAGTTTGGTGACCTTGTGGTATGGACTAGGACTTTAACCATGTTTTGTAAAGGTCCAGACTGCTCCCAACTGTCCTGCAAACTGGAGTTGTGTTTGGAACCAGGTTAGGGGACAACAAAGTTGTAACTAGGCTCCCTGTATTTGTGGGACCTAACTTCTAGTTGTTTGTAACTAGCTAGTGAAATTATTGGCTCTACATGTGGCTTGTCTGTACACCAGGAGGTGGTTATTGTAGTTTCTACACTTGCTCGCAGTGTAGGCCAGCATGTAATTGCCTTCCTGTAAACAGCTTGTAATGCTTTTATTTTTGCAGAGTTGATGGGACCCCAACTGTGGTTTTGTAATCAAGTTGGCTGGTCATCTCTCCTCCCAGCTCTCTGTGCAGTAGGACTTCCCAGAGTAGTGGTGCTCCTCTGGGCAATGTTAGTAGGTCACGCTTTCCCCTGAATGCACTGACACAGACATGACTAGGTGAAGTGAAGGAAGTAGACACAAACTGGAGTGGCACACAGTTTTCCTGAATGGACACCACACAGCTGTGTATAATGGGACCAGATGAGTATATCCTGATTGCAAAACCGTGATTTTTCCTTGCATTGTGTATAGGACCTATGGTTTCAACATATCAGGTCCCAATCCTACTCACTCTAAAGTCAGTAGAAACACTCACTGATTTCTGTATGGCAAATTAGGCCTCTCGACCACACGCCAGCTTTTCTCTCTTGGGTTCTCAAAAGGAATTTGCTGCTCATGCGCAGTTGGCTTAGAGCTGAAGACACACGCATTTTTATTTGGAGGTTGGCTGTGCAGATGCAGAGACCCCTTTTTTCCCCATGAATGCTTCGTATCTAAACTTGGACCACAAACTTCCTTTCTAAGGGCAATTTTAAATTGTATTTATTTACATGCATTCATAATATGCTTGTTGAAATGTCTAAGGAATGTTTTTAATCAGTCTCTTTCTAGTCTTACAACGTTCAAACATGCTAATGTTGAGGGGGGAAAATTTTTTCCCCCTAAACTGACATATAAGCACAGTACTGTGCTTCCAAGCTGTGCTCTTGGCTTGGGTGGGTCTCCAACTGATGCAAATATCCCCAAAGATGATCCACCCACTGCATTCCTAAATGAAACTTCTGTGTTCTGGAAGTACAGACAATGGTACTGTGATTTCTCTGGTTCTTGTTCCAATATGGCAGTTGTCAGAAAGAACAGGCCTCTTTAAAGTTTTACAGATTGTGATTATTGCAGCCTTGTTGATGTGATACTTTCATTTAAAATTTGATGTCGAGATTTTTTTTCCCCAAACAGATAAAACCTTTGCCACTGGCCAGAATTTTGTTCTCATACTTGTTGGGTCTAGCCTTTCATTTCTTTCCCAAGTTACTGCTGCCTCAACTGGCAAAGACTGAGATTAAAGGCTCGTTTGTGATAGACTAACTCTTGGGACTTCAGTATGAAGTTGTTACATTGATCCTTCTGCGGCTGTGGCTGACAGAGGCATCAGCCATTAAATAGTTAACTGTGTACATTATAGGCATGCATATATATTTCCTGTCCTGTCTTACTGAACGTTGGACAACGGTACGTTTCAGATTTCCTGACCTATGTGTTTGTCTTTAGACAACAGTGCGGACATGTCAGTAGAAGTCTGCCTATTGTGCTTTTTTCCCCAATGGGTCATACTCGCCGCAACCCTTTCTTGATGGGTGGATGTGCCTGCCATTCACTTCTTGTCTGAGGGTTGTAGCTGTATTTCCGCTATTGGCAACTATCAAATATCTGTCCAAAAATACATGCCTCATACTTGGCTGGAGGCTCCAGAGAGATTTTGGCCACTTTCTCCACTCCTTCAGTGTCCTTGTATTGTCCATGTTGTCAAGGTGGTGTTACTGTGAATACAGGCACTTACTGGTAGCAAATGTCTCTTCTGTATCCCACCTTCTTGCTAGTCTCCCAGCTACTCCCACATATACCCAGAGACATCTGTCGTATCACACTAGGATCTAAGCACTTTTTCAGAATTTATATTCCAATATGTAGCCTAAACCTGGATGTTCCTGCTAGTACTGTCTCTTTCCCAATGCAGAGAAGGAGGTGGTGGTGTGGAAGCTATGGCAAAGAGATGGATCTTAGTTTGTCTGAAAGCAATAAGGTTTGTGGTCCTTTTTATCCCATGCCATGATTCTGGGCCCAGCCCCTTGAGAAGGCTCTATCTTCCACACTCACAAGTATCTTTCCTTGACTCTTTGGAGTACTGATGTCAAGTTAGGTGTGGTGGCCCAGGCTTTCTACTTTCTGACTGGTCTATTGGCTTTGAAGATCAAGACCTGGATGTTAGACTTAGTCCAAAATTCTTTCCGGGATCAGTGTAGTAGTTAAAATTCAGTACTGTGCTCACAACATCCCATGTTGATGAGCAGGTTTCCTGCTCTGATTTGTACCAGCTGAAGCTTGTTTGTTCAGTCCAGTCTTATTTGCAGGCATTGTGCATTGCAGTAATCAGCCCTGGAGAGCATGAATCAGTGGATCACTATAGCTAAGTTTTAGTTTTTCATGACTAGATGGAGTCTCTTGGTCAGCCTTTGTCAAACATTTCGGTGCTAGGGGGATACATACTTGTGGGGAAGCATAATATTTATGATCCAGTTAGAGCAGAGGTGGGCAAACTATGGCCCACAGGTCATATCTGGTCCGCGGGACCGTCCTGCCTGGCCTGAGCTCCTGGCCAGGGAGGCTAGCCCCCGGCTCCTCCCCCGCTGTCCCCCCTCCCCTGCAGCCTCAGCGCGGCGCAATGCCAGTGCTCTGGCCCACCGCTCCTACCGGGCCAGGCCAGGCCAGGTGGCAGCATGGCTGCGAGCTGCCGCTCTGAGTGGCGTGGTAAGGGGGTGGGGGGTTGGGTTGGATAAGGGGCAGGGGGTGCCAGGGGCAGTCAGGGGACAGGGAGCAGGGGATGGTTGGATGGGGCGGAGGTTCGGGGGGGGGGGTGGTCAGGGGATGGGAAGCAGGGGGGTTGGATAGGAGGTGGGGTCCCGGGGGGCAGTTAGGGGCAGGGATGTGGATAGGGGTCAGGGTAGTCAAGGGGCTGGGGGGAGGGAGGGGTTGGATAGGGGGTGAGGTCCTGGGGGCAGTAAGGGGACAAGGAGCAGGGGAGGTTGGATGGGTCGGTGGTTCTGAGGGGGGCAGTCAGGGGGCGGGAAGTTGGAGGGGGCGGATGGGGGCAGGGTCCAGGCTGTTTGGGGAGGCACAGCCTTCCCTACCCAGCCCTCCATAAAGTTTCACAACCTGGATGTGGCCCTCGGGCCAAAAAGTTTGCCCACCCCTGAGTTAGAGGTTTCCAAGACAGGGAATCAGTAGTTCTGTGTGTTACAAAATTCATCTTTCAGCATTTATGCTGTTGATGCATTGCAGGTCACCTAGTATGGGGACAGTGAAACTAGAGTTCAGTTTCGTTTCTTGCATTTCCTGACCTAGACCGGGAAGGCTTGTATCAAACAAACTGGGTTTGCTGAGCTCTTTGGTCAAGTGGGTCTTTAAAAGAGGCTGGAAGGAGAATGGCATCTGGAGTGGGTGAAAAAACGAAGTAGAAATTGAAAATTTAGGGTACAGTACAGGGATACGTGGCTGGGGTGTTGTAAAAAGAGCTCAGATGTGGGTGCTTTTAAAGTGAAGATAAGAAGCCCTCACTTCTTGAAGTGGATGTGACATGGTCCTTTACCCTTTTTATACCACCCTCATCCAAGAATCTTAAAGTGCTTTACAGAATTAAATCTCAAAGCTGTTCTCGGGGGGGGGGGGGTAGCTCTGTGTTATCCCCACTGTGCAGATTGGGAAACAGACACAGAGGAAGTGTCTTGCTAGGGAAACACAGCAAATCAATGGCAGAGCTGAGAATAGAACCCTGGTGTCCTGACTCCCATTCCTATGCTCTAGCCAAAAGGCCCTTACTTCCATGGTATAGGATGGGAAGCCAGATGTGGTCTTGGAGAAAGAGGAAGATCTGTACTGGCACCAGAGTTTTGCAGTTCTGCTAAGTGTTCTGCATCTTTCTGCAAATAGATCGGGTGAAAATCTTGTGCCAAAAGAGTATTGCATTCCAAATACTCTTTCTCCTAGAAGGCGGAGCACTGGCTGGGGACACAGGAAATTATGGGTTCTGGTTTTGTCTCTTCTACTGACTGGTGGAGTTTCTGTGCCGTTCACAACCATACTGCTGGCCAGGGCCTCGTATCCCTAACCTGGCGGCCAGTTTTGTTTGCCCATTTTAAAATGGGTAACATTGCACAAGGTCATTTTGGCAGATCTGGGAATAGAATCTTGGTCTCTAGTATGGCAGACCCAAGTCTCACCCACCTCCTCACAATGGCTTTCTGAACAAATATGCCAAATGTTTATGCTTGACTAGGTCTGTAACCACTGCTCTAACCACTAGACAGCTTTGCTCCCAGAGCCTGGAGTAAAACCTAGGAATCCTGATACCTGACATCCCCATCTTGTCTCATAAGTAGTTGTACAACATATTGGTAAAAGTGTCTCTGGCCTCCCTCGAGGGGCTGGCTCATGTAGAGGGTAATAGCCTATTCCTTCAATTGGTTACTACTCCAGTTCAAGCGGAAGAAGTCTGTGCTGTATATCTAAAGGCCCAGAGTTTAAACTCTGCTCGTGGTCATGTGGGGAGAAATAGTTTGTAATTAAAGACCGTATACCCAAAAAGGGGCCGAATTAAGATTGCATGGGTAACATCAGTGCTGGCATTTCAGTGTGTGTGTGTTTGTTTTTTTTATATGCTTGCTTTTGCAACTGTAAGTCTAACACAGGTTTTTTATATGCGAAAGACCTCCTAAGTAGCACTTACTGAGGGACAGGTGCCTTAAAATATTGCAAGTGAGCTACAGAGCCTTTTACCTGTAGGTCACCAGTTTGAACCCAGTCCTGTTCAGTAGGGACTGAAAGCTGTTCTCACCTAATATGGAAGTTGGCTGATTCCTACACTGGGATGAGTTTGAATCTTGGTTCCAGCTCTGACATCACAAGTTCACCACCATTATTTGTACTAATGAGCAGATTTGTCAAAGAATTATTTGAGTCGTAAGGACTGAACTAACATCATCCCTTTCACCAGCAGAAGTAGTCTTTCTCCTCCCTCACCCTCATCAAGGCTGAACTATGCTGGCAGGACAGTGTGTGTGGGAAGCTTGCCCTGGTGTTGCCCTATATATAGATAGATGTCGTTCACCAGGGTTTTCAATCTGGCAGTCACCCTTTCAACTGGGACTAAATTCACACATCTGAGATGATGTTGATGGTTATATGCAAAAATTTAATGTGCTAATTTACATAACTTGTATAAAATGTCACACTGAGTTGCACAAAACTTGGACATGCTGGAAGCAAAAGAGAAGATGAAGCTGAGGCTAATAGTTGGGGATAGTGTCCTTTATCAAGAGTGGTTGTCATTAATGCTTGACCCAGGCTGAAAATGCTTGGTTCTTTGAACTGAGTAAAAATCTTGCCCCAATACCGCTGGACATCTCTAATCTAGCAGCACTCTCTGAAAACAGATTTTTTTTTTTCCATTCTAGTAACTTCTAATTCCAGTTTTAACCTTCTATCCTAGATTCATCACATTGCCCACAATGGAGGATTATATAAAAGACCCTTTAATGAAGTTTTTGAGGAAACACCAATGCTGGTTGCTGTGCTGACGTATGTGGGCTACGGTGTCCTCACCCTCTTTGGGTATCTGCGAGACTTTCTGCGACACTGGAAGATCGAGAAGTGTCACCATGCATCAGAGAGAGAGGAACAGAAGGTAGTTGCTGGACAGGCAGGGGTGGGATTTGAGCTGGTGTGCAGTGGCATG
This sequence comes from Lepidochelys kempii, assembly GCF_965140285.1. Taxonomy (NCBI): domain Eukaryota; kingdom Metazoa; phylum Chordata; order Testudines; family Cheloniidae; genus Lepidochelys; species Lepidochelys kempii. Next base: position 93,466,562 of record NC_136385.1, on the reverse strand, counting down.
TCAGCCAGTAGTACCAATTTATAATGTATCTATTTCTAGCCCAAATGGGTGCAAAAAGAACCTGCCAATATAGCCTTTGCACAGCTGGTTGGAGTAATATGTAAACAGCTTGAAACAATAGCACTGAGGTGCTAATTAATTACCTCATAATCTCAATGAGGTGTTAACTCTGGGGCCCACTGATGACCATTTTAATGTCCACACTGGTGACTGTTTCATTGTCCACCACGTTAACAGAAATATCCAGTTCCTCTGAAATTGAAGATAGAGCACTGATTTATGCCACTGAGGATCTGGCCTTGTATTTGCATCTGTAGTAAACAAAAGGCAATACAGGGAGAAAGCATAGGAATAACTGTCAAACTACTGAGGAAATAATTTTTCTTCCAATAAAAGGCTCTAGAATTAGGGGGTCAAATATTGCTTTTGAGTTAATGTTCAGTGTGATTTATTTTCATCAAGTGAGGATTAGAGTAGGGTAGCTAAAGTACATGGGCAAACGTGGCCCATAGCTGCTCTAACCTTCAGTATAGAAGATTTATTGGTCATGAATCACACTCTGTATTCTTCACTGGATGTTCTCATCAATGTGCTTCATTGCATGCTGGGTTCTGTAGTCTCCCTGTGTCTCGTCTCTGTTAAAATGGGGGCTGCTACAAGCTCCTTTGTTCTGTGCAACAGTGGAGTTTAAGATGCTTTTCTGTGGAGTATCATTACATAAACTCAGTATGCTTCCTGCCAGGAAGGATGAATAAAACTCCTGTCTCTTTTCTTTCTATCCCCCCGCTCCCCCCATGCCCCAGTTTAAATGTACTTTATTAAGTTATTAAAAGTGTATGCACCTAATAATGCATATGAAATATGATTGCTGTCCTGCAGAATGTGGAATGCAGTTTCAGGCATGACTAAAGGGGATACTCAATCTGCAGGTAGGAGCTGAGGTGGGAAGGACTGGGGTTACAGCATTGAGGTTGGTTACTCAGTGAACGCTAGTGCACAATACAGGGGGATTATCCTGAATATCTATAACTAAAGGGGGAGTGGGCAAACTCTTTTGGCCCGAGGGCCACATCAGGGTTGCGAAACAGTATGGAGGGCTGGGTAGGGAAGGCTGTGCCTCCCCAAACAGCCTGGCCTCTGCCCCCTCCCACTTCCCACCCCCTGTCCCTAACTGCCCCCCAGGACCCCACCCCCTGTCCAATCCCACCCCCTATCCAACCCCCCCTGGTTCCCTGCCCCTTATCCAACCCCCCCCCCCAGCCCCTTCCCCTTACCATGCCACTCAGAGTGGCAGGACAGGCTTGTTCGAAGGCTTGGGAGATGGGTGGCTTGCCCGCATAGCAGCGTTGCTGCGGGGGAGGGGCCGGGGACTAGCCTCCCTGGCCAGGAGCTCAGGGGCCGGGCAGGATGGTCCTGTGGGCCGTAATTTGCCCACCCCTGAACTAAAGAGATACTGAATTAGGATTCCCTTACTTCAGACATAATGTATATTTAGAATTTCTGTCCTGAGAGTTGTCCTTCAGCCTAAATTCTTAATGTTTCCCTGAAATGCGTTTGTTTTGGGAGATAACTGGTGACTTGAAGCCCTTTGGGAGAGTGTATGTGGAGGATGGCCTTGGGAGCCATTCCTCAGTATGGTGGATATGGATCTTGGGTTGGGTCATGAGTTGCAGATAAGATATGCCCCTTTTCTATCCACTTTTATACTGTTCATGACATCTTTGTGGGTGAGTTTGGTGAGAGATTCGGGGTTTTTTTTTGTTTTTTCTTTTTTTTTTAAAGAGGAATCCATTTATGGTTGGTTGTGAAGGGAGGATCAGGGCATGTGGTACAATACACTATAAAAATGGAAACTCCCTTTAAAAAATGTTACCAGTGTTGATGAAATGCTGACCTGGTGCACTTCCTCACATTCATACCTAGATTGGAGTAGCTGCTCGTACTATAAGGTGAACTTAGTTGAGTGCACGTGACTTCGGGAACAAGTTGTGAGCTGCAAGTACTAGACCAGGGATGGGCAAACTACGGCCCGCGGGCTAGATCCAGCCCCTCAGGGCTTTGGATCCAGCCTGCAGGATTGCCCCCTATGGTGCCGCAGGCCCTGCATCACTCTCAGAAGTGGCCAGCACCATGTCCTTGGGACCCCAGTGGGGGTCAGAGGCCTCTGTGTGTTGCCCTTGCTTCCAGGCACCGCCCCCCCTGCAGCTCCCATTGGCCGGGAACGGGGAACCACAGACAATGGTAGCCTCGGGGAAGGTGCCTGGAGGCGTGGAAAGGGTAGCACATGGAGCCCTGTGCCCGCCCGCACCCCCCCGCCGTGGCTGTGCAGGGACATAGTTCCGGCCGCTTCCCAGAGTGGCGTGGCGTGGGGCCAGGGCAGGCATGCAGGGAGCCGCTTTAGGTAAGCGGCACCGGGCCAGAGTCCGAACCCCTCCTGCACCCCAACTCCCTGCTCTGAGCCCCCTGTCTGCACCTCGCACCCTTCCTCTGCCCCAGTCCCTTGCCCAGAGCCCATTCCTGCACACCGCACTCCCTCCCACACCCCAACCCCCTGCCCCGGCCCTGCATATAATTTTCCCACCCAAATGTGGCCCTCGGCCCAAAAAGTTTGCCCACCCCTGTGCTAGGCTGTGCATCAGGCTCCCTCAATCTGCCTAGAAGTTTGGGAGAGCAAGCTGTAATGAACCTGATGTAGAAACCAGTTTCACCTTGTGGGTTAAGATAGTTATTGAACACCATTTTGAAGCAGTGTCCCTTTAAGAAATTTCAAGTATTTAATCTTTCAGCATCCTGATTACTTGCCCAGTTGACTCACAGTGGCAAAGAATGGACTTTCTTGCGTAGAGAGGAAGTGACTCTCATTTTATAATTGAAACTTGTATCATTATGCAAGTAAGTCAAAGTGCTTGACAGAGGCAGTTGGCCTAAAATAGTCTCTCCCAGCCTTGTTGCATCTAACTGTATGGAAATGAGAATCTTTTTATTCTCTTCATGCAGATACAAGAGACTGGCAGGTTAAACAAAGCATTGCATTTAGATTTCTGAAGTAATACTTTGTTAATGTTTGTAAGTTACTTGGGAGATGAACAGCACAACATATGGGGATAGGAAGTGTTTGGAAGATCCTGCTGTCTAGGTGACCAGTGTGCAATGAGTTTATTATATGTAGTTATTAGTCATAATGTTTGCAATGCTTTATACAATAAACCCTATCTTAAACAACCACCCAAGGGGTGAGCAAAAGAAGATTGCTTAGTATAGGTGGCCATTTAATGGAAGATTGAACAAACTTGTACTGGAAATCATGGGTTTACTTCAAAGTGGCTGTGTAATATGGTTGTATTTCCTAGTTCATTGTAGTTTATAGGGGCATGGTCTGGAATTAGATCCAAAATGTAATAGTTTTGAAAAAATAAATGAGTACTAATAGAAATATTAACTTTTCACCTGGAAAAAAATAATAAAACTATGTCCTCTGCCACCTACCATTTCAGCTTTGTGGTAGTGCACAGAACCAGAAAGTGACTAGATTAATTTGGATTTTCAAACCTGTTTTTTAGTTTGACAGTATCCTTTGGCTTGCCTACAGTATCCTTGGACTTATTGCAGGGGGAATTAATAACACTCCAGATAAGCCTGAAATCCTCTCACTGCTGCTTATATACAGCTCACAAATGGAGGAAGCCTTGTAAATTTTGTTTCTAGCTTCCTTTAAAATATATCCAACTGACATTTCCCTGGTAACTGCTGTTATGAAACACATCCTCTGAGGACAATTAGCAGCTTGTTCTAGGGCATTTAAACTGTTGAATTTTTGGTAGCCTTTATCAGCTTGAAGGAAGCCTGTCCATGTCTAACATGCAGTAGCACATACCTTTGGAGCTTACAGCAAACCTTCCCAGTAACTGTGTAAGTTAAATCTGGAAAACCCATATTGTACTTGATAAGTAGGATTGAATGTTATTCCCATCTAAAAGTGACCTGTATGTGACTGACTACTCTGTCCCTGGGAATCGGAAGACCTATGGTGGTGGTTGGTGCAAAGCTAGATAGGTAATTGGTGTTAATTTCTTTTAAGCTCCAAAGAAAGGGTGGTGATAAAAACCAGCTGCAGGGTATGCTCTGCAGGGTTGGTCTGTTCTTCCCTCTGAGCTAATAGGTTTACCCTGGGGGAGCTGTACTGGAGATAAAAGTTCTCCTAGAGGTGAGGAGGGTGGCAATGTTTGTTGTTAGTTGGGAGACTCCATTTTGAGTCAGGTTGACAGGGCTCACTAGCCCCTTTCCTAGTAGACTTTGACCAGGAGTCTAAACAGCCTGTTTCAGCTTTGAAAGATTGAGTTTTGCCCTGGCTGAGGCCTTTACCAGGCTGAAAAGATTTTTGTTCAGGTTAGACAAAGGGCTTGTCTACACAAGAGATTTTTCCAGTACTATTATATCTGTCTAGTTAAATTACTATGGATAAATCAGTACAACCTCCCCAGGTGGAGACATTTATTCCAGAAGAAGAGTGGCTTTTTTGGCTTAGCTTAAACTATTTTCAAAGCAACATAAACTAACGTGGAAAAAGGCACTCTGATACTGAAATATAGATGTTCTCACGGGAAGTTATGCTGGTATAACTAACAGTTTAAATTCATACACTACTTCTTACTGGTATAACTTTCCCATGTAAACCAGACCAAGGGTTTGTTCTGACTCTGGGTTTTTTACTTTATCTGGGAGCTATATTCTTATGAAGTTGCTATGGGAGTTTGATAAGTGAAGTAACTTCAGTTACTATGGAACCTAAAACTAAAAAATAAAAAAAAATTTCTCCTATATTTGTAATGCTCCTGTGTGTCTTTCTGCTTCTGTGCCCTTCACAACATCTGAGGGCAAATGTGAGCCTAGTATGGTAAGAAAACTGAATACAGATTAAAATCTCACCCTCAGAGCTGTTTCAATAAGCTACTATCACAGACCGGACACCTTCCTAGTCTGGGCACAATCTTTCCCCTGGTACAGCCCTTGTTCCAGCTTAGGTAGTAGTTAGGGAATTTCTCATGACTGCAGCCCCCTTTGTTCTGTTCCATCCCCTTATATAGCTTTTGCACAAGGCAGGAATCCTTTGTCCCCTCTGGGTTCCCACCCCTCCTTCTAAATGGAAAAGCATCACGTTAAAGATAGATTCCAGTTCAGGTGACATGATCACATGTCACTGTAAGACTTCATTACCCACTTGCTAGTACACAGGAAGCTTACAAGTAAACAGAGTCATCTACAGTCAATTGTCCTGGTTAATAGCAGGTATCAAGATTCCAAACCACCATTAATGGTCCACACTTTGCATAATTACAATAGGCCCTCAGATTTATATTTCATATTTCTAGTTTCAGATACAAGAGTGATCCATTTATACAAATAGAATGACCACATTCAGTAGATTATAAGCCTTGTAGTGATGTCTTACAAGAGGCCTTTTGTAGGAAGCATATTCCAGTTACATTATATTCACACTTATTAGCATATTTTCGTAAACTCATATAGAGTGCAACGTCACACCAGTTCCCTGTGTTCTCTGCCTTATTCCCAGCAAAATAAGTCCACCTAAGGAGACATACTTTGCTTCTCTACTCTAAGACAAGTACACTGCCTGTAATTGCTACAGTTACAAGCTACCACATCCTTCTTTCTAAGCAAACATATTTCATTCTTAAAGTCAAAGCAATGCAGAGGAAATAGTTTTAAAATAATAAAAGAACTTCCATGCATGCTAATAAGCTTACCAGAGATCGCTCCAGCTGCAAAATAGGCTCTGGAAGGGGCAGCCTTCAGACTCTACCAGGGCTTTTACTGTGGTTTCGAGTTCATCACACCCTTTGTTCTGAACAAGGAAAAACCCATGACTCTGAGTCACTCATTTATCCAGTCTGCCTTTTTGAAGAGACCTTGTATAGGTTATCCACTGGACAATGGATCTCTTCTCGAAGTGCAGCTTCGAAAGGATGGATTTGAAGGAGGGCTGTCAAGCAATTAAAAAAATGAATCATGCGATTAACAACAATAATAAAATACACAAATATTTTAAAAAATGGTATGTTTTCTAAGTTTTCAAATATATTGACTTAAATTACAATGCAGAATACAAAGTGTACATTGCTCACTTTATATTTATTTTTCATTACAAATATTTGCACTGTAAAAAACAAGACATAGTACTTTTCAATTCACCTCATACAAGTACTGTAGTGCAGTCTGTTTATCATGAAAGTTATATTTACAAAAGTAGAATTATGTAAAAAAAAAAAACAACCCAGAAACCTGCATTCAAAAATAAAACAATGTAAAATTTTAGAGCCAATGGCTCAGACAAACAAGTTTATTTACATTTTCAGGAGATAATGCTGTTCTCCTCTTATTTACAATGTCACCGGAAAGTGAGAACAAGCATTGGTATGGCACTGTTGTAGTCAGCACTGCAAGGTATTTACGTCCAGATATGCTAAACATTTGTATGCCCCTTCATGCTTTGGCCACCATTCCAGAGGGCATGCTGATAGCACTTGTTTAAAAAATAATGCATTAAATTTGTGACTGAACTCCTTGGGGGAGAATTGTATGTCCCCATCTCTGTTTAACCCGCATTCTGCCACATATTTCATGTTATAGCAATCTCAGATGATGACCCAGCACATGTTCATTTTAAGAACATTTTCACTGCAGATTTCACAAAGCACAAAGAAGGTACCAATCTGAGATTTCTAAAGATAGCTACAGCACTCAATCCAAGGTTTAAGAATCTGAAGTACCGTCCAAAATCTAAGAGGGACGAGGTGTGGCGCATGCTTTCAGAAGTCTTAAAAGAGCAAAACACTGATGCGGAAACTACAGAACCCAAACCACCAAAAGAGAAAATCAACCTTCTGCTGGTGGCATCTGTCAAGGTTCCTCCCCAACTCTGAACTCTAGGGTACAGATGTGGGGACCTGCATGAAAAACCTCCTAAGCTTATCTCTACCAGCTTAGGTCAAAACTTCCCCAAGGTACAAAATATTCCACCCGTTGTCCTTGGACTGGCCGCTACCACCACCAAACTAATACTGGTTACTGGGGAAGAGCTGTTTGGACGCGTCCTTCCCCCCAAAATACTTCCCAAAACCTTGCACCCCACTTCCTGGACAAGGTTTGGTAAAAAGCCTCACCAATTTGCCTAGGTGACTACAGACCCAGACCCTTGGATCTTAAGAACAATGAACAATCCTCCCAACACTTGCACCCCCCCCTTTCCTGGGAAATGTTGGATAAAAAGCCTCACCAATTTGCATAGGTGACCACAGACCCAAATCCTTGGATCTGAGAACAATGAAAAAGCATTCAGTTTTCTTACAAGAAGACTTTTAATAAAAATAGAAGTAAATAGAAATAAAGAAATCCCCCCTGTAAAATCAGGATGGTAGATATCTTGCAGGGTAATTTAGATTCAAAAACATAGAGAACCCCTCTAGGCAAAACCTTAAGTTACAAAAAAGAGACACAGACAGAAATAGTTATTCTATTCAGCACAATTCTTTTCTCAGCCATTTAAAGAAATCATAATCTAACACATACCTAGCTAGATTACTTACTAAAAGTTCTAAGACTCCATTCCTGGTCTATCCCCGACAAAGACAGACACACAGACCCTTTGTTTCTCTCCCTCCTCCCAGCTTTTGAAAGTATCTTGTCTCCTCATTGGTCATTTTGGTCAGGTGCCAGCGAGGTTACCTTTAGCTTCTTAACCCTTTACAGGTGAGAGGAGCTTTCTCCTGGCCAGGAAGGATTTCAAAGGGGTTTACCCTTCCCTTTATATTTATGACAGCATCTGTCTCAGATAATGAAAATGAACATGCATTGGTCCACTCTGCTTTGGATTGTTGTTGAGCAGAACCCATCATCAGCATGGATGCATGTGCCCTGGAATGGTGGTTGAAGCATGAAGGGACATAGGAATCTTTAGTGCATCTGGCATGTACATATCTTGCGATGCCAGCTACAATAGTGCCATGAGAATGCCTGTTCTCACTTTCTGGTGGTGCTGTGAGCAAGAAGTGGGCAGCATTATCTTCTGCAAATGTAAACAAACTTGTTTGTCTGAGCAATTGGCTGAACAAGAAGTAGGACTGAGGGGTTTGCAGGCTCTAAAGTTTTACATTGTATTATTTTTGAATGCAGGTGCGTTTTTTACATAATTCTACTTTTGTAAGTTCAACTTTCATGATAAACAGATTGCACTACAGTACTCGTATGAGGTGAATGGAAAAATACTATTTCTTTATCATTTTTACAGTACAAATATTTGTAATCTATACACTTTGATTTCAGTTAAACACAATACAATATATATGAAAATGTTTTTCTACATTCAAAATATATAATAAATTTCAGTTGGTTTTCTATTGTTACAGTGCGATTAAAACTGTGATTATTTGTGATTAAATTTTTTTGAGTTAATCACATGAGTTAACTGTGATTCATTGACAGCCCTAATTTGAAGTAGGTCATTTGCATTCCTTACACCCCCAAGTATTTGCTAGGAAATCCACTCCACACGTATTGTCCCAAAAAGTCCTTTGAAGTTCCTAAACCAGCAGTGGGCATACTTTTTGTCTCAAGGGCCACATCTGGGTATGGAATTGTATGGTGGGCCATGAATGCTCACAAAGTTAGGGTGCAGGAGGGGGTGCGGGCTCTGGGTGGGGGTGCAGGCTCTGGGGTGGGGCCAGAAATGAGGCAGTGAGGCTGTGGGAGGGGTCTCCAGGCAGGGGGTTGGGGTGCGGGAGGGGGGGTGAGGGCTCCAGCTAGAGGTGTGGGCTCTGGGGTGGGGCTGGGGATGAGAGGGTTGGGGTGTAGGGGTGGGTGCTCTAGGCTGGAACTGAGGGATTTGGAGTGTGGGAGGGGGCTCCGGCTGGGGCAGGGGATTTGGGGCACTGTGGGAGGGGGTGAGGGCTCTGGCTGGGGTGCAGGCTTTGGGATGGGGCTGGGGATGAGGGGTTTGGGGTGCAGGAGGGTGTTCTGGGCTGGGATCGAGGGCTTTGGAGGGCGAGAGTGGGATCAGGGCTGGAGCAGGGTGTTGGGGTGCGGGAGGGGCTCAGGGGTGCAGGCTCCAGGTGGTGCTTATATCCAGCAGCTCCCAGAAGTAGCGGCATGTCCCCTCTCTGGCTCCTATGTGGAGGCACAGCCAGGTTGCTCCGTGTAGTTCCTGGCCAATGGGAGCTGCAGGGGTGGCGCTTGGAGCGCGAGAGCGTGTGGAGCTTCCTGGCTTCCCCTATGCTCAGGAGCTGGTGAGGGGGACATGCCGCTGCTCCCAGGAGCCGTGCAGAGCGGCCCCTGACCCCACTCCCTGGCTGGAGAGTGGGAGCGGGGCAAGCCCCAGACCCCGCTCCCCAGCGGGAGCTCGAGGGCCGGATTAAATCAGCTGGTGGGCCGCAGTTTGCCCATCCCTGTCCTAAATGTGATGAGATTGTATTAATCATGTCTTCCTCCTAAAGAACCTCTATAGATAGTACATGAACTACTTCCAAAATACTTAAGTTAAACCTTCCTGAATTAAGTTTAATTCCATAAGGTTTGTCCAGGATATTGTTATCTGTAAAACTCACTTCCCCTTGAGGTTCTAAAAACTTTAATTCTCCTTAGGTAGGAAAGGACACATCTGAGATCCACGGTCTACCTGGGAGGTCCATTCTGTGACTGGATTTGGTTTGCCCTTCTGTAATTTAAATTACCTGTGGAGGAATAAATAGGTTTGTTTGTTTGTTTTTTTTTTGCTGCTCTGCTGTGTGAAGGTGGCTAAGGGCTTTTAAAAAAACAATTCTACATGCTCTTTTTTAGAAATATCAGGACTGTTGCATCTCGTTGTGACGCTTTGGGTTTCCCCCAGATCTGCAGGGCATTCAGTCACTGCCTGCCTGCTCTGTAGCCCTGAGTGCTGTTGTGTTGTGAGCATGCTGCTCATGTTAGGGCTCTAAGCCACAGCTGTACAATGCTAGTCTTTACTCTTTTTGTTTGTGGTTTTCCTTGGAGGATCCAGAGCAGTGGATGAGGTACCATGCTAACTGAAGGAGAAAGGGGGTTAAATCTTTAACAAAAACGTTTTTCTTCCAGATATGTAACATGAGTTGGAGTTATTTGGTCTGTCGGGACCTAATTAAAAGCTTTGAAAGAAGTATGAATAAATATTACTTTCCTCTCAATCAAGATTTACTTCCATGGTACAGTGGAACCTCAGAGTTATGAACACCTCGGAAATGGAGGTTGTTTGCAATTCTGAAATGTTCAGAACTCTGAACTAAACATTATGGTGGTTCTTTCAAAAGTTTACAACTAAACATTGACTTAATACATCTTTCAAACTTTACTATGCAGAAGAAAAATGCTGCTTTTAACCATATTAATTTAAATGAAACAAGCACAGAAACAGTTTCCTTACCTTGTGAAATCTTTTTTTTAAACTTTTCCTATATTTTTAGTAGTTTACATTTAACACAGTACTACACTGTATTTGCTCTTTTTGGTCTCTGCTGCTGCCTGATTGCATACTTCCAGTTCCAAATGAGGTGTGTGGTTGAGTGGTCCGTTTGTAACTCTGGTATTCGTAACTCTGAGGTTCTACTTATACATAATGTCAAAACATTAATTCTTCACTCTTTCATATGAGCTCCTCAATAAAACAGGCCAGACAAGTTCTGAATTTCTAATATGAAAAACAGCTTGCATGGATTTTCTTCCTGTCTGTCTTCCTCTATCATAAACTCCAGCTTTTCCTCCTGTGTAGGTCACTTTTAATGAAAGATGCTTTTCTTGCACCAGTAGATCAGGTGAATAGTGTATTCTACATAGTCTCACTGCTCTTCTGATGTCAAACTTCCTTTTAATTGAACAGTAAATAAAGAAATTTTGTTATCCTTTCAAGCTTTCAAAGTGGGCCAAGGGAGTACGTTACCCTGTGCTCAGATGAGTCAGTGTTGTCAGTAAGCTTGAAGTTCTTCCTTGTTATCCATTCAAGACATACATTTGGTTTTCTTGAGAGATATGTTGGAAAGGAAGCTGGAGTTCAGGAAACATTTTTGCAAACAAACTTTGTGGGATATAAGTGATAATGCAAACTATAGAGAAGAGTTTGTTAGAATTCAGCTTTACAATTGGGATTCTGAACACTAGTTTGGGAAATTTGGAAGTTAATTTCCACAGTAATGCTAATGCTGCTGTATTGCATTAAAGTATGTTGTTTTTCTGAAAATGAACTGTAAAAAGGGTACCTTCATACAGAAGATTTCCTTGCTCTCCTTTGCAGCTGAACACACAGTGAACAGGAACTGCTGCACTGGGAGAGGAGGAGTTGGGAAAGTAGGCCCCAGCGGGGGCCACCCCTTCTCCATCTCTTCTCTACAATGGGATGTAAACAACTGAGGAAATTTTACTCATCTCCTGGGATTGAAATATGGATAATGTGGATAAGGGCATGCCCTAGGAATTGGGAAGTTTAGGTTCTGTTCCTGGTTCTGCTGCTATGTGGAGTTGGGCAAGCGGCTTTCCCTGTGCCTCAGCTTCCCAGCAGAGCTTTATGTAGGGAATGACACCTCAGTGAAGTTCTTTAAAATCAGTGGCTGAAAAGTGTTCAGTGTGATCATATATTGCATTTTTCTTGAGTGCACTTAAAAGTGCATCCCAAACTGATGCAGAAAACTGGCTCTCCTTGTATCACAACAGACGAGGCATATGATCTTTTCTCTTGTTTGAATGCCCTTAATGTATCTTTTGCAGGACTTTGTCCCATTGTATCAGGACTTTGAAAACTTCTACACAAGGAACCTTTACATGCGCATTCGAGACAGCTGGAACAGACCAATCTGCAGTGTACCTGGGGCCAAAGTGGACATGATGGAGAGACTTTCCCAGGACTACAATTGGACATTTGTGTGAGTTAAAGCTTGGGGAAAGATTCCCAACAATTAGTCTGAAGTGGAGAATGCCTGAGGGCTATGAAACTGTCTTTGAAGGAGCAGCGGGCCCTGCACAGACTAGTGGATAAGAGGGAAGGTCTTCTCCTGGATCAGTTATTGGTTAAAACATAGGAAACAAAGGGTAGGAATCAACTGTCAGTTTTCACAGTGGAGAAAGGTAAATTAGCAGGTTCCCCAAGGGGTCTGTACTCGGACCAGCGCTGTTCAACATAGTCGTAAATGATCTGGAAAATGGGTAAACAGTCAGGTGGCAGACAATACAAAATTACTCAAGATAGTAAAGTCCAAAGGAAACTGAAGAGTCTGTCTCTCAAAACAGGGTGACTGGACAACAAAATGGCAGATGAAACTCAATGTTGATAAATGCAGAGTAAAGCACAATGGAAAACAAATCCCAACTATACACAAAAATGATGGGGGTCTAAATTAGCTGTTATGCAAGAAAAAGATTGTGGAGTCATTGTGAATAGTGCACCGAAAACATCTACTCGATGTGCAGTAGCAGTCTAAAAAAGCTACCAGAATGTTAGGAACTATTAGGAAATGGATAGATACTATGACAGAAAATATCATAATGCCCCTAGATAAACCCATAATACGCCCATACCATGAATACTGCATGCAGTTCTGGTCTCCCCATTTAAAAAAATAATATTTAAATTGGAACAAGTAGAGAGAAGAGCAGCAAAAATTATTAAGGTATAGAATAGCTTCCATATGAGGGGAGATTAAGACCGGGACTGTTCAGCCTGGAAAAGAGGTGTGGGGATGGGGGAAGAGAAATATGGTAGCTGTCTAAAAAATCATGAATGTTGTGGAGAAAGTGAATAAGAAAGTGCCAGTTACCCATTCACATAACACAAGAATCAGGGGGTCACCTAATGAAATTAATAGGCAGCAGATTTAAAACAAACATAAGTAAGTACTTCTTCCCACCACTCACAATCAACCAGTGAAACTTGTTGCTAGGGGAAGGCCAAAACTATAACTGGGTTCAAAAAAGTATCCGATAAGTTCCTGAAGGATAGATCCATCAATGGCCATTAGCCAAGATGGTCAGGGATGCAATCCTATAATGGGCTCTGAGACTTTTTAAACCTGTGATTACTAGATGCTGGGACTGGAGGACAGGTGATGGATCACTCCCTAATTGCCCTGTTCTGTTCATTTCCTCTGAAACACCTGGCACTGGCCACTGTCGAAGACAAGATACTGGGCTAGATGAATCATTGGTCTGACCCAGTATGGCCATTCTGATTGTTCTTAGAAGTGCCACAAATTTGAACCAAGGAACTTCAGAGTTTGAGATGCTAATTCCTCTTCACTGGGATTATGATTTACACCAAGTATAAACGATTACACATCTGTAAACACAGTGATTAGAAGTGTTTTTATATCATTGTATGGAAGGGTTCACATAGTAGTGGGAAGCCAGTGGTAAAATCAGGCCAGTACCTTTGTGAGGGCATTTACTGTGTATGCTGCTTAGCCTGTCTCACTTCTGGTGACTTTATTCTGACATGGATTAGAATTCAAGTGAGAGTTTGGTATTCTGGCTCCTGGAGTGTACCGTGGTGTTAATTGAGATTGAATATGTAAGCCAAAGGTGTTAACCCAGTCACTGCCCAACATTAAATAGTTTTAACCAAGGTTTGGGGTTTGGTATTCAGAGACCTCCGCCTGCCTAGAACCATGGCAAGTAGTATACTATAAAATTCATGCAAAAGGTTAGTAGTTTGACAAAGACTCAAAATGAGGTAGAGAGCATTGAAACTGAAATTGATAGGTTAACTTTGTTTTGGATAATCAAAGTCCTTTTTTGGAAACACTGAATATTTGTTAATCTTTTATTTAGCCAAACCATTTTTGGTGGTGAAGTAAAGGGTGAGTTCTGTTGTTCAGTTCTGAGTTGGGAATGAGTCGCTTTCCTGCTTTAGACAAGACCGATATAGAAAAGATAGGGGGGAAACGCAGCTTTTGTTGATGATCTCAGGATACAGGGTGGCTGGTCAGTTGTGGATGGATGCTTTGGGCTGACAGGTGGGCCACGACAGCTGTTCTGGACTCCAGCTCACCATGGATATCATCTGGTTGTTCTGGGCAGGTCCCTCTCCTTCACTGGTCCTTCTCAGGCCGAACAGAGTTGGATGGACTGTCTTGTTCCATTGTGCTGGTGCCGTGCAATATGGTTGGCTTCAGGATCACATGAAAAGCTAGGAGGGAAAGAGCAGGAGGAAGATATAAGGGACAGAAAGAAGCACATGAGGGAGGGGAATACAGCAGAATCTCACATTTATCAAGTTATGGTCCTTGCTGGTTTAGCGATAATGGTCCTGTGCTTCCACTGGAGTATCAAAGTCTAGTGTCACAGCAACAATCCTTCCACTACTCCTTCAGTGATGATAAAAGGTTTTTCTTCTTCCCCAAAGTCTCTTAAGAACCCCAAAAAGGAGTGATGAGTGGTGATTTCATTATTTTATCCATCAATTAGACAAAACTTCCTACATGCCAATTTTGGTTCACTGATTTCTGATCCCATGCTGTTTTTGTTTAACCAGGCATGAACTTAACACATTTCTTGAATTATATTAGTTGGCCTCTTTATACTAATTCAGTCCTTGTCTAGCTTTTGTATCTTTTCCCATCAACATTTGTTACAGGATATTGTGACATTCCATTAACTTTCACTCATTTCTCACAGCTGAGCACGCAATTAGGGTAAATTTGTGGGCTCGATTATCACAACAGTACATCTCCCACAAACATCACATGATTGTCTAATGCTGAGTTTAGCAGGAGTGCTCTGGGTCAAGACTGAAATAAACTGGCAGAGCTGTGGGGTGGAGACCAGAAGTGGAATAGCAAGGGTTTCTACAGATCAAGTCTGAGGTACCCTGACAGAGGTTGTATGTAAGAAACCTGTACAGCCCAACACACAGTGTAACTTGATTCCTGTCCTTGGCTTTCAAGAGTATTGTATTTAATACAACTCTTTTCCACTACAGTTTGTTCTTGCCCCATATTGCAACACACCAGTGCTGACTTCCAGATGCATTTCCTTTGTGTGCTGGGGGGATATCCTGTGGGGGATAGTGCCAACCCAATTGGTCTAAAAAATTAATTTTTAAAATGGGAAGAAAAGGCTCGAAATTTGGGAGTGGGAGGCTGAAGAAAGGACATAGCTAACAAATGGTTCGAAAAACCTTCAGCATTCTTTTAAAAATTTAAGATAGTATTCCAAAGAACATCTACTGGCTTCTAGCCTTCATTTAATTTTTTAAAATATATAAGCATAAAAAAGATGAGAAATCAGATATTTGTAAAAAATGGTTTATATACCTTTAACACATCTAACTTGAATTAGAAACCCCAGCAATGAAAGAGCATCCTTGTTCAGCTAATTTTAGTTTTGAAAATGAGGGCCATATCCATGTAAACTTTCTGGCCACTGGCTGTTGGTCTCTCCTAGTTCCATGCATTTCCTAGCAAGCTAATGGTAGCTAGTGTATTCTTGTGTAGCTGGATCTTGGGTTTGATTGTCAGTGTCTTAACATGTGATGTTATTGAAATACAGGTACACAGGGAGAGTGATAAAAGACGTTATTAACATGGGTTCCTACAACTATCTTGGATTTGCTCAGAACACTGGAATTTGCAAAGAAGCAGCAGCTAAAGTACTGACACAGTATGGAGCTGGGGTATGCAGCACTAGGCAGGAAATGGGTAAGTTTGGGTGGGGGGCAGGTGTTTTCAAAGTATATACGTAAATCATCATCTGTTCATTAGTCTCTGCAAAACATTGTATGGTTCCAGCTTTTGAACCTCAGATGAAGCAGTGAAGAAATCACAACTATAGAGTGAAGATAAATTCTGTGTTCTTTTCTGTTCTGTCATGCTTAGTTTACACAGCCACAACAGTCTTCATTGACATGTTCTCAGATTTTCCACCGACCCTTCCCCTCATCTCCCCCCTCCCCCCCCCCCTTTTCTGGATCATACCAAAAAAAAAAAATTCTAGCTGTTGAAAAACCTTTTGTGGTACAGATTTGGCCCCAGGTTCATTTGGTTTATTTTTGACTTATCTTTTGCTATTTTATGTGCAGGAAATCTGGACAAGCATGAGGAACTGGAAAAACTAGTGGCCAGGTTCCTGGGTGTGGAGGCTGCAATGACTTATGGGATGGGGTTTTCAACCAACTCAATGAACATTCCTGCTTTAGTTGGCAAGGTATGGCTTCAGAGAGAATGGGTAACAGGGTGTGAGGCATGAAGTTTCTGCTTATGGACTCTTTAGGGGTTGTTCACTCTTTTTTCAAAGAAGTCACTGCAAATGTTCTTTGCAGAAACAGGTCCTGATATGTCATCAATACTGTATCTCAACCAAAGGGTCTTTTGGGGACAGTGTGTGCTCGGACCTATAATGCTCTAGAATGGCTCGTGTTGGGAGAGAGCACAACCCTGTGGGACTTCTAGTTTCTGCAGGCCACACCTTAATATTAAAGATGGTGATTACTTCCGTAAACTGCCCAGTTACAGACTGTTCTGACAGCTTGCTGGGAGACTGAATCATCTGAATGCCACTTCTAACTGGCATAAAATTGAGCCAAGTTGGGCATCCCAGTCATAAACTTGGAAACCTGTAATCTCTCATACAGACAGTAGTTACTAGGGAAGAAAAATTTCCTTTGATGTAATAAACGCATAAAAGAACAAACATTTTGTTCACTAAATAGTTCTGCATTAATGAATACAATGATCATCCAGGTTTGCAAAATAATAAGTCGGCTGCCTGATAGCACAGAACTCAGCCTGAATCTCTTGCATCTCTAAATGGTGTTCTCTAATCACAGGAGATTAAGGCCTGGTCTACGCTGGGGGGCGAGCTAGATCGGTTTAAATTACGCAACTTCAGCTATGAAAATAGAGTAGCTGAAGTCGACATACATAGAGCTACTTACCGCGGTGTCTTCACTGTGGTAGGTTGACTGCTGAAGCTCCCCCGTCGACTCCGCCTACGCTTCTCACTCCAGTGGGGTACCGGAGTTGATGGGAGAGCGCTCGGCAGTCGATTTATTGCGTCTTCAATAGATGCGATAAATCGACCCTGGCTGGATCAATCGCTCTGAAGGTAAGTGTAGACATGCCCTGAGAGATGGAGAAGACCTGTTAAACTCCATTTAATCCATCTCCCTCTGTTGGTATAGTACAAAGTATGTCTATTGCGGTCTCCTGTTCAGGTTTAAATATAATCTAATGGGGCTTCTCCTTCCCTTGGGAGATAATTCTACAGCCGTGCACGTCTATCAGGATTTTTTCTTGGTACAATTTAAATATTCCCATTTTTAATTTCATCCTGTTATTCCTTATTATTCCCCCTTGGACCGTTCTGAATTCCTCCTATGGTGTTTGAACCTCTCAAATTTCTGTTGCTTCATCTCATCTCCTGCCTTTTTCTGTGTGTAGTCCTTTTCTTGAATACCTTCAGTGCCTGTCTCTGACACTGCTTACAATTTTCCCAAGCAGCAGAAGTGAAATTGACAATATTCTGGGCAGTTTCACTGAAGCTATTCAGAATCTTGTGGGCATCAGTGAAAATGAAAGCTTTGCTCACTTTCACTGTGTTGACACCTGGGTAGCTCTGATCAGCATCCAGGGTTGCAGTAGCTGTCTGCAGATAGAAGAGGATCACTTCGTGTTTGTGTTGTAAAGTTATTTCCACAACTATAGAAACTAGCACTTATGTTAAATGATTGCTTAAATTTTCCAGATACTGCTGGCTTAGCTGCTGCCATAACTTTCTATCCCTGTGTGTGAACATTTACCATGGTAAAGTCTTCCAAGTCCTAGGTTTCCTGGTTTATTTTCTCAAGATGCCTTGTTTTTGTATTTAAAACTATCTGAAGTAATGAGTAAGATTTTGTGACAGATTATCAAATACTTTATAAAAATCAGTTACTTACTTACCATTTATAGTTATTCTCATCCAAGGATCTTAATTGTTTTACTTCTGTGTTATAAGGTGATTTCTATGGTGTATGATGAAGAAGGGTCTTCAGAAGGAGTTTCAACTCAGTGCAGTAATAGAAATTAAAATGACCAGATTTGGGATAGTCCATTAAAAATTGAAGTGTTCATGTTGTTTTCTCCAGGCATTCTAGAACCCTGTTATATATCATTGATAACAATAAGAATGGAATAGCTGCTAGAAACAGTATCAGGTTTGGGAGAAAAGTTCAAGAGCTTGTAGGGTCTATGGGGAGGGAATGAAAATTCAAAAAACTAGTGTCAACTGCAAGGATAATTTCACTTGCTGACCAGAGAACGCATATTTCTGATGCAGCAATGGAAATTTAGAATTTTTTAAAACATTCTTATTTAAGTTAAACACTTTGCATCGATTGCATCTGATATAGTTTGAAGATTAAAGTTAATAGGGTTAGTCTTCCTTTTGTCAATTGTAGGTATTAGAGAAACTAGTAATTTTCACCTATTTTTATTCCTTTTAGTAATAAGACTGCTTTCTTTTTTCATTTTGCCTAATAATTATAAAGTCCCCAATTATAAAGTCCCCAAAGATTAGATAACTCTTCTTTTTTGGATGTCCTTATCTTTCCTCTACAAGTCTCACCTGACCCTCTGTTATTGTGTGGTTGCGTCCGGTCTTCTCTTCTAAGACTCTGGAGCATGTCCCTGGTGAAGCAACTACTTCATGCTCTTCACATTTTGTTTTGGAAGATGCATGGTCTCTTTAGCCTTAAATATGTGTGTTCTTGGAATTGACCAGCTGTTTTCCACACTGGTAGATATTAATACTTCTTCCAATTGCATCTTATGTAAAAGTATTAAGTGCTCAAAATCTAATATCTTTGAAATGCCATGTTGTGTGAATCCCACAGTATTTACTATGGCTGATTTAAATAGCCAGGGACAACTTTTCCTCATGATTTTTCACTTCTTCCTGACCCTCAGTGAAATGATGTTGATCCAGGTTTCTCTGAAAACTTCCTGGATCCTAAAGTTGTCTTCTGTGTGGCATAGGCTCGTCTTTTGTGTATACTCGATTCTGGTTGTCCATTACTCCAGATACCTATTGTAGGTAACTGAAATCCTCCATGAGTACAGTGTAACAGACGAGTATTTATTTTGTCAATATAGATCCAATATAAATTTATTTAATATACCATCAATATCTCTCTAGAAGGAGCCTCAGAGGTGGTGAGTGAGGTTAACCAGCATTTCTGGATCTTCTGAAGGAACACAAATGCTAAAATGTCAAGGCCCAAGACTTTTATTTTCTTTCCCAATCTGCAGATGGTTGGGTTTTTTAAAACATAATTAGGTGATACTCCGCTATTATGGTGATGAAGGCCATGTAAATATAAATTGGAAGGGCACATTGAGGGATGCTGGGTGACCTAGGTTTGCACTGCAATTAAAAAAACAAAACAAAAAACTGGCATGAAATCTGAGCTGGGTCAATTGATTCGGGCTCACAAGGCTAAAAATGGCAGTGTAGAAGTTTGGCCTTGGGCTGGACTCTGGCTCTGAGATCCTGTGAGTGGGGAGGGTCTCAAAGCCCAGGGTCCAGCTGACCAGAGGTAACCCGTTAGCTAATCAGGAAGACTGGCAGTCTTTCATTATTTACACTGTAATTAGGCATTTACATCACACTTGATAAGCCTAAAATAGAAGTCACCACAGCTGTGCTGGTCACAAAAGAACTGCTTGAGCATTTTTTTCCCCTGTTCTTCAAAAGCTTTAGTGACATCTTCAGTTACTACTTAAGTCTCCATTCTACTGTTGTCATCGGTGAGGGGATTGAGAGCACAATAATAGGACCTAACCTACCCCAATAGTGTCTAGTCAGCATAGCCAGCAGGAGGGACTCATAGGCTCCATAAGCATGAGGTAATCGATCTGTTACTCCCCATGGGCTGTCAGCAACAGGACACCCTGAACTGATGCTGAAAACGGCATAGCTGTAATGCAAATAGGACATAGTCATTTTTTCAACACTGGCAAAAATGATTGAGAACAGTTGCGTCCTTTCTACAGTTTTGAGCACCAGATTTTGGAGGGGATGGGCGCATTGCTGATGATCGTTAGCAGCAGCCAGTCAAGTTCCTAGTGTAGACAGAGCCAAGGATAGGCTGGGGCTGGAAAGCTGGGGATGGTGTGAAATCCATAAGGGTTGTGCAGTCAGAAATATGCAGACTTCCTGAGGGTGAGTCAGGGTGCACTGAAAACTTCCTGTTCTGTACTACATTTCCTGTTCTCCATTTTATGTGAGCACTGATTTTAACAAACTTCATTGTAATTGCTTAATAGCAGTACCCGTGCCGCCTTTTAATATAAGGCTGATCGAAGTCACTAGTAGATGTTAGTTCAACGATATTAGGAAATCTTATCTTTTCCCTGAGAATGGATTAAATTGTTTTCAGACATACTCGGCCCTGTATTGCACACAGCACTTCCTAGTAAGGTATGGCTTTCACGTATTCCCCACAGGATTCATATGGTGAATCACTGATCTTGACTTCATGGCAGGATACTGGGATGTGCACACATGTCCATTACTGGCGATAGTTAAAGACACAGCTGTCTCATCTAATACAAGCACAGCAGTTTGAAGAGTACTCTGACTAAAGACAAATAAGAGTGGTCTTGCACACTGGTCTGCTGTTAACCTCAGTCTATTCAGCCTTTCTGTCTCATTTTTTCCCCTTGTGCAGGGCTGCCTGATACTGAGCGATGAGCTGAATCATGCATCACTAGTGCTTGGAGCAAGACTGTCAGGAGCAACTATTCGAATCTTCAAGCACAACAGTGAGTACCTGTTAGGGGGCACTTCCTTTTGTAGCTCAGACAGGTCACTCTTTTCTGAGAACCCTGCCTCTTGTCGCAGTAAATCTGAATTTCCAGCTGGGAAACCCATTTCCAGTAATTGGAGGCTCTTAGGGGCTGCTAGCACCTTGAAGTTAATAGTGTTGAAAACCCTGGATTGGAAGCTCTATTCTTTGCAAATTGGCCATTAAATACAGGCTTTTTTAAGGCTGCTGAGAAAGGACACTTATGGAAGAGATTTAAACTGGGTGAGTGAATTTAGTGCTTATGCAAATGTGGGTATCTGATTAAATCTAGACATTAAAGGCAGGTGTCATGTAGGCTTTCTCTTCTCTCCCTTCCCAGATCTACCAGTACTCCTCTGCCCCAATCAGTAGCACTTTGTGATGTTGCATTTCTGGGTCCCCTTATAGCTGTTCATATGTAAAGTAGGGATATAAAATAGTAAATGGTTAACCAGTAAGCATTAGTCTTACCATTAACCCCCAGCCCTGGACCTGGCTGGAGCTGGGGCCCCTTGTCTGGCTGGAGTGGAGCCCCCAGGCCCTCTCCCTTTAATCGGTTAAACAATATAATTGTAGTAGTTTAAACGGTTTACTTTTTAAACAATATTTACATCCCTAATGTAAAGTCAGTGTATGTCTGTCTGGAATATGCAGGGGAACTGCTGGTGTTCACACCTTTCAGTTTGTAACATGTATGGGTCAGCACACTTACAGAATCTTATTACAATCCATGTCCGATACTAAAGTGGTGAATGTCGTGTAAGATCCTAGATAGATGATTGTCATATGGTTTCTTAGGTCATTGCTTAGTTTCCTAGGTCAGGATCTAGGCTGTAATAAGATTCCCTCACATGGTTCTGTAATCATTTCCATCCTATGGACAAAAACATTAAAAATGAGTACCCCTACCCGTGCCTGGCACTATGCTTTGGCACAGAATCCTGTATCTGGACTCTGAAACCAAAAAGAAAAGGTTCTTTCAGCTCCTCCCACCTCCACTTTTCAAAATCACACTCTTTCCTCTTTTTTGTGATTGTCTGTGTTCCCCACCAGCCTCCCCATAATTTGTTTTCTATGCCTGGCTCTCTCCTCTGCCTCCCTGTCTTCATCCTATGTCACTTCAACTTCCATGTTGATCACTCCATCTCTAATGTCTTGCTTTCTTTCCTTTGCGCTCTTAGTTTGGACTGACTCCTGCATGATTTATTCACATTAGCCATTCCATCAACTGGATCTCCAAGTGCTAGTGGTATGCTCTTCTCATCACTCGGATGCACTCTGGTCTTGTCATTCAACATCAATCACTCCCTTGCTCCTCCCTGCATCATTTCATCTGCACTGTCATTCAATTCAGGCTACTGATGTCTCAGAGTCTGCTGCTACTCCCAGCCCTCCACTTTACTGTTATGGTGTGGTATGAATTCCGCCCCCTCCTGTGCATTCCCCTTGCCTTTGGTCTCTGCTCCTCTAGTGCAGTGTTTCTAGAGGGCAGAGGCCTGTAACTACCCCAGCTTCCTCCACTCACTGTCCTTTGCTCATTTTACTCTGTTTTGTTCCTTGTGTATTCACTTTCTCTTTCCACACCTCCAATCCAATCAGGTCTCACCAGATTTTCTTCCTTATTAACTCTTGTCTTTTCTCCACTCACCATCTTGTTCAGTTTATTTAAAGACAGAAATTACATTGGGGAGAACTTGCTTCCTCATCTATCCTCCTTTGCCCAATCCCCAGCAGTCTGTCTCAGGCCCATAATCCTTGAACTCATTCTCTCCCCTCTGGCTTCTTTGTTCCAGCCACTAAGCCTTCACTCATCTCCACCTGCCATTTACCAACCCATTTCTCTCTTCCCTTTTATTTCCATGTCTGTCTCTTTCTGATGGCTTAATCTCTGTACTGTTGTACTCTTAACCAGGGATGACCAAATCCTGGCCCATAGTGGAAATCACGGGGCAGTGCTATACCACACAGCCACAGTCACCTTTAACATGAGATGTGGCTTGCAGGAGAATGCAGGTCCTCAAATGCAATGTGGCTAAACTTGGACCATGATAGAGTATAGATTCCACAGGTACAGTAACTCCTCACTTAAAGTCGTCCCGGTTAACGTTGTTTTGTTGTTACGTCGCTGATCAGTTAGGGAACATGCTCTTTTAAAGTTGTGCAATGCTCCCTTTATAACGTCGTTTGGCAGCCGCCTGCTTTGTCCACTGCTTGCAGGAAGAGCATCCTGTTGCAGCTAGCTGGTGGGGGCTTGGAACCGGGGTGGACCGGCAGCCCCCCATCAGCTCCCCTAAGTTCCCTGTGCAGCAGCTGCCCAGCAGGCTATCAATTGCCGGAAGTTCAGCTGTCCCTCCCCGCACTGCCCTCTGCCTTGGAGCTGCTCTCCGGAGCCTAATTGTTGGGGGAGGCTAATGTCAGGGTGTCCCCCTCCACCATGCTCCTGCACCCTGTTTACCCCATCTCCATAGAGCAGGGGGGACACAGGACAGGGCTCAGGACGGAGAGAGCTTCCTGGCAGCAGCTGCTCTGGTCTCAGCTTGCTGATTAACTTAAGAAGGTGGTGTACTTAAGAGTGGTGTCAGCCTACTTAAAGGGGAAATGCTCATCTCTCTCTCTCACACACAGGGTGTGTGTGTCTGTCTCTGTCTGCCATGCTGTCTCCCCTCCCTCCATTCCTGCTGCCTTGTGGAGAGTGAGGCTACATTAACAACAGTGAGTTAACCCTTGAGAGCTCAGCCCAGTGCTAGTTCATCATTTAGCAGTAAGGCATTCCCTGGGAGATATCCCACCCTCTGACTCCACCACCTGAACCAAGCTTCACAATCATCATTGCTGTGTACAGTATTAATTTGTTTGTTTAAAACTTATACTGTGCGTGTGTGTGTATGCGTGTGTGTGTGTGTGTATGTCTTTTGTCTGGCAAAAAAAAATTTCCCTGGAACCTAACCCCCACTATTTACACTAATTCTTATGGGGAAATTGGATTTGCTTAACATCGTTTCACTTAGTCACATTTTTCAGGAACATAACTACAACGTTAAGTGAGGAGTTACTGTATTAGTCTCTGTGGACCACTCTTCATATCAGAGGGTGGCTGTGACTTGTAGCTGTGGCCTCATTTGAGTGCTCCTGCACTTAATTATGTCATGCTAATGGGGAAATAGTAATAAAGGCTGCTTGGTGGAATCTTGCTATCTTTTTTTTCTTTTCTGTGCAGACATGCAGAGCCTGGAGAAACTGCTCAAAGATGCCATTGTGCATGGGCAACCTCGCACCCGCAGGCCCTGGAAAAAAATCCTCATCCTAGTGGAAGGAATTTACAGGTACAAGTTATTCTCTACCTTGCCTACACTCTTCACAAGATCCAGCTGTCAGGGTTTGGGTTCCATCGCTGGACCAAGCAGTAGAGCTGGTTAATAAGAGCATGCCACTTAGCTGTTGCTCTTGATGAGAGACCATTTGTTTTAGACCTAGTTTGATCTTTAAGCTCCTCCCACATGGCCCACTGTAATAACAGCTGGTACTGGTGGAAAGCTTCCTATCTCCTAAATACAACACAAATGCTAAGTAATCTAAACAAATTATTTACATCAAACATGCTAAGCTCTGGAGCTGAGTTTATACCCTCTAGTCCAATTCCATTTCTAGCAGTCTGTTATTGATCATGCTAATGGGAATAGATGGCAATATGTGCAGATCTCATGACTTCTCTTAGGGTGTGTGGGAGGTATAAATTGGAGCTCAGTTGTCCTTGCACCTGGCTCATGACCTAAGGATCAGGTGGTCTTGAGCTGCTATTGGAAGGCATGGGTCAGCCTGGTTGATCTCATTTAGGAGATCAACAATGTCACGTTAATTGGTGGCAGCATAGGACACTGAGGTTTGTGAGGTAGAGAAGCAGTATCTGTTGTAGATGGAAATGCATTACAGAATGCATTGGGTTGCTCTGTCATCCTTGCGCCTACTTAATCTGTTTAACTTGTGATGCTGATTTTCAGAATAAGGAAATTTGAACACTGAATGCAACAAATCTTGTTTTTAAACATAAACACTTGTAAAAGAAATCTTTCCATAGAGGGGTTATGGTCTGTAGATAATGCTTCCATGATAATTACGTAACTGCTAAAAGGAAGTAAAGAAAAGGAGGGTAGGAATCCAGTTTAGAATCTCCAAACAGAACCCCGATTATAAAAAACCCTTAAAGCTGAATCTAACATGATTTGATCTGTTTTTTCTTCGACAGCATGGAGGGTTCCATAGTCCGCCTACCTGAAGTGATTGCCCTCAAGAAGAAGTACAAGTCATACCTGTACCTGGACGAGGCTCACAGTATAGGTGCCCTGGGTCTCGCTGGCCGGGGCGTGGTGGAGTATTTTGGACTTAACCCTGAGGATGTAGATGTTATGATGGGAACGTTCACCAAGGCCTTTGGAGCTGCTGGAGGATACATCGGAGGCAAGAAGGTAAAGAGGTGGTGGGGAGACATGATAGGAAGCAAGGTATTCATTTGGGCTTCTGAAGGTCAAAAAGTGGAAACTACTTTTTGGGTAGCAGATAGTTAGGGCCCTACCCAGTTCTGTACCAGGATACATCCCTGGAGGCCTTCAGTGTTAGCTTGTTTTTTTTAGTTCACCTGGTACACTGGGAACTAAACATTGATATACAGTTCAGTTATGTGGAATTTTGTCCAATGTGGATGAGTTGAATCCAGGAAAAAATTCCCTTCAGAACTCCTAATTCCCTAAAAGGAGTGATTAGCTAAAGCTGCTGAGACTTGGGGAGGAGAGGTTGTGCAATTCTTTTGCTAATAGCTACTCAGTGCTTTAAGGTAGGGATTTTTTAATTGCTACCTGTTAATGAAGCTAGTAGTGAGAACTCTGAAGGCAAGGCTTTCCTAGCTCCTAATTAAGCTTTATGGAGCAACACTGTATGCTATTTCATCTGCTTTCAGGCATCTTTTTTCTTTCCATTGTCCTTTCTCTCTTTGCTATATGCCCGATATCCTCCCTGTGGGGGCCATCTAACACCTCTTGGGAAGCCCTGCTCTAGAGCAGTGGTTCCCAACCTTTTTTCATTTGTGGCCCCCTAAAAAAATACAGAATGGAGGTGCAGACCCCTTTGGAAATCGTAAACATTGTGTGCACGCTCCCAAGGATCCATGTACCGTAGGTAGACCACTGCGTGGATACAAAATTTGTATCCGCAGACATGGTCCATGGCCATAAAGCGGATATCTGCAGATTTGCAGAGCTCTAACCACAGGTTGAAAACCACTGTTCTATGGTAATGACAACCTTTTGCAGATCCCTTAGACAGACATAGTCTGCAGACTCCCAGGCGTCCATGGACCTCAGGTTGAGAACCACTGCTCTAAATTTCTCTGGTGCTAGGAGGGGACAAAAACAGCATCATGCTAATAGAACTTGAGTAATATATGCTGAGAGAAATTTCTGCCCCTGGTTACCGTTGTGCCTTCCCGTTGCTTTTTTCATAGCGGAGGCCAGAATTTGTCCCACCGCGTGCTGTGGTGTTTTACCATAGTGCTTCTCATTTCTGGGGGTTGTGGAATAGTTTTATTATACAATGAGTGATGAGTAACCATTCCAGGGAGTGGTGCCTCTTGTCTTCCTCATGGCTTGCTTCCATCCTGTAGCAAAAGCTATATTTGAGTGCAGAAGATAGGAGTAAGTAATAGAAAGGGAGTGGCTCTCTGAAGTTCTTGCTCATTCTTAAATTACACCTGCTGCCTTATCCATAGTGCACTTAGCAGAGATCCCTTGTGACCTTTTGTATGCCTTGTTCAGTGACATGCTTAGCAATGATTTGTATCAAACATGATACATAGCCATCTGCAGAGCCTACTCACCACCACTCAGGAATGAGAGGATTGATTTGCATCTTCCCGTGACAGAACAATTGCTCTCGAAACACAACCTGTGCACAGCTTGAGTAATTCCAGACATCTTGTTGCGAAACCCAATGCTGTGATCATTGGCAGAATGAATCTACATTTGAGTTATCCGAATTTTTTTGGTTGACCCTCATCCTGCCTTGGGATACAAAGTATAGTGCACAGGCATGTTTCACCCCTGCTGTTAGCACTTTAGTTTAGTAAATGTCGTGTGCAGCTTTTTACGAGCTTCCCAGCCTTTTCTAGGTGACTTGTGGAGTGTGTGTGTGTGTGTGTGTGTGTCCGCGCAACGTGTGGTGCTACCAATTTGTAGGGTGGTCATGGTGTCAGTGGAGCCTATAGCTTTAAGATCTGACTGATGGTGGTATCTGAAGGCCTCCTGTGTTCGTTTTGTCAGGAGCTGATTGACTACCTCCGTACGCATTCTCATAGTGCAGTGTATGCCACGTCACTGTCACCACCTGTTATGGAGCAAATCCTCACCTCCATGAAGTGCATTATGGGTGAAGATGGCACAACTTTTGGTAAGTCTTTTCTATTCGGTAAATGCTTCCAATCCTGGAATGGGGGTCTGTGACTGCTGGAAACTAAACCTTTTTATAACCGTGGCACTGGTAACTGTGCTTGCTGCCAGACATGTTAGCATGCATTTTTGTTAACTATCTTATTGCTTCAGGAGTTAGGTTTATTCACTATTAGTTGTAGCATCCCTACTTTCTAATGCTGCTCTGCTAGTAATCTAGCAAGGTAATTCCAGCAAAAGGTAGGACAGGTTAATCTTACCTAAAAGGCAAACTGATGTTGTGTACAGTACTGAATTTTCTTCTCTCTCTCTCTCAAAAAAAAAATGCAAATTTAAACACATCGCATCTCCCTACTTTGAGTGATCTGTGCCTAGATATGTCTCTCTTTGAGATAACGGATCACTCAGAGGAAGGTGTAGTGGTTGAGTTTTTTTCAGGGTAATTGGAAATATTTAGCCGCTAAACTATAGTATTTAGAATTTGCATCATCCCAAATTGAAACCTTGTTTCAAAATGAACGTAAGGCTTGGTCTAGCAGGTTTTTTTATAATATAGCATGTTCCTTGTGCATCAACCTTTTTTAACAGTTGATGGGTGTTACTCAGAATATATATCATTTGCAGTCCAAACACAGTTTTTTAATTCTAAAACTAATACAAATATACTGGATTCATAATGTTTTGAGCTTTTGGCCACAAGGTGGTAGTATGCACTGAAGAATTGTATTTGTGCTGTAACAGTTAGAGGAAAATATCTTTAATGGACCAACCTCTGTTGGTGAAAGAGACAAGATGAGCTTGAAAGCTTGTCTTTCACAAACAGAAGCTAGTCCAATAAAAGATATTACTGCGCCCACCTTGTCCGTCTCAAATGCTGGGACCAACAAGGCCACAACGACACTGTAACTTTAAGGCTATCCGACTAGATGACTTGACAGAACTCCTGTGGTAAAAGAATATGTTGGACACAACTCAAGGTAACCTTTCTCCTTGTCTTAAATCAGGAATAATCTAACTTATTTATATTATATTAAAGTAAAATTAATGCTGTTGATTGTTGCTGTGGTGGTAGCTCTAGGAGCAAAAGTAGCTAATCACCACGGCATGTAAGGCAGGCAGTGCGATCTGTGGTCACATCTGAGTGCAGTGTAAGGGTACATTGCAAAGAAAAGCCTGCAGCGCCAAGTCTTGGAGGCCTGGGTCAATTGACTCGCGTTCCCGGGGCTTGAGCTGCAGGGCTAAAAATAGCAGGGTAGACGGTTCAGGCTCGGGCTGGAGCCCAGGCCCTGAGTACTGGTGTCCTGCACTAGAATCCTTTTCCTCTCTAGTTCTCCAAGAACGTGCATTTACCACACAGCCAGTTATTGATGGATACAACTATGGCAAAGAGATGAGTTTTGCATCCTTTCCTAAAGGTGACACTGTCAGAGCTACTTCAGCTGATCATGGCCAACATTTCACACCGATCTCCTCAGGCACTGCTTCTGTTGTGTCACTTCCAGTGTCTGCTGTGTTTAAGTAAGTGAGGACTGAAGAATGTGTAACTAATTGGAAGTTCCACATAAGTGGTTAAGATGAGCACACGTTACCAGTTTTTGAAGATGGCTTTTAGGAGCACTGGCATTTTTAGTAACTTTTCTGTATGGCCAGAGAGATTTTAAGCCTTTGAGAGCTGGTTTGTGGTATCAAAGAAACATCATGTTGTGGCAGACTTTCATGTGAGTTTTAGTGCTCTTCGAAGGTGCTGTATTTGACAGCCTGGAAAGCTGAAGTTCTCTTTTCATCCACACTCAAGTAAATGGATTACTGCAGGCTCATCTCTCCTGGAAGAATATCATTAAGTTATTAAAAAGTTTTTTCCATTTGACCTCATCAGGGTGATTCTTGCTGGGATGATTACGACAGTACTTGAAATGGTCCTATTTCAATTCATTTTCGGTGCAGCACCAATTGCCAATCTCTCTATAGTTTGAGATCATAAATCAACATTTCTTAATATATTGTTTTAAAATCCCTGCTGCTTTGCAGTCCTGTTCCATGGAGAGAGCTGGTTAAAACTCCTTTGTGCAGACTGAGCTGCTGCTCAGTGTTAACTTAAGGAACTCTTGTCCTGTTTTTGACTATCACTGGAACACAAGGACTAAGGACAGGACAATAATGTTCAACGTTTGGGAGGTAGAAATATGTAAGTTATAGAGATAATGACACTCATGAGTGGTAACTCTGGAAGGGAAACAGGTAGATAGCTTGAGGGCTGTACTAGGTTGCTCTTGAACATCTCTGAAACCAAGAGTAATACATCGTGCTGTATGAATGTTCCCTGACCATTCTGTAGGCGGCTAATTAAGATTTATTTATAGATGGGCAAAACTGAGACAGGCAATGGCCTTGCCAAAGCCACAGAAGAAACTAATAGTTGGATTTCCTTGTTCTTGGCTCTGGGCTCTGAGCAACATAAACCCTGTAATTTTTATGTACTATTCCCCGCTGGATAGAATGGGAGGAGATAGCAAAGAAAGAAGCAGAATTTCCTTCACAAAAGTATTTCTCAATTTCATGACGCATCAGCCGGGGACAGGGGTAGCTAGGGCAGGGAGGTCTCCAAACTTGCAACACAATATATTGCTGCTACTACAATCTAAGGTCAATTGTGCCGTTGGAGTAAATGTTCCCTTTGAGGTCTTTCCAGCAGGCTGTCACTAGCTAACAGGATGTTAGTAAGCAGGCAGCCTAGATAAAATACACATGGAAACCAGCATGGCCATTTGCAGAGCTGAAGTAGGAGGCGAATGCAGGTCGAATAGATGTAGTTAGGAGACAGCACATGAATATGCAGCCTAGATTGAGATAAGCAGCTTTACTTTTCACTTCTCATTGTCTGTCTAACCTAACCTGTCAGTGCTGGCTATTACCTGCTGACATACATAATAGGTGCCCACATGGTGCTGTCCAAACCAGCCCATATGGCTTTAAAAACATCATATGTCAGTGGAAGTGACTGTCCTGGAGGGGTAGGCTAGAAAAGATGGCCATTCCAGCTGTCTTAAGTCAGTGGTTCTCAAATGGGGGTCCGCGAAACCTTTCAAGGGGGCCATGGGGCCCTGCGGCTTGAAACCCAGAGCCCGAGCCCAAGCCCTAGCACCCCCCGTGGAGCTGAAGCTGGGAAACGTGGGGCTGAATCCCCAAGCCCTGGTGCTCTGTGTGGGGCAGAAGCCCTGAGCCTATGGGCAGAGTTAGGAACAAGGAAAGCATTTCTTTTCCCCACCCCTGTCAAACAGCAGCACAAGAGCACGAGAGTCCTGGGGGCAGCTCCACACCTTCTCCGCCGCCCTTTCCCCCCCCCCCCCCCCAAAAAAAAAACAAACAAAAAAAAACCAAACAAACTAACTCCTCTCCCTGCCCCAGGGCCAGGTCAGAGGCAGGAAGCCAGAGCGGGGTAGCTGCTGCTCTGGCTGGTGCCATGGAGCAGGCAGCCACAGCATTCCCCCTTCTCTGGGTTGAAGCTGCTCCTCAGCTCCCAACCACCTTTGCACCAGCAGAGGTAGCCAGTAAGAGCCACCCGGTTGGGGAGACCCGGCTCTGTGGCTGGCAGACCCCTCTGGGAACAGGGACCGCAGGGGAGCCCTCCCAGCACACAGCCCCTCCCTGCACCCTGAGCTACTCCGCTGCTTGCACACAGCCCCTAAAACCCCCCTCCCTGCACCCTGAGCTACCCTCCTAGCCATCCCCTTTCCTGCACCCTAAGCTGTTTTCAAACTTTTTGTACTGAGCCCCCCACCTTTGAGTCGTAAAATTTAGTTGCAGCCCCCCCCCCCCCCCCCAAAACAGGCTGGGTGTCCAGGTTAGGTGAGTCAGGGGTTGGAGGTGGCATTCCCTCCCTGGACCCTGCCATGCAGAGGTGGCTGGCCCCTTCTCACCCCCAAAACAGAAATCAAACTACACCTATGCCCAAGGCCCCTGCCCTGAGGGCCGGGCCTGCCCCCCGTCCCGGGCTGAGCCCTGGAGTTTTTATAGCATGTTGAGGAGGGGCTCAGAGAGAAAAAGGTTGAGAATCCCTGGTCTAAGTGATGGCTGAACCATGTTTCTGTCCTTGAGCAGCTGCTGCCACTTCTATTGCTGCTCTTAGTAGGTGCTCCTCAAAGTCCTTCTCTGTAGTAATGCCATCTTGGGTCCCTATCCTGCAAGCCTGAGAGTCCACCACTCCTACTTACTTTACTTACAACTAAAGCGATAGTCTTGTGGTCTTGAAATGGATCATATGAGTTTCCTTTCTGGAGTCTTCGAATGTTTCCACAAAAGTAACAGGAGCTAAGAAGGGAACATCAGAAATATGTGGGACATGCCATCTTCTAGGAACAGAGCCTCTAACTGCAGCTTGTATGGCCATCCATCCTCTTGTTGCATTTGGCTCTATGATTATAAAAAAGCAAAGGGGGAATGAGATTGAGTTCCCCATCGGAGGAAGCACAAATGGCGAGTGCCACAGATGTGAGCATGTTTTAACAGTTCAACATCCTCCCGTCTTTTTCTCCCTCTTTGAGGGCCCCTCCCCAAAAGAAAAATGGACATCTGTCTCGCGGTGTCTTTCTGCATGGTTTTGAAGACTTCAGATAAAGGAAATTAAACATTTTTGCATTTCAACTTTAGTTTCTATGAAACATGAACTTCCCCATATTTTTAAGGAGCATCCTGGTTATGTAAGATGACAAAATGCTTTCTAGAGGGAGTTGATCTGAGGCTAGAGAAGGCAAGCTTTAGGATAGGAAATAGAGGAAGCAGTTGAATGGCTTCAGGGGAGGGGAGTTAAAATTCTGCTTGTCCAGGGCAATAACTTTTGAGTATAAACCTCTAACTTTTGTCATCCTTTATCACCATGGTAGGAATGGGAAAGCAGACAATGTGCCTAGGGTGGCAAACTTTGCACGGCTGACAAGTTGTTGCTGCACAAATGAAAGAATTGCTAACTTCAGAGAGCTGGGAGGAGGCCAGCCTTACAGGAGTGAATAGAGGTAGGGTGGAACAAGTAGTTGTGAAATCCAGGGGGGGAGATTTTGAAAGTGATTGGAGGGTTGGTTGTGTGATAGTTTCCTCTAGTAAAAATTGTCCAGCTGCAGCATGCTGCTTTATCCCACCAAAAAAACATTTTACATGTAGATTAAGCATTCTCAGTTTGCTCATGTTAATCAGTTAGCTTTCATGTGGACTCTGTTAGTGTCTGATCTTGGTGCTTAGATCATGTGAATGCTCGCTAATTGGATGTGGCAGCTTCAAGGAAAACTTAGGTACTGTAGGTTTCAGAGTAACAGCCGTGTTAGTCTATATTCGCAAAAAGAAAAGGAGTACTTGTGGCACCTTAGAGACTAACACATTTATTTGAGTGTAGGCTTTCGTGAGCTACAGCTCACATCATCGGATGCATTCATCCTGTACTGCAGAAAATGGTGTGGATAACTCTTTAGGAGTGCTCTTCCTTCATTACTGACCCTAGTGTTGTAGTGTGGTGCTAGGGATGCTCTTCACCCTGAGTCAGTAAGTATTCCAGAGCCTGTGCTAGAGAGCATTGTGCTGCCAGAAGTGTCCTTCAGATTAGACATAAAATGGACCCGTGGCCATTAAGCATCTTTGCAATAGTACGGAGGCTAATCCAGGCAAGATTCCTGCAGGATAACTGTGTGTGCTACCTTCTTCCACTGCTCTTGCAGTCTCCATTGAATGTTAGTATTCTAGAACAGAGGAGTAATAACATTCAGTGTCATTAGCATAGAATATCTGAATTCACAACTTGGAAAAGACTGCCTTTCTGCATAGGGTGAAATGGTCCCTTTCAATGAAGTCTGGTACAAATTGTGATTTTTTTTTTTTTTTTCAGAATCTGTGGGGCTTAACAATGCGTGAATCTTTGTTTTTCCAGATAATATGAGGCTCCAATATATGAAATAATTCACTGAGCCTTTTTAAATTCAAGTCTGCTGAAACTATGGTTACCATCTAGGCAGTCATTCACAGCTAAAGAACCTAGCAAAGCAAAGAGCAGTGAAATGAGGCTATGGGAGGAGAAGTTTAAGGTAGATATTAAGGGAAAACATCTTCTCAAGGATATTTAAGAAATAGAAAAGGCTTTGCAGGAGGAAATTGAGGTTCTGTCCTTTTTAAAATTGCAAATACAGGATACAAGAAGATATTCATTGTAATGGTGTAGTGAAGGATCCTGTGTAGTAATGATGCTAAGCTGGATGACTGAGGAGGTGATTCCTGGATCTTGTGATTCTGCAGTGAAGAGCTTTACAAACAGATCTCAACTGAATGGTGATAGAATCAAAGTATAGGGGAAACCAGCGAGAATTTCCATTAGCAAGAGAGCTAGTTTACAAACTGAGATTGTGTATTAAATGGCCATGAAGCAAGTCTGCCCAAATACTTGTCATTTATAAATACAAAATATTACCGGAAATGGAAATCCCAGACACACGCCCTGCCCCTCCAAAAAACCCCAGAAACTTTTAACAGTTAAATTTTTTAAATCTTTGCAAAAGCTCTGACTGTTGCTCTTTAACTGCTGATGTTTTTCTTTTACTTAGTTAAGTGAGAGTGGAGGGTTAAGAAGAAAAATCGGTAAGATGGGTCACTTCAGGATTTTGTTTCCTACCAGTGGGCATGCTTGAGTAGTTCCTAACTCTGATGCATCTGCCTGACTTGGTGATGCCCTCTCTAGATTTGATGGCTGTTGCTCTTTCCTGTGCTCTGTGCTCAGAAATAGTAAATGCTTTCTTTTCAGAGACTAGGTCAGGGTTGAAAATAACATGGTGAGTTCTGTATGAAAGGTGAGGAGAGGGATTTGGGATACGCATTAGCTCTGGGGTCCTGGCCTGACTACGGCAGCAGTAGGGCCATCCAGAAGGATGGACCCTTAAAGATCCTCCCACTCAGCCACAATGAGATGGGGATTGAATAGGGATGGACTGTGATGATATGGGACTAGGGAGGGATCATAGTCTCATGGGACTAGGGATTGTGTGGGACTGATTAATTCTTGTTTATGCTGTGTCTGGGTTCTTCGAATTGATCTGGGGATTTGATGGGTCGGTTTAGGGTGTGTGTTATTGTCAAGGGCTACCAGCATATTGAATGGGTGCTCTTTTGTTATCTAATAAATTAATAAATATTTACCCTCTGTGACTTTTGCAGAGCCAGTTGGCTCAGTTTCAGAGTCAAAAGCTGGCTTTTTTGTCGGTGCTACAAATTCACTCTGGCATCTGAGAATCCAGCTGAGTCCATTCTGCCTCTTGCATAAGAGCCAGCAGTATAGATCGTGCATTTGGAATTTGGCTGATGCTGATGATGCGCAGGCAGAGTAGAATCCAGCGGTGGCTTCACAGGGCTAACAGGAGTGAAGGGAGTGGTTGTCAGTAAGCAGCCCAAATGCAGCAGATAAAACTACCCTGTGCCTGGTCTCCATTAGGTTTTACAAGATAACTCTTTAATTTAAAAAAAGAGCAATTTTTTTTAGCAGAGATGAACCCTACATGTGCACACATTGGTGTAATAATGCAAAGTACAACCTAAGGAGCAGCCCCGAAAGCAATTCTTGGCACTGAATGTAAGTGGCTTCCAGCCCCATGTTTGTAATCTGCTATTTCTACCTTGTCTGCAACATCAAGATTTGGGCAATCTCTATATAGATCAAACGGAAGCAGTGGCTGCTATTGCAGTTGAAGGGGAAATAAAAAGTCCTTGTGCAGGCTGAATTTGAAAACATTCAATTAGCATTAAACTCAGCTCATTTGAATTTCCCCTAATAATAGACTTGTTAATTAGGTGTTAAGTTATCACCTTAGGAACCCAGGGGCCAGTCAAAACTAATTAGAGCAAAGTGAAACATTTTTTGTTGTGGCCCTTGAGAATCCCAAGCTTGGCTGGGGAACTGATGGAGAAACAAATACTTTGGGGGTCATAAAGAGTTTCCTGCTTCTCCCCAGGAAACTGACAGCTATAAACATCACTCACTGTGTTTGTGCCTCCAGCAGGGGGTCTTTTAAATCCAGTGAGCTGCTGCATCCCTATCTCCCTCCCTCCCTCCCACGGAGCACATGGTCAGACTCCAGGAAAACTGTTTTAACCTGGGTAGGGGAGTCTTTCTGGTTTTGGTCCTGTGAGGAATGTTTATTTACAAATGCTGATAGAACTTTGTGTTATCTCTTCTTTGATGCTGTGTTTATTGGGTTGGGGTGTCAGCACTCTCCAGTATGTTTTCTTTGCCTTTTGGACTTCTAATCAACAATGTGGTATGTGCAGCAGCTGTTAAAAACTTTCTCATGCACCACTTCAGGTTTCAGGTGAGACCTGTGTGTACACTCACCTTGTTCCTAGAGCATAGCAACTCCTGCTATATCTATGTTGTCTTAAGTCTACATAGCTACAAAAGTTGAATTGTCATACAGGGACAGCCGCTAGGAAATCTGAATCTTAAACTCGTTTTGTTTAAATGGCTTATTTGTCTGTCTTCATCAGTTTAGTTAGAGATCAAATTAAATTACTAGATCCTTTTTTTCTCTCAATAAATAACACGTGTATAGCACACTCTATCCACAGAGTGCTTCTAGAACACTAATCCTCAAACTTGAGAGGGAGGTAATATTCCTGTTGTGAAACAGCACACGTCTTGCTAGCTCCAATTTTTTTTTTATACTGGTTTCTTTTGGGGTTTGTGAGGTGAAGCATTTGAACAGGAATGACTGGCTGCTAACAGATGAGATGGCAGAGAAGAGAGGTTCTAGGCCGGGGTGGGGTAGTGTGGAACTTGGAGCTTTTAGCTCAAGCACTGGAGTACGAGTTACTACATCAGAGCGCCTCAAACTTCTCATTTAATCTTATTTATATTATCACAGAGGCTGGGAATCTGTTGTGCACCAGGACCCTGTTGTGGTAGGTGCTGTACAAATGCAGAACAAAAGGAAAGTTCCTGCCCCAAAATGTTTACAATCAAAGTACAAGAGAGGCAACAGATGGTTACAGAGATATGGGGAAGTACAAGGAAATAATGAGACAATTTAACAAGTGGGAGATAAAGGTTGGCATGATGGGTCGATTGGAGGTGGGGCATGAGTATTCTCATGGACATGATCTCTTTCTCCATCAAACAAGATCCCTGTGGCAACTATGGCAGTTTTTTACACTCAAAAATAGTATTAGGCACTATTGCAATACTAGTAAATACTTTCCTAAGTGGTATGGACACACAGCAAAGGGTGCTCCCGGCCTCAGAGTGCTTACAATCTGAATAGTAGTTCTAGTTGCCCTTGGCAGCTGGAAACAAGGAGAGCCAGATCCGTGTGACCAAATACCAACCTTTGCATTAAGATTTTTGTACTTGTTCTGACAAAACTAATGTAAACAGTGACAGGCACCAGTGTAAACCACCCTAGTGCAAGTCACTCTTTACATTGGTACAGCTACACCTTTGTGAAACTCCCCAGTGTGGACAAAGCTGAAAATTTCTCATGACTTGTACCTGAATGTGTAAAGAATTTTTTTTTAAAGAAAACACTGTTCCTTTAATCGTGCGTGTGCTTGGGGGAAGCACAGAGCTTTTTTTTAAGCATGCACAGCAGAGGCTTTTTCTGTCTTTTAAAGCTGTAGTGATATTTAATAGGAGAGATTGTGCATCAGTGCCATCCTCACTGGAAACCTACATTAACAGAACCAAGCAGTTTTCTCACCTTGCCAACTATTTTTTTTTTTTCGAACATAAAGGCAGTGCCTGTAGAACACAAAGTTAAAATAGTGATTCTGAAACCAGCTATGGCTGTTTCTCTTGCCCTTACCGACTCATTCCTATTTGTTATACTAACTGTCTGACTAAAAGGGGTTTGGTGGTATAGCTATACTGGCGAATCCTCCTAGTGCGGATGTAGCTTATGCAAGCAAAAGTGCTTTTGCCATCATAGTTTATCCCAACTCCCCGAATGAAATAAGGCTATGTCTACGTTACAAGCACCACAGCTATGGCATGGTAGGGTAGACACTCCTAAATTGATGGAATTGGGTTTTTTTGTTGATGTAGTTAATCTACCCCTCCGAGGCGGTAGCTAGGTTGACAGAAAAATTCTTCTGTTGACTTAGCTGTGTCTACAGTGGGGCTTAGGTCAACCTAACTATAGCATTCAGGATGTGAACTTTTTCACAGCCCTGACATCGCTAGGTTGATCTAATTTTTAAGTGCAGACCAAGGCCTAAATTATGCTGGCAAGTTAAGTCTTGCTGGTATAACAGCATCTACACTAGGGCTTTTGTCAGCATAGGTCTGTTGGTTGGGGTGTGATTATTTTTTCACACCCCTAAGCAACCTACATATGCTGCCAACTTTAAGTGTAGCCAAGGCCTTGATTTCTTTGGAAAAATCTGAGGCAAAGGGTCTACCAATCCCAGGCACTATAGGTAAGGAATTGATCTTGAGCACAAGAAATAATGTTGAGTATTACAGAAGTTTCTGAACTATATCTCTCCTGTGGTGTTCTACCAAGACAGTAATGCCTGTAGTCAAATATGCCAGGAGAAACTATTCAGAGGTCTGACTGAGACAGTGCATAACACTAGCATGTCTTCAGTCTCATCAGCTTTTAAAGACTGGTACATAAGATTATTTGAACCCTTGTGGGCGCAAAGAAAATATTTATACTGCTTAGAGTATGCCGGTGTGGATCCCACTGTAGATGAATTAAATGTGGTCTGTTTTAAGTGCAGTAAGTAGTCTGTCTGTGGTATCAAGGCCTGAATAGGGTCCAGACTGTACATGGCTGCCCAGATAGAGAACCTCTGTAGAATACGTTTTCATGGTACACATCTTCCTGCTCTGTACCAGGATTTCCTGGACCTGTAAGGAGCCATCCCTCTCCATGGTACACAACAAGCCAGCAGCCACATGTCTGGTGTAGACACTTTGGCTCTCAATGGAGTATCTGTGAGATCAGGTCCAGGTGTCTGAGAAAAATGGATCAGCAGCTGAATGACCATCTGTAATAGGTCTGTCAGTCAGAACTGCCTTGGCCTTGGAACTATGAGAATCATCATGGCTCTCTTGATCCTGGGAATCGGTGGAAAGACATAGAGCAGGCTTCTGTTCCCCTGCAGGAGGATGGTGTCCAGCAACGATCCTGCTCTCAAACCCCCTCTGGAGCAAAAAGTTCCAACCTTTAACATTGCAGCAAGACTGCACATGAGACAATCTCAGCTTGCTATCTGAGTGTGCGGTCATGTTCAGTCTTTTCTCACCCTGGTAGTGAAGTTTTTCAAAAGGCTATCGCATACTTACCACCAGTCAAAAAACTTTCACCCCTGCCTAGAACCTCATAATCCTCCAGAGGGTCATGGAGCCTCCATTTTGGACTTTCAGAATGCTCCTTGCGTCACTTCACTCTAACGACTTCCTCCTAGTGGCTATCACTTTATCTAGATCAGTGGTTTTCAACCTGTGGTCTGCAGACCTCCAGAGGTCTGCAGACTCTAAGATTTCCAAAGGGGTCCACACCTCCATTTGAAATTTTTTGGGGGTCCACAAATGAAAAAAGGTTGCAAACCACTGATCTAGATCAGTGAGCAAGCTCCAGGGAACTGCACCCTGCACAGGGAAAATTTGTTGGGTGCAGAGCACCCACCAGCAGCTCCCCGGCCCCAGCTCACCTCCACCCCTGAGTTACGCTCTGCCCCGCTTCTCTCTTCCCCCCCCACCCCCGGTTTCCCACGAATCAGCTGTTCGCGCGGGAAGCCTGGGAGGGCTGAGACGCAAGCGGCAGCTTCGCACTCAGGTCCAGGAAGGCAGAGCGGAGGTGAGCTGGGGCGGGGGGCACGAGGAGGGCCGCTTGCGCCACAGCAGGTAACCTGGGGCACGCAGGAGAACCGCTCCCCTCCCCAGCTCGTCTCCGCCTCCCTGGGCCTGAGTGCAAAGCTGCTGCCTGCTTCTCAGCCCTCCCAGGCTCCCCGCGCGAACAGCTGATTCGTGGGACACGGGGTGGGGGCGGAGAAGCAGAGCAGCGCCGTGCGTTCAGGGGAGGAGGTGGAGCAGAGATGAGCTGGGACCGGGCGCGGGACGGGGAAATCTTCCCCATGGGTGCTCCAGCCCTGGAGGACCCACGGAGTCCGTGCCTAAGGCACCACTTTTGATGTGATCAGTGGGGGGAGCAGCTGCTCCTGCCTAGCTACGCCCCCCCCCTCCCCTCCAGGAGCCAGAGGGACCTGCCGGATGCTTCCTGGGAGCTGCCCCAGGTAAGCAACACTGGGACTCCCCACCTCGCCCCCCAGCAGGTCCCTCTGGCTCTTAGGGGCGCGGTGGGTACCTACGATGGTGACCCACCAGACCCTCCTGCCTGGTTCTAGGGGAAGTCAGAGGACAGGGGAGGCGGTGGATGGGGCAGGGGTCCTGGGGGGGGCAATGACCCCCTCGTGGGCTGAGGAGGGAACCGGTTGTTAAGATTTTGACAGCTCATCACTGCCTGGGTTCCTCCAGAACTATGTGACACCCCCCCCCCCACACACACACACACCCTCAAGTCCGAGTGGACCAGGTCAATCAACGCTTTCAAGTTGACCCCTTATAATGTCCCTGGCTCAATAGGCTGGGCCAAGCAGCACTTTCAAGCTGCCATCCTTATGTGCCACAGGTACCGCACTGGAATAGAGTAATCCTGAGCAGGCTGGTCGAACAGCAGTTCCAGGCTGCCACCCTTATGTGACCCATGACTCAGCAGACTGGGTCAAACAGCAGTTCCAGGCTGCCACCCTTATGTGCCCCATGACTCAGCAGACTGGGTCAAACATCAGTTCCAGGCTGCCACCCTTTGTGCCCCATGACTCAGCAGACTGGGTCGAGCAGCACTTTCAAGCTACCACCCTTATATGCCCCTGGACTCGGCAGTCTGGGTCGAGCAACACTTCCAAGCTGCCACCCTCATATGTAACAGGTTCAGCACGTCCCTATCCCCAGTTTCACATTACTGTTGTACTGGTAGTAACCCACTTGATGAGCAAACCCCACAGTGTTTTTGGGCACTACAGGGATCTTTAGCTTAGGTAAGAGAAGCGTTGCTGCAGAGTAAATGGGGAAGCTAAAAACACGGAGTAAAGTTCAGAGAGAGAGAGAGAAGCAATCAGCTTAACCATAAAAGTTATTTATTGAATAATAGTGATAACTACACAAGGAGAGCGTAAACAAACATAAGATACATTTTTTAAGGTTACAAAAGTCAGATATAGAAAACTGTACCTGCCTGAGGTAGAAAAGAAAACACAGAGAGAGAGCTAGAGCTGGGATCTCGCCAATCCAAGAAGCTTGAACTGGTCGGGGTTCCCAGGTGATGGTGGTAGCTCAGGGTCCTGAGTGCTGGAGACAGGCAGAGCCCCCAGCACGATCAGTCGGAAGAAGATGAAATCCCAGTGGAACTGATGAAGAGTTGGATCCATGCATCAGAACACTTACTTGAACATAGATAGGGGGTTTTGTAGAGAAACAACAATGGTTCAAGGGAGAACACTAAATTTGTTTATGGGTAAACTGATGACACAAGGGTTTTCTTTAGACTAGACATTAGGAGCTGATCACTCTTTGCTATGGGCGGTGTTCCTTCCAGGGAGCTCACAATGCAATTAGGCTGCTTCAGTATTTTGGATATCGATCAAGGATTTATTACTAGAATTGGTCTGATAACTGCTGAGCTGGCTGTGTGCAGGCGTAGGTTCATTAACATCTAGAGCAGAGATCCCCCAGGATGCAGTGCTTCCTTGCTTTTCTAGTCCCAGAGTTCAGTGCGGTTCATGCCTTGGAATCTCTGTTCTCCATTCTGTATGTTAATGGAGATGCCTCCCTGTCCCATCTTTGATGCAGATGAGGCTTAATCTTGTCACCCTTGTCAGGAGGGGTCTAGGTGTGTTTCCCACCGCCCTTCACTGCTCTCTGCAAGTCTTTTCTCTAATCGGCTTTGGTTCAAGCAGAGGCTGCCAGGGGGTGGGTGGAGGGTCTTTCATGAGTCAGACAGGCTGGATACTGCGCCCTGGTTCCCCAACAACACAGAGCTAACTGGTATCAGTGACTAGAACAGCACACAGTATTCAAGGTGTGGGCATACGACATTAAATTTTGTCTTATCTATCCCTTTCCTAGTGGTTGCTAACATACTGTAAACTTTTTTAATTACCACTGCACATTGAGCAGATGTTTTCAGAGAACTATCCACAATGACTCCAAGATCTGTCTTGAGTGGTAACAGCTAATTTAGACCCCATCATTTTGAATGTATTGTTGGGATTGTTTTCCAATGTGCATTAATTTGCATTTATCAATCTTGAATTTCATCTGCCATTTTATTGCTCAGTCACCCAGTTTGTAACTCTTTTCAGTCTGCTTTGCACTTAACTGTCTTGAGTAATTTTATATCATCTGCAAACTTTGCCATCTCACTGTTTACTCCTTTTTCCAGAGCATTTATGAATGTTGAACTGTACTGGTCTCAGTACAGATCCTTGAGGGACCCTGCTAATTTACCTTTTTCTACTGTGAAAACTGACAGTTTATTCCTACACGTCATTTCCTATTTTTCAACCAGTTACTGATCCATGAGAGGATCTTCCCTCTCATCCCATGACTGCTTACTTTGCTTAACAGCCTTTGGTGAGGAACCTTGTCAAAACCTTTCTGAAAGTCCAGGTACACTATATCAACTGGGTCACACTTGTTCTCAGGTTTGACACCATTCAAAGAATTCTAATATATTGGTGAGGCATGGTTTTTCTTTACAAAAGCAGTGTTGGCTCTTCCCCAATATATCATATTCATTTATGTATCTGATAATTCTGTTCTTTACTATAGTTTCAACCAGTATACCCTTGTTCTCGTTTGAAGCAGGCTATTGGGATGCATTTCCTGCGGTATCACTTTTGAACAGATGTCATCTGTTTGAGCAAAGTTCTGTGTGTGTTAGTGCAATGCATAAACAGAACATAGGGTTCATTCCCTTGGGGAAAGGAAGAAACAGCGAGCTCTGTTTACATTCTTTTTTAGGGAACATACTTTTTCCTACAAGAAAAATTCTCGTTATGCAGTTCACCATCTTTAATTAAATAGCCATTTGTCTCATCTCAAAATTACTTAACTGGGTGAATTCATGTGCTTTCGTTTCACATCTTGATCCAAATCATCTGTGTACAAAAAATATCAAAACAATATGCACTGAATCTGTTCCCAGTCAGGAACCTGTGGGCAGCTCGGTTTGGATACTTCAGTGTAAGCTTCCAGATCTTGTGTTTTGGCTTTAATTCTCTTCTTTTCCCACTCACCCAAAACAATAACCCAACAGTCTTATTGTTTTACAGCGTCTTCAGCAGCTGCTCTCACTCCTGCTACAAGGAGCAAACGCATCTTGAATTCTACTCCCATTCCTTCCCTACAGCCTTATTTGCCACTTTCCACCTCCTTTTAAAAACAAACTGAATGCTTCTTCATCCCTGTTTCTTGTCCGTCAGTTTGTACTCGCTGCTCTCAGCATCTCTCCAGAAATATTTCTGATCATTGTTAAGAATCTTGCCACAGTTGATGCTGCCATACTTCCAGCCAGAAGCCATTCTGTCAGCTTTTGTATGTGTGTAGCAACAGCCATGTTTGTTAGCCATGCCTACTGGTGAAACCAATAGACCAATAAGTTACTCCCAGTACTGTCTGATTTAAGAATGAAGAAAAGATTTTATCTCCCCAGTCATCTGTTTGTAATATAAGCAAACACCGTGGCCTTGCTTTGATGTTTCGCAATTTGAAATCCAAGTAGTTTACTTTGACATTGGCCTCCAGTGTAGGAAAATTGTGCCTGCACAAGGCAGATGGTAAATATAGTTCACACTCACTGCTACTATGTCACAAAAGCTACTGAACTGTCTCCATCCAAGTCCATTATAAACATCCCTTTTATAACACGTTTTGCTGAAGCCCACAAATTCTTTGGTTTATGAAGAAATGTGATGTTTGTACGTGTTCCTGATGTTCCTGCTCCCTGTGACTTTAGCAAAAGTCAGCCACAAAGACACACCAGCCTGTTTATATGTATACAAAGGCTTAAGGAGAGCCAGTTTCCTATTATTTCCTCCCTGCTTATCACATCTATATTTTGCGAGAGAACACTGCATTTAAGATTTTATTTCTCTAAAGATGTCTATTTAGCTTTCAGTCTCTGAAGTATCTCATTTTAATGCAAAACAGGTTAAAGCTTCAGTATGGATTTCGCAGGATTTTAGATAGCTTTTCCCTTTGTCTTGCTCGCATCCCCACCAACCTGCAACATTTAGCCTTGGAGACCTGGGTTTAACTCTTTTTCATTTGCATTCGATGAAGTGAGCTGTAGCTCATGGAAGCTTATGCTCAAATAAATTGGTTAGTCTCTAAGGTGCCACAAGTACTCCTTTTCTTTTTCATTTGTCTATTACTGATAGGTATTCAGGAGGCACCCAGGACTAGTTAAAAGAATACTCTGGCCAGTGCTTCCTCCTTCTGCACCTCCTCTTAGCACAGCATGAGATTTGCTGTCAACCCAGTTGTTTACAGCCTCCTGTGTAATGAGCTGATGAATGTGCCATCTCTGTGACTAGGCACTTGCGATAATATGCAACACACTGGTAAGTAAATACTGCCAGTGCCCTCCTATGAATCCTACCTGCAAATGCAGTGTAAAGTAATAGGCAATGAGAGGAACATGGGCAGCACATAACTTAATTTCTCTGTTCCAGAATTAAAACTTTAAAAGTAGATTTAAGTTTAATGATCCAGTCAAGCCAGTGGCTTTTTACATTCAACTTT
Source organism: Lepidochelys kempii (assembly GCF_965140285.1). NCBI lineage: Eukaryota > Metazoa > Chordata > Testudines > Cheloniidae > Lepidochelys > Lepidochelys kempii. The sequence goes on along the minus strand of NC_136385.1, from coordinate 93,422,470 downwards.
GCAATACAAATTACTGCAAAAATAGACACGTGGGTTCAGTACAGTAGTATTCTAGCCATATGACAAGAATATTCAGTACCAGCTAAGCAGTTAATCACTTTTTTTTTTAAAAGGTTTACTGTTCATATAAATTGTACTTCAGGAGTGATACAAGGCTCTGGGCCCATCTGTTGCAGGAAACTATTTGTTGCTGATAATGGGTGTCCACTGCAGGTCCCTCAACCAATAGTGGAAAAAAGTTTAACTGCTGGTGTAGACCTTGATCATGCTTCCTTTAATGGTGCAGAAAACTGTTTAGGTCCTGTGTTCACTAGCAAGAGAGTGGGACAAAAATTGTCTTTTCTTCAGAAAACTTCAGGTTTTTTCCCCCAACAAAAATTCAATCATGGAAATCTCAGCTGAAAAACCAAAACCATTCAATTTGGTAACGCTACTGTGATGTCTCCTGAGAGTTGTTGTTCAGATGCCTCATTCTCCATAAGCCCAGCTCTCTGGCTGGAAGGGCTACATTTCCCATGATGCACCGTGCTCTTCCCTCTGGGAGAGGGGAGATGGTGTTGCATCATAGGAGTCCTTGGTTGTGGTGCAGCTGAAAATTTTTTTTTAAATGAAAACACAATTTTCTGTCAATTGTTCTGATGGGAAATTTTTTACTAGCCTTAACTTACATCAGACAGGACATTGTTTTTAATTCCAGCTGAGGGAGAATGATGGCTGTATGTGGGTGACAATGGGTCGTTTCCTGTGTTTTAGACCAGGCCTCAGTCCTCTAATAAAACTGAGATGTTGTCAAAGTCTACCATGTTTTCTGGCTGAGTATGCTTGGCCATGGACATTCACCCGAAGAGCAATTTGTGAACACATACCATACTGGTATGGTTTTGTCCATTTGAGGCAGGGACTGTCACTTTGTATACTGTCTAGTTGAGTGGGTCTCTGACCAGGTAGAGAACTGTAGGTGGTACTGTGGCACAAATGGTGTGAATCATAGAATATCAGGGTTGGAAGGGACCTCAGGAGGTCATCTAGTCCAACCCCCCTACTCAAAGCTGGACCTATCCCCAACTAAATCACTGTGGACTGGGTCTTCAAAAGGAATTTTTGATACAGACTGGATTGCCTAATGTACTCATGTCCTCAGCATGCTCTTCCACATTAATGCTGATGTCTGACCTCTTGGAACAGATTGCAAGGTTTTGGCACTTTTTGTGGATGCATGGACTTCTTTTCTACAGTGTGCATCAATCTATTACTGTACTTCCAGTTCTCCCTTGTTTAATTCTTGGGTTATCTATGCAGGATTAGATCTACCACTTGGCAGTCTGTATCTTGAAAGCAGTTGATCAATGAGAGTGAACAAGGATGTGACCAATTTATTTTAGATTATGCACTTTTTGGCCCACATTGGAAGCCTGTTTTCGTCTGAGTGAGAATTCTGATGTGGCTTTTTAAAGGGAATAACAACTATCAACTTTCCTAAATCCGTCTGTTTGTAATTCTCTCTTGGAAGCTTGAAAATGTTCTATGACAGACTAATTCATTCTGAAAGTATTTTTATTACAGAAGCTAAAATAGCTATGTTTTGTCAGATTCTTTGCTAAAAAAGTGCAAAGTACTTTGCAAACATTAAACCTTCAAGGTTAGTGTTTAGTCAGAACTGTGCACCTTGACAGATTCCTTCCCCAGGATTTGATGGAAGGATCAGTCCAGCAGAGCTTCTGGACTGCAGAAGCAAACCTGTTGAGGAGGCAGGCCTAGTAGAAGTTAGCTGTCAATAACTTGGAGGAGCTAGCCCAGCAGACTTCACAGTCTGTACCAAGTCGACTTCAAAGCCTACGTTTAGTCTGCAAATTGTCTCCCCTTACTATTAGAAGGTTTGTGGGATGTCTCCCAAGAAACTAAAGGTATTGTGTTGTATCCCCATTGTAGGAATGGGAAACTGAGGCATAGAGGTAGTGACTTGCCAAGCAGTCAGTACCACTTGGTGCATTCTCATTAAGAGAATCCAGGAGCATGCTCGGTAACTGCTGTCTTTTCTTACCCTTTCTGTGGTAAAGTGCAGCTTAAAAGGCTGTAGAAGAACTGAAGCAGCACATGCAGTATATCTTGGGTCAAACCACAAAAAATGGCTTTAAACATTGTTTTTTCTAGAGGACTTGAGCACATGGTAGGCACCCTCGATCAAACTGCACATTTTCAGCTAAATTAGACTTCGGGCTAGAATAGGTTGCCCCTGTCTCTTTAACTGTGGGCTTGTGAGGAAATATGGCCCTTTGGTAGAGCAAGGAGGTGATCTGAGAAAATGTTAAAAAGCTGCTAGTCTCGAAGTGCCAAGAATCTATCATGTAGTTTGAGAGCACGTGTGGGGGTGGGGAGGATTATGTTTATGAACAGAGCATCAACTGTTGAACTCAACATAAAAGGGGAAGCAACAATGCACAATCTCTAGCGATAAATACGTGGCATGTCTCGAATGCCAGATTCTTTTAGCAATCATCATGATGTTATGACAGCTGAGATGTTCCCATATTAAATTACAAATAGTCCAGTCTGCTGTACGGGAGGGTCACACGTTGCTTGGCATTGGTAGCTGTAATTTAAACAAAAAGGGGATTTGAAGGGATATTTTGGCTAATTTCATTGATTTGGTTTTATTGGTTTTTACATGAAATACTTTCCAACATTATGATGCATGTTTTTAAAGGAGCCATTTTGTGCACCTCTCTGACTGTTTGACGTTTCCATGTATAAAGCACAGCAAAATGAATACAGTTAGTGCCTTCATTTAGTTAACTCGGTTTAACTTGATCGATTTAATGAGACCCAAACCTTGGGTACCGAATTGCTAGTATTGCAAAAGGGTACAATTGTATTTTTATCGCTTTTTGAGCTGGTATTAATTGTCACTGGTTGTACAAAGTTGAGGGTTATTTGAAACCTGAATGAAAGCGCACAAGGATGAGCCATGTTAAGATCTACAGTAAAGTTATCCAGATATTGTCATTAGCACAGTCATATGCTGTAAATTGAAATGAATTTCTGGTTTAAATGGATCATCTATTGCTTGCTTCAGATAGAGCAGGAATAGCTTTCTCAAAACAACAGGATGGCACTGTATATGCAACAGGTTTTGATTCTGACCTGAAGTGTTGTATGCCCATAGCAGATTGGCTCAGTTGTGCCATTTTGCAGACTGTAGAATTGGTGGTTCTTACCTGGAATTGCCTGGTCGTGGTTCTGCAAGGAATCACTTTCTTTGCATGAGGGCAAGTGATATCAGGGATGTGTTTGTCAGTCCTGAATAGACTCTTATGACTTTGCTGGCTTCAATATAGTATTTAGTTTACCTTGTCACCCGGACATGCTCATGACAGATCTTCCGCTGGTCTCTAATCTGGATACTGTAATCCGTTTAATGGTAGGCCAGGAAGGAAATAACTATTTTTTTGTCACGAGGTGCATTTTCCTTTCGTGCGTTCATGCAGGTGTATTGCACTAGAGAGCGATCTAATTGATAGAGCCTCTGCTCTATCTCTTGCCCTCCTTCATTAGGGTACAGTCTTCTCATAGGCTTACTGTGTGGGTGGCCAGGGAGGTATTGCGAGAAGGCAAATTGGAGCCAGCGAGCAGAAATAGATGATTTTATTCACAAATCTCAACAAATTACAGTTTTTAATTTCTCTGTTACACTACAAGTAGATCACATACTTTTCAGGTAACTTTTTTTTATTCTTACACCCTCTTAATTCAAATTAATTTAAATGTACAGCTTTAAATTGCCCTTGAGTATCATGTCTGTCAAATACTCCATGCATAGAAACTATACCTCTTTATTCTGGGTAGAGAGTCACTCCACAGTGAGCTGCGCTAAGCCATCCCTAACAAGCAGTTGCAGTTGATTCAGTGCATTACTCTGATGTTGTGCATTACCGATAGTTGACTGCACAAGTGTTTCTATTCTAACCCCGTTTTCAGTTATGTATAACTTTCAGAAATGTTCATCTTGAAATCCAGGCTTGATCTTTGCCCAAGGGTGAGGTATTTTGGAAAGCTTGAGCAAAAGTGATCCTGGGTGGGCCGGAGGGGGCGTAGTTTACCACTTCACAAAATTTTTGGAACCTTTTTTGTACACAGTCTTAGTTCTGAAATGAATGGGAGCTGAGTGTTAAAAATTTGTCCTGGAAATAGCCCTTCCTGAGAAACACCTTTTGAATGCTTTTGATTTGACCAAGCTATGAATCTCTGAAAACTATGTAGTACGTGCAGTACAATTGGCCCTGCTTTTAGCACCATTCGGAGTGAAAGTACCAGTTGGCTGCACGATGCATGCTTACAAAATTTCCTTAACTATACTGCAAGCTCTGCTTCCCTGAATTATTCCATCCTAGCTAAGATTCATTTCCAGATGTGTCAGAGGAATGTCAGGCTAATGCCCCTTTCACGAGGTGGAACCATAACTAGGAGGCATTCAGTTCCTATTCCACCTGCTGGCCTTAATTCCCTGCACTTCACAACCCTTACTTAGAGAAGCCTTACACCCACTCCTACTCAGAACAATATAATTACTCCCATTTTCCAGATGCAGTAACTGAGACCCAGGCAAAATGAATTACCACAGTGTCGGGTAGAACTCCTCTGAACTGATGTAGATGGCATGGTTAAATTCCAGTAGCTTTCTGGAGCTTTTGCTACACTAGAACCACCTTCCATGTGAAATTTTTCGTTAAAAAAGGTTAGTGTAGAGACAGCTTTAAAGAACAGCTTCTCCTAGTATTATTTTTGTGGTTAATTGTATTTATTATTATTATTGATTTCTTTATGAAAAGATAAAGATAAATAACATAGCTTATATAAGTTACCAAGTACTGTGCCTTTCACAGGATCCCGAATAAAATTCTGCAGTTATAGAACTTTACAACTTATCTGATTTTGTATTATCTCATCTTGCAGTTTTACAGTGTCACACAGATGTAAGTAGAAAAGGAGTACTTGTGGCACCTTAGAGACTAACCAATTTATTTGAGCATAAGCTTTCGTGAGCTACAGCTCACTTCATCGGATGCAAGTGAGCTGTAGCTCACGAAAGCTTATGCTCAAATAAATTGGTTAGTCTCTAAGGTGCCACAAGTCCTCCTTTTCTTTTTGCGAATACAGACTAACACGGCTGTTACTCTGAAACAGATGTAAGTGTTAGGGTGGGGATAGCAATAAAAAGAAAAGACTTACACAAATAGGCCAAAAAAGGGAAGGAAGGGGCGGGAAGAGGGAGGGGGGGAAAAAGCGGAGAGGTTAGGTGGAATGGAAGTCTGGCATTATTTGAGTAATCTCAGCATTCTTTATCCAAATGTATCAAGAAACGGGGTCCACATTTCTTTGAATCCATATATTTGCTCTCTGTGTTGATGAACTATTTTTTTCTTTCACTGCGAACTCAAGACAGTTCCAGTTACCACAGCATACTCCATTTTTGTAAAATCATGTGCTGGGTAGTCATTGTGACCCTCAAGAACCAAAGTCTCTGCACTAGAGTTAAACTCAGCATAGTAGGTACATTACCTAGGATATAATTTTCAGCTGAGATTTAGTTGCTGAAGTCAAACACTGTTCTACTCTTTTGTCCACCTCTTTCCATAGCTGCTGGCTGTTGAACAGTCCCATAGCATATGCATCAAGGTTCCTTTTTTATTGCAGTGCCAACAAACAACAGAGGACATGGCCCCCATCTTGTACAACCTGTGTGGTGTCCAATTTGAATAGAATCTTTTGGTGTATCAGGCATAGCCTGAGATCTAGAAAAGCGTGTTTAACATTTTATATTATACTCTGCCATTGTTTTTTTTTCATAAGGGCTACAATAACTCCACTTCCCACACTTTCATAAAGACATCCAAACCAATGGAGATCCTCTTCATAAATAAACCATACATATTGGACATGGGCCTGGGGAGTTTAAGAACCATTTCCAAGCTTCCCAGTAGCTCTTGGGCTTCTGGCAGTTCCAGGGCATCTGGACCATACTGATATAGTACATTATCAAATATTTTAGTTGTAAGGAATCCCAGCTCTCTGCTTTAGTTTTAGAAAAGAGACAAAGCCCTCACCCTTGACTAACTGGGAAATCCCTATGATGCTCTTGCTCAGCCAGTTCTTCAAAATTATAGGGGGATTTTCCCCAATTTGCAAGTTTGGGTTATCCCGTATAGGTGCTGTTGCATGAAGAGGAGTATGAAAGTGGGGGTACTTAGCTAAGATAGCCCAGATCTTTGAACAGAAACCACTGTAGGCACCATATTTTTCTCCATTGGACAAACAGTAACTGCACAGACCTTGGGAGAATTGGATTAATTAATACCAGTTCAGTTTCCATCGATGTGGATTTAAGGATGTTAATATGCTGGAACCAATTTCATATTCCTGATGTGATAAAAGCATAATAGTAACTTTGTAGGTCTGGGAGCCCAGAGCCCCCTTTGGCTATAAGGAGCTGGAGTTTAAGGGATCATCATGGGTGTTGACCAGGGCCCCACAGAAAGACTGTTAGATTTCCTAAAATAAGAAAGAGGGATATATAGAGGTGGACTGCTGAGAATATAAAGGAACCCTAGGCAGAATATTCATTTTTATTGTATTAACCTTCCCCACAGGCTCAGGGAGAGAGGATGCCACCTATTTGTATCATTAGTTATTTGGGAGAATACAGGATCTAAATTTATCTTCAGTAGTTCAATATTTCTTGCTACTTTTATGCCTAGATACTACTTAGTTGTATCAGTTTGTCGGTGGAAATTCCATTGAGAAAAATCCCTGATACATGACAACCGGGAGATTTCCAACAGTTCAGATTTTTCCCAATTTATTTTCTAGCCAGACATTGCTCTGAATTTTTGAAATTGTGATAGGAGGGCTGGAATAGTGACTTCTGGTTGGTTATATACAAATGTCTGCATAAACATCAATTTATACTCCATGGATACTCCAAACATCAATTTATACTCCAAGTTGTTTGCCTCTGGTATCTACACAAGTCCACATATCTGTTGCTAGGGGTTCAAGAGCCAAATCAAAAAGTAATGGACAACCACCACCCTTGCCTGGTAGTCCAAGAAGAGTCTGAAAGTATCTGAGGTCACATTGCTGGTTGTGATGTGAGCATTTGGGTGAGAATATAACAGTTGGATCCAAGAATTTAAATACACGTCCAAATCCAGATTTTTGTAGGATATAAAACATGTACCTCCAGCCCACTCTATCAAAAGCCTTTTCTGCATTTAAAGTTAATATGGCTTGTGGTACGGGGTTATCATATTTCACTGCTAGAAAATCAATAAGTTGCCCTGTTGGCTTTTGATAAACCAGTCTTGATTTGCATGCATGATAGAACCCAAAACCTTCTCCAGTCTCCTCACCAGAACATGTGCCAATATTTTGACATCACTATTAAGTGAAATTGGCCGATAATTGGAACATAGTGGGGCATCTCTGTGGTTTAAGAATAATTGATGTTAAGGCTTCCCTCACGTACCGGGAAGGGTGCCCTTATAAACATTTTAACAATCTTGCCAGACAGATGGTCAAGGAAATGTCTGTAGAATTCAGTAGGGAAGCCATCTGGCCTATGGTCTTTCCCCACTGTCATATTCTTAATTGCCTCAATTATCTCCATTAGGGGTGTGTCAGGATTTCTAGATTCCCAGCACTTTTATTCCTGAAACCACACATCCATTGTCTGTTCCCTTTACAAGAGACCATGGGTATCTCTTAACAAATGGCCTCCTTCACTCTGGAGAGCACTGGGGGACCTGTATCTATCTACACAGTAGGAGCCTGACACATAGGAAGCTGCATTAGGCAGCTCTAGCCGTTTATTGAAAACGTTGTTCCCAGTTCAAAGGAGAAGGTAGTTATTCTGTCTTGGAATGATAGTTGCCCCCCCTATTGACAGTGCTCCATCTGGTTGTGATAAATCATCTAGCACGGGCAAGGTGGCAGCTTTCTGATAGCAATGGATGACTAATAAAGGCATTTATGTCCTGATTGTATATTCTCTTTGATATCCACATGGTTACCTATCCTTGTGTTCACAGGGTAGTAGCTTTTTGTCTCCTTTTACAGCTATGCGGAGTAGCTGTAAATGAAATCTTCATATAAAGAGGAGTGATGCATGGGATTCATGAGTAACCAGCTTGCATCGCGGTGATCTACTTAAGAGGATGGTTCAGGAAGACACTACGTAGCTATCAATTAATCTTGTTTATTTCAGGTGTAAGGGCTGGTGTTTTGTTTTGGGTTTATTGTATTTTGTTCTTACCAATTTAGGGCCCACTCCTACAGCAATTCAACCTAAACTGCCTGAAAATGTTTCACCCTCTGTTAGTATAAGACACACCACAGGTTCCTAGAACCAGACAAGATTAAGTCATTCTTTTTTCAGTGTGTTTGCTTTATGTCAGCACTTCTCTGTGCCCTCAATTTTTCACTGTCCCTTGTTTGTGTGTGTGTTTCAGAGTAAGAAGGAAGAGGAAAAAATATCAAATTTAGGGACAATGACTGTAAAACTACAAAAATTGGCAGGAGACTTATGAGGGCACGTGTAATATGTAAAGCTACTTGTAACTCAGTTCTAAAATGGCTAGCTTTCAAGTTGCTTTGTGCCTTTAAGTCTTTGAAGTAGACTAGCCTGTGAGTGAGACTGTACTGAACACAAGACTCAATAACTGCATTCTGGTGATTGTAGCATCTGATCTGTTTACAGTATTGGCTGAATTCCACTTCCTAATTTTTCTGATTTCAGAACATTGTTCTAAAGCCGCCTCTTGTTGTTCCCTCCAGGTTTCAGAAGCTGTTTTTCCACATCTGACACTTGCATATTTTTACCGATGGAAATTTTTTTCTATTTAGCAGTGAGACTCTGGAAAGCGACCAGTTATCCCTACTAAGTCTAGTGTGTCCCCTTGTATGACTATCTGGGATTGGTGCACCCACTGAAGGAGGAAAATACTGCTCCGTTAACTGGCCAAACCATCCGGGGGGGGATGTGTGTGTAACTCACTCTCACATGAAACCATAGACTCCCTCACTGCCCCTAGTCCTCACCAGTTGTGTTTTTGGAACTGGAGACCATACTGTGTGTTACTTTTGCACAGTGTGGTATGAATAACATACAATTTAGTTTATAGATCAAGTATAAAGAGAAATGACTTCGAACTTGGCTTGGCTCTGCTTGTTATTTCTGTGGGTTGGCAGTTTGGATGTACATCTGGGGATTGGCCACAGGTTAAAATAATTCTGACACTGTGTTGAGTTGTTACTAAAATTCAGCAGATCATTTTATGTATAATGAGAACAGTTCCCCAGGCAAGTTTGACTCACTCTTTCTTTGGCTGCCAGGGCACACAGTGGAAGTGGATGTATATTGTTTTGGGGTTTGGCAGCTGTTTCTTAACTTTTCATGTGGGCAAAACATCTCAGCAGCTTGGGCCATACACACCACATCTTGTGTGCAAGATGTTTCAATGAGCAAACAATCCTAAAAAATAACTAACTTAAACCTTGAAATTCTACTCTCAGTTGACAGAGCACAGTGCAGAGAAACTGTGTGGTGATACAGGCCACTTGGCTGCTTTCCGTTTCCTTATCCAGTAAATAACAGTTTTAGATAACTGTTTGGGAGATTATTCTTGATAAAGGATAAAGTGGGTAAGATATTGTCCAGCTAAATAAGTGGGAAATTCTGAAAGCTGAAAAAGTAATACTTGGCAAACTCATAGCATCTTTCATCTGAGCATCTCAAAGTACTTTACAATTTGAGTTTATTTATTTTTAATTTAGATTGAAACAGTGTAATGACAGCATCCTGCCAATACTCCGGGTGCCCTTGGGGAAAATTTAAAAAAACACACTAAAATGAACAGACCCATCGATTCTGCCAATCAACTCAAACAGCAAGAACGTAAATGACTGAAATTAATAAATTACACAGTCCCCAGAGTTGTACAGCGAGCCTTAACCAACACCATCCATTTTCTCACCAGCCAGGGAGAAAAGCAATAAGCAATTGCTTAGCATCAGTAAGTCTCACAATACACCTTGTAGCGACAGTAAGTGTAAGATCTGTTTCACAGATAGGTTAGGTAGTGCCCAACAAGTCAGTGGAAGAGTTGTGAAAATAATCCAGGAGTCCTGATCATCACCCTTCTTTAATGATTAAGCCACAGTAGTTAAACTATCCTGATAGTTTCAGAGGGGTAGCCATGTTAGTCTGGATCTATAAAAGCAGCAAAGAGTCCTGTGGCACCTTATAGACTAACAGACGTATTGGAGCATGAGCTTTCGTGGGTGAATACGACAAAGTGGGTATTCGCCCACGAAAGCTCATGCTCTAATACGTCTGTTAGTCTATAAGGTGCCACAGGACTCTTTGTTGCTTTAACCTGATAGTTTTCCCAATGCACTACACTTCTTTAGGGGACATTATGCTCTATAGGTGGATAGAGGATTCTCTGTTTTATCAGCGCCCTCTGATGTGATGGTGGAGCCTTAAATAAGAGGGTTATCAACTCTACAAGCTCTTTGCTATAAAAAGTATTGGATTGAATTGGGAATCTTTTTACTTTTATGTTGCTTGAGTTGAACAGTTAATGATATGCATGCAGCGTGCTTAATGGAAGCACTTCCATATACTGGAAGTTAAAGGAACAAACCACTCTCCAGGCGGGTGACTGGTTTTTCTAACTTATGCAATAATATCCCTCTCCAACCAACATACAGCATATATTTGAAGTTAATTTACTATCCTCTGGCAGTTGAGAGAAATAAATATACTTCAGGTTCAAGCATGCAAATACTCCTGGAAGGACTGGGTACAATCTCTCTAAATCCTGCAATCTAGAATGCTTTAATTAAAAGTTAAGGTAAAATGGATCTGAAAGGAATCAATATGTTTACTAAGGACACAGGTACCCTAGCTGATAAATAGGTACAGTTTGAGTCTAGGCATTTAGGAAGTTAACCTAGTCTTTCTGCCAAATGAGGAAAATGGGGGCTAGCTTTGAAAGGTGACTTGAAAGAAAGAGAAAATAAAAAGTTTGCAATATCAACTTAATGTTTTCCACAACCTTAAATGTACTCTAGCTTCTACTAGTATTGTTGACTGCGGTGTCTGCTAATCCACAAGTCATTAATTTATATGAAAAGCACACAGGAAACCACATAATAAAGAGTAAGTGTACGACAGTTATAGTGAAACTGTACTGGTATATGTAGGCCATCTATGTTTGCCGTTTGTTGTTTAACTCTCTCATCCTTTGAACTGCACTTAGAGAACTGAGCTGCTGGCTGAAAAGGAACTAGAATGGCATACATGCTGACAAAACTATTGAAATATCTAGTGAGGAAAAAAGTGGAGATTGGACCATTAGGGCAATTAAATTAGTGAGTTTAAGAATTAACAAAATTATTATGAAGTGCTACATTGTGCAGAAGGATCTGCTGTATATTGTATTTGAGCAATAGAATGTGATCCTATAATTAGATTGTATTGTAAGGAAGTGTGCGCACACAAGGCAGAGTTAAGGTTGTGCATCCTTAACACTGGTATTTCTCACTTTTGAGTGCTTAACTATGCAACTTCAATTTTCTTAATTTTGTCTTCTGTATGGCATTGTGTTTACTTCTAATCTATCCATGGGTAACACAGCCAAGTTCATTCAAAATACTCAAAATAGGTTTTTATGCCTCTAGTATTAGGATCATGGCTATCTGTGTGAATTTCTTCTGTTTCTGTTTTTCCCTTTTCTATTCCTTAAAATTATATCCAATTGTTGAGATTTACATACTTCTGACTTAAAGCAGGGTTGAACTGAGTCCACAGAAAATTCTGAGTTTCAAAGAGCATGGGGGGGAAGAATTTTTTTTCTAACCTGAGATAGTCAGTGTAACAAATTATCATGACCTAGAATTGGCTTTACTATTATATTTTCATTCATATTTAACCTTTAGTTTGGTCTTGACTAAACTGTATGGAAAGGCTGCTGTCATCGAGGCATCGTCTGTGTTAGAGAATATCCTACAACGAGAACCATTGTAACCTCTTTTGTGATGGCCACCATCTTAGTCAATACCATGTAATGAACTGGAAACCTCCAAAGCTGAATGCATCAGCCTTTACAGCTTGAGCTAAAGAGCTAGGCTCTGTTGCTGGGGGGCTGTAACACACTCATCCTCTGTAGATCGGGGGAAATACAGCATATGCTCACCAGTGGGTTATTCTAGCATGTTTTTGTTATGCACTCTGCATCTGCATGTGAGCGCTCCAGCTGGCTTAACAGCATTGTTAGCCTTTCTGTGTAGATTCTCTCAAACCCTCCTGGGGCTAAATACTAGTTTTGTCCTAAAAGTTTCTGCCTGAATGGCTTAGTCCCTGTGTGGACGCAGACTTGCTGAAATGGTTCAACTAGTCTTCCCACTACTGTTCCACAGTTGCACCAAAGGCCCTGTGAAATCTTCCAGAACGTACAGCTTCTTGGAAACTCATCCAGGAACTGGGGACATGCATCCATCAGGCATTGCAACTGAAAAGATTTAGAATAGCACTAGTGGGAGCACTGGGCAAAAGTTTAAACCAGTTCCACAGTCCCCGTGTGGATTAATTGAATCATCTGTGCTTATACTAGTTCGGTACAGCTGATCCAGATAGAAACAGTTGAGTTCTGTAACATAGCCAGGACAAGAGATGCAAAGTTCTTTCCCTTTCCCTGTCTGAGGGAGGGAAGGTTTGTAGCCTTGACCGCACTGGACTCTTTTTTCTTCCCCACTATCACTACCACTGGTGGGAGCACTTGTATAGACTGGGCACTGGTGCTTTAGCCAGGGTCTTATCTAGTCCTGTTGTGAGCAGAGTTAGACAGGGTGGTTAAAAATGCCATCAGTTGGTATACGCTACTACTGGCTCTATAACAACTCCTTCACTGGTGTTCGCAATAATTGGCAACCCTAAATAGTTCAGTACAGACACAGCTAAGTGCTTGAACCCTGGTCTCCTTCATGGTAGAACAGTGAAGAGCATTACAGCTGGAAACGTTTCCTCTTACTGCCTTACTATCCCTGAGTGTCCACTTTCGGATGTTTCTTTGTTAGATATCCGTTTGTACACACATGCCATTTTGAGGGTGGGCAAAAAGTGCAAAATTGGTAATCTCATTTTAATGACTAATGGCACGTGCTAAATATCACCATTACTTAACAAGATGCTTTTCAGAATGTAATTTCCAAGCTTTATATTTATGTATTTGCAGCTTTGCTTTTGCGTGATGGACTTATGTAAGAGTTTAGTAAAATGCTGGATTTTGGCAGCTAAAAATCTTTCAGCCCCCCAGATAGTTAAATGTCATTTGATCTATAGGTTAATCCTACTTTAATTTAGTTTTCTGTGGTTTAATTATCATGGCACCCAGTAGCGTTGTTGTCGCTGAGCCTATCAGAAGTTCTGTTTGAAACCCATATTTTCAAGGGGTTTATAACATGAATTTGGCTGTAAAAGCTCTCTTCATTCTTCAGCTTGGAAACCACGGGCTCAGCCTAGAGCAGTTTTTTGAATATTGATTTTGTTAAATTCTAGTAGCTTTTAAAAACTATTTGCAGGATATAGGCATTGCAACTGAAAAGGGTTCAGGAGGGTTCAGAGTTACTCTGCATTGCCAGTGAGCCAGGTCCCCCTCCTGAATTAAATCATTGCTTACACTTCTTCCAAATGGCCTACAAACACCCACTCTCTTCAATCGATTGCTTTCTCAACCCGCTTTGTGTATGTGTGTAAGGAGCACATTCCTCTTGGTTTCCCAGTGCCCCGTCATTTGCTGTGTGTCTTCTGGACTATGAGCTCTGACGCAGGGACTGTCCACGTGTATCTTGTACACTGCAAAGAGAGTAAATTAACATAGGGCCAGGCTTTGCAACCAAACCAGCGGTTCAAAAATGGTTAATTCCTCTTGTGGTTGAACAGGGTCCTAGCATGGTGTGGCTTAGGTTGTGGCAGAGTGTGGGCAGAGTCAAACCGTCATAACCAGGTTTAAAAACAAGTAGAGACCAGGGCTAAAGAATGGTTATAACAGTTAGATTCAGTCAATACAAGCCAGCCAAGTTTAGAAGCCAGTTTAGCCACATATCAAACATTGATTTGCACTGTGTTCTAGCTGAAGAAATGGAGTTGTGTGCAGGTGAGGAGAGTGCCTAGTCCTCACCACCTTTACTGTCCCAGTTCCTACGGCTGCCCTTCTGCCCTGGATATTCCTCTCCTGCTGATGTTGGCTGGCGGCTTTAGTCCTGCTGCTGACTCCGGTTCCTGAGCATGGTTCTAGTTTCTACTTCTTATGTAGCAGTGGCCCCAAGTGGAAGTAGCTGTGCTGGTTTCTCCTCCTGAAGGCCTGTAGAAGCAACTAGAAACAAGGAGGAGGAAGCAGCACCTTTTGCCCTTGCCAGTTCTCCACAGATCACCAGCAAATTTTCCGCAGGCCTCAAACTGCTACTATGAAAAATCACAAATGTTCAGATAACTTTCCAGGTCTGTTCTAAACAGACAGCTCGGGAAGCTGTTAATTCCAGCTAGTTGCTTCCTTATCCTGACTAATTTGCTTAAGCAGTAGATTTTTTTGGATGAGGCAGTTAAATAGCTGGAAGCATCAAAAGAACTTGGCGTTGAACATTAAGGAGCAGTTTTAACTCTAACAAATTACATTTTTAGGTTTCCTTTGTTTTGACAGAACCTCTTGGAGCATGTGTGCGCACATGGGAATTGATTCTTCCTGATGGGAGATTCTTGGAGTGCAGCATTTAATCTGTGTGTTTATAAATACACACACCTATCTATTCATAGCATCCCAGATTATATTATGGCCTGTCATAAATGCAGTTCTCCAGATCCAGAATGGAAATCTGCAGACAGGCAGCTTCTAAAATTGAGGATGTAAAATGTTCACTTTTAAATATTAAGACCTGTTTAAGTATGAATACAGATTTGGTGCTTAATGAATCTCCTTGTTCTCAGCGCGTAGAATCCATAAGTAATAAAGACTAACACTGTATGTTGGTTTCAGACCTTCAGAATGCCTGGACCCTTTAATTCTTTTACAATATACCTAGTCTCAGTTGGAATGGCTTGGAACTTTTCTTTTAAAATGAACCCAAACCTTTTTTTGTGAGATGATATAAATCACTTAAACTGGTTGAAGTTTGAAAAACTCAAAACAGATTTCTCTAAGAAATGACCTTGCTGCTGTGCATTAGCACATAAACGTGTGCATTCCTTTAGCAGCAGCATCCATGTGGACCACTCTTGGATTTCTTCCATTTTGCCCACTGTCTTGAGTCTGGCTATGGAGGTGGCAAATGTACATACCATCTAAAATTACCTTTAAGTATGTGTCTGTATGGCTCCCCATCCTCGTGCTTAGAGACCAGATTTTTTTTTACTAGCAGTGACTGTTGGGGCTGTGGATGTGTCCTGTGCCACTTTGTGCTCCTGTATGAGTGCAGGGGCACCTACACTCGGATCCTCATTGGCTACATCATCTCTAAGAAGTAACCAACCACTCTCTCTTTCCAACTTGTGTAACTGGCTCTAAAGACTCAATCCCAAAAAACATGGGATGCTAAATACTTTGGAATCTGACTTCTTGAAACAAGGGAGAAATCTTTTGTATAGCTGTGTGGCACTGAAAAGGTGGTTCCTTATGTTAGCAGACATGCTGCTGAGGTAATGCTGATCATTCTTTCCATGTTGGGTCTTTGTAGAGGTGGTAAGTTTCTGGTTGCGGTTTCCCCTAAATCTCCACAATGTTCACTAATTTAAAATCTTGAATCACACCTCTTTCTCTGGTCTATCTGCCCATGTTCTTAAGAGTCCTTTTTACATGGATATAACAATCTTCTCCCCACTCCTTATGACTTAACATTCATCTAGAAATAGATATTGTTCTAAACAGGGGGGAAATACTATAGAACGATACTTAGCACTCACATACCAATATTTTCAAAGTGGGATTTTGCTGTTCAGTGTTCCAGACCTTTCTATGTTTAACAATTTTATATTTGTATTAAAATGGCTCCTATTGCTTTGAATAGAAGTGGCTCTGAAACTGAATCCTGAGGGTTCAATTTCAGAGCATTAAAATGCTTCCACTAAGTTTAGCCTCAATTAGCAGTTTTTATTTGAAGCTGCCCTTGAATAAAAGCTATCTTGTCTAATTTTTAGTGACCATAGCTTTTATTTGCAGTCAGATATCCTTATCATACTCAGACGTGCTACATCTTAGCCAGCCTAAAACTGCCTTGAATAACTGTAGAGTAGAAGTTATGGCTGGCTCCCGTTCTGTGGGGGAGGGGCATGGAAGAGAGAATTTGCTATATCCTATATGAAGAAACTTTACATTGGCACTGAAACTGGCCTGTCACCCTTCTATCTAATTAAAAGGTGAAGGAATTGGCTAGTGAGATCTTTTTGGAAAGATGAAGTAGTTAAGTGCTATAAACTAGCAGAGCTTGTCCATAAAGTGACTAATTATTCTATTAACATTGCAGACAGTTTTGTAAGAAACCTTCAGGAGATCATCAAATCTCTAAAAGTTCAGTGGAGACTTTACTGTTAGCAGAGGAATACTGGGGTCCCTTTTTAGGTCTTAAGGTGTTTCTTTCCAGAGCAAAGTGTGCACTTTCTCTTACAGGCACACCCAACCAAAAAGATACCATATTAGAAATATTAAACAGAATGGTGGTTTAAACCTTTGCAAAAAAAAAAGAAAAGAAAGAAATACAGTATTTTATGTGGAAAAGCTTACATGCTTGGCTATATTACAGCATCAATCAGACTTGGAGAAAAAGTTTGTGGAGAATGATTTATACAACCAAGATTTCATTGCCAGTTTAGTTTCTGAAATAGAGAACACTTCTAAATGTCCAAAGATAGACTTTTGAAGTAACTAGAAAATCAAGTACAGATCATCACGCACTGTTTGTTTTTTCCTATTTTATTCATTAACAGCAGCATTGTGGAGATTGAAGTCAGACAACGGAACCACGCTCACCCAAACTAACAGAAAAGCAGCGTTTTATCTCCACCTTCTGGAAAAGATAGCTTGAAATGTTGTGGTCTGCAAAGAGTCCTCCAAACTCTTTTGGTGACATTAGGAGCTCTCAGATCACCTTGAGCTTAGTAGAAAGGAGAGACCTAGACAGCCATGCTTTCCTAATTACTTTGCACCAATATTTTTAACCTTAAAATCTGTACGTCATGTGCTTTCAGCAGTCTTATGTGGGGCCAAAGTGCTCAGCCAGGAATCCTCTTTAGACTAGGACTTGTGCAACAGAGAATTACCTGGCAGTCTGACATAAATTAAACCAAAAAAGACTCACTTGCCAGAATGAGTGTTCTCGCAGGTTATACTGTTATAACTATACTGGCTTAAATTAACATTGCAAGTAATACAGAAGCAGCCTCCCCATGTAGGCAAAGCATTAGGCCATGTCTACACTAGGTTTGCTTTGCTGGTATAGCTATATGGATATATTATACTGGCAAAGTGATCTGACAAAACTGCACATAAGCCAACATAGCTTATTCCAGCCCCTCCACCCCCCAAGCAGAATAAACTATATTGGCAAAAGGGTAGCTTTACGCTAGCAGATTTTGCTGACACAGCTACATTGGTCAGGGATTGCACCCAGAAGTGACATCGCTGTGCTGGCAGAAGTCTGTAGTGTAGATCTGGCCTTAGAAACAAAGTATGGAATAGGAATTACCCTTTAAATTGAAAGAGAACGGAGTGAATTGAAGAGAATTCCCAGGATGCTCAGATCTCAGAGTGAGGTACATTATTGATGTAGCATTAAATTAAATCTTTGCTCTGATCTCCCCAACTTCCTCTACAGAGTTACAGGAAAAAACGGTCTTTAGTCTGCTGCAGTGGATTTTTCTAGCCAAAATGGCTTCTTACTAACAGGCACCAACATTTTTAGATGGGTCCTCTCAGGGGCAGCTGTTCTTTTTATGAGGTGGACTAGTGTGCTGCTTTGCAACTTCTCAAAGATTTCCATTAAAAATCCCTGCTAATAAATGTTAAAACTACGATGTCGCTCTCAAAACTTAATGGTAGGGTTGTTACACCCTTACTTCCAGCTATGAAGTTATGGTGGGCAGCCGCTATTCTTAGAGGGACACAGGTAAGTATTTTTAGGTATCAGATATAGATCATGTGAATGGAATGATTTTGCCTATTATGAATAGCAGTCGCCATGTCTATGAATTTTCACTAGGTTTTAAACGGTTTAAAAATTCCCTGGCAGTGTTAAAAACCAAAACAAACAAACAAAGAAAAGAATATTAAACTAGCGCTTGGGAATGAGCGTGAAACTCACCAGTCCAGCTTCATTGTTCATACAGAAGTGCAAAACACAAATGGCATAAGTTATGACGACACAACTCTTTTTTTTAAAAAGAGCTAAGAATTTCAGGGTTAGTCATCCAAATGGGTGCATTGAGAGGAGAGATGAGGGAAAGGCCCAGGACAGGAGCATTTTAATGGATAATCAAGGTAAGGAGCAACTTCATCATCATTCCTAGCTAAAATAGGAATTTGTTTAACAAATACCTCATAGAAAAATGTTTTCCCTTTCACTAATATCTGTTTATTCACATGACCTCTACTGCAACACCAACACACAGTTCTGTCTGTACTGTGCAAGGGATTTTAATAAAGATAAATGCTGCTTTGAAATCTCTTGAAGAATTAACCAAAAATGTAAAGGATCTTAGGGGTATTTGTGTTGCACAGAAAGTCTTTCATTTAGATCCAGGCAGAAATGGTCACTAGTGTAGCATGAAAATAAAACTGTGCCCGTGTTCCTTTGCCCAGCTAGAGTTGGTTTACCACCCTCCCCGAGTGCAGCATTTGTCAATGATCTGTTTGTATACAACACAACATGCCTCTGATTCCTCCAGAAGCCTGGATGACGAAGTGTCGCATTGTTTAGAAGGGCAGAATTTGTGATTATTCCCCAGTAACAGCCCTGAAAGTGCAGGAGGCAAAAACAAATATGTCTGGATTGAACTAAAGGTCATGTGTGTGATAACACCCCTCAGAGCTAGTTCATCAGCCATTATAGCAGCTGGTTGGGACATTCCAAATGAGACCCTTTGTAGCAGAGAGAGCCTTCTGCAATAAAATCTGGTTCTTTGGATTTATAGGGACGACTTTTTATAATAGAATGGGAAGAAGTAAAACTCAGACTCCTGACTTCATTGAAAAGTGTCTGCTTTTTCCCTTGTCAGTTGCAAAAGAACCTGGAGTGCTGTCTGTGCTAGTCTTAGAATCAACATCCTGCTCTAACGATATGCCCATCCTGGACTGGAAGGATTTACTTAAAAAACATTTTGTGGCAAATGGAGCAGGTGGTTGTCTTAGGCCTTGTCTACGCTATACAGTTTTGTCAACAAAACTGGAGGTGTACACTCTACAATGCTCCTTCCGCCAATGTAACTCCCCTGCTGTGACGACATAAAACTACCTCAGCAAGAGGCATAGGGCTTATGTCGGTGTAGTTAGGGCAACACAGTGTGTGTAAACACTGTGTTCCTTACATGGGCTATCGGCTCTCATTCTTCTCAATTTCACAGCTCCAGTGGAGCTATGAAATTAACAAGAAAGCCAGCTCCTGGACTGCTGCCCAGTCTCTGCTTCCAAGCCGAGCTACCACTTAGGCTCCCAGCTTGGGCTGCTGCCCATGCTCCCCGCGGTGAGGCCTGCTACCCTCAGGAGTCCTTGCTCCCCACCTGGAGCATGGCAGCCACCTGGACTTTGGAGGTGAGAAACCCCAGAAGGCTGCTTCCAGCTGGGAGTGTGGAAGCAAGAAGCCGGGGATGGGGGTAGCTGAGCTCCCAGTGGGGAGCTGCGTGGATCTGAGAGCCCTGGCTCTCAGTCCCCCACACTACCCCTCTTCAGTGGGTGGAAGTGCTCCTCATGAGGACGCACACCACCAACAGATGGAGGGTAGTGGGGACATCTGCCACTGCAGTAATGAATGCGGTGGCTGTAAGTCGACCTAACATAGATCATCTTATCTTATAGTGTAGCCAGAGCCTTAGGCTCCTGGCAATGCTACACACAAAGTTTGGACTATTCGTTTAAGCAAGAGCTTTGATGTTTTGAAGCACAATGACAGCTAAATAGATGGAAGCTCTTTTGTATACCCGTTTCATTGATCAACCCCATCATTCACCCATCATGATCACTGTGGAATCTTAGACTCCCCACCTGTTTAGTGCTGCCCATCTCTGTGCATCCTTCATTTGTCCTTAACTTTAGGCATGAGAGCTTCTGAGGGGTAGATGGGTACTTGAAAGTTGTTCTGTGACATATCCTTATTTCTCAGCCCAGGAGAAACTGACAACCAAATAATGCTGATTTACCGTGTACCAGCAGTGCTAGAGATGTATCATTCTCATGCTGCTTCAGACGGTGTATGCAGGATACGAAATGGATTCTCGTGAGAAGGTTTTGAGCTGCTCAGGATTTTAGAGGGGTGTTTAGCTCACTGTTTCAAGGTTGCTGCTTCCTATTTGTTTACATGATCCTTCTTATCCAGCCATCATCTGTGTCTTTATATGTCTTAAAAATATCAGAGTAAAAAGCCCATTCTTCCCCCCTTCCCCCCATACAAGTCATCTTTTGAGGCTTAAATAGAAGTTTGTAAAATTAGCATTAAAAGTGAAATAATAAGCACCAATTACTGGAAGAGGTGCATTGGAACAAAAAATGTCTTACCCTCATCTCTACCATCATTTCATCTATGGCACCTAGTAGCACTCTAGTACAAGTGCAAAGCTGTGCAGGCCTAAAGCAAGAGCAGGTCCGGTGCACAATGTATAGAGTTAGGTTGCTCACCACAGTGCTTATAAATGTCAGAACACTTATCTGGTGTTCCCAGGCCTGAAATGTTCCTGTAGGGTTGATAGAAGCCACCTTATACTGACAGTTCCATAAAGAATGGATTTGAGAGAGGCTCTTAACTGCTCAGCCACTGAAGCTGCTGTTATCATGGTGGTAGCCTGGGGTAGGAGAGGTGCTACTTCATGCTTGAGTACCACTTCTGCACTAAAGGTATCATGTGGCATCTGTCAACCAGAGTGGTGGCGATTTAAAGTGATGTACCTTGTCATCCAGGGCTCATGAAAGGTTGTTACAATCAAGGACATGGGTGTTTTCCCATCTAACTGCTATCTAGACACACTTAGCACATCTTAGCTCTCCAAACATGCATTTATTTTCATTCTCTTACAGCCTTGTTCTTATTTCTTATGTCTGCCGGATCCACAAAACCAATACCACCCAGCTCTGTAAGAGTTGAAGGCTGGATATAAAGGGAACATGCCCTTTAAATGGCATGTGACCTTTACTTATATGATACCTTGGCTGCCTAGCCCTTTGAAGATAGATGTGAACTTTACACTACATGATAATATTCAGATTGTTAGTATCAAGGGGTAGTAGTATCACTGAATTGTGAAGGAATTTTTTTGTGAGTGAAATGGGTTGTAAAAGGTAACAGAGGCAAAAGAGGAGTTAGTTGTTAACTTTAGGAAACCAAAGAGACAAGCTGGTTGTGACTTGAATCCCAAAGCAGATCTGTCAGTAGCTAATTTAATCCATTTACCATCCCCATGTAGTTTCATATCAGATGCCCTGATAAGGGGCTCCTAGTTTTCTTTTCTAGTCCTTTAAAGAATTCAGTTACATTGCCCCCTGAAGGTCACTGCATTCCAGTTCACCAGATTAAAGGATGTTAACATAACTGTTACACAGCTCCTCTGTGTGTGCAGACAATTGGCAGGGCAGTGTCTCAGCAGCTCTGATTTGAGCTGTCTGAAAAATGAAGTTAACCTTTGCCAAGAATTACAGCTGCTGGAAAGTTGCTGCCATCCCAGCATCTTCCTAGACCTGTAGTTGAGCATATACAGACAGAAGTCTGAGCTCCACAACTTATGGTCAGACTAGAGAGGCAAGTCTGACTGTTATGTACATAGCAGGATAACACTGGATATGTCTGCACTGCAGCAGAAACCCAGGGGGAGTAGAATTTGAGTTAGCGGGCCCTGGGTTTGTTAACCTAGGGCTTGAGCATCTACACTCCTTTGTAATGTCAGGTTAGGAATTGTTGAACCCTAGGTCCCAACCTGCAGATCTAGCATCTACACTACATTATGTTGGCCCTAGTCTCACCACCCATATCTCAGATTCCCTAGCACCCACCCAAAATATGGGCACTCTAGCCTTGTGTTCAGGTGCAGTGTGGGAAAACTTGAGTCTCCAGAGGACAAAGTTGACCCATGGGATTGTAGGATACTTTTGGTAGACTGAGAGCATGAGTCCAGGCTGTCTCTACTCTGCAAAATAATAGGACTTGGATCTTGGGGCCCAGCTTGACTTAGGCTCAGACCCCCCACTCGTGGGACCCTGGATCTGAGCCCTGGCTTAGCACGATTTGTGTGTAGACAGAAGCGCAGTTAGGCTTGAGCCTGAATTGGAATGCTGAGCTTACATTGCAGTGTAGACATAGGATCTAGGGCCCTGCCTGTACAGTTGTTTATGCTGGTTTGGTTTCACTGAGGTTAGCAGCACTGGGAGCACTAGCGCCGAGAAATGTGCTGACTGCTGCCAGTCGTCAGCACTATGTTAATTTACATCTGCTCGGAGCATGGTTAAAGGACTCCATGCTTAAAATGGTGGTAGCAGCTGGCAGCCCAACCACTGGTGCTCCCAATGTTGCTAATGCCAATGTAGTTAAACCAGCATTTACTGTTGACAAAGCCAGAGTTGGGTGTGTTTTCTCTTAACCTTTTACATAGTACTCCAGTAGTGTACCTCCATTGCCTTTGAAAGCAATGTGGCATTTTAAGATAGAGCCAGGATACCAAATATCTTATGCTGAGGGAGGTAAAAACTACATGGAACTTTGGATGTAAAAGGACTAGGGGAACAGAAGCTCCAGGGTTTTAATCCTTGTTTGGCTGATGACTAGTCTTGGATTAGACATTTAACCTCACTGTTCCTCCATTTTCTTCATCTATAATGGGTGGCCAACCTGAGCCTGAGAAGGAACCAGAATTTACCAATGTACATAGCCAAAGAGCCACAGTAATAAGTCAACAGTCCCCCATCAGCTCCCCCTCCCCTGTTCCCAGCGTCTCCTTTCCATTGGCAGCCCTGCCAATCAGCACCTCCCCGCACCTCCCAATCAGCTGTTTTGTGGTGTGCAGGAGGCGGGGTGGGGGAGCCAGGGCATGGCAGGCTCAGGAGAGGGGAGGGGAAGGGGTGGAGTGGGGGCAGGGCCTGTGGCAGGGGCAGGGCTTGAGCAGTGAGCACCCCTCCCCCCCCCCCCGGCACATTGGAAAGTAGACACCTGTAGCTCCAGCCTCAGAGTCGGTACCTATACTAGGAGCCGCATATTAACTTCTGAGGAGCCGCATGTGGCTCCGGAGCCACAGGTTGGCCACCCCAATCTATAAAATGGCAAAGAATTGCTCCACAGCAGTGGTGGGAAGAGACTACTGGGTATCAATAAAATGCTTTGAAGCTTGAAAGCATAGTATAAGCATTAACTTTTAGCATCATGAGAGCCTTGAAAGAGTCCAGAGAAGAAAATAGCAAAGCAGCTATGGACTATAAATTAGGACTGAGATTTCAGGTTACGCTTTAGCCCGTGAGGCCTCCAGTGATTAGAGAGGTGATGTGGGCATAAGTTATCTTGCTTCTTATTCATAGTAGTGAAAGTGGATATTTGTTTGAGGGGTTTTTTTAGTATACATACTAAAAATTTTGCCAAAAGGGGTGTGGCTGTGCGATATTATATAGGGACAGGGACCACTGCAGCTTTCTCTGAGAAGGTCCCAGCATAGCCTTCCTGTTCACCATAATTTGCCCTTTCGAACTGTCCCTGGAGAACCCTAACTTTTATTGCATACAGTGGGATTGGAAATATATGGATTAGCTCTCACCCTCCGTCAGGAACACTAACCTTCCACTGTTGTTGTAGATCTGCTCATTCAGACCTTACTGTGCAATCAGCATTAACTGAAATCAAGTTACTAGTGTTCAGGCTTGAGAAAGCTTAGAGAGATTCTGCGTTTAGGGGATCTGATTGGACTTGAGAGCTAATTACATGATAGGCTCAGTGTGTGAGGTTATGTCCCTGTTCTACAGGAGATGAGTGAGAAAGGGTGGAGGGAGTTATACACTTACACAGCACAAATTCTGGAGAGAGTGTTTTGAAAAAAAATGTTATTGGGGAAGGGAGGTGAAGACATTGTCCTTAGCTGGTGGTGGTGATTGTAGTTTAAAAACTCTGAAGCTAGCCTTTCATCGAAGGAGGAGTTGGGATGTAAAACACACTGATGTTTCACCCTTTATTTTTATATTTGGTTTTTGATTGTGGATGGAGTATTTGGCCTATTTTTGGCTTTGAACTACATACGGTATTAACCCATGTCACTCCAGGTCACATCAAACGAAATTTTTTCTCTTCCTGGCATGAGATGCGCCCCTTGGATGTCTCCTCTGCCATCTACTACAGAACACTGCTTACTAGAAAAGTAAGCAGAGCCCAGCCAGTCATCCACCACATACCACATTGAGGGGTTACTACTGCTACACTTGCTGTTTCAGCAGATGAAATTTGCACTCAGTAGAGACAAAGATATGGCATCACTTCTCCAAGAACTCTGAAAGACAGTGATCTGTAAGTTATACAGGGTAGACCTAGTAAATCTTACTATCCCAGTCTTATCACTGCCTTGGTATCTTCTCATGCTAAACAAATTAAAACATCAACTTGTCCTCCAAAACCATGGCAACCGTCTTGTTGGTGAGAGTGAGTGAAACTTCCTGTAGGCAAATTTAACTATATATTATACTCTATAATTGTTAGTACTTTAATTTCAAATAGGCATCCTTACATGTTGCTGTCAAATAGACTGATGTTTAGTCTAGACTGCCTATACAGACATATTTTCTGCATGCACTGGCTGTACCTTACGCAGCAAATGCCTCAGCACAGATTTGGTTGTATATATGGTTACTTGTAAAGAGCGGTTGAAGCCAGATACATATGTGAGTGAGAGTTTGCCTTTATGTTTCCAAGCTATACCTGGAGACTGTAAGCTCTGGGCTCCAGTGGCTTGGTATGGACGAGCTGTCATGTAAGCTTTAAGTGACCGTCGTGGCTGGTTGGGGAAAAATTGGACCTACCAAGATATGGTAGAGGGCAGGTATGTGCTAGGGTTGCCATTTTTGGTTGGATGTATTCCTGGAGGTTTCATCACATGATGTAATCTTTCATTAAAAATTAATTTTTAATTCCTGGAGACACCAGGGCAATCCTGGAGGCTTGGCAACCTTGGTACCTGAACAAACGTAGTGTGTGTCCCTCTGTTGAACCTTTTTGCCCTATTCTCATGAGCAGGCAGTGTGCTAACATTTACCAGAATGCTGTTCTGAATACTACTAACAACATAATGATAGGTTTCAGAGTAGCAGCCATGTTAGTATGTAGTCACAAAAAGAAAAGGGGTACTTGTGGCACCTTAGAGACTAACAAATTTAGTGAGCTACAGCTCACTTCATCGGATGCATTCAGTGAAATTTCCACTGAATGCATCCGATGAAGATGAAGTGAGCTGTAGCTCACGAAAGCTTATGCTCAAATAAATTTGTTAGTCTCTTAAGGTGCCACAAGTACTCCTGTTCTTTTTACTAATAACATAGCTGTTGTAAATAACATTCCCCATAGACACATTGTTCTGCTACACATGGTGGTGAATAAAGGAAAAATATATAGGATTGTAAAGTCCATTTATTCATATCTGAATACTGGTGACAGCAGAATTTTCAGAAGCCTTCTCAATCTATCATTACCTTTGTACACTCAGTAGCTAACCTCCCAGTGATCTGCTGCACACTATCTATCCATCGCACTGGTTGTCCCCTATAATGATGACCCAGCACCATTCCTTCCATTATAACTTTCTCAGGTTATTCCACCTCTGTGCCTGATGTAACCGGGGTACGTAAGTTTGGGCTTGCTGATTTCTGAGAGCAGGGGTCCACTCCTGTCCAATAATTTTATATTTTTATAAAACATATTCATCTTTTCTATCCAGGAGATACACAAGAGTCTTCAAACACCACATCTCAAATGCTTTGGTTTTCTTCTTGTTAGCAGCATTAGTTTCCCAGGATTCACATCCATAAGTTGCTATGGAAAAGAAATTTAAGCTTTTCTCCAATCTAACCGTCATACATTTCAAGATGTCACAATTTTCCCACAGTTTCATAAGGGAGGCCATGGCTGTGGGAGTCATCCCTAGTGCTCTGATTTGAGAGGCCTTCTAGGCTGGATGTGTGTGAGCCCAGATAACTAAATTCATCTACAGCTTGACTGTGTTAATCGTGATGTCCGCTTGCATCCTTTTATTGATTGTGTCAACGAATGTGCATTTCATATTCCTCGCTAGCTGTTTTTACAGACTCCCAGCATTTGTTGCATTGCATCAGCAGTTGCAGCAAGAGTGTTGTATCAGCATATCTGCGGTTAGTTTTAAGAAGTGTCCACCAATGGAAATCTGAGCTCCTTTCACTTTATCAAAACCTTCCAGGGCTTCTCATAATAAATTCTCTGTATGTATTGAAGAGACTTGGGGACAGAAATACACCCTTGTCTCACAGCCTGCCCAATGAAAAACCACTTGCTGTTGCTCAGTGTTGTTTGTACCATGATCTGTTGTTGACCGATGCAACTGGTGATGACTTCAATGAGATGCTTTCAAATCCACCTATCTGCCAGTAACCTCCAGAGACCGTCATGTCAGACGGTATCAAATAGTTCAGAATAGTCAATGAGACGTGTTATCAGTGGGTTATTGTGCTTCCTGCATCTTTCAGTGTTATAACTGATATTTGCTATTTTATTACATAGGCCTTGTCCCTCTCTGAAACCAGCTGTTGTTGTGTTGGTGGTGGCTCTATCCTTCACTTTGTGATCCTGAATTATGTAGAGCAGCATTTCACTCACGTGTGATATCAGGGAGATGGTGCTGAAGGGAATAGAACAGCCTGCAGTAACTTCCTTTGGTAAGGGCAGAAAGATTCCTTTCGTCCAGTCATCTGGCCAGTTTCCAGTCATCCATACGTTAAAGCAAATTTTCCACATGAGTTCAATACCATGATCACCAATTACCTTTCAGCAATTGTGCTGGTACGTTATCTAGCCATGGTGCTTTCCCAGGCTTCGTTTCCATAATAGCTGACACCACTGCCTCTCATAGGGTTGATGGCTCCAGCTCTGTACTCGTTCCTATTGTCCTGTGTTGTAAGTGGTTCTGAGGCATACATATTGGCACAGTAATCTCTCTACCTGCATTTGATGATATCACTTTCAATAAGAACTCTGCCATCATGATCTTTTATTATACTCTCTCGCAGGAAAATCTTTAGTAAGAAGTCTGACCAGTATACTATGGGTAGGCCCCTACCAAATTCATGGCCATGCGAAAACGCATCCCGGACCATGAAATCTGGTCTTTTATGTGCTTTTACCCGATACTAAACAGATCTCACAAGAGAGACCAGCATTTCTCAAATTGGGGGTCCTGACCCAAAAGGGAGTTGCAGGGGAGTCACAAGGTTATTTTAGGGGGGTTGTGGTATTGCCACCGTGACTTCTGGGCTGCCGTCAGAGCTGGGGAGCTGGAGAGCGGCGGCTGTTGGCCAGGCACCGCACTCTGAAGGCGGCACCCCGCCACCAGCAGTGCAGAAGGAAGGGTGGCAATACCATGCCGTCCTTACTGGTGCGCTGCTGCTGCTGCCGTTGGCTCTGCCTTCAGAGCTGGGCTCCTGGCCGGCAGCTGCCACCCTCCAGCTGCCCAGCTCCCAAGGCAGCGCAGAAGTCAGGATAGCCCCCCCCCCCCACACACACACAATAACCTTACAATAACCTTGCGACCTCCCCCTCCCCCACAACTCCTTTTTATGTCAGGACCCCTATAATTACAACACTGAAATTTCAGATTTAAATAGCTGAAATCATGAAATTTATTAATTTTTTTAAATCCTGTGATCATGATATTGACCAAAATGGACCAAGAATTTGGTATAGCTCTAACTATTGGGGAGAGGGCAGTTGCCCTGACTTTGTGACTTTTTTTGGAAGGGGTCTCTAGGAATATAATTCTAATTTTAAATTGAAACCCTCATTTGGGATTGTTGGTAGAGAACATTTCAGAAACCAGAAAGATATCATAAAGTCACTTAAGACTGCATACTATCAGTATAAAATATGGGGTATTATTTAGACCGTGGCATTCTGAAGACAGTATCCTTTCAAAGGATTTGTGTAGCAGAGAAATTTGATGTATTTTTTTGGGTGGGAGACTTGTGATATGTGGGAAGCGGGGAGGGGTACTGAGCTTTGGAGTAGAAGGTCTGATCATTTCAATGTGTAGGCACACATACGAGTCTGTTTGAGAGACCAGGATATGTGCAGATGTAACTGCAGTGTACAGGAGTTGAGTAATGTAACAGCACGCTCATAATGTGCAGCAAGAATGGAGAAAAAAATATCTGAAGCTATCTTCAAAAGCCTTGTGTCAGGTTTCAGGAGCTGAACTTGCTCATGTTATGGATACATCTGACAGAAGCTTGAAAGTATTCCTCTGTAAGCATGGCTTTGGATTTTCAAATCTCAGTCCATCTGCAACCCTGCATTTCAAGTCAGAGGTTGAACTTTCAGTTTGTTCTGCTGTAATGGTAAGTTCAGAAAATAAAACCTTAAACAAACTAAGTTTTGGTTTGCGTGCTTACCTTATAGCTGTCTTTTTATCTTGTGCCTCTTTGACTTCAGCATATTGGCAAAGGGTAGCAATATTGTCTCAGTTGATCAGTTTCTTTACTGAATTCTCTTTCACAAATTCACTAACTCTGCTTTGTTGTTGTGGATTTGCCAGTGAGCCATGGTCTACTGGCATGAATCTTTTATAGGAGCGTGTGATTACCCATGTTCCAGACAATCTCAGTACAAACCTAATTATTATGGAAGAATTAAGGAATCATTTAAACTCTTGCAGCTCATAAAAGGGTCATCTGTTGTCCATTCTGCAGCAGTGTAGCCAGAAAATAGAGTAATCTTGGCCGTGTTAAAGGGAACTCTGAGGAAGGAGATACTGCAAACAATTGCTGGTTGCAGTTCAAATTTTAAATAACTTTGCAGTTTAGTTAACACTTTTATATACAAAGCTGGTCCAAATATGTTCATAATAGAGATGGCACAAGACTAACTACAGTTATGTGGTACATGTGATCTATGGTGGTCATTTTGCTCATGGTTTTTCCTTCATTTTTTTTCCAGGCAAGGAATGTGTGCAGCAGTTGGCAGAGAACACCAGGTATTTCAGGAGGCGGCTGAAGGAGATGGGTTTTATTATCTATGGAAACGAAGATTCTCCAGTTGTGCCTTTGATGCTGTACATGCCAGCAAAAATTGGGTAGGTTCAGTGGAGAAAATTCCCCATCCATCCACTTGACCCAGACTTGTTAGGAAGCTGGCTTTTTTTCCTGGTCTCTGTGCCTACTGCATGTAGAACTGCCAGAGACATGTAGAATACTGCCATGTTCTACAAGTGCTCAGGAAGCTCTCTTCGTCTTGGTTTATACTTGGAAAGAAGCATTTGAGAGAATGACATTTAGAGGTATTTTTTGGCCTATGAGCAAAAGGGAGAGGAGTAAACTCCAAACTGTAGGCAAGATTTGGTTTTGTGTTGCTCTTGGGATTCAGATATGGGACTAAGGGGGACATGCAGCTAAGAGATGAGGTGAGATCTGGTAGAAATGGAAGCCACTCCTGGGCGTGATGTGATGGTCACAGAACCACATGTGGGAGGTACCAGGTTCTGAAGTGGTTTTGGTCTCAAACGGATAGTCCCTCGATTTACAGCTTTTTAGGTCATACTTTTTTGGGGGCCTTGTGCTGGGAATGTTTACATTAGAGAGGATATGAATAAGAGGCTATCAGAGATGTACACAGAATAACAAATGGTACAGAGAAGGTGAATGGGTAAATAGGAACATCCCCATTCTCCTAATTCAAGAACAAAGGGGAATTCCATGAAATTGAAGGGCAGCAAATTTAAAACCACTTAAAAGGAAGTACATTTTACACAGTGCATAAGTCCATGAAACTCATTGCGAGTTGAGGCCAAGAGCTTAGTACAGTACAAAGAAGGGTTAGATTTTTTATATGGATTGTGGAAACTTTCACAGTTACATTAGGATTATAAACCCTCATGCCTCTGGGGTATAAGACAGCCACTATCTGACAAGGATTAGGAATGAATTTTCCTTATGGGAAGGTATTCCCTGTCTGTCCATTATGGAGATTCTTGCACCTTCCTCTGAAGAATCTAGTTCTGGCCACTGTCTGGCATACTGTCAATTGTCGATCTAGTCTGCTACCTAGTCAAGAATGGCAATTGCTAGGTTCTTATGAGCACTTTTGAGCAGATGCCACAGCGTACCTTAATTGCATTACATTGGTGAAAACAATCCTTTTTTGAAACTGCAGAGGCTTCTGCTTCAGGGATAGGCAGCAGGGGGGAATTCCTCTTATAGTCAGACTCTGGAGTGTAAGTCCTTGTTTTCCATCAGAAAGATTTTCAAGCTTAGGTTACAAATCCATTTAGAAGCAGCCCACTAAAAGACCAGCTCCTGCCAAATATAATCTTTCAGCTTTGTTAGAACTTAATACAGTGAAACCTTTCTGGGAAGACCACCTCTGGACTGAACAAAAGAAGCCTTTGTGAGCAGGCATTCTACCTCAAAGAGAAGGCAGTGGAAAGTCAGAACTGCAGCCTGTCAGGCACGCTTCACCAAAGGCCTGTGTGGTTTAGTGTACTGAGACCTTTACGCTGCTGCTCTGTCTCTGCTTCTTCAGTATCACTCTCAACATTCCTCATTGCTTTCTCTTGCAGTGCATTTGGGCGTGAGATGCTGAAGCGAAAGATAGGTGTCGTGGTTGTGGGTTTCCCTGCCACCCCAATCATCGAATCCAGAGCCAGATTCTGTGTGTCTGCAGCTCATACCAAAGAGATGCTTGATACTGTAAGTGTCTGATCTTGTCTTCCTCTCATCCATGTCTGTACCTTCTCTAAACAGAGACGGCATTTGGCTGTTGGTTTTTGCAAGCTGGTTCTGTGTTCGGCACACAAGCCAAACAAGTATTCATAGCATCACAGAAACTAGAGATGAAAAAGATTTCCCTCTGGACAATACGTGGTTGTCTATGGTACATATTCTAGGGCTTTCCTCAGTACGTTTTTAAATGAGCCAGCTAACACTCTGTCCATCACTTCCCTTGAGAGAACTCCCCTTCCTCTCTTAAAAGGCGGTAATTTGTGTGTAATGGATAGTTAAGAACACAAGGGCAAGTGCTTGTTCCTTCTAGCCTTAGACTTGGAAGTTAGAGCTGGAAAAGACGGACTAGCTAATCGGGGCCCAGGAGTGCAGTGTTGTTGACATCAGGACATTACGTACCACTAGATATTCCTGGAGGGAATTCTACACCACTGTGCGCACACCGAATTCATGTCCCCCAGGAGACTTCTTTGTTTCCATGCAGAAAAATTATTTTCTGACAGAGAAGTGAAACGGAAGCCTCAAGAGCGGTCATGCACCCTTCCCCAGTAGTGTGGGCACATCATTTTAGGTGCCTGGAGCAGCTGGTGAAGAGGTAAATCACTGCAGGGGGACAGGGCTGGGGACACCCTGGCCTGTGGCTCCTACCCTGCACCAGGCTTAGCTACTAGTCCCAGATGGGATGAGGATGGGGGAGGACAGGACTTGCTCTTCCCCTGCAAGCAGCAGCTGAAGCTGGGTCAGACCCACTCCGCAAAAACCTCCCTCAGCTGCAGGAAGCTCTCCCTCCCCCTCCCCTCCCCCCCCGCCCCCATCTTTCCTCAACTGTGGGGGAAGGGGTCACTGTATTAGGAGCTGCTACCCCATCCTCCCAGCCCCCATGCATCCAGATCCTCCCACCAAGCCCCTCTTGCCCAAACCCCCACTCTGCTGAGCCTCACCCCCTGCATCTGGACCCCCCGTGCACCCAGGGGCCTCCTCCCTCTTGTGGAGCCCCACCTCTGCTGCACCTGGACCCCCCGCTGACCCCTGCACCATCCCAACGAGCCCCCCCACACCTGGACCCCCACCTCACTGAGCTCCAACTAGCTGTACCCAAATTCACACCCCACTAAGCCCCACTTTTCCAGCACCCGGACCCCCTGCCAAGCCCCATACTCCACACTGACCCCCCACACACACCAACTCCAACCACCTTCACCTTGACACTCCTACACCCCCCACCCCCAGTGAGGCATCCAGATTTTCACTCACTCACTCACTCTGAGCCACCTGCGCCCAGATTTCCTGACATAGAAATCCCTCACACCACACCTGGATCCCTCCACACTTGGAGCTTGCCAGGCTGTACCCGGCACAGAGGGGCGGGGCCTCGGGGTGTTCCTGGGGTAGGCCCAGCCCTTGTGCAGTGTCAGGGTCTGGTGCAGCCTCACTGCTGAGTCTGTTTCCCAGGGGGGCTGCAGGGTGATCTCCCACCTTCATGCCTATGCTCCCCACTGCCATGCTGGAGCCTTCACATTTATTTATTGACAAATAAAATTTGCAGAATTCCCTGAGGAGTAACTGGAGTTAGAACTGTCACCCTTGCTAAAGCCTCAGAGGTGAAGGATTGAACACTGTCCTCAGATGTCCTCAGAACGCAGTCCACCTGCACGTTGGCAGGTGATGGAGGACTGCTCCGTTGCACCTATTGTGGTGACTAAATTTATTTCAACAGATAGTTGTTTAAGCTTGTTGTCTTTGAAGGACAGGCACACTGTATGTAACCCAGTCCAAGGCTATGTCAAAGCTCCCAATGTTCTGCAGACTCCCTGCTTCATGGTGTGGTTCCATTAAAGCTTTCTAGGAGCTTCATAAAGTGATAACTCAAGTGATGCTTTTCCCTTTGTACTGAACCCAGTACCTCAGAATGGCTCTAGGAGGCGCTGTGCTGCTGGAGTTACTCTTTTCCCAGGAAACTCTTTTGGGAGCTCCTCCTAAGCACTATCTCCTATTTTCTTTGGGAGAGAAGGGGAACTGGTGGGCAAGGCACTCGAGATCACATCTCTGTGGCTAGAGACGTGTAGAGTCAGAAAGCAGGAGAATATTTAAACACACACGGTTTAGACAGCTTAGTCAGGTCACTAGCATATACCCCGTAACTGTATTGATGGATTATAGCCAACTGCGTTGTCTCAGAAGTGTCCAAATACGAGTAGGTAGTAACAGTTCTATATAGTGTAATAGACAGGAGTTGGCAGGTGAGCTGACAGTTTCCAATGTGTTGTCAAAAACCAAGAGCCTACCACCACAGCACCTTTAGATCAGCAGCTGAGAATTCAACTTGTTTGGTTTTTGTCTTTGCTAGGAAACTAATAAAACAGAATGGTATAAGTCATGTATGTGTACACACAATGCATAAATGAATGTGCAATTTTATAGCAAGCTTAGATTCAGTTATCTTTCCTCACCACAGTTACTTATTCAATAAAGGATTTACTGCACTATGCGTCACTGATCAGACTCATCCCCTTACAATTATTTAATCAACTAGGCAAACAGGATGACATGCATACAAGTCACCCAAGTGACCACAGTCTCTTAGGCCTTGTCTACACTATAGGGGAAATTTGATCTAAGCTACGCAATTTGAGTTAAGTGAATAGCATAACTCAAATTGACGTAGATCTACTTACTGCGGGGTCCACACTACTCAGTGTTGATGGGAGAGCAATCTGCAGACGATCCCCTGGTAAGTGCAGACAAGCCCTTACAGCTGGTCTACACTGGGAACTTACATTGGCATAGCTACGTCACATAAAGGTGTGGAAAAATCCACATCATAGTTAAGCCTACCTAACCCTCGTCAACAGAAGAATTCTTCCATTGACCTATCTACCACCTCTCAAGGAGATGGATTACCTAGGCCAGTGGTTTTCAACCTTTTTTCATTTGTGGACCCCTACAAATTTTCCAGTGGTGGTGCGGACCCCTTTAGAAATCTTAGACAGTCTGCAGACCAAGTTGAAAAGCATTGTAAGTTGACAGGAGAACACCTCCTGTCAGCATAGGTAGTGTCTGTACTGAAGCGTTTCAAGTGTAGACAAGGCCTTACTCTGTCTCTCAATTCTACACTGTCTGTTGTCTCCTCCTGTTGTCTTAATTTAGAGTAAGCACTTTGGGATGAGGTGTCCATCTATTTGTTTTCTCAAGTATGCTTATGATGCTATTATAAATGAATAAATAGTACTGTACCCTTTCCATTCAAAACAAAACCATGCTCCTCTGTTGTAAGCATACTTTTCTTCTACCATCCTGTTCACTAGTAGCATTCCAACTGGCCAAAGAATATTTCAAATCTTATTTTTTCTCATGTTTATTTTTAACTATTAATATAGCCAATAATAGTAATAACGCTTTATATAGAACTTCTCCAAAAATAACCAGGTGCTTCAATTTAGAGGAAATTATTAAGGCCTGGTCTAAACTGGGGGGGATCAATCTAAGTTACGCAACTTCAGCTACGTGAATAACATTGCTGAAGTCGACGTACTTAAACCTACTCACTGCAGCATCTTCGCTACGGTGAGTTGACTGTTGCCACTCCCCCGTCGACTCTATCTGCGCCTCTCGCAGCACTGGAGTACAGAAGTCAATGAGAGAGCGCTCGGGTCGATTTATCGTGTCTAGATTAGACGCAATAAATCAACCCCTGCTGGATCGATCTCTGCCCGCTGATCCGGCAGGTAGTATAGACATACCATTTGTCTTATTGTGTCTTTTCTGATGTAGAGGGGGAGTTTGGTAGCAAACAGCCATCAGAGGTTAAGCACTGGCTGCTGGATCTGATCCCTCTCTAACTGATTGCAAAAATACCAAAGAAATATTGAATCTGTGATAGAATTGGGGAGGGCTAGCAGGGGGCTTGTCAGAGCTGAGGCTGGAGAGGGAAATTGGGTAAAGTCTACACTTATATGCCTGGAGCTACCAGTTCTATTATCCGGACACTTTCCTAAACAAATTTCACCTAATGTTGGAAGCTTGTATGAGGGAGGCTTAACTTATAAATGATGATTTATAATGATGATTCCCTTTTCTTATTAAATAAACCCACACAATGGGCAGCAGTTCTCTGTTACAATTTATAATTGTTTTATGTAAATAAAATTTCCTTGCCTGAAAATATTTGGCTCTGGATTAGAGCAAAGTCCCTCCTAACCTGCATCCCTGTGGGCTGGTGCTTTCTTTTCAGTGATGAAAAATATATTACACTTTCCTGAAGTCAGAGTTCACCAGTGCTGTTTCCTTTGTAGTCTTTGCTAGTGACATGATTCTTTTTGTTTAAAATTAATAAAATCCTAAATCTGAGTTCAAGAATAACAGTTCTTTCAACAGAAATTCAACCTTAAATTGTTTCCATATGGGGCCTTTCGTTAAAGCTCTGGTAAAACATGCCCACTATTATACTGAAGTCCAGCTTCTTCCAGGCTTGTCATTCCCCCAAATTTTGGAGCGGATAGTCTCTTGCTGCCAGATATAACAAGCATGAGGGGCCATTGTTTAAAGAAACAAAAACTTGAAATATTGATCCAGGAAGGTAAATCTTGTAGAAATACATTAACCCTTCCTGCGAACACCATTCTCAAGAACAGGAGATTTGGACTAGACAATCTCACAATTAGAATATTAATCCTACGTATGGAATTAGTGGATCTCTCATGGAACGGTTGAGTATATCTGTATAAACAAACTTAAGCTTCAAGCACCATTATGTACAGTAATACTAACCCCAGAAGTTCAGAAATCATGAGCTTGGCCCAGAAATCATGACTTAAACCAAAAAACCTTGTCTTTTAAAGTTTCTTCTAACTTTTGAACTCGTCTCATACGTACTAGGGGATGAGCAAATAGCATTGCTTACTCTTGCAAAACTACATTAAGGTGACTTTGGCTCTGGCTGCAGAAGTCCTTGGTAGAGGACCCAACTGAGATCGGGGCCCCATTGTGCAAGGCAATGTAAAAATGTGTAGAAAGGCAGTCCCTCCCCCAGAGAGATCGGTCTAATGCAAAGCATGATAGTGAGTTTGTGATATGAGATCTGGAATTTGGATTAATCAAACTCCTCTCATATAGGGGCCATCAAACATCCATTAGATGGGAACAACTTCAGTCCCTGCTGGGCTGGCCAGGGTTCAATAGGGACCTGCAGGTGAAAAGCTAGGTAGTTCATTTCCACTGCCCTAAGGTGTCCAGTCCCCCATAGCACTAATATTACATCTTGGAGGATGAGGCTTGCTTCCTGGAAAGATATGTTTATTAAATCAAGTTTTGATCACTTTGGAGCTTACACAAGCAGTGTTGTCTATTCAGAACACCAGCAAAATCTGCCGCTGTGCTCTTAAAGGGATAGCTCCCATTTTTGTCTAATTGTTAACTTCCCCATCTCGGTCTGCTAGGTTTTGTTGTAGGGTCTTTGGGACATGGACTGTCTTTTTGTTCTGTTTGTACAGCACCTAGCACAATGGGGTCCATGACTGGGGCTCATGTGCATTTTGATAATATAAATAACCAAATCAAAATAAGAATGCATCAGTAAAACATTAGCACAACATGCAAATTCACTTCTAAATATTTTTTTTAATATAAAACAATTACAGTAACTATTCTAGTGTCCATACACTTAATATTTATACTTGTGTATTTTTCACCGCCTCATGGGGCACTAACAGAGCTTGAATCTACAGATCCTCTACACAGACCTC
The DNA here is from genome assembly GCF_965140285.1 of Lepidochelys kempii. Taxonomy (NCBI): domain Eukaryota; kingdom Metazoa; phylum Chordata; order Testudines; family Cheloniidae; genus Lepidochelys; species Lepidochelys kempii. Next base: position 93,385,506 of record NC_136385.1, on the reverse strand, counting down.
TCTGTGGACCAGCCCATACAGGATTACACAACTGTATGTGAGACAGAAATGGAACATTGGGCATCAGGATTCCTGGGTTTTGTTCCTGCTCTGGAAGTAGATTATGGTCAAGGGGTTACAGAGCATAGCCAAATGTAACAGCACTCCAACTTGGGTTGTTTGGAGATTGGGCATAGACCTCTTGATGTAAAAAGCAGGAGCCTGTGCCTTCGAGCACCAGGTCTCGAAGCATGAAAGCAGTAGCAGAGGCATAAACCTCTGTATGTGGTCTGACCACCAGTGGGTAACACTGAACCCCAGTTAGTGTGGGTGACATAAGTGCCTCATTTGGCATGTTTCTTCTGAAAGGCAGTGTAGCAACATGAGTGAGAGTTAGGTGGGCATGCATGCACACACTTCTTCCCCAAAATCCTGTGAAGGCAGGAGCTCTTCCTGGGGCCAAAAATCACATTACTCACGAGCTGGTGGCATTGTGTTGCCTTGAGGGCATAGGTGCAATCTGAGACAGTATTGCAAATCTGTGGGGGAACTTGCCCTTCCAATGATGAGCCCACAACCTGAGCGCCTAGCTGTTTGTTTGGGAACCGTTCAGGTTCATCCATTCATGCATTCCAAATGGCCAAATTATATGTAAGATTCCACACCCAGCCTTGACTCTTGCTGTTAGACTAGCATGGCTTTCCCAGGAATATTTCAGGTGAGGTCCATCCACTTTGCCATCTTTCAGTGGCAGAGGCATGATCTGGGGGATGTGGCTAATAAAGAATCAGATTCTTCTAAGGAGCCACGCACTCCTCTTATGCTGCACAAATAAAAATATTTTATTGAATGTAAAGCCTGAAGTAAATATCTATTTTTACTTGAGAGCTTCAATCTGTCATAGCAGCAGATCCGTTATCTATTCCGCTGAGCCATTATGTCTGCTATGCAAAGGTTGTCATGTTTGGATGCCTGAGCAAGTTAACATAGATGTGCTTTGATGATTTAGTCTTTAGACCCCAGGTGCTGTCTGTTTCAGTTAGTATTGTAAAGATTCTTTGCTGCAGAGTTGCATATTGTTATGCCATGTTAAGTCTTTGAACCAAAAAAAAAAAAAAAATCTTCGTCCAATTCTAAAATTTGAGACTGATTTTGATTCTCCCTCCCCCGACTGACATTTTTACCTTTAATTCAAAGTCTTTTGAACCATTGGCTTGATTGGCCAGCAACATGTCTTCATCACTTATCCTGATTCTATCCATGTCACCTGGGAAAAAGCTGTCCTTTGCTAATTTGCCTCGTTTATGTAAACTGGTGCAATTTAAAATATAGACAAGGCCTGATGGTGTTGTATAGTGCACATGGCACTAGTGACTAGTATCATGAGGGAAAGTCTTCAGTATAATAGATTCTCTTCTTAGGGAGGGTCTGTTTTGATGACTCTAAGGTAGGGTTGCATGTGATGCTAAAAAATTCACTCCAGTCAGTGGTGACCAAAAATCATAGCTGTTTGATGGCCTGTGTGAAATGATCTTAGTCCAGTTTGTAGTAAAGTGTCCATTGCAAAAGAAACACCATTGCAGTGGGCTTCCTGTGTTAGAAGTTTCCATAAAATGAGAGTGAGCTGCTCATCCTAAGATCCGAATGTGTGACAGACCAACGCGACTTTACTTGCAATACAAGCTGATGACGATAAGCTTAGCGCCTGTAAGAAACTTTACACTTTTGAAAGTGCAGTGCTAGTACTAAATAAATATGTAAGGTGTTTGTGTAAAGTTTTCTGCCACTTAGTTTGTATATCTGATGTCAGTTTACAGTGCTAAACTGAGTACAGTTGTGTATTTGTGACTATGGTGTATATGGGTCTAAATGGAGTGGATATACCTTGTAATGAGGTACAGTATGAGGATGTGGAGACTGAGAATTGCCTTTTGGGATAGCCCTTTCGGGGTTTGCATTAAGGCACACGGTGTATTGGGGAAGCTTGCTTGCCATGCTGCTGTCTTCCACACTTGTTCTGTGCATAAACATAATATTTCATACTCTAGGGACAGTCAATTGTCAGCTTTACACTAAAACCACAATAAAATGATTAGGGAGAAGCTTAGTATTGTCTTTAATTTGTGACAAGGGGCAGCATAGCAAAACCTTGCTCAGTTATAGGGTTGCTTTCAAGGTAGTCTATGCACTTAGTGTATGTCAGAGATGCAGAGGTAGCTGTACTATTAGGGGTTTCATGTCCTGATTCTCTCTGCTGATATGTCGTGGTCTCTCCCCTCTCCTAGGTTTTAAAGGAATTAGATGAAATTGGGGACCTCTTGCAACTGAAGTATTCTCGTCACCGGTTGGTGCCTCTCTTGGACCGGCCATTTGATGAGACTACGTATGAAGAAACAGAAGACTGAACTCCCTCCACATGCCTTGGGGCATTCCCACGAGAGACTCTGTGGCACAGAGGCCACGCAATCCTTGAACCACACACTTCTGACTGCTTAGCATAAAAAGGACATTTTTTTCACAATACTGAAGTAGCCACATCATCTCTAAATGGCAATTTGTAAATAGTAAAACAGCTTTGATTCTTGTATCTTCAGGGTAGGGCCCTAGAGAGATGCTTGGCTCTATTTTTTTTCTTGTTGCTTTTTTAATTATTTATTTGTCACTGTGAAATCACAGTGACCCTAGTTGGCACAGATGCCCCACGTACACTACTAGTCTCAGGAGTGCCAGCTGAAATGTCATGTCTGCAGCACGGCACTGTTGTGGTAGCACTTCCAATTTCACTACTAGGCGTCTAACTTTGCCAGGGAGTGATGGGCTGGCCAGTTTGTTCAATGGAGATCTCCTAGAGAAACTGTTGATAACTTGTTTAATCTATTTAACAAGACTCATAATCAACCAAAGCTTTTTCCTTTTGCATTTACTTACGTTTAAAACTTGAGTTGTCTTTTTTTAAATAATAAACATGTTGCTGACATGTCACTGACAGAAACATTGTTCCAAAATGTTGGCTAGTTCCACCAGCCACAAGCAAGAAACCTCTCTGGACTTCACCCTTTTCCCCCTAATCTGGCTACCAGATTGATTCCTGGTTTGATGCCAAGTATTGTCATTATGGGGGGGTGGGGTGATGGAGAGCTTTTCTGAGTAGGAAAGATCTTGCCACTGTTACTTTCCTCATAGCTCTAACTCATGGCATAGTCAGACCTCCATTTCCGAAAATGAATCTATTGTGGCTCACTTCCTCATGTACGAGCAACTTTGCTTTGCTCAAGCTTAAGAGCTGTCCAGGTCTGTTAAAAGATGATCAGATGATTGACAGGTTATAAAAAAAATATATACTCAGAATTATAACTAAAACCCCCAAATCTTTCTCTTCTACTGGAGAAAGCTCCCATTTGCTATCAGAACCGGAATTGCATGGTAAGAAGGGTATAATGAGCAGCTACATTTATTTGGGGCAGTTCTGCAAAAGAAATCTTAGTGCACAGCAATGCAGTTAACTCCAATGTAGCGTGTTCAGATTTGGTTGTCTGAGACTCTCAGTATATTTTGTGAAATTGGTTTTGCAAAGATTAGTGTCTTAAAGCACTGAAAGAGACTGCAAAGCCAAGATCTACAATTTGGTGTGGGGGTCCCTCTTAAACTTGATCTGGTCATGATGCTCTTTGCAGGTGGCAGTGACCTTTAGAATGAGATTCTCAGTTTTCAAATGGAAGCACAGTGTGGATCAAGTCCATCTGTCTGGTGCAGCAAAGCAAAAGATAACTTTTTAAGTGTGATTGTAGTTCTGTAACTTTCATTCTGTGCCACTGACAGAAGTGGCACTCTTTGATCACAAAGCCAAGCAGATCTGCAGATACTACGTGGTGGATTAAAGCAGTATCACCTTCTGTTTTATAGAAACCCCATTTTATAACCTAGGCTATGTCTACACTGGCACTTTTGTCGGTCAGAGGTGTGGAAAGAACACATGGCTCGTGAGGGGTGGTTTTAATTATACTCACGGGAGAGCTCTCTCCTGTAGGCATAGAGCGGCTACACGGGAGACCTTAAAGCGGTGCAGCTGTGCTGCTGTCAAGTCTGTAGTGTAGACATAGACTTATGCATCTTGCCCCATGCTGTATAACTAACCCTCAGAAACAAATTGTCTCAAGTCTAAAAACAATCATTTTTGTTGATTTGAAGTGCAGTAGTACAAAATCAGAAGTTTTAAAAATGTAAGTTGAAATTATGAATTGAAATAGCCACAGATAAGTCCTCCAGTATATCAAATCCACTGGAGATGTTTTGTTTGCTGGAATTGATCATCTATCCATACAATATGTCCACACCTCACATGTGGTCATGATACACCTAGAATAGTTTCCTTTATTTCTTCAGTCATGGAATAAACTGCAAAGTCCTGGAATGATCTGAGTTTATTTTGCCCCTTTGACCCTCTTCACCTGCACTCTGCCCATTAAGTTTTCTCAGCCAGGACTGCTTGTAACATTCCAAACCAATGAGTAGCTCAGATAGCTGCTGCTTTTTAAAAGGTCCTATCATAAAAATAGCTGCTGGTTTTTTTCCCCTCTGCTCAATGTGTCAGGAACCTGGATAAGATCATCCCAAGAATTCTGGATCAAAGCTCCAGGCCTGGTCAAGTGATACCTTTAAGGACTGATTTCATACAAGCTACCAGAGCCAGAAATAAAGGCTGTAGGTCAGTGGGGACCTGGGATTTTTGCAGCTTCTCAGGGCTGTACAGTGCACTTGTATCCAACCCCATGTGATCAAGCTACTGAACCTTTACAATTGTGAGGTGCTGACTCCCAGAAAACCTATTTTAGGTTCTAAAAATGTAAGTCCTAATTTCTTTCCCTCTTCCTGTGCATTTGGTCTCTCGATGCTAAGGCAGTCTGGCTTTGTAGACAGAGGGTAATGAAAAATACTATTACATTACCTTATTAAACTCCTTAAAGTATTTCTAACACAGGTTTGCTGTTTTAAAAAAAAAAAAAAAAGTCTCAAAATAGTTAATGTGCAGTTGGGTTCTATGACAGTTGTTTGGGATGACCTGTGGTGATAATGCCATTACATCATGGTACACCAGCATATTAAATACTGTATCCATTCCTAAGACTTGGCTCAATCACACTCTGTCCAGCTAACACTGTGAAACCACTTGATTAAATTTCAGTCTTGGATCGCCCTGGGGTCTGTGCTGCATCCTGTATGGGAAGTGGGATTTTTTTTTTCTGGTTCAGGAGGCCCGTGTTACTTCAGGAGGATGTGTTTGGCCAAAGTCTGATAACTAGATAAATTGCTTCTAAAAACATGTTAAGAGCTTGAGATTTGACACATTGTGTTCAGGTAGTCGTGTTTTAAAAGCTAGGGAAATCTTTCAAGGTCCATTGAAAATTTCATCCCCAGAAATGAAAGAGCAGGTCCCTGCTGCATCAGACTATGCTTGCCTTCATGTGGAAACGGGATGGCAGTGTACCCGGAGGCGGGGGGACAGTTGCAAAGCTTTCACCAGAAGTAAAATTCATGCCCTTTTTGTCCTTGCCAAAGTAGTAAATGAAAGACACTCTTAGAGTGAAATGAGAAGGAGAGAGGCTGCTTAGGATGCAGACCTCAGGCCCTGCCAACTTTTATGAGCAGCTTTAATTGAAAATTCTGTTTTTTTCCCTGCTTTTATATAAAGAGATGCATAGCTCCAAGACAGAATTAAGGCTGGCCTTGTGCAGAGGGTTTCTCTCTGTACTGTTCCTTCACTGAATTTTGACCCTTGTCATGCAACTGCATCTCTGGAGAACGGAGTTAAGGAAAAGAGAAGAAAGCTTACTTCCTGAGCTGGAGAGGACTTTAAAACACACACTGCTAGTGCTGATGTCTGTTTTATTAAACCTAAAGGGATTTCCAGTCTTACACTCAGCTTTAGTAAAGGGAGGCCACTGTGCGCTAGTGAAGGATGTGGTCCTTGCATCCTGCTGGGGACTGGCCTTCCCCTACTGGGAGATATTTTTCTAGAGTTAAGGAGGCACCTGAAGTTCTCATGATCTGTAGTCACCATTCTATTTCTTTTAGTTCCTGTGGGAGAGAGGGGGCGGCTTATGTTTTTGGTATCAAAATATCCAGGATTTGGTTTGTACCATAGGAGACAAGCATTTGTACAAAGTCTCAGCGTGCACGCTATTTTTTTAACACGGTTTGATTTCTCTATCTCTGATGTGCACATGTCTTTTTACTTCTGAGGAGCAACTTGAGAGGTTTTTTTTCCCCACTCTGGGCCCCTGCTGTTACTGGTAAAGAACACTTTGCTCCAATCCAGAGCTCCCGGGCGTGAGCTGGTCCAATTCCTTGTGGGGGTAAAAGCACTTTCTGCACCCTCCGTTATTGCCTGTTGCAGTCAGTTATCAGGGATAGGTAGAATGTTTCAGCAAGGGAATTGCAGCATTTTCCTCTTACACACCTAGAGAACAGAAATACCCCTCACCCTCTGTCATAATTGCACCTGCCTGCCGAAAGCAGGCACGGGAAGTGTTCCAGTGAAACTAATGCAGCCCAGTGCCATTCATGTGAGGGAAATCTGGCTTCCTGATCCAACAGTGGACAGTGAACAAAGAAAAGATTACCATCGCTTTCTCCTCTCTGCTGTATGGAAGGCTTTTCCACATGCTTTAGAGCAGTGATCCTGAAAGTAAGAGTGCAGCTCCCACTGGGTTGAAGGGTCTGAGCCTTGCCTGCTCCAGACCTCCTGAAGCTCCATATAAATGGAAATGCTCCCTCCCATCTGCTGGCCACCTTTAACTCCCTTCCCCCTTTGGAAAAGTGTTTGGCTTGTTGCGTAAATGGGGCAAGAGGAGAGGTTTTTTTTGGCCTCCAGGTATTTACAGTCTAGGACTCCTACTGTCTATTAGTGAGGTTAGTTAACTGTTCAAGTGAAGCAAAGGAGAGGGTGGGAGAAGAGACATGGGGAGTCTGATCACACATAAGAGGGTGTCCTGCAGAGTTCTAAACTGCTACCATGGCCACCTTTCTCTCTCTGCAGACAGTACGGCCTGTGGAGACGTGTTGCAGAACGTAGTGCTCCATCTTAACCACTATAGTTATGCTCAGCTTTTGAGAACGTTGAATGCTGGAACCTACAGTCTCCATCAGTTGCACCTGTGTATTGAAGAGTGAGGCAGCTGCAGACTGTTCCATTTTAACATAAGTTCAGCCTCAGGGTACCGGTAAATCGCTAACGTGACTGTCAGGTGTAACGTTGGCTGTCCCAGGACTAGAGCTGGAACTGAAGTGGACCACCATCAGGTGAGAGAAGCAGTCAGGTGTAGTCCATTTAACTTGAAACCATTTTTTAAACTCGGTGTAATTGTGGTGACTTGTACTCCTGCAAAGGTTCCCAGTCTTGCAAGCTGTTTTCCTGTCCGAAGGTTTTGTGTGTGGGGCTTGCACGCATGGGAAATGTCTGTCTGGGGGAAGTACTTTGGGGTTTATCTCATGTTAACGTGCTTTGTACTGAGCTTGGAGCTCTACTGTTCCGTCTGTGTCCCAAAAAAGAGTTGGGTGGGGGAGGAGGGATGACTGGACTGTACAGTGCGTACTATTAAAAGGCCTTAAACTGATTTTTTTATATGAAGAATTAATAAACTGACTCTAAAGAATACAATAGATCTTAACCCGCAGATATTCTGGACTCGTAATTAACCAATAGAGAATGTTGTGTCTTGGGGGTGGGAGGGGTGGGTTTGCTTTGTGTTCAGCCCTGCCTATCAGCAAGGTTTGTTTAATAAGCAGAAGAGGCATCTGTACACAAGGGTCAAGTGCAGTCATTACAGCTCTGCATCAATGCTACTGCTTGGCAAGGTTTGGTGATCTGCCCCTGGGGCTGCTGGAAGAGAGGAAGGATTAGGGGGAGGCTGGGAGAGAGAGGTTTTAGCATGCAGGAAGTTGTGGCATCTAGCAACTTAATTATTTCTTCGCCTGTAGACAAGCATGTGTGTCAATGGAGCAGCAGGACTGGGCCAGGGGTTGATGCAGATAGAAATATCGCTGACCAAATGAAGTGTGCTGTAAACCATACAGACACTGTATGTGCCCACTGTTTGCCAAATCTCACCCTGTTCAGCCAGTGTTTCTGCGGTCCCCTAACAGTTTCTGTATTAAGCCAAAGGCATTTCCAGTTTTTCAATGTCACTCCAGAAGGGGGCTAATAAAGGTCTGCGAGAGAGCAAAATAACTAGCATGGAGCCTGAGGCTTTAGGCTAGCTGCCCCAAAGCTAATGGTGGCCCATATTTCCATAGCCCTAGGGTTGAATCACCACCCAGTCAAAGCTTTTGAAGTCTTACATTGCACAGTGTTCCTTTGCCTCTGCATTGCGATAATGTACATATATATATTGGATCTTTTGTAGATATGAAACATTTTAAATGACCTTTTTAATGGGCTTCCCCAGAATATTTTGTGCCAGATATTTACTTTTTTTTACACTGTTGAGGATGAACATGAAGCTGGGTACTGTGTGGGCAGGGAGGGAGAAGAGAAGCAGATGGTCCATTGACTATAAAAAGGGTAACAATGCATGTTAAAAACACTGGAGAAAAACAACTGCTTGGAAAAAAATTGTTCATATATAATCTGTTCTACATAATAAAGAATTCGGAAAAGGCCTGGGGAGTGTGTTTGCTTTTTACAAATGTTGACAAGATTTCTGCCCTGTAAGTGGGTCAAGAAGCACAAGCTGTTGGGCTTGCTGTCGGAATTGCTGGGTAAAATTCTATGGGCCTGTGTTATGCAGGATGTAATGGGCTGCTTTAGAAGAAGTTGTGGAGTTGCCCCTCAGCTCTGGTCTCATCCCTACTCGCAATACATTTGCAGCACTGTCTTAATGCCAGTGAAGCCTCCAGGAGGGGGTTTTAATCTGTTCCAGCTTTGGAGCTCAACTCGCATCTCTGCCTGGAAATACATGGCTCATTTCAGATCTAAATTCAGCCATCTGTAAATCAGAGATGTCAAGTCTTTGAAATTGAGAACAGCCTGGGTCTGGTATTCCAGCACAGGTGCTCAAACTGGCCTATAGGTGACTGAATACTGATTTGAGCAGGCAAATGAGGCAGGATTGGGACTTACTGTTAGCATTTTCTCATTGGGAAAATGGATTTCTGTTGTCCGAAGGAAACCCAAACATTTCTGTGCTTGATCTGCAAGGAGGCTACGTCCCTTTTGGATATGCTATGATAATGAATACTTCTCAGTTTTTATTTTTCCCCCAATTCTTGCATTTTCCTCTGAGTGGCTGGATAGGACTCTGGTTCCTCAGATGTTTGTCACCCTTTATAAAGGCCAGTGCAGTGGTGGATTAGCCACTGAGACAACAGGGCTCGTGCCCAGGGGCCCTGGAAAAAATCTGCCACTGGGCAGCAGAACCCCGGAGTCTTGGCAGCAGCGCTGGGCGGGGCAGGGGAAGCCCCAGTTCCCTCGAACCTGCTCCCCAGCAGCAGCGGCAGGTGGGCAGGACAGGGGAAGCCTCCCATGCCCCTAACCCTGTCCCCAGCAGAAGCTGCAGGACAGGGGAAGCCCCTCACGGTGGCCCCTGTCCCCACCAGAAGCCATGGGGCAGCAGGGCAAGCCCCCACACCCAACCCACTCTCCAGCAGAAATGCCGGGAGGGGCAGGAGAAGCCCCAGCGCCCTGACCCTGGTGCCCTGCAGAAGTGTGGGGAGTGGCAGAGGATGCCGCAGCACCCTGACCCCCGTTGTGGCCCTGGAACTGCAGGAGCTTTCACTCCCTGCTTTGCCCTGGGGCCGTGGCACGGGGACAGAGCTTCTCCAGTCTTGGGGCTGCGGGGGGGAGGGGAAGGAAGGGGGTGGTAGAATGGGCGGACCCTGGGTAGAACAGGGGTGGGCCCTTGGGAAAGGGGCAGAAAGGGGTGGGGGTGTGGGTGGGGCTGCAGGTGGAAGGGGGTGGGGAAGGGCTCTCCACTTGCTCTGGCCCAGGTGAGGTCTCAGGAAACCTTAATTCACCCTGGGCCAGTGGGTCCATAATCAGGTCCTTGGATGTTTGGGCCTAAACAATCCACGAGGCCCTCTGTTATTCCAGAGGCCCCTGCCCCACACACATGCATGAGGGTCCATAGAGACAAGGACAAATTTCAGAAAGGAAGGAGATAGCTGAAGAAGAGGTCACAGGAACACAGATTGGGGGACGGGGGCGGTCCCAGGCACAACTGGAGCTGGATGGTGTTCTGCATGTATTTCTCTCCTGGGGCTCTATGGTAAGTCTTAACGCTGACATTGTATGGGAGAGGTACTATTGATGATGATGCAGGCTCTCACTTGGGAGAAGCCATGGTAGCAATGGGGTCAGGATCAGCTGGCAATGCATCTCGAGCTGATGCTCTTTGGAAAAACAAACTGTTCCACTAATGGATCAGAGCACTGGCAGGTGAGCATGACCTACTGAAAGGTCTGAGCCTTTCTCTGGAGCCATATTAGGAGAGAAGCAGCCATGTGCCAAGAAGCAGAAAGTCACATCCTCACATTCCATCTAAATTACATTAAAACAATGTAATATCAGACTGTTAAGAAGGTGATCCTGTCCGAATAGCACCCACCATTACCAGATAAAGGAACAGATTTTAAGATGGTTAAAGAAAACTTTGTTTGATAGCATTCTGTCTGGCAAGAAACCACTTATCAACAGTTGTGACTGTAAAATCTATACTTCTGTTGTTTTGTTCCCACTGCTCTATTGTTTATCTATATGGTCTCTGTCTGGTTCTTTGATTGTTTCTGCCTGTTGCATAACAAATTTTGTTAGGTGTAAATCGATGGTGGTGGGGTAGGATGGGTTAAAGGATTGTTTTACAGTATGTTAGGATTGGTTAGAAAATCGTTTAGTAATATTTTAGTAAAATGATTGGTTAAGGTACAGCTTAGCAGGACTCAAGTTTCATTATATAAACTGGGGTCCAAAAGAAAATTCTTGCGAACCAACTCCAGAACACAACCCCACGATCAGAGCTGCTAGACCACAACACACTGCCAACCACACTGTGCAGAAACTGGAGTCTCCCAGATGACCTGATCCTGACTGGCCATCAAGAAAAGTTAATCCACTTTATTGGGAGTGGTGAGCATGGTACGCTTAGCATATGCATTCTGTTTTGGTGACTGTTAATAAAGGTTAAATAGGATATTACTATGTGAGGCTCTTTCATTGGTAAAAGACCACACAAACCCGCAGAGTGTAAGGTTACGCCCTGAGCCCATGGAAGGGTAAGGGTGGGTGCCTAAATTAAGAGGGTTACGCCTTGAGCCCTAGGAACTGGGTAAAGATGGGTGTCCCTGGAGTGTGTGAGTAACAGAGAATTTTGTGCAGGTAACATTATGATCCAGCTTCTATCCAGGAGAGCACTTTAGAGGGGGTTTGGAGAAATTGAGACACAAGAGGTTATAAAGGGGCAGTTACAAATGGAAGAAAAAACTGTTAAGATAACATGGATGGAGAGGAAAATCCAAACAGAAAAGAATAATATTTTGAAGAGAGTTCTGAGGTCTAAGGTCTTTCAGGCAGGGAGCACATCTTATTCTGGCTGGTTAAGTGCCACCCATGTGTGCACTGCTGTATCAATGAATTATTGGCAGTGAATTATTGAATTATTGACTATACCACACCTTGAGTCTATGATGTTAATGCTGGCTTGGCTATTGCTACACAAAAAATTAAAAACCTCCCCTGAATAGTCTCCTATCCTTGGATGACGCAGTGGGGCAGCATTAGTTAGGTCCAGAGATGAGATACAGCTGCCTTAAAATTCTGCGGAACATCCATCTTCCTGAGACCCTTGCAGGTAGGGATGGTCAACCACTCTGCCACTGCCTGGGTGATGGGAGGCTCTCTCACTACCATGTACACTCAGTAGCTCAGTGGGCTCAGAGCTCTAGCTTTTGCAACACTTGTGTTACAAAGATGTCTTACTAGGTTTTCATTGAATCAACCTAGTGACAGAGGATGTGGAAAAAGCTAATGTACTCAATGCTTTTTTAGCCTCTGTCTTCACAAACAAGGTCAGCTCCCAGACTGCTGCACTGGGCAGCACAGCATGGGGAGGAGGTGACCAGCCCTCTGTGGAGAAAGAAGTGGTTCGGGACTATTTAGAAAAGCTGGACGTGCACAGGTCCCTGGGGCTGGACGAGTTGCATCCGAGAGTGCTAAAGGAGTTGGCAGATGTGATTGCAGAGCCATTGGCCATTATCTTTGGAAACTCATGGCAATCGGCTGAAGTCCTGGACGACTGGAAAAAGGCTAATGTAGTGCCAATCTTTAAAAAAGAGAAGGAGGATGATCCTGGGAACTACAGGCCAGTCAGCCTCACTTCAGTCCCTGGAAAAATCATGTGGCAGGTCCTCAAGGAATCAATTCTGAAGCACTTAGGGGAGAGGAAAGTGATCAGGAACAGTCAGCATGGATTCACCAAGGGCAAGTCATGCGTGACTAATCTAATTGCCTTCTATGACGAGATAACTGGCTCTGTGGATGAGAGGAAAGGGGTGGATGTGTTGTTCCTTGACTTTAGCAAAGCTTTTGACACAGTCTCCCACAGTATTCTTGTCAGCAAGTTAAAGAAGTATGGACTGGATGAATGGACTATAAGGTAGATAGAAAGTTGGCTAGATTGTCTGGCTCAACGGGTAGTGATCAGTGGCTCCCTGTCTAGTTGGCAGCTGGTATCAAGTGGAGTGCCCCAAGGGTCGGTCCTGGGGCCGGTTTTGTTCAATACCTTCATAAATGATCTGGAGGATGGCGTGGATTGCACCCTCAGCAAGTTTGCAGATGACACTAAACTGGGAGGGGAGGTAGATATGCTGGAGGGTAGGGATAGGATACAGAGGGACCTAGACAAATTAGAGGATTGGGCCAAAAGAAATCTGATGAGGTTCAATAAGGACAAGTGCAGAGTCCTGCACTTAGGACGGAAGAACCCCATGCACCGCTACAGACAAGGGACCGAATGGCTCAGCAGCAGTTCTGCAGAAAAGGACCTAGGGGTTACAGTGGACGAGAAGCTGGATATGCGTCAACAGTGTGCCCTTGTTGCCAAGAAGGCCAATGGCATTTTGGGATGTATAAGTAGAGATATTGCCAGCAGATGGAAGGACTTGATTGTTCCCCTCTATTCAACTTTGGTGAGGCCTCCTCTGGAGTACTGTGTCCAGTTTTGGGCCCCACACGACAAGAAGGATGTGGAAAAATTGGAAAGAGTCCAGCGGAGGGCAACAAAAATGATTAGGGGATTGGAACACATGAGTTATGAGGAGAGGCTGAGGGAACTGGGATTGTTTAGTCTGCGGAAGAGAAGAATGAGGGGGGATTTGATAGCTGCTTTCAACTACCTGAAAGGGGGTTCCAAAGAGGATGGATCTAGACTGTTCTCAGTGATAGCTGATGACAGAACCAGGAGTAATGGTCTCAAGTTGCAGTGGAGGAGGTTTAGGTTGGATATTAGGAAAAACTTTTTCGCTAGGAGGGTGATGAAACACTGCAATGCGTTACCTAGGGAGGTGGTAGAATCTCCTTCCTTAGATATTTTTAAGGTCAAGCTTGACAAAGTCCTGGCTGGGATGATTTAGTTGGGGATTGGTCCTGCTTTGAGCAGGGGGTTGGACTAGATGACCTCCTGCGGCCCCTTCCAACCCTGATAGTCTATGAATCTGCCTCCTTTACCACTTGGCCTCCATCCTGCATGCTTCCGTCACAGAGGGTGGCTACACTGGCTTTTTTCCCCAAAAAAATATCAGGAGAGGGCTAATGGACAGGCCCCTGAACTGGGAGGCAGGAGACTAGTACTATTCTGCTGTCACCTTTCTCTGCCTGCTGCCCCCACCGGCCTGCCTTGTCTGTTTAGTTAGACTGTCTGCTTTTTTGCGTAGGGACTGTCCTTCACTATTATTTATACCATGGGTAGCACAATGGGGCCCTAATCTTGGTTGTGGGCCTCTTTGGCACTATCTTAATATAAATAACAGAAGGCACAATGACATGTATAGTAGGAACACTGGTGTGGATGGGGCTTTCGGTAGCTGCTGGTGTTTTAATCCCTGTGTGGCTGCCATCCATCTCTGCTTAGAACAGATCCATGTGGCACTCCTTAAAGCACCTTGGCTATACTAGATCCCCTATGCGGTGCTGCACTAGTGGATTTTATTTATTTATTTAGGGCGAGCAAGCCTTGGTTAGATAGGCCAAGTCCTGAGGATGAGTTCAAATCTCTCCTTGCAGCCAGGCTGACTTGCTAATCTTCACCTCCCATGCCCTTGTGTCCTGCACAGAGAGGATGCCCTCACATGGACCATGGCAATCTAATGAAAAGCCAAGTTCAGCTCCCGCCAGTAAAGGAGCTGGGTTGTAAGTCGGTCCAGCAGCAGCCCCAGCTCTGCCATAGAAGCTCTGCCTCCTCGGAGCTGCCAGGGGAAGATGCTGAGCTGAGAGGGCTGGAGCCCTCGGTTGTGTCTGACCATATTTTTAACCCTTGCCTAGGATTTCTCCCTCCCTCTGCCCTGCCCTGTTCCGGCTAGGGCCTGGGATTCACGGATTCATTCATTCCGTCCATTCATTCATTCATTCATTCATGCAGTGTGCATGTGGGGACCCTCCTTCTCCAACGTCAGAGCAGCTGGGGGCTGGTTGCAGAGTCGCCGGAGAGCGGAGCCGCGCAGGAGCCCCGATGCCGCGAGCCCAGGGGGGACCTGCACGCGCGCTGCAAAGCCCGAGAGAGGGGCAAAGCCAAACGCCGAGCGGCGCTCGCAGGGTCCGGAGGGGAGAGGAGGCGGGAGAGGCCGGCAGCCGGGGGATTACATTGGAGGGACTCGGTCGGCGGAGCAAGGGGCACTTGGCGCAAGGAGGGAACGGGAATGGGAAGAGCGAGAGCGCCGGGATCCCAGCTCTGACGACGAGGGTCCTCACGGAGGGAGCTGCAAAGGGGAAGCCCCTGCCACGGAGGAGAAGCAAAAAGGAGCCTGCGGCGAGCGCTGCCTCGAGGAGGCGAAACCTCGGCCGGCTGGGGAAAGCTTCGCGAAGGGGAGAAGATCAAAGGGTTTGCAGAACAAAGAGCGGCTCATCCTCGGTTGCAAAGCCGGGGGAGCGAGCCCAGCCCAGCCCACCGTGAGAGGCAAGCGGGAGCCCGGCAAGGGACCAGAGGGGAAAGGTTTGCAGCAGAGGTGGCCTGGGACATGCAGCATCCGGGAGGAGAGAAGCGACTGGCTGAGCCCAAGAGGTGGAAACATTTGGAGGGAAACAGAGGAAAGTTTTGTATTGTCAGCAACCGCCGCCTCCAGTTTGGGGCTGGGGGGGCCGGAGCGCGTGGAGCCGTCTGATGCTGCGTCCCTTTGATCTGCGAGGAGGGACTTTATTTGTCCTGATGCAAAAGGAGCATTTTCCCAGCTAAAGGGGGAAAAAAGGGGGGGAGCCTCTGCCTTGGGATAAACGAGCACCGGGCTCTGGAACCGCCTGAGGAAAATCACCAGCCCAAGTGACTCGGGGGTGGGGGGGTGGGGGGGCAGAGAAGAGGAGGAAAAGAAATCAGAGTGCAGAAAGGATTAGGAAAGGGGGTGGGGGAGGTGAAGCCCTCTCCCTCGGTTCTTCCTTTCTTCTTTCCCCCTGCAAATCTTTTCAGAGTTATCCTTCAGCATCAGTGGCCCAGGCACCGGAGCCCGGGAAGGGCAGCTAAATGCAAACGTGATCAGCAAACTGCAAGAGAGATCAGAGGGCCAACCCCCGCCAGAGGAGAGTCCCCGGGAAGCCAGGGCTCAGGGGACTGTCAATAATCTCTCTCCCACACTCTGAGCGGCTCTGGGCCCTGCCGGGGACACAACAATACAGGAGCAGAAGGCTGGAAAGAGGATTGCAGTTTTCATCTGCACTTTTTGATCCTCCCTCTCCTACTCCTTCAGGGACTGATTTTGTAACATTAGCAGGCTGGATTCGGGGTGGGGGGGTGCCTGGCTGCTTGCCTTGTCTGTGCGTGGAGTGGTGGGTTGGGGGGAGGGCGGAGGAAGAGATGTCTGGGATCAGAGGGAAAGTTGTGCTTATCCTAGGCTTCGTCTTCCTGACAACTCTTCTGGCGGTGGTGAGAGGGCTTCCCCTGAGGAAACAACGCTCCAGCAGCCCCAGGGAGCGGAGTCACAAGCTGATGGAGGTAAGGCAACTGGCTGCTGCTCCCTGCTCTGTTTGAGAGCAGAAGTGGGGCCCGGCGGTAGTTCTTTCTCTGGGTATTGTTGGGGGTGGGGTGGGGGCGTAGATGTGGGAGAACAGAACAGGAGCCTAACCTGGGGGGTGGTCAGATGACCTGCCCCCAACATGGCACATGCAGGGCTTCTAAAGAGCTGGCACATGTGGTGGAAGCCCCTCAAAGTCACCTAGACAGAGCTCTAGAAAATCCAGTATCTGCCCCAGGAGTGGCGGGGAGAGGTAGGACCCTGTGGGATCCCGTTTTGTTCTAGGTGCATGGTTTTTCTTAACCAGCTGCAGCTGGGTTTTTAAAGTCTCAGCATATGGCAATGCCTCCTTCCCTGGGGAGCTCTTCTCCAGCATCTCTGCGTATGTGGAAGGGGACAGCACACCCTTGTACAGAGGTCAGAGCCCTTCCTGCTAAGACTGTGAGGAGTCCCTTGGAGTTGGTCATGTCCAAGGTAATATGTAATTACATTACATTTTATCCAAAATGTATCCATGTAGCCTGTCCACACCTCATCCTACTGAGAGCTCTGAATGACATAATGGGTAACAGCAGCCACTTGAGAGAGACACAGGTTTTTAGTTTCCTCCTTGGCTTGCCAGAAAGGGCAAAGCCCTTTCCCCACCACCCCAAGGTGTATGATCACCGGAGATCTCAGCCTTCCATGGGATGGGAACAGGGAATGTGATTTCAGATGCCTCAAGACTGAGGCTAAGTTTAATAATTCAATGCGCAGGAAGGTGTGTTGCCTCCAAAGGACAATATCCCTCACAGGAGAGGTGAGTCAAAGTATAGCCTGAATCAGGGCAGGGTTTGCAACTTGTCAGGAGCACAAATGTTTCACCACATTGGCATTAAATGCAGCAGATTGCAGCGACCTTGCCCCTGGAGGTGGAGACCATAGCGGCTGCAGGTTCCAGAATGTCATGCTCCTCCTTGATCCAAATGACCTGTGCTTGCGTAGGAGGGAGTATGACATGCTGGCATCTACATTTCCATATGCTGCACCCCTCAAGCAGGGTAGACTTTAGCGTGGGTTCATGGGTTCAACTGCACCCACAGAAATCTGGCCCAGATTACAAATATGCAATGATTTCTGTGGGTGCAAGGGCCTGGATTTTGGGTTTGGCCCAGGCTGCCCCTTCATGATGACAGATTTGAGTGAGTGACGTTGCAACCTGACACACAGGGTCACAGCACCACTCAGGTTTGACACCTGCCATCAATAGCGTGAGGAGCAACTTGTCCACCCTGACTGGACCCAGATCACACCTGTTGCTACTGCTGGCATTATCACTCCAGGCCTGAGGCAACCTGTCAGGCAGAGAGCCCAGAGGGAGGGTCAGGGGCAGGGATACTGCTCCCACTGGTAGCAGGGCTGGAACTCAAGGAAAGGTGGGACCAGGAGTGGCTCCCCCAGCCTCAGGCAGGGCAGAATCCACCTACCCCCACAGAGAGGGCAGCAACCTAACAGGTCTGAGCCCTGACACCCCCCATACCTTCCCTCTAGTGTACCCATTGAAGTGGGAGGCTACATCCACCCATGCTCTCTGTAAAAGGTGGGGGTGGCCAGGGGCTGTATTTTGCCTGTTCTTGTGGCAGGACCTGTGTGTTGTCTTGCAAAGGATTTAGAACAGCTAAGATAATGGAAGGAAACCTTGACTCTACCCCTCTGGCTTCAAGACAGCAGTCACTAGTGGGCTTATAGGACATGGGATCAAACTGCATGGAAACCCACTATGTGTTTGAGTGGGGGAGAAATCAGTGGAATGGGAGCAAATCTATAGCAATCCTAGAGAAAAAAGGCCCTTTAACAAACAAGGAGGGGAAACAGTGACTTGCATATGGCTGAACAAAACAACTGCCTTTTAAATGGGTCTCTTAGCAGGAAAATGAAAAGGGGGTTAGACAATAAGGAAAAAAAATTCACCTTGTGACCAAAGCTACTGATAAAAAACAGGTAGTAAAAGGAAGATGTGGAAAAACTGACTGTATATGAATTAGTAGGTCTGGGTAGTAGCAGCCCAGATATTCATCAGTGATAGGCATCAGTATAAGAAGCTTGGTGGACAGACTTTAATCCCAGCATGTCGGAGGGGTTGGCTGATGAGTTTACCGAATGACTGGCAGCTCTTTTTGAAATGTTACAGAGAAATGGGGATGAACCTTATTGTTATTACTAAAACGTGGCACCGATAGGCTAAAAAGAGTGATTCTGACTATTTCTGTCTGATTATCTTAACTTCACTCCTTAGTAAAATAATGGGATAAATGTTGAGAGTGAATCTGAAAGCCAGTGGAAGATAATTGAACCACAAGCACCAGAGAGCTTGGTTTGATCTTGGCCTAAATCATGCCAAATGGATTTGATAACTTTTTTTGGATTGAATTACAAATGAGTGGATGAAGGGGGATTGCTCAAAATATTATATCTAGACAATAATCTTACATTTATATTGTGCCTTTCCTGGGAAATTCTGCAAACATATATACCTGTATCTGTTTGCTCACTACAGAAATGCAGCCACCTCTTGGTGGAACATGGCTGTGGGTATGTTTACACTACGAAATTAGGTCAAATTTATAGAAGTCGGTTTTGTAGAAAGTGTTTTTATACGGTCGATTGTGTGTGTCTCCACACAAATGCTCTAGGTGCATGTAGACGGCGGAGTGTGTCCACAGTACCGAGGCAACCGTCTACTTCCGGAGTGTTGCACTGTGGGTAGCTATCCCACAGTTCCTGCAGTCTCCGCCGCCCATTTGATTTCTGGGTAGAAATCCCAGTGCCTGATGGAGTTAAAACATTGTCGCGGGTGGTTCTGGGTACATATCGTCAGGCCCCCCTTCCCTCCCTCCTTCCGTGAAAGCAAGGGCAGACCATCATTTTGCGCCTATTTTCTTGAGTTACCTGTGCAGACGCCATACCACAGCAAGCATGGAGCCCACTCAGCTAACCGTCACCGTATGTCTCCTGGGTGCTGGCAGATACAGTACTGCATTGCTACACAGCAGCAGCTTATTGCCTTTTGGCAGCAGACAGTGCAGTATGACTGGTAGCCATCATCAATGTAGTCCTGGGTGCTCTTTTAACCGACCTCGATGAGGTCGGGGCACCTGGGCAAACATGGGAGTGACTCAGCCAGGTCATTTCCCTTTTAAGTTTCGTCTCATGGCGATTGAGTCCTACAGGCAATGCACTGTCTTTTAATCTGCATCTAGCAGAAGACGATGGCCAGTAGTCAAACTGCACAGTCTTCTGCTGAGCACCCAGGAGATGACGATGGCTGGTGGTCGTACTGCACAGTCTACTGCCAGCAAGATGTATAAAGATAGATGAAGTGGCTCAAAACTTCAATCTATCTATAAAGATAGATGAAGTGGCCCTGGCTGGGATGATTTAACTGGGAATTGGTCCTGCTTTGAGCAGGGGGTTGGACTAGATGACCTTCTGGGGTCCCTTCCAACCCTGATATTCTATGATTCTATGAAAACAAGAAATAGACCAGATTTGTTTTGTATTCATTTTCTCCTCCCTCCCTTCTTCCCTCTGTGAAATCAATGGCCTGCTAAACCCAGTTTTGAGTTCTATCCTTGAGGTTTTGAGCTCTATCCTTGAGGGGGCCATTCAGTTTCTTGCAAAGCTACCCCTTTGTTGATTGTAATTCCCTGTAAGCCAACCCTGTAAGCCATGTTGTCAGTCGCCCCTCCCTCCGTCAGGGCAACGGCAGACAATCGTTCCACGCCTTTTTTCTGTGCTGACGCCATACCACGGTAAGCACGGAGCCCACTCAGATTGCTTTGGCAATTAGGAGTACATTAAATACCACACACATTATCCAGCAGTATATGTATATATACTGGTATATATATACCAGAACCTGGCAAAGCGAAACTGGGCGAGTAGCCGACGTCAGCGCGATGACGAGAGTGATGAGGACATGGACCCAGACTTCTCTCAAAGCACGGGCCCTGGCAATGTGGGCATCATGGTGCTAATGGGGCAGGTTCATGCGGTGGAACGCCGATTATGGGCTTGGGAAACAAGCACAGACTGGTGGGACCGCATAGTGTTGCAGATCTGGGATGATTCCCAGTGGCTGCGAAACTTTCGCATGCGTAAGGGCACTTTCATGGAACTTTGTGACTTGCTTTCCCCTGCCCCGAGGCACAAGAATACCAAGATGAGAGCAGCCCTCACAGTTGAGAAGCGAGTGGCAATAGCCCTGTGGAAGCTTGCAACACCAGACAGCTACCGGTCAGTTGGGAATCAATTTGGAGTGGGCAAATCTACTGTGGGGGCTCCTGTGATGCAAGTAGCCAACGTAATCAAAGATCTGCTGATATTAAGGGTAGTTACCCTGGGAAATGTGCAGGTCATAGTGGTTGGCTTTGCTGCAATGTGATTCCCTAACTGTGGTGGGGCCATAGACGGAACCCATATCCCTATCTTGGCACCGGAGCACCAAGCCGGCGAGTACATAAACCGCAAGGGGTACTTTTCAATAGTGCTGCAAGCACTGGTGGATCACAAGGGATGTTTCACCAACATCAGCGTGGGATGGCCGGGAAAGGTACATGATGCTCGCATCTTCAGGAACTCTGGTCTGTTTCAAAAGCTGTAGGAAGTGACTTTATTCCCAGACCAGAAAATAACCATTGGGGATGTTGAAATGCCTATAGTTATCCTTGGGGACCCAGCCTACCCCTTAATGCCATGGCTCATGAAGCCATACACAGGCAGCCTGGGCAGTAGTCAGGAGCTGTTCAACTACAGGCTGAGCAAAGTGCAGAATGATGGTAGAATGTGCATTTGGACGTTTAAAAGCGCGCTGGCGCCGTTTACTGACTTGGTTAGACCTCAGCAAAAGCAATATTCCCACTGTTGTTACTGCTTGCTGTGCGCGCCACAATATCTGTGAGAGTAAGGGGGAGACGTTCATGGCGGGGTGGGAGGTTGAGGCAAATCGCCTGGCTGCTGGTTACGTGCAGCCAGACACCGGGGCGGTTAAAAGAGCACAGGAGGGTGCGGTGCGCATCAGAGAAGCTTTGAAAACCAGTTTCATGACTGGCCAGGCTATGGTGTGAAAGTTCTGTTTGTTTCTCCTTGATGAAACCCCCCGCCCCTTGGTTCACTCTACTTCCCTGCAAGCTAACCACCCCCCCCCTCCTCCCTTCAATCACCACATTGCAGAGGCAATAAAGTCATTGTTGCTTCACATTCATGCATTCTTTATTCATTCATCACACAAATAGGTGGATAACTACCAAGGTAGCCCAGGAGGGGTGGTGGAGGAGGGAAGGACAAGGCCACACAGCACTTTAAAAGTTTAAAACTTATTGAATGCCAGCCTTCTGTTGCTTGGGCAATCCTCTGGGGTGGAGTGGCTGAGTGGCTGGAGGCCCCCCCACCGCATTCTTGGGCATCTGGGTGAGGAGGCTATGGAACTTGGGGACGAGGGCAGTTGGTTACACAGGGGCTGAAGCGGCGGTCTGTGCTCCTGCTGTCTTTCCTGCAGCTCAACCATACGCTGGAGCATATTAGTTTGATCGTCCAGCAGCCTCAGCATTGAGTCCTGCCTCCTCTCATCACGCTACCGCCACCTTTCAGCTTCAGCCCTCTCTTCAGCCCGCCACCTCTCCTCCCAGTCATTTTGTGCTTTCCTGCACTCTGACATTGTCTGCCTCCACGCATTTGTCTGTGCTCTGTCAGTGTGGGAGGACAGCATGAGCTCAGAGAACATTTCATCGCGAGTGCGTTTTTTTTCGCCTTCTGATCTTCGCTAGTCTCTGGAAAGGAGAAGATCCTGTGATCCTTGAAACACATGCAGCCGGTGGAGAAAAAAAAAGAGACAGTGGTATTTAAAAAGACACATTTTCTAGAACAATGGGTACACTCTTTCATGGTAAACCTTGCTGTTAACATTACATACACAGCACATGTGCTTTCGTTCCAAGGTTGTATTTTGCCTCCCCCCAGCACGTGGCTAGCCCCTCCACCCTCCCCGTGGCTAACAGCGGGGAACATTTCTGTTCAGCCACAGGCAAACAGTCCAGCAGGAATGGGCACCTCTGAATGTCCCCTTAAGAAAGGCACCCTATTTCAACCAGGTGACCATGAATGATATCATTCTCCTGAGGATAACAGAGAGAGATAAAGAACGGATGTTGTTTGAACGCCAGCAAACATACACTGCAATGCTTTGTTGCACAATGATTCCCGAGTACGTGCTACTGGCCTGGAGTGGTAAATTGTCCTACCATGATGGATGGAATAAGGCTGCCCTCCCCAGAAACCTTTTGCAAAGGCTTAGGGAATACTTCCAGGAGAGCCGTGAATGCCAGGGCAAATTAATCATTAAACATGCTTGCTTTTAAACCATGTATAGTATTTTAAAAGGTACACTCACCAGAGGTCCCTTCTCCGCCTGGCGGGTCCAGGAGGCAGCCTTGGGTGGGTTCGGGGGGGTACTGGCTCCAAGTCCAGGGTGAGAAACAGTTCCTGGCTGTCAGGAAAACTGGTTTCTCCGCTTGCTTGCTTGAGCTATCTACAACCTCATCATCATCATCTTCCTCGTCCCCAAAACCTGCTTCAGTGTTGCCTCCATCTCCATTGAAGGAGTCAAACAACACGGCTGGGGTAGTGGTGGCTGAACCCCCTAAAATGGCATGCAGCTCATCATAGAAGCGGCATGTTTTGGGCTCTGACCCGGAGCGACCGTTCGCCTCTCTGGTTTTCTGGTAGGCTTGCCTCAGCTCCTTAAGTTTCACGCAGCACTGCTTCGGGTCCCTGTTATGGCCTCTGTCCTTCATGCCCTGGGAGATTTTGACAAAGGTTTTGGCATTTCAAAAACTGGAACATAGTTCTGATAGCACGGATTCCTCTCCCCATACAGCGATCAGATCCCGTACCTCCTGTTCAGTCCATGCTGGAGCTCTTTTGCGATTCTGGGACTCCATCAGGGTCACCTCTGCTGATGAGCTCTGCATGGTCACCTCTGCTGATGAGCTCTGCATGGTCACCTGCAGCTTGCCATGCTGGCCAAACAGGAAATTGAAATTCAAAAGTTGGCGGGCCTTTTCTTGTCTACCTGGCCAGTGTATCTGAGTTGAGAGTGCTGTCCAGAGCTGTCACAATGGGGCAGTCTGGGATAGCTCATGGAGGCCAATACTGTCTAATTGTGTCCACAGTACCCCAAATTTGACCCAGCAAGGCCAATTTCAGCCCTAATCCCCTTGTTGGGGGTGCAGTAAGGAAATCGATTTTAAGAGCCCTTTAAATTGAAAAAAAGGGCTTCGTTGTGTGGACGGGTGCAGGGTTAAATTGATTTAACACTGCTAAATTCGACCTCAACTCCTAGTGTAGACCAGGGCTGTGTAACAGCACGCAGCAACACAAGAGTTGGAATTCTAGGTAGGCATAATGTAATTACCTGAGCTGCTGTTCAGCTGGGAGACTGTGGTTAACACCCAAACTCTTGCAAAAAGGCAGTGGTATCTAGTAAAGCACTGGATATGGTACTTTGTGGAATCTTAACTGAAAAGGCAAACTTGTAGGCTGTAATCAGAGAATAATGATAAAATGGCAATGTACGAAGTTGAGGGCGGTGTCCAGTGGAGAACTCCAGAGATCTGTGTTAGGCACATTATTACTAATCAGCTAGCAAAGGGGGAGGAATAAATCAGCACAAATTTGTGAATGATTCTGAATTACGGCGTTTGCATGAATGCCCAGAGACCATGCCTCCATATGTGTTTGTATAGTGCTTAGCACAACAGGTCTCAACTTGAGAACTCTGGGTTCTACTGAAGTTTTATATCAAATTTTCCAGAAGGGCTTGGGAGTTAGATGCATAGGCAGGAGACAAGATGGAGAAACAATCTTCCTTGGGGTCTATCAGTGCTTCTCATCATGCCTGTGTGTGCCTTGTAGACTGTAAGGTCTTTGGAGCAGAGACTTTCTTCATTTGTGTTTTGTGCAGCAGAGGGAAAGTTGTTGACACTTAGGAAATAATATTAAATTGGATGTGTATCGTTATTCTTGGAACCCACTGAATATGGGGGGACAGATGTAGAAAGCGGGTAATGCTGGGAGATTTCTGCAGATGAGAGGGGATAGCAGATTGCGTTTATCAGCTTGTAAAGCAACAGGGTAGCAAAAATACCAGTGCGATTTTTGGGTTGTATACACAGTTGGTTCATGTCACAGGGCTGACAGTCCCTATCTCGATGGCACCAGTGTGACCACATCTGGAATATTGGTTACTTTGGGTAATGCCCTAGAGATGTGGATAGATTGGAGGAGAGGGCAGAGGTACAAAGAACAACAGAAATGATCAAGCAAGGTGGATAAAAAAATCTGATATTTTTTAGTTGAATACGTTGTTCTTTTTGGAAAAACCTATTTTCATTTGCATTTGGAAAGGAAGATGAGGTCTGTCTGTATCTGTATGAGTTTTTTCATGAAGTTGAGGGATTTCCATTCCATACAGCTAAATTCAGTGCCTTGCATAATGACAGGTTCAGAGTAGCAGCCGTGTTAGTCTGTATCTGCAAAAAGAACAGGAGTATTTGAGACTAACAAATTTATTTGAGCATAAGCTTTCATGGGCGACAGCCCACTTCATCGGATGCATAGAATGGAACATATAGTAAGAAGATAGATAGATATAGATAGATAGATATAGAGATATATACATACAGATAAGTTGGAAGTTTCCATACAAACTGTGAGAGGCTAATTAGTTAAGATGAGCTATTATCTGCAGGAGAAAAAACTTTTGTAGTGATAATCAGGATGGCCCATTTAGATAGTTGACAAGAAGGTGTGAGGATAAACCCAGGTTAACGGTATCTAGTTTGCATATTAATTCAAGCTCAGCAGTTTCTTGCTGGAGTCTGTTTTTGAAGCTTTTCTGTTGCAAAATTGCCACCCTTAAATCTTCTACTGAGTGGCCAGAGAGGTTGAAGTGTTCTCCTACCGGTTTTTGAATGTTATGATTCCTGATGTCAGTAAAAGATTTAAGGGTGGCAGTTTTGGAATTTTGGAACTTCGTTCCTTTTGGTTTCAGTTTAGCAAGCAGAGGGAGAGAGAATATTTATTTAATTTGGGCTGGTTCATTCAAAGTTAAGAAACCAACTGGGAGTTGAAAAACCAGAAAAGCTTGTCTTGCTCTTCCAATCGATTAATAAAATCCAGCTGGGAGAATATGAGATCTATTGATGCTAAAACCCTGAAGGATATCGGGCCAGATTTTCAAAGGTGTATTTAGATGCCTAAAGATGCTGATAGGTGCCTCGTCCTCATGGGGTTTTTAAGGAATTTACGCACCTAACTCCCATTGAAATCCCATGAGGTTCCTAAATACCTTTTGAAAATATGGCCCATGGTGACTAGAAACAATCTGTCAATTCCCTAACGCCAGTTAGAACATCCTTTGTTTAATAAATCAGATAGTTTTAAATACAAAATGTGTTTTGATCAACTTTTTTTCCTATGTGCCCAGCACATTTAAGGTTAGTTTATTTAACTGATAATAAACCATTTTAAAATGCCATTTTGTGCATTTTTAATTGAATTGCAATTTCCATGCAAATACAGCTTGACACAAATCATGAGCAAAAAAGGATGATCTCGTAAATAAGAAATGCAGCATTTGCCATTTTCTACCGTAATAATAAAGCAAAAATTAAGACTCCGAATAAATATATATTAGGGTCATTTTTATTATATAGCTTTTCTTTAGAAAAATAACTAAAAGGTTCATATGTGAAGCAGGATTAAAAACAAAAATTTAAATCAAGGTTTCCTGCTTGCTAATTTAAATCATGATTAAAATCTGTGATTTAGTCAATCCAGGCTGTGAGCAAATAGGTGGAGTGATTGAGTTGTGAGGATGAATTCAAAGAGTCTAATTTGTATCGTTAAATGGCACCTCGCTAGTGTTCCCTGGGAGGTCTGATGAGCAAGGGATTATTGAGGGTGCTCCAAAGTGGTATAACAAGGTATAAAGGAATTAAAAGCAGCAAAAGAAAATATAGGCTCAACATGAGGGAAAATTTCCCAAGTTTTAGGAAAAGTGGAAATAGCAGAAGCCCCATCGCTTGGAACATATGAACAGGGATCAGAGCAAGCCCTGGAGAACATAGTGTAAGGAACAATCCCTCATTGATCTCTGGATGGATGGACCAGATGGGACCCAACTGGGCTCCCCAACATCATCTCTGCAGTGAAGCTGCTGGTGCTTTCTGGAAAACGTTCCTTTTAGCATCACTTTTGCTCTGAATAGCCCTACATGCTTTGTTCTTCCCTCTTTCTTGTGACCAGGGATGGTTGCATAAAAACCGAATCTTACTTTCCTCAGAACCCATCTGCTCCTACTGCTGATTCCCAATCCTCTCTCTTACTGACTCTCTCAGGAGCAGCTAACAGCGCTGCCACAAAGGGTGGAGGATGGCTTCAGGTTGGGACTTGCAGGTGTGACAAGGGAACAACTCCTCTGTCTTCCATGGTAACCCAGGGGGAGAGAACCTAAGGACACATGATGCAGGATCCGAGCAGGCCATGTGTGCAGTGAGCTCCCCACAGCTGCTGCAGGCTGTGTCAGTGGCAGAGTCATTTTGCTTGCGGATGTGCTTTTTACCTTTTCATTTCTTCAGCAATTAAGCGTTCTTATCTCCGGCTTTGTCCTTGTCCGGGGTCGGATTTGTGGGTATAAAACGTGCACTGAAGCATCGTTCCTCTCTGAAAGGGGCTCTTTGTGCACAGGAAGGTACTTTACCCTTTGTAGCAAATTTCCTTTTGAGAAGTGCCAAATTATCTTAGCCAACAAAGTGAAAACCCTTCCGCCCTGGGGCTGAGGCAGGAGCAAAAACAATGAGGAGCCCGCTGTAGGGAAGTTACTGGATCAGGAGGCTTCTTCCCGTTTTGCGGCACAAATAGGTCTTTTGAGTTTTTGTTGCAGAACTCAAAGGGGTGCCTGTAAAAGGCACATGTATAGGGAATGGCTTCAGCATGAATTGCTCTGCAGGGAGGAGCCATTCTCATGAGCTAGGTGCTTATGGACCCTTTAGCAATGACTCTCTGCACTTCTAGTTTGCTGGTTCAAATCCAGCTCCAGGTCAGCAATGGCACAAAGCCATTGTAGAATGAGTTGGGGGTGGGGGCATACCTCCGTTTGGTTCCTAATGGAGGGGTGTCTGTATCTTGCCAGCCTTCCCCATAATTCACCAAAGGCTGGCCTATGGAGACTGACCTCCCCTCAAACTACAGGCTTTCCAAAGCACATCAGAGTGGCATGTGTGTGTGTTACAGCATGGAAACCCTGCCCTGCTGCTGCCCAGGCTGGATTATTTCTGGGGATTAGAGGTCTTCTGTCTGCAGTGGAGTCAACTGGTACCCTTCATTATCACTAAAAACAGTTAGAGAGAGACCCAGGTACTACCAAAGTCGCACCGGTGCCCGCTGGGAGCAGACTCCATGGCTGGTCTTGAGATGTGGGGCTGGTAGTGGCTGTACGGCAGGGTTGTCGTTGGTGCAGTGTGAAATAAGGCTGTTGCATTTAACATGTGGGATGTGTTTGGTTACTAGAGCTAGTTGGGAAATTTTCCTCCAATATTTTTTAGGTGAACAGTGGCTCATTGGCGCAACAGACATTTTCACCCAAACTTTTCTCTCTTAATTGAAAATGTTGGGGAATGCCTTTTAAACAAAGGTGGAAAAAAAAGATTTCTCCAACTTTTTTCTTTAAAAAACTGACAATTTTTCAGTTTTTGATGAAAACCTTTTGGGTTTTGTTGAAAATTTTCACAGGGAAAAAACCCTCACTGGATTACAGGATACCCTCAAAGGACCAGCTGTCAGAACCCGTTTTAGTGACTTTTTCCCCGTTCTTCAGTTTTTGCCTGCTCCACATGTCTAGTAACTTCCTGGGCTTTACTGAGAAGCTGAGAGGATGTTTGTGACTTCTGGGGCTAGGAGACCAGAGATATGATGGTCTATGTGCCTCCTGTCCCAGGTGGTTCATGGTGTGAAGGGAAGCAATATTTCCTGGGCTATTGGTTGTTTTATTTAGTCTCCAGGGGAAGAATAAAGCTTCAAAGTAAACAAAATGTTGTACATTTCCTCTTGCTTATTGGCGGACTCCCCCTGCACTGAGACAGCAAGTGGACAACAGAAAGGCTGGATGGAGTCAGTGTGTGTTGGGAAGAAGAAGGGAGCTGTGATCTGTGGGTTTGTCTTGACCGGGGTTACAAGGTGTTAGCTGACACATTCTAGCTAAGGGCATGTCAGCACTGCAGTCAGAGGTGTAATTGCAGCGTGGACCCATCCTAGCGTTAATCTAGCTAGCGAAGCTAAAAATAGCAGTGAAGTTGCGGTAGTATGGACTCACACCATGGGCTGTACAAACTCGCCTGGAACTGTGGGACATACCTGTGTTCCTAGCCTGCACCAGGGTCCAGGCTGTTGGGTCTTGACTGCTATTTTTAGCCATGCTAGTTAGATCAAGGCTAGCTCAGTTATGGCTGCACAAGCTACAATCACACCTCTGGTGGCGGTGTAGACATACCTAAGGCCTGATCTAGGCTAGGATTTAAGATCTGATTTAGCATGTATTCGTATGCTAAGGCACACATTGGAAAGCCTAGTATGCACCAGGCTTTAGCATATGCTACATAGGGGGAGCCTAGGCTTTAGGTCAGGGATCGGCAACCTTTGGCATGCGGCCTGCCAGTTTACCTGCTGCGTCCTCAGCTGATCGCAGCTCCCACTGACTGTGGTTCGCCGCTCCAGGCCAATGGGAGCTGTGGGAAGTGGTGGCCAACACATCCACTGGCCCGCGCTGCTTCCCGCAGCCCCCATTGGCCTGGAGCGGCGAACTGCGGCCAGTGGGAGCTGTGATCGGCCAAACCTGCGGACGCGGCAGGTAAACAAAAACCGTCCTGGCCTGCCAGGGTGGACCACACGCCAAAGGTTGCCGATCCCTGCTTTAGGTTGACCAGTATGGCATACGTCAGAAGTCTACACCCTGTCTATCCTAAATTTTTCAAACGTGATAGCTAGCATGTATTAGCTGTCATATGCTCACACCTAGCCTAGACAGGTTTAACTCGTTCTAGAACTCTGGTGTAGACAAAGCAGTGTAGACGTTTAACACTTAGCTGGTTGGGTTGAAGCCTGGCAGGGAGCTATGAGTAAAGTGCAAATGTTTGCGGAGCAGCCAGCTAGCCTGTACAAATGTGTGAGTGTGGGGGGAGAAAGGGCGGGGGGGGAGGGACAGAAGGCTGCACTGTGGAGAGAGAGGAGTATTTCAGTAATTCCTGATCACCCCCATGATTAAATTACCCCACAGTCTTGCCTTTCCCTTTCCGTCAAATGTCCAGTAATTACCCAGCTCTCCCCCATTGTGGTGGAGCCCAAGGTCAGCTTCTCCCTGCTTGGTTTCCCTTTAATATGTTGCTAAGATCCTCCTCTCTATTTTTAGCTGCATGTTCCCAGGGCGCAGGCAGCCTCCTCACTAATAACCCAGAGGACACCAGGTGCAGAGCGCTGTGCAATGTCTTCAGCGAGATGAGATTTTGTACAGATGTCTTAAGCCCACATCTGCTCTCCCTCCCCCACCCCCAACACCCTTCCTCTTCCCAGAGAGGCTGTGGCTGCATTACATAGCTAAGTTGGCTCCTTCCTCAGGGGAGGAGGCAACCAACAGTCTCTCCCAGGATGAGTAATTGTGAGGTGTCCCAGGGGATTCCTGGGTGGACTATGATGTGGGGATGCACTCAGTGCTTAATTTGTAATGACAGAGGTGCCGAGGCTATGAACTGCCAAGCCTAGAAGTGCCAGGGCTCAGCCCTGGCACAAATGAGGCACTGGATGCACGGCACTGCTGGAACTAGGGTGTGGGGGGCATGTTATTTGCAGTTGTTCTTCATCAGATGATTGCATGGGGTTCTTGGGAGGGTTTTGCCTTCCTCTGCAGCAGTGAGTGGGGCTCCTGGTAACAAGCATGAGTGTGCGATGGGCACTGGGGAACCTTGCACTTCCTTTCCTAGGCTCCTCTACATTCAGAAAATGATAATACACTAACTAGCAAAATGTCAGAGAGAGAGGCCACTGCAGGCCAGAACCCCCAGATGATCCTGTCCTATACTATTACACTATTATAAAGGGAAACTCCTCCAGTGTGGGAAGGCAGTGGGTGTTATGGGGGAAATAGGATCTATGGACAACGTCAGTCACCCCAGTGACCTCTCTGTAAATGCCCCTTTGCACTCTCCCCTCCTCTTAGTTTTCTTCACACCTGTAAATAGCGTTGTGAGGGCTAGATGGAGTTACAAGGCCTAACATGTGAGTTTTGCTATTTTGAAAGGGTTTTTGCAAAACTGGCTATGAACAGAAATGACTTCAGCACGTTGTTTGAAAATGTACCAAAAGAGCCAGTACGCAAGAGTCTAAAATCAAAATCTGAAGTTTCTCATGACACCCCAGTCTTCTGGTCCTGAGCTGGCTCCAGCAGCGAGGTGGTGAATGGAAGGAGCATGCTGGTTTCCCTGGAGTCTGTGTTCCAGTCTCTGGCATAAATTAAAGCAGCCCCTAGGGGACTGCTCTAATATACAGCTGCCCAGACTAGCATAGTGCATTCCAGCCACACCCTGTTGTAATTCCTGGCAAACCCCTGTACCAGAGGCTGCGGTCTGCTCTGCCAGCACTAGCTAGCCTGGGGAAGCCCCCAGGATCAGAGGGAATTCCCAAGTGGCAGTTTGCCTGTGTATGGGGCCAGGTACTCCAAAACAGGGCTTTGGGCTGTGAAGCATCCAGCACACCTTGGATGTAATTTAAATGCCAATGTTAAAATCATCAAAGAAAAGGCTTTCTGTGGGGGGTGGTGTTTTTGTTGTTTATGCCTTTGGAAACAGTAATTTAGCCTCTCCACAGGCCTCTGCAAAGTGGCTCAATATCACTATCTCCATTTTACCAATAAGGCTCAGAGAGGAAAGGTGACAGGGGAGGTAGTGGCAGAGCTGGAATTACGGAATCAGGGGATTTGGCTTCTGTTCCTGACTCTGTCACATATTTCCTGAGGGACCTTGGGCAAGTCACTTGACCCCCCCGAACCTCAGCTTCCCATCTGTGAAGTGGCTGGTGAAGATAAATGAATTCCTTTTTGTGAGGCAGTCAGACACTGGGGAAGAATGTCATCGAATAGCCTATGAACAAATTAAATGTGTTTTAAACAGAATAGACTAGAATCCGAGGGAAGGTTTATTCTCCCTCTGTGGCCACTGCACAGCACTGTGCAGATATACAGGGGTTATAGAAGTTCTAGGGTTGCCAACCCTACCGGTTTTGCCAGGAGTCACTTGCAATCGGGCTCTATCTCCCGGAGGCTACTAAAGTGCGTGGGACCAATGCAGGCAGGGCGCCTGCCTTAGCCCCACTGTGCCACCGACCAGGAGCCACCCGAGGTAAGCACCGCCGGGCCGGAGCCTCGCCCCCTCCTGCACTCCAATCCCCGACCCCAGCCCTGAGCCCCATCCTGCACCCAAACTCCCTCCCAGTGCCTGCACCTCGCATCCCCTCCTGCACCCTGCCCCACCCCAGAGCCCCTCCTGCACCCAAACTCCCTCCCAGAACCCACACCACTTACCTCCTCCTGCACTCCAATCTCCTGCCCAGCCCTGAGACCCCCTACTGGAGCCCACACCCCCTCCTGCACTGCAACCCCCTGCCCAAGTCCTGAGACCCCTCCATCACCCAAACTTCCTCCCAGAGCTTGTATCCCACACCCCCTCTTACACCGCAACCCCCTGCCCCAGGATCAGCCCAGAGCCCCCTCCCACACTCTGAACCCCTTGGCCCCAGCCCAGAGCCTGCACCCCCTCCTGCACCCCAACCCCCTGCCCAGCCCTGAGACCCCCTCCCAGACCCCACACTCCCTCCTGCACCCCAACCCCCTGCCACAGCCCAGAGATCCCTCCAGCATCCAAACTTCCTCCCAGAGCTTGTACCCCACACCCTCTCCCACACTCCGAACCCCTTAGCCCCCGCCCAGAGCCCGCACCCCCTCCTGCACCCCAACCCCCTGCCTCAGCCCGGTGAAGGTGAGTGAGGGAGGGGGGATGGAGTGAGTGGGGCAGGACCTCAGAGCAGGGGAGGGGCCTTGGGGAAAGGGCGGGGCAGGGGACGGGGAAATGGTGTTTGGGTTTGTGTGATTAGACTGTTGGCAACCCTATATAGAAGCCCTGTCTTTGGCCAGGGGAGAATCCCCATGGCCCAGGCACTGCTCATGACAGCCACAGGTCTGCTGTCAAGGCCCAGCATAGGGGGCATGCCTAGGGTGACCAGATGACCCGTATTTAAGCCTTCCTGCAGGTGTCCTGACTTTTTCTTAAAAATAAGCAGATTGTCCCATATTTTCTGTCTCCCCTCCCCATCAGCCCTGGTGGGTCCTGCTGCTGGCTGGATCCCTGCTCGCCAGCCCACCAGCGGTGAGTGGGGGTGTTCAGTGGCCGACAGTGGGGGTGAGGATGCAAGGCTGGTGCTGGGGCAAAGCTGCAGCGTGCAGGGCCGGCTGCTCCCCCTGGTGGTCCATCAGCGCAGCCCCTACTGCATGCTGGCTCTTTGCCAGCAGGACCCTACCCCCAAGTCCTGTTTCCAGCCAGCGCTGTCTGCATGCTGCGGTGCCTGGTGAGTGCGGGCAGGCGACAGCTGGTTACATGTCACCTCTACTGCCCACCCATCAGCCCTTTTATGTACTTCCCCTCTTGCTGTCCTCTCCCTGCTTTGTACCGTCAGCCGCCCCACCCTCAGCCATATCTCCTCCATATCCCCCCTGCTGGGGCACGTCCCGCTTCCAGCCCTGTGCAGAGAACCAGCCGCTGGTCGGAGCTCTCCTCTCACCAACAGCCTGGCTGGCAGGTTCCTTCCTTCCCTCACTGCCTCTGGCTGGGCCAGTGCCCCGGAAAAGCCCAAGACCCTCCAGCCCAGGGGGGTACTCTGTCCCCTAGGCACTCTCCCCTGCTGAGCCACCTCTCTGGCCGGGGTCCCTGGGCCCTGGTGCACAATGTGTCCTTAGGGCTTAACCCCTTTCTGCCCACGCTCTAGCCGGGGGACAGGAGGCGGCTGGGTTGTGTCGGTGGCCAGCAGCAGCCTGGAGGTGTTAGCTGTCTTTTGACACTGTGTGGGCAGGAAGGGACCAGCTGCTTCCAGCCACAGGGGAGTGGGATGAGCTGTCA
This sequence comes from Lepidochelys kempii, assembly GCF_965140285.1. Taxonomy (NCBI): domain Eukaryota; kingdom Metazoa; phylum Chordata; order Testudines; family Cheloniidae; genus Lepidochelys; species Lepidochelys kempii. The sequence continues at coordinate 93,352,072 of NC_136385.1, read as the reverse complement.
AGGGGCTGGGAGGGCGAGTGCCCATTGCTGGGAAGGTGCAGCTGAGCCATCAAGCTGCGGGGGGTGATTTGACTGGAATTAAATGGGCCCAAGTGGTGAAGGGATCAGGTGCCCTGGTGACAGTTCCACTCCACAGTGCAAGGCAGGGAGATGCTAGGTGCCCTTGGAGCCTTCCCTATCCAGGGTGCGTAATTGCTAAGAATGGAGCCAGCTCAAGCAGTTTCCTGAAACACTTTTGATTTAAAGTGCTTAATGATGAATTTACATAGCAACTGTTTTTATTTGTTTTCAGTTTCCCCACAAGAGGTGTCAGATCCACAGCTGCTGGAGTGATGGCTCCAGGGGCAGCCTAATCCCTTGGCCTTGTGCTCCATCTCCTGCTGCATCCTCTCAGCAGCCCCCGAACCTGGCTCCAGAAGGCCAGAGTGTGTAAGCAGGGGAGGAGCAGGCCGGGTTTCCAGCCGGAGCTGAGTTCCCAGCTCTCTGCTTGTTGTGGGTTTTGATCCCGCTGGGAAGTGTCTGTGGTTTGTAGCTCGTGATGTTTGCTGCCAGCTCTCGGGCGGCTGGGGTTACATCACTCATTGCTGCTACTGAGGGATGAATCTGCGGCTTGGCCCCACTGCTGGTTTCCCCCAGTGCATCCAAAGCCATCCCTTTGGGGTAGGGAAATAGACATGCCTTACATTTTATTGCCTGGTGTGCCATCCCCTCCTGATTCCCATTGCAGCACATTGCCACAGATTAGGGGAGCCAGGGAGCTTGTCTTTGATCTGCTCTCCTTGATTTCAAGTCTAAAAAATCCATCCAGACACCTTGGTGGGAGCCATGAACTATCCAGTGTTATTCGGATGGGGCGTGTGGGGGATGAGCGCTCTTGTTTGGCTTCTTTTCTTTCTTTCACAGCTTTACATAAGCTGAAAAGCTACGGAAGCAACAGCTGGAGCCATTGGTGGGGTACCATGTGCAAGCTAACAAATGTGTATCATTAACTGGAACAAGTTAATGGTTACTAAAGCACATGGGTTTTATAGCTGGAACAAGTTAATAGCAACTCAGTCCCATGCATTAAGAGCTTATGTGTATTACAGCTCAACTATGTTAACAGAAAACATGTGCCCTAACACTGGAATTTGCCTGTCTGTGTGTCCAACTGTCTCTGTCTCTGATCTAGATCTGGGTACATGCAGCATGTACTGCGTACTCTGGTGCATACTCTGAGTGTTGTTCTGTCCTAGTAGCATGAGGGCAGTAAAACTACAGCAGCAGAATAGTATCTGCTTCTTTGTGGTGTGGGGCTGCCTGCAGTGGGCACCAACTGTCTTGTCAGACTCCAGTTTCCAATGGATTTTCCCTTGAACCGTGACATTTATGCAAAACCTGTCGGTGTCAGGACAAAAAGGGTCAGTAACTCTGAAGAAGCCTCTTGAGACAGTTTTGTGCTTCAGCTGCCGAAGAAATAGCCCCCCTTGCTCTGCTTTGTGCTGTGTGTATGTGGGAAGCGGAGGGATCTTTATTGGGAGTCACACTAGGGTGGAAGCCACCATTAGAACGCTTCACTGAAACTTTTGGATGGGATCCTAGGCTGGTTGAGTAAGTCACTGGATTTGGACTCCGGAGATCCATGTTCAGTTCCTGACTCAACCACAGATTTCCTATGTGACCTTGCACAAGCCACCTGATCTACCCTGGGCCTGACTTTCCCATCTCTAAAATGGGACGAGTGCTTCCATGCCTTACTAGGTGTTGTGAAAGTAAAATCTGCTAATGATTGTGAGGCACTTGGAGACTTTGCTGATGAGCGCTATATCAGTTCAGAGAGAGATTTTAAAAGTCCACTCCTGTCTGGCTTTTCTTGGATATTAAAGATCCCAGGGCACATTTGGTGTGAGAAGTGAGTTGGCTTTGGTCTCCATAGCCAAAATTCCTCTCCTCACCTAATTTTGTGCAGTGTTGCTTTGTGCTGGCTGTTGTCCTCCATCCCAGATACAGCTGCATGTCAAAGATGTTGTGCGTACAGGCTTTGGGAAGTACTTTGGGATGAAAGGCTTTGTGAATGTGAAAATAAATGTGAAATAAGATGAATCCACTGATCCCAGTACCTGTAGCTCCCATTTCAAGGCAGATGAAATTATATTACGAGGAGAGGACGATGCCATGTTATCCAGGGTGTCTTGATAAACCTAGGACTGCAAGTGTTAAAATATAATAGTAAGCCACACAATCCTGTAGATTGCTGCTAGCTTCTGTTGGTCTGTTATACCCAGGCTCTTATAACACCAGCATAGTATCTGAGTAACTGATCTGTTCTGGAAAGAGTTACAGGAGCTCCAGGATTAGGTTAAACGGGCTTCCTCAGGTCCTTAGTCAAAAATAAATTGCATGTGTAATGTGATCCTTCTTAGGGAAGGTGAGCTCCTGGTTGGAGCAGGGGATGGGGAGTCAAGTGACCTGTGTTCTGTTCTTAACTGTAATCCTGATTCTGTGTCACTTTGGCCAAGTCACTCATTGCCCCTGAGGAAGGATTCACCTCCTTTTGACAGCCTGGTCACCTACACATGAAGGGATTTGCCATAAAGGAGGACAGGCACTCGTACTGGGGCTCCCCAGGTCTGGGACTCCATAGGCTCCTCCAGTGGAGGCTATTCGGACAATGCATGGACTCGCCATACTCCTCAGCTACCCGAACCATGCGCTGCCTGCTTTGGGGGCTGTGCTGGCCCCGCTCCTTATGGTGGGGAAGTTGTGGCTGTTTTTTGCGCCAAGGTCTATGACAGGGCAGACTCTGGAATAAATCCTGGTATTTCTATTGTAAACAGTGAATCCACCACCGAAAAATTACCAGAAAAAGTGTTACTTAATGTAGGTCCTTCATGTAAACAAAGGGGTTCTTGTGCCTCATCTACTCTCTTGAGCGCTGCTTTAGGTGGAGGACTTGGGAGCAAACTGCAAATTGTTTCTGGAACAGGTCGGTGCTGGCTGCACTCTGTGGTGGAAGTCATCCCAGGGGCGCACGGGGGTGCAGGGTTAATATGGTGTTTTTAGCAGAGCTACAGCTGCCTGCTCTTCAAACTGAGCTCCAGCCCCAGGCTAACTCCCAGCAGTGCTTGGGCTGCGCCATTACTCTGCAAAGACTGATCTTGAATAAGAGCTTCCCTGTGCTGCTTTGCTCCGTCCCTGCAGTCACTCACCGAGTACCCCCAACCAAGCTAAACTAGCAGGTGACACACAACTTCAACCCCCTTGTACACTTTTGTTCTAAGGGCCCCACCAGTAAAAGCTGGCGGGGGGGGGGGGGAGGGGAGGATATTAAATTTCTTCTCACGCTCAAGGAATGTTCTGTTTCTTGGCTCTGACGTCCCAAGCGTGTCATGCGTAAACCATCAGAGCACAAAGTCCCTCAGTTCCTAACTAGCTGGTCCTGGGACTTTTGTGAGACCTGTTGTTTAAATGAAATTTGAGGCTACAGGCAGTAAGTTCTTTGGGGCAGGCACTGTCTTTTCGTTTTGTGTTTATACAGCACCTAGCGCAATGGGATCATGGTCTATGACTGGGGCTCCTCAGCACTACTGCAATACAAAGAATAATTATTATTAATCAGTGGTTCCTAGGAGGATGCTGTTGAAACACTGCCCCAGCCAACCCAGCAGGTGAAATACTGGCAACGAATGTGTTTCATCCTCAGAGCATTTTGCAATCCTTGCAGGTGAGCTGCAAAGCAAAGAGGAAATGAGAAGCTTGTGCCCTTCGTGGTTTCTTTGTAAGGAGAAAAATCATCTGGTGTTTCTAGTCTGAGGCTTTATGCTTTCATCCATTTACTCCTGGGGGAATTCTGTGCCACTGCACATGGGCAAAATTTATGTTCCCCACAGATTTCTTTGCTTCCCCGCAGAAAAATGTCTTTCTGACAGGGAAGCAAAGGGTGGTCATGTGACCCCACCCCAGCAGTATGTTTTGGGTGCCCAGAGCAGCCGACAGAGAGGTAAATCACTGTGGGGCAGGAGGTGGGACTGGGAAGACGTGGCTGGTGGTTTCTACCCTGCAGCAGGCTCAACTGCTAGTCCCGGCTGGGCTGGGGAGGATGAGACTTCCTCTTCCACTGCATGGCATCCAGGGTCATGTCAGACCCACCCCCAGATTTCTCCCCTGACTGTAGGAAGTTCTACAAACTCTCCCTGACCCTCCCTCCACGCTTCTTGCACGCATCGCTCCTCAGCTGCAGGGGGAGGGATCACTGTACAGAGAGCTGCTTCCTTATTCTCCCAACCCCTGTCCATCCTGACCCCCTCATACCCAGAACCCCCCCAATGAGCCACACTCCTCCTGCACCTGGACTTCCCCAACAAGCCACACGCACCTGGAGCCCCACCTCACTGAGCCCCACTCCCCCAGCATCTGGCCCCCCTGTCGAGCCCCCCAGACCCCTCTGCCAAGCTCTATCCTCCCCACACCCAGACCCTGCCCTGCTGAGCCCCGACCACCTTCACCTGGACCCCCCTGCAGAGTCCCATTACCATTGCACCCAGAACCCCCCAACAAGTCCCTATGCATCCAGATCCCCCACTGAGCCTCCTGCACCCAGATTGCCCCACACAGAACCCTCTCAACCCACACCTGTCTCCCCCCACACTAAGCCCCTCCACACTTGGATCCTGCCTTGCTGAGTCTGCCTGCCCACACCAGGTGCACCTGGCATGGAATGGCAAGGCCTTGGGGTGTTTCTGGGGCAGGCCCAGTCCTTGCGCTGTGTCAGGGTTGGGTGCAGCCTCACCGCTGAGCTCATGTCCCGGGAGGGGGGGAGCTACACAGTGATCTCCCACCTCTGTGCAGCCAGTAGCCTGTGCTCCCCAATGCCATTCTGGAGCCTCCACATTTATTCAATAAATAAACTTTGCAGAATTTTAAAATATTATGCACAGAATTTTTAATATTTTGGTACAGAATGCCCTCAGGAGTAAATCCATCACAGAGGAGATCTAGAGGGCATACAACACATTTCTTTAAATTTTACTTCAAAGTTCACCTTCAACGATATCCTCACAATGTAATTGTGAAGAAAGGCAGGATCCCCACTTCATTGTATAGATAGGGCAGCTGAGGCCTGGAGAGCAGATATAACTTGACCAGGGTCACAGCGTTGGCCTCCAGTCCTGTGCTCACACTGCCCTGTTCAGAGGAAAGAAACCGTGAGAAAATAATATGTGTACAACTGATCTCTGAAACTATGCAGTACATGCCCACATAATAGGGTTTGGATGACTTTATAATAGCTAGAATGGGGAAGCTTCTGCCATCAGATCCCTGAGGCTCCCGTCAACTCTTCTTATTCTTTGCCTATGTTGTTTTATATCAAAAACTATTGCAAATAGTTTTATTTTCCACAAAATATGCCCCCCTTCCCCTGTATATCTTTTGTAAGTTTCTCTTAGAGAATCACAGGAGCAAAACTTCAGAGCCCACATTTTCAAAGTGGTGTGTCCAAAAGTGTGTGCGCCTAATGTAGGTATGCATATCTCCCTCCCTCCCCCGAATGTGCAGGGCAGCAGGGCATTTGTACAGCTAAGCTGGGATGCATGCACATGTTTGCATGGGCCTGCTGGAGAATTTACACCTACATGGTTAATACCAGATTCTCCTCTGAAAAATCACTTTAAAAATAACATTATTTTTTTAAACACATTACAGTAGCTCCCAAGGGCCCCACTCAGAATCGGGGATCCATTGTGCAGGCCTCTTTACAAACAAATGGGCCCTACCCTAAAGCGGTTGCAATAAAGATGGGTTCTGTATTTATTGTCTTACTGATGACTCCAGATTAAACTGGCTCCGTTTACAATTCAAAAGATGTTAATTCTGATGATGTAGCCAAGCGGCTCTGGCAATAACTGCCCATTAAATTTAGTTTAATTAAATTTCATTTGCAAGCTTTAAGGGGCAGGAACATTGTTGTCACATTTTTCCATGACATAACTGTGACGGGTTTGGGCCCTTTGGGGTGTCACCTGATGTGCCAGGATGCCACTGAGTCAGCCTGGGTCCCCTATACCTGGCCTTGCTGGGCTAGGCTCCCCAGCCTCTTCCAGCCAAGCGCACAGGCAGGGCCACACCCAGCTGCACAGAGAGACAGAGATCCGCTCTGGAAAGATTCAGCCTTAGGGAATCGCCCCAACACACTGGTGCCCACTCCCTTTAAGGGGTACAAACCCAGAGCTTTTATTAAATTCGCCACCTCCCTCAATGGAGATGGAAATATGCATAACTTCTTGTCCCCACCCCCAGTTAGAAATTACATAAACTGGGTTATATTATAAACAAGAAATATGTTTTTTTAAGTGAATATAAGAGATAACTGACAGAACAAAGCAGATTATTGAGCAAATAAAACAAAGTATGCAGCTAAGCTTAATATACTTAAGAAACAGGTTACAAAATGTAAATTCTCACCCTAAATGTTATTTTAGGCAGGTTGCAAAATTTCTGTGGTTCAGAGTTCCAGTCATATTTCTTTTCAGACTGGACTCCTGCCCGCCTTCCCTTCAGGTGGCTTTAGCAGTCTTTCTTCTTGGGCAGACAGGCCAGGGAGAGGAGGAGCCCCATTTGCCTTCCTCCCCACCCTTAAATAGGCTTTACATAAGGCGGGAATCCTTTGTTTCCCAGACTTGACACCCCGCCTTCCCTTCCAGTGGACAGTTACAAGGAGTCCCAGGTAATGTTTAGTATCAGGTGACAAGACCACCTGACTCTGTAGTATCACAGCATCCATGAGTCAGTGGCAGCATGGAGCATCTGCAGGAAGGTCAAGCCTTTTCACAGTCCATTGTCCTCGCTGATGGGTCATCAACCCTGCATGGCTTTTCCATTGTTGTACCTGAAGTTTTTTTGCAGTAGGTGTCACCCAAAGTAGCATAGTTGAAATACAGACACACAGTCAATATTCCTAACTTGAGATACAGAAATGGTATGGCATAAAAATTGGATAATCACATTCAGTAAATTATAAACTTTCCAATGATATCTTACAAGACCCATCTTGCATAAAGTTATGTCATATTCATATCATAAGTATATTTTCATAAAGAATATGGAGTTAAATGTCACAATACCTGCTATGCTTTTGTGTGTCTAGAAATAATAATTTCAGTGGAGATTTGAACAATCTGTGAAGTACGTGGTGAGAATGGCCAGGTGACCATCACAAGTAAAATTGGTACACAGCTGACTTTTCCTAAGAATGGAACACCTTATCCCTCAAAGGGTCAGCAGCAGCATGGATCCTGGGGCCTCTGGACCTTAAAGCATGATCGTCTATAGCCTGGTCTAAAGACCCAGGTCAGTTAGCCAAAGCTGTAGCAAGGCCATCAACCTCTATTTGTGGCCCAGCCACCACTAGAGGGGGACAAAGTGCTACACTGAGTGGGTGTGAGTTACATGAACATTTACTAGATGCCCAAAAGTTGAGGCAGAAGGCTGTATTGGTTAAAAAATTGACATAGTTTAGAGGGAAAGTGAAGGAAGGAATAAAATATTGATAGTAATGAATGTAAATCAGAAACTAAGAATTGTAGAAAATTGACAAGGGAAGCAAAGGGTCACAAGGAGAAATCTATAGCCAGTAGAATTAAAGACAGTAAGAAGGATTTTTTAAGTATAATAGGAAAAAAAAATCCTAATAATGGTATTGATCCATTATTAGATAGAAATGGTAGAATTATCAATAATAATGCAGAAAAGGCAAAAGTGTTCAATAAATGTTTCTGTTCTGTATTTGGGGAAAAAACAGATGATGTAGTCATAATATATGATAACACCCTTTCCGTTCCATTAGTATCTCAGAAGGATTTTGAACTGCAGCTACTGAATTTAGACATTTTAAAATCAGCAGGTCCAGATAACATACATCCAAGAGTTTTAAAAGAACTGGCTGATGAGCTAACTGGACCACTAAAGTTAATTTTCAATAACTCATGGGGGACTCGGGAAGGTCCAGAAGACTAGAGGAAAACTAATGTTGTTCCAATATTTAAAAAGGGTAAATGGGATAATTTTGGTAATTCTAGTCCTGTCAGTGTGGCATCAATCCCAGGCAAAATAATAGAGTGGTTGATACTGGACTCAGTTAATAAAGAATTAAAGGAGGATAATATAATTAACGCCAATCAATATGGGTTTGTGGAAAGTAGATCCTGTCAAACTAACTTGATATCTTTTTTGAATGAGATCACAAGTTTGATAATGGCAATATTGTTGATGTAATATACTTAGATTTCTGTAAGGCATTTGACTTGGTACCACTGTGACCTCTTGGGGAATCTCCCAGAGGGTCAATGGGGTCTGCCCTGTAACTTCAGGGTGCATTGGTGCTATGTGGCTACAGTTCAGATCCCTGACACCAGTATCTTGCTTGCAAGCACAAGGTCTCACCCTGGCTCTCACCAGCCTACTTTCTCCTTGCAGGGTGACCCCAACAGCACTTCCAGTCCTGAGTCTCCCCAAATTCATCTTCCCCGAGTTCTTAATTACCAGACATTTAGACTGTTCCCTTCCTGTTTGTCACTGCCAAGAGTGTGAAACCAGTTCCCAGTTATCAGTCCACTGTGGTGCCCCACTCCACAGTTTTCACTCCAGAGACCTGCTTGGGCTAAAAATAAACATACAATTTATTTAATAGAAAAATCCTGGAGTCGAAGATGAAATAGTAAGGGAAAGCAAACACATACAAGTTGCACAGATAATCATAAACATAAAGATGCACCCACAGGCTTTCCATTTCCATATTAAACAAAATCCCTTTTCTAATACAAATTACCTATTGCCTTTGAACAGTTTCCCATTGCACCCTTAGCTAGAGGGGGGATTTTGCGTTCACAGACAGCTTTCCACTTGGAGGCTATCCCTCAGTTTCTGGATGGATTTCACTTCAAACCCCTTCCATTTTGCAGTTTTTTTCTTCAGTCAATATAGATATTCAAAGTGGGGAAATGCCCAGTTGTCTCAATGTTTTTCCATTAACTTTAATGGTCCACCATTGTCCTTTCTTGAGCTGGACAATAGATGGTTGCCTGAAGCTGGTTTCCTGTAAACACCTAGCTTGGGGGGTACCTCTCCCACTTGACTGCTCACCTCCCTGATGTGAGGTGTAGCTAAAATTTCACCACAGAACATGATCATAGGTTTCTCTATCTATAAATACATAGATTCATAACCACAGTCTGTATATATTTCATAATGACCATCAAGTTCAAAACATTACAAGCTTTCATAAAAGACCTTACTCAATATACTTTTATAGTACAATAATACCATATGTAATCATTTGGTTTAACTGCTCATTTTGGGGGTTTAAACCTTCTGTTCTCCCCTTAGGGTGCCATACCCTGATTGTCACACCTCTGTTGTGGGTCCGATGCTGGAGTTTTGGCAATTGGACATGACATAAGCTTCAACTTTGCTCCCTATTTTGTGGATAGGACATCAGCTATTTTGTTCTCCAGCCCCTCAATATGTTTAATTTTTGTAAATTCCTGCAAAGCTATGCTCCAGCATAGCAACATGAAGCAGGTTCCTTTTGTTCTATGGAGCCATACTAATGGTGAATTGAATAGTCTGTTAACACCCTGAATGCCTCAATTAAACAGGTAGGATCTGAGTTGTTGCACAGTCCAAACATTCCTTTTCTATTACAGAATAATTCTGTTCAGTGGGAGACAGTATTTTGCTGAGAAATTCAATTGTCACAACCACACGACATCTTTTGATTGAAGAACTAGACTAGTATAAACAAGTGGAAAAGTTGTTTTACTTCTGTACTTGGCACTGGTCTGACGGCTGCTGGGATGCTGTGTCCAGGTTAGGTATCCGCAATTAAAGAGGGATGTTAATACTTGTGAGAGGGTTTAGAGAAGAGCCCTTATAATGATTAAAGGACGAGAAAAACATGCCATAGCTTGAGCTCCTTGAGTCTATAACTGTATTTAGCTAAACAAAGAGAAAGTTAAGGGGTGACTTGAATACAATCTAAGTATCTACATGAGGAACAAATATTTGATAATGGGCTCTTCAGTCTAGCAGAGAAAGGTATAACGTGATCCGGTGGCTGGAAGTTGAAACTAAACAAATTCAGATTGGAAATAAGACGTCCTTTTTAAACAGTGAGGCTAATTAATCATTGGAACAATTTACCAAGGGTCATGGCGGATTCTCCATTGCTGGGAATTTTACAATCAAGATTAGGAGTACTTGTGGCACCTTAGAGACTAACCAATTTATTTGTCTATTTGTTAGTCTCTAAGGTGCCACAAGTACTCCTTTTCTTTTTGCGAATACAGACTAACACGGCTGTTACTTTGAAAACAATCAAGATTGGATGTTTTTCTGAAAGACTCTCTAGGAATTATTTTGGGGAAGTTCTTTGGCCTGTGTTATACAGGAGGTCAGACCAGATGACCACAATGGTCCCTTCTGGCCTTGGAATCTATGAATAAAATGTTATTCTTGTTGTCGAATATGCTGTTAAAGTTATTTGGGGGTTTTCTTGTATTTTAAGAATCTTAAGAATGTTGTGAAACAGATTGCACCCCACCCTTTTCTGCCACTCACGGGCAGTGGGAATTGTTCAGGATCTGTTCTGTAAAGGAATCACACCGAGTCTGGTTCTAAAACCCCTGTGTTCAGCAGTTTTATAACTTTCTCAAAAAATGTTCCTCTTGGGCTGAAAATTTCTCGTGCTTGCTTTCAGTTCAAAGGGAAACTTATTTGGAACATTGATCAAAATCCATACAGTTGGTTTTTAATGAGGTGCATGTAGGTGAAAAAAAAAAAGTATTCTGCTTAAAAAAATAGCAAAGACCCCTCTTTTTTCCCCTTCAATAATTCATGCATGGGTTTGTTTGCAGCTGCTTGACATGTGTTGTATGAAATGTTAATTGTTCACAGCAGAGGTGAGTTAGATGCAATACATACTTGAGAACAGTAGAGAGAGCTTGAGAAAAATGACCAGAAAGAAGCGTTTATAGAATCTTCAGTGAGTAGGCTGAAGGAATAAAGTTTTTTGTTTCCTTCTTGGGTTTTTTCATACTTTTTTTATTTAAAATTTCAAAACCTTTTTTAAACAAACAAAAATAACTTTATCAGAAGTAATTAAACAACCAAAACTTTTTAAAAACAACACTAGTAACTGATATATACCAGACAGGCTTATGCAGGTCTGTAGGAAATATACTGCTAATGATTATATGGAATGCAACTTAACGTGTATAGTTAGCGTGAGAGTCACCAAAGAGAATTGCGGTCATCACTTTTTTTAGTTCAGATTTATAAAACCGCAAGACATTGACAATATTCAAAACTCTCTCCAATAACTACTTATAAATTGAAGTGGAAAGTCACTTTATTTTTGGTGGTAGTGAGGCACCTTGTGTTGCTGGCTCTTGTGCTGGGGCACAGTGGGAAGGACTGACTTATTGACGTCTTCAGGTTCTTCTTCAAGTGATGGTCCCTGTAGGTGTTCCACACATGGGGTACACATGCACACTGTGTTCCTGAGTCTGGGAATTTTTTGTAAGCAGTGTCCACTGGCCCACAAATGCTCTCCTCGTGCACCACACCAAGGGCATAAAAGGTGGTGCAGGCCAATGCCTGACCAATTCCTTCTTAGCACCACGTGATCTGAGTTGGAATCTTCGGTGTCCTCTGCTCAGCTTTTACGGCATCATTGCTGTAAGACATTGTATATAGTTAGTTCTGAGCAGCTTTAGTAGTTTTTAGTATTTTTATAGCATAGTATATTCTACACAGCATAGTTGGATAGTGGTTTTCCCTTTTTCTTCCCCACTCCATACTGGCCTATAAATGGGTTAATAGAGTCCTAGGGAGGCTGCTCAGGAGGCATCCAATTAGAGAGGAACTGTGAGGAGCAGCCAGTCAGAGCTGGGCTGGCCCACATAAGAAGAGTTGCAGGGCAGAGCAGGTTCAGTTGCTCCCTGGAGCTGGAGAAGGGAGGACTGCCTGCCTTGCAGGAAGAACACCACTAGCACCTTGGACAGAGCAGGGCAGGGCAGGATCAGGGGAGTGAGAGCGAGCTCCCAGCTGACTGCTGGCATGCTGAGGCACTGAGATAAGGGAGGAGGTGGTGCTGGAGCTGCAGGGAAGTGGCCCAGGAAAGTAGACTGAGAGGTTTGAGGGGACGCAGCACATGGCTGCCATCTACAGGGTCCCTGGACCAGGACCCAGAGAAGTGAGTGGGCCCCAATTGCCCCCACACTCGCCACTGAGTAAGTGACTGGGTTGTCGGACTGTGGTACATTCCTCCAGAATGGGGGAACATAGAGTGAGGCACAGCCAGAGGGATGTGTTCTGAAGAGGACGCCATGGTCCTTGGTGCGACACGGGTCCAGGACCAGAGGTGTTGGCAGGCGAAACATCACCAGAAGAGGCCATAGAGCTAATTCCCAAGGCGGCCAGCAGGAGGCGCCGCAGTGTTGAGTTGCACCCTGTTACATCCACCCAGGGACCTTTTCCCCCTGGGATTATGCCCAGAGTCCCAGGATTCAAGAACTGTATTTTCTCCCCTCACTCCTTTTCAGTGAGCGACAAATATCAACTCTGCCTACTGCCTGGATGAGGTTCATAATTCTGGCAAGTGCAGTGTCTGCTGCCCTTTTCCTCCCCAGTCTCATGAGTCTCAGAAAACATCTTGTGGAGAAGGCAATGAAACCCTACTCAGATCCAGGCTGGGGAACCCCTCGTACATCAGTGTCAACAAGCAGGCATTAGCTTGGGAATGGAGGCTAAGACTGTTAAGCCTAAAGAGAAGGATTCACATGAGAATCAGGGGCATTTTCCTAGACATAAGGACAAGTTCCTGAAGAGAAAGGATCACTTCCTGACCCCATCAAAGTGGGGGAGCTGGCTTGCTATGGGCACAAAGGATTTAGGTCTGAGTAAATCTTCTCAACAGGAGAAGGAGGCATGCAAGGGTATGGACATCAGTGACTATGGTAAAGACCTGGGATAAATGGCTCCTGGCACTCCCATCTACTTTTAGAGCTGATGTGGTACCCGGAAGTAACACGGCCCCAGAGGAAGCTGACTGCCACAGTGACCAGAGAAACTCTGTTTCCAATAAGAAAAGGAGTACTTGTGGCACCTTAGAGACTAACCAATTTATTAGAGCATAAGCTTTCGTGAGCTACAGCTCACTTCATCAGATGCATATCGTGGAAACTGCTGCAGTTTCCACGATATGCATCTGATGAAGTGAGCTGTAGCTCACGAAAGCTTATGCTCTAATAAATTGGTTAGTCTCTAAGGTGCCACAAGTACTCCTTTTCTTTTTGCGAATACAGACGAACACGGCTGTTACTCTGAAATCTGTTTCCAATGGCTCTGCTGATGGACTCTTCTGGTAACCCAGGGCATTCTGAAAACCTATGGCTCCCCAGAGGACATCTTCCCTGCCCACATTCATCCCTCCTACCACAACTGTCTCTATTCTGGGATGTGGATATTTCAGAGGGAGAGACTGTTCTTGCAAGGCAGAGTCCCCATCCTCTCTGCCAGACTTGAAGTGCAACCATAGGTACCATTGGTTCTTCCGGAGATCAGGCTTCTGGCTTTCTTGTTGGAGGAGTCAGAGCCTCTGTGGTGTCAGACAGAGGGAGCACGAGCCCCAAGTCATCAGGGTTCTGTCCCCTGACCAGAGATGATTGGCCAAGGGACAGGCGGTAGCTGATGGCATGGGGGGGGAGAGATTTATCTCACCCAGTGCCTAACTCTTTGGTGATGCAGGTGGCTACAGATCGGTCCAAGCAACAGCATCCAAAGTCTACTCCCTCTAATAAGGGACATAAGTGACTCAACCTATTAGGAAGAAAAGTCTTCTCTTCCACCTCCCTCCTGTTCTGGATCTCAAATTTCCAGGTCCTTTGGGCCAAATATGATTTTACCAACTATAATAATTTTTTGGAATTCAAGGACAAGCTCCCTGAGGATGATAGGGCCTGCTTCCAGGGCTTAGTGGATGAAAGCAGGCTGGTGGCCAAAATTCCCCCCCAAACCACACTGGAAGCAGCAGATTCTGTTTCTAGGGGGATGGCTACAGCCATAGTTATGAGGAAGAACTCATGGTTGCAATTCTCAGGTTTCCCTGGACAGTTGTGGAGTACCATCCTAAATCTGACCTTTGATACTATCAACCTCTTTTATGAGAAGACGGTGGAGTCTCTCCGCTCCCTTAAAGACTAAAGGTCAATGCTTTGCTCTCTGGGCTTTTACAGCCCTGCCCCTAAGAGAAAACATGAGACAGAGGAGTATAGGGCAAGACTGCCTTTTCAGCCATTTTACCACCATTGTCCTCAGGAGCCACCATGCATGAGACAGCATTTTATAGACCCAGGAACCCAGCCTCTGCAACATCCACCACCACATCATACTCTAACCCCCCAAGCGAAGAGTTTCTTTTGACGGGACTGCTGAGACCCACATCCCCTTACTGATGCCATTTCATTCCCCTCCCCTAATATTTGGAGGCCACCTTATTAAATTTGCAGACACACTGGAGGGCCTTACCTACAGATAAATGGGTATTAGAGATTATTCATGATGGTTATCTGATCGAGTTTCTGGTATCTCCTATTCACAAACACCCTTCTCAGTTCCTTTTAAGGGACCACTCTCACGAGGAGATTCTATGACAAGAGGTGAACTCCCTTCTCCTCAGGGGAGCCATAGACAGAGTTCCACCTCAACCTCAAGGGAAGGGATTCTACTTCCTGATCCCCAAGAAGAATGGGGGATGGAGACCAATTCTTGATCTATGACAGTTCAACTAGTTCATTTGAAAGCTAAAATTTCACGTGAGATTCTTGGCATCAATAATTCCTTCATTAGAGGACTCGTCTTTTGACATGTCATCTACCCAGCTCACAGTGTTCAAAATCAGCTGCCGCCCTTCCCCCCCCCCCCCCCGCACACTACCAACCGTTATTTGTCACCTCTGCCTTTGCATGGGATACTGTGCTGAAACTTGGCCAGTAGGGATTGCTTCTGATATATACAAACCTTTTTTGATTTCAAAGAGACACCCACTCACCCCCACAACTGTTTGAGAAGATCACTGAATTGTTGGGGAGATGTGCTGGGCAATTTGGTGAATATTATTAAGTGACTGGCAAATTCAAAAATTATGTCTGAGGGCTTACTTCAGTCCTTAAAATATTAGGGTCTGGGCATGCTGATATTGCCAGGAGCTCAATGGCCACTGTGTGCAAGATAGGGATGGGGTGGGGGGTGCCCCTGACTAGTTCCTCATTTGAGATTAAGGATGCTAGGAGTGCGTTGTGGTTTGGCATTGAGGCATGGGATGTTGGTAGAATAGCAAAGGGAACTGGTTTTGAAGTAGAGTTACTGAATGTTTGAAATCAAACAGTGAGCATGTTCAGTGCATCAGCTTCTGATTGAAGTGCACCCAGGAGTGTAGGATTTGGGCCATCTGATAGACCATCCCACTAGACCCTAGTGATTCCAGAGGACTTTATGCTTGGTAAATGGGTGAGGGGTTTCTTAAATCTGGCCATCTCTCAGCCCATCAGCTCTTTCCAGGTCTCCTTCAGCAGAATTATGTTAACCCTGTGGGAACCAGAATCTGAATTTCCTGAGCTGGTGAGGGTGTAAAATCTGAACCAGGCAGTGTTGGCCAGTGATAGGGCAGAAGAGTGGGAGTTAGGAGAGCTGGGTTTCTCCAGGCTCTGTCACTGTGACTTCTTGTGTGACGGACACTTCCCTGCATTGTGCCTCAGTTTCCACATGTGTAAAGTGGGGATGATGATGCCTACATGCCTTTGTTAAGCACTTTGAGGCCTACAGTTGAAAAGCCCTATAAAAGGGCTATGTATCACCAGTGTTTTATTGACTTGACTTTCTTGTAGTGCTGTGTGTTACTGTAATACAAGGTTTAACGTACAGTTTGGTGAAAATATAGTGCTAGTGAAAGATGTCCTATTGACAGACCTAGTGATAAGGGTCTCTTTATCCATGAAACAGGTTCATTTTCTGTCACATTACCCTCTGTTGGTGCCTCAACCTGCCCAGGAGGAATCCCCGTAGGATAAGAGTTCATGGCCTGTGGCCTATTCATTCTCAGCCTTTTTGCTGAGAAGGGCTAACTGTGATGCTGACCTTTATGATGTGG
Source organism: Lepidochelys kempii (assembly GCF_965140285.1). Taxonomy (NCBI): domain Eukaryota; kingdom Metazoa; phylum Chordata; order Testudines; family Cheloniidae; genus Lepidochelys; species Lepidochelys kempii. The sequence continues at coordinate 93,335,889 of NC_136385.1, read as the reverse complement.
ATGCTTTTCTCACTAAGAGCTGGACTAGGATATTGCAGGTAGCAAATAGCCCTCAAAGGGTGAAGACATTCACTGACTGATCAGCAGCCTAGGAGTGAAATGCACTCAGACGCTGCGGTGGATTAGTAATGACTTATTCCCAGTGTCTTGAGCCACCTAGTAGGGAAGCCTAGGGTTGAAATGGCTTAGCATGATGCAAGTCACGATCCAGAAACAGAAGGGCTTGAATTCCACAGTGAGCCGCATTGTGGAGGAACCTTGGAAATACTGACGGCACTTCGTGTCTGGTTGGACTTGGCCTTTCCTCTGAGCTGTTTCAGCTCACGGGTGTGTGGTGAATCTTGTGAAATCTATACAGCATCTCCTTGTGGTGCTTGCTCTCAACTAACTCCTGGCCCTGGCCCGCTGTGGAGTGGGTGGTGGTGGTGGCGATCCAGGGGCTGGCTTGTTGCATTTGGTAGGGGCTGGGGGTAGCAGCATTCCAGGGGCCACAGTTTTGCGGGTGAAATCTGTCAGGGGCTGGAGGAGAGAGGCAATCCATGGGCTGGGCTTTGAGGTTCTCCAAAGTGGTTGGAACTGATTGTTCTTTATGTTTTGAACCCAAACCTCAGAGTGTTAACCCCACCTTGGCAGTAGGACCCACCATGCCCTGCTGCTGCACAGCCCTACTGACGTGGTGGGAGAGTTAACTGAGTTGCCACATCTGCTTGGCGAATATAGAAAACCCCTGTCCTGCCTTTCCCACAACGGGATATCAAATCAGAGGGACGGACAGACCCCAAACAAAACCCTGGGGCCATGGACGTCTTAAATTGGAGCCATTGCTTGTCTAGGGCAGTGGGATCAGAGCTGGATCAATTCAAACGAAGTTCTGGGCCAAATATCCATCCTCCCTGATCATTTCTCCAGGACAGAGCAGCGACTCTCCCCACACATGGAATATTCACCCAGAACCTCCCTCAAACCTGTACGCAGGGGCCCATCTGGACAAAGCTGTCGCAGTCTCTTTGCCACAGCCAGCTCCACTCTGATAAACAGCAAAGGGACCAGCAGTGTCCCCGCTGCTCCCTTCCTTTCTCTGGGGGAGGGGGAGACAGGCAGCAGGCCTTTGATGTGCAGGAACAAGCCTGGCCGACATGCTGTATGTGCGCTCATGTGAACCTGGCCTGGCTCCAGCTCTCTTTGAAGTGCTCCAGTGATCAGGATGAAAGGAAGGGGAGTCCCTCCCCAAACCATCTGGCCCTAATTGCAGGTAAAAGTGCCATTCTGTCTCCCTGGTGGGGAGGGGAGCTTCTCCCTCTTCCTTTTCCTGCAGCTACAGTCTGGGCTCATGGAGGGGAAGGAGGGTTTGGTGGTGCCAGGGAAGAGAGCTAGGAACAAAGGGGAATTTAGGCTGGGCATCAGGAAATATCTGCTACCTGTGAGATGCACTAAGCTGGGGAATCAGGCAGGGTGGAAGGCACATAGGTTGGAAAGTTAAATCCTAGACCACTGGAGAACCTTCTTTAGGGAAGCCTGCATTGGTTGAGCGAGGACTTGGGTGCAGAGAGCTTGACAGGTTGTTCCCATCTCCGATTTCTCTGATGCACTGAAGCTTGCAGCCCCTTTGACTTGCACCCTTTAGTCCCAGTGTGTGTCGATCGCAGAGGTTAGTGACGGGGGAACCTGGTTCAAGTGGTTTAATTTGGAGGAGTTAATCCTGCTTCTTTCCAAATCCACCCTTAACCCATCCTGATCTGGAAGCCTCTTGAGAATCAGGCTTCCTGGGAGATGGCATCGGCACAAGGCTGTTTCTTGCTGCAGTTCCCAGACCAGAGTAGTAATGCAGAGGTGAGCACAGTGTGCCTCAGAATAGATACAAATGTCTGCAGAGTGAGAGCAGATCAGTTAACACACAGCTTGAGTCACGAGTACCATTTACAAGTAAGTTATGTTGCTTCATAGTCTGCTATACAGGGGGGCTTTAACCATTCATTATCTGTTTCCTACAATGTAAAATGCAGCCATTCATCTTTAGCAGTTTCTTTTCCGATTGACCTTTAGTAGACGATTTGTTCAAGAGGTTCCTAGAGACAAAGCGAGTGAGGTAATATCTTTTACTGGACCAACTTCAAATAAATTGTTTTCTCTGATACTAGTAAATAGTTTTTACATGGCTGGGTTATCTTGGGAAAGTTTCGCCTCAGTTTAATTCACCACATATGAGTGTTGGGCTAGGTGACTTTGTGACCATTAATAATCTTTGCATTTATCATTTTCCAGCTAGAAGTTTTCAAATCTCGTGCCTCAGGGTGAAAATTGATTGTTTGCAGCAGCTGATCACGGTGGGGGGCGTTTTGGAATTTTTCCTCCATGTAAAATATTGACCAGCTAAGCAAGTGAATTATAGATTTTTGTCCTTCCTCCAAAGAATTTGGTCTCTGACATTGTCAGAAGTGAGGATACCAATCAAGGTGGACTAGCAAACTGGGCAGGGAAATCAAAATGCCAGATTAGATGGGACAGTGTTATAGCAGAGAGGTGCAAATACTGGATTGGTTTCTGATGTGGCAGAAAGCAGGGAAATGCCAGACATCATACAGAGTCATTGCTCTGCTCCAGAGTGGCAAGGATATTGGACTAGATAGGCAATTGCTCCGATTGGGTGCTGCAGGGGTATGTGTGAGGAGAGTGGAATAGATACCCTGGTGGCCAGATCTAGTGTAGCAGTCAATATGTTCTTTGCTTGTATGGCCTGTTTGCTGTCTCAGACCACACTTGGAGGAATAGGGAGATAGTGGGTCGATCAGCCTTGCGTTGGTTCTTAGTAGGTGTGTTTTGGGGACCTGTTTTTTGGCATTTGCAGGCAGCTGCTCACCTCCATAGTGCCTGCTCTCCTGCCCTGTCCCTGGTGTGAGGATGTAGTAGAGTGAGTCCTGAATGGTAGCTGTGGAGATGGTCAGGGTGGGGTTGGAACGGTCATCGCTGCCTCTTTCATTGCCAGGTCTCCACTTCATCTGACACCCGTGTGACGCAGGAAGAGGAAATGCCACAGTCCAACAAGGTTCGGAGCCTGAGGCGAAGCGGGCAGGCTGCACCTCGCCGGCACAAACGCCGATGGTCGTCCCAGCGGGCTGTGAGGAACCAGCCAGTGCCACTCTGGCCTGGTGGCGCTAGCAAGGAGGAGAGCACACCCTTTGTGCTGGACTTACAGAACCTGCCAGGGTTGGCCAACGTTGACCTGAGTGCCCAGAACCCAAACATACAGGTAGGAGCACAAGTCTCTGTCGCTGGCTGGACTAGGGCACTTTGGGCAGGAGCAAAAAAACAATGTGGCTGGATTATGCAAGCATAGAAGCACTTGAGCGGCCGGGGGATGACCTGATTGGGCCGAGGGCCCCATCCATCTGCCGTGCGGTAGGGACCAGAAGGGCCCCCAAACCCCTTCCTCTGCACCATGACAGGACTGATTTCATTATCTATACACCATCCCAGACAGCTGGTCTCAGCCTGGGTTATCGCCAGTGCTCTTGATTCCACCACAGCTTGCTCTGTTGCCAACAGTTTTTAGGGTAAAGTGCCTTGCAGAGGCCAGGGGGGAGTGGTGAGGCACTTCCTGGCGCGTATTGCCACATCTGACAGGAACTCCCTCACTCTAAGAAGCTTGTGCTCATGGGCTCACTGTACATTTCGGGCCAAACTAATGGGGAAGCAGTGGCAGATTTTCAGTGACTGTTACACCCAAGCTCCAGCAGGGAGGCACTGAGATCTGCTATAGCTCCCCATCGTTACGGGTGGGAAGGAATCTGAGTGGAGAGGTGGGTGGGTCTGGAATGGATGAGAGAAGGGACCTGACTCCAGGCTGAAACTGAACAAAGGTTCCATTTGGGTCGGTTCTTATGTTGCCTGGCCCAGTTTGCCCAATCCAAGTCACCAATTTACTGAAACCATGCAATATAAGGGGCTGGGGTGATACATTTTTCCCAGAGTCTTGGGGAAGAGAGGCCAAAATAGACTCCCAGCACATAGGAGCAATGGGAAGCAAACCACTACCATGGTTTACCTTGTATTGTGGGGAGCCTATTGACAAAGTCCCCTAACCTTCCTCCTGCCTGTACAGAGCTGGCACAAAATCCACTGGGGAAGGATCTGTTCAGGAACACCCCCTCGATGTGCTGCAGGACTGGGGGCCCTGTGGGGACTTCATTGGGCAGAGGGGTAATACCTCTAGTATCCGGAATTGCTTTGATCTCCATTTCTCCTTCATCCCTAAAAGGCCTGATTGCTGCCTTAGGGGGGCCCTGGCCGTCAGCATGTGTGCAGGGTGCTGAGAATGTCAGGGGGAGGGCACTGTGGCAGACTGGAACTGGACCCAGGCCTGGGGAGTGCCACAGACAAACTGCACGGTGGGGTCAATTAACCAGATGTTTTCTCTCTGGCCTTGTTTGATCTCCTAATTGGAAACCTTTTGTGTGGGGGCCCCATTTCCTAGACTCTGCAAGGCTGATACCATATATTTTGGCAAATAATCCTCAGGCACACATAAGCCACACCCATTTAGGACAGGAGATGCTGGCATGTAAATTCCAGATCACCTCGGTCAGGATTCTCTGTACTCCTGGCCCCTCTCGCTTCTTTTTTAGAACTCCTCCCTTTACAGCAAGGATGGGTTCATGGACTGTTTCCTAAGGGGATACAAGCACTGCATTTCTAAGAGTTCTAGCCTATGCACTGGCCCTCTGCAGTCAGGAGAGATTTTTCCCAACCCTGCCTGGCTGGGCTAGGCACCCCCAAAACATGTCTCCTGACTGACCTGCAACACCTCCTGCTAGTCTAGCCCTGGCCTACCCACACACACCTCTGCCAATGTACCTCAATTGTTTCTTGCAGCAAACCCTGCTATTCGAGTCCTGGGTCCCTCCTACCAGCTGTGCCAGGCTGAGTTTTGTACTGTGGAGGAATGTCTGCTTGCAACTAGGTTGAGATCCACGAAACTCACTGCTCTAGTGATTCAAGCCAGAAAATAATCTTGGCCTCTCTAGGAGTGTGGCTGGAGTTTCAGCCCACCCAATCACCACAATGCTGGTCCTGCTACTTTCCATTCCCAGAGCAAGGGCCTAGCTAACCTCCAGGGAGATCTTACTTCGTAGCACCCATCCCATTACTAAACTGCCTCCTCTCTCAGTGTGCGGGGGCTGTTTCTATACCTGGAGGATTATGTTGCTTGACCCCCTGCCTGTCTCCGGCACCTCAGTGTGCTTCACAAACTGTTTACCAAACCTGCACCTCCCCTGGTCTCCTGGGTTGTTCTTGTTTTATGCAATGTGCCTCTCGCTGCCTCCAGACTCTGGGATGTCAGGTTTTTTTAATGACACATTGGCGCCATCAGCTGTGGAAGGAGTCTAGCAGGGCCCGGCACTGTATCCTGCAGCATACCACAACCCGGCCAAAGCAGGAAACTAGTTGGAATGTCTAGATCCTGAGTAGGAAGCTATTGGACCAACAGGAAAATCCTTTGTTGCCCTTTAAGGGAGTCCCCGGCAACTGAGTCAGGCAGGAGCCCTGGCTTCAGTGCTGGTCCCTCCCTTATCACCTTGCCTCTTGTCTGGCTTCCCAGGTAACCATTGAGGTGGTGGATGATCCCCAGGCTGAGATAGAGATGGATTTGCTGAAGGAGACCAGCAATGACTGGTCCCTGACCTCCTCTGAGTGGTTGTCCCACAAGGACCTCTTCTGGCCCCTCTTCTGGGAGTATACGGATCCCACTGAGGAAGAGGAGGAGGACGAGGATGACAGCTTGGACAGAGAGGAGGAGGAGGAGGAGGAAGATTATACAGCAGAATATAAGGAAGAGGAGGAGACGGTGCTGAGCGGAGTGGGAGGCGACTGGGACCAGAGGTGGCCGAGTCAGAAGAACTGGATCTTCAAGGAAAAATATAATTATGGTGAGTCATCCCCTGCCCCTCAGCAGATGCCCCCGAATTCTGCAGTGACCACCTCCCTGCCCACAAGGGGCTGGATTCCTATTAAAGGCATTGGGTGCATCCACAGGGCAGCCTGTTCCAGTGCAGGGATGTCAGACAGATGCAGCTTGATGGATTTGCATAAATCTCAGCTTTTGTGTTTTAAAAAAAAAAAAAAAAAAAAAGGAAGTTTCTAGCCCCTATGGTTGTGAAGGAAACTTTCCAAATGGAACCAAAACAGTGAAGTCTGCCTGAGTCTGCAGACAGCCTAGATAAATAACTCAGAGGTGTGAACTGAATTCCCAGCTGATTGGATTGCTAATGCTAAAGCCTAATGAGTACGTATGTTCAGACTAGAAATAAGATACAGATTTTTAATCATACAGGTAAGTAGCCATTGGAACAACTTACCTAGGGATGTGGTGGGTTCTCCGGCACTTGAAGGCTTTAAATGAAGATTGGCTGCCTTTCCAGAAGATATGCTGTAGCTCAAACAGCAGTTATGGGCTCCATGCAGAAATGAGGGGGCAAGGTTCTCTGGCCTGTGTTGCGCAGGAGGTCAGACTAAAGGCCCCTTCTGGACTTAACGGTTGTGACTCTATGACCGTTCGGTGTCAGCATTATCTATCTCATGGCTGATGGCTCTGACAGATAGAATGGGGCAGGGGGTGGGAATGAAGTGAGCAAGACTGGATGTGGCATTAAGGTAGTGAACAAATAATAAATGATCTGAAAGATGAGTTACGACAGCAAGGCTGTATTCTAACCTTGATCCTGTGCAAACCTCCACTACCATCAGTGGGAGGTGGTTGTGGATAGGGGACTGTGCAGTCCTAAATGTATATCCAGCCCATGGACCATCAATAAGCATGGAATGCATCCCTCCCCACTGAATGAATTTGAACTCTGGTGTAATGGTTAGCGCAAGAAGACTGGGCACCACGACTCCAGGGTTCTGCTCTCAGCTCTGAGAGAGAGCGTGCCAAGGTGGGAATTAGGGCTCTGGTTCTATTCCTGGCTCTGGGAAGGAGAATGGTCTAGTGCAGGGGTTCTCAAACTGAGGGTTTAGGGATACTAAACTGGGAGGAGTGGTAGATATGCTGGAGGGGAGGGATAGGATACAGAAGGACCTAGACAAATTGGAGGATTGGGCCAAAAGAAATCTGATGAGGTTCAATAAGGATAAGTGCAGGGTCCTGCACTTAGGACGGAAGAACCCAATGCACCGCTACAGACTAGGGACCGAATGGCTAGGCAGCAGTTCTGCGGAAAAGGACCTAGGGGTGACAGTGGACGAGAAGCTGGATATGAGTCAGCAGTGTGCCCTTGTTGCCAAGAAGGCCAATGGCATTTTGGGATGTATAAGTAGGGGCATAGCGAGCAGATCGAGGGACGTGATCGTTCCCCTCTATTCGACATTGGTGAGGCCTCATCTGGAGTACTGTGTCCAGTTTTGGGCCCCACACGACAAGAAGGATGTGGATAAATTGGAGAGAGTCCAGCGAAGGGCAACAAAAATGATTAGGGGTCTAGAACACATGACTTATGAGGAGAGGCTGAGGGAGCTGGGATTGTTTAGCCTGCAGAAGAGAAGAATGAGGGGGGATTTGATAGCTGCTTTCAACTACCTGAAAGGGGGTTCCAAAGAGGATGGCTCTAGACTGTTCTCAATGGTAGCAGATGACAGAACGAGGAGTAATGGTCTCAAGTTGCAGTGGGGGAGGTTTAGATTGGATATTAGGAAAAACTTTTTCACTAAGAGGGTGGTGAAACACTGGAATGCGTTACCTAGGGAGGTGGTAGAATCTCCTTCCTTAGAGGTTTTTAAGGTCAGGCTTGACAAAGCCCTGGCTGGGATGATTTAACTGGGAATTGGTCCTGCTTCGAGCAGGGGGTTGGACTAGATGACCTTCAGGGGTCCCTTCCAACCCTGATATTCTATGATTCTATGACACAAGGTTATTACATGGGGGATCGCGAGCTGTCAGCCTCCACCCCAAACCCTGCATTGCCTCCAGCATTTATAATGTTGTTAAATATAAGGGGGGTTGCACTCAGAGGCTTGCTAAGAGAAAGGGGTCACCAGTACAAAAGTTTGGGAACAACTGGTCTAGTGGCTAAGATTGGGAGTCAGGATGCCTGAATTCTGTTCCCAGGAAGCACGGCCTGAGAAGGGTGCCAGCAAGGGCAGGTGCAGCCACCTGCTGCTGCCCCTACCTGGGTTTGTCAGGAGTGGCATCCATGAAAAAGCCTGGGCAGTTAGAAAAGGGGAAGAAGGGGGCACTTCAGGGAAGGTTCAGGGTCCCCTGGTGTTTCCACTTCTCCCCTACTCCCCGTGTCACAGTGGTGGGGACTGGATGCAGCTCCCTCCAGAACTATCCAAGAGGAATCAGATGTGCCTCTCCAGGGCTCACTGCTGTGCTGTGAGCAGTTCCTCAAGGTACTTACCATATGCATGTGCTCTCACCCTCTCACATTGGGCCAATGGGAAATCATCATTGAATGGAGGTGTTTCCAGTGGTTCTGCAGGAATTGGTTCTACACGCAATGCTATTCAACATTTTCATCAATGGTCTGGAAGGAAATATAAAATCACTGCTGATGTACTTTGCGGGTGACACAAAGATTGGCAGAGTGGTAATTAATGATGAGGACTCGGCAGTCACACAGAGTGATCTGGATCGCCTGGTTGGCTGGGCCCATTCAAACAAAATGCCTTTTAATACAGCCAAATTCAAAGTCATACATCTAGGATCAAGGAATGCAGGGTGTACCTACAGAATGGGGGACTGTATCCTGGAAAGGATTGACTCTGAAGTGGATTGATGGGTCATAGTGTGCAAGCTCCCAGTGAAGAGGACTAACGCGACCCTGGACTGTATATACAGCAGCAGTGTGTAGGAGTGGGGAGGTGATTTTGCTTCTGTGTACAGCATTGGTGAGACCAATACTGCATTCAGTTCTGGTGTCCAGATTTTTAAAAAGGATATTGATAAATTGGAGAGGATGTAGAAGAGTGTCACAAAAGTGATTTGAGGGCTGCAGAAAATGCCTTGGAGTGAGTGATTAAAGAGCTCGATCAGGTTAGCTCATCAAAAAGAAGATTGAAGTGACTTGATTACAGGGTAGAAGTCTCTTCACAAGGAGGAAATACAAGGTCCTTAAGAGCTCTTCAGTCTAGCAGAGAAAGACATCACATGAACTGATGACTGGAAGTTGAAACTAAATAAATTCCATGTAGAAACAAGGAACACATTTTTAACAGTGGGGGTGATTACCCCTGGAACAAACTACGCAGGGAAGTGATGGATTCTCTATTTTTTGGTATCTTCAGATCAAGACTGGATGCCTCTCTGAAAAATATGCTGTGGCCAAGCACAAACTATTGTGCTTGGCCAAAGCCAAGATTACAACAGGGTTCAAAAAAGAACTAGATAAATTCCTGGAGGATAGGTCCATCAATGGCTATTTGCCAGGATGGGCAGGGATGGTGTCCCTACCCTGTTTGCCAGAAGCTGGAAATGGGCATTGGGGGTGGATCACTGGATGATTACCTGTTCTGTTCATTCCCTCGGGGGCACCTGGCAGTGGTCATGGTTGGAAGACAGGATACTGGGCTAGACGGACCTTTGGTCTGACCCAGTATGGCCACTCTTATGTTTCTTATTGGGCTCAGTGCAGGGATAGCCGAGTGAAGTTCTGTGGCTGCTAATATACAGGAGATCAAACTAGATGACTTCAACTTTAAAAATCTGTGAATCTGTTCAAGTGCTCTCCTGAGTTCTAACCAGCTCCCCTTTAGAGACCAGCTCAGGAGGGCAGGACTGGGGGAGCTAGGAGCAGGATGATATAGGTAGAAGGAAGCCAGCAGGGTAGTCCAGAGCAGCTCTAGGCTTCATTCCCATCTGGGCTTTGCACAAGGACTTTCATGCTTTGTCCTTCTCTTGCTGTCCCCAGACTATGAAGATGAAGAGGAGTGGAGCTCTTGGTCCTCCTGCAGCGTGACCTGTGGTAGCGGCAACCAGAAAAGAACCCGGTCCTGTGGTTATGCCTGCACAGCCACCGAGTCGAGAACCTGCGACCTGTATCGCTGCCCTGGTGAGCCTCTCCCCTCCTATTGTACACCTCGTGCTCCAGACAGAGCCACTTCTCTGCCTCCCCTAATGCCTTAGGGGGCCGTTTCTCAAACTCATGTGCCCAGTGGGGCCTTCCCACAGCAAGATCCTGTTTCTGCTAGGGGGGAGGTATGGATTCCCGGCTCAGGGCAGGAGGGTCACTTGAGGAATTTTCCATCTCCACAGGGCAGGGAGAACTTTATCCCTTTTTAACATGATGAAGGGATCTAGGTGGGACTCACCCCAGAAAAGAAACCCATAGGCCAAATCCCTCTGTGGTCCTTGGCCTGCCTCCTAAACCCTTAAAACACTCAGCTTCTCTTGTCCTCTGTTTGGATACTGGCTAGTGCTTGAAGAGGTAATAGTTTTCAATTTTTTGATCTGAGCCAGTAAAAATGGCTGGTTCTTTCCATCATGAAGAGAGGGCGTGGCTTGTCATTCCATAATCAGCCGTAAGTAGCCCATGGATCATAGATCTGCTGCCTACCTTCAAAACTCAGTTACATATGAAGCCTGAAATCCTCATTGGAAGTTTAGTGAGAGCTGGTTCCAACCATCAGGATCCATCACAACCAGCGATCTTACACTCCCTTAGTGTTATCCTCTTTGCAGTACCATCCCGTTGGTCTTCTGTGCATAGGGGTAGGCCACCGTGAAGGTAGGGAAGGGGCAGGCAGAAATACAAGGGTCTGATGCCCAAGCCCAGCCAAGACCGCTGGCCCATCCCTGGAAAGGGATTCATTATCTCTGCGAGGTTCATCTTGGCTATTTGCTTGTATGTTTTATCTCCGAAGGAGCAAATGGGGAGATGGTCTTCACCACTGACGAGACGCCATTTGAGGGTGAGAACACCACAGAGATGTTCAACTCAGGTCAGCACATTTCTCATCTGTACATTAGGGCCCTGGCAGCTCCTAAGGGATTTCATGGTGCAGCACCCCAAAGAGGAGATGCTGCTACCTGGATGGGAGTGTTCTGCCAAGGGGTCCAGGTTTTGGTGGACTTCACTGAAATATCCACACAGGCATGAAATGTTGTCAGCCCTCTCCACGTAGGGACCTAGGCATTAGCATGTGCCAGGCACGCTGTTCTGATAGAGGGTGCTGGCATGGTGCTAGGCATTCCACTCAAGGGTGGCTTCATAATGGGAAGGGTAGAAATGCCCCAATGGAAGTCCCACCCTGAAGCAAGATTTAGATTTAATGCTCCACACACCTAGGTGCTTTCACAATCATATGAATCTATGGCCCTTTTCCATGCTACAGCTATACTCATGTTGGGAAGCCCAGTTACAGCACAATGGACTCACAGCCTGGTTACAGTCTGGTTCCATTATGCAGTGAAGACAGAACCTAACCGAAGTCCCTGAGACATGTTGAACTTTGAGACAGTGTGAAGCTTTAACAAAGATTATAGGCATGGGTAAGGTCCCATCTGCACTGACTGTAGCGGTATGGACACGACCAATGACTGCATCATGTTCCTGTTGATGATTTCACTCTGCCATGTGCCTTCCTGAAACAGATCAATGGCCCAGCTGCTCTAGTAGCCTGTCTCCAACAGTGGCTGGTGCTGGATGCTTAGAGATTATGCAGAGCCTACATTAAGCACCTTGCTGTGCAACAGTATCCCATGGAGAGAGATTCTTTTCTGATCCCCATCTCTTGATCAGCTGTTGCCCTCAAGCACAGGGGTGGTTGTCGCTGGCAATCTCCTCCCCTGGTACCAGCTCCTCCATGGAGGCTATGGTGATTGTTAGCCCAGCTGTTGTGGTGTAACTCCATTCCCAGGGCTGTGGCTGGACCTCAGAGAGGTACCCACTGGGTGGGGAGGTTGCTTATACTTGTTTCTCTTCTCCAGATGTGGACAGCTGTGAGAAGTGGCTGAACTGCAGGAGCGACTTCCTCACCAAGTATCTGAGTAAGGTGCTGACGGATTTGCCCAGCTGCCCTTGCTCCTACCCATTGGAGGCTGTTTACAGCGCTGTGAATCTGCGGGACGAGGGCCAGGGCAAGAACTTCCGCTGGCGAGATGCCAGTGGGCCCAAGGAGCGACTGGACATCTACAAGCCCACGGCCCGCTTCTGCCTGCGCTCCATGCTCTCCTTGGACAGCACCACGCTGGCCGCCCAGCACTGCTGCTACGATGAGCACACAAAGCTCATCACCCGGGGCAAGGGGGCCGGCGCCCCCAACCTCATCAGCACGGAGTTCTCCCCTGAGCTGCACTACAAGGTGGACATGCTGCCTTGGATTCTGTGCAAGGGGGACTGGAGCCGGTACCATGCTGTTCGGCCCCCCAACAATGGGCAGCAGTGCGCTGATAACCCCACTGAGGAGGAGTACCTCTCCCAGCTGCAGGAGGCCAAGGAGTACTAGCAGAGCTTGGCTGAGTGATGGGAGAGCAGGATGTGGCAGGTCTACCACGTAACACTCCAGGAGCACCAGGGGGCCTGTCTCTCTCTCCACTGCAGTGAGGGCCCGCAGGCCACAGAGGCTCTGGAGTCGTCCTCTGCTTGTCACTCCCTTGGAAACAAAGCAGTCCGGGGGAGAGGCAGAGCGTTTGGCCTTACACGCAAGCTCCCTGTCGGTGCCAACCACAGGGATTGGTTTTAAATCTATCTTTTCATAGTGGCATCCCAGTTTCTTTCCAGTTTCTAAGGGGCCCAGGTGATCCTTGCTGCCTGATTGGTCCCAGGGGTGCTGTTCTCACTCTAGCTACTTCTCTGTGGATAGCACAGGATCCATGCGGGTGACAGCTAGAGGCAATGGAAAGCAGCGGCCTCTGAGGGTGGGGGTGCATAAAGGGAAAGAGCACAGCTCCTGTTACTTTTCTATGAAGTGTTAAGTGCAGTCTCACAAGGAGCTCAGGGGTTTATGGTGAAACATTCTTGGCTTCTGTTTGCTTCGTGTTGCAGCTGGGCTGGTGGAGTTTAATACACCAACCAAAACTTGCTGTTAAGGCAAAGAGTTAGCAGCTTTATCAGAGACATCCGATCAGGCAACTGTATAAACGCCTGCCTTAGCAGGTCCTGGGTCTCCTCTAAAACCCGGGAATGGATCCTCCCAGGAGAGGGCTCCTCGTGAGGAGTACAGGGTGGGGTATCCCCTGGATCTTACAGTTCAGACTTGGAAAGAAAGAGACTGGGAAAGGCCCACGTGGTGTTCCCTTGGCTCTTGTGGCTGGGGAATGGGGTAGTGATGCTGGTGCTGGGAGCTATGTGAAAACATGCCCTCTTCACAGAGCTATTGAGAATAATAAGGTACACCTGCTGCCAGGGCCAGGGGCAAATAAGGACAAACAAGATCTGGTCTCCACCCAGAGGGGAAGGAAAAGGAAATGATCCAATATCTGTGTTTAACACCTTGTCCTCACTTCAAAGGGAATGGGATGGGGGGATTGGTAGAAGTCGCATCAGCAGCCTATATGGACACCTGGATCTCCCTGGCAGGTCAGCTCTCCTGGTGCGTTGCAGTGTTGAGGAGTGTCTTTCCATCAGATGGTACCCACCCACTCTCTTCCCCAGCTCTGCAGAGTGTGGGAGGCAGTCCTGCTGTTTGTGTCTTCACAACGATGTGCAGAAAGCACCCAAGTCAGAGGGATCTCTCTGCAAGCCCAGACCCTGCCAGGGTGACCAGCTGTGACCAGGGCTTTTGCCTCTGGGGCTGACCACTGGTTTTGACACTGTAAGACCATGTGGAGATGGGAGCTAGACTCCTGCATGTGGATGCTTGCACCATTGCTGGGTTTTTCCCCTGGAGAGGCTGCAGCCTTAGCCAGTGTGTCTCCATTGTCATCACCCGCCCCCCACCCCCCGCACTGGGGGAGAGCGAGTGTGATGGACTAGGCCACTCCCTGCAAGTTGGCATCTGGTTAGAAAGAGCAGATTGGCATCCGCTCTGTTTCTCTCTGGGCACCTTCAAGGCCAGGTCCCCTCTCCCTCTCTCCCCATTGTCCCCAGTTATCTACTAGTCCATTCCCCTGCGTTCCTGCCTGCCCAGCCATCTCCCGAGCTTTATCCCTTTCTTCTAGCAGCAATAGGGATTGGAGAATGTCTGGAAGAGCAGCAGCTGCTGAGTGGGAGGCGCTGGTGTCCTGGATAGTCACTCCCCGCCCTTGCCCTCAGCATGTTTTCATTTCCAGGCTCTTGGGGTATGGTCATTGATTCCAATCCAAGGTTCCCATCCTACTGGGGCGAGAAGCAACATAGGACCCAGCCAAAGGTGCCTGCTTCACCCTCCTGTCACCTCGATTAAGAACTCACCGACCAGGGCCCACAAGCCTCTCATGGACCTCTCTGCTACTGGGGATGCTCTCTTGTGGCTGAAGCCCATCCTGTGGCCAGTTCCTGTGGATTATTTGAGGGAGCTGAGGTATGACCCATCCCCTTAAGGTTCTTGTGCCTTGCCCACTGCTGACTGACAAGTGCATGGTGTGCTGGGTCACAGTGTGGCAATAGCAACATCTAGTGGCCCCCTAGGGAAATGGCAAATGTCATTCCCCAGGAGAGCCCCAGGCCCAGCATCTTACGAGGGGTGTGGGGTCCAAATAGGTGATGGGAATAAACCACTCATCACTGGGGGGCAGAAATGTCACTTCCTTCCCAAATGGTATCTTCTGCCCAACCCCCTGAAATGAGGCAGCCCAACCCCACCTCATTAGGGAACCAGCAGGTATGGCTCATATATGCTCTGTCCCTCTGCTTCAGGCTCACTGCTCTGCCTAGGCACCCTCTGTCCATGAGCCGCGGGGCTCGTGAGTCCTGTTTCTATCCATTCCTGCCCAGGATCTACTCTAGGAGTGAGTATAGTGAGGTGAACCATACTCTGGTAGGTCCCAAGAGCTGTGCCACCCACCTCCTTAAAACTATAAAAAAATACATGGACACAAATTGGACAAGGTAACATCAGGGACAAGGTGAGACGTTCATCTCCTATGACAAAGGAACCATGTCAAGTGGTTTAATCCCCAAATCTGACCCAAGTAGCTGGGGAGGAAAGACCTCCAAATGCTCAGTACTTTATTTTCTCTGTCCATCATACCCCCCATTGCCGAGAATTGAAGGAACTCTGTTTTCCTGACCCTAAAGCTGTCACAGAGAGTCTACCCAGTAGGAGTGCAGGGTAATTACTTGCCCTACATCCAGAGTGGTGTCATTTCCAGCGGTGGCAATCTGACAGCAAGACAGAAGTGTAAGGAAACAGAGCTGGCTTGTCCAAACTCAGCTGACTGCAGGCCAGGGAGAACTGGGATTTGACTAATGCAAAATGGATACAAAGTAGAAGAAAATGCACAGAATAATTGTTTCTTTAGCTCATAGTCTGCTGCTCTCATTGACCCCCATTGCATGGGTGCCATCCTAGTGGTTATCTTGAGTGTCTCCAGAATGCCTACTCACATGGCTTGGTGCCTTGCCCTGGTTTTCCAGCTCTCCCCAGGTCCATGTTGGCCTATGGTAGCTTCCAGCACCCAACATTCCCATGGTTTTGACCAAGAGCCAAGACTCAAATGTCTCTTCTGCTGCCTCCCTCGGGGTCTTTATTTCTGGGCACCCAGCAGCTTAACCCAACAGGCAGAAGTTCAGATCATTCTGAATAAAACAACATTTATTTGGCAGAGGAAATAAAGAGAAAATCAAGGGAATCTGACAAAGAATAGGATCATGGCCATTGAAGGATCCTTCAATTCATGCTAAGATTCCAACAAGCACAGCTGGTTAATCAGACTTTGCTGCAGAATATTGATCAGTCAGGATAAAACCCTTAATTGGCAGAAGGTCTGTATAGCTGATCACTGTGCATTGTTTCTCTCATTGTCCCAGTATCTTTCTCCAGGGTCAGGGAGCATCCAGTCTGTCAGCTCTCTCTCTCTGACCCTTCTTGTAATCGTTGAACCTTTCACTTCTGGACCATTGTGTTCAGGTCATCAGTCACCAGGTGGGACGCTGTCACTAGTGAAACAGAAACCAGTGGATTTGCCAAGCTGCCACATATTGGATTATTATTGTTTAATAATTATAGTTCCTTGATATGCACAGACCCCGATTAGCATGGGAGCCCCATTGTGATGAGCACACTGCAGACCTATATCCAGACCTGCCCCAGAGAACTTATAGGCTACGCTGACAAGTGACATATGAAAGGTGAAGTGAGAGCTAGAGACAAAAAGACATTAACGGTAGATAAACAAAGGGCCAGCTATATTCTCCCTGTCCTTTAAACCATCGCTTGTTGGCTGGTCTCTTATCGACTTTGTGACAGAAGTGGGTCATAAGGAGTTGAGGGCAGTGGTCGATGGATCAGTTCTGGGACAGCATTCTATGTGTAAGGGCAGCATGGAAGAAGACTTGGAGATATTTGTGTGTGAAGCAGATGAATGGGCGGATGAGGTTGTCAGACATTGGTGAAAGGAAAAACACATTATCCCTTGTCATTCACCAGTCTCTCTTCTTATTGCCTCTTGCACATCAAATGCCATTGGCCCACTTCAGAGGACTCTTGATCTAATGTAATGGGAGGAATCTTTTTAGTGTCAGTACACAGTCTATCTGCTTCTTAAAAACATGTCCTTTTAAACCTTGCTACCTTTCAAAAAGGTACACACCCTCCTAGGCGGGGTCTTCCCATACATCCCTTCTGAGATGAGGGCTTCAGGATGTTCTCCAGCTTCTTCCCTAGGCTAAGATGCCACTGAATAAGTGACCTCCTTATAGTAAGGTCCGTTGCATGTTAATAACATCCTTACTCATGGTTACTCTGAATTTATCAACCTGCATAATCCCAGAAATGATGCTATAATTCCTGTAACACACACGGTTCCTATCAGGGGGCTGGTGAGAACTTTCACAGGAAGGGATTGCTGTTGAAACCTCCTGGGATGTTGAGTTGCTATTCTGCCTCCCTGGTTGAGGACTTCAGGAAACATAGACAAGAATAGAAATACGAGGGGCAAGAAGCAGTGCTTCTCCTCACACAAGCACCTTACCCACCCAGGAAGCTTTATTGAGCTACGCTAGGAAGAGCAGATGTTTGGACAAAGGTTTATTTTTATATCCTAATAAACAGATTGTTGAGCCACAATTATTAGAGTTCTTTGTCTCCACCTCCCTTAATTATAATGTTTATATATATAATATATATATATATATATATATTTCTTTTACTCCTACCAAATTGCATAAAGGGGGATTCTCCTGCATTCTGACTTGCAATAAAGCACTTTATTTAAAATGTATGTGTTGTTACTGATATTGTTCAGTTGTGTTAAGTTGTATATTGCTGAGTGGGTTAGTTACATTTTAAACAGAAATGGTGTTGAGTGCTGCATAGTTTGGGTCCCTGTTCATAGCCGGATTGTAAGGAGCCAGACACATTTGCTGACTTCCTTCTCGTTCTATTGTTTGTGTTTCATAGGGATGGGCGAACCTCAAATAGCTCAGACCCGAGATACAACCACATGGTTCAGATGCTGCTGTGAACCTTGCAGGCTGCAAATTCCAGGTGCTCACCCTCTCCTGGAGGAAGCCCACAGCAGCCTTTCCTGTGGCATTTTTGGCACTCCTGTGCCCAGCAGAAATGGGAGAGAAGAGAGGGTGTGGAAACCAGGATGCCTTTAGTTGCTTTCCAAATACGACTGGAATTTTCAAAACTCAAAGGCTTGTGTTGGGAGGGGCAGGGGAGGAAGGATGAAGACAGGTTTTCATTTGAGCTGGTTCGTCCATCCCTAGCATGGTAATGTTTGGTTCCCTTGTACAGTATTTATTGTTTGTGGTGGTCGCAGTCGCTTAAGAAATGGGAAAGTAATGCTGGTGGATGGGGCTGCACTGTGGAGCTGTGTTGTGTATCTGAACTGAGAGCAGAGGCTTTACCGAAAGAGAAGCAATAGTGCCAGACGTCTCTTACCAATAAAATGTATTGTTATTACAAGGCAAGCTTGTTAGCTTGGTCTTTGATGGTGGAAAGCCCAGGAGTGCAAAGGGATTTGATCTCTTTGGGCTCCTGAGCATGAGACTGCAGCCTCACTTGTGCTGACCTGGATCCTGGCTTAATTGAGAATACCCACTCTGGTTTTAAAACTGGATTTTGGAACTGGTTTTTGGAGGGTGTCCCTCAGAAATCTCCTATTTCCCCTTCTCATCCCTCCTAGGAGAACTGGGTAGAGAACATGGAGTGAGCAGAGTCAGTGTGGCCCAGTAGATAGGGCACCAGACTGGGGGTAAGACGACCTAGATTCTGTTCCTGACTCTGCTGTATACAACTAACAACAAGAATGACACGTGCTGCTGCCATCCCAGGCTGGGGCTGAATGTGCTGGGGTGGAGGTGGGTGACTTGACTGTTGTGTGCCATCTGGAAAGTGCTTTGGATAAAAGATGCTCTCCCAGTATCATTACCATTAACAATGTGGTACACGAGATCTCGGAAGCCACAGCCTGCTGTCAGAGAGAGAGGTCATCCAGGCCCCCACTATGGAGGAACTATCCGCCCTAAGAGGGGACCATCAGGGTCAGTTTATGAGAAGGCTTGGAAATGATGTAGCAGTGAGATCTCTGAACTTCACCTTCCAAGGTCGTGGCTGTGGATGCTTCTATACTGTACCTAGCCTGGTGGTGTTTGAGGGTATGTCTACACTACCAAATTAGGTTGATTTTATAGAAGTCGATTTTTAGAATTACATTTTATACAGTCGATTGCGTATGTCCACACTAAGCGCGTTAAGTCGGCAGAGTGCATCCTCACTACTGTGGCTAGCATCAACTTATGGAGTCGTGCACTGTGGGTAGCTATCCCACAGTTCCCACAGTCTCCGCCACTCATTGGCATTCTGGGTTAAGCTCCCAATGCCTGATGGGGCAAAAACGTTGTCGTGGGTGGTTTGGGGTACATGTCGTCAGTCGCCCCTCCGTCCTTGAAAGCAACGCCAAACAATCGTTTCACGCCTTTTTTCCTGAGTTACCTTTGCAGACACCATACCATGGCAAGCATGGAGCCCGCTCAGCTCACCGTCACCGCTGCTGTTGTGGGCAAGTCTCCTGTGGGGGCTGCTGTGATCCAAGTAGCCAATGCAATCATTGGCATTCTGTTATCAAGGATACTGACTCTGGGAAATATGCGGGCCTTTTTAGATTTTAGGTGCATCATATTCCTGTCCTTTGTTGCCGGTGAAGAAGTCTTGCAGCTGTACATTCCAGTCTGGTCGGTGCTGTAACACCCCGTAGCACTTCTGTGGTTGACACATGTAACAGCTCCAGGGCTCTTGCTCTTTTGCCTTGGCCGGGGTACTTTGCCCTGCCAGGACCTCCAAGTATTCCACACACAAGTACCTGCAGCAGCTGGCGTTGCTGCACAGCAGCAGCTCCCGGGTGCCTTCGCAGCAGACGGTGCAGTAGGACTGCTAGCCGGCCTCGTCCATGGTGTACGGCTCCACCGCTTCCGCTGCAACTCTGCTCTCCTGCTCCCCAGCGACGAGCTCGGGGGATCCGTTCTGGTCCTCCCGGGTGCCTTCGCAGCAGACGGTGCAGTAGGACTGCTAGCCGGCCTCATCCATGGTGTACGGCTCCACCGCTTCCGCTGCAACTCTGCTCTCCTGCTCCCCAGCAACGAGCTCGGGGGATCCGTTCTGGTCCTCCCGGGTGCCTTCGCAGCAGACGGTGCAGTAGGACTGCTAGCCGGCCTCGTCCATGGTGTACGGCTCCACCGCTTCCGCTGCAACTCTGCTCTCCTGCTCCCCAGCGACGAGCTCGGGGGATCCGTTCTGGTCCTCCCGGGTGCCTTCGCAGCAGACGGTGCAGTAGGACTGCTAGCCGGCCTCGTCCATGGTGTACGGCTCCACCGCTTCCGCTGCAACTCTGCTCTCCTGCTCCCCAGCGACGAGCTCGGGGGATCCGTTCTGGTCCTCCCGGGTGCCTTCGCAGCAGACGGTGCAGTAGGACTGCTAGCCGGCCTCATCCATGGTGTACGGCTCTACTGCAACTCTGCTCTCCTGCAACTCTACAGCAGATGGTGCAGTAGGACTGGTAGCCGTCCTCATTGGACATGTAGCTTGGCCGAGGGTTCTGGGAATGTCTTCCCTGCCCGGCTCCTAGCAACGTCCAGGGCAAGGTGTACAGCTCCACCGCTTCCGCTGCAACTTTGCTCTCCTGCAAGTTGGAGGCTTCTGCCTCAGGCTGTTCTCCCAGCCAGCAGTACTGCACAGTCACATCTACCCCAGCCTACCCCTTGCTCCCATGAAGCCGTACACAGGCAGCCTGGACAGTAGTAAGGAGCAGTTCAACTATAGGCTGAGCAGGTGCAGAATGGTGGTAGCATGTGCCTTTGGACATTTAAAAGGGCACTGGCGCTGTTGGTCAGACCCCAGCGCAACCAACATTCCCATTGTTATTGCTGCTTGCTGTGTGCTCCATAATCTGTGAGAGTAAGGGGGAGACGTTTATGGTGGGGTGGGAGGTTGAGGCAAATCACCTGGCGGCCGATTTGGAGCAGCCAGACACCAGGGAGATTAGAAGAGCACAGCTAGGTGCGCTGCACATCAGAGAGTCTTTGAAAACCAGTTTCCTGACTGGCCAGGCTACAGTGTGACAGCTGTGTGTGTTTCTCCTTGCTGCAAACCCACCCCCTTTGTTGATTTTAATTCCCTGTAAGCCAACCAACCTCCCCCCTTCGAAATAAAGTAACCATTGTTTTGAAACCATGCGTTCTTTCTTTATTAATTTAAGAAAATGAGATAATGGACAAGGTAGCCTGGGTGGGGTCGGGAAGGAGGGAAGGACAAGGCCACATTGCTTATTGTAGCCACACTAAAAATCAGACTGTTTGAATGACAGCCTTCTGTTGCTTGGGTCATTCTCTGGAGTGGAGTGGCTGGGTGCCCAGAGCCTCCCCCCCGCCGCGTTCTTGGGCGTCTGGGTGAGGAGGTTATGGAACATGGGGAGGAGGGCAGGCGGTTATACAGTGGATGCAGCAGGGGGTCTGTGCTCTTGTTGGCTTTCCTGCAGCTCCAACTGATGCTTCGTGTCCTTTTGCTCCCCCATTAGCCTCAGTATCGCGCCCTACCTCTGCTCTTCATGCTCACTTAATGCTTTCCTGGCCTCTGCCACTGAATGCCTCCATGCATTAAGCTGTGCCCTATCAGTGTGGGAGGACTGCATGAGCTCGGAAAATGGCATCACGAGTGTGTTTTTTTTGCCTTCTAATCTGTGATAATCTCAGGGACGGAGATGATAGGGGGAGCCGAGAAACTTTCTATGCTCTATGATTCTGGGGGACTGCATGGTCACCTGTGCTGCTAAGCTCGCCACGCTGACCAAACAGAAAATGAAATTCAAAAGTTCCCGGAACTTTTCCTGTGTACCTGGCTAGTGCATTGGAGTTCAAAGTGCTGTCCAGAGTGGTCACATTGGAGCAATCTGGGATAGTTCCCGGAGGCCAATACTGTCGACTTGCGTCTGCACTACCCAAAATTTGACCCAGCAAGGTCGATTTTAGCGCTACGCCCCTCGCCGAGGAGGAGTACAGAAGTCGATTTTAAGAGCCCTTTATGTCAACGGAACAGGGTTGGTTGTGTGGACGCAGTCATTTTTAAATCAACCTAACGCGGCTAAATTCGACCTAACCCCACAGTGTAGACCAGGGCTGAGAGCATTACAGGGAGCTGCTTGGAGCAGGTGTTGAACATGGAGAGCTCCACCCCTAACTTGGAAACTACCTTTGATGCTTTTGCCGCGTACAGAAGAGGAATGGAGTCTTAGAACTAGTACTCCTTTTCTTTTTGCGAATACAGACTAACACGGCTGCTACTCTGATACCTTTGCAGCCGCCACAGCCGAAACCCAGTGAAGCCAGAGGATTTGCCAAGCCTTCCAGCAGTCGCAACACTTTTTATTGTTGTTAATAAGCATCCGTTCTGACCGTTTCCAAAGCCTAGCTATTTCCAGCTGTTCCCCCCACCCCTTCTTTTTGCTGGCTGCACATCTGTCAAGGTTTATTGGGTTTTCCAACACGTGGCTCCACTCCACATCTGCTTGGCGCCACAGCTGACCCCAGCCTGAGGAGCAACAGGCGGCCTCTGTCAATACATGATGCGGCGCAGTTCTGAGCGTCCTGCTGTTTTCCTGCAACATGAAGTACATGGATCCCAGAGCAGGGGACTGGATCCCAGCTGTGCAGAAAAAGAGCCTTGGAGAGAAATTACTCTCACTGCAGTGTGGCAGCCAGGAGTTATCACTGTGTATGATTTAGGGTCATGTCTAGTGGCCCCGACCAAGTTCAGGGCCTACTTGTGCTAGGTGCAGTAGGAGAGCCACTGCCCCAGGAAGTGTACGGTCTAGATAGACGAAGGGTGGGAGGCAGGGAGTACTCTTATCCCCATTTTACAGCTGGAGAATGGAAGCACAGAGAGATTAAATAAATGATTTACCTGCAGTCACATAGCAAGGCTGTGGCAGAGCAGAAAATTGACCCAGGTCTGAGTTCCAGTCCATTGCCTTAACCACACGCCCATTCTCCCTCAAGGTGTAGGGCCTGGTTGATTTGTCCCATCCCAATTTACCCTGCTTTCCAGGGGTTCATGGATCTCCGCTTTATCATTTCACTCTGGGCTCCTCATCACTGATGTCTGGGGCTGGATTTGCCCATTAATTCACATGTTTAAGGATCTTGATTTGCACAGGCTGCCATGCCCAGAATTTGATGGGCACAATGGTCTCAGCATGTGCTTGCATGTGCTTCTCAAGCCTCCCCCAAAGTGCTCATGCCGGCGCAGCTTGCTCTTTCTTTCACTCTTCAAAATGGGTGGGGAGTGGGCAGGGGGCAGTTCTACAGGTCTGGGTCAGTGAAGTTTTCAGAGGAAAACACCTTGTGTGGGAATCTGCCATGGGGCCAAGGAGGGTTAGTGGAACAAAGAGGCCAGTGAAGGAGTGTGTTTTCATATACGTGTATTTACAGCAGCAGGACCCCACTAATTATTCCCACAGCTCCCACCCCAAGAACAAGAAAACAAGAAATAAAACCTAGGGGGGCCCAATGACCCAGACGCTCTGTCAACAGAAGGGAAAGGACAATAGGCCAGAAAAGTGTGGCCAAGTGCACAAAGTTGAGTGAACCAGAAGGCCTGGGCCCCGAGCATTGAAGGGGCAAAGGGCGAGAGATGCTCAGCAAGTTCCTTAAGCCTAGTGTTGCACCTGGGGCAGGAGGGGGTGGGTTAGAGATTAGGCCAAAATTTGATAGTTCCAGACCAAATTCAGGGGCAATTCCTTCTTGGCCATCAGAGACCCCCATGTTTTCACTTGGCAGGTCATGGCAACTCCCCCGGGGATGGTAGTGGTGGGGTTCTCATCCAGCAGTGGATCTTTACATGTAAGAGTTACATCATCCATGACCTTCTAGCAGTAGGCTTGTTGGGCACAGTATTGCTGATGCTGGGGTATGGGGAGCCAGTGACTTGGTTTGAGTGCCTAGTGGTAGCCCCACCCTGTCCCTTGCAACATTCAGCTCCTCACTGCCTTCCTCTGCTCACGCTCTCTCCTTTCTTCCTAGCCCCACCGTCCATCTGGCCCCCTTTCAGCAAGCTCTCACTTCCCCAGGGCCATCGGCTCCTCAGGGAGCTGAGCTGCAGCTGTGGGGGAGTGTCATCAGAGGTCACGCTGTGTAACCCTGCCCAACAGGCCTGCAGGCCATGCTTTGGGCCCAGTGCCTGGAGGGAAACGTGCACCACTGGCCTGCCAGCTCCATGGCTGCAGCAGGAAGTGGAGACTCTCTCCCCCTCCCACCCCCACAGAGCAGCAGACAGCTGCCCCTTGGAACTGTGTGCAGAGAGCCCGGCTGGTTGGGCCCCATGCCCTGCTCTGTTCCAGGCCCCTGAAAGCATTTCAGCTATTCTTTTCTCGCCACTCTGTAACACAGCAGCGGGAATCCCGGCCTCACAACGGCCCCCGCACAGCTCAGTGGCAGAGCCAGGACAGCCGTTGGCTGGTAGCACGTCCAAAGCAAATCTGTCAGCAAGAGGCACTCAGCCACGCAGTTCCGCTCCAGGTAAAAATGCTTAGCCCTCGCCAGCGGGAGCAGCCCAGGGACGCCAGCCAGGGGCCGGGAACCAGCATCGGATTTCAAGGCTCTGAGTGAAGCTACAAAGCAAGATACAGCTGCTGGGAATTTTTTTTTTTTTTAAGTAATAGGCTGCTGGTGAAGCAGCTGATGACAGGCTGGGCAGCCCAAGCTCCCTCCCCAGGGCAGGTACAGCTCTGGCAGCTGCCCCTCTCCTGCTGCAGGGCCTCACCTCAGACTTGCAGGGCCAGAAGCAATAATTCATGTTTGTTTTAAATTAGCCAGTGGCTATAGGAACAGGTACAGTGAGGGCCACACTCCCAGCTCTGTCAGTGTGGCCCAGCTCCGCCCTGAAGGGACTCCCTGGGCTCCAGCATGCATACAGCCCCTGGCCTTGCTGCAGGGAGTAGCGGTTTTGATGGGAGTGGGATTGTGTGTGAGAACCCTCCCAGCTTGTTTTCCATAGGGGCCAGCAGGCATGGGCGCCCTGGGCTGGGTTCAAACCAGTGACCTTGAGCAGAGATGCTCCATTTCCCCTCACGTAAATGTGTTTGCAGGATCTCATGGCAGCTAACCACAGCCTCATAGACTTTGTCAGAAGAGACCATTGTGATAATCTATTCTGACCTCCTGCACATTGCAGGCCACAGAACCTCACCCACCTACTTCTGTAATAGACCCTTAACCTCTGGATGAGTTACTGAAGTCCGCAGATCATGGTTTAAAGACTTCAAGTTACAGAGAATCCACCATTTACATTAGTTTAAACCTGCAAATGATACATGTCCCATGCTACAGAGGAAGGCAAAACCCCTCCAGGGTCTCTGCCAATCTGACCCAGAGGAAAATTCCTTCTAAACCCCAAATATGGCAATCAGTTAGACTCTGAGCATGTGACCAAGACCCACCAGGCAGATACTTGGGAAAGAATTCTCTGTAGTAACTCAGACCCCCTCTCCATCTAGTGTCCCATCTCCAGCCACTAGGGATTTTTGCTATTGGCAGTCGCCTATAGGCCATATGCCATCGTAAGCAGTCCTGTCATACCATCCCCTCCATAAACTTATCAAGCTCAGTCTTGAAGCCAGTTAGGTGTTTTGCCCCCACTGCTCCCCTTGGAAGACTGTTCCACAACTTCACTCCTCTGATGATTAGAAACCTTCTCCCAATTTTGAGCCTAAACTTGTTGATGGCCAGTTTATAGCCATTTGTTCTTGTGTCCACATTGGTGCTTAATTTAAATAATTCCTCTCCCTCCCTGGTATTCCATCTGAATGTATTTATATCCCTCTGATATATTTATAGAGAGCAATCATATCTCCCCTCAGCCTTCTTTAGCTTAGGCTAAACAAGCCAAACTCTTTAAGTCTCTTCTCATAAGGTAGGTTTTCCATTCCTTGTATCAGCGAGTAGCCCTTCGCCGAATCTGTTCCGATTTGAATTCATTTTTCTTAAACATGGGAGATCAGCACTGCACACAGCATTACAGATGAGGTCTTGCCAGTGCCTGGATAATGGTACTAACATTTCCCTGTCTCTACTGGAAGTGCCTCACCTGATGCATCCTAGACTTGCATTAGCCTTTTTCAGAGTCACATCACATTGACGGCTCATAGTCAGCCTCATAAGAACGGTCATGCTGGGTCAGACCAATGGTCCTCCTAGCCCAGTGTCCTGTCGTCAACAGTGGCCAGTGCCAGGTGCTTCTTCCTATCTTCAGCCATAGCCGGGCTCTGCGGTAAATGCAGCTGCAGCTCATCTGGATGAACAGCTGTGTGAACGGAGCCTCAGGGATAAAGGTCTTTCTGCTCCAATGGGCCCCTTCTGGCTAGACCCCGTGTCTTCTCTTGCCCCTGCAGCCATTTGAGGAACCCCACTCCCAACACCAACCACGGGCACAAGCACCTTCTCCCCACCCACACCAGTAACTGCATGGCGGTGCCCTGAACTAACTGGAGTGCTGTTGCTCTGAGACCAGCCTGGGTATGTCAGCACTGCCGCAGCCAGGTGTAGGAGAATTGCGCAGCTGCACGGCATCCCCTCGTTCCCAGGCCTGGGCATGCCCAGCCCAGCAGGGATGTGTGAGGCTCTGTGGCAGAGAGGCTGAGACAGCGGGTGCTGGGAGTTACAGGAGGCAGTGCAGTCAGTGGGGCAAGTGGCAGGAGCTCAGGGCTGCCTCCACTGCCCTGCAAAAGCTTCAGCTGCCAATTCTCAGGCAAGTCGCCCTGCACCACGTGGCTTTAAACTTCACCAACGTGGGGAGGTGGGTTTCCTTCCGCCTGGGGACAGCATTGACAGGCTGCTGGGGGCTTCTTCCCTTCCCCCACATTCTCAGCTGTTACTTCACTGCAGGCAGAGAGCCCAGAGGAGCTGGAAGGCGGCTTAAGTGAGCCCTCTGTTAAAGGAGCTGCCACTGGGGAACCCCCCTTGCCCCCCCAAGGCTCAAGCCCTTTTCCTTGCCATGAGCCTTGAAAATGTCACTGAGCCAGGTGAAAGGAACAAGCAACTGAGCTGCATTTCCCTGGCGGGAGAGTCCTTCAGATCCCCCAGTTTGGTACATAGAGTGAATGAGTTGTGCTTGGAGTGTGGTGCAGAGGTTCAAGCCCCCCCCCCCCCCCCCCCGCCCCATCATCAGCCCAGGCATCCCTGGAACGCAGGCACTCTTGAGAGGAATTGGTTACATGCGGGGGAATAGGGTTGTGTGGAGGTGGGAGCTGCTTCTCAAGCCTACCCCAAAGTGCTCATGCTGGCACAGTTTGCTCCAGCCTCACTGAGGCTGGCCCTGAGCTGGGTGCTGCTCACTTGGGCAGGTGTCCCTGCTGTGGGCATGCCCAGCATTGCAGCAGCAGCTGAACTGCCTGCCTGTGTGTCCCCCCACTGTGCTGCAAGGCGAGATGCGGACACACGCACCAGGAGGGGGCGCTGAGTTGCTGCTGCACTGAGTGGATTTCTGCCGCTCCCCGCAGGCACCCAGCCTAGGTTTGAAGAGCTAGTACTGGTCTGGGAGGGCGCCAAGAGTGACATTCACCCACCCCACCATGCACTAAGAACCTGCTGTCCCTCCTGCCTTCCCCCCCACCCCCAAACCCAGGCCTCAGCCCAGCACTCAGCTGCCCCAGGGGGAGCTGCATGCTCTCACTCCCCACAGGCAGAGGCTGCAGTCTGACCCCATCCATCAGCAGGGGGGCTAGGCTCTCACCTACCCCCACTGCTATTGCTGTGAGGCGCAGCAAGCAGGGGTAAGTGTGGTGGGCTGAGGGTGAAGAGTGTTTTCCTCAGGGAAGGGCATCGCTGTTGCCTACCAAGGTGGAGAATGCATGGCTAGAGCCTCTCCAGGCTCTCCTCCCTCGGAGTGAAATGCCTGAGCCTACATCCATGGAGCCAGAACTGAGACCCACGGGGAGGTAAGAGCCCCTAGCCTCTGCAGCACAACCATGTCCCCCATCGCTCTGAAAGGGTGGTGAGTACAGCACTGAATGGAGTTAAATGAGCATGCTTGGGGCTGTATCCTAAACCCTGCTAGCTCGACCTGAGACTATGAGTGGGTAAGCCTGGCCAGATAAAAAATTCAGGCTGGAAGGATGGAGAAACCCCATTAATTTTCCTTTAGGCTAGTCTCCAATGTGCCATGTCTGAGTTGCTTAAGGCAACTGTGACAGCATTCACCCCACCTAAACAGCTCTCCAGAACTGGGGCACTGAGCTTACAATTTTTCAAGGGTATTTGGGGGAAGGCCCCTGGCCTTTGTGGGATAGTGGTTTCTGTGGCTTCCCAAGAGGGGCTTTAATCACTGAAAGGAAATAAACTTGAGGGCTATGCAAGCCTCAGGCAGAGCAATCGGCCTTCATTGTGCCCCTAAGGAGCATGGGCTGCATCTCAGGAGGTATCACAGAGGATAGCAATAACAAACATCCACATAGAAAGATAAGATGTAAGACTTGGCCCTGGACCAGCCAGGCCACTGGGCTTTTCCATAATTAACGGCAAGCCATCTCTAAAATATCCCAACCCTCCTATGCTGAGCTGAAATAAGAGTCTTAGGCACCTTTTAATCCCTCATGTTGATTTATGTCAAATCATTGTCCAAAAATGTCCTTGGTTTTCTGTAAGCAGACTGAGGGTCTGCCCCATGGGCTGTTTTTGAGCATTGGAGTTACACTGACTCTTTTGTTGTGGTAAGGTTTAATATGATCTAGTATGCTGGGGAAAAGCCCCACAGAGAATGACAGCATCTGCAAATGGAAGGATGCAGATTTGACCTGATGCCATTCACAGCAATAATTCCTTCCGTGATTTAGGCTCCTTTCATATCCCTTGGCAGGCCTCGGGTTCATCACTGGCACCTGCCCTGCTCCAGCTGTGGCAATGTTCCAGTGTTTTAAATGACCAAGTGTGTTGCTTTGCTGAGTGCAGCCAATCAGACTGTGCCCAGGCAGGAAACGTTGCAGCTGTGCACTAACTTAGTTCTCCTAAGCAGCCTTTAAGCAAGACACTGTGCTTCCATGGTCTTTGTGCTTGTGGGCTGCCTGTCCCTCAGGAGTTGTCTATGGGCCATTCTGTGATGGCAGTAGCAGGATTCCCAAAGCAAACTGGGGTTTGTGAAGAAGAGAGCAATTAAAATTCCACTCAAGCTGCTGTCCTCTTCTCCTCCACTTCCTAACCCTGCAGTGGCAGGTGGTTAGAGCAGCCCGCCTTGTGGTGCTCCACATCCAGCTGCTATGATCAAATCCTACTTTATTGGGGGCCAATGCTGCCACCCCGTGGTCAGCTCGGTGCATAGTTAGCCCACCCCGAGTGAGGATATGTTCAGACTGAGTCAACGTGCTGATTGCTGGAGCACCATCACTTTCCTCCCAGCACAGGTTCTCGCCTGTGAGTCTTCCCATCACTGTTGGAGGGATCGGCTAGTGTCAGCCTAGTGCAGTTTATTATCAGCAGTGCTGTTCTGGAAAACAAAAGTCACCCATTTATGCATGCTGTTTTTGAAAAAGACAGACAAGGCTGCACAAAGGGATCAGTGGCACAATCTCCCCTTGAATTTTGTGCTTGCGTGCCAGAGACAAAGGGATTAACAGAAATGATCAGACGAAGACACTAGTTAGTGTAGAAAGGAGACCTAGAGGGGGTAGGTCACGGTACAACTAACACCGAAGCACAAACAGCCTCCAACAGGATAAAAGGTCCCCTCCTCTGTAATACTGCATGACTCTGGGCATGGGGCCAGCAGTTCTGTCTCTGCCAGAGCTCAGGGGGGATGGAGCAGGGCTCTCTGTTCCCTCCAGGTCACTGGAGGGGAAGTAGTGTTGGCAGTAGATGGCATATGGGAGAAGCTCACCCTGTTCTGAGGCAAAAAGAGGCCTTCAGTTTCCTGACTCATGCCAGAGTTAAAACCCACAGGCCGTAAGTACTCTCTTCCCCACCCCTAGAATTAGCAGAGCAAGTGGGGTTCAGCCTGGGCCATTGCCCCTTCATGGTATCCCCTTGGAAAGAGGCCCTACCTCACTGCTCCCCAAACACCAGTGCTAGAGCCAGCAGTTTGCTTTGGCCTAGGCTCCATGCCCATTCCCTGTCCTCTCTTTGAGGGGGAAGTTTTCCTAGCTGTGGTTTGGAAGAGCTGGAGAGTTACTGATTTTCTTGGACAGTAAGTGATGTCCATTCTCACGAAGTAGGCCAGCCTAGTGAGTTGGTGAGACTAGGCTGGGACTGTATGCAGGGAGGGGTTTCCTGAAGAGGAAACAGGAGGGTTTTTAAACATTCTCTCCCTGGCATTTGGTCCATTGCTGTTTACCAGTAGCAGGCCTAGGGGATCAGTGGACTCTCTGAAACTTGCTGCCTTAAGCTAATACTGTACACTTGCTGTGAGGTTGATCCCCTTTGCTAAAGCACAAACTAGTAACTCCTGTTGAGGCTGGTGCTCATCTCCATGAGCAGCACCCTTCCAGATTCAATTGAGTGTGAGATCAGAGCCTGTAAGAACCTCCCTTTGTTTTTTTTTTAAGTTACGTTTATTTAGCAATAAAAGTATGTACATGTAAGAGAACCCCTCATTGACTCCCCTGTAGCAGGAGACATGCACAGAGCAGTAAGGGGCTACAAGCAGTGCTGCTCAGCGGCCTTCCTCGTCCTGCTCTTCACAGCAGCGGCACCAAAGAAGGGACAGACGAGAAGCAATCAGTCCACACGGCAGAATCTTCGGACAGAGACTCTCTCTGGCAGCCGCGGTTAAAACAAGCGGGCACCGTAGCCAAACGTCTGTTTAATGCCCTCAAAGTAGTAGTGCTGCCACCCTTGCTTTGTTCTCTCCTCCTCACTGGAAGGGATGCCCTTCCCCTCCAAGCGCACTTCTGTCTCGCCGCCTTTATCAGTGAAGTTCAAGGTAACAGTTGCAAAGTGCCCTAGAAGAGCCAAAGGAAAATCTCCCCATCAGCACCATGCAATAAGGCACAAACCCTGGACAGCACAGCCACATCCTCACCCAACACTGCTGGTAAGAGCAGCACACCTGTCCCATCACCAGAGGGCACGGAATCCCTCCCAAAACCTTCCCCTGGTGCACACCCCTTCCCTCATGTCTTGTACGACACTTGCTTTCCTTCCAGGAGGAGGGAGTGTCCCCCTCAACACTGCTTGCAAGACTGCCAAAGGGGTTGCAGCAGACAGCCTTGAGGCAGAGCATGGTGCTGCTGCAGTGTTCCCAGTCCGTCCATCTGCCCAGGAAGCAACACAGCATCCAGACTCACTCAACTGGGAGAGGCCTGGGGTTACTGTGGGGTGTTACGATCACCAAGCAGATACTAGTGCAACCTAGAGAACCGCCCCCCTCCAGTCAAACCAGCCAATGTGCAGCCATGGCAGGATTCATTCAGTTACAGACAAGGGCTGGAACTCTGTAGTCTGGTTCTTCAGGCTACCTACCAGATGGCCAAGATTTAAATCTCCACTTCATAACAATCTGCTTCTCGGGGACCTAGGTAAAGAGAAAGGAATAAACAGGCAGCCGTTTGCCCTGCTAATCCCGCTCCATTCCATGTTAGCCAATGCTCAGAACTGAGCATGATCCAAAGCATCAGACTCACTTCAGAGACTCACAGAAAGCAAAACTAGAGGGAGAGGGACTCTTAGAGTCCCTATATCCTGTTATGTGAACGCTGGGCCCCGTTAGGCTGAAGCACTGAGGGGAGAAGAGACACTATTGCTACCGCAACACTGATTCAAAGTATTCTCCCCACCATATACAATCCTTATGGGGATCGAGTTCTGAATGCTCTATTAGGTGTTACCATAATGAGGCCCTAAGATCTAAGGCCCATTATGCTGGGAGCTGTACTAATATAATGAGACAGAGTCCCTGCCACAAAGAGCTTGCAAACTAAACAGACAATGAGTGGGAGAAGAGACAGAGGCAGAATGACTTGACCTTGGACTCGAACTTGCCCAAAGTCACACAGAGCCAGGAATAGAAGCCAGATCTCCCAGCTCCCAGAAATGAAGACGACCTTCATCAACAAGGGTGACTGTAGGAGAATGGCAGTCACAAGGGAAGGCGTTTCAATCAGGAAGATAGTTAAGGAGGCGAGTAGAGCCCTGCAAATCCACGGACATCTGCATCTGTGGATGCGGTTGTATTGTTTACCATCTTTACAGATCAGACGTGGATCCAAATTTTTGTATCCACGCAGGGCTGTAGAGATGAGGTACAGAGCAGACGGATAAAAGACTGCAGGGAAGGTGTAACTTGGCCACCAAGGCTCCTTCTGAACAAGATACAGTTGCACCAGCTGGTACTCACTAGATCAATGAACTTGCCGCTGACACTGCCATCTAGCAAGTGGAACTTCCCTCCTTTATCAGCCTCTATGATTGCCGGCGCATGGGTGAAAGCCTGGACCATCTGCAGAGAGACAGGCCTTGTGACATTGCAGGACTCATGTGACTGGAAGCACCACAACCTTCTCCTCATAACCTGCGCCAGGGACTCAAACCTGTTGGCAGGGGAGTTGCTGCTGCTGCTGAATGTCTCCCACCCCAGCACAAGAGCACCAGGCTCTCTGGAACAAGCGCTTGGCTGAAAGCTTAGGGTCTGCATTTTGAGGATGGGGATGGAGCAGTGTCTCCACTTTCTAGCCCATTTCTGAAGAGCTCCATGGGGATGTGGACCAAGGAAAAGCTCCCTCAGAGCCAGGAAAGCAGGATTTGAGCCCTGAGGCATGTAATGCCAGCACCCCATTAACAAAGTGTTTTCCCTGCTTCTCACAGGATGGGGGCCATGCCAGATCTATAGAGGGCCCCCTAACTCTCACTGTGCCCTTTCTAACAGTTTCTCCTAAGTGCATTTTACATTACTCCAAGACATTCTCATGTGATCTGATGATCCCCAATTAAAGCCTGGCTCTCAGGAAGCGGGATGTGATTTTCCAGAAACAGAACTGGGTACTGGGGCCTACAGAGACCCCACACGCTTATTGCCATAGGCAATGCCACCGCTAGGGCTGCTTCCTGAAGAGAGAGGACTGGAGGTAGGCTGGCATCGACAGCCTTGTAAACCATGCAGGGAGAGCGAACACTCGTAGATTGGCAGTTCCTGTGGTTTAACTCATCTACAGCAGCCAGCCTAGGAAAGTTGTTCAGAGACAGTTAAGTCCATATAGTAGAGTCCCTTGTCTAGTATGCCATTCCCCTCACCCCTGCCCCCCCACCAGAGCATAGAGAGAAACAGACTGTGTGCTTGAGATTACTTTCAGGAGGCCAGGACACTGCCTCCTCTACTCCTGAGCTGGCAAGAGAGTCAATATCAAGTGGTTTGTGGGTGGGAAGGTCTCTATTCCTCAGAGGTGGCATCTGCTGCCAAATCACTCCTGAGCAGCTTGAGTCTAAGCTGTTCTAATGCAGAAGTGTACTACTCCCAGCTCCTCTGGGCCCACCTCCCCGACCATGCTAGTTTACCTCCTGCGTAGTGAAAATTCTGTAGAGCTCCTCCGGAGATGTTAAGAAAATGTCCTTCAAACTGATCTTACAGGTGGGAATCTTGATGCCTACGGGGTTAGACTGAGGTGCTGCAGTGACAGTACTAGCAGTGGTCTAAGGAAACATTAAGAAGCTCAATGTTGAATTGTATCCTTTGTGCATACATAGCACTTTAGAAACATCTTATTTCCCAGAACCCTCAAATAAACGCTGTTGATCACACACTTAAAGGACAGGAATAAGCATCTTGGAAAAATTTGTTTAGGAGCTACCATGCTTCATGGAGTAACAAGAAGTTTTAACACTCAGCCTTGTTACTGACTATACTAGATTTGAGCTAGGGAACATCCCACATTGCAAATTCAAATACCCAGGCAAGCAATCACAGACTGCATCCATTGCTGAAGGTACTGTAGAGTCTAAGTAGGCAGCCTGACCTATCACACACACATCAGATGCATCTAACATGCTGCTCCTTTCTCCAGGACTTCAAGAACATCGATGGGATGCTTTATTTTACCTTGTGGTCTTCTGCCTTAGCTGCCAGCTGAGGAGCTGGCTCTGTTTGTTCCCCATTTACTGTAGGTAAAATCATGCCTTGGGTGAACTCTGGAAAGACAGAAATATGCAATGAACCTAGCAAAGATCAGGTCAATGTTTTAGCTGCTCAACATGCTGCAGGACACACAAGGCTGGAAAAGCCTGACCCTGGATTAAGGTCATGACTGGAAAGGTTGTACTGAACAGAACTTGAGTGCCTAATGTGAACTGGGAGAAGAGTGCAACAAACCCCTTGAGCGTGCACGGCCACCCATTTCAGGGAGATTTGAATTCTGTTTATAAGAAGTGCGTTCAGGTGGTCAAAAAAGATGATTGGTTTACATAAAAACAACTGCTGCAAAAATCTCAAGTTGTCAGTTCACCACAAATCCAGCTGGAACTAGATACAGTTTCTATGTATTGTTAGTATCCTGGAAAAGAGGAACACGTGACACACAGCTAGTGCCCCAAAGGAGTCAATGACAATTATATATAGAAAAGGAGACACCACATATTTCTTTGACAAGTTGAAAGAAGAGAGAGCCTGACTCCACCATACCACAGTAATGTCAGTCACTGTTGCCTCAGAGTCTCTCTCCTCCTTCACCTACACATGAACAATTGTACCGTCATCATAATCTTCTCAACAGCTGGGCTTCAACTCAGTTATGGATATGCTTAGCTTTACAGAGTGCCGTGGAACACCCAGTCTGTTTATCCCCCCAGGCTCATGGAGGTACAAGTGGATACAGTTACTAAGCTAAGCTAGAAAGCTTGGAGATCAGTTTACTGCAAAGACTTCAAAGAAGCCTCCTGCTCTGGGTCATCTGATTGCAGTTCAGCAATGAAAAGGTAACCATTACTGTAGCTTCCTGCTTCTCCCACTGAAGAACTCTGAGGTGGAAGCAACTCTCCCCCAGTCGCTATTTAGCAGCTGCAGGGGGGTTTCTCCCTCACGGTTATGTACCTGTTTTGAGCATGCTGATGTAAGTGCTCATTGCATTCCTGATCTTTTTCGTGCCCTCTTGCTTCATCAAGACCACTAAGTTGGTGTCAGGCTCATCTTTGGCAAGGCTGATGGAGACCTAAGCAAAACAGACAAGGGCCTGGTAAACAAAATCACACTCACATGGTCCTTTTAAGATGGGATTTAGCATCATAACTAATGCTTCAACCTGGAAAGCATTTCCAGAGGAAGCTATGAAGGAGCTTTAATAACTTTGTTATAACTCATTGCCTCATGTGCTACCCGTTCACAATAATTTCAGTACCTATTCAACTGTCTATAGCTGCTATGGCTCCACTTCTGACAAAAATCAGCATTGAAAACCAGATCTCTTTAAGCTAAAACATATACTGCCTATCTGGTAGAGGTGCAGGATAAACCTAGGTGGTCTACCAAAGAACAATGATGGGCTACATCCTTATAGGGCTGCTTTAGAGAGTTAAGATGGGAATATTTAGTGCTGTGAGACCCTTTGGTAATGAAGTGGCACAGTCAGCAGTATTAGCCATAACTGTGCTTACCTCAACTTCATCAACATCATTTTCATCCGAGAGGTTGGGAATCTCCACATGCCCCTTATACTTCACTCCCGACTTTGAGGTGCCTGTAGAGAGCAATTATACTCTGATTAAAAAGGCTTGTTTGGTTCAGCTTTCCTTGCTCTGACTGCTGCAGAGGGGCAACCTCATATCATTTCTCAGAAAAGTGACTTTCCTCTCAAATCCCCGCCGACCCACTTTTGGGAAAGCCTTGGAAAACACTGTCCATAATCCTGTGCTAGACCCTTGCCCTGAGAGAAAACAGAGACTATGACTCACCTGTCCATGACAGCTTGATATTCCACTCGTAGAAAAATATCAGCTTCCCTTTGCGGTTGTTGATGGATGCTTCTCCATCCAGTTTACTCACTTCTGTCACTTCACAGGCCCCCTCCGCATTCTCCACTCTCACCGCCAGAAACAGAACTTTCAGCTTCTCTGTAGACCAATTAGAAGCATCCCGTTCAGTCCTGTAAAGATTGAAGTGGTGTATGAGCACTCCGGAAAATTTTGCTTTTGCGCCCCGCCCCACCTCCACCCACCCAATCTCTTTCCACATTCCCCTCCCTACATCAAGACCGGTCTCTGATGCCCTGTCCCACGCATCATCCCAGGCTCCCTTCGCTGAGCCTGCTGCTGCGGGGATCCAGTCCCTTCCCTTCTCCCACCTGGCCGCCCAACCCGACTCTCCCGCCCTCAGGCAGGCTGCAGGAGGAAAAGGGCTCGGGGCAAGATGCTCGCGCCCCGTGACCGACGGGTCAGGCCGTGCTCAGTGATGACCCTTGTCGTGGCCCCCCAACGAGGCACTGGGCGCCCCTGAGCGGGGGCCTCTGCTGCCCGCCAGTGCCGTGCACGCGGCGGGGCAGGTGCGGTGCTGCCCCCAGGCAGGGTCCCCACGCTCGGGAGCGGCCTCCCCCGCCTGCGCCTCTCCCGGCACGGGCCGGGCCGCCAGCGCGTCCTCAGGCAGCGATCGCTGCCGAGCACGGAGCGGCCTCCTGCGCCCGGCCTCGCTGGCCCGATGGAGCCAGGCCCCCGCGCCCGCTGCTCACCAGTGCCAGTTGTTGACATTGGTGGCGTCCGCCCGCTGCTCCACGATCCAGCGCGGGTCGCCCTCCCCCCACTTGGCCATCGGAGCCTCCGGACGCGCCGCCGCCGCCGAGCCCAGCTCCTCCGCGCCGCCCGCCTATGGAACCTACTAGAACCGCCGGCCGCTGCCTCCCGGCTTCCGCCGCCGGCACGCAGTCCTTCCGGTCCCCCGACACAGTCCGGCCGGGGCGGGGCCCCGAGACCTTGGTTCCGGCTCGGGCGGGGCGCGCGGAGCGGTTTCCCTCCCTCCGCGTCTGGCCGTGTCGCTACCGACACAGCGTCCGCCGCCCCGAGCGCCCGCCGGGCCTCACAGCTCTGCGCCTTCCGCCAGTTATGGCGGAATCATTTCAGCTCCGCCGCCGATGCGTGGCGGGATGTGAACGCCCACCCCGTTCCTCGCGAGGCTTCTTGGGACTCGTAGTCCAAACCTCCGCGGACGGAGGCCCCGGGAACAAGGCAGAGGGCGGCGCGGATGAGAGGGGAAGGCGGAAACTACATATCCCATGGTGCTTTGCGCGGAGCTACCCCCGCCCCGGGAGGAGGCGCTGTCCGGCTGGCTGGAGGGGCGGTGAGCACCCTTCGTCCTAGCGGCGGCCCCTGCCCCGAGCCCCGTCCCTCTGTGCCGGTGGGCGGGGCCTGCTTGGCCCTGGCGCTCCCAGTCACGACGCAGTAGCTCGGGGCCTCGCCCTGCGGCGGCGCTGGGGGGCTCGCTGGTGCCGCTGCCCCGGCGTAGCAGGGCCGAGAGAGCCCGGCCAGACCCGGGCCTCGGCATCTGCGCAGCCGGTCCCCTCGTGCCAGGCGGGTTATTGAGCTGCCGGGCCATGGGCTGATCCGATCTGCCACAGCCTCGTTTCCCACCATTCCCTTCTCCTCTGGCCGGCCCTGTGGGTCCACCCCTCTTTGCCTGGTCAGGCGCTGCAGTCCCTTAAAGCACTCGAGTGTGGTGACCCAAGGGCCCTCCCTTGAGGGCCTAGGCCCTGAAGTGCTGGTTCTGATCCAGCCTGGAAAGATTTGCCTGTCGCTTAGCACCTGTGTTTCCCTTTGGCTGCTTTTCCAGATGAACAGGATGAAAGTTGACGAGGAGGAGTACTGGCACAGCTCCAAGTGTAAAGCCTTCACATTTGATGATGACGATGATGAGCTCTCCCAGGTATAGTCTTCAGGTTGCATGGGTTGATAAAACCCTAGAGAAGGGGTCGGCAGCCTTTCAGAAGTGGTGTGCCGAGTCTTCATTTATTCACACTAATTTAAGGTTTTGCGTGCCAGTAATACATTTTAACGTTTTTAGAAGGTCTCTTTCTATAAGGTATTAGACATAATAATATTAGATTGGATATTAGGAAAAACTTTTTCACTAGGAGGGTGGTGAAACACTGGAATGCGTTACCTAGGGAGGTGGTGGAATCTCCTTCCTTAGAGGTTTTTAAGGTCAGGCTTGACAAAGCCCTGGCTGGGATGATTTAACTGGGAATTGGTCCTGCTTCGAGCAGGGGGTTGGACTAGATGACCTTCTGGGGTCCCTTCCAACCCTGATATTCTATGATTCTATAAGTCTATAATATATAACTAAACTATTGTTGTATGTAAAGCAAATAAGGTTTTTAAAATGTTTAAGAAGCTTCGTTTAAAATTAAATTAAAATGCAGAGCCCCCAGGACCCGGGCAGTGTGAGTGCCACTGAAAATCAGCTTGCGTGCAGCAGGTTGCCTACCCCTTCCCTAGAGACTCACCTCTTTCTTCCAAAAAATGGGAGAATGGAGAAATCCAGCTGTTTAAGGGTTCCCGTGCATACAGTTAAATCGCTTCACCCCTCACTTGAAAGAAGCTGTGCTAGACCCATGAGAAGGAACAGGGAGTCTGAAGGGCATAAATGTTGGGTCCTGCCTTCTTCCTCACTTTCTCTGTAAATCTTGGAGGATCTGTGTAATGTTTCTGGGAGGGGAAATAAGTAGAAAACACCAAAAAATACAGTATATTTTTCTTTTTAAAAATAATTGAGGGAGTTGTTGTACCTCATTTCATTTCCTAGTAGATTTCTGTCCGTTGTTGTGCGAGTAGACTCGTTGGAGATTTGGTCCCCTTCATGGCCATTTTAGCAGAGATGCCTCAAACTTGATCAGAGACACTGAATTCCCTCTCGCCCTTGAGTCCCTGAGAATAAACAGAGGGCTTCAGGCATGTGTGCTTGGCACTAAATTAATGAAAATTTCAGAATTAACCTTTTAATGAGTTCTTCTTACTGACTTAGTGTTGCTGGGCAAATAAGAGATTAAAAAACAAGGAATATTTGTCTTATCTTTTGATTGTCTGTGTGGAGATCCTTAAGGTCTCTTGACATCAGGCCTGTAGGGCAAATCTGAGACCTCATAATAAATTGAGGGTAAATTACCTTTCCAGTGATCCCCACCTGCACCTCCTGCTAGTTTGAGGTATTTATAACTAACTGCTCAGATGTTCATAGTCCTCAAGTTCCATATACTGGTGAAAAGGGGCTGATTGTTGGCCAATTGCCTTGTGCAGAAGTGTGGAACATCTTCCACTGGTCTTTCAGCTGTGTGGGGGCTGGAAAAGGCATGTGCAAAGCACTGAAGGCATGTGCAAAAAGTTTGTTTGGACGGGAGTGGGTCCAGGAAAGCCTCAGGCTACCTGAGTGGAACAGAGATGGTCTTTATGCTAGCCTTGTGTTTGTCCACAGCTAAAGGAGTCCAAGCGGGCAGTGAACAGCCTTCGAGACATCGTAGATGATGATGATGACCTTGAAAAGTTCAGCTGGAGTGGAGAGCCAGTGGGCAGTAAGTGCAGGGGTATCTGAAAGTTATGTTGCGGAGGGAAAGCGTATGAAAACATTCCTGTCTGGACTTGAGCTGTGCAGCTACTTTTCTTACTCCAAAGTCAGATCCCTTCCCCAGGAATACAGGGATCTTGGAGTCTAATCCTCCCACTTCCCATTCTTTCATGTAAACTTGTATCTGCCTCAGCCCATTAGAAGGAGAATAAGATGAGGTCACCAGTGTACTCTTTCCATTTATACAAGTGGAGGGAGTTCCACTCTCCCTCTCCCAATATCCAGCACAGGCCAGCATAGACTTTATCCATATCTGGCATCCACTAAGCTTAGGTGAAGGAACCACCGGAAGTATGTTTGACAACCTATTATGCTCTCCCACACTTGAAACCTGTTTCTCCCAGAATCTTTTATGCTAGTTTCTGCAGGACTTTGTCAGAGATGCTACAAGGTTCAGCATGATTGATGGGCTGATGTGGTGCTTGAGGTACAAGTTTCAGTTGCAAGCAGTTGAACCAATCCATTTCAGGTGGACAGTTGGAGACTGAATGGGAGCTGGGTTATGACCCTCTGACAGGTGCTGTCCACATCCTTTTGAGGATCATGACTCCTGGATTGTTATAGGGAATAGCAGAGATCCAAGTGCAGATAAAACTTGCTCGTTGGAGTCCTGAGGATAATCCTACAGTATTTTGAGGTTGTCAGATTCCTTAATGCTGGGAGTCTCCTCCTTGGATAGTTAATATCAGGCATGGCAAGCCGGTCAATTGACTGATCAAATAATGTCAGTTGACTATTATTTGACTATGGTCAAATTTCCACCAAAAATGCCCTGATGTGGGTGGCAACCTACCTTTTTGATTGCGTCATGGTCCCATTCTTTCATTTCTTAGAATTTCATTGGATTGTGTTTTTGCATTTTTCTGAGTTAAAATTACTCAGTTAAGTAACTTGTTTTTTGTAATTTGGCATAATTATCTATTTAAGGCTAAACCTGTTGAAGACCATAAAGTTTGACTGTTTTGTTACTGTTCTAATAAATTAGTGCTTTAAAACATTTGGCCATTTTTGACATTATTTGACCAATATTTGATTGGTCAATTGACCAGTTTTTTGGACCACTAAAATGCACAACCCTAGTTAATATTGATAATTTTATTATAATCTGTTCCCTGTGTTCCCCCATCCACCAGGCCACATTTGTGGCACTGCGCAGACCATTGAAGTGTAATAATAAAGTGTAATAATTTAAAAACTACCCAAACCTACAATGCTAGGTGCTGTGGCATCTTAGATAAAGGGGGCTGGCAGGGCTGGCCAGCAACATGCCTGGGAAAGAAGAGATTTCATTCTTCTGAGAACAGAAAGGGATGATGTGAGGCAGCGTTGTGTGGAAGCTAGGTCCATATACCCTAAAGGTCACCATAGTAACAGTTCAGTCCCTGTCAAGCTATGGGCAGGGGTGGGAGCTCTACAGGGTGGGTGGTGTCAGAGCAGTTTCCTGTTAAGAAGAAGCTTAGATATAGCCATGTCCTCAGGTTTGGACCAACCCAGTGAACTTAAATGTTGTGCATGGATCCCCCTACCGTGTTCTTATTACCTGAGAGATCAAAGGGTTGCAGCGCTCCCACCATGCTGCAGCAATCCTTTGCATGGAGCCAGCGCTTCTTGTCTTGCACCACAGCTGCTCTTCTTGCTTGTGTCTCCTGTTCACCTTCCCAGTCAGCCTCTTTACCCAACCACCCACTATCACAGTCTGGCTCACTCTTCTTCTGCTATGCCAGTTGTTCAAAAGCTTGTGTGTGTGGTGGGGCTAGGGTACAGCTGTGTGGAGAGAGGCTGCCTGCTGTGCCTAGAGCAACAGGGAGCAGAGCTGAGCACGTTATCGCCCCCATCTGGGGTGTGTCACAATACCTGCCTGTCGTCTGCAGGCATCAAAGTTATCTCAGTGCTGTAGTGCCTGGAAGGGAATGTCTTACATTTCTCCAGTCCAGAGAAACCAAAGGATCCAGTATCTAGTTTTGTATCTTCCATTGTAAGCTCTTTGGAGCAGAGAATGTGGCACACCTCATATAGCACCGTTTAAATGTACTGTGTCACATAAGTGATCTGTAATATTTATACAAGCTGTACCCATACAACACCACTGAAATGCAGCCATTTCTGAGGAGGAACGGGGCAGCTGTTTAAACTTCAGCACTACACAAGTTCAAGTTTAGGAAGCTATGTGCTGAGTACTGTATCCAGTTGATACAGGGAGGTAAATACAGAGGCAGAATGTGCAGAATGTTCCAAAACGAAAAGTGATGAGGACACAAGAGTTAACATGCGTCTTCCACTCTAGAATTTTTCATTAAAGACTGGTTTTATGTTTTTTTGGTGAGTTACAAGGATTGTTCTCTCTTCATAGGTATTTCCTGGTCCATCAAGGAGACAGCCTCCAGCAGCTCTAATGCTCCTGAAGGGAGAGACTCAGGCCTACAGAAGGGCTCTTCTTCCCATGTAGCCTTCCCCAAGCAAGCCTCCTCTTACTCCATCAGCAGTTTCTTCAAAGGTAAAGTCCCTACTTGGCTGGGGCAGATGGACCTTCCCACAAGAGTGCCAGAGGGGAGTCCAGTTACTTTGTGCGTATCCCAGACCAGGAAGTGCCCCATCTCTGCCCAGCCACAGGCTGCATCAGCCACTTGACAGGTGTCCGTGACCTTTCTGCTTTTTATAAAGTGGGGAGAGCAGAGGCGACGCGGGGGAGGAGGAGAAGCGGGGTCATGTTATGCATCATCTCTGGGGGATTGGCTGAGGTCTCTTTCAGTATAGAGGGGCAGGCCATGTAGACTATATCTTCCAGCATGCTATGCACTGTGGAGTAACAAAGCTGCTTGGACCAAGGTGGAGCATGGCATGCTAGGAGCTGTAGTCTCCAGCAGTCACCCATCTGTACTTTAGATGAAAGGCTATTTGGGACTGTGTTTGGCCCAGGTGGGCTGCGCTTGGTCCTTTCTGCCCCAGAGGCAGCAGGCAAATACCCTTCTCCTGGAGCTGAGATGGCTTCTACTGTTGCATGTGGGGATGGAGCTAGTTACTTCACCTTGGCATTGCCAGACATAGTCCAGCTGGCTGAGGGAGAGCCATGTGGCTCAGCGCTGTTGTCTCTCCAGCCTGGAAACAAGTCTGATTCTAAAGCTGAATTTCCTCTGAATGTCCTCTAACCATGTGTCATGTTTTTTGACTGCCCCCGTTCTTATACATTAACTGATTTAGTGCTGGTGAAAGGTGCTGAAATCTTAGCCCTGGACACTGAAGACTTCTGTATAGTCACAGTGTAGATACAGATGCCAGTGCCTTCTCCCTCTTCTCACAACACTGTACCCCCCAGACTGGCTCAGTGATCTGTAGTGGACCCCTCCAGGGGTAAGGAGTTCAAGCTCCATAACCCTCTCAGCCCTGGCCCCTCTGGCAGCAAGGGGTCAGTTAGTGCCAGTTTTGTTGTGTGATGTGGACAGATGTCCAGTAGGAAATGGTCTGAGAGCCGACACGCCCCCCCTCTCACCCTCCCCCATTTGTTTCCAATAGGCTAGCCCTGTCTAATAGAGTTAGTCTGGGATGCCCACTTGGAGTGTAGTTCTGTGTTCCTTCGGTGAGAGGTGCTGCCTGGGGAAAGCCAGTTGAAAATCTCTCACTGTTGCCTGTTTGATTCTTTTAGGAAGAAACAAATTTGGGAGTTTTCAGTCCCTTTCAGATGGTAAGAGAGCAGTTTTTATTCCTTTCTAAGCAGGGTGGGGGAAAGGGGGATAACACTTGACACTTATGTAGGGGATTTTCACACTGAGTTCAAAGCCCTTTGGAAAGTTGGGTCACTATATCTTCCCCGTGTTACAGATGAGGAAACTGAGGCACAGACTTGCCCAAAGTCCCCCAGCAAATCAGTATAAGGGTCAGAAATAGACTAGTATCTCCTGACTCATTCCCACAGTCTAATCGCTTAATATGCTGCCTCTTTGATAGAAAATAACCTGCCTGTATAGAGCCTCCTGTGGTTTGGAAGGGGCCTCTAGCCAGACTTTCTCACATTCTGGTTCACTGCAGTTCTGTGCCCAGTCCATGGACATATGGGCTCCTCTCAGTCCATGGGGCTGGCCCAGGGTTTACTGCTCAATCTGTTCTTTTGACAAAGAACCTATGCTAGGGAGGAAGCTTAGACCTGGGGAAATATAGGAAGGTTGATGTGAATCAGGATCTCAGATGCGCTGCTACTCAGTGTGTTGCCTTCCCCTTCACAGCTCTCTCTGACACAGGCATTAAAAGCTACGCTCCAGAGCTGCGCAGACCAAAGGCGGAATACAAGGTGGGTGACTCACATTCACTATCCCGGTGTTAGAGCAATGAACTGCAAAGGTCACATGGGGTGGAAGGGGTGAGTGACCAGTCCCCCTTTTAGCTAGCAGAGGGCAATCTAGGAACTGGGAGCGTGAAGGTGAGATGTACAGTCCCAGTTCCAGCCTGCAGGAGTCCCTTCAGCAATAACTCATGCAGAGTCTCAGACATCACATCTTTTTCCACTAAAAGTGAGCATGTTGGTGGAGACACAGGAGTTCTCCCTCTTCTTACTGAGGAGCCCTGCAGAGATGGGTAGAAGGGAACATTTGTTAATGCTTTGCCTGAAAGCCGCTTCCCCACCAACAGTGCAGCCGCAGCATTGGCAATGGCTTTATTCCTGCTGTGAGACTGGAACTAGAATCATAGAATATTAGGGTTGGAAGAGACCTCAGGGGGTCATCTAGTCCAATCCCCTGCTCAAAGCAGGACGAATCCCCAACGAAATCATCCCAGCCAAGGCTTTGTCAAGCCGGGCCTTAAAAACCTCTAAGGATGGAGATTCCACCACCTCCCTAGGTAACCCATTCCAGTGCTTCACCACCCTCCTAGTGAAATAGTGTTTCCTAATGTCCAACCTAGACCTCCCCCACTGCAACTTAAGACCATTGCTTCTTGTTCTGTCATCTGCCACCACCGAGAACAGCCTAGAGCGCCATCCTCTTCAGAACCCCCCTTCAGGTAGTTGAAGGCTGCTATCAAATCTCTCCTCACTCACTCAGCCTCACCTCGTAAGTCATGTGCCCAGCCCCCTAATAATTTTCATTGCCCTCCGCTGGACTTTCTCCAATTTGTCCACATCCCTTCTGTAGTGTGGGGACCGAAACTGGACGCAGTAGTCCAGGTGTGGCCTCACTAGTGCCGAAT
Organism: Lepidochelys kempii; assembly: GCF_965140285.1. Classification (NCBI taxonomy): domain Eukaryota; kingdom Metazoa; phylum Chordata; order Testudines; family Cheloniidae; genus Lepidochelys; species Lepidochelys kempii. Next base: position 93,291,636 of record NC_136385.1, on the reverse strand, counting down.
AGAGGGGAATAATCACTTCCCTCGATCTGCTGGCAGCGCTCCTACTAATATAGTCCAATATGCCGTTGGACTTCTTGGCAACGAGGGCACGCTGCTGACTCATATCCAGCTTCTCGTCCACTGTAATCCCCAGGTCCTTTTCTGCAGAACTGCCACTTAGCCAGTCGGTCCCCAGCCTGTAGCAGTGCATGGGATTCTTCTTTTCTAAGTGCAGGACTCTGCACATGTCCTTGTTGAACCTCATCAGATTTCTTTTGGCCCAATCCTCCAATTTGTCTAGGTCACTCTGGACCCTATCCCTACCCTCCAGCTTATCTACCTCTCCCCACGGCTTAGTGTCGTCTGCGAACTTGCTGAGGGTGCAATTAATTTCATCATCCAGATCATTGATAAAGATGTTGAACAAAACTATCCCCAGGACCGAGCCCCTGGGGCATTCTGCTTGATATCGGCTACCAACTAGACATTGAGCCATTGATCGCTACCCGTTGAGCCCGACAATCTAGCCAGCTTTCTATCCACCTTATAGTCATCCAATCCATACTTTTTTAACTTGCTGGCAAGAATACTGTGGGAGACCGTATCAAAAGCTTTGCTAAAGTCAAGATATATTACATCCACTGCTTTCCCCATATCCACAGAACCCGTTATCTCATCATAGAAGGCAATCAGGTTGGTCAGTCATGACTTGCCCTTGGTGAATCCATGTTGACTGTTCCTGATCACCTTCCTCTCCTTCAAGTGCTTCAAAATGGATTCCTTGAGGACCTGCTCCATGATTTTGCCAGGTACTGAAGTGAGGCTGACCAGGTTCTCTTTCTTCCCTTTTTAAAATATGGGCACTATATTTGCTTTTTTCCAATCGTCTGGGACCTCCCCCAGTTGCCATGAATTTTCAAAGATAATGGCCAATGGCTCTGCAATCACATCAGCCAACTACCTCAGCACCCTTGGATGCATTAGATCTGGACCCATGGACTTGTGCACATCCAGCTTTTCTAAATAGTCCTTAACCTGTTCTTTCACCACTGAGGGCTGTTCACCTCCTCCCCATACTGTGTTGTCCAGTGCAGCAGTCTAGGAGCTGACCTTGTTTGTGAAGACTGAGGCGAAAAAAGCATTGAGTACTTCACCTTTTTCCACATCATCTGTCACTATGTTGCCTCCCCCATTCAGTAAGGGTCCCACGCTTTGCCTGCCCTTCTGACCACCTTTTAACTCCCAATCAAGAGTGCTACTCTGAGCCTAAGGACACCTCACACAGGAATAACTCCCTGCCCCATGGTGGTGCTGTTCTCCTCCTGAATATGCTGCTTTTCTTTACACACACCCTTCCTTAAGGGATGCTGCTGAGATAAACAGCATCCTGGCCTGTATGGTTGTAGAAGCCCTCTACACCAACATTCCACACAAAGATGGACTACAAGCTATCAGGAACAGTATCCCCGATAATGCCACGGCAAACCTGATGGCTGACCTTTGTGACTTTGTCCTCACCCATAACTATTTCACATTTGGGGACAATATATACCTTCAAGTCAGCGGTATTGCTATGGGTACCTGCATGGCCCCATAGTATGCCAACATTTTTATGGCTGACTTAGAACAACGCTTCCTTAGCTCTCATCCCCTAACGCCCTACTCTACTTGCACTACATTGATGACATCTTCATCATCTGGACCCCTGGAAAAGAAGCCCTTGAGGAATTCCACCATGATTTCAACAATTTCCATCCCACCATCAACCTCAGCCTAGACCAATCCACACAAGTGGTCCATTTCCTGGACACTAATGTGCTAATAAGCAATGGTCACATAAACACCAACCTATACCGGAAACCTACTGACCGCTATACTTACCTCCATGCCTCCAGCTTCCATCCAGGACACACCACATGATGCATTGTCTACAGCCAAGCTCTACAATACAACCACATTTGCTCCAACCCCTCAGACAGAGACAAACACCTACAAGATTTCTGTCAAGCGTTCTTACAATTACAGTACCCACCTGCTGAAGTGAAGAAACAGATTGACAGAGCCAGAAGAGTACCCAGAAGTTACCTATTACAAGACAGGCCCAACAAAGAAAATAATAGAACGCCACTAGCTGTGACCTTCAACCCTCAACTAAAACCTCTCCAGCGCATCATCAAAGATCTACAACCTATCCTGAAAAACAATCCCTCACCCTCACAGATCTTGGGAGACAGACCAGTCTAGCTTACAGACAGCCCCCCAACCTGAAGCAAATACTCTCCAGAAACCACGCAACAGAGCCACTAACCTAGGAACCTATCCTTGCAACAAAGTCCAATGCCAACTCTGTCCATTCAAGTGACTCCATCATAGGACCTAATCACATTGGCCACGGCATCAGGGGCTCGTTCACCTGCACATCTACCAATGTTATATATGCCATCATGTGCCAGCAGTGCCCCTCTGCCATGTACATTGGCCAAACCAGACAGACTCTACGCAAAAGAATAAATGGACACAAATCTGACATCTGGAATCATAACATTCAAAAACCGGTAGGAGAACACTTCAATCTCTCTGGCCACTCAGTAACAGACTTAAAGGTGGCAATTTTGCAACAGAAAAGCTTCAAAAACAGACTCCAACGAGAAACTGCTAAGCTTGAATTAATATGCAAACTAGATACCATTAACGTGGGTTTGAATAGAGACTGGGAGTGGCTGGGTCATTACACAAATTGAATCTATTTCCCTAAGTTAAGTATCCTCATCCCTTCTTGTCAACTGTCTAAATGGGCCATCCTGATTATCACTACAAAAGTTTTTTTCTCCTGCTGATAATAGCTCATCTTAATTAATTAGCCTCTTACAGTTGGTATGGCTACTTCCACCTTTTCATGTTCTCTGTATGTGTGTGTATATATATCTTCTTACTATATGTTCCATTCTATGCATCCGATGAAGTGGGCTGTAGCCCACAAAAGCTTATGCTCAAATAAATTTGTTAGTCGCTGAGGGGCCACAAGTACTCCTGTTCTTTTTGTATGGGAAGTGTCCTTTCCTTCTCTGTCACTGCCCCCCACAGAGATCATTAAGTAGGTGGAGGAGGAATAATCTAGCATAATAAAGGGGGAAATAATAGCTATGGGATGAAATGAAGGTAGGGATAGTTTCTTCTGACTTCCAGGACCAACTTCTGGACAGTGATCTGGATCAGGCGGAGGAGCTGTCTCAGTGGAAGCTCTGATTCTTGGAACATTTACCATAGACTGTGCAAGGCCCTAGAACCATACATCAGGGCCCAGTCCTGCATTGGCATCTTAGAGGGAGGGGCGGGGTGGAACCTAAAAGGCACTTCCTTCTCTGGCCTGTATGATTTGATGAGACATCAGTGAATTTTAAAATCCCATGTACTTTTCCGCACTGCTGCCCATTGTTCACTCCCTGCCTTTTATTCAGGATGGAGCAGTGACACTAGCCTGGTCCCTTTCACCTCCTCATTTGAGTCCCTTTCCTTTGCCCGTCCCAAGGCACTAGCCCGAGGCTGTTGGCTTTGGGTTCCCTGTGCTGCCAGGGAAGGCTCACCAGAAGAAGCCTGCCTGAGAGTAGAATGGGAATGGGAAGATGTAACTGAATCCTTCCCTGCCAATTCACAGTCTCTCAAATTGTGTGTGGGGGAAACATTTGGGGTTTAAGGTTCCTGGGGTGGAAGCCCATTCTAAGATGCACCTCCCATGTGGATGCAGTGATAGTCTTTGTCCAAGGCAATAAATAGACACCCTTTTCTCCTTTCGGCCTCTGGCTCTATCCAGTCTGCTGTAGGTGGGGTTGAGCAAAAGTCATTGCCACATGAGGCTCTGTGGGAATGTGTCCTCATCCCCAAAACCACTCCAGCTGTCACCCTCCTAGGTAGTTTCAGCAGAGGAGCTAAGGACTTAATGGGCCACTGAGACTGAACCCTGCTGTGGGTTTTTGAGGGAGCTCTATGAGGTTAGGGGTCAGGCGTGTCAGGGTAGTGCGAGAGCAAGCTTTCCCACACAGTACCTGGGCTGTAGCTATCGTGTGGATAAACAAGAGACTTCTGTCTCTGCAGGTGTGATTGGCCCCTTTCAACCAGCAGTAAAAGGTTGCACGTAAATAGTAGCCTGATGGCATTCTGGGGACTGAACTTCAGAGTCTCTTGGATTGCGCTAGCACCAGTGGTACCAGCCAGTGACCAGATCAACCTGCCTCCCCCTCCCACAAAGGTTCCAGGAAAGTGACAAGATTCTGGAACCTCCTTCCCCAGGCCAGTTCAGTCACATCAGAACTCTACTACTCTCGTTAGTTGCAAAGCCTACTGGGAAACCCTTCTAGCTGCTGTGAACTGTGTGACAGGTTATTTCATCAGTCCCAGCTTTGAGTGGGAGGAGCTGCATAGCAAACACTGGGATAGCTTGGCCCCTCAGCATCTCGGGAAGTTGATGAGCTTATGTCTTCTGTTGCAGGATTACAGCAGCGACTGGAGTCCCAAGGATACAGTCAGACGAATGCAGAGGGGCAAGGTAAGGACATTCCTTTTCCATTTGCTTGCAAGAGGGGAGCCTTGGTTGTTTCGGGATTCCTGAGGTGCAGCCTGGGACCACGGGACCGCTGTGCCCCCTTAACGCTCCAGCCTGGGCTCTCTCTCTGCTTTGCTAGTGATGAGCAGAAAACCCGTCCAGGCACTATCATCACAACTGCATGTGCTACCCTACACCCAGCTAGATTGCATGAATGTTCCCAGAGCTACTCATGAATCACACAGAGAAAGGCACCAGGCCAATCCCCTCAAGCTCCCAGCCTTGTACGTCAGGACTATACCGTCTTGCACTGCTCAAGACGAGCACTGCAAGTTTATTAATTGATTCACCACTTCATCAATGGAAAGTGGATATACACCAGCCTTTGTAAACCTAAGCAGATTCACCAAATGCTTCAGGCAAACTCACTGGTAAAGATAAACAGTAAAGCAAGTTTATTGACTACAAAAGATAGATTATAAATGATAGGCAAAAGGTCAGAGTTAGTTATCAAAATAAAATAAAATACAAGCACACAATCTAAACTCTCAACCCTATTATTGGGCAACTTCTAGACTAAGGAGTTTTTCTCACCCCATTGTATCTTGCAGTTCATAGTACACAGGTTTCACCCTTGAAACCTGGGCCAGTCTCCTCTGTTGGAGTCTTCAGTCTTCTGAGTGTCCTTGTTGCTTGCAGCATAGGTGGGGAAAGGAGAAAAGGCCAAGCCGGGGGCCACTGTGTTCTGTTTTATACCCTTTGTCCATGTGCTTGGAGAACACAAGTCCAGGCATGTCTGGTGGGCATTACTGAGTCACAAGGTGAAGCAGTACTCTGGTGTGTCTCCTGCGAGTGAGTCATTGAATTGTAACTCCTCTGCTAGACAGTGACTGGTGATGTCTGTTCAGCACCCATCCGGGTGTTGGTTACCTCCCTTGTCATTGTCTCTGGAGAGCTATTATCTGGGAGCTTCTCAAACACATGGCATATTTTAGTGAAAACTATACGACACAATTCTTATAATTTCATACGCATTGATGATATTTTTACTTTATATGCAATATCACAATTATATATAAATGAGGAATATGGGGATTACAGGACACTCCCCCAAGGCATACATATTTAGGTATGGGGGTTACAGGGCGCTGCCCTGAGGTATACATATTTAGATAGAACAATGGCTTTTGGCAGATCGTAATGTTTCCCCTGATACCTCACATGGCATGCTTTATATGCAGTATCACAATTATATATAAATTAGGAATATGGGGGTCACAGGGCACACCCCCAAGATATAGAGTGTCACATTGGTGCTCTCAGGCTGCCTTGTGCTTCCATCTCTGTATTGTGGGACTGGGCAGGGGAACTGGGCAGCTCCGTTAATTGGTTGCATGGCCATAGCGGGCACAACTGTCCAATGCTCTGTGCCCACCTATGGCTTTGCCAAATAGAAGGAGCAAAAGCAGAAAGGAAGCACTGAGATACCGCTAGAGTCCGGAATAGTGACAGGTGGCAATCACTGGGCCACTGCTAGAGCCTTTGTCTCTGTTAGACCCTGGAGGCTTCTCCCATGGCATGAGGTCATCTGCAGTGCCACTGACCCTTCTGGAGCTGGCGTTATGACAAACGACCCGTGGGGTCAACTTCAGGGCTCTGGCTCTCTTCATAGTTGGTGGCAATCAGAGGTAGGGAGCAGGGAAAATGGGAGTCGTCCTTGGTGCAGTGGAGTTGGGACCTTGGCCCCAGCTGCTCAGGGCTGGCGGTGAGCAGATGAGTCCTGTGGAGGAGAAGGTGATGTGTGCAGAAGTAACCACCCGACTGCTGCTACCCCTTCGCTAAGGTTGTAACTTTCCCTTCTTAGCAGTTGGTGAAGGGCTTTGCTTCCATCTCCACTGAGGGAAAGGGTAGCTCCAAGGCTAAGGAGTGGTGGGGGAAGATCAGCTCTGGGCTAAAGGGAGCCAAGGAAGAGGCAGAGTCTTCCAGTTCCAGTCTGCTGATCAGCTTCAGAGGAACCCAGATACCAGGGCCCTTCTGCTCTGATGAGTTCTGGTGGTTTGCAGGGTGTTTTGGGGAGCAGCGCAGGCACCATGCTGCCCCCAGGCTGTATAGTTAGAGAGCCTGATCCTGCAAAACCCCTTCAGTGGGAGACTCTCTCACAGCCCTGGGCTCAGAAGGAATGAGAAATATTCTGAAGAGGAGTGATTCATGTTGCTGAATCATTCAAGATTAGAGAGAGGGTTAGATCCCTGTATCTTGGTTGGATTCCAGGCACCTGACTGATGCAGTGTTTCCTTGTCTCCAATGATGTCCCAGATTTGCTCACTGGAGAGGTTCCGTTCCCTGCAGGAGAAGCTGATGCTCCTGGATGAAGCTGTCGCAGTGCATGATGGGAATGTCATTACAGCTGTGAGTCCTCCTCTGCAGTTTAGGGTTGGGTTGGTGGTGGCGAGGATGGTTTCATAAGGGGTCCGTGTATCTACACAGCTATTTAGCCCCTGAATGCTGCTGGTGCTTTGAATTAAAATCTGTGTGTTACCAAAAAGGGCCAAGTCTGAGGTCTGGGAAACTCCATGTTCTCAGTCTTTGGTTGAAAATCACGTGCTTCTCTGGAACCTCTGGTTGGAATCCCCAGCAATCAGCTTCTTTTCCACTTCCTGTGCCCGATGGATCAGGTTCCCTGTCCCTGCCTGTGTTCAGGGCTTTGGGGTGAGATGTGGAAAGCTTAGGTCCCATCTGCTGCACACTGCACTGAATATTCCAGGGAGCTGCTCATAAGGGGAGAGGTTTGTCCCAGACTCTTAGCCTTAGAGCATTGTGCAGCAAATGAGCCATGTGCTGGGTGGTGTGATCCCTCCTACTCCAGCGCGGTGGGTGAGGTGGTCCCTGTATGTATGCTGCTAGGAAAGCTCTTTAGGGTCCTTCAGGAGGGACATGACGGAAATGCCATAGTTTAAGTATTGAAGCCTCTCTTATCTAAGCTATAGAAAAGCCAGCAGACCTTCTCCCCAAACCAGTGTGTGTCAGCTCACAAGCTCCCCCAGGCCTGTGTTTGGCCTATGCAGTACGGAAGACACTAGCATTGCTCAATACAAAACACTGATCAAGCCTTGCTTGAAGGCTGGAGCTGAGATGTCTGTGGATGAGTGGGCCTCCCCTGATGTCTCTGCCTATCCAGATGCTAGTGGGGGTTCATCTGCTCATCTGAGGGATGTCTCTTCTGCTTACAGATCCTAATATTCTTGAAGAGGACGCTAAAGAGAGGTAAATGTGGCTGGGAAGTGTCTAGGGCCAGTGGCGTTTGTGCAGGATTATGTTTCTCAGTTAAGGGGAGCGTGGCCAGATTCTCTCACCTGCTGCAAGTTAAAGGGAGAAAAGGGCTGGGATCACTCTTGTTAGGTGCTTCTTAACTGAGCCAGGTGTCTCCTTGAGAGAGATGCACCTTGGATCCAGTGAGCATAATGGGACAGGGTTGGTGCTGGCTGTGAAGACCCAGAGAGACACTGAGCACCTGGACCTCTGTTAGGAGATGGCAGAGGTTGGGGTGGGGATGAATGAGAATGAACCTGTGTGGGATATGACCATGCACCACAGAGTGCTCGGCCATTAAACAGGTGGAATTGGGTTCCTTTCCTAACTCCTGGTCACTAGAGGTTGGACTAAGTTCTGGAGAGGGGGGTTTGCAGAATCCTTTAGTTTTCTTCCAGAAGTTAGCAGCACCATCCATACTGAAACAGCCCACGCTGGCCAGCTCACACCTTCTCATGGCTCCTCAGTGCTGACATGCTGTTTGTTAATCCCCACTTAGAAATCCTATTCCAAGAGCTGGAGGTGCGACAGGTGGCCCTGCGCCATCTAATCCATTTCCTGAAAGAGACAGGGGAGCAGAAGCTGCTCCTGGACCTGCTCAGGTGAGGCTCCCCAACCAGCATCAAGGCTGGGCTTAGCACACTGCCTGTGGTTGGACCCAGAGTGGAGGGTGCTGAGCAGGGCTAATGCTTTGTTTCCCTTTGCAGGTTCCTGGACAGGACCGAGGAGGTTGCCGTGAGTATTCCCAGCCGTGGCAGGAACTTCTCCTGTATAGCTTTTACAAGGTGGGGGAGACCCCTCAGAGACCCCTCGCACATCCCACCCTCCAACAAAGGATGCTGTTGTGACAAGAGCCTGGGGACTGGGAGTGGCTAGCCTTTAGGCATGGTGTAATCAGTGGGCAGGGCTTCAGTTCATGTTTTGTTGGAAGGTGACAAGATCTCCTGAGCCCATTCCCTTTTGAACAACTCCTGTTTTCTTTCTGCCCCCTCCAGCTTTCTCGGTACCGGGAGCACTTGAGCATCCAGGAAGCAGAGAAACGAAGAGAATTTCTTAAAGGCTGCATCAGGTGAGCAGGGAAGGTGGGGGACTGGTGGGGTGTGAGTGCCTCCTGGAGGGTGGAATAAGCCTGCTGGAACCAGTAGAAGAATGGTAGTCTACTTTTTGTCAAGGTCCAGATTTCTTGGTCAAGGTATAGTCAAGGTCCAGACTCCAGAGAAAATAAATAATAAAAAAAAGTAAATAAATTTTTTTGGGTCATTCAAAAGCATCTGGTGGTCCGGTTTTGGCCCTTGGTCCTCCTATTGATTACCCCTGCAGTAGAGTTTTGTGATGCATAGGATTAAAGAGACAGTGGTCTCTCTTTCATCACTGAGCGGGGGTTTGAGGAACAACACAGTGATTATGAACAGCCGGTGGTGATCAGTACCCCAAAATACCTTCTGCTGACCAGAGGGCAGAGACACCTTGGGGAGTTTCTGATCACTTACCCCATGGGTGGGGATGAGACCTGGGGTGCCAAGGTGAAATCTTAGTCTCTGGTGGGTATCACTAGCACTGTTCTGAGCTTCCTTCTCTCACCTACCGCTCCTTGAAGTCCAGAAGATTTCCCCCTCTGATTGGGCTCTCTTTGTAGATGGCCTCCATCAGAGAGAGCAGGCAGTGATCTGGGAAGCTGAGAGCTTGAGAACTCACTGCCGCTCCCAGAGCATTTGGGTGGGTGAGGCCAAAGAGGGATGCCATTCTGAGTCCTCATGAATATAGGGAGCAAGAACATGGGGAGTTCATCCCCCAGGAATACACAGGTAAGGTAAAATAGGGAAGAGAGAGCCCCTCCAGGCCTTGTGTGCTGGGAAGAGATGCTGATAGTGGCTGTCCTCATCTCTTTGCTGCCTGCCAGGTTACCATTTTCATCTGAAGATGCCGTTCATGTTCAAGACCATTATACGCTCCTGGAGAGACAGATCATCATTGAGGTAAGGGCCTCACTCCTTTGGCCATAGAGGGAGTGTGTCTCAGGGCTCTCCATCTGCCCCTGGCGCAGACCGGCCTGTTCTAATGCCAAGGTTCCCTATCTGGGAGGAATAAGAAGTTTCTAGATGCTGTAGCTGACTAGCTTGTGACCTCTTGGATCTAATGTGACTCCATATCCAAGCTTTGCTGATAGGCAACTGCACCATGCTGTCCCACTGAGAGTCGGATATCATCATGTGCTGATGGTTACATGCAGGGCATTTGCTTCAGAGCTGTGCAGCACATTAAGATAGTGTCACACTGTCCGGTGGCTCACAACCGTGAAACCCAGCCTCAGGGCAGACACTGGTTTTATGTTCTGTAACAAGATTTCACTCACCCAGTAACAAATGTGAACTCCTGCAGCACTGTAACAGTCTTACATGGAGTTACAGACAGTCTCCTTGGACACTCCAGTCTATCTTGCCACCCAGGCAAGCTGCATGAAATGATAAATGGTCCCTTACATCAAAGATCACAAAAGATTCAGATTGCTCCCAGTCCCAAGAGACTAGTCACTGACGTCAGATCTCACACAAAAGGCAACGCTTGTAGCCAATCTGACAATAAACTAACTAAGGATTTATTAACTAAAAAAAAGAAATGAAAGTTATTTACAGGTTAAAGCAGGCAACATATATACACAAATGAGTTGGTCTGTGGTTCCAAAAGGTGACAGAGATATAGTAATCTGTCAGCACTGAATGTCTTCTACAATTAACCCAGGTTGACCCTGGGGATCTCTGCTTTTGTTTCCTAGCTCCAGCCCTGTGAGAGTCCAAACAGCAGAGAGTCTGAAGAATTTTCATGTCAGCTGTCTTTTATTTCCTTCTTCCAAAATTCAAGTTGATGGGTTGGGCTTTCTTGCATGTAGCACCCTATGGGTGTAAGAGGACCATCAACCCAGTCTTTGTATAGTGATGTTTCACAGTGGCACACTTAGTTTTGATAGCCCTTCTTGATGGGTGGGGGAAACAGTTCTGCTGCCTGGGTTCACAAGTTCAGAGCAGACATTTTTACAGTTATAAAGCAAAACTTACATACTACCTTATAGGACGGAGTTCAGAAGTTATGAATAAGATTAATGCGTGCAGCAACTTACAAGCATTTTATAGAGTCTAAATACTAAGCGCATCCTTACAAATCGAACACCTATATTGAGCAATGCTAACATACAGGTGAGCTGGTCTGGTTTCCACCTATGAATTTGTCAGCACTCAGCTGACACCTACAGCCTTGGCAAGAGCTGGCACCTGGTCTATCAATGTCACAGATGGTCCTGTTGAAATCAGGGCTGTCCCATGGAAACTGGACCAGACAACCCTCATCCTCTGTGAACTGGATGAGCAAAGTGTGGCTGGCCTGGTTTCCATGCAGTCTCTCTCATCCTACTTCTCTAGGCAAACGACCGACATCTGGAGGCCTCTGGGCAGTCTGAGATATTTCGGAAATACCCACGAAAGGCCTCGATCCTCAACATGCCACTGGTGACAACGCTATTCTACTCCTGCTTCTACCACTACACAGAGGCCGAGGTGGGGGCAATAGCGGGGTAGGCAGGGGTCTGGAATTCTGTGCCGAGATCCTTGGTATGGGTCACTAAATAATGATAGTGCCCAGCTCTTCCTCGCACTTCCCATCCGTAGATCAAGGGAGTTTAGAGTCACTACCCCTGTTTTACAGATGGAAAAATGAGGTATGGAGAGGTGCAGTGACTCTCACAATGTCCACCAGCAGACCAGTGGGCAGCCAGAACTAGAACTCATATCTCCTGAGTCCCAGTCCAGTGCCACTCAGCCAACCGCTCAGCTAATAAAGTTGGCACACTGGTAAAGAAAGGATGAAACTATTCCCTTCCATCTACAAAGATCCTCCCCCCCCCCCACCCCTCACACAATCTTCAGAGAGAGTTCCTCATTCCTTCTAGAATGGTCCCCACATTTTGTGGAGTTCTGGCACTTCAGGGGGCCATAAGAAGTGTGGGGACGGCATTGGAGAGGGGCATTTTGCCTGGTACGGCAGCCATCACAGAAGAGTTGGCACCTCAGGGAAAGCAGCTACCTTGCACTGTTTCAGAGGCAGCTGCTGGATCCAGTGTCCAAGGGGTTAACGTGGTTATTAACCTTTTCAGGCCCAAATGTGGGACAATGGTCTTTGAAGTGTGTGTGAGCGCCCTAGACTAAAGGCATGGGAGACCCAGCCCCAGATAGCAGAGGAGGAGATGGGAGAGTTGCTTCCTTTGGAACCTCCATTTCCCCATCTAGCATTAGCAGCCTTGGTAATGTACGGAGCCCTGGCAAGCAGGAGTTCTGGGTCTGTCAGGGTGGTCTACATTGCAGCTGGGAGTGAGTCTCCCAACCTGAGTAGACAGACGTACTCTAGCTGGGCTCAAACTAGTCCACTGAAAATAGCGGTATGGATGTTCTGGCTTGGGTGGAAGTTCGGGCTCCAAAGCCTTGACCCCCTAGGCTTCAAAGCCTGAGCTGGAACATCCATGTTGCTGTTTTTAGTGCACTAGCTTGAGTCTTGCTAGCGTGAGTCTGCCTACCTGGGCTGGGAGACTCACTCCCCTCTGCAGTGTAAACATACCGTAAGGGGCGGGGGAAGCCAAGATCTGAAAAGGCTGAGCATTATTCTCTCTCTCCAGGGGACATTCAGCAGTCCAACCAACCTGAAGAAAACCTTTAAGGTAGGGAGTGAAATCAGATGGGTGTCTCATTCTTGGTGGGAGGTGGGTTTCTGTGACAGCATCAATGAACAGGCAGGCAACTGAGCTGGGGTGCCTGGGAGGAAGGAAATTGAGAGGCTGAGTCCTGTCAGAAGTAGGGGTTGCTGGCTCGGCAGAGAAAGGGTTTCTCCCCAGACAGAAGAGGAGTGGGATTAGATCTGGCTGTTAGATAAGGGGCAAGCTCTGTGGAGACCTTTGCTTTGGGCTGGGCTGGAAGCTGGACCCTCCTGGGGGACAAGGGAGGAAGCTTGGCTGCAAGAGCCTGCGGGAAGTTCTGTGGGGAACTTGGGGTGTGAGGAGCCGCTGGAATCCCAGGTTACAGGAACCCTTGCCCCTGGATTTGAACCCCAAGCTCTGTGAGGCTGTTCCCTTAACTGGGGTGAGGGACTGGCTTTGGTGCTCGGCCTACGGGTGGTCCTATCTTGTTTCTTATGGCTTGGAAGGGGAAAACGGGCGCTTCTCACTGCCAGTCCATTGCCAGCCTCAGCCTGCAGCACCAGCCCTATTGGGAGCCCCCTCCGTACCTTCCAGCAGCATGGCACTCTCCCTGGAGTAAGTGTGGAATGGGGTGGGCCATGCTGGGGGCCTGAGCCGTGTTAACCCTGCCTCAGTAGGAGTTGCAGTTCCTTTGTGTGACTCTACATGTACTACTGTGCTGCCGGGCTCAGGCTTGGATCGCACTATCCCTCCCCTCCCAGCAGCTGGCTTGGTTCCTGCTGAGTGGTTGGTGCTGCCTGCTCCCTCACCCCAGTCTGAGCTCTCATCCTCAGCATTCAGTGTCTCTGCCTTGCAGATCCCAGACAAACAGTATGTGCTGACAGCCCTGGCTGCCCGCGCCAAGCTGCGAGCCTGGCATGATGTGGATGCCCTGCTCACCACCAAGGTGAGTGGCAAAATCTTTCTGGGGGGTGGGTCCAAACACTTGCTGTTTCCTGGCTATGTCCATCTGGTTAGAGGGCAGTGAGCTGTCTGGCCTGAGCTGTCTCCTATCTGGCCTGAGCTGCTTTGGGCTGAAGTATCCCAGCACTGTGACTTGTCTGGCCCGCTCTGGGGTTTATTTGGAGAAGCATTACTTGTTAGCTCTGGGCCTGGCCCATCCATGCTGTGGGGTTCAGATTGAGTTGCTCAGAGAGCAGGTTCCCCTGTCTGAAGAGATGGACTTAGTACAGCTCCTACCAGCTCAGCCAGAGAAGGAGGCTGCCTTGAGGCTCAGCTGCAGGGGATTCACATGCGTTGTGAACTCAGCCTCCAGACATGGGACGCTGCTGATTGTGGAACTAGGGTCTGGCAGGAAAGAGCAGCATCCTCAGCCAGAGGCAGATTACCACTGCCCTCTGGAGGCTATGGAGAGGGTAGGGAGGAGGAGGAGCAATCCCTGTGGCTCTTCTGCCCCGCACCGAAATCTACTAACAGCCCTGTCCCTCAATTCTCCACCCTCTGGGAATCTTGCATGGGACGTCCCTTTCAAAAAGATTAGTGCTGAGTTTGGGCTGTGGTTTCAGAACTGGCTGGGTTACACCAAGAAGAGAGCTCCCATTGGCTTCCATCGAGTGGTGGAGATCTTGCAGCGGAACAGTGCCCCCGTGCAGGTGAGCAAAGGAACTGCCCTGTCAGAACACACCATCCAGTCTGCTATTCTGCCACACTGGATCAGACCTTTGGGCAATTCGGTCTACAGTCCTGTTGCACTGACTCAGACCACTAGGTCACCTAGCTTGCTAACATGCTGCCAGCAGTGGCCATTACCTATACCTTACAGTGTGGCGGAGGGCGGGGGGCTGTTTATTTCTTCCTGATCCAACAAGTGAATTTGCTTACAGCCCAGAGAGGGGCATTGACCCCATGTGGTTGTTGCCTGGCTTCCATAGATGTGGATGGTGAAGGACTTCCCCATGTGAAGTTCCTCTTTGTTTGGGCCAGCTGAGTCCCTTAGTTACGTACATGTGCCTGGAAGGAACATCATAGGGGTGAGAACCCAAGGGAGGTAGATGCAGCTGTTTGCCAGAAGCTGGGATTGGGTGACAGGGCATGGATCGCTTGATGATAAACTGTCTGTTCATTCCCTTTGGGGCACCTGCCATTGGCCACTGTCAGAGGACAGGATACTGGGCTTGATGGACCTTTGGTCTGACCCAGTATGGCCTTTCTTATGTTCTAAGTCATAGTGCTATAAGAGCGTGGGGAGGCTGGGATTGGCTCTGTCAAAGCAGTACATGCAGACTGGCTTTGTGTGGAAGTTGTTGGTGCCAGGCCACACTTACTTCACAGGGAAGGTAGTTACCTCAGCTAAGGGAGATGGACAGCAGCAGACTCTGAGGTGTCTGAGGGATCAGATCGTGGATGGCAAAGCCCCTCTAAATGATCCAGGCCATCAAATGGCTTCTTTCCTACATTAGGTTTCTAGATGCTTCATTTGGGCAAGTGTTCAACTGATTCCCTTGAGTTGGGGTAGTGTAGGAATTGCCCCATGGGTTGGCAGGGCCCTTGCGGAGGGGCTAGGTTCATTACCTCTGGAGCCTCCTAAGCAGGCTCATCTGTGAGGCTGTCCCATCCATGCACTATCTTCTGCTTGCAGAGGGGGCCAGACTGTGTGGTGACCTTCTGTAAGAGGCTAGTTGACTGGGGCAGGGGTGTTTTGGGGGAGAAGGGGTGGCTAGGGGGAAGTGAGCTCTGCTGATGCCTCCTGCCTTCCCATCCAGGTGCTGCAGGAGTACGTGCGCCTCGTGGAAGACGTTGAGACAAGGTTGAACCTTGCCATGAAATATAAGTGCCATGATGTTGTTATTGATGTGAGTCCCTGCTGTACAAAGCGGGAGGTCTACATCCCCCCCTACACACAGACACACCTAGCTGGGGGCAGGCTCTCCCACATCTCCCTTGCCTTGTTGTCATGTGCCCATCTCATTTACCTCTGGATTTACTTTCCCTGTGTTCCCTGGCCTCTCCCAGAACCAGCTAAAGCCAAGTGAGCCCCGCTCACACTCACTCTATCCCCACCTCCAGGAGCTTTGCTGGGGCCTCACAATCCCAGCCTGCAGCACCCCCTGCTATTCCCACCTGAGCTCCTCTGGTGTAGAGATGCAATTGTGCTGAATGGCACAATTCAGAGACAGTTGTCAGCTTGGGAATGGCTTGAGGCTTGGAATTTGCTCTACAGCAGGACGTGAGCTTCCGTCATCAGGAGTGAAAAGTCGGTGAACCAACTGCTTGAGCCTCTCCTTCCTGGAGGAGGCCTTTCCCAAAGGTTTGAGGTGAGGGCCCAACCTTCCATTGGGGCATCCCATAAGATCTGTGATTTTTCACCAGGACTGGCTGCCTGTGATGGATCCTGCTGCATAGCGATGAGTCTTTGCGGAAATCAGCATGTGGCCAAGGTTTTGGGGAGATTGGAGGGTTATTCCTCAACTGAACAGCGGGGTGCTGCCCAATAAAGAAGGTTGCTTCCCTTAACTCTGGTTTTGCTGTTTAACTAGACATACAGAGACCTGAAGGATCGGCACCAGCTGATGGCATACAGGTGTAAGGTGGAGCGGGGCTCTGCGGAAGAGGACAAGATAGACAGTATCCTCAGCAACTTGGTAAAAAATGACTCCTCACCCACATACACCCAGAGCTAGCCCTATGGTACTCTCTCCTGTAGACACTAATCAGAGACAGGAGTGGGGTTTTTGGTGTGTGGCATTGGGGTTGCTGCCCTGTGTCCCCACATCCTCATCTCTCTCCCTGCTGGGAAGATGCTAGTCCAGGTGGAGGTTCCAGTTAAACACAGGAAAGGGGGATCTGTGCAGAGTCTCTGGAGGAGAAGAGCTGGTGCTGGGAAAGGGAGAAATAGCAACTGCTCAGTGCTGAGTCCCCACACCAAAGAGTTGATTTCTGTTTTTGCGATAGCGAAAAGAGGCTCAAGGCATTGTGCTAGGACTAGTGTCATGGGTGTGAAAGACAGTCCCTGCCCCAGAGAGCTTACAGTCTTAGCATGTGACGACCAATAACAAGTGGTGCTTTAATGTGGGGCTGGGCTCCTTTTTGATGGTCTATACTGGACACAACCTGTTAGGTGACTGTTTTGGGGCCTCCTGAGATCAAAGGGTTTTTTACCTCTGGGGTTGGTGTTCTGTTTTACTTCTCCTATTAGGCCCAATTGTATTAAAAGCTTATAGTGAGTCATAGTCTGACAGGGGACTGCAAGTCAGGAATGTCTGACTCAGAATCCTGGCTTGCTGCATGGCCTTGTCCCTTTCCTTCATGCCTTAGCTTCTCCATCTATACCATGCAAGTAATCCTGACCCACCTCCTAGGGGATTGTGCGGATCCATATATTGTGGTGATGATCTTTAGCATTTGCCTTTATTGCTGCTTGTCTGCTCCCTATATTTGACTCAGCTTGGGGCAGTGACACTAGCGGGTCAGTTTGCACTTCCTGACTTTAGTTGTTTTTTGTTGCTGATCCCAGGTGCTAGCCCAGAGCTGCTGGATTTGGATTCCCCATGCTGCAGGGGAACATCCAACTGTTTTCATTGACTTAAACCTCAAAGCTTTCCAGGCACATCAGTTTATAAACCCGCCCACCATGTCATTTGCTGCAACGTCACTCGAGCGTGGGCTGAATTCCCTGAGAGTGTTCTCCCGTCCAGTGGGGCAGATACCCCCTGGGCATATTCCTGAGGGATCTGAGCTGCGATCAGCACTAATACTAGCCATGTCCTGTTGTTCTTCTCTTTCAGCAAATCCGATGGAAGAATTGAGGTGTCTACCCACCTCAGAAGCAGCCCAATTTGCCATTGCCATGCCATTGAGAGAGGAAACTATGGAGCCAGCCTCAGTGCCAATAGAGCAAGTTCTGTTTCCCGTCTTGGTGTGGTTTGTCTGATACTGCCAGTCAGTGCCAGTGGCTCCTGGGACAGAGAGGCATCCAGGCTGATATAAGGCAAACCCCACTATCTGGCTAGTGGGACAAGACCCTGATGAACTGGAGTCAATGCTCCGTAACTGGCTAGGCCATGAGGTGGGCATGGCTTCAGTGTTCAGAGGGAAGTAAAGCCAGGCAAAGCAGCGGCTACTTCAGATTTGTGCAGGATCAGGGCTCATTCAGGTGAGAGGAACAAGACAATTACCCACAAAAGATCTCTCCTAAGGTTAGAAGTGACCCGCTCCCTTGCCATACCAGCTGCTAAGGCTGGGGCAATGATGGCCGTGTCAGAAGAGAAGATGCAGGAACCGCAGACTGGACTGCGTTCTCCCTGCCTCTACGAGCGTGATGGGTAGGGAAAATTTCTTGCCTCTTAAAACTCCAACCTTCCTATTTGTCTCTGATTCAGAAAAGAAGCTTTCAGCTAAACTTCTGCAGATTGCGTATCCCCACATCCCCACAAAGCCCTGCATCTCAAGACCTGCCCCTTCACCCAAAAGGAAGCTGGGAGTTCTGCCAGGAGCTCATCCACTCCCTCATTGGGTTGGTTAGAGAATGAGGTGAAATTCCCTCCTAGCAAGTGCTGAAGATGCTGGCCCCACAGAGCCCCTTGGAACAATCTCTTCTCCCTGGCCTTTACATTGGGAAAGTTTTTGTTACATCCCTTAAAAATGTGACACTCCCCTGGGGTTCCCTGCCAGTTTTGTGGTCTCAGACCTCACTTTCTGTTCCGTAAATAAAGTTGCGTGTCTGCCTCTCCTTGTGGCTCCTATTTACTTCCTTCCCTAGTGCTTTACTGTCCCCCTGTGTCATGATCATGAGAGGTTGCCCCATCTTTTGAGAAGTGGGCACATGAGCTGCGCCTCAGAGTATCCTAGGGCCACAAAAAACGTGACTGGTGGGGCAGTTTTGCCTTAAAGGAGAAGCTTATCCAGGGTGGCAACCTTGGCATCTCACATCTTTTCTGTTCTCAGCAGGGGCACGTCTAACAGCGAGTGATGCTGGGGAGCACACAGCCTTGCGAATGCCACACAAAAATGGTGGTTATTTATCTGTTGGAGCCAACAAGTGGCCACATGCCAGTCTCCCTGGCTGTAACAACCCTACATTAAGTGTATGATGAAGTGGGAATTTTTGGGAATATTTTTCTGACCCCTATGTAGGTCTGTTTCCTCTATATGCTGCATTGTTACCTAGTGGGTGGGAAAGAACTGTTTGCTCTCAGAGCAGGCAAAGGGTTGGTCTACACTAGGAACTGACATTGCTGTAGCTACGTTGGTCAGGGGAGTGAAAAAGTCACACCCCTGAGAGATGTACCCATACCAACTTAACCCCCAGCATAGACAGCGCTAGATTGATGGAAGAATTCTTCGTCGACCTAGGGCTTGTCTACATTTACAGCGCTGCGCCCTACACCGCTTCGTGAAGATGCTACCTACACCGATGGGACAGCCGTCCCCACCCTGAGAGACGGTAGCTATGTCTACCCTAGGAATTAGGTAGTGTAGACTAGGGCCTAGCTGCCACCTCTCAGGGAGGTGGGTTAATTGTGCTGATGCCAGAATGCCTCCTGTTGACATAGATAGTGTCTATAGTGCGCCGGGGTAGCGTAAGTGCAGACACACCCTAAGAGACATAGGTATGAACGTTGCCTAGCTGTCTGAGCCAGGATGGGCCGTTAAAAGGGACAGGCCCAGGCTGACCCTATCTCAGTGATTCTCAACCTGTTTATCATTGTGGGCTGCATATGCGGCCCACAGTGTGTCTTGCTTGGGCCGCAGGTTGAGAACCACAGCATGCTCCCCCTTGAACTGCCCCAGACTCGTATGCCCAGTGCCTCCCACCCAAGACCCCTCCACAGAGTGGGACCAGGAATGGGGCACAGGGCTGGCTGGCAGCCCTGGACCCCTGACCCTACGGGGCCGGGTGGGCAGCCCCAACCCTGGAACCTGACCCTGTGGGGCTGGGTGGCCAGGCAGCTGGGAACCTGGACCCTGCTGCCCAGGCTGGGCGGCCTTTAGCACACAGCTGTGGAGCTCCAGTTGAGAACCGCTGCCCTATATCAATGGAGAATCTGAGAAGACCATGGGAAATCCAGTCACCAGGACATTGACAAGTAGCAACCAACAACCTAGAGGCAGATGAATTTCCTTAGCTTTCAGCCAGGAAGCTGAGCACAATCTCCTAGCTCAAGAACAAAGGACTGGAAGGTGTGAGGTGGGCAGATAAGAGTTGGCCACTGGAAGGAGTCTGGGCTCCCACCTGGGAACTGACCAAGGAGGGGAGACGGAGCCTGAACATGGGGTTTGCTGCAGTTTGGCTGGAGCTCTGGTCTAACCAGAATGGATGATGCTTTAACCTTCATTTCTCCATGCTAATCTAAAGACTTGCATGCTGTGGTCCAGTTGACTAATAAACCTGGCTCCTTTGAAAACGCTGCCTGTCACTGTAAATACTTCATGAGGTGCATTAATTCTAAAGAGTGGACAAGTCTCTACCAGGGGTCTGGCTCAACTGGACTCACTGAACGGAGCTCACAATGTGAAGCAGGCGTGCTGGAGCCTCAGAGGTTCAGTTGAAGGAGGTGGTGAGGCTTTGTGGCCTACTCTGCAGAAAGAGTGAAACCCCTGTGGGTCTAGCACTTGAAGGGGTTTCTCCTAGAAACTGTCCCAAAGCTGGTGGCATAGCATCGATGCTGTGGATCCGTGACAAAGTGCAATTCTGGAGTCCTACGTTAGCTGGTGGTGAGGCGTGCACTGAGTGGGGTGAGTGCTGAGCTGCGGCATTTGGAAGGGGGGAAGGGAAGTTCGCAGGAATCTTGATAGCTGCTTTGAGGTTGCAAAAATGCAGCACTGGGAGTGGAATATGCCTGAAAGGGACCCCGGGGGAGTGCCAAAGCATCCTTTCCCATGTTCAGAAATGTGGGGTCTCCATGGAAGGTTTGTGAACAGTCTTTGCCTGCCTCACGGTTTGTAACCGCTGCAGGGAGCAATGTCCAGCTGAGAGGGGCACCCTGGTAATGCTGCTGCCTTCAAATGCCAAGTGCTGCCTGTGGCAGTCGTCTTCTCCTTTCGTACGGTGATAGTGGAACAGAGAAAGCAATGGCGTGACTACAGTTGGATCTTAAAGTCTCTTCTCCAGTCCAGAGCAGAGGGGGCAGCCATGTGAATGGCTGTGACACCTCCAGGATGAGCATGGATTGGGCAGTTGTCAAGGATGTGTCCAACAGTTTGCACCATGCCACAGTCTCAGTTTGCAATTCCCTCCCTTTCCATCTACGGAGTAAGTATGCACATCTTCCCTGTTGGGTGCGGATATGGTTTAAAGCTGTCCACATGCGCCGACAGGAGGAGAAGCCCGGCACTTGCACAGGTGGGTTGTCTATTAGATTTTTGTTTGGTACACTGGCAAACCACCCAGGCTTCAGACTATCATCTGCAAACTTCCTTATTGTCCACAAGGAGGACTGTAGAATGAGACCAGTAGGGTTTTCTTGATTTTAGTCAGTCGTGAGGGGGCTCTTCTAGGTCATGGTGGAGCAGTAGTGTGATATTACAGTATTATGTACTCCATAACTTGCAGCATCTTGTCGGCTATTTGCTGGCACAATGTTAGCCAATAATGATAGCCGTGGAAGTGCTGCCAAGTATGCAAAGAGCGTTGTTAATTTTGGTGTCCACTAAAATGGTGTGTGGGCTTCCTCTCTGTTACGAATTACACCTGAGAGGACACGCACACAACTGCTACGAATTACACCTGGTAGGACACGCACACCAGTGCTGCGAATTACACCTGGTAGGACACGCACACCAGTGCTGCGAATTATACCTGATGGGACACGCACACCAGTGCTGCGAATTATACCT
Source organism: Lepidochelys kempii (assembly GCF_965140285.1). Classification (NCBI taxonomy): domain Eukaryota; kingdom Metazoa; phylum Chordata; order Testudines; family Cheloniidae; genus Lepidochelys; species Lepidochelys kempii. Next base: position 93,270,295 of record NC_136385.1, on the reverse strand, counting down.
GATAGGTCACGCACAGTTCGAATCTAGGCTGAGGCACAGAAACAAAGTCCACAACTGCAGAGTTCCCAAAAGACACTAAGTTTATTACGCTCGAGCGTGGTGCCCCCCTGCTAGCCAGGAGGGGACCCTGAATACAGATTATACAAAGGTTATATACTTTTTAGCAAAGCATGTTGCCCTCGTGCATCGGAAACCTTAGCTAATAAACAAACCCTTGTCTTATCTACCACCTATCCCTGCTTGGTGCATTCCTCGTGCTATACCAGTATGTTAATTACACAGCATGGTCCTAAAGCCATGCATCAGTAACTTTTATTATCAGGATAGGAGGCCTCACATCAAGGCCAAGAGACAGGGAGTTAGAGACTAACAAAAACCAGATACGGGGAGTCAAGGCAGACTGGAGACAAGGAGGAGGATTTTCACAGGGATTCAGTATCTAAGGATCACTCCTCCTGGTGTATGATGTGCTGGCATTTAAACAATGGTGGGCCCCAAACCAAAATGAAGTCACATGTGCTAACTTTTCCTTAACGCTCTCCAAACTGGGACACAGTATTCCACTATGGAATGGACTACGGCTAGTGTTGATATTTGGAGTGTGCGGGCATCGCTTCCCCAAGATGTTCCTGCAAGCTTCTGTATGATGTTGACCCTGGCCTTCTTTTTCCTTTTGGTTTGTTAAAGATGGTGACAGAAGCTGAGTGTGCAGACCAGGGTTATCCCCAGGTGCTGCAGATTATGATCATACATCAACTGTGACTTGCAGAAATTGATGTTTAATGCCATCTTGGCCAGGGTATTTTTCCAATGAAAAGCTAAGACCACTGGTTTTGAGGCATTTGGATTTAGCTGCCATGCCTTGAAATAGGTTTCTAGTGTGTTTAGGTCCTGTTCTAGAACCTTTTCTGAGGTTTCAAATGAGGAAGCCTGAGTAGCCAGTGCGATGTCATCTGCATACATGAACTTGCGGGAGGATGTTGGTGCAATATCACTGATATATAGATTGAAAAGTGCTGGAGCTAGAAAGGACCCTTGCGGGAGTCCATTGTTCAGTCTTTGGGGGCTGCTGACAGCTTGATGGAGATACCCTGTGAATCTGCAGTTGCTTAGTGTTTCCGCGGTGAGCCTAATCGTTGGGCGACAGGGAATGGTTATTGCAAGTTTCAGTGGACGTCCTTTCCGCCATCCTGTACCATATGCCAAACTAGGACTGATAAATGCTGTTCCTGTTTTAAGATGGCATTGGTAGCTGGCTTCTATGTAACTGGTCAACACAAGGACTGGGTCACAACAGTTTCTGCCTATTCTGAAGCCAGTGGAGGAGGTGGACAGAGGCATTGTCCAAATAAAGCCTGGAAAAGCAGCAGGTGTTGATGATGTATTCCCTGAGTTGCTGAAGCATTTGGGTCCAAGAGCGAGAACGTGCTAGCTGCTCTCTTTACAAACATCCACTCCTCAGGGAGAAGAGCAAAAGAATAGAAAGCAGCAATAATTATAGCCATTCTTAAACCAGGAAAAGAGGCAGCCAACGTGAAAAACTATTGACCTATCGTGCTTCTTAGTGTCTGCTATAAGAGATGGGAGCAGCTTCTACTTTGCAGAATGAAGCCATTGTTGGAGGAACTGGTTGTGGCAGCATGCAGCACTTATGCACACAGTAAGTCTGACCATGGGATGGCAGGGCTCTGATCCTGTCCGACCTTGCAAGCAAAGCAGAGTTGAGTCTGGTCATATGTGGGTGGGAGACCTACCAGCTGCAGGAAGTGGTAATTAATTAGGGTACTTTTTCCCCAGAGTGGTGCTAGGAGGTGATGGGTTTCTGATGAGATGTAAGGTCATTACAGATCTCATGGCACTCTTTGCAAAACCAGTAGGGTGGCGTCCTTGTTAAGTGCCAACCTGGGTCATTCTATTCTTTCTCCCTAAATTTCCCCTCTCCTACGTGGTAGTTTCAGTGAAGAGTAGCATCATTCTTTGTTTCCTGTCCTAAGTGGTTGTGTAATGTTGTTGTGTAGCTGTTTAAACAACTGCTGCACTCCATCCCCTGGATGAAGTGATCCTTGCGTAGAGTTCACCTGAAGTTTGTAAAATGCTTTTGGGCTTTTTGGAATTAAAACTACCATAGAAATGTTAAGACAGCGCCCAACCCTATCCCCAACCTGAAAGAATCTGTACCAAACTTACCCCTCCACTTTGCTCTGGGAGGAACACAGGAAACCAATGCAAAAAGGTTGCCAGCACCTGCCTAGCATCTATTTTCACAGGAGCTTCGTGCCTGAGGGTATGTCTGCACTGTAACAAGACACCTGTGGCTGGCCTGGGTCCGCTGACTGAGGCCGGATGTGGGGGGGTTGCAGAACAGAGTGGGTCGTTTGGGCTGTAGGGCTATAAAATTGCTGTGTAAATTGGGCTTGGGCTGGAGCTTGGACTCTGGGAATCTGCGGACCAGCCGAAGCCCAAATGTCTACACTGCAATTTTATAGCCCCACAGCCCAAGCCTTGTGAGCCTGAGTCAGCTGCCATGGGCCCCCTCTGTGGGTGTTCTATTGCGGTGTACGCATAACATGAATGGCCAATGCTAACCTAACCACTAGGTGTCAGGGTTGCAGAGCTGCACCCAGAACTGTCCGGCTACTCATGTTAATTTGATGAGGTGGAAGTGAACTTCCTGCCTCCAGAGACGCTCATGACTAAGAATAAGATTGTCATGGAGGTCACTGAAGTCATGGATTCACTGACTTTCAGACACCTTCTTGACATTTTTCACTTCAGCTTCAGGGCGGCAAGGCCAGAGCTGTCAACTGGCTGGGGGCACCCAGAGCTGTGAGGAGCTGCCGCAGCGGGGGGCATCAAGAGCTGCAAGGAGGTGCCACCGTGGACGGCGAGTGCTGCACCCTGCTCCCCTCCTGCAGCAGGGCTTGGGCTCTCTTTCCCCCACTTGGGCTTCAGTCAACACCCCTTCCCCCATAACCTCCCCCCTCCCCATTATTTTTAGTAAAAGTCTCAGACAGGTCATGGGCTTCCATGACTTTTTGTATGTTGCCCATGATCTGTCTGTGACTTTTACTAAAAATACCCGTGACAAAATCTTAGCCTTACTCATGACTCTTCTAACTATTATTTTCTCCCATTCTCTGTGGGATGAGAGATGTGGTCCTGGACCCTTAAGGGCCTGGGCTCTGGTGGCTTTTATGCAAACAGCAAGGTTCTCACCAGGACATTTGGTAACTAAGCAATTGCCATGACAACTTAACTTGTTTGGATTGAGTTGCCTGGATTCCAGAATAGGAGGTGACCTGCTGTTGAGAACCTGAAGCCCGTGGAAAAGGAGTCCAGCAGGGAGGCAATGGGTAAAAGGTCTCACCAGGTGGGAGATCCAGGAGGCTGCTGAGGTTTTTTTCTCAAGCAAGGAGCATTATACTGCTTGATGAAGGGGGTTTTGTCATCAGCACTTCAGCTGGGGCAGGACTAGGTACAAAATTCAGACCGTAGAAACTGCAGGGGGTTTGTGTGTGTTAGATCTTCAGGCAGGCCACCTTTACCCACCTGAGTGTTCCTTACTCACACCACTAGAGTCAATAGAGCTACTTGGGGGAGTAATGGCTGCAGGATCAGGCTCTTTGTCTTTTTGTGATGTTATAAACAAAGCGGTTTGCTTATAACTAGAGAGTCTTGGGGTCTGGCTTGGCGCTACAGGCCTGCTGCGGACAGAGGGCATCTTTGGCCATATTCAGCCTCCTTTACTCACTGGGTACTTTGCCTGAATAAGAAGTGCTGGAGAAAGCCTTAGGAACACCCTTTCCCTGCTATATTATCTTTGTGTAGTCAGGGCTGTTTTTGGGATCAGTTTCAGATGGTCACAGTTAACAGTTCCCAGCCCTTGGGAGGAGAGGAGGAAGTGCCTTATGTTGCTCAGCAGCCCCCCATACTGGCCGCTCAAGCAATGACTGACTCCAGCCCTTCTTGATGAGAAGAGCGGGTCAGCCTTGGGTTAGGCCAAATGGTGCAATAAGCTATCCACTTCACTGAAACAGGCCTGACTGTTGCCTGACTTGAAGAAGCTGTTTACCCAATGACTAAAGAAGCCCCACTGTTGTCAAATTAACTGAAATGGTGACTTCCCAATATGGGTCCGAACCTGGAAGATGCTGAGCACTTTCATTTCACTTGGAGTCAAGGGTGCTCAGAACTTTGTCTAAAATTGGGAACAACCAGAGGGCCCAAGCTTAGTGTCCTGTGTTTGCATTGTGATGTGCTCTGCAGTGAGACTGCATGCTATTCCTGTGGAAACCACGGGTGGCTCTGGTGAGGCTCTGACCCCAAGCAACGAAAATACCAGGCTCTATTCTGAGACCTAAAAGCTGTTCAGCTTCTCATGCTGAGGGGAGGGATACAGAAGGAAGGAAGAGAGACGCACATTCCCTGAGAGGCTTGGGGGGAAGGAGGAGAGGAAGGTGGGGCACACAATGCTGACAAAACTCAGACTGGTGATGAATGAAAAACATAATACTTGGAAACTGGAATTGCTCACCTTGGCTCTAGTTTTCATCTTACCTGTAGCTTAGGAGCAGAGCAGCCCATACTGCGCCCTTCCAAGTGCTGTGTCGGCAACTTGTCAGTTGTTGCCATCCACAGCTACACTTCATAGAATGAATTAGATTGCAGCTCCATGGAAACAATAATCCCAGCATGCAATGCTTGATCTCAGAGGCTCTGCTGCATCACATGCTGAGATCTTTCTGCTCCTCCTTACTACTGGTAATATTTGTCATGTTGTTGAAGTAGAACTAGGTGTATATTGGCTACCCATGCTCTGTGGGAGGAGCTGGGGATTGGCTGCAATGCCAAACTGATGGATGCTGGGCCACTCTTCTAACTGCCGCTCATTGCTGAAGGTTCTCATGCAGGGCCACAATGTCAGATATCATGGTGAATTTGAAGTCCTTTCAGTCTGAGTGTGCGGTGGAAGAATGCAAACAGTCCTTGCTGTGTTTGAGAAGCCGCTGCAAGGGGCTGATGGTGAATGCATGTGCCCATGCTGTCTTCTTCTGCAAGCTGCTCCATGCCCTCAGGTAAGGCCGAAATAGGCATCCTTTCTTTGATGTTTCTCAATATTGAAGAAAGGAGCTGGCTTGACAGGCCTGGAGACTGAAGGCCTCTATTTATCCCCAGAAAAAGGGCAGCTACTGGCAAGCTTCCCCTTACCAACAGACCTCAGTTCTCCCCTGGTGGAAATCAGAGGAGTGAGAGAAGAGTTCAGCCTCAGTGACCCATTTGGTCTTTGGCTAAGATTGTCAACAAGAAGCCAGTTAGTGCCAGATGTGGTGGTATATTTTATGATGTGGATGCCCTTCTCACTAGAACAAGGCCCCCAGCTGATTCAACATAGGTCATGGAACAGTCCTCAGCATGCAATGATGTGTATTGGTTACTATCTGTCTGGGTGCCCTGGAGGTGGGACACTCCATATCTCATTCCCAGTCCCCTGAGCTTGTGAGTTTCCCCATCTGTGCTGGGTAAGGTGAGTGTGACCATTCCTTTGGGATGTGGATCTTATTAAGACCATCTGTGTCTCTATCATCTCAGGATTAGATCACTTGGAGCTATACCATGAGACCATTCAGAAGCTGCGGTTAATTCAGAATGTTATGGGGAGTTTTGCGCTGGGAATAATAGCTCCCGTGCTCTGTGAGCTGCACTAGCTGCCAGTGGGCTAGTGGGTGGAATTCAAGGTGTTGGTTTTGCCCTTTAGAGCCTTAAATGGTTTGTGCTCATATTACCTAAGGGGCACCCCTCTCCCCATGCCATATTACTGCAATTGTGGTCACCAGGACTTGAGTTGTAGCCCCTTGATAAAGAAGAGAAGGAACTGCTGGCAGGGTGTCTTTGAGGGCCTCTCAGGTCTGGAATTCACTTCCATTTGTACTAGAAATCTGTTACCTTTCTGTTCATGCTGCAAAACTCCGCTTTTCTTCATGGGTATTTGAAGAGAGGACATGGTAAGGGATGGATGGGGTTTTTGTTATATGGCATGATTAAGAAGTGGGGCAGGATTGGATTATGGTGATGTGGGTACCTAGCAGCGGATCTAAGGCGACTATAGATGTTGATCATTGTGAATTTTAGATCTTGGAAAGGAGTAGCTGGAGCTTGGGCTGGCTGCTGCTAGCTTTTATGTTTTAGAAATGAGAATGAAAACATAGCACTGACTCTTTAAAATATGGGACAAGTCTTCTCTCCTTTCAGGAAAATCTGGTCAGTGGTTCCTTCCTGAGGAGAACAGTGTAGGGACTAGTTTCAGGGTAATGGATACATTGTAGTGTCTGGTGGAGTGATGTCAGCTCTGTGTGTCATTTCTCAGGCAGAAAGAGAGTGGGAAGGTTTCACTGATTTCCTCCAAGGAATCTATGGGCAGTGAAGGCCTGAAGGTTGGGATTATTGGTGGAGGCCACATTGGGAAGCAGCTGGCCAGGGCACTACTGGAGCTGAGTGGCGTTTCGTCTCAGAATATCCACATCTCCACCAGGAGGCCAGAGACTTTGTGTAAGAGCTAGTGAATCATGGGAATTCAAATGGGTAAAGACCTAGCATATCTAATCCAAGCACCCCTGCCACTGCAAGTCTCATAGTGTGTTTTCTCCTGCTTTGGCTGTCTCACTTTCAGTGTCCCAACTCGAGTTGGTCTGAATTTTTTTTCCACAGAAAACTTTTGACTTTGTCAAAAAATGAAAGCTCAACATTTTCAGCAGAAAGCAGACACTTTTTGTGGAAAACTTTGTTTATCTGACAACCCAATTTTCCATCAAAAACCATTGTGATGTACACGTCTTGACCAGCCCTAGACCCAATCAATGGAGTTTTTACCCTTTTCCTTTCAAAGTCTATTCCACAGGCTGTTAGATTTCAGCATTAGGAAATATTGATAATTCTATATTTTCCTTCTTTTTTTTAATTTCACTCCATTATTCCAATCATACCTCCTTAGAGCACTCTAAACAAGTCATCTCCTCCTTGGGACTTACAGCCTTCAAATATTTATAGAGAGTTATTGTATCCCCCACGTTAGCCATCATTAGGAAAAGTGATATATTTTTCTCCTTTAATCTTTCCTCATGACTCAGTCCCATCAGCCTCTTAACTGGTTTTGCTGCCCTATTCTAAATTCTCCCTGGCAATTTTTCACATCATTGCTCAGTGGCTGCAACACTAATGCCTACACATTAAATATTCACTTGATGGATTAAATACCTCTCCAAATCAATATCCACATTGATCTGAAAAGCCGTTACTGCCAGGGACTCTCCTTGGCCTATCACTGTAGGGTCAGTAGCACAAGATGCTTCTTTCTCTCTCTACTCCAAAATGTTAAAAATACCAAGTGAAAAGGGGTGCATTGGTGCTTGTGCTACGTTATAGATCGTAATTGCGTGCAAAATGTCCAATGCCACATGAAGCTGTTACATAAACCAAGATGAACAGAGGATAACTTTCCTATAGGGAGACGCTTACAACAATAAAATCCTCTCAAGGGGCAGAGAGGGAGGGGGAGTTATTAAATGGCTTTTTATAGGTCTTGAAAATCACCCAGATCCTGAGGGTTAGCTGCTTCAGTTAAAGTTTTAATCAATATTCATGACATGGTGCCAGACAACCACATTTTCTGACTATTTATTCCCAGCAGAGAGGCTCATTTCTCTGTTACCTGGCTACCATGGGCTGTGCATCAATAATGATAATGGGTAGCTGCTAATAAAGCTCTTAAGGGCCACCTGGTGAGAGGACCTGGATTACCCCATTATGAGCTGAGGTAACGCATGCTTCTCACACCTTACCAAGGTGTGCCTGAGAGCAAACACCACGATGACCCTACACAAGTGTGGATGTTGCAGACTATCTGGCTGCTGCTCCTGGCCTCTTGGAGCTGGGGTGATGATTGCCTTTTCTGTTTGTCTTCCCTAGCAGAGTTCCAGCAGCTGGGAGTCGAATGTTTTTATGACAATGGCCAGCTTGTGGCCTGGGCAGACATTGTGTTTCTTTGTTGCCTCCCATCTCATCTACAGCAAATCTGCTCAGGAATTCATTCTGCACTCCGGGAACCTTGCATTGTGTACAGCCTGGTCACTGCTGTCCCGCTGCCCAGGTAGTATTGATTGCACCAGTGCTGGTGTGATAGCCCAGCACACTAAATCCCCTGGTTTGTCCACACATCAGGCAAGTACAGTGCCACCACTGCCAACGTGCCTGACCTGGCATGGTGGCAGCAGTGTTGCCAGCTCTCATGATTTTATCACAAGTCTCGCAATAACTGGTGGTTTTCTTAAAGCCCCAGCCTCGGGAATCACATGAATACATGAGAATTTCAGCGTTTATTTTTTAAAAACGTAAGTTTCTAGCTCTCATGGTTGAGGAGAAAAGCTTGAAACATGGCCTGAGTGCACCCTAAGGGCTCAAAACCCAGGAGGCCAGAAATAAAACGTAGGCAGTGTGAAGTATTATGTAAAACAAATTCATAATTTTTAAGTTAACTTCATTATTTGCGGGGGCTGACCTAGGATTTTTGAATGTTTGGGGTGGTGATATTGGGAGAGGTTCAGTCTCTGTGGCCCATTCAGTTCTTGGCTGCTCTGCTGAGAGGCTAACAAGGGGACAAATGTAACAAGGCTCTTTGTGCTGAAGATATCTACTAAGAACAGTGCTGAGACCCGCAATCTCATTTTACACAGGCTACTGAACAGCCATTTCATGGGAACAAACACCCTTCAGTAACTACTGAGATGGGCTGGATTTAAACCAGGACCCTAGCAGTGAAAAGCTAATGTCCTATTACTGGCCTTCAGAGTCACCCAGTCCTTCTCTTGGGCTTCTATTATTCTGCAGGATATAGAAGTTACTTTACCAAAGTAGGGAGGGATTAAGGGCCAAGTCCTAGTCGGTGGAAGTTCTATCAATATTGGACCAGGATGTAGCACAGACTCACTCCTTCCCTTCCTTCAAAAAAACAAAACAAAACAAAACTGCTAGAGTCCCAGCTGTTCTGTGAAATGTCTCAGCTCTAACATGCTCAGATTAGAATCCTAGCAGCATTGACTCAGCCTCCTCTGACTAGTGTATTTGGTGCCCTGCACTTTACTGCATGTGGTTCTTTCAGACAGGATCTTAAACATTTAAAGTTCCGTCTGCTGTGTGGGCATTGACCATCCCTGGAACTTACTGTAAGAGCAGAGATTTGCCTTGTGTCTGGCTATAACATTTACCCTTATCCCCTCATGTTGTCCAGTGTTTGCTTTCTTTGCACCCCAGAGGTGGCAGCATTTCAGTGATGCTGTAAACAGAGTTTGGAATAAATGGTATTATAGAAATGTACTTTTATTCTCCTTTGGTGTGCCACTCTCTGGGCACTGGATACCTTTCTGAGTTATTTGAATGACTTTGCTTTCAGGTTGAAGCAGCTCCTTTCCTACAGTGCCATCCTGAGGCCACAATACCAGTGCACTAGCAGAAACTTAAGGAACATATGGGGGACAAATGGGACAATCACAGCTGCACTCCAAGACCCTATTGTTATACAGGCTACCTGTCCCTGTGGTCCCAAAGGTGAATGTATTTCTCCTCACTTTGCAGGTGTTTTCCTGTGGAATTAGAAACAATGTCTTTGCTTGACATTCACACTATTCTGAGCCTGTCCTAGCCCCAGCAAGATTCATGAACAGGGCTGGCTATAGAGTAATAGCTACTCAGTTTCTATGTCACCTGAGCAGCACTGAATGAGAATAATGGTTTGGAAATGCAGAATATGGAAGAAAAACCTCCTAATAAAAATGCTGGCAGGGCTGTCACTGGCTAGATAAAACTAGACTGGACAAAACACAGAATTAATAGCTAGTGGGGGCCAATCCTGTATGGGCAGGAGGATGGAGTAAGTGACCCCCAAAAATCTTTTCCATCTCTGACTTGTCTGATTTTGTTAGAGTTTGCAAGTACTTCAGTGCCCCGCCGTTACGGTCAGGACAATTACTGTGGAGAAGACCTCTCTCCATGTGTATGCCTCTGGAACTCTTTTCTGACTCTTCTGAGAGCCATCGTTTCCTTTGGTGAGCGAGCAGGAGCCTTGGCACTCTCAGATGGGAAAGCCATGAATGGGAGCTAGGAGGCCTTCTGATGGAGTATAGATCAAGACCAAGTCCGTATTTTGGTGTCAACCCTGACTAAATTCCAACTTGGGAATTGACTTGCCACCCCTAGATTCTCCCATCTCTTCCATGGTTTCACCTGGATATGGTATTCCTCTTAACTTCCTGTCCTAAACTGTTAGCTGTCGTTTCCTACCACAGGGACAGCTGCAGTGGATGAGTGGTCCCTTTATACACAGCTTATTTCAGCCCAACGTGCTTTACATGCTAGATGGGTATAAGCTAGTATATTATTGTTACTTACTGGATTTGAGCCTCTCCTCCCTGGCGTGTAAATAAGAACATTGTGCGTTGTTGCCATGTTGACCCTTCTTGATAGGGAACAAGAGAGGACGAGACATTAAAAAAAAAAATCTCTGCTGTTTCCTTCACATCAGTATGTGTAGTGATAACTGACAACGTTTGTTCTCTGATTGTTGTGCAGAGAGAATTGCTGTGACTGGCAAGTGGTTGGAGGCCATTTTCTATGCAGCCCTGAACAGCTGCATGTGGTGGCGTCTGCCCCACCAGCGCACACTGAAGTTACTGAATGACATATGTTTCCCCGAGCACTGCCCCATCTGTGCAGAGCAGAAGACTTCCTGCCCACGCTTTGTGTGTGGGAACTTTGTCAGCCAAACTTTTGTCTCCTCCCTGACTCAAGAGGAGTAAGTAAAGTGCCAAACTTCAAATGTTTCTACTTGGCCATCCTCCCTGAACTTTTGCCACATCCCAGGATTTGAAAGCTAGGAGTCTTCCTATTACAGAGGAAGAATATGGTACACGCCCTCCTGACTTCGTGTCATGCACCAGTGAGTGCTGGGTCAATTTTCAAAAGCGCTGAAGTCTCATTGATTTTAATGAGACTTGGCTTCCAAGTTCCTAAGTCATTTTTGAAAATGGGACTTCAGCGCTTTTGAAAATGTTACCCTGTGTGATAAGGGATGGACAACCCAAAGTCCAATATACTGCGAGTTGTTAAGCCGCCTGAAATCCACCTATTGAATACTTCAGTATCTCACTCTGAGCCCCTCTACTCCAGTTTTTAGAGATAAGAATTTACTCAGTGAGGATATGTAGGATATTCCAGTTGTACAACTTGGTGTGAAACAACAGAACACAGAAATGTCCATACTGGACAACCCAGACTGGTGGGCCTTCTAGTCCACTATCCCGTCTTTGACAGTGGCTAATACCAAATGCCTGAGAGAAGGTTCAAGAAAACTCATAGTAAAAAATTGAGACTAATCTGTCCATAGGGAAAGTTTCTTTCTAACCTCTCATTCAGTGCTTGGGTTCTGCTCTGAAGCAGGCAGGCTTATATCCCTTCCTTTAAATAAATTAAAGAGAGAGAGGGGAAAATACATGTAATGTGTAACTGTGGCTGTTCTTAGCCATCTAAATGTCCAATCCTGTTTTGAATCCTATGACCCTGTTGGCATCAATGCTATCTTGTGGCAGTGAGCCTACAGGTTAAGTATGCAACATATAAAAAAAATATTTTATTGATTTGAAATTTGTGGCCTTTCAATTTCATCAAATGTCATTTTGCTCTTATGTGAGAGGACATGATTCACCATCTCTGGATGGTTCATTATTTTATATACCTCTATCATGTCCGTTCTCATTGCTCTTGTGGCTAAACTAGACAGTCCCCATATTATCAATCTCTCTTTACACAGAAATCTTTCCAAGATTTTCAATCTTTCATTGCTTATCTTTGAAACCCCTTCTATTTCTTCTCTATTTTCTGCTTGAGATGGGGAGACCAGAACTGAACAGAGTATTCTGGGTGAGGACGTATCATTGATTTATGCAGTGTTATTATAAAACTGGCATTAAATATTGTCAACATTATTTTCCATTCCATTATTTATGCAAACTAACATTGTTTGCTCTCTGGCCACTGCACATAGAACAGAAATGTTTTTCCTAAGTGGTTACAGGTAATTTAGAACCCAGCGACTTTGAGTAGTTCATATTACTCTTTCCCATGTGCATTATCTTGCACTTGTCAACACTGGATTTCCCCTGTCATGATATTACTGTTCACTTAGTTTTGCAGGGTCCCCCTGAAATTACTGACTGTCATTTCTAATGTTGACTAACCAAAATAATTTCATGCCATTTGCAAATGTTGCCAGCTTGCTGTTTGTTCCTCTTATAGATCACTGATAAATCTACTAAGCACTGGCTCTAGCATGGAAACTTTGGGGCACCCTATTTTTTGCATGGTGAAAATTGATCATATATTTGTACTCTGTTTCTGGTCTCTTCCCCACTCTCTGATCTATGACCGAATTTTACCCTAGGATTCTAATTTACAGCAACTTCATTGAAGGGTTTTGGAAGCTCAAATGAATTGTTAGCTGCAGGGCTTTGGAGCTCCACTCCAGCTCCAGGCAAAAATCTGCAGCTCCGCTGCTCCGCGCTCCAGCTCCGGGCTCCGCTCCAAAGCCCTGGTTCCCTGATTCCTCCATATCTATTGTTTTGTTGATACATTCAAAGAACTTTAGAAAGGCATGATTTTTCTTTACAGAAGTTGTGCTGGTTAGTCCTAACATATCATACTAATCTAGGTCTTTTATAGATCTCTTTTTGACTGTCATTTAAACCAGTTTACCTAGTACTGAAGTGTGGTTCATTTGTCTGTAATTCCTAAGATCCCCCAAGATAGGTACATAATTTCTATTCTGTCTAGTAGCTCCTGCTGCTGGCCTTGCACTCCCACTCCTTTTCCTTTTTCATTCCCAATCCTCAGCAAAACTTTTGGTTTTAATGTTTCCCCCTCTTCTTGTTAAAGAACCACCACCTTGACTAGCAGTCTGGAGAATATTGTCCCTCCCTGTGTGGTCCCTCATGTCTACAGCCCGCCAGTGCCACCATACAGTTATTGTTGGGTTTTGGATGAAAATGATGAACAATGTTCCTTTATCCTTTTCAAGCACCCAGACTCAGAGTTAGAGAAGAGAATGGGGTGTCAGGAGACTTAGGTCCATTTTTTCAGTCTGTCACAGACTTCCTGTATGACCTTGGGATGTCACTTCCTTTCTCTGTCTCAGTTTCCCATCTGTAAAATGAGGTTAATCCTCATCTAGTTCATGGGGAGAGGAGGGTGTGAGGCTTTATTTATTTGTAAAGTGCTTTGTAATCCTCAGACAATGCTATACCGGAAAGCTTTACCGCTGCCGCCTTGGATGGCTTAATCTTGTGGCGCTTCTGGCCTGCTCCCACCAGATTTGCACCAGTTTTGTTTTTTTGTTTAAAACATTTAAGTTAAATTTAGTGTTGGTGGAAGTTGCTAAATGAACAGTCCCAGAGTCTGAGAACTGTTTTTTATCCTCCCAGAGCCAGTGCAGTGGCAAAGCTAGTTTCCCTCCCACTCCCAATGTGCCTTTGAGGGACAAGTGCTAGGAGGAAGAGGGGAAGTTCAGTCTCCAGGGCCCACTCAGTGCTTGATCTCTCTGCAAAGACTGCCAAAAAGGGGGCTAATTTGTCGGGTGATTTTTCTTATGTGGTCACCTGTCCAGAACAAACAGGGGACCATCTGGTTACGGGCAGCCCTCTTTATCATCTTGATGGTGGATGGATCTGCTTGATGTCTCCAGATCATGTTGCCATGATAGAGTGGCTACATCACTTACCTAACATCTGGTGTCAGAAGCCATATGTCCGAAGATCTGTCCATTAAGAACCAATCTGAGATCCCAGCAGGGCACTGAACAGCAGTTGGATGGTGTGCCATTTCCTGGTGGTACCCACAGTTCTGAGGCACCTCTTTACCACCTGCTCTTAGTCAGTGTGAGGAAGCCATAGACCAGTCCTCCTACTCCATGGGCAACACACACACTTCCCTCTAGGCCTTGCAGACCCCACACTGTCACTCTGCAGGTTAGTGATTGGCACACTCTAGCCCTCGAGCCCGCCGAGTGTTTCCCTGGAGTATCCAGCCCCTGTTCCACACTTACAGTATTCACAGATTGGCTGCTTCCAAAGAAACAGCTTATCAGTTCCACCTTAGATCATGGGTCTGCTTAACACACACCACTTATACTTGATTTCATTATAAACAAATCTCACTTTATTTAACAAAACATAGAGATTCGAGTAATAGCAAGTAGAAATATTGAAAACAAATGATTACATATAAAATAAAATTATAACATGGATTCTAGAGCCTAGAGATAATTAGCAAGATATTCTCATGTCTTGTAGAATGTTGCTTACCCCAAAATCCTTCTCACAGTGCTTTACAGCCAGGCTGGCTGTGACACCCCCCCCCGCCCCCGCCCTTTTCATAAGACAAAAACACTGTTAGCTTGCCTTCTACATGAAGAAACCTGTGTGTCTCTTTGCCCCCACAAGATATACCAGTCTGATGCTTTGTCTTCATTCACAGACAGGACACCCTCTTGCTCATTGTTTTTTTCCTATAGATTTTTTTCTCTCTCTCTCTTTCGGCAGCTGGCTCAGTGTGGCCAGACAGAGAGATAAACATCTATTATCTCCTGCCTGGAAGGAACATGTCAGAGGTTTCTCACCACCTGGTAACCTGCCTTAACTCCCAAACCTGAAGAACATAATTTTCAGTATAGATACATAACTCCTTAAATATTATCTGTACATACATTTCACAATGATTATGTTGCCCAGTGGGCTACAGGCTCTTGGTAGAGACCTCATATGCCACCCTTCGGTGAACCCTTCTGGCATATTATGCAGTTATCCACTCCAAGGAACCTGTGTAAAACCTTGTGTGTTCCCCCTGTACCCTCTTGTCAGTGGGCACCAAGAGATCCCTGGGTCACATGTGATAATGCTTTTGGTCACTACCCAATGAAGGCTTGATTTGAACTGAGTACTAGAGAACTCATTACCAATTCTTGAACCATCCCTCCCCACTAATTCTGTTTTCTGCATTATTGTTTGATTAGTTGTTTGATTAGTTGTAGTGCAGTGTGATGGGCATAGAACAAACATGTATAGAGATAGCTGGAGGATCATCCTGAAGCGGACGGTTCTTATGGATAGTGGAAGAAGATCCAATGGCAAGGCACTGACACTCTTGCTTTGGGGCTGGTCTGATGGATGTGTTTGTTTATGGGTATGCTACTGGATGCAGTAGGCCCATTAAATCCAGTTTGTTCAAGATCATCCCATTAATACCAGAGTGAGTTTTGCTCATTGTGGGTGGTTCTGGCTTTGTCCAAAGAACTCAAGGTTCTGAATCACATAGCTTTCTCAATGGGCTAAGACAGAGGACTTAAGACCAAAGAAAGCCATCTTGTTAAATCACAGGTATGGAACCGATAGCTGTTGCCCATAAATAATACACCCTGTTTTCTCTTCCCAGCACCTTCCCCTGGTTTGACCTAACAACTGTACAAATGAAGGAGTCTCCCTTCAGTCAGCTTCTAGCAAGGAGTGTGCTTCTCCAGAACCATCTTACTTTGTTTTACTGTACCTCCTTTGGAGTTTTGCTTGCAAAGAGTGGAGGGATGGCCAGCAGAATTTCTTCTCTTCCTGCCACAGCAGATCCCCGTATGGTGCTGGGTCATGAGTCAATGTCCACCCACAACTGCTATTGATGTGACTTGGACAGAAGACCCAGGGGATGTTCCTAACACTGATTCTGAAGCTTCATACAGTATAACCACAGTGTGATTCCAAACTTCCTGGGATGGAACTGCTTTGCTAAGGTTTAATGCTGAAGAGAACTGTGACAGAGATTAAGACCCCTTTCCTACCAGTTCCCATTGCAGGATCCATATGGTTATGTGTGGTGGAGGAATGTACAGTGAGGACTTTATCCTGCAGTGGAAAGGATAAAGCTGGAATGGCATGTAAACCTTTACCTGACTATCACCCACAGCACAAGCAAACTGCAAAGTAGTGGGCAAATTAAACAGTGAAAGTGAATAGCGTTCCTGACTCATAATTCTCAAGTACAGGCAAGCTTCCCAACTTGTATGCATCTGCAATCTCTCCTAACTTGTGACCACTTGGTAACATCCTCACAGAATGTGAGTTGGCTACCGCTAAAATCTTTGGGGTCTCTGACTTTTACATGTGTTAGCTCTGAGTTCTCTCTCTGGAAAGGGTCACCGTTCAACAAAGTACTGGACACAGTGAGCCAACAAGCATAGCTGTTACTGAACAGTCCTGGAACCTAACAGTGATGACTATCTGTCCCACAGCGAGGTGGGGAAAAAGTGGGAATTTGCGCTGCTTGCTCTTTTAAATGTTTAGAGTAACACTGCAGATTCCGCTAATCAGTGCATGTTTTTATTTATTTCTAAGAGTTTGTTTTGGTTTTCTATTAAACCTGCTTGCCTGGGAAGTTAGCACTCTGCCAGATAACTGCTTTATTTCAATCCAAGCTCACTTATTAAAATGGCATTTTGTCCTAAGACCTCAATTCAAACTGTTGGACACATTTGTTTTCTGTAGCATTTTTGATAGGTAAGCAGGAGAGCAGCCTTACAGTGGTTGCAGTCCCACCACATTGGGTTTTGAACTAATAAGATCTCACACACTAAAGAGGATTGTGCCTGTTCGGTATTTGGACTGGGGATCAATGAAATCCCTGCTGCAGAAAATGGTAGTGATGATTCGGTAGGAAGTATTTTTGCCTTTCAGTCAGGATTGAACCACCACTTAATCATAGTGCCAGGAGATGCCTTGCTGCTGAAAATGCTGATGAGACCTAAAAGTGTAGGATGAAATGTAAAACCAAAACCCTAACCATGTAAAAGATTGCATGATTCTTCTCTCAAGAATAAGGGTCTTAGACCTGGAGTCCTGGCCAAATTCCATCTAGGGCAATTCAGTGCTTCCTCCTTAAATTCTTTCTTCAGTTTCAGTTGGATAAAATGTTCTTCTACACTTCCTGTCCTAATCTAACCTGTTGTTCAATTAATAAAAATATCTATTCTATCTCAAAAGTAACTATTTCTGTGATGAGGAAAGGGATTCCTGCATTATATAGGTTTCAGAGTAGCAGCCGTGTTAGTCTGTATTCGCAAAAAGAAAAGGAGTACTTGTGGCACCTTAGAGACTAACAAATTTATTTGAGCATAAGCTTTCGTGAGCTACAGCTCAATTCATCGGATGCATCACAAAAGCTTATGCTCAAATAAATTTGTTAGTCTCTAAGGTGCCCCAAGTACTCCTTTTCTTTCTGCATTATATAGTTTGTAAAGCACCCTGAGATCCTTTACAACATAAGGCACTATATCATAAGGCAATTATTACATACATCACTTAACTCTTTAAACTTATTTCTGTGTGTGGAGTAGTGAACGAGATCAGCTGGATCTGTAAGGGCAAAGACTAGAGTTTGGGGAAAAACCTTATAATCTATCACCTGGGTTTGAGGAAAGTGGGTGTCAATGAAAGGTGATTAAGATTGATCTCTGGTCTTGGTGATAACATGTGAAGTAGCAGCAGTTCAGACATGACTGAGCCACACAGAGCTCCTGCAATGGGGAGAAAGGGAACCTTTCAGTATAGGATAATGTAACTGCACTAAGGAGTTCGGCGCCTGGCAATATCCCATAGGGGTGTCTTTAGGAGTAGAAGTTTAAATGGCAAACGTGTTCAAGGGAGGAACTGTACATGGCTGAGCATACTGTCAGCACTAAACAAATCAGAGTATCAATGCACCTTTCTTTAATCCGGAGAGGATGGAATTGTAGCTTCTTGAACAAAGAAGGTAAGGGCGTCTGCTTCCACCTTTGTAAAAAGCCCAGACTGCTGTGAAATTGTAGCATATGGCTCTAATCCTGCTTCTTGGACAAACTGAGAGAAGGTGAGGGCATCAGCTTTTGCACCAGTTGGGGCTTTGTGCTCTAAAAACAAACCCACGTTGTCCCTGTACGGGAGGGCAATGCTTCTGCTCCAGAGAGGCTCCTCAATCCCCAGCAGCTCTCGCACATGCCATGAAATCTCCTGAAATGCAAGAGGAAACATAAGGGAGCCTATTCTTAGTGTGGTGGCTACATCGATAGAGCTCTGTAGTGTAGAGCTGCACAGAAGAGAACTCCTGCAGTTTCTCCTTTCAGAATGTTTTCCTTTCCATAACGTAGGAGCTAGAGCGTGATCTGGCAAGATGAGTCCAATGTGCAGTTATGATTAGAAAAAAAATCATGTAAAAACAGCACATTCTGATTTGTCTAGGGAATTACTGTGTGTTGGGAGTCACAGCTGCTACCTTTATTACCCCAAACAGGTTTGTTTTGTTTTTTTGACTCCTATTAGCACTTGCAGAGCAAACACAGCTATGGGTGAGTGAGCGAGATTCTTTCTTCTCTGCCTACTACAGCATCATCAACATTGTCTGCTAAATTGTGTTTCGAGAATTTTTATTACTGATGAGACTATAAGAGGCAGAAAGGCCCAGTTGGATCAGGAGTGGCACTGCTCACTAGAAAAATCATTTTCTGACTTGTAATCTGAGATAGCTGGACCTGAAGCCACCAGTGGAAGGAGCCTGACTATAATTTTTAATATAGTCACTTTTCAGAATATAAATCTTGTCTTTTAAAACCTTGATCAATTCACCTTTTGTGTTTCTAATCAGTTTTACTATTTGCTAAACCACATCCCATAGTGCAGTTTCAAGTGGGAGGCTATTAGGGTCTTCTACCTGCTACTCTGGGTGCCTTTCATATGATTTAAAATAACTATACAACTAGAACAAAACCAGCAGCAACCCAGAGAAACTCCCAGCCCTCATACAATCTCTACACCAGGACTTCTCCACCGACATTCCACTCCTTGTAAACTGTAAAGTCATACTGCTCAACTGGTGCCTTCGTAATCACTTCTAGCAAGTAGCTGGGTTTTGGTTACAATTACATACAGGCTTGCTCTGGTGCCTGAGTGTCCTGTATAGGATTATGGCCTCATCGCAGCATCAATCAGAAATTGCATTGGGTTCAGAGAGGACTCTCACTGGAAAAACCCCCATGGGCCAGATTCTGCTCTCAGCTCTAATTCTGCTCTCAGCATCACTCCTTTGTAGTCAGTGGAGTCATTTTCAATTTGTAACAGTATAGCTAAGAGCTGAATCTGTGTGCCTTCAGTAATAACAAAGGAAACCAGGAAGATAATGGCCAAGGGTGGGGTTCTCAAAAATGCCTAAATTCCACTCTCAAGCTATGGGACATAAATTCCTAACTCACCTAGGTGCTTTTAAAAATATTACCCCAAGTTCATTTTGCTCTGACTGTACATTAGAACTAAAGGGTTAGAACCGTTCAGCCAGTCAAGAGTTAAGATTGGCCCAAATGCTTGGTGCTTTACAGCATAAAGAACACAATGTTCAAATTCCTGCCACAGTTCATAAAGATTTTATCTCTTGTTGCTTGTGAGCTGCAAACTCTTTGAATTTCCAGATCGTGCCCTGTGATGGAGGCAACCATAAATAATGAAGATTTGAAACAAAATTGTTATGGCTCTGCAAAAGCAGCCTGTGGCCCATTTGAAGTTCAGTACCCTCTAGCTCACGAGGATGCAGCCAGCCAGCTCTTTATGTGACAAAGAAGGCAACATACACATGCAGTCAAAGAATAAGTATGCCTAGTGGGTTTAAAGTCCTTTTCAAACAATCCCCACAGCCTCGCTATGAGATTGGGAAAGGATTTTTCAGGTGGGTAACTGATGTAAAGAGAGGTTATAGCCCAAATTTTCCAACTCAGGTGTTTAAAGTTAGGCATCTAAATCAGTTACGTGATTTTCAGAGGTGCTGAATGATTTAAACAGCTGCAGCTCACAATAAGCACATGTGGCACTCAGATCACTTATGTGCCTAACAATATGGAATTGAATGTCTATGTTTAAATACCCACTTTTGAAAAATCTGGGTTAAGGAACTTGTTCAAGGTTACACAGAGTCAGTGGCAGAGCCAGAACTCACAAGATCCAGGCTCGCTGTCCTGTTTTCTGTTCACTTGATTATGTAAAAACCTCAGTTAAAACCCCTGAAAAGGAAGACAGCTAGGGGCTCAGCTTTATATAAGTAATGGGAATAGGGTGACTTAGCAATCAAGTTGCAAACACTGAGAAGATAATAAGGTGATAAATGATAGTCAGCATGGATTTGCCAAGAACAAATAGTGTCAAACCAACCTAATAGCTTTCTTTGACAGGGTAACAAGCCTTGGGAGTAGAGGGGAAGTGGTAGATGTGGTATCTCTTGACTTTAGTAAGGCTTTTGTTACTGGCTCGCATGACCTTCTCATAAACAAACTAGGGAAATACAACCTAGATGGAGATACAGTAAGGTGGGTGCATAACTGGTTGGAAAACCACCCCAGAGAGTAGTTATCAGTGGTTCACAAGTCAAGCTAGAGGGGCATATAAAGTGGGGTCCTGCAAGGGTCAGTTCTGGGTCCAGTTCTATTCAATATCTTCATCAATGATTTACATAATGGCATAGAGGTTACACTTATAAAGTTTGTGGATTATACCAAGCTGGGAGGGGTTGCAAGTACTTTAGGGGATAGGATTAAAATTCAAAATGATCTGGACAAACTGGAGCAATGGTCTGAAATAAATAGGATGAAATTCAATAAGGACAAATGCAAAGTACTCCACTTCGGAAGGAACAATCAGTTGCACACATACAAAATCAGAAATTACTGCCTAGGAAGGAGTACTGCCGAAAGAGATTTGGGGGTCATAGTGCATCACAAGCTAAATATGAGTCAACAGTGTAACACTGTTGCAAAAAAAGCAAACATCATTCTGGGCTGCATTAGCAGGAGAGTTATAAGAAAGCCAAAAGAAGTAATTCTTCTGCTCTATTCCACACTGATTAGGCCTCAACTGGAGCAGTGTGTCCGGTTCTATGGTCTAGATAATACTTAATCCTGCCATGAGTGCAGGAGACTGGACTACTAGATAACCACTTGAGGTTCCTTCCACTCGTATGATTCTACGTGTGTCTTAGAAAAACTTCCCCTTATTCTGTTAAGGGCTCTGCTGGCTTAGGCAATGTATTTTGGTTGGGCATACAGAAAACATAGTCACATTCAATTATAGCTAACGTTTTACCAGGTTAACTTTTTACTGCATTTCCCCTGCTGGAGCACTTGAATGTTATTATTTAAGTCAATATTAGTTTCTCAGCCACGGATTGAAAGTGAGGAAAGAAGAGCCTGATGGTTAAAGCACAAGATAGAGACAGGATACCTCAGACTTGCAATGTGACTCTGGGCAACTTCTTTCCTCTCTCACAACCCTGTTTCAAAGCTGTGAAATGGGGATAGTAGTATCAGAGTTTCTGATTTAACTGTACATCTGAACCCCTTGTGGCCTCCTCAGAGGCGCTCCACATCAGTCTTAGGTCTCTAGGAATCACCTTTCCTGGGGTGAAATCCCATGATTTGCTCCCTCCAGATGGGGTCTTAGGCTGCAGACTCCTGCACTTCATTATGATCATCTCAGTCAATCTTACTTCAGTTCAGCACCTGCAGTTCTGCTCTCTCAGGAGCAATGACACGGTTATTCAGTGACCAGCCAGCTTTCATAAAACAATGTACCATTTATTCAGAAAAAAAGTGTTTCAGAAAAAGTCAACAACAAACAGCTTATATGTATGCCTGGCTTAGCAGGTGGTCACCCACCTTCCACTTCCACTTCAGTCCACAGCAGGGCCTGTCTCTCTTGGACATAGTCAACATGCCTGTCAATTCTTCGATAGCATGTGAGTGACCCTCTCTTTAGGCCAGAGTTTATATTTTATACAGTTTCAAGTCCTTTGTTGTTTTAGGCCTTTTGA
The DNA here is from genome assembly GCF_965140285.1 of Lepidochelys kempii. Taxonomy (NCBI): domain Eukaryota; kingdom Metazoa; phylum Chordata; order Testudines; family Cheloniidae; genus Lepidochelys; species Lepidochelys kempii. Next base: position 93,248,338 of record NC_136385.1, on the reverse strand, counting down.
ACCAGGTCAAACCAATCTGTTATTGTGGGGAGAAGGGCACGACGAGGAGAGTGTGAAACTTCAAAAGACTTGTTCCAGTATTGTGGAGTTGAATTAATTTCACCCCCTCCCTGGCCAGAGATTTTAGTTCCTGCAGGAAGCATTCCTTGTCTGACCCATTTAGCCAGGTTTACAATCACTAGCAAGCCCATAAAGATACATATAACATTAATAGAGTAGTGTTTGAATATTCTTCTGTAGTATTTGTCACAAAGAGTATCTCATTAGGGAGGGCAAAAATCTTTAACATCAATTTGCAGTTCTCTGATGCCTTTCATTCAAAGCTCTCAAAGTTCTCTTTTGAGTATTATCAGTACACATTCCTAGCGTTGGGCTGTGCCAACATCCTCCATATAAGCTCAGAACCCTCTAGAAAGGCTCTGACCATTTGGGAGGGAACATGGAACCTTGAACCATGGAACATTTCCTGTGAGGCTGCATAAGAAGGTGAGGCCTCTGTCCATCCCCAATGTAGCAGGTAAAAAGTCCTTCCTTATTAGCTGATTTTGGGATCCTTTAGATGGGGATTTTTGTACAGTTTTAATTAGTGAAGACTAGTTTGTTAATTTTAAAAATTAGGATTTTGTAGACCATTTCTCCCCTATATACACATCTCTTCATTAAGTGGTAGGACAAAGGTGGGCAAAATGCTGGAGAGGTTGGACTAAGCACCCAGAAATGCAGGTGCAGATCCAAACTACCTGACCCTGCTTCTCCATTCTTAAATCACTTTTACACTAGTGAGCTTCCATTGACTTCAGAAAAATTACACCACACAAAACCAGTGTAATGCAGTCAAGAATCACTGTGTCTCCAAAGCTGGGTTGTAATTGTCAAACAAACAAATGTTTGGGCAAGATTTCTGTTGTTTCCTACTTGTGCACACACAGGAAGTACTGCCACAGCAGGCTTTCTTTCTCCTTTGTGGCCCTTCTGCCTCAGGTCCTATATGGAAACCAGATGGGCATACAGGCATGGAAATAATTTTTTTTTTAAATACAACTTTTCTGAACTTCATAAAAGATTTGGGGTCAGGGTTCATCTTGAGTTTTACATGAAGCTTCAGAAAGATTCTTACTGTAGGCAGAACAGTGTGCCCCATCATTCGGAGGAAAATATTGTTGCATTCTATGTACATCCATCCATCCAAGCATCAGGTCTTGGGCAGGTTCTAGTTGTCCTATTGAGCATGAGTGTTTAGATCCTGCTATTATCATTAACAGAGACGGAGCAGTGTTACATCTTACTTGATGTAGTCAGAGAACAAACATGAACATGTAGGAGATGGGATGGGAAATCATAAACACTCCTAATGGAGGAAGGCAACTCTGTGTGTGGCACTCACCTTCATGTGGTCAAAGTCTGTTATGCCCATCTGTGGCAGGTTTGAGCAGTTAACATGGATGAGTTTGCGGCCAGTGATGCAGTTAGTTGTAAAGCACTCCTGGCAGGAAAATCAGACGGAAACACTATACAGCAGTGAGCAGTACTGCCAACCCCAAGCATTCAAAAACCAACATTAGTCAGCCGCCCCGCTGCCCAATCAGGAGACTGGCTTAAAAGCAATGAGATCTTTAAAAATAAGGGCTTTCCCCCCTTCTGGTTTCTGAGCCTTTGCGGGACGCTGGCCTCACTCTTCCTAGGTCTTCTCCGCCACCACCAGGGCTAGAAACTTGCCCTGAGTTTTCCAAGAACGCAGAGATCCTGAGTGCTCTTGATGCCAGGTTCAGGGGCGCTGCCAGGCCGCAAGGCGGAGCAAGGGAAGCGGGAATTGCTCTCCAGCTCGGGCCTAGAGGGAGCTCAGCGATGGCACCGCGAGCGGGGTTCGTAACAGTCCGAGCTCGCCCCCCTCTGAGCCTGCAGCTGGCCGCGCAGCGCCCCCCTCACCTAGCTCACGGCCCCGCCCTCCTTGCCCCTGCCCCTCACCTCGTACTGGGGGAAGCCCAGCTGCCGAACCCACTCAGCCACCTCCACGGGGCTCCAGGCGAGGCAGGCCGGGCCAGGCTGGGACTCGGATTCGGACTCTTCGGGCTCGGATCCGGGCTCAGGCCCTGGCCCCCCGGACTCCTCCTCCTCCGGGACCTGCTCCATCCTGGGCGGCTGCGCCCCGCCATGGAGCCATAGCAACGCGTCGGAACAGTCTCCACGGAGACCTCCACTTCCGGGCGTCAGGCAGCTATTTCCTCCCCCGCCGGGCCCGGCCCCCTGTGTGAGCGAAGCGCCGCCGTGCCGAGCCGAGCCGAGCCGCGCCGCCCGCTCGCTCCCGCCGCGGAACTGCCCGAGGGAAGGCCCAGGCCGGGCGATAGGCGCCCAGGCGCCCAGCGCTCGGCTCTTCCCGCCCCAGGCTCGGCTCTTCCCGCCGTTTCCGCCTCTGCCCGCCGCTGACAGCTTCGGATCTTTCCGCCGCCTCGTCCTCGCGCGCCGGCTGCCCATGTCGGAGGTGCTGGTGGCTGCCGCCGGCTCCTGCTTCGAGCCCCCCGCGGCTGGGGAGCCGAGCGGCCGCAGCTGCTCCGTGTCAGAGCGGGACGCGCAGGGCCGCCGCTCACCGTCTGAGACTCCAGGTACCGGGGGCGCACCGGGACGCGTGCCCCGCACACGGACCCCGGGGCGCGGGCTCTTCCCGCTCCGGTCCCTCGGGTGTGCTGGCCGCCGCGCTCGGGGGCTGGAGGAGCTGCTGTGGGGCAGGGCTGCAGGCCGCGGCTGGGGGACACCGGCTGAGCTGTGTGCGTAGCCTTCGCTGTGCAGCTGGGACTCGTGTGCGCGGGGTGTGGCGGCGCCTCCCCGCGAGAGCACCGCGGCTTGGCGGGGTTCCTTCCCTCCCTCCATCTCGCCTGCTCGCCCCCTCGCCTAGGGGGGACCTGTAGCCCTTGCCAGGCAGCCGAGGGAGTACAGCGCCTGGTACACCACAAGGAGCAGCAATAGGGAGAGTGGGCTGGGAGTGGGAGCTTCCCAAGGGGACTTAGGAGAGTTACAGCCAGTAACAAGATAGTCTGCTTTTACTCCAGTTAAGCTATTGCTGCAAAATCGGAGCTTTCTGCGGCTGCTACTTCCAGCCTCCTAGCATAGCACACTGTTTTCAGTACCCATCTTGAGAGCCGATTTGGCTGAGGTCTTGGGAAGACGTTAAGAAAGCTGCTGCTGACCTCTTCTGAGGTCTAAGGGTATGTCCACACTGTGTAGCCTAGCCTGTGATGGCATAGCTATGTCAGCACAGCCCCCTAGGATATGTCTACACTACAGATCCTATGCTGACATGCTCCACTAGTGTAGACACAGCCTATGGAAGAAGCCTTCCTGTCAGTGTAGGAACATATCTCCCCTAACCACATTGTCTATCTCCATAGAAGCTGTTTTCCATCATAGCTGAAACTATAGTGGGGTTTTTCCACACCCCTCACTGATGTACCAATACCGACATAACTGTTAAGCATAGACCAAGTCTAACTTGCCTCTTGATTGATACAGTTGTTTTTGAGTAGTTGGTTTCCAACAGCCTCTATCCCTAAGGGTACTGGGTTGTTTCTCTGTTCCCTAGTGTACCAGCTGCTTTATATTTAGAGAAATGTATTATGGTGTAAGCATTGCCTCATGTAAGGGAGATAATAATAACTTTGATTTGCTTAAGTTCCTAGCACTTTGGTGCCTGGAGACCAGTAAAGATTCCACTACAATCTTTAGACTAACACAGCAATACAGCTCATTATAGGGAACCAATTAAGTTTGTTTTTTAAAAAGCAGCACTGTTTAGTGTAGGGTTAAGACTTGAGATTCCTGGGTTCTAATTACATTTTTGCCACTGATTTACTGCATAACCTTGAGTAAGCCAGTTGCCCTCTTTGCCTCACTTTTTTCATCTGAAAAATGTGGCTAGTAATCCTGACCTTTCCCCCCGGGCTTATGAGATTTATTAAATGTTTGACTGGCACAGTGGTATCCTGTAAAATGCACTGTAGACGTGCAAAATGTTTAATACTTGATGTGAAATCAAAGGTACCTGCCATTGTGGTACCTAAGCAACTATGGAGTTGGGTATTAGCTGGTGACCACATCCCATGTGTCACCTCAAGAGGATAGGATGCTGGGCCTCACTTTGAAGGGCCTGTGAGTCTAGAATTTATTTCTCCTTTGAAGCACACATAGAGAATGTCTATGGCATCCTTGAGAGCAAACCTTGGGATGTTTGTTTTCTCGCTGACTCGGTCAAGTGGGTGGCTTATTACTATATGTGTAGGAGGAACGTTCTCTTCCCACCGCCACCTTCCTATCTGCTGTCTTGGTCTCAACTTCCTTATTTTGTTATATGCAATGGTGTTTTAGCCATGTTGGTCCCAGGATATGAGAGAGACAAGGTGGGTGAGGTCTTATCTTTTATTGGACTGACTTCTATTGGGGAAAGAGACAAGCTTTTAAGCTTACACAGAGCTCTTCTTCAGACCTTTAGAAGAGCTCTGTGTAAGCTCAAAAGCTTGTTTCTTTCAACACAAGAAGTGGGTCCAATAAAATTATATTGCCTCATCCTTGTCTCTTTATTTTGTTATAGGCATTTCTGCATAAGGTGTTTACTACAGTATCTAAACCCAGTAATATCTATGACCTCCCTCTAGTTCTCCAGAACTTCAGGCATGTTCTCTTCCCTAGTTTACTTCTCCTTTAATGTCCCCTTTAAAAACTTCCTTATCTCTTTTAGATCATAACTGTGTGAAGCATTTTGTAATTCTGTGTCAGATCACCAGATGAAAAATTTCTCCCCACAACCAGAATCAGGAGCATGGAGCTTGCCTGATTTAACTTGTCCATCACTGCCAAATTGAGTCATATGACACGCAATCTTGCTGGCTGTTGCTTTTTCAGGCCATATTTTCTCCAGCAGTTGGCAGTAAAATGTTCTCACGTTGGTTACCAGGTAGAAGAGAAGTTTTAGCTGTGCAGTAACTTCAACAGTTGTTGAATCATGAGAATGACAGATGTAAAAGATCTGCTAGGTTCCCTCTAATCTGTTTCAGGGGGAGGGGCATGAAGTATTGTTTCCTGCTGTATTCTGTAGCAACTGAGATCTAGGCTGTTAAAACAGTCTTTCTAGGCATTGTAGTTTCTTTTAGGTACTCTCCCTTGGAGACTCTTAGGGGGCCGGAATAGGAACGCATGAGCAATAAGTTCAAAAATCAACCTTGTCTATTGCTCTATTTATAAAGTTGGAGTGAACAGAATTACTTCTCCCTGTTACACAAGTCTTACCACTCCTCAGATTTTGAGGCTTATTCGTGTCTCAAATATAATATACTTTAATGAGTGTACCTTCCAATGAAAGGTTCTTAACATCTTGCTTTTTTTCTAAATGATCAGAGAACAGATCATTAATGAGCATAAAGATGAATATTTATTTGGATCCTATACCCAAACAAAATATACGCTTGGGATAGTGGGGTTTCAATTCATTTCTTGGTGGAAAAATGCTTTTCTCTAAAGCAACAAAACAAATACCTCACTACCCTGGTACTAATTAGTCCCCTTCTTCGTTCTTGTCTAAAGCCCATCCCTCTCTTCTGCCTTCAGTTTCTCATCTTTAAAAGCAGTCCCTATAGGTCAGGTTGCAGAATGTTGGCGATGGGGTATGCTGCTTGAACTGTACCTGTTCTGTGGATCAGAGGCCTTTAATGTATGGGGCTATTAATCTGCTGTCTTTCACCAGCACCAAATTCCTTCTACTTAAACCAAGTAGAAGAGAATTCCTACTGTAATGTGGAACTTTAAAAATCTGTGTAATTGGGAGCCTGTCCATGCCCAATTAACTATCTTCTATGGGTAATGGAAGCAGACAGCAAGACTGTAGAGCAGGGGTGGGCAAACTTTTTGGCCTGAGGGCCACATCAGGGTTCCGAAACTGTATGGAGGGCCAGGTAGGGAAGGTTGTGCCTCCCCAACACCCTGGCCCCCACCCCCTGACTGTCCCTGTCAGAACCCCTGACCCATCCAACCCTCCCTGCTCCTTGTCCCCTGACTGCCCCACCTGAGACCCCACCCCCTATCCAACCCCCCTGTCCCCTGACTGCCCTGACCTATCCACACCTCTGCCCCCTGACAGGCCCCCCAGGCCTCCCATGCCTATCCAACCACTCCCTGGCCCTTGCTGCCCCCTGGGACTCCCTGCCCCCTTACCATGCCGCTCAGATCAACAGGACTGGCAGCTGCGCTGCCTGGCTGGAGCCAGCCACGCTGCTATGCTGCCCGGCAGGAGCTTGCAGCTCCACCACCCAGAGTGCTGGCAGCATGGCAAGCTGAGGCTGCAGGGAAGGGAGGACAGCAGGGGAGGGGCTGGGGGCTAGCCTCCCTGGCCAGAAGCTCAGGGGCCGAGCAGGACAGTCCTGCAGGCTGGATGTGGCCCACGGGCCATTGTTTTCCCACCGCTGCTGTAGAGCATGCACTAGAGTCATGTGGGGACAGAGCTTGTTCAGGAGACTAGGGGCAAACCTAGAGCCTACATCTGAACAGAAGCTTGTTTTGATTGATCCCTATGTCTTGTGTCAGAAACTGTGTTATCTTTTCCCTTCCACTTAGGGCCACTGAAAGCATTAAAAACCCTTTCTCTCTGCGGGGGAGGGACAACATATAATACAGAAGGTTGCCAGGCCCAGCTTTAAGCGCCAAGGCTGCATGACCTTGGTGACTCTGGATAACTAGAGTTTTGCTTTATTGCCTGCACGTTCTCAAAGGTTAAAAGCTGTTTAATCTTCTCTCCATCTTCCACCCATTGCTAGAAGATGAAGATTCAGCCCCCAAACCAGCATCTGCATCCCAGACAGTCACCTCATCAGAGTCCGAGACCTCACAGTGCAGGTAGGAAAAGATCTTTGTGTGATTACCCACATTAAATGTTCCCCAACGTCAAGGAAATGAAGGATAATAGGTCTCTCCCCCACCTCCTTCTCTATCAGTGGTGTCTGGCAGCTGTTCCTCTCCAGGGCATCGGAGACTCAACTTTTTTCAGGTTCTGTACACTGTAGACTATATTGGAAGAGCTATTCTTCTTGACTTTGGGTTATTTTAATGCTTATAAAATCTAATGCTTGTAAAATGCTTTTAATTTAATGCTTATAAAATGCTTGTAAAATGTAACCCATGACTCACCTCAGGCTTTTTGGATCACAGAGCTAACTAACTTCCAACAGGAAATTATCTGAGCTCTGGCTGAAGGATATTTTTAATTAAAAAATATTCTTTCTGTATCTAATCCCCAGGGAAGCTGGATCGGAAACCTACTTTTTTGCTGCTGCTTTTTCAGTACATTTTATACTCTGAATATCAGTTGTTTGGTTTATTATTGAAGGATTGCTGATGAGCATTTGTGTGCATGCATCCTGGCTTTTGTTGGGGTGCTTGTGAACATTAGAGTTGCACACATTCAGCTTTTCTCTAAAACCGTTGAAGGTTTTGTTTTAACATTCCCTTTCCTCCGCCCAAAAATAACACTCTCCCCTGCCCCCGCAACACACTCATAAAAGCTTTCAGAAACAGATGAGTTAAATAGATCAAAATTTGGGTCTCAGCAGTTATTAGTGTCCTCCATTTTAAAAATCCCTCACAAAAAACACAATTTGAGGTAATCCTGGCTTTGCTAATGAAATCTGCAGCACAGGAGAGACTGAGATTCCTGCTGCCTTCATAATTACAGTTTCATCCAGAGAGACTGTACAGCAGCCCAGTTGGCTCCAAACAGGCTTTTGCTTTAATCTGATTTTATCATATATTCTAGGTAATTATGGATTTAATTTTCTTCAGAGAAACTAGTTGGGCATTAAGTAAAATGCCAACCTATGTTTTAAACCCATGTGAATGTTTCCTGATAAATCTGTTTAAGGTCTGAGGGGGGTGGTTTTTTTGTGTTTTTTTTTTTTTAAGGGAAGAGGGTAGTGGGCAATATGAAAGAGGCTTGAAGGGGGAGCTGACTTACTTTCTTCTCTTAAATCTGATTACAAATTTTCTGCAACTCTTTTCACCCTCTCCACAAAATCCAAAGCCTTCAGTGCTGTTTTTTTTTTTTTCAAAAAATTCAAAGTCAGCCCCAGCACCATAGAATATCAGAGTTGGAAGGGACCTCAGGAGGTCATCTAGTCCAACCCCCTGCTCAAAGCAGGACCAATCCCCAGCTAAATCATCCCAGCCAGGGCTTAGCCTTGTGGGGAACACTGAACCTGACCTGTTGGACCCACCTACCAGGTTATGTAGCATTCATGTGTGCTAGAATGAGATTGAACTCTAGCTAGGTCTGTGCCACACACCTGTTCTTTTGAAAAGAAAACATAGTGGAAGATTTCTGATTCAGGCTTCCAAAAGCATGGCTATAAATAGTTAAGTTTTGTAACAAAAATATATTTAAAGGGTCCCTTTTTAAACTTTTTTTGCTCGGCAACCTAGTAGGGTTATCTTTGTATCCTGACAATCGGCTCATGTGAACCACTCTCTTAGTGGAAACTGGTGGTGAGACATTCCCTTCCTATCAACAACAAATGAGATTAAGAGAATTTAATTAGTTTTTAGTTCTTTCTGTTTTAGGGTCCAAGGTTGCATCCTCAAGGGAGTTCAGTTTCGGAAAGGACAGTCATGTCTGTCTTTTCCAGCCTTCTCTTTATTTACAGAAACAGTACAGAAAGCATCTAGACTATTCTGTTTTTATTAGACACTTCCAATGTAGCTTGGAACAATCTGTCCCAGCATTAGTCGAAGCACTTCATATTCCTAAAACTGAAAACTTCACTTGCTTTCTACCATTGGTGCTTTGCATGGAGCTAGCCTGGTGCTGATCTGTTTCTCATATGGTAAACCAAGGTGGCTGGCTTTGGATTTCCATTGCTGCAGGCAAAGGTTTTATGTCTTTTAAAAGAGACTGTTTCTATTCCTACTAGACTTGAAGTTTCTTTTCATGAAAGCTACGTTTAGTGCCTAAGATTAAGGGTGGTTCTTTAACCCCATTCTGGATTAGTAGCTAGGATTATTTAATCTCAGTTGGCATAATTGACTTTTTTCAGGGATGGGCAGGGGTGCTGCGATGACATAGTAATTTAGAGGGGAATTTCAGGATGTAGGGATGAATAGGCAATATGCATTCAGGAGGCTATTGCTTTGCTGTTCTGTTTCTCTTGCTGCTGTTGTAGCTTTCCAGGTTTGACTAAAAGATCTCCCTCCCTCCTCCCATTATCTCTTCTTGTGGAGAGGTCCTAATCCTGCATTTGTGATTGTTAGTTTGTTACCATGACATGGCTTATGGGTTGCCAGATTCAGCATTCTGTACAGGAGGAGCAGGGATGCAACCATATTAACACTTGTTGATTATCTGTAGCAGAGTTATGGTGTTCTCAAAACGTGATCTGTTTGAAGTCTTGTCTCTGATGTAGATGGCCTGTGTGAGGGGTATATAGATGCCATCCAGTGCCTAGCAGGGAGAGAGTTACTTCTCTCTGAGATGCTACCACTGATCCCTGCTGTCAGTGCAATGTTAGCGAAGTAGCCCTTCTATGAAAGGAGTGTGGCTGGGCTCAGTTGGAGTGAATTACTGCTACCTAAGGGACTATAAATGGGGAGTGAGCTCAGGAAAGTTGCTCAGTCTGGCTTGGATGAGCTAAAGAGGACAGCCGTCTGGGGCTGAGAGTGGACCTTGGTTGAGAGAGAGCTTCTTGTTTTAATGCAGTGAATGCTGGCTCTAGGAAGCCCAGTTCCCTTAGTTTATTTGCATTCCAGCCCCTGAGTGGGGTGGTTCATCACCTGTCCTTGGCCCACCTGGCTCAGTGTCTCCTGTTCTTCAAGCATCTTGAATTGATGTGCTATCTTTCTCTGAGAGGCCGCAGATTGGATCACCTGTGAATGTGCATGCTGCAGAGGAGTCTAGAAAAAGTGATGGTACATCAGAGGACCAGGAAGTGGCTGGACAAGGAGAGAAGCTGGCTGACCAGATCCAGCCCCCCAGGGAGGTAGGTGACTTGCCACTTCTATTTCTGAAAGGAGAGACCAAGATGCTGCAGTGCTTTTCCCATCTGCTGCTGAGCCTGTACATGAGGAACTGGGGCTCTGAGCATTTAGTTATGACTGTTTCCGCACAATGAGGGAGTTAACAGTGATAATCTAACCTTTAAAACTCAGAATGTGTCTTTCGCCCACGGTGTATTGGACCTTTGCTCCCTTTCAGTTTCCACCATTCCTAAGGCTTCAAGACTGTTCTCGGCTACTGGCTTTTGTCTAGGGCTTCAGGGAGTTCCTGTGAATTTTAAATAAACTAATATAGTCAATTTTTTTTGGGGTGGTGGTGATAAAGAAGCAGTGTTTTAGTTCTTTCAGGGAACAAACAGCTCCTGGTAATTTCAAATACAGCTTTGGAGAGACATCGTGTAATAATACTCTTGGTCTGTAAGCTCTGTATCTGCCTATGTGAGAAGGGGGAATTGGCAGCACTGTGTTAATCTGGGCAACAGTTTTAACAAGTTCATAGTAGGCATCTGTTTAATTGTGATTGCAGTCTAAGTCCTGGGAAAACTGAAGAGGCTGGTTCCTAGAACTGGAGCAGCTTCAGCACTTGAGAGGGCATCTGGGTAGATCTGAAATCTTTTACCAAATAAAGCAATGATAGCCCCCAAACTTTGAGGCAGTGCAAATAGCTAGACTTATCTGTCTGTGGAGATGATGCTTCCTTGGGAGACCAGTGGTCGCTAGCACAGTGCAGCATTTGGCTCAAGAGTTTCACAGTTTTGGAGGCAGAGAAGACCATGCACAGAAACTGTCCTCTGAGCCAGCCAGTTATTTAGTAAATATTTTATACTTATAGCAGAAACCCAATGGGAAACTGATGTGAATTCATGAAAATGGCTCCTTCTTCTCCCTCAATCCCTGACAAACCATTTAAAATCCAACTGGAGGCCCCCAGAGCCACTGAGGAACTTGCTTTATGTGCCCTGCACAGGAGGCCGTCGTGCGGATGACCAAGTACCGTGCCCCACAAGGACCAGGGGATATAGTCATGATACAGTCAGAACACACAGGTGCAGTGGATGTCCTCTCTGCAGAGCTGGAGACTGCAGACCTTTTAGGTGAGCAGAGAAAAGGTGAGGACTGCGATGGTAATATTTCCTTTGGGTAGGAATGAGGCCTGTACACACAGATCTCATGTGGCAGCAGGATTGGAACTGTGGATGCTCTCCTTCAATAGGGTGGACAGAGGCAGTCTACTATACGTTACCAGCTCTGTATCACTGGGAGTGGTCTGGTGGCTAGAGTAGGGGACTCCTATTCAGGATTCCTGAGCGATTTTGCCATTGATTTGTCGGTGGCCCTGGACAAGTCACTGCTTTAAGTAGCTTTTGGACATGTCACATCACTTAATATTATTTTCCTTCCAGTGCTCTGCACTCATTGCCATTGAGTACCTAACCTCCCATGTGGGACCATCTTATACCCCCTCCTCAACTACCCATCTCTTTAGAGCAGAGGTGGGCAGACTATATGGTCCACAGGCCACTTCCGGTCTGTGGGACTCTCCTGCCCAGCCCCTGAGCTCCTGGCCTGGGATCTAGCCCCCAGCCCTTCCCCTGCTGTTCCCCCTCCCACACAGACTCTGCTCACTGTACCGCTGGCACAATGCTCTGGGCAGCAGGGCTGTGAGCTCTTGCCAGGCCACGCAGCTGCAGAGCCGTGACCTGACCCAGTGCTCTGTGCTGCGTGGTGGTGTGGCTGGCTCCAGCTGGGGCGGCATGGCTGTAGCACCTCCAGCCACCGGTGCTCCAGGCAGCGCGGTAAGGGGGCAGGGAGCAGAGGGGGTTGGATAGAGGGCAGGGGAGTTTGGGGTGGTGGCAGTCGGGGTGGGAGGTCTGGGGGCAGTCAGGGGATAGGGAGGAGTGGATGGGGCAGGGGTCCTGGGGGGCTGTCAGGGGACAGGGAACAAGGGGGGGTTGGATGGGGCAGGAGTCCTGGGGGGGGCTGTTGGGGTGAGAAACAGGAGGGGTTGGATAGGGGGCGGGGGCCGGGCCACACCTGACTGTTTGGGGAGGCACAGCCTCCCCTAACCGTCCCTCCATACAATTTCGGAAACCCAATGTGTGGCCCTCAGGCCAAAAAGTTTGCCCACCTCTGCTTTAGAGTGTGCATCTGCTGAAACATTTCTAAGGGTTTGTCTTCACTATGATCTATGCTGCTGCAATTGATGCAGCAGGGATTGATTTAGCGGGTCTAGTGAAGACCCGCTAAATTGACAGAGCACTCTCTGGTTGACCCTGGTACTCCAGCTCCCCGAGAAGAGTAAGGTACTGTTGGTGCAGCGCAGTGAAGATACCGTGGTAAGTCAGCCTAAACTACATTGACTCCAGCTATTTTATTTACATAGCTGGAGTAGCGTAACTTAGGTCTACTTACCCTGGTAGTGAAGACAAGCCCTAAGTAAAGCGGTTTAAAAACAAACCCGCCTCCTCTTTATGAATCTTAGCTCACAGACACAGGGGTGAGAAGATCTGTGAATAGGAAGCTGAGAGCAAGGAACTTAGTGAGGTCCTTTCTCCTGTCAATGCCTGAGTGTTACTCAATACAGCATTTAATGGGAATCCCATGTTTGCATTTAGAACAGACTGGATCCTGCTGTGTGTCGGGGCAGGTGAATTGGTGGGTGAGCTATCAAATAGGCCATAGAGAAACCTAGGAACAGACAGAGCAGAGGAGGGCATGTTAGTGCAAGATACTGTGTTTGTTCTCGTGCGCATGCTCTCTCCTTCTCCCTCTCTCCCCTCCGCACATGAAGACTGAGCAGGAGGAAGGGCTACAGACAAATGACCTGTGAGATTGGTAATAGATCCTAGCTTGAAAGAGAATAGATCTAAAATAAATTATGCAATGGCTGACTATCCAAGGTGTTTAGGAGATACTTGGATGTTTGTGGAAACCTTTGAACTAGAAAGGGGACTGGTGATAGCATCAGGACTGCTGCTGTTATCTCTTCTCTCTGCTGCCCTTTCAGAACTCAAGATGTCTCTTGCCATCATAAGCCCAAGATAGTATCCCCCTGACCTAGCATCATCTCTTTAAAAAAGACCAGACTAGTGAGGGAGGATAATGTGTGGTGTGCTCCATGGTTGGCATTTGGATGCATGTGGAGTTACTCCTTCAGGGTGGTCTATGGAGTTTTTCTTAGAATTTCCCCTCCGTGGTAGCGAGAGTAGAAGTTCTAGTGTCAGTGAGGTGTCGTCGTTTATAACCCTGTTCAGAGCAAGTCTGTACGTAGTGGGGAAAACACCAGTACCTTATCTACATTGGCACTTCCACTGGTGGAGCTAAATCAGTGGGAAATTCGGAGGGCTCATAGATAAGCCCCATGAGTCATGAGGTTATGCATCTGGGTGTGAAGAATAAGCCATGGGAGCCCCTCCCACTTCTCCATTCTTATGAATGTTGGATTGAATTACATAGGCTTTGGATCAGCTGAGGAGGCAGTTTCTGCATGTATGCATGATGCTAGTTGGTTTCTATCTGGTTGCTTAGGCTATGTCATAATGCTGTGCTGCCCAGTAACTCTGTCTGCTACTATTGGGTGTCTGTGTGGAAGCAGCAGAGTTAAGCCATAGGTGGAGCTGAGGTGTTGGGGTATTGTGCAATGCACTTGATGGGATGGAATTTTCAGTTAGGCCTGTACCTAACTTTTGCAGTCTGACTCTGTCTCTAGATAACCAGATAATTCACAGGAATGGCTTTGCAAGTTCGGGAGGGAGGGAAGAAGGTTGGAAGGGAAAACCAAGAGAGTAGTATGTCCAGTTCTGACGACAGTGCTAATGGAAGGCACTTGTCCTCGCCTTGAGAGGAGATGGAAGGTAAAGATTGGAGTTCAAGAGCTTTATCCAGAATAGCCGTCTTGTTAGCAGAACTCTCTCTGGTTGCCTTCTGACCAGTGATGAGTGGCTTGTCTTGTATTTTTCAGCTCAGCCTCCTCCTCTGGCTCCACCCTCCATTTGGACCACTTGCAAGATAAGGGAATTTAAAGCCAAAATGGGAAAGGAGAAGAATGCTCAGTTGGTGGTGAAACGGGGTGAAGTAGTGACAGTCCGGGTGCCAACACACCCAGATGGGAAGCGTGTTTGCTGGGAGTTTGCTACGGATGATTATGACATTGGCTTTGGGGTCTACTTTGACTGGACTCCTGTCACCAGTACTGCCATTACTGTGCAGGTCAGCGAATCAAGTGATGAGGAAGATGAAGAGGAAGAAGATGAGATTGAAGGTCAGTGCAAAACTTTACAAGATAAATTAATATTGTGTTCATCACCATGGTACCCAAGTACCTCCAAATCAGGTACTGTAATTCCTCACCACTTTGGCTAGTCGACCTACATGTTGACGGCAACCTTTTTGGAGTTCCAAGCTAGGTCACAATGAGAAGACCCTTCCTAATGGCTGCTCTTCTCCCCGACCCCAGGTGTATGCTCCACCAATAACACCACATATCCTTGCATATTGAACACTGAACACTTGCTCCCACTCTGTTTTCTATTGCATGATCAGTTTCTAACTTGTAACAGGATCAGGGTACAGTATGAGATTCTGACTTAACTCTTTGATCATCAGCCTAACAGATTGCGATGCCGATGCAATTGCTGGGTGGAGAGTAGTGTTTTTCTCACCGTATCAGTAGCTCTTGTTGATTGCACCCAGAGGGCATGCTGCCCATGTCCTTGGAGTATCTGTAGCCTAGAAGGTTTAGGGAGTCTCAGGACCAATGCAGGTCCCATCTCCGGACCAGTGATGACTGAAATTAAGCCCCACTGAGAAGAATTCCTCTTGGAGAAGTAGAAGGGAAGACTGAGAGACCACCAAGGCCAGAGGTGAAACTCTCCATTGCATTCCTCTACCCACAATCAATTTCTCTCTGGCATTGGGCCACCTTGAGGAGACCCTGCTGTTTAAAGGTGTCTACTGGGTGAAGAGGAAAAGGAGGGAAGTGGTGGGGAGAATTCAAACTATTCCCCAGTGTATCAGTCCCAAAGAGTGCCCCCTCTCAAAGCAGGTCTCCTATGTGGAGAGACTTTAGGTTGTGCATTGGACAGGGTGGGTATCTCAGCCAGTCTTCGTTAGCTAGATCTCATGTCCCTGTCCGGTAACCATGCCTTATTGATCATTTCCCCTCTGTTGGTTTGTCTGAGTCTGCTTGTCTCCTCTCTCCCACTCAGGACTCACCCCAGTTGGAGACGTGGAGAGGGGCTCTAAAAGCTCTCTACGAAACCGTTATCGGGAGATCATGCCCGTGTACCGAAGGGACAGTCACCGGGATGTGCAGGCAGGCAGTCATGACTACCCGGGCGAGGGCATCTACCTGCTCAAATTTGACAACTCCTACTCCCTCCTACGCAACAAGACTCTCTTCTTTCATGTCTATTACACCAGCTGAAGGAGGGGAGGGAGTGGGGACAGCAGGCAGGTAACACTGAGCAAAATAGGCTGCCATCCAGGTCTGGCACCCCCTAACTGGCACTTCCCTATGGCTGAGTGAGAGGCCTGGCTCTCTGCTCTCCTGTGGATAAGAACAGGTTTTCCCCCATTCCCTCCCAGCTTACTCACAGGAAAGGGTAGCTGCTCAGTTGTCCAAAAGCAACTCCTCTCGCTCTAAATTTCAGGAAGCTTGCTCTGTGAGGTCATCAGGCTGGGACTTTTCATTACAGCCAGTAAATTGTCAGAGGGCAGATTCAGATGGCAGCAGTTTCTTTCTATTGCACTTGTATGAACTGAAGCTGAAATACCCTTTTATTTAAATGGATCGCCAGTGGGTAATTGCCAACCACACTCTGCTAGCAGGCAAAGCCACCTGTATCACAGCCACTCTCCAGCTGCATCCTGTCTGCATTGCTGTACTTTACACACTAGCCAAACCTCCATTAATCTCTGTGTGGGGATTCATCCCTCCAACTACCTGAGTTGCAGCCTGCATCATCTGACCCCATTCATGGTGATGTAGTCATGTCGCAAGTGCCAGACCCAATCGTGTGAAACCTTTATTTTGGATCCTTGCAGAGGTAATCAATAGGAAGATCTCCATAGAAAAGGGAAAGCAGGTGTGGATGGGGAGGTGGATACAGATCATCCTGACTGTGGGGATGTGTAAAATTCCTGTCACCAACAAAACTTTCTCTTACCTGTGGGGAAAATTGAGCTGCAGCCTCTTGTGTTAATGTAAAACGGTTAACGTCTCAGGTCAGCACACTTTGAATCTGAAAAATGTGGGATCAGCCTTTCCCTTATATACCCACCTGGAGTTAGTGGGTCCCTGAAGTTATTGCTAACTAACACATTGAGGAATGCAGCTCCCTGGCCCACCTCAGGGATTAGCAGTGGCAATAGTGGTCAGCCTCTGCTCAGCCCTTGGCAGGAATAAGCAAGGATCACATTAATCTGTCAACAGATGGGTTTTAAAGGGTATTTATTTGTAACTCTTCAAGATTCGAAATGACTATTTATTTGATTTTATTCAAGAACCATTTCCCTTCAAGGTAGCTGCTGAATTTGCTCTGAGGTGCCTCTGTTTGGAGTTACTGAGTGACTTTGTGCAGGATGATTCTGGTGAAGTTCCAGTCTGACACCCTCCAGATATTGCCCTTTTGTGCAGATCTAGCCCTTGCTGCAGATGGGGTTAGTGTGGGGGTGTATAAAGCCAAAGACTTGACTCTCCTAAGAAGCCCAATAATTACCTGGTGATTCCATACCTCTTGATTCAGGCCCTTCTTTTTATCTGCTCTGCCTACTTAAGCACTCAGGAGCAATGGCTAGGTCAGGGAGGTAAGAGCAGAGGGAGGTGTACCCATGCCAATCTGCTGCTTCTGCAGTAGTGGGTGGGGAGGACAAGGCAGCATAGGCTCAGGCACCAACGTGTTTTTCCTTTTTCAGGAGAGGAAGGAGGCAGGGAGCACAACTGCTGTTCTAAAAAGTAAGGGATGAGCAGCAGGGCTGCTCCTCCTTTAAGGGGCACAGAGGCAAGGAGGGAGCAGCTGCAGCCCTTTTTCTCTTCCCAGGAAGGGAGAGGGGAGTGAAGAGCAGAGTGGCCCAGCCCAAGAGGAGCGGGAAGGTAAAGTAGCTGCCTAATTCCAGGTAGCATCAGTGGAGGGGCCCTGCAAGGAAGAAGAGAAGCAGGATTTTAAGGGTGGGGCCCTCCCTTCCCCTCTAAGCAGCCTGGGCATGGGCTCCTCTCTCCCTGACCCCCTAACAGCCTGGGCGTGGATGCTTGCTTCTTCCCCAAGCCCTCTTGAAGTGCCAGGGCAGGTACCTCCCTCTCCAGTTGCTTCCTTCCACAACCTCTCCCCCAGGGCCTGATCAAGGACCCCCTCTTTTACTTTGGCTCTCAACTTCCTAAACACCAGATGTGGAGCAGGGCCCTGCCCCACCCCTTAAATATTCTGCTTCTGACTGTAAATCTCCGTGTTCCCCCACCCTGCTGCGTAATGCATCAGTGACTGCTATGCATTTGGCCTCTTGCTACATATTTTGGAAGGTCCTGCATGCATCTGAAAGAGGAGAGGTATGCACTGTCTAGGCCACTAGCTGCTGTCTGAAATAGGACTTAGTAAATAAGGAAGACACACCTGACCTGTGTATATATACCAGGTATTCTAGAAACTGCTGATGTCATGGATTCTCATGTGGAGAGTTCTACTCAGGGCCAGTGTTCTAGAACTGTCTCCAGGATAAGTTGTTCCCCTTTAGCCAATCAGAGACTGGTTCCTTTCTAGGTAATTGGCAGCTGCTCCAAATAGTCCTTAGTAAGGTGGACTGTACAGTAGATGGGAATCCCAGTGTTCAGTCCTGCCCTTCTGAAACAGACACAGATCTTTCTTCTGAGGCTCAGTCCACTTCATCAGATTTGCCCCTTTCTTGCCTCCTTGATTAAAGACAAATGGTCCTTGTATATGGTGTGCAGTCCCAAGCTGGTATATGTGCCAGTCTTATTACCTCATTGTGTCCATAGCCATGTTTGCTGCTGACTGGAGTAAAAGGGCCTTGACACATCTTCCTTCATTGTTGATATTTCAGTAGAGTAGCTTGTATTTCCCATAAGTGCTAAACAGCTGTAAGTGGAGAATATTTAATCTACAATAATGAAAGCTTCACAGCTTCCAGAATGTCACACTTTTCTTTGGTCTTTCATTTCCAAGTTATGTGAACATATTGGTGACCTTGTCACGGAGGTACTGAATGAAAATATATAGGTGACTGACTGAGAACCACTTATCTTTGGAATGATGTCCACACTGTGTGCAACGGCAGTCAACAAAGCAAATGAGATGTTAGGAATAATTAAAAAAGGAATAGAGAATATCTTATTCCCCTTATATAAATCCATGGTATGCCCACATCTTGAATACTGCATACAGATGTGGTCCCCTCATCTCAAAAAAGATATACTGGCATTAGAAAAGGTTCAGAAAAGGGCAACTAAAATGATTAGGGGCTTGGAACGGGTCCCATATGAGGAGAGATATTAAAGAGGCTAGGATTTTTCAGCTTGGAAAAGAGGAGTCTAAGTGGGGATATGATAGAGGTATATAAAATCATGAGTGGTGTGGAGAAAGTGAATAAGGAAAAGTTATTTACTTGTTCCCATAATATAAGAACTAGGGGCCACCAAATGAAATTAATGGGCAGTAGGCTTAAAACAAACAAAAGAAAGTTCTTCTTCACTCAGCACACAACCTGTGGAACTCCTTGCCTGAGGAGGTTGTGAAGGCTAGGACTATAACAAGGTTTAAAAGAGAACCTCCATGAATGTATCCAGTTAAGTCCATTAATGGCTATTAGCCAGGATGGGTAAGGAATGGTGTCCCTAGCCTCTGTTTGTCAGAGGGTGGAGATGGATGGCAGGAGACAGATCACTTGATCATTACCTGTTAGGTTCACTCCCTCTGGGGCACCTGGCATTGCCACTGTCAGCAGACAGGATACTGGGCTGGATGGACCTTTGGTCTGATCCAGTATGGCCATTCTTACGTTCTTATAAATGGTTTGCAGTTGTCCCTAATTGTTCTTAATAAAGTCAGTAACTCAGCCTTTAGTCTTGTTAAGATACTTTAATCAAGTCTCTAGCAGAAAGCATATTCAGTTAGCAAGGAAAGGATGCTGTATAGCCAGTGGCTTTCAGCAGTCATTTCCATTTAGTGTATGACATCTTAAGCCCCAGTCAGATCAAAGGAATAATCTCCTCTCCTTGTCTCACTCCTCATTAAGCTACAGCTTCCTTGGTACCTCTGCCCACAATACCTACTAGGCTTGTATCCAGCTCTGGTACCTGTAGCTGAAGCAGTGCTGGGGAGACCTCCATTCTAACTGCAGACACTGGGAACTGTGACTCCTGAGTCTGAGACGAAAAGTGAATTCTGAAATAGATTCTAGTTTTGCAAGGACATTAGTAACCTAAAAATGTTCACTTCAAGGAAAGTTCCTAACTTGTTTCTATGGAGTGATGCTTTTGTGTGTTTTCCTCTCCTATAGTTTGTGACTAGAAAAAAAAAACCAAAAACTAAAACCTCACCAGAGAAAAATTTTTATATTTGGCAAACAGTGTGTGTCTTCCTCCTGTGTGTGGCTTTTGTGACTGAAAGAAACTGTATTTTGTGTACAGAAACAAATTGTGGCTGGACTTGGGTAGGAGATAAGTGGGGAGCCATGTTACATGTCCAGTGGCTGTGCCTTGGTGACTCTGGAGCTGGAAGGAGCTCATTAAATATCCTTGCAGGGTGGGGTTTTGGGAGGGATCTCTATTCTAGTTCACTTGCATCCCAGTTGAATTTTTTTCTTCTTTTTCTCCTCTCCTCCCCCAAAAGCCACTCCCTAAGCATTTATCATGTGGTGCCTTGAAACAAGAGGGAGTGAAACCAGAGCCATAGACTTTATCATTTACTTTCTCCAGACCCTTAATTGCAAGGGTTTCCTCCCCCTCACTTCTCTACCTACCTTCCAAATAGCACACCTGGAAGTTAGGCTGGTGATCCCCTATAGTCTGTCATAGTTTCAGAGTAACTGCACCTGTATCTACACACCCCACTGTGGTCTGCTCCAGGAGTGCCCAATCAGGTCTCCAGCTGTCACTTGTCTCTGGGCAAGGACCTTTGTCCCACTCCCTTTTCACTGGGGGTTTTAAAGCTGCACATGTCCTTGCCTTACACTGTGGTATCCCCCCAAACCAGTCTACCTAACAGCCAGTGGCTGTGTGTTGCTTTCTCTCTGAGGGCTCTGTACAGTGTATTGCCAGCAGTTACAAGTTATCACACAGCTCTTTCTAAGCAAGCACCTTTATTAAGGTAAAAGCATTACAGAGAAAACCTATTAAAAACAATAAATTCCTATACACATGCTAAAAGCTTATCAAAGGTTACCCTAATCAGTCAAAGGGGGTGCTATTAGGCGAAAGTTTTTCCAACCTTCTGCAAGGATTGGGGCTTCCCTCAGATATAAGATCCGGTCTGTTTGCAGGATCAGAAAGGAGGCCTGAGTCAGTTTAAACCTAGCTGTTTTATATCAAAAGCCCTTTCTTTGTCTGTTCATCTCCTAGTTTGAACCAGTAAGTGTGCAAGCCTCCCTGGGGGTGGTATCTTTCTACAGGTGTTTACAACCTAAGTGATTCATCTTAATCACGCCCACTATTTTTGGTTCCTCAGGGGGCTGTGATGACCCTCCCACCTGAAGTTTCATACAATCCCTGGCCCACAGTGATACATAAACTTAAAACAATATGGTCCCCAAAGATTGCAACTACATGCAATATATGTCAGTCTGTTCCTGGCAAATTAAAACTGCTTTAACTGAGACCTTCTCACCAAGGAGATGAGGATTACAACTGAAAGCCTGAGCTCTCTGGCACCACAGGGCTATTGCCTTCAGAAGGTGTCTTTGTTACTACTGAGCATACATAGTGGAATGCCTAAGTGCTATTTTTTCTTGAGGGAGTTGTAGATGGGTGGATGCCAAGGCAGTTAAAATGAGAAGGACTTGTGACAATGCTAACCGAACACAAAAGTAGCAGATCTTGTCGCCACACTCTAGTGGAGTGTATGAATCCAGAGTTGGAGTTGATATGTGCTGCTGTGTACTATGGAACTAGATGAAGGATCAAAGCTGCAAAAATCTCTACATTTTAGATGACTTGTTCTCCTTTCCCATATTTGGTAGAACCATGGCTACATGCTGTAATGGGCAGTGCATTGCTAGGCATATCCATATTAAGACAGCATGCAGATCAAATAGGGACAGTCATTGAAATTGTACCATGGTAAATTCAGAATTCGGCTCCTTGACAAGAATTTAGCAAGATTCAAAGAGCGATGGGACACTTATGGATTACAAGAATGTCCAGGGTTATTGCAGTAAATACTAAATTAAAATGAAGTTCTTAAAGAGGTCAAACACCACACGCTTCAGGGCTCAAATCAATCTGTTACTATCAGGAGTTGGGAGGAGACTGCCTGAAGGGACAGACTATCCCCTTGTTTGCCTACTATGGTGTTTCTTGCACCTTCCTCTGAAGTATCTGGTGTGGGCTGCTGCTGGAGACAGGATATCATGTGAGAAGGTCTGATCCAGTATGACAATTCCATATATTCCGGTCTCCTATTTACCTGTGACTCTTGGAAGTGTCAGCTGAAGAAATATGTACTCCTCTCCTGTCTGACAGTTTAAGACTCTGTAATTCATATGGAATAAGAATCTGATTTGTGACTGGCTAGAATGGATGATGGGTAAAAGTGAGACCAGTGGTTTGAGCATTGGCCTGCTAAACCCAGGGCTGTGAGTTCAATCCTTGAGGGGGCTGTTATGTTGATCTGGAGCAAAAAACGGGGATTGGTCCTGCTTTGAGCAGGGGGTTGGACTAGATGATCACCTGAGGTCCCTTCCAACCCTGATATTCTGTGATACAGACTGAGATGTTAGATGCCAGCCATCATGCCAGGAGCTATAGAGGCATCGCCAAGTGACCACTTTGAATTTTAGTTACTTTTGAAAACTTTCAGTGGTTGAAGGCAGCCTCCCAGAGGCCTCTAAGGTACCCTTGTGACAGCAGTCTACAAGATGGAAAGGCCAGTCCCCACCTCTGCAACGTGCCCCTCAGTAGCCTTGCAATGGGGAATGTCTTGTATCTGGACACACCTTAAAGGTTTATTTTCTTGATCTGTGGTCTTTTTGTCAGTCCTCATCTGTGTGATGTGAAATGTTTTTTAATGTACTGTAGTTTCAAACTGAGTCAAGTTCTTTGCACCAAACTGCTGCTCTTTGTCCTTCCAAGGGATTGTTTTTAAACATCAAAAGGATACTTTACCAAAATGTGGCACTGAATCTTTTATCTTTTTGCTCTATGGCCCAAAGAAAGTCTATTTCTAGTGTGCTTGCATTTCCTTCTACAGCTGAGTTAGCGTGTTTATCTTCAGTATGGTGTGGCTGTTTTGTGACATGTATTGTCTGAGTTCCAAACTCTTTAAATAAACTTTTCACTATGCAACCATGACTTTTGTCTTCTGTTAAGGGGAGTGGGTGCTTCAGAGCTAAGACTCAGACTTCAGGCTTTCAACAAAAAAATCCGAGCTGAACTTATTTTTGAATTGCAAAGCAGAGAGGAATATTCACAGTGAACTTTGCAGCAGTGCCGGACTTCAGCAGTTGGCAACTAGGGATGTTCTCCTTACTTGTCTTAGCTGGCATAAGAAGGGGCACTGCTATTGGGAAGCTCCCAATGCTGGAGCTCCTCTGGCATTGGACAGTGGTCAGATGCTTCTTTAAGAAGTTCATTTTTCTGTTTTAAGATGGTGCTGTGAGAGGTCTTGTAGTCAGGTGTCTTACCTCCTTTGACAGTGACTTCTTACAACCTGGTGCAGGCAGGATATTCCTCAACTTTGAAGGAGTATGGGTGAATTAGACTCTGAACCCTTGTGCTTAAGTTTAGTAGTCCCCCCGCCCCCCCTTAATACAATGGAGATTGCAATATAGTTCCCTCTCCAGCATGACTCCATTCCTCTGATCTCCAACAGACTGGTAAGCGGCTTGCCAAAACCATGCAACGTGGAGACTCTTGCCTACGTTTGGTCCAACATAACACTCTGTTCCTTGAGTTGCAAATAAAGCTGGTTTATATGTGATGCTGGGGAATCAAAATATCTACAAAGCCTAATATAGGTGGTGGAGCAAGGCTAGAGGCAACATATTTTATCCAAACTCTTTTTGTCCAGATGGTGTCAACGTCTTGTTGGAATTTTCTTGCCCTTCAAATGAATGTGATTTTTAGCAGCAGCAGCAGAGGATGCTTGCAGAGCTGGAGTCAGAGGGCAGGAGTACAGAGGCTTTTAAAAAATTAATCAAACCCCCTGTTCCACAAGTTAGAGCAGGCAGAGCTGCCTCCTCTCCTCTCTTCCCCTTCCTCCCCCCCCCCCTCCCGGTTATAGTATCTGTACTGTAACCCTTAGCAGGAGAGGAGAGGGCTAATGGACAGTCTCCATTTCATCACCTTTAGAATTGTTGGAGGGAGAGAGTGTTGTTTTCCAACTGCGAGAGACTGATTAAATTGCCCAGAAACCATGTTTTCCTTTTCTACCTCTGTAGGTAGGGGGGTGTAAGGAGAAGCACTAGGCCAATCTGAAGACTGTATTTAAATATCCCCAAGGAGCAGGCTGTTTGTAAAGAACAGCTGCTAGATAAAATAAAAGCAGAAACACAGCTATACTACCTGTCTGTGACCTTATGTACCCTTCACCATTTATGCAGCATTGGGTGCTTTTAGGGAGTTCAGAGTGGAGTGACTAGTGCAAATGTGAGGGCTTCTTTCACAATGTCCACTTGGTTCCAGTTTGTATTTTTACCTTTCTGTTTGCTCTGAGTATTGTAGTGAATGAATAGATGGGCAAAAGTATAGAGGGTAGTGGTAAATTTAAAAGATATTTGTACCAAGCACATTCTGAATTTATTCATGCTGGAAACCAACTCTAAGAGTTGTGCTTATCCAGTCATGGAAGAGAAAAAAGGCCATGTGCTCTGGGCCAGACTACCCACTGCACATCTACAGTGACCTATCTGCACCCTCATAATTCTGTCCCTGTTCTTTAATAATTTCAAATGGTAGAAAAGGAAAACCAGCTTGTGGACAACTTTTTAACAGAAGTAGGTATGAAATTTACCACATGAGTTAATTGCTCAGCTGTGTGGCTCTCTTACACTGACTGTACCACAAACACTTTCCTAACCATAACTCTTGGATACACAGAGTGGGAGCCAGGAAGGGACATAGCCATTGCAATGCTGAGCATCACAGCACCAGCTTTTAGAAAATCATAGAAACAATATTGTGATTCAAAGTCTGAATTAAGCACTAATGCTCCCTATACAATTAATGGGGAGAGAAGGGTGCCTAAGAATGCAAGCCACAAAAGCCAGCATACTAGGTGAGAATCTGCCTAAACTAGCCAATGGGAGATGCCAGCCCAATGCATGTGTCCTAAGCTTGTTCCCTCTCAAAATTAGGTACCTAGCTCTGTTTAGCAATCAACCAATGGAGCTGCCTGGATTCAGACAGCTTAGGTGTTTCTTGTAGGAATGAGTTCAGCAGCTCCCTTGCTCTACACACAACAGCTGGAGGAGGAGGTGGGTGCCCTAACCACTGAACTAGAGTCATTCTCACATTCTGTCTCTCTCTCCTGCCTGGAAAGTGATGTATCTGGAACACC
This sequence comes from Lepidochelys kempii, assembly GCF_965140285.1. Taxonomy (NCBI): domain Eukaryota; kingdom Metazoa; phylum Chordata; order Testudines; family Cheloniidae; genus Lepidochelys; species Lepidochelys kempii. The sequence goes on along the minus strand of NC_136385.1, from coordinate 93,223,598 downwards.
TTGTGCTGGGCTGCGAGGATCCTTCTCTCTTTCATTAGTCTGAATATTTGTCTGAAATCAGGCTATTAGTTTATTGGCTTCTGCTGATTTTACTGCTAAGATCCTCTGTTGTTCTGACTGTCTTCGCCCCAGGGGCCACATGCATTGCACGGGTAAAACTGTGGTCTACACTTGGAAACCTGCTACCTTTGACTGGGTGTCAGCCATAATCCTCTTCTGGTACCCCTCCAACCCAGCTCACAGACAAAGGGCTCAAGCCCTGCTAGAACTAGATCCTGCTGGGCACTAAGCCCCCAGATCTAAAAAGCACTGACTTCTGCAGTGCTCTAATCACCACTGGGAACTGGCCAATCTCTGCTGCAACTGGGGCTGGACTTGCTTGCTGCCATCTCAGTCACTGTCAGGACCACTTTGCACAGGGGTGTGGGCTCAACTGGGTTTGATGGCTGACGTCCAGCCTAATGACAGGACCAACTGGTGTGCCCCCTTCACAGCTGGGGAGTGGTGGGTAGGGTTGTGTTTGGGGAGCTGTGGAGGGGGGGCGGATTGGGGTCAGGCCCATCTACAAGAATGAATACAGGAAGAGAGGAAAAAAACAAGGCCTGGGTGAAGGGATTTGTTCCCCACCCAGTTATGGGGGTACCCCCGGTTCCTGTCAGCTCCAGTATTGGGGGCCGCCAGGTGGGGCTGTCCTGTGCCCCTTCCTCTCCGAGCTGAGTATAAAGCCCCAGCTTCCCTCTACCTGCTCCGCTGGCCATGCTGCTTTCCAGCCCCAGCCTCTCGGCTTCAGGCAGCAGGCGGTCCCCGCACCGCCGATGGAGCTGGGCTCCCGGGGGCCTTGGGCAGTGGGATGCACCGGCCGAGGCGCCCCGGAGTGTGGCTCCGGCTCCAAGCACCAGCCTCCACTTCTACGTGCTCTGGTCGCTCCAGGAGCCGCCCCGGCAGCTCAGCGGGTGAGACCCGGGGCGAGCTGAACGGGTCACTATTGTAGGCCCGGCCCCATCTCCGGCTCTCTGGAGTTCCGCGTGGGCCTGGGCCTGGGCCTTTCCCGGAGGCTCGGCCTGCGCGGAGCGGGGGGATCCCGGCCTGGGCTCCGCGGGACCTTCAGCCCGCACAGGTCAGGGCCCCCAGCTCCGGCAATTCCCCGCTTCGCCTGCGTGCGACGCTACTGCTGGACCCATCCCGCGGCTGCGCCGCTGCCCCCGCGTCCTGACCTGCGGCCCCGGCGCGTGAAGCCCGCTGGACGGACGCCCCCGGCCCCGCCAGCCCTTCGCTCGGGGCTGTGTCAAGCAACGGGGTGTAAACTAAACGCAGCTCCCTAGTACCCGGCCTTTGACGCAGGACTTCCTACGCTCATTGCTGGGCTGCGCTCGGCCCAGCGCAGCTGGCGCTGTAATACTCTGGTGTGTCTGATCAGAGACCGGGCTGTCTCCCTGGGTTGTGGGCCCCTTGCAGGTGACCGGTATGTCAGTGATCTGGTACCGAGTGCCACCGTTTATTTGTGCGGCTGCCGTGTCCAGAGGTCCTAGTCAGGATTAGGGACCCACCGGGGTCCCTTCTCTAAGGAACTTGTACATATTTAATCAGTTTGAAAGGTGTTGCCTTTCAATTTAATTTAGTTGTTATTGTTGTTTATTTGTATACACCACTGTGCGAGGTGCTGTACAAACACAGAACAGTAAAGCTATGTCTACACTACCACTTATGACGCCCAGGGGTGTGAATATTCCACTCCCCCAAGCGACCTAAATTACTCCAGCATAAGCGCTAGTGAGCACAGTGCTGTGTTGCTGGGAGAGCTTCTCCCACCGCCAGAGCTTTCGGCGCTCGTAGGGGTGGTTTAATTAACGGGAGAGCTCTCTCCCATCAGCATAGAGCTGCTACATGAGAGATCCTACAGCAGTGCAGCTGCATCGGTACAGCTGTGTCACTATAAGGTATCTAATGTAGACATAGCCTTACACCAGAGGTTCTCAAACTTGCCTGTGTGGAATGTATTCTGGATGGGGGGGTGGGGGGAAAGCTTTAGGGAAAAAAACCTTCCTGCACGCATTCAGAGCTGGGTAACCACAGAGTGGTGGCTGTTGGCCAGACAGTGGTATGGTAGCCTTACTTCATACCACTGAGCGACATAAATTTTGCCAACATAAATGGTAGTGTAGACATGGCGTATGACAAGAGACAACAACTGGATATAGACAGGGGAGTACAAGGACCTGGTGAAATGATACCGATCACCATGATCGGCAGTAGTCTGTGTACACCAGCTGCCCATCCATTTTTAAATTGATTGAATACCCCTTTTCCCTTATATTGTGATGAGAAAGGGTAATAGAAGCATCTGATTTGCCCTCTTTAGCCCATTTATTATTTTCTGTAGGTTAATCACATCCCCATTTATTCATCTCCTCTCTAAACTAAATAGTCTTAATCCTTTCAGTCTCTCCTCACATGGACATCTGCCTAGGCCTCTCCTTGTTTTCATTTGGGCTTCCTGTATTTCTGCTACACATTTTTTTTTTTTTTTTTGTCGTCTCTTCAAGCAAATCCAGCCAGATGTGTTACCAGATTCAGCTGCCTCTGCCTTTGCCAAAACAACTTGTAGTCTTTGGTTTGGGTGACTGGAATTGTTATTCCCAAAACACAAGCATCACTGTGGAGGTGCTGGTGAATCCAGATGTCAAGCCACAAAGGATTGGCAAATTGGGGTCTGATGTGAGGTAAATGTTGGGGCTTGGATAGGCACTGATATGCTGCCAATTGTTTAACAGGGGGCTCCTTAAAAATGCTCCACATCGGGGGCTGACAGAAGTCAAATTTCCTGGGTATATAACATCGGTCTCTTCCCATCACCTCCCAACTCTGTCAGCCCTTCCACCCCCACCCCTCTGTCAACCCATGCTACCCCATCCCAGCCCTTCCAGGTTCTTGTGATTGTTCCTTATACCGGTGATGGAAGTGAGAGGTGGGACCCTGTGGTCCCTGGCTGAGAGGTGCTTTGTCACGTGGGGAGTGGATCCCTGCCGGTGGATGGTTGGGGACTAGGTCCTCTTTGTTATTTGAGGTAAATCTGAGCTGATTACTGGCCGATGTTTTGTTTGGTGTGGGGGGGCAGGTCTTCCTCAGCTAACAAGGGAATAGAGGATGTGGAGGGAGTGCGTCCCTCCTAACTTATATGGGGAGTAGTGGGAATAGGGCTCCAGGTCTCAAAACTCTGGGCTAGGGCTGAGCACTAGCAGGCCAGCCCCAGCAGGAAACTGCGCTATAGCACACTCAGTCTGTCAGTGCCGCAGCTGGTTGGTCCCCTCTTCTCCCTTGTGGTGGCCAGCTTTGGGGTGAACGGGTCTGACGTGGTGCAGGACCCATGGGAGATACAGGCACGAAGCTCCCCTTACAGCAACTGTTGTAGCAGGGGGGAGTACAGATGTAGCATGGCCGCTGCCAGCAGAAAGCACCGAGCTCTGTGCTAGCACAGAGAGGGTTGAACATTTTTGCCGGCAGAGCCGGCAGGGAGAACCTGCCAAGTTTTTATTTTTTGGCCATCTTTCCCCTCTCAAAAATTGTAACCAATTCTTTTGTCTGCTGTGATCAACCTCTCTGGCAGAGAGGGCCAGATTGTGGGCAGGAGAGCATGGTGATTGTCAAAAACACGCCCCAAACTGAACATAAGAAGTGTGTGGGCTCCTATGGAAAAGGCCTGTAGAATAGAACTGCATAGGTTTTTCTGACCATCCAATAGAACTCAAGTTAGGAACTTAAGATGGGTGGGAGAGAATTTGGAAGGGCTCTTCAGCTTACCTTTTCCCCCCCTATTGGCATGCCAATTCCCCCCAGGTCAGCCCTTCGCCCCCATAGTGTTACGAGGCTGAAAAAGAATCCGAATGGCTCGCTGGTGCATTCGCCACCATATGATTTTTTTATTTTTCCTTCTCAAAACTTCCATTATTCCTTATTGCCTCAAGAGTGTCCGGTCTTCCATGTCCCTTTTGTGTCCCTGAGTCTCTCCCTGACACTGGGACCTTCCTTTACAGCCAAGGGATCTGGAAGGAACAGAAGGTGGGGGAAAGCTTCCTCCCAGGGCTGAGTGCTTAGTGGCTTGGGGGCACTGAATTCTAGGGAACATTAGCACTGGTAGAGGAGCAGGATGTCTCCCTTGGGCAGTGTCCATTGTGAGTTGAGATTCCATGGTCCTTGCACAGGTCCCTTGTGTGGGAAGGTGACTGGAGGGTGGACATTCTGATGGCTTCGTTGAAACAGAAGGATTGTGGCAACCCTGTTAAACTTCTCCTGACTGTCAATGGGCAGGTAAGAAAGCAGTTCCCTATATATCCTGCTCTTCCTATTGTGGGTGCTGGTTATGGCCAGCAACACCCACGGCTATTCCGGTGCTTGGTCTCTTCCCACAGATCTGCTAATGCACCTCATGTCTGACCCAAAGCCCTGCTGTTCCAGACCTATGTTCTATGCACAGGTCTGCCAGTGCACCTTTGACTTTTAAATGCCACAGATACTAGTAGGTAAAGGAAGTTTCAATTCCATTCTGCCCCCAGTTCTTGGTATCCAGGCAGTTGGTTGCCCATGTGTTGAAATCATTGGATCAAGTGCCCCTGAGATGGATCCTCTCTTTCTTGCTATTGACCTCCTTTGTAAAGCACTTTGAGGTCTATGGATGAAAAGCTTTGTAAAGCTAGGTATTATTATTGATGAGAGGCTGGAAAGTTCCTGATTGTAGCACTCCTGAATAAGGCTCCAATCCATGGGCTGAGTTCATGCTCTTCATCTGTGTGTCCATCAGAGCATCCATGTAGCTTTCCACTCGTAGTCCTGCAGATTCTGAGGCCTATGGAATGGCTGTCAAGGTTGGGGATGGTGACCTAGGGACCTGGCATGTTCATATTTGCAAACTTTCAGAGCCAGTAACTGTATCGGTTCCAGGTACTGAGGATTCCTGCCTTGTTTCACTTCCTTGGGGCTGTTACTTTGTAGCTATCACAGCACTGGGTGCTCTGCTTAATTCCCAGCAATAGCTCTGTGACCGTTCCTCCTAGACAATTGCCTAGCCCCATGGGCAAGAAAGAGAAGCAAAAAAGCAGTCCACGTGCATGAGCATCCACTGTAATAAATACCTCTGGGGTGAGAAACGCCTTCATCACCACCAGTCCAAGTTCCAAAAACTGGCTAACTGCTAGGTCTCAAAATGTGATTGTAAATTGGGAGTCATCGTCTAGCAGGTGTATTTCCAGCGGGGTCCCACAGGACTCGGTGCTTGGCTCTACGTTATTTAACATTTGTTATCAGTGACCTGGAAGAAAACATAAAATCAGCACTGATAGTTTGCAGATGACACAAAAACTGGGGAAGTGGTAAATAATGAAGAGGACAGGTCACTGTTTCAAAGCAATCTGGATTACTTGGGAAATTGGGTGCAAGCAAACACTGTTTTAATACAGCTAAATGGAAATGTATACATCTAGCAACAAAGAACATAGGCCATACTTACAAGATGGGAGACTCTAGCTTGGGAAGCAGTGATTCTGAAAAAGATTTTGCGGTCATGGTGGATAATCAGCTGAACATAGCATCACACTGGGAGCTCATGTCCAAAAGAACCAGTGCAATCCTGGGATGCATAAATGAGGGAATCTCAGCAAGGAGAAGAGATTATTTTATCTCTATATTTGGCACTAGTGCAACCACTGCTGAAATACTGTGTCCAGTTCTGCTGTCCACAATTCAAGCAGGATGGTGATACGTTGGAGAAGGTTCCGCCATGAGAATGAGTAAAGGATTAGAAAACGTACATTATAGTGATAGACTCAAGGAACTCAATCTATTTAGCTTAACAAAGAGAAGGTTAAGGGAGTAACTTGATTACAGGCTATAAGTATCTACTTTGGGAACAAACATTTAATAATGGGCTTTTCAATCTAGCAGAGAAAGGTAGCCTACAATCCAATGGCTGGAAGTTGAAGCTAGACAAATTCAGACCAGAAGTAAGGTATACATTTTTGACAGTCAGGGTAATTAACATTGGAACAGTTTACCAAGGGTCATGGTGGATTCTCCATCACTGACCATTTTAATATGAAGATTGGATGTTTATTCTAAAAGATCTGCTCTGGGAATTATTTTGGGGAAGTTTTATGGCCTGTGTTATACCGGAGGTCAGACTAGGTGATCACAGTGGGCCCTTCTGGCCTAGGAATCTTTAAGAGCTGGACACTAGGGCTTTTGGCCTGCAGTTGATCTCTCTTGTAATTTAGCTTTTCACTCACTCTGTGAGTGAGGGAGACTAGGCCCCTGGTGTGTGTGAAACATGGGGGCAGGATGAGAATGTTGTTCTTATGCTGCTCTGCGGTCCCTGTCTGTCCCTTAGCTGCTCAAGGGCATCTACAACAGCACCCCCACTCGCCCATTTCTGGCACCGGAGCCCACACAGTCACCAGTCCTCCCGGAAGATACCATGTCCCCCATCCAGGTCTTGGACGATACCACTGAGGTATGTGCACGCTGGATATCTCAACTGTTCCTTCCCACCCTCTCCCTTGCTCATAGCCACTCGGAGCCAGTAAACTCTATTGGCAGGTGAAGCCATTGGCACCACTCTCCTAGCAGGGCCCTGGCTGAACAGGTTAGTGAAGCTAAGGTCTGGTCTGTGCTGGAAAGATCAATGAATTGTAATGTTCCTCACTTGAGTCAAATGCAACCTGGTGTCTACAGGTAAATGCTTCAGCTTGTCACTGTGCCGCTCTCCCACCTTCCAATAATGCCCCCGTTCTTGCTGTGCCACTCTTCAGTTGGCAATCCGAAGAATCTCTCTCCAGCGCTGCTGGCTGGGCATGCAGCAGGAAGAACAGCTGGTGGCTAGATCAGCTTGGTTCCCTCTCTAAAATTAACCTCCACCACAGTAGTGGGCCAACTATGGGGGGTTCTGGCCCCCCTGTCCCTTTGTCATCTCCAGCCATGGATGAGGCTGATCTAAAGAGCCAAGTGAGATCTAGAACGGGCTTACTTTTTCTCCCAGAAGCCTCAGGCAGCTGATTCTGCTGTGACTTCTGTTGGACAGGTTAAACGTCAGAGTTTGGAGGCAACTGCCAGAGCACAAAGGACCAGAAGTAAGGATTTATCTCCACTGCCAAAAAAGCTGTTGATGCCCTTTGCTCCAGAGTCACCCACTGGCCAGAAGGCACCCAAGGAGGCCAGGAGGAAAATCTGCAAGCCTAGACCTATCCAGCTAAAGAAGCCTAGGAAAGTCTTGTTTGAGCCCAGGGCATGTGAAAGGGAGCAGGATGCTGAAGGTAACTCTGGCTCCGTAAATGCGGAGTGAGATGCAGACATTTGGGTGTCTATTCTGGATCTTGCCTGCTTGACTCCCAGACCTGTGTGTGCTGCCTCTGGGGACAGTTGCCCAGTTAGTTCCTACCCCCAGCCAAGAGGTCCCCTGTGTTCCTCTCAGAACCCTGAGAATCTCTCTCCAGTTCTGTCCTTGAACAAATGGCTTGAGTGTGCCACCTATGCCTGTTTGGTCAGAAATGGAAGCTGGAGTCTCCTGATGTCACTGCACTGCACCATGTAATAGTATCACTTAGTTCTTCATCTGTAGGTGTCAAAGCACTTACAAATGAAGATAAATGTAATTCTCCCCATTTATAGCTGAGGAAACTGAGGCACAGAGAGCATTACCCACTGTTACACAGTAGATCAGTGACAGAGCTGAGCTGAGATCTCCTGTCTCATGAGCTCTAGTCCAGGACCCCTTACCAATACTGTATCTCTTGGTCCATATCGGACACGTCATTAATTGATGCAAAATGCAGAGCGTGCCAGAAGAGTATTTTTAAAAATGTTCTTGCATTGAGCTTCTTTTGTATGTAACAGTCTGCTGGGAGTTGGCTGGCTTACAGGGACTGGGGAATTGGAAACGGAACCTTTCTCCTTAAGAGCATTGGTTCCAATTCAGCCCCAGCTTGTGACCAAAAGCTGTAAGCCTTTGAAGGCTATTCATTGTATGAAATGAGTTGTTGGATCTTGGTCCCATTCCTAATGAAACAAGTGTCCCCATCCCCAAACCACTGTCACAATGGTTCCCCTTGTTGGCAGTTTGAGCAGAGACAGAGTCATAGAGCCTGAGCTCCTGTCTCACCATAGAGGGGTCCCCCCCAGGAAGTGGGTGAAGCACAGTGGCAGAGAGGGGCCCTGCTTTACTTGTACCTGTTCTGGGGATACAGATGCCCTCTCTCTCCAGGGCTCGCTCTCTTGCACCTTTCACCAGCACTGACCTCACCTACTCTCCTATGCTGTTTGAGACCCAAACCCCTGAACCTTGAGGTTTGTGCAGGCAGGTGAAATGAGCTGGTGGTGACTCTTCATTCCCTGTGAGTCAGCCTGTCACCCTAATATGTGGCTGGATTGGAACCAGTGTGCTAACTGTGAGAGGCACCATATCCACTCCCATGGATCTCCATGTTCAGAAGTGTTGTTTCCATGGCTGTGTGCCAGGGTAGGGGGAAGAGGCACTTGCACCATATCACAGGATTGAGCCCCTCCGAGGAGGTGACTCCCCGCTGCTGCTTTCAGGGGACCATCACCTGTCTGTGTTTTCTCTCTGCAGACTTGGAGGTGAAGGAACTGCAAGGTGAGAACCTGGTGCTCAGACTCTGGGCTGGCTTGGGGATATCATTTGTTTAATGTCGTAGGCCTTAGAGTGAACATTCATGCTTGTTCCCTTAAATCCCTAAGCACCCGGAACTGTGAGCAGGCTATGCGTACTCTGTCTGGCCTCATGGGGTCGCCTCGAACTATACACCCTGGGCATTGTGAGAGGGATAGGAAGAATCTCCAATGCCCATTGCAGCCTCCCTGAAATCTGAGCTGCCCCACTGTGTGCTTGGTGGGTTTCACTAACGGGGGGCGGGTGAGTAAAATGATACATAGACTGACCAAACTTTTTCCAGCTTCCCCATCAGTTAGTATGGGGGCCTGTTGATGAGGGAGGAACCTTGGAAGGGAAAGGAGAAGGAAATGGAATGGGGGAAGGAGCTATCCTAAAGAACTAGCTGGAGGGAACTCTGGCCTCTCACCCCCCACATGCCCTAGGAGCTGGCAGTCCCCTAGTCACCAGACTCTCCCAATACTCTTAAATGTAGGAGAAAAGAACTGGGCCTGTCCACAGCTGAGGATCCTTTCTGGCATGGCTGCTCAAAGGGATCAAAATGCCCCCCACCTGCTTGAAGTGCAGGGAGCATGATCCTGCAGCTAGCCAGACTCCCCACTGCTGGCTCCCTGTGTTACTGAGAATGTGGAGGGGAAACCCCATGATTACTCCCTAAAGCTAAAAAGAAAATCCCCATGCCCAAGGGGTCCTGGCCTCTAGACCACATGGGTGTAGGTATGTAGTGCTTCTTGCCCTGCCATCTGTCCTTGGGGGTTCAGGGCCTCAGGCTACCACCTTCCCATGAGAGTCCAGGCCCCTGCCTCCTCACTTTGCTTTCTCCATGGAAGTGAGGAGACCCTGAGGCCCCCTTATCTGGTCCAGTGACACAGTTCGGTTTCATCTCTCCTTCTCCAGTCTGTCCGAGCCCACGATGGTGTCACGCCATGTGCCTCAGTGACTCAGAAACAGCCATTTTGATTGGTGGAGAGGGAGCCAATCAACAGCCTTGCAAGGATGCTCTCTGGAAACTAGAGATTGGTGAGAAGTTCAGGGCTGGGCAGGGGAAGGCAGAGGTCCCTAAGGGCGGAAGGCATCTCTGGGAGAAGCAGGAGCTGAGTGGATTTGGTCTGCTCTGATCCAGGCCAATGAAGCATTCCACCGATGCCAATGCCATTCTGTGTGGAACCCTCCACAGGGAGGGCTGCATTATTCTGCATGGATAGGCTGAAAGCCTCTGGCTCCCTCCGCTGGGATGAGAGAGTGGGAGGGTGCCCCCTTGGCACCTCAGCTCATCCAGACATGGGCAGCTATTTCTCCATTTTCTCTCTTGCTCATCTTCCTCCTTGTTCTCTGTTTTATTGCTGTTACATGTTCTTTGCTGACTCCTCCTCCTCCCTGCTCCTTCCTGATAGTGCCATTTCCCCCTCTTTGTCCCTCCACTCAGCAGAAGGCTGCATGCTGCTGAGGCTGGGGGCCATCCATTGGTGCCACCTAGTGCTGAGCTCAGTGCCATGGGCTGCAGCCTGAACCTGCAATCCTGCATGTGTGAGCTGCTCCTGCTGTTGGCTGTTAGGACTGGGAGTGTCAGTGGAAGCAGGGACAGGGAGATGGGTGGCTTTCAAGGAGCAGAGGCTGAGGCACACTTTGCAGTGTCTGAGGGGTTTGTGGGGTGAATCCAGGGTCCTGCCGCTTTCCACACACACACTGATCTTCTTTTCTGCCCTGCTATTCCCCAGCTATATGCTGCCCCCATGCCCTCCACCTCCAAGCCCAGAAACAGTGCTGTAAGCCCTTCCCTCTGGCACTGAGTCAAGAGTGGGGGGGGGGGGGGAATGAAGGGAGCAGGGTCCTGACCAAAGGCTGATAGGGCTTTTGAGGTGTGGGGAGTGAAGGGAGGGTCTCTGCCCCCTCACTAGAATGGCGTTACTCCGACAGACAATGATTTCTGGTTCCCCGTGGATCTGCCACCACTGGGTTCTGTGCCGCCCTGCTCAAGTGGTCACACCGCCACCTACGACCTGGACACCAAACGGATCTATGTCTTTGGGGGCATGAAGGAGGGCAAGCCCTACAGCACCATCTACATCCTGGACACAGCCACCTGGAAGTGGCTTCTCGTGGCTGTGAGTAGTGGACCTTCTGCAGGAAAGAGACAAAGCATTGGGGGTGGGGGGAGAAGTGTGTTTCTGTTGGGGGACCAGCTGGGAACCCAAGAGCAACGTGCCCATGTCCTTGCTCTTGTGCTCGCTCTTTGGCCCCAGGCCCACTGTCAGGCACTGTGTGTTGGTTACCATTTCATGGTCAGTGGAAGGGATGTGGTTAGGATCATTGATGGGAGCCTTCAAAAGGACAAAGGGGAAGTGGGCTGTTCTGGGTTCTAATCCCCCACCTTGCTTTGTCCCTTGGGGTGAGCCAAGTCAGACCCAGCCAGGAAAACTAGGTTAAAAAGCTTGAAGCTCCCTGGAAACCAGATAGTGCATCCAGTGTGAGTGAGGCTGAAGGCAGAATGGATTGACACTGGATGCTGTATCTGAGCCAAGCTACATGGGAGAACAGCACACAAATTGCAGGGGAAATGGTCCCCCATTTGTGGGGGGCTAGTGAAAACCTGGTCTGGGCACCAAGATAATGAGCTGGCTTTCTTGGTTCAGAGGCCCTCATCTTATGCTTTTTCCCTTCCCCTTTCCCTCTTTGTTTCCTGTAGAGAAACTTTTCCAGCTGGTGACCCCATGTACCTTCCTCCCTTCCCTTTCTGGGCAGCACTAAAGCACAAGGAAAGCCAAAGGGCTGAGAGAGAATGGCATATGTGGGATTAGCAGTGATTGGGGCAGAAATGTTTCCACAATGACCTCCTCTTCCTGTTTGTGTTCAGAAGCAATTGGGATCAGTGGGGTGATGCCCCGTTCAGGTCAGAAAAAGGTGGGACATAAACTGAGCAGATATTGTCCACCTGCATCTTAGAGTTCTGGTCATGGAGCAGGTAGAGTGGCACCAGGACTCACTATGCCCATGACCAGCAGGGAGCTGACCCATGGCAACCTGTGTACTTCATTTTCACACATGAAACATGACTGGGAACTTTCTTCCTCAGGCCAGGGGGAAGGTGCCGACACTGGCCTACCACAGCGCCACCATCTACCGCAAGGAGCTTTTTATCTTTGGAGGGACTTTCCCCAAGATGGCATCCCTGGAGTCCAGGGCCTGCAGCAACACACTCTATGTCTTCAACCCTGAGTACAAGATTTGGTACCAGCCCATTGTGGAGGGAGAGAAGCCCTTACCTCGGCTCGGGTGAGACACCTTCATTTCAGCCCTCAAAGACAGAGGGAGGGAAGCACCAGCAGGTCCCATCTAGTTAATCGCCACACCTGGAGGGCAGGGCATGATTGTCCCCCACAGTCACATCCCCAGGGCTGGTCCAGTTCTAGTTTTAAATGTCCCATGCGAAGCAGCTCCCCGCCCTTTCCTGGGGGACTGTCCCATGTTAATGGGTTGTGCACCAGCAGGTGGTGCTCTGGTATTAGGCTCTCATGGATGTGGAGAGCACACAAGTGGGGAATGGCCATGTGTAAACTCAAGCTGCCCCAGCCCACAAGAGTGTAGTCGAGTTAATGGCTCTCCTGGAAGCCTGCTTTTGTGAAAAGAGCCTGAACCCTCAATTCCAAGAGGTTCCCGAGGCTGCCTTGCTCACTCATCCCCCTCTCTCCCCAGCCATTCAGCCACTCTGCTGAGGAACAAGCTCGTGATCTTTGGGGGTCAGAGGACCCCTTTGTACCTGAATGATGTGCACATCCTGGATCTGGGTGAGAATGGGACATTGCCTTCCTGTCAGACTATACTTGGCAGTTGGGGTGGGAATCCAAGGGCTGCCTGCCTTAGGAAACATGATTGGGGACAGTGGGTGAATGAGGGCCCTTATATGATATGGGAGGAGGACAGCATGGCTCTGAGGTGTCTGGACTAGAGTAAGGGGGATGGGAAGCTGTGGATGTAGGGAAGGCCCTGATTGGGTGGGTAGGAGATGGCTTGGCCCAAGACGGGGTAAGAAACATTAGGCACTGGTGATTGCAAGAAGCTGGATAGCAGATTAAACCAGTTGCTGCTCTGATTTGATGCAGCAAACCCTATGTTCCCCACAGTCAGCACAGAGGTGTTTGTCTTGCTGTGGGGCTGGGCAGAGCTGCTAGGATTGCCATGCATTTCAAGTGTCTCCTGCTTTTTTTCCATGCTTCAGGTTACATGGAGTATGTGCCGGTCCCATGTCTTTCAGGACAGCCTTCTTCGCGCTGGTAAGATCCTGTTGTAGGATCAAGAGGCCTCTTCTCCCTCCCCCCTCCACTCCCCCGCATCTTGCTTTGTGGCTGGAACTGTGCTTCCTGCATACTTGCAGGGCTATCACCCAGCACAACTCATCCTCCCTGGTGCCTGGGCAGCAGCAGAACCAAAGGAAGGGAGAAACCCTTCTAAGGAGAATGCTCGGTTCCTGAAGGGAGGCCCTTGGGTACTTGCAAACATAAAACCCCCTGCCCTTCATTAGCACCTTTTTGTCTGAGGTTCTCTGGTGCTTCTCAGACATACATTAAGCCTCTCGGCACCGGCAGAGGTGAGTTAGCATCTAAGGCACAGACAGGGAAGTGAGTTGCCCAGGGTTATGCAACAGTTCAGGGGCAGACCTGGGACTAGAACTCTGGAGTCCTGACTCCCATCTGTGGCATGAACCACTATCCCAGGCTTCCTCTCCTAGGTAAGTAGAGCCCCCCTAGGTGGTGTCTGGGGAAGGAGAGGAGGGAGGGTGGGGAAGGTGGGTCCCCTGCATGTTTTGCTCTGGTTATTGTTATGCTTTGCTCTGATTCTAGCTTCCATGCTGCAATGCCAGTGTCTGACCAGAAGGTCCTGATCAGTGGGGGCTGCAATGCCAAGGGAGCCCTGCAGGATGTATTCACCTTTCACCTTGGTGAGTAACTCCCCATCCCCTCCTCAGAGCTGCTGACTGACAAAGAATTGCTGAAGGTGGCTGTTGTGCTGTGGTGACAAGGCACTTGCTGGTATTTCTGGCAGCCTTGTGTCCATCTGTCTGTTTGTTTCATCCCTGGTGCAGAGGATAGGTTTGCCAGCAGCGATCGTTCCTTTCTGTTGCAGACACTTTTGCATGGAGCACAGTGACACACAGTCACCTCTCCTTGGTGCCCCGGGCTGGCCACACGCTGCTCAATCTCACAGCTACTCACCTGACAGATGTGGACAAGGAGAGCCAGGGCAAGTGCAGCCTGTGCACTGTGCTGGTTTTTGGTGGCTCAGACTGTGCTGGGACCTTCTACAATTGCACAAGCAAAATCCAGCTGGACCTAGAGGAGACCCAGCCCAGGACAGCAGGGTTCTGTCATGGTAAATAGAGACACATGGATAGACAGTGGGTGGCAATAAATGAATCAAAGCAAAGAGGTGAACAAAGTCTCTGCATGTAGGTGAAATCTGCCTCACATTTGGAATGTATCCCTGAAATCTGCGGGCCCATCGACATGCAGCCTGAGGACGGCACAAATCTCCAGCCTCACGCTTGCTTCGTGCCTATGCTTTGACACCTAATTACTCTGTGAAGCCTGAACTAAATCTGCAGTGTCCTTGTTAAAGGAATTTTCTCGAAGGCCTTGGGCAGAACTAGTCTCTTGCTTTCCTCTCTTCTCTTCTCTGCCCCAAATCCCAACTTCTGTGGGGCAGATGGCTATTGGCATAGAAATGAAGGTGACCCCATATATTCACTCTTAGCTGGGTGAGGAGAGGGGGTTGCTGCAGCCTCTGAAGAGAGGGTTGTAAGGTGGGGATGTGAGTCACCCACCAAAGCTGGCTCGATCTCAGCTGCAACTTGGCAGTTCCTCTCTGCCATCCAGGAATGGGGTTCTTCTGGCTTGGAATGAATGAGAATTTACCACCCAGAAATCTCCCCTTGGGAAGGAAGGGGGACAGTATTGCTAGAAAGTGAGTGACTGGCTTTCTACAAGTGGCTGAAAAGTGTCTGATGCTGTGTGATGTCTGGGTGTAAGTGGCATGCCATCTGGGGATGGGGAAGAGAACGTTGTCATCTTTGGCTAAGGGGGGAGCTGGCTGCTATGCCAGCAGTGAGGGAGACTAGTTCTACCAGGTTGCTGCTTGGTGAAGGGAAGACATATAGATCACCCAGAAGCCTGGGACAACTAATCTCCTTCATGCTGGCATGGCAGGCATGGTGTGGTGTAGCTGTCAGTTGTTCCCTTCAAGAGAAGAGAGACCCAGGGTTTGGGTCTAGCTCTCATTATGTTTGCAGGATGAGAGGGCAGGCCTGATCTTCCTTGCACTTACACCCATGTAAATTGGTATTTACTGAAGTCAATGGGGTTACTGTAATTGTGGTGTGGTGCTGGGACAATCAGGCCTAGTGTGTTAATGGCCTAGTTTTACTCTATGCGCTGAGTGGTTCTTTGATATTCTTCCATGGCTGGTGAAAGTGAGGCATCCTCAAGCTGGCCTTGTCCTATAGGTACAACTCAATCTTGCTATGAACATTTCCTGTCAAAGGGTATTGCCCTCACCCTCCACAATAAAAGAGCTAAGATATCTTCAGCAAGCCCATTCCTGGGTCCAAAGCCACACAAATGCAGGGCTCAAGATAGCTATTGATGTTTCTCCTTTAATCTACTGCATGGTGAGACTGAAGGTAGTTAAACATTGATTGGGATAAGCATCACCTTTCCCTACCATACTCAGATCTGCAATGGGCCATGCACAGCTACTTTCAGAGTAAAGGGGCAGTGGTGCTTGCTCTCTTTCTTCTTTGCAGCTGGCAAGGATGCATCAGTGCTATGGGTGCCTGCTGGGCACTTGTGTGGCTTTCTTTTTCCGGCAGGGTGTGATCCGTTTCTCTGCCACCCCTGCCCTCATGCTTTAGAGAGGAACAGAGCCCGCTTGTAGGAAGGCCTTAGGCTCGCAGCTCTGCAGGGGTATCAGGCTGCCGGCATGGGTGGCTCACTTGGAATGCCTCTAGCTCCAGAAGGGCTTTATTGATTCTGGTTATCGTGGGGTATGGAGCCAGGTCCACTTTAAATCTACAAAGGGCAGAGAGATGCAGTCAGATACTCCCAGCTAGACAGTCCAGCAGCAAGCACTAAGGGGGAGTTCTACAGAATCCCTGCTCCACGGACCCAGGGCAACATGATCAGCACACAGCTCCAGAAAAGTCAAGCAGGGGAGAATCATCTGGCAGAGTGGGGCCTAGTCTGCACCAGGAAAAAAGGTGTGTTCTGATCATGTGTTAGCTAAGCTCATCCCTAGGATCTACCTTGGCCTGCTAATGTGTGAAAGCAGCCTTGTCTTCACTAGGATTTTACCTCCTGTGTGTTACATTGTGTTGGTTAGCATGTGGCAAGAAACATACCTTTTTTCCTAGAGTGGATGCCCGCACTGGTGTTACAGCCTCTCTCTCTCCCCCCCACCCCCCCCCCCCTTTTTTTTTTTTTTTTAAATAAGGTTGCCAGTCATTATGATATCCAAGTATCTTCTCTCTCCTAGAGTGTGCAACACTGCAGTTCTGGCTGCAAGAGGCCCTTTCAGTAAGGGCTTCTACTAGCCCTAAGAGGCTGTGTTTCCTATGCTTTCTGCATAGGTAGGGACACAGAATCTGGCCTGTCTAAGCTCATGTGAGGGTAGCTGCCAGTCTTGCTCTGGGGGTCTTAGGGAAGAAATCCCAGCTCCTCGTTTTTGTGAGCGCTCAAAAGATACAGGGGTTAGGAAATGGAAAAAATCATGGTGAGAAGAATACCCTGATGGCAATGTAAGCTGGGGGGTGGGGAGTGCTATCCTAATTGGCCTGAGCATCAGCAGGAGAGAGGTCAGACTTGGCCATCAACTGGGCCTCTCATGCAAGAAATGGAGTCTAATGGAGCTGACCAGCCGTCATTTACCTCTCAGCATTGTAAACCTGAGGGACCAAGCACAAGTCAGCTATGGAAACCTGCAATGGAGCAAAGAAAACTGGTCAAAGCAATTCAAAACCCACCCTACTGCCCTTTAGTGCACTGGCTGGAGCTACAGCTTGGCAGGCCTGTTTTTTCCCCAAAAGGCCCTTCTCAGCACTCACCCTGTTCTGTACAGTTCTGATGCTAGAGTGGGCCCTATGAAGAGCAGGAGGCTGCCTCCCAGTCCAGGTCCTTTCAGGGCCTGGAATCAACAGTGGGTGGTTGTTTCAATTGCAAACTACAGCTATCCCAAACCCAATCCATGCCAGTGCAGGAGAGGTGACCTGCTGACAGATGAAAATGATTGTACATGTTAATGTTCAGTGTTTACTTTCCACTGGCACCAGGTGTTACACAAAATGAAAGAAGAGGGGCCTGACTGGCTCAGGGGTGGGGGTGGGATACAAAGCTTTTCACCTCTAGGGCAGCTGCCCCAGGGTTATCTGGAACAGTAGTGACCATAAACTGTTACTTTCTGATGCCTTTTGGGGGCTTGTAGGCTCTCAGTCCACTTTCTACTGGGATGGGTGTTGCCATGTTGAAACGAAGCTTGTTTGCTCCTTCCACAATGGAGGGAGGGCAATTATTCTTTTACCAGCTTCCATGCAGCATGAAAGGGTCAAATTGGGAGCTCCAGGGCTGCACAGGTCTCTCTTTCTGCAAGCTGGCTCAGTTGCTGGGTGTGGGAACAATGCAGAATGGAACCCTGGGAATCACTTGCAGCTGCTTGCCGTTGGCCCCAGGAGAGCTGCATGATTATGCACCATGGAGACCAATTCATTAGTTCAGCCCTGCACCATGAGATTCCTAGGGCAACCCTGCCACTGTGCAAACAAATCCAGGTGCCCCTCCAAAGAGGGAGGAGACAGCCAGTTGGAGATGGAGAGTTGGATGTGTGATAAGTGAACCTCGCTTATTATTTGCATTGCAATAGCTCCAAGTGGAACCAACCAAGACCAAAGACCCATTGTGCTTGGCTGTATGTGTACACACACAGTTTAACAGACAGTCCCTGCACTACAGAGCTTACAACCTAAATAGGACAGACAAAGAGTGCGGGGAAAAGTACTACTATTTCCATTTTAGAGATGGAGAACTGAGGCATAGAGAGAGTAGTGATTTGCCCAGGGTCATTTAATGACACTGTGGCAGAGCAAGGAATTTACCCAGATTTCTTCATAGAAATATAGGACTAGAAGGGAGGCGAGGGGTCATCAAGTCCATCCCCCTGTACTGAGGCAGGAACAAGTGAACTTAACTATCCCTAACAGGTGTTTGTCTAGCCTGTTCTTAAAAACTCCAGTGATGGGGATTCCCCAGCCTCCCTTGGAAGCCTATTCCAGAACTTAACTACCCTTATAGTTTGAAAATTTCCCCTTATATCTAACCTAAATCTCCCTTGCTGCAGTTTAAGCCCATTACTTCTCATCCTACCTTCAGTGGACATTAAGAACAGCTTCTTTATTATGCCCTTAACGTAGCTGAAGATTTATCAGGTCCCAGTCCAGTACCTTAGCTACCAAACCAAGCTTCCTCCCATGGGTTAGTGGGGTGAAGCAACTGCAGGACTAGGACGTTAAGCTAAGGGATTGGGCAGCCACCTGAAGTCTCTCATACTTTCTGCTCTGGCTGGAAATGGTAGCAAAATGAGCTGTACTGGTTAGGCTGTTTGGTTTTCTTTAAAATGTTAGTGATAACTTGGTGCTGACGTGGCAGGGCTGGAGACTGAGCCCTGTGTCAATGGGCATCACCACAGCCACTGCTTGGACCAGGTGTGGCCACCTCAAAGGAGTTTTAGTCCTTAGACTTTAGTTGGCTGGTTTGTGCTGCAGATGCCTACCCACCAGTGACAGGACTGAGGTGTCACCAAGTCATTTCACGCAGGGGGCCATTAACCTGCTGGTGAATGAAAACAGCTGTGTTTCTATTGATAGGCTAGTTTGGATCCGAGGCCCATGAGATGAAAGACACTGTATCCTATTCCCCAATCTCCAGCCAATTCCCATTATCTTATCTAATCAGATAGATAGCATATGGACAGGGCCAAGCAAATGTCTCTTATAGCACATGGCTTTTTGCCATCCCCACAGAGCTGGGAAATGGAGAGCTGTCTTCCTCCTGTGTGAAATGCAATAACATGGCTACTCCCCAAAGGAGAAGGAGCTAGGGAAGGAGAGCAGGCAATGGGTTGAGTAGGATGCATGCAGCCCTGCTTTCTGTGATGAGGCCCAGGGAATGCTCTGTCTGCATATACCTCAAGCACAGGGTGTGGTTGTGCTGGGACTCCACAGCCTCTATGCCCAAAGCCTTTGACCTCCACCACTGTGTGGGAGATGTTTTAACCCAGTCCCAGATAAATGCTAGGCTGTCCGTGCCTTCTGCAAGCTGTGCTCTGTCTGATCTCCTTACCTCATCCCCAATGCAATAGCGCCCAGCTGTGTGCTGCAGGATCTGCTCCAGAGCTGCAGAAAGAGACAGTACACTGCGTCAGGAATCAGCAACTCCCACTTTCAGCAGTTTAAAGGGGTGTGCTGAAGAGCTAGATTGCCAGCAGCCTTTTGGATTGAGTGTTGTGCACCAAAGTACCCTGAGTTGGGCTAGAAGAAAGCAACCCAGGGCAGCACTTACAGGGAAGGAGACTCTCACTGGAGCTGAGGAAGGAGGGTGCTTTGGGACTCAGCCATTTTGGACCCAAGATGGTTTCAAAAGGACAAAATAGGCTTCCTATTCTTCCCCTCTGCCCCTTGCCTCCGCTGTTAGTGGCAGGGAGAGGGGCTTCCCCACACGAAGAGACTAAAGAGCAGAACTGGAAAGAAGAAGAACAGGAAGGTTCAGGATACAGGGGTATAAATTGGGTTAGATGGGCCCTTGGTCTGCTCCAGCATGGCAGCAGATGATACCAGACTAGATGATTTATTGTTCTGTTCCTGTGCAGTAGAAAGCAGGACTTTGGAGCAGATTGCCCAACAGACTGCTCATCCAGTGCTTTGTGCTATTTGCAGATGTGCTGATTAATTCAATGCAGACGTACCTTGGAAACCTCGTGCGATAGAGCCTTGAGCCCATTCCAGCTTCTTCTCTCCTCCCACTTGTTTCAGGAAACTCAGGTTCTGAGGAGGCCAAAGAGTCCCCAAATTAGCTTGATCCAGCAGGCTGAACCGTGCCACAGGTCATACACAAAACAGGGTCAGCTGGGCTTATACGGTGTCAGTCCCTAATCCCCAGTCCCAAACTCAGCCCTTTGGGTCACTCGAGGTTTCAGTCTCTGGATCACAGGCCCACACATCCCAGTTCTTTCTCAGAATTGCCCTTCTTACAAAACATCACACTTCTTTGCCTGGAGCTCTCTCTGCACCCTGCCAAGAGGCACTAACCCCTGCAACTGGAACCTGCTGCGCTGCTTGTAAATTCAGCTCTTCTTGAATAGAAGCCCTGGGAACCATGGATGTTTCTCAGGGTCAGAGCATGTGGTCTTTGCAGGAAGTGCCTTGCTGTTTTCAATCAGCAAAACAGGTAGATGCTGCTAACCATGCTGAGTCTGGATTCGATCCTATGCCAATGTCTGTGTGAGATCTGCCACTCTATTTCCCTTCAACAGAATGATACTGTCACAATGTTTGAGAGCCACAGACAGCTGCAAACCCAATCTGGAAGTCCCATCCGCCTGTTTGTGACAGGACAGTACCTGCAGGGGCTGAATGCCAGAAACAATGTGATCCGAAATCATCCGGGCTTGGGCTCTCTTCTTCAGATCTTGAGGCAGCAGCCTGGGGTTAGGCCGGGTCTCTTCCAGGTACTGAATTATGGCCAGCTGCAAGGAGACATGGGTAAGATACTGGAGGGCTGGGGAGGAGAGGCCAGCCCCATTGCATAGCAAAGGAGCAGGAGTTAAAGACAGATTTCCTGTCTGAGGTCTGGCCTCTTCTGATCAGAGGTTACCACCATGCCAAACAGTGTGCTTTTGTGATGTGGAAGAACTCCCTGAGGAACCTGGAGCCCTCCTGGCTCATCTCACAAGTGATCTCTCTCCCTGGCAGAAGCTACGGAAAGACAAATTACCCAGTAAAAGGTGGGATTCTGAGACAGCATCTGAACTGTGATCACTAATGTCAGGTGCCTTTGTGCCTGATACAGAGTAATCTCCCATCTGAAGAGGAAGACAACTTCCCCTGGCAGTCTCCCTGCAGGCGCTGCTTGGTATACGCTTCCCAGCGGGGACCATTTTCCTCATCACAGAATGATACCCTGTGCTCTCTAACTCAGAGACCAGGCACTCTGTAGGGGCAAAGTCCTCCCTCTGGGCAGCAGGACACAGTAAATGATTAATGGGCAGAGCTGGCTGGGCTACTCACCGACTGAGACAAGGTGACGCCATCGATTTTCAGGGCTGGGACCTGCTGCATTGGATTTACTACCTGGAATTCAGTAGAAAACTGGAGAGAAGACACTGGGATTACTATACTATAGCCAAGAAGAGCCAAGTATTCCTCTCTGAAAGGGAAAGCCTCAAGGGTCTCACAGCTCTGTATATTATCTCTCCATGTCCGATTGTTTGGTGGGAGCTACCCTGTCTCCCAATTCCCCTGCTTGCAAATGGATTTGCAGTCTTGCTCTCTCTGATACTGCTGAAACCCTGAGGCTTCTCCACTATGTTTTCTCCTTGGCTCCTTCCTTTGCTTCAGGCCTAATGGTCCTGGTACATTATGACTCTCCTTTGGGCACCAGGAGGCACTCCTGTTGGGGCCTAGGGGTCACTCCACGTGCATTACCCCCACATTATCCATTGATCCAAGTGACAAGGCAAGATCCATCCCTGATCCCCCGCAGCCGTGCAATTGCACTATCCTTATTCTTGGCTTGGCCATGTTGTCATATGCAGATTTCTGCCTCAGTGGTGCTACAGGGCTACTGTGCCCCAGGCAGTCACTCCCTACAATGTGGTTCAGGCATCTCCGGGACAAATGCCTCCATTTTCTGGTGCCACCCATCCACAACCCAGGACTATACTTGGAAATCGCAGCACTTGATGATGAGCTTGGTTCCCCCATGCCAATTGAAGGCAGAGAGCCTCCCTGCAGCCTCCTGGATAATGTCACAGACATTAGAGAGGGAAGGAAACTATTAGGTCTTATGCAATCTCTCTCGTCCTCCTTCCTGGAGGCTAAGGCAGGACGGTGAGCTTCCCTAGCATGCTGTCCAGTTCTAGTTTTAAGTCCCCCAAGCAATAGTGCTAATGCCCCTTCCCATGGAGAGACAACTCTATGGCCTGATACATGTGAGTTTCAGGACATTTTCTTGATCTCAGCCTATACTTAAGGGAGTTGGGGATGCTGAAGAGGTCAGAGGCTACAGTTAGCTATGGAAAAAAGTCTGAAGTGAGCTATTGGACAGCTCTTTTTACAGCAGGCAACATATATCCCATTTCCTTTGCCCTCTGATAATCCTGGGCTGCCAAATTTCTAGTGATGCCTAGGCTTAGCCTGTGTGCCAGCTTAGGGAGAGGCTGACTGTAGTTGCCCTCTTACCTGCTGTCCTCCATCCTTCAGGAGGTTCACTGGTTCCTGATCATAGGCGATTCCCTTCAGAGCCAGTGCTAGAGGAACACAACATATAGATTGAGAGGCAGAGAGAGCTAAAAAGCTAGGTTCCAAGGAAAATGGGCTCATAAAGTTTTAAAATCTCAATTGAAGAGTATTTAAAAACAAAACAAGAAACCCCTTTCCCTTCAGAATGGTTGTTTTAGATCTGCTATGGAAGACAGTGGCTCTGTCATACAGTGCCCCCTAGTACTTTGCTGGGGCACGGAGGTCAGTACTAACATCCTATTGAATAACCCCCATTATGCCCTGCATTAAAGCACCTTGGGGTGTAGGGTCAGTGGTAGCTCACAAGGGAGATTGCTCTGTGTCACCCATGTAACTTCTGGCAAAACCTTGTTTTAACTTGTCCCCATCCAAGTGATGAGCAGGCCCCACCCTGCTTAACTTGCAGGATCAGATAAGATCACACACTTTGAGGCGGTATCACTGCAAGCACAGAACACGGAGCCTCTTTAAAGAATGTGGGAATCTGGATTACATTAGCTTTATGAAGGAAATATGTCCCTCTAACTAGCTCCAGAGAGCGTCTGAAAATAAAAAAGGAACTACTGAGGGCAGGGGGA
The DNA here is from genome assembly GCF_965140285.1 of Lepidochelys kempii. Lineage (NCBI taxonomy): Eukaryota > Metazoa > Chordata > Testudines > Cheloniidae > Lepidochelys > Lepidochelys kempii. The sequence goes on along the minus strand of NC_136385.1, from coordinate 93,200,794 downwards.
GTCACCCAGAGCCCACTACTGAGAGTCCAGGGCTGAGAAGAAAGGACAGCAGAGATCCCCCCTTATACTACCAAAGGTGGGCAGATGGTTAAAAGTTTGTAACAAACACACACCAATATTCCTTCAGCCCCAGTAAGTATCTGGTCTGTCCATGGTCACTGGAGTTTCAACTGGGTACATGAAATGGTTATTCTCTTGATCCCCTACTAGCCTTCCCCTTCGCCAAATGCAAATTGATTCTGGTGTTTGCTCTCTCCTCCCGCTGGAAAAGTGGAGGAAACCGTCACTGTCTTTTCAGTTGCATGTCTGCTGATCTCTCTCTCTCTCTCACTCACTCAGTGGGTCACTGATTAGTTTGGTTAGTGAAGGGAATTAGTGTTCAAGAAAGGTGGTGGGTTGACAGTGCCAGAGCAAAGAAGTAGTAAACACCAGATCTTACCAATTCTCACTCTCCAGGAGCAGGAACTTCGGAAATAACTATAAAGAACTGGCTGAGGGGAGAGAGAGGAGAGTGGATTACATGATGGTAATGGTAGCAGTTTCTCAGCTAGAGGGAAGCATTTTTCCTCTGCTCCTTTGAAAATTTGACCAAGTTTGATGCATTTCAACAAGGATACAAGTCAGGTGAGTTTGGGCCCTTCAAAACATCTTTGTCACTTTCAGATGTGGGCTTCTTTATCATGACATTGATTTTTAAAGTAAAATTCCCTTTTGTGTACAATGAGAAGCTCCATTTGAAACCTCAGTGGCATGGGCCAGCCCTTTGAGCCATTCACCGACATGCATGTTTTCAATATGGAACAGAAGTTACTCATCCAAGCAAGTACTGAGTGCAGGGAAGCTAATCTCCAGTTTAACTATGGAACCAAGAAAGCTCCCACAGCTGCTTTAAACCCGTTGGATCTCACCTTTCCAGAGGAATCCATGGTCTGTGTGTGCAGTTCACTCCAAAGAGTGAAAGCCACATGACCCTGCCTTCTCTTTTCACTCAGCTGGGGTGGGGGAAGGCTCGGTCCCTACAGCCAATGAGAAAAGTGCCAGAATCCAAATTCTTAATAGCTTCCTGTGTTCAGAAGTTTCAGCAACAGGAGCTGGCAGGATTCAGTTCTGTTGTGAGTGAATACCCTGTACTAGCCACACCTATAATTCTCTTTAGGTTGCTATATTGAGCCCATCACTGTGATATCTGGCTTTTGTCACGATGGGTAAAATATTTATAGAGACTTTTGGGTTGCTGGAAGCTGCCAGTGCAGAAATACAACTCGGTGGGATAATAAAAGGAGAGCAGGTTCTAAAAACAGAGTTTCTGTTATCACAAAGATGCCAGCTCCTCCAAGCAGGGACTGTCTTTGTGTAAAACTTGGAATACACTGTGTATAACATGTAACAAAGGTTCCTCCTCTGTACACATGGCTTGTTTGTATTTCTTATTAACGAATAACAAACCTCTAGCTCCTGCCTTTGGAGGACGCCAAAGCACTTCAAAAATGTTAATAAATTAACTCTCGTATGCCACCCCTTCTCCCCCCCCCCAAAAAAAATGCAGTGTCATGATATCCTCATTTTACAGAGGGGAACACTATCAGAGAGAGAAAGTGATTTGTCCATTGACTCGTGTGACAATGGCAGAACCAGAACTAAAATCCAGGAGTCCTGAGTTCCAGTCCTGTATCTAAGTACTAAATTATTTTCATAGCTAAATATTAGATTAATTTAAACTGTTTACAGAATGTAAATGTTTGACTGAATTATCCCAGCCAAAGTTCACCAGAGGAATGGTTGGTAGGAGGGCAGGGAAGGAAGGAATGCTGCAATGTTGCCAGCTCTTGGGATTTTCCTGTGACATTCATGCTGTTTGGTGATTTTTCACAAAGCCTCAGCTCCTGGAGTCATTAGATTATGTGAAAATCTCAGCTTTCATTTAAAAAAATAGTAACTTTCTAGCTGTCATGATTGCAGATCAAAACTGGAAACCACAAACTCTAAGGAATCAAAAACCAGAAGGCAAAGAAAAAGCATCCAAAATGTATTAATTTTGTTCATCTTTCTTTGGGATCTTGCTCAGAATTTTTGAACACTTGGAGTTGGCAATATCTTCCCTTTGCTTCTCTGTTCCCTGGCTGTAACCTCCCATTCAAGGAAGACATTTTCCTGCTTGCTCTCTCTCTCTCTCTCTCTCTCTCTCTCTGTTTCTGCAGTATGCCTGATCATTTGCTAACTGAGTGTCATGCATGTAAATTGTGTCATGCTGATGACCTTGCTCTTTAGTTTCAAGGCCCCTGGGGATGAGGGGAAAGCATCACATTTACTTTACAACTTGGGACCCTTTGGCACTTGAGCCAGTGCCAGCTCAAGTTAACACTGCCTTCCAGAGATGTGAAAAGGCCCAAAAAGTGGTGGTGAAGAGAAGATCCGGGGCAGTAAGTCCTCCCAGTCACATGCTGGGTGTGCAGAAGTGCGATCAGATTCCAAAGAAGATTCATGACCCTAAGAACATTAGAACAGCCATACTGGGTCAAGCCAAAAGTCCATCTAGCCCAGTATCCTGTCTTCCAACAGTAGCCAATGCTAGGTGCACCAGAGGTAATAAACAAAACAGGTAATTATCCACTGATCCATCCCCAGCTTCTGGCAAACAGAGGTTAGGGACACCATCCCTGTCCATCCTGACTAATAGCCATTGATGGACCTATCCTCCATGAATATATCTAGTTCTTTTTTGAACCCTGTTACAGCCTTGGCCTTCACAACATCCTCTGGCAAAGAGTTCCACAGGTTGACTGTGAGTTATGTGAAGAAATACTTCCTCTTGCTTATTTTAAATCTGCTGCCTATTAATTTCATTTGTCCCTAGTTCTTCCTTATTTACTTTCTCCACACCAGTCATGAATTTATAGACCTCTATCATATCCTCCCTTAGTCATCTCTTTTCCAAGCTGAAAAGTCCCAATCATATTACTCTCTCCTCATGAAGAGTCCTAAACTCCTTCACTGAGAAGAACCATTGACTGTTGTTTCTATTCACATCTCATTCTTTAGTGAGGAGGTTGGGAGTAGTATGGATAAAGAACAGAGCAGCTGACGGAGTCAGGACTCCTGTGTTCTATGCTTGGCTCTGCTTGTGATGTTGCAGTACATGACCCAGGACATAACCTCTATGTGTGAAATGGGGGATGAGAACTCTTACTTAACTAGGAGGCTGTGAGGCTTAATGCACTGATGGCTGTAAAATGCTTAGAGAGCATCAGCTGGAAGGAGTGATCCTGGTGACACTTATACCTCGGAGCTCATTTCACTGGCTAATAACCTGACTCTTCCCCCCTAACTTTGCTCAGCTGAGGATCACACTGACAGCTGGGGGCAGTTGAAGGCTACATCCTACATGGCTTAAAATGGATCATATTGCAGTAGCTTACATCTTTAATAGGGGCATACAGCCCACACAGCATATAGGTTCAATTATACAGCAATACTTCTTGAGGCTCAGCGGGAACTTCTTGGCTCAACATGGAGCACCATGGGCAGCATGTCCCTGTAACCCTGTTTCCTCCAAGTGTCACTTCTTCCCAGGCTCTCACTGATACCTATATGTCTCAGGCTGTATCAGCCCGACCAGGCTCTTTGCATCCTGGCCATCTGTTGATTCTGACCGCAACATTATAACAGCCCTGTGGGCATTACCTGCCTCAAGACAGCAGCCCAGACAACAATGGATAACATAGGACTAGAAATGGAAAAAGCGGTCCTGTGAGGTATGCCCAAGGGTTAGAAACCCAGCTGAAACTCTCCACCTGTATTTTGTTAATTATCATTTATCAGCTCATAACCCAAAATCACTCCGCTCTTAACCACCCAATACATGTGCAGAGGGTTCCACTACTATAGGTTGTGGGAGACTAATATACCATATATTGTAATTTATGATGGTTCTAGTTCATTTGCTGCACATGCTGTTTAAACTCTGATCCAAATTCCTTGCCTTCCCCACAAACACACATGCCGTCTGGGGGGATGCCTCTTGTTAGATGTTGAAAGCCGATCTGATCACTTACAAAATTTTCTGTGTTCTGCAGCTGTCCTTATACTAAGCAGTTTATTTCTTTCCTGGAGACATCTATGTGGAGGCACCAGATACTAACTTAGGTCTCAATCCTTCAAGTTGTTCTACCTGGGCAAAGCCCAAGTGCAGTCAGTGTGGCTCTGTACAGGCATAGGGGTCTGCCTGTATGTGGGATATTGCAGGACTCAGGGTTTAAACTGAATCCACGGATTACTTACATCTGATCAAGGGGCCACAATTTCAACCCATCTTCCATAAAACATGTGGGGTTGAGGGTAGCTACATCCCTATTTGAAAAAGCACAGTCTGCACTTCAGATGCTTCTGAATTAACCTTAAGATCCTCCAGCTGAAGCTGCATTATCTGTAGGAGAAGTAAGAGCTTCTCTTTATGCAGCCAGAGTGAAAGAAAAAGCCCCACTTCTGCTCTCTGTCTCTGGGCCCTGTAGCAGTAAATACCTTCACTAAGGCAGCACTCATCTTGCACTTTCAGCACCGCTCTGTTCTGTCTCTCCGCCTCTGAATGAACAGAAGTCACACAGATGCTAACATTGCACTGGCTGACACAGCCTCCTTCACGTGCTCTCTATAGGTCTGTTACTGCTGCCAGTCTCATTCACATGAGGCCCCAGCCATGCTGCCAGTTGCTGGGATTCTGGGAGTAGTAGTTCTAGCTGCTTTTCCAGGTCTTAAAGCATCTCAATTGGCTAGTTTATGCCCAAAGTTTAGATTTTTGTAAGGAGGAAAAGATTTTTTAAATCCTCATATTAACTGAAATGTTTTAATATTATTTTCTAAAATTTCAGTGAAGAATTTGAATTTAAACATCCCCCCCCCAAAGTAATTGCAATGCAGAGAGTGCAGCATACAGGTAAAGAACCAGAAAGTGAACCTGGCTAGCAATAAAATTGAATCTGATCAATTAAGCACCATTGTATAGGCATGACAAATATTGCAAGTGCTGTGTGTGCCCAGCAGATGTGTGTGTGAGCAGTGGAAGGGCAGTCACTGGGTGTGTCTGTCAGTGAATGGGGATGGGCAATGGATGTGCGCACACTGTGTGCACACCAGATGTGTGTGGTGGGTGGGGTCTGTCAGTGAATGGGGGCGGGCACTAGGTGTGGGCATGATGTACATGAGCTGTGGCTGTTTGTAGACAGCGCAGTCACTGTGTGTATGTGTGGTCTGTCAGTGAATGGCAGGCAGTGGGTGTGCACAGTGGGTGGGCAGGGGAGTCATTGGGTGGTCTGTCAGTAAATGGGGGCAGTGGGTATGCGCGGTGAGGGGCAGGGCAGTCATTGGGTGTGTGCGGGGGAGTCTGTCAGTTAATGGGTGTGGGGGGGAGTCACTGATGGGCAGTCACTGGATGTGGGAGTCTGTCAGTGAATGTGGGAGTGATTGGTAGGCAGGGCAGTCACGGGATGTCTGTGGAGTTCTGTCAGTGAATGGGGAATGGCAGTCACAGGGTGTCTGTCAGTGAAGGGGGCAGGGCAGTGCTGGGGTGTCTGGGGGTCTGTCAGTGAATGGGAAGTGGAGAGGCAGGGCAGTCATGGTTTGTCTATCTGTGAATGCGGGGGGGCGGGCAGTTCAGTCACAGGGTGTCTGTCAGTGAAGGGGGAGTGGTGGGCAGGGCAGTCACGGGATGTCTGTCTGTGAAGGGGAGGCAGGCAGGGCAATCTCGGGGTGTCTGAATGGGAGGGTGGGCAGGGCAGTCACGGGATGTCTGTCAGTGAATGGGGGAGGTGGGCACGTAGGGCAGTCTTGGGATGTCTAGAGGTGTCTGTCGGTGAAGGGGGGGGCGGGGTCAGGCAGGGCAATCTCGGGGTGCCGGCTGGGCGCGCGGGGAGGTGACGGGTCCCCGCCGTTTCCTTTCACGCTGCGCAGGGCGCGCTCTGTGGCATTTCCGACCCGGCTCTCGCTTGAACCTGCCACCTGAGCCGCGGTGACGCTTCGGCCCCCGGCGCGGGGAACTACATCTCCCACCATGCCCGGCGAGGGAACCAGCCTCCGCTTCCCGCCATGCTCTGCGGCCCGGACTCCCTTTCCCTTGGTGCTGTGCGCGGTGGTGCCCGGCCGCCGGCGCCTCCCTCGTGTCGGAGCGCGGATGACGCTGGCGGCGGGGTGCTGCCAGCCCGAGTCGGGCCCGCGCTGCGGGGGGCTCCGGCAGCGGCGACCCCGCAGGCCGGCGGGCGAGCCGAGCCGTCCCTCTCCCCCTCCGCGGGCCTGGGCTCCCCTGGAAGCTCCAGGCGGGGTCTGGGCCCCGCTGGCCTTCGTCACCCTCCTCAGCTTCGCCTCCCGCTTCCACCGCCTGTCCGAGCCGCCGCACGTCTGGTGAGGGGCCGCGACGCTATGGCAACGGGGGTGGGGCTGGCGGTCAGGCCGCGGGGGCGGGGGCGGGGCTTCTTTGCGGGAGGGTCCGAGTGGTGGGTTTCGCTGGCGCTAGCCCGCGTGGCCAGGTGGGGGTTTGGTGAGGCGCTCGCGGCCCGGCTGGGGCTGGGGCTGCTTTCTCTACCGCCCCCCACCCCGCCCCGATTGCGCCTAAGCACGGCAGCGATCCGCGGGCCGCGACAGGCGCCTGCCCGTGGCTGGTTGGGCCCTGGGGGTGGGGCAGGGGATGTGAGGGGCTGACAGTCGTCACGTAGCGGTTCAACATCCCGCAGCTGGTCAAGCCCCATTGCGTCGCTGACTGAGGATGTGAGCCCGGCGGGGTGGGGAGGGATCACGTGGAGGTTATGGGCAGCAGGGACGCTTCCAGGTTCGGGGTGCTCAGGGCCGGATTTACACCTTAAATGTCCCTAGGCGCTGCATCTTCAGCACTCCTTCGGCCTATAGATGAACTTTGTGTTTTCCGTAAAACAAATAAACGTTTAACCCACCCTTTACTTTTAGGTGCCCCTGGAATGCCAGCCCCCCTAGGCACGTGTCTTGTGTGCCTAATTGGAAATCCGGCCCTGGGGATGCGGGTGTGGGGGTTATAGCTGAAGGGGTCAAGACAAGGGGGGCGTGACAGAGAGGAAATTTAGCCAGCAAATTATAGTAAGCTTGGTGAATGAGGCAGCTGTAGTGAGGAGCTGGGAAAGGAGGCTCCTACCATCTCCTATAGTGGGAGGCTTTTGAAGGCTCTCCTGTCCACACTGGCTCTGGAATAATTGTCTGGAAAGAGCCATTCTCCATCATTCTGTTTAGTCCCTGTGGAGACTGACTGAAGCACTTGTGCGTGTGGATGCCAAGTGCACTTCAATCGACGGGGAATAAATATTACATAACACGGTAAATTGCGCTAGTGTAGACAAGGCCAAAGTGCTGTATGAACATGAAGCTAGGCCATGTTCCTGGTGATTAACTGTTTAGTTAGTTTATTATTTTGATGTAAAGACAAAAACATAAAAGAATAACTCTCTTGGACTCTAGATGCTTTTCCTATTAATAAAAACTAAAATTATAATACCTAGCTCTTATATAGTGCTTTTAATCAGTAGATCTTAAAGCACATTACAAGTGGGGATCATTATCCCCATTTTACAGATGGAGAAACTGAGGCAGCACATTTTCATGCATATGCTAATCACTAGTAAACAAATATATTATAAATCAAAATTTCTCACCCTTCACATTTCCCTTCAAAATTACTGTTCCTAGTCACCTCATCCGTCCCCATATGCCTGCTCTTACAGGCTTTACATAAGAACGGCCATACTGGGTCAGACCAAAGGTTCAGCTAGCCCAGTATCCTGTTTTCCAACAGTGGCCAATGCGAGGTGCCCTAGAGGGAAAGAACAGAACAGGTAATCATCAAGCGATCCATCTCTTGTTGCCTATTCCCAGCTTCTGGAAAACAGACTAGGGCCATCTCTGCCCATCCTGGCAATAGCCATTGATGGACCTGTCCTCCATGAATTTATCTAGTTCTTTTTTGAACCCTTATAGTCTTGGCCTTCACAACATCCTCTGGCAAGGAGTTCCACAGGTCGACTGTGTGTTGTGTGAAAAATACTTCCTTTTTTGTTTGTTTTAAACCTGCTGCCTATTAATTTCATTTGCTGACCCCTAGATCATGTGTTATGAGAAGGAATAAATAACACTTCCTAATTTACTTTCTCCACACCCATCATGATTTTATAGACCTCTGTCATATCCCCCTTTAGTCATCTCTTTTCCAAGCTGAAAAGTCCCAGTCTTATTAATCTCTCCTCATATGGAAGCAGTTCCATACCCTTTATAATTTTTGTTGCATACCCCCCCCCCCTTTTTTGTTGCCCTTTTCCAGTTTTAATATATCTTTTTTGAGATGGGGCGACCACATCTGCACGCAGTATTCAAGATGTGGGCGTACCATGACAATATGATAGTTTCTGTATTATTATCCCTTTCTTCCTGATTCCCAACATTCTGTTTGCTTTTTTGACTGCCACTGCACATTGAGTGGATGTTTTCAGAGAACTATCCATGACTCCAAGATCTCTTTCTTGAGTGGTAACAGCTAATTTTGACCCCATCATTTTATTTGTATAGTGGGAATTATGTTTTCAAATGTGCATTACTTTTGCCATGCCAAAAATGTTCTCTATTATATACTGAGCAGGCTCCAATTTAACCCTCAGTATGGTACAGGGAGAGAAGTGTATCTTAGGTAAGCAGCTCCCAGGCCATTAGGGTTTAGGGAACAAAACTAACACCTTTAAATTGGACTTGGCAGCCAGTGTAGGTTCTGGAGCATTGGTTTATTCATGGAGAGATACCCTGATTAATAAGGAGTCTAACCCATTTTCCATTAGCTCCAGCTTCCTAATGGATTTAACATGTAATCCCACGTAGACTATTATGCACTTGTCCAGTCTAAAAGTGGCAAAAGCTAGTCATTAGCAAAATAGACCTCTATGGATGTTTGATTATTTCCAGTTCCTGAGTACATTTATCTTTTCTTTTTTTAGTTGGGATGAAACTCATTTTGGGAAGATGGGAAGTTACTACATTAACCGGACCTTCTTCTTTGACGTCCACCCACCGCTGGGGAAGGTGAACAGCTCTCATCAGTTCTTACATATATTTTAGGAGCCAGTGGAATCCCCCTGATCATTGGAATAGTCCAACCAAAGCCTAGTCCATTCTTCTGGTCAAAATGTGGGATGAGCACCAGGGTTTTCTGGATGCCCCTTCCTCGCTACTGTTGTCATCTGTTTGTTGTCTCGCTGGGAGGCCATGACATGTGGCCCCCTTTTGAGGCCGCACTCTTTGTCTTTTCTCTTCCATGGAAAATACTCAAAATATGGGAAAGTAAAGGGTGTGATTAATGCTGGATGTTGAAAAGGTCTGGCTGAAAAGGAGAGAATGGTTGATCATAAAACATGCGTAAGTTCTTCTAGGGGAAATGAAGGGGCCTCTTTGTGGGAAGTTATAGATCCAGGGAGCTAAGCAGTTCATGCTAGCAGGAATGTGAACTAAGAGCTCTGTAAATCAGTGAACAATACTGTTTTCTCAAAATAACATTTGAAAACAGCAGATTCTGAGCCAATCAGATTTCTAAACCAGTTGAACATATCCAAGTCTATCACCTTGTTTATAAAATGTCCCTTAAGAAGAGAATTTTGTGTTGGTTGAGGAGGATTGCAACTGTGTGGGTATCTGGTATAAGAGAATAGGTTTGTTACTGCACTGTAGTCAAACACTTTATTAAAGGCAAGAACACATTTCAGGGAGTCCTCAGTGGTGCCCATGACAGCAATGCACATAATCGGGATGGACTATAGCCAGATAAGATGCAGCTCTACCAACATTTGGGTCCTTTCTGAAAATGCGATTCTTGTCAGTTTCACTTTTTTCCTGCAGGCTGCTGAATAGCTTCAGTGAAAGGGACCAGCATCTTGTTAATTTCACTCTATTGCAGCTTGATAAAGCTACCAGCAGCAACAAAGTCCCTGGAGTTGTCTGCAAGTTCAGGAAAATTTTGCTTCTGTGGCTACATTTGGGTCCTGTTTGGAGGGTTTTCTCTGCTACCATAAGTACTACACTTTTTTTTTTTAAATTAAATCTTAGAAATTTGTTGGCTTATGTCCCCATACTCACCTGGGAGAGTTTCCCACTTGCCAGTGGTAAGGAGGTGAGTGAATTTTGCAAATCCAGCAGATCTGTTTGTATAGTTGCAGTATGAATCTTGTACGCAAACTCCTTTTTCATGTTTGACAGAGTGTCTCAGTAGTAACTGGATATTTTTGATGGTTGGATGTGGGATGCTGTGAGCATCTTTCCTGCAGCTGGAGTGGATTCCACTGACTGTGAGATTGTTTCCCTGACCAGTTTGCCCCTTTTCCTCCCCAGATGCTGATAGGACTTGCTGGGTACCTGAGCGGATATGATGGCACATTTCCTTTCCAAAAGCCAGGGGACAGATATGAGCATCATAACTACATAGGAATGAGAGGGGTAAGAATGCACATGCCAGTGCTTAACCATCCACTCACAAATCAATGAAGGAAAGCAGAACTATCCTCTGGAGAAGATGGGTGTTTCCCTTCCTCTCCTTGGCTCCTTCAGTATAGCCTGTTACTTCTCTTCAGATTTTGAAGAGGCTGGATTTTTATGACGTATACTAAATTCTTTCATCCCTACCTCATCCACCCAGATGAGCTGGTACTGGGATTTTTGAAACTGGAGCAGACACTAACATTCTTCTTTATCTGGCTCTGTCTTTTATGGCAAGCAGGCCTCTGAAATAACCTGTTGGATGTTAAGGTGATGTTAAGGTGGTTTGAAGAAGCTAATTGAAAGATGTTTCTGGAAATTACTTATATGGTCTGGAAAGAAACAATTATGGGTCCAATTTGACAATTATATGGTCTGGAAAGAAACAAGAAACAGATCCTTGTTACATACATGTGTAGACATGCTGCATAAACAACTGAAATTCTTCAAACTAAGTTTTCATTAGTTTGGCCTCTGCCTGAGGATCCTCGGTGAGACAGACTTGGGCACCACCAGCCAGTTGTTGTTACTTGCAGGAGCATCCATTGTTTGAATGTGTTTGAGGATGGAAGGAAGGAAGGAGGGTATGTGGGATCTGTATACACATTCATCTTGTGAAGAGATTGTCATACTCCTCTGTTTCCATTCTTTTCCTGCAGTTCTGTGCATTTCTAGGCTCATGCCTAGTTCCCTTCTCCTACCTCACAGTGCTGGAGCTGTCCAAGTCACTGTCTGCAGCATTACTTGCAGCCTCCATCCTGATTTTTGGTAAGCATTTCTAGCATCCTCATGGGAAATCTTATCTGTTTGGCATGTGGATGAAGGAGGGTCAGTAATGGAGGCCAGCCTCAGGGCAGATTAACTGTGCAGAGATTTTTCTCTCTGGTCTCATCACCTGCCAAAGAAGAAGTCACTGATGAGAAAGGATAGACACTGCCTCACTTCTGAGAGCTGAATAATTGCAGTCTGTATAGTGCTTTTTATTCATAAGGCTCCCAAAGCATTTTATAATCTGATTTAGTTTATAGGTATTTTTGTGGTACTCATTGCTATGCTATTGGAATACATTTAAATGCAAGAATTTTAAAAACAGCATGAAAGATGTATAGATAGAGATAATTTTGCCCACTACTGAAATACAGCCGCCTCTGGTATGGGATATAGCAGCTGTTTAATAGTGCACAACAATGCTAAATAAGACTTCAGGGTAGTAAATTGATAAAGGTTCTGTGTATAATTGAAAATTATACAGAAGGGTTTAGATAGGCAGAATAGAATTACCTGAGTTAGGGATGGGCCATTAAACACACAGACTCTCAAAAAGCATCACAGGGTTTTTAATGTCCCCTAGTCAAAGCTGCTGCTTTTTCTTTTCTTTTCTTTTCTTTTTTTTTGTATAATCTGAAAAATAGCCTTTTCAATGCCACAGCATCTCCTGGCACCATGCTGGTGCATGAGTTCACTGCTGACTTAGTGAGAAAATGACTGCTTACTGTGTCATTCCCAGCTCCCATTTGCTCAAAGAATTAGGAACTGAGAACGTAATCTGTGTTTGCTGCATGGCAATTTAGAGCTCTGCTGCTGTGCCATCTGAAAATAACATTTCAAAGTTTCTTACTACGGTAAGAGTTGAGACATGCTGATCTGTTTCTAGTCCCAACGTTGCCCATGCTGTCTCTTGACTAAGATGTGAGGAAACTGGCTTGCTACAGACACTGCTGCAGGATTGCTTTGAAACTGAGACAGCTCTTAGTATAGTTGTGTGTCTTATTTTCCAGATACAGGCTGCATTACTCTGTCCCAGTACATCCTGCTTGATCCCATTCTGATGTTCTTTCTTATGGGAGCTGTGTTGAGTATGGTCAAGTATAACTCCTGTGCAGATAGGTAAGATGGTGATAACTTTTTATTATGCCATAGGTATATGAGCCTTCATGCATGTACAGGGAGACAATATGATGGTGGGACTGGGTGATAACTAAGAGGAGGCTACTCTAGAAGGTTTGGGGGAGATGGAAGGAGAAGAGGGAGGGCATTTGACTCCTGGAAGAAGCAGGAAGAGACTATTGTGAACATGGGGGCTTTCTGAGAGTCATAGATGTGTAGGATGGGGAGGGACCTTGATAGGTCATCTAGTCCAATCCCCTTCACTGATGCAGGACTAAGTAATATTGACCATCCCTGACAGGTGTTTGTCTAACCTGTTCTTACACACCTCCAATGATGGAGAATCTATAACCTCCCTAGGCAATTTGTTCCAATGCTTAACTACCTTTACAATTAGGAAGTTTTTCCTGAAGTCCAACCTAAATCTCCCTTGCTGCGATTTAAGCCCATTACTTTTTGTCCTGTTCTTGGTGAATAAGGAGAACACTTTATCACCCTCCTTATGACATTCTTTATGTACTTGAAGATTGTTACCATGTCCCCCTCTGTCTTCTCTTCTCCAGGCTAAAGAAACCAAATTTTTTTAATCTTTCCTCATGGGTCATGTTTTCTAAATCTTTTATTGTTTTTATTGCTCTCCTCTGGACTTTGTCCGGTTTGTCCACATCTTTCCTGAAGTGTTGTGCCCAGATGAGGGCCTTGTGAGTGCTGCATAGAATGGAATAATTACTTCTAGTGTCTTGCTTACCACACTCCTGCTAATACATCCAAGAATAATGTTCGCTTTTTTACAACAGTATTGCATTGTTGACTCATATTTAGTTTGTGATCCACTATACCCTCCCCCCAGAATTTTTTTTGCAGTACTGCTTCCTAGGCAGTCATTTCCCATTTTGTATTTGTGCAGTTATTACTTCCTGCGTGTAATACTTTGCATTTGGCCTTCCTGAATTTCATCCTATTTATTTCAGACCATTTCTCCAATTTGTCAAAATCATTTTGAATTCTAGTCCTTTCCTTCAAAGCACTTGCAACCTCTCCCGGCTGAGTATCATTGTCAGTTTTTATCAGTGTGCTCTCTATGCCATTATCCAAATCATTTATGAAGTTATTGAATCGAACCAGATCCAGGACCGATCCCTGCGGATCCCCACTTGATATTCCCAGTGAGCTTGACTATTACCCATTTGATAACTACTCTGGATATGGTTTTCCAACCAGTTGTTCACCCATCTTATAGTAGATTGGTCTAGGCTATATTTTCCTAGTTTGCTTATGAGAAGGTCATGTGAGACAGTATCAGAAGACTTACTAAAGTCAAGATATATTGCAAGTACTGCATCCCCCCCATCCACAATGTTTGTTATCCTGTCGAAGAAGGATGTTAGGTGATTTGACAGGATTTGTTCTCAGCAAATCCATGCTGACTGTTAATTATTGCCTTACCTTCTAAGTGCTTACAAACTGATTATGTGTTCCATTATCTTTCCAGTACTGAAGTTAAGATGACTGGTCTGTAAATCCCTAGGTTATCCTTATTTCCCTTTTTATAAATAGGTACTATATTTGCCCTTTTCCAGTCCTCTGGGATCTCTCCCATCCTTCACATGTTCTCAAAGATAATCGCCAATGGCTGACACATCTCTTCAGCCCGTTCTTTAAGCATTCTAGGATGCATTTCACCATGCCCTGACAACTTGAAGACATCTAACTTGTCTAAGTAATTCTTAACTTGTTCTTTCCCTATATTAGCCTCAGATCCTACCCTGTTTACCCTGATGTTCACTGTGTTAGTCATCTGATCACTGCTAAACTGCTGAAAACTGAAACAAAAGGGCATTTAACACTTCAGCCATAGCTGTGTTTTCTATTAGTCTTTCCTTCCTCATTGAGTAAAGGGCTTATGCTGTCCTTGGTTTTCCTCTTGCTTCTAATGTATTTGTAAAATGTTTTCTTGCTGCCCTTTCTGTCCCTAGCTAGTTTAACCTCATTTTGTGCCTTGGCCTTTCTAATTTTGTCCCTGCATTCTTGTGTTGGTTTTTTTTAATCTGATCTAGTTTCCACTTTTTGTATGATTCTTTTTTGAGTTTTAGGTTGTTGAAGATCTCCTGGGTAAGACAGGGTGGTCTCTTATCATATTTTCCATTTTTCCTACACATTGGGATAGTTTGCTCTTGTGCCCTTAGTAGTGTCTCTTTAAAAGACTGCCAACTCTTCTGAAATCTTTTTTCCCCTTAGACTTGCTTCCTATAGTATGTAAAAAGAAAAGGAGTAATAGCTTATCTAAAGTGATCATCAGGTGGGGGGGATGTGAGAAAACCTGGATTTGTGCTGGAAATGGCCCACCTTAATTATGCACATTGTAGGGAGAATGGTCACTTTGGATGAGCTATTACCAGCAGGATAGTGAGTCTGTGTGTGTGGTTTTTGGGAGGGGGGTGAGGGCGTGAGAGAACCTGGATTTGTGCAGGAAATGGCCCAACTTTATTATCATGCACATTGTGTAAAGAGTTGTCACTTTGGATGGGCTATCACCAGCAGGAGAGTGAATTTGTGTGGGGGGGTGGAGGGTGAGAAAACCTGGATTTGTGCTGGAAATGGCCCACCTGATGATCACTTTAGATAAGCTATTACCAGCAGGACAGTGGGGTGGGAGGAGGTATTTTTTCATATTCTCTGTGTATAAATAAAGTCTGCTGCAGTTTCCACGGCATGCATCTGATGAAGTGAGCTGTAGCTCACGAAAGCTCATGCTCAAATAAATTGGTTAGTCTCTAAGGTGCCACAAGTACTCCTTTTCTTTTTGCGAATACAGACTAACACGGCTGTTACTCTGAAACCTATAGTATGTAACTATCTCAGTTTGCTTAAATCTGCCTTCTTGAAGTCCATTGTCTTTATTCTGCTATTTCCCCTCCTACCATTCCTTAGAATCATGAACTCTGTCATTTCATGATCACTTTCATACAAGCTGCCTTCTACCGTCTCAAATTCTGTTTGTCAGAATCAAATCTAGAGCAGCCCCTCTCCTAGTTGCTTTCTCCACCTTATGTAATAAAAAGTTGTCTCCAATGCATTTCAAGAACTTGTTGGATAATCTGTGTCCTACTGTATTATTTTCCCAGCAGATTTCTGTATAATTGAAGTCTCGCATCACCACCAAGTCCTATGCTTTGGATGATTTTGTTAGTTGTTTAAAACAAGCCTCATCCATCTCTTCTTACTGGAGAGGTGGTCTATAGTAGACCCCCTACCATGACATCACTCTTGTTTTTTACCCTTTTATCCTTACTCAGAGACTTTCAACAGATCTGCATCCCACTTCTATCTCAAGCTCAGTGCATGTGTATACATCTTTGATATACAAGGCAACATCTCCCTTTTCCCCCTGCCTATCCTGAGCAAGCAGTACCCTTCTATACTATTATTCCAGTCATATGAATTTTCCTACCAAGTCTCTGTGATGCCAGTTATGTTGTAATTGATTATTCCCTAGTACTTCTAGTTTTTCCTGTTCATTCTCCATACCTTGCATTAGTATACAGACATCTAAGATGTTCATTATATTTCCCCTCTATTGTCCCTCTTTTCTCTCCTTTGTCCCTGCTATGATTTCCCATGTTTCTTCCAGATTCTTACCCTTCTCCCAGGTCTCCATATTCTGGACTTGCATGTAGGCTTTTGTGTCCTGTCCCTGTTGAACCTAGTTTAAAGCCCACCTCACTAGATTTGCCAGTCTGTATCCAAAGATACTCTTCCCCTTCCTTGACAGGTGGACCGAATTTCTTCTCAGCAGTCCTTCTCAGAACAGCAGTCCATGGTCGAGGGAGATGAAGCCCTCCTGCAACACAATCCTCTTCTTCGCATGGCTGTGTGGAAAGGGGTTAGGGCTGGGAGAGACATAGGGAGAGAGGATTGAGTAGAGAATAGGGTATGAAAGCTAGTGTGAGAGGAAGCATTCACCGAGATATTGATGGTATGGAACTATGCAAGAGCCTTGAAGGTAAAGACAAGAAACTTGAACTTCCTGTGACAACAAGGGAAGCCAGTGGAGGGCATGATGTGGTCAGAGCAGTAGAATAGTACCATTTTACCATCTGCTTTTCCCTTAATGGTAAGACTTTTGTATGTCCTCTTGCCCCAATTTCTAGGGCCCAATTCCTTTGTTTCCAGGCCAGGGGAGCTCTACTTTTTCATAACGATGAGCCCATGAATATTTATAAAATAGTCTAATTTGTTGGGCTTCAAGGATTGGTATCCTATCATTTTGGAAGTGTTTACATGAGATTTCTGAATGAAGCAGGAATGTGCTCCAGGCTAGTTACTCTATGCATGTCCAAGAAGCATGATCCTGCTTACAGAGCGTTTGGGGATCCTGAAGAGTTTATGTAAGGTGGAGCCACATAGGGCATCTTCCCCACAATGGAACCAAAATCCGATGATGTGATAACTAAGTAAGCTTTACCCATTTGTGGTCTGTAACATTGCGTGAAATGTGCTGTAGAATTGACTGTGCAAGTCTCAGTGTGACTGACTACAGCAGACATGGCTAGTGTGGCCCATCTAAAGTCATGCAATGCTGCCTGCAGCCATCCTCATTTACAACACGGAGCATGTAACCAGTAAACTACAAACTCCTAGTGTACTGTGCTCCATCTGATCAGCTCAAGATGCAGTATTCTGTCCTATGATCTGTAATTTTCATTGGTTGTCTCTTTGTTCAAGATTGGGGCAGCAGCAAACAGCTCCATTTAATATAAATTAGGAGTGGCCCTCTGGCTTCTGGCTAGTGCTGATGTGACTTTTGATTGAGTAAAATGTGGATACCCAGAGGTAGTGGGAGAGGGGCTAATAGATTTCCACTCACCTCCACTCATCTTTTCTCTGTTGTTTGGTTTTAGTCTTATTTCTTTTGCTGTAGTTACCACTTGTGCTGTGGATAGGAAGATATTCTACACCAGTAGTTTTCTGATATAGACCTATGGAAGATACAAGGAGGAGCATAGCCAATATCTGTTCCCCTCCCATGTCACAGCCCTTTGACTCTTCCATCCTTGCCATGACGTGGAGCAAGAGTTGTAGCACTCCTCTCAGGTCCTGGCTTCTTGTATATGGACTCTCTCCAAACCCATTAGGTCAGCTTGTAGGCTGTGATTCTATTCCCCTCCTGAAGC
Organism: Lepidochelys kempii; assembly: GCF_965140285.1. Lineage (NCBI taxonomy): Eukaryota > Metazoa > Chordata > Testudines > Cheloniidae > Lepidochelys > Lepidochelys kempii. The sequence goes on along the minus strand of NC_136385.1, from coordinate 93,183,215 downwards.
CCTCCTGAAGAGATATAGGGTTGGCCAGGTTTCAATAGAGGCCCTTTACAAACATCAAAACAAGGGCGCTCTTGCACCTTTCCAAAATTAATGAAAAATATGTCAATTTTATTTCCCTACTTCCAGTGAAAGACCCCTGAGAAATAGAACAGGAAGCAGTGTTAACAGATTTTGCAGTTGCCCAGGGCCTGCTCTGAGCAGATGATTTCCTGTTTGTTTCAATTGGTGCTGTTTGCGCTTGTAGCCATCATTAAACTGCTCTGTCTGTTGTGTAGGCCGTTTTCTGCCCCCTGGTGGTTCTGGCTGAGTCTGACTGGGGTCAACCTTGCTGGAGCGATAGGGGTGAAGTTTGTTGGCCTCTTTGTTGTCCTCTTGGTTGGACTGAACACAGTTTATGATCTTTGGGAGTTGCTGGGGGACCTCAGCCTGTCACTGGTGAGTGTCCAGAATTTTTCTTTATGTTTAGTGTTTTCCCCCTGGTTAACTTCCCTGCTTTTGATATCCATGAAAACAGCTTACTATCAGTTTGTCTGCAGAAGACAGCTGATAGATATTGGAGCCAGATGGTGACGGGAATTGAGAGGTATAATGAAAAACCTGTCGTCTCCTGTGTTTTTTAGAAAAACATATGTCAGCAGGATATAATGCACCCAGAGCACACTGAAGGGGTCCCCATTGTTCATTGGAGAGATCTCTTACCTTTTGGGTTGTGTGCATTAGGTTTCATTCTAGATTAAATGCATATCAAGGATGGCGAGACAATAGACCATAGTTAGCTATCATCTGGAATTCTACAGTGTTTTGGCCTTCTAAAGAGAAGTGCTTCCTGCTAGATCGGGGTAATCAATTATTTTTTGTTAAGGTTCAGATTTCTTGGTCAAAGTATGGTCAAGGTCCAGACTCCAGAGAAAATAATAATAACAAATTATAACAATAATGATAAGTTTAAAAAAAAGATGTCAAGTTCCGTTCAAAAGTATCTGGCGGTCCAGATTTGGCCCCGTGGTCTGCCTATTGACTACCCCTGCACTAGATGTTCCTCATTTGCTGCACCTAATATGCATGCAATGCAGGAAGTTGATGCTGTCTTAATTTGCAATACAAGGATACAGCCTGCACAAACTGCGAGGGTATGTAAAGCTTCATTGGGATCCAGTGGCTTACTTGTAGTATATACTATGTGACTTGCAGTCTCTACAGGATACACTGTTGTGTTGAAGATGAAGGTAGCTGTACCCTTCTCCATTTTCACAAATGCAGCGCAGCAGCTCTTAGGCTCTGGGTAACTAGCCAATGCAGTTGTTGAAAGAGGAAAGGTCGGGTTCTCTGGCTTAAAAAAAATTATTTGGGGGCTGTGAAATCTGATGTTTATTACCTCAGAGATGTCTTCAATATCCCATTTAAGATCTTGCAGCCAGTAGAGAGAGAGACTATTCAAGCACATCTTTAAAAAAAAAAAAAAGTGTTAAATTCTTCTTTTGTCCCAGCCTATTTTGAAGTTTGAAAATTATATTTCTTCCACTTACTGGTGTCCTTTTCGTATTTCATAAACATTGTTTTTTTCCTCCCTGCCTTGTGGTTTGTGTTCCCTGAGTAATGTGAATCAATATGAGCTGCAGAGATGCAGCATTCCAGCTCCAGAGAAGCATTTCTTGAGAATAGAGTTAGTTAATTGTATCTGAAATGGAACAAATCCATCATCTCTAAGGTTTCTGTCACAGACAGCTGCAAAGTGATTTCATTTGTGCTGTTGGCAGCAAAAGAGAACCCCTGAGTGTTAAAATATATAAAGGAATTTACCAACTCCAGAAGAGAGAGACTTGCTGAATAATTAACTATTTGACAACCCTTCGTCAGTTACTCTGAAAAAGAACTAGTAACGTAAAAGCCTAAAAGCATGAATAACTTTTCTCCATATTGCCTATGGAACTAGTTTGGTTTGTTTACATGTCATTTATTTGGAAAAAAAATTGATTTCTAGAACCTGCACCTCATCTTGGCCTACTGCTCTGTTTTGTTCAGTGCTCTTTAGTGATATCATATTTTTCTTCTTTTTATTTGTATTGAGAATAGTAAAAATAGTTACTGTAACAAAAAGAGATTTTGTAAAACGAGAAGTGTTTTGTGCTGATCTGAGCATGAGATTGGGGACTAGATTCCTGAATTTTAATCCCAGCTCAGACATTGATCGACACTGTGGCTTTGGTTATGTAATTTAAGCCAAAATTTTCAAAAGTGGCAGTGATTTTTGAGTGCTCAACTGATGCTTTGGGCTGGATGTTTTCAGAAGTACTGAGCCAACTTCATCTTCTACTCCTGGGAGAATTCTGCACCAAAAAATTAATAATTCTGCACACAATATTTTAAAATTCTGCAAAATTCTGCATATTTGATTTGTCAAAATAACACAATATAATCATTCCAGTTTCAATTGTTTGGGTAATTTATTTCAAAATACCCAGGAACAAGTATGTCAACAATACAGACACTTTACTCCTGGGGGAATCTTTTTTTAGAGAGTTAAACAAACACCTACAACAACCCAGTTCCAGTTGGGGGGGTGCTGGAGGAGACACTGTGGGCATCCCCCTAGAGCCCAGACAGCTGCACCCTGCTCCCCTCAGAGTCCAGCCGTGGGGCACCCCCAGACACCCACACTCCCTTCCCACCAGACCCCAGCCATGGGGCAACCTGGAGCCCAGACACCTGCACTCCCTAACCCCCAGACTTCAGCTGTGGGGTACCCCCCCCCAGCCCAGACACCTTCACCCCCCGTCCCCTCGGAGCCTAGCCATAGGGTACTCCCATCCCAGACACCCTATCACCCCAGAGCCTTTACTCCCCCCACCCAGCTTCTTTACTGTCCTGCCAGAGGACGTGGTGCGGCCCTGTCCTTCCTCACCCTTTGCCAGAGCTCGGTCTCCTGGGTCCTCTTCTGTCCCTGGGTTGATGAGGATCAAGCTGGGCCTCCAGAGCATACAGAGCCTCCATCTTTGCCGGGCTGGGTGCTCCACTAACTGTGAGCTGGAGAGCTGGGCTCTGCAGAGCACAGCAGCCCTTGAGGGGCCAGCAGCTCTCCAGCCCCAGTTCTCCAGGGGAAACATGATATTCTGTACAGAACATTAATTCTGCACAAATTCTACTTTGCACAGTGGTGCAGAGTTCCCCCAGGAGTAATAGTCCATTGACTTCAGTGGGTGCAGGATCTGGACCACAACAAAACATAGTCAATGTTTTCCCTATTAGTTTAAAAATAATTTGCCTTGGTGTTAGGAGATGGGAGTTGCTTAGCTTAATAGCTAAGTGATAAGTACTTACAAAAACCTAAGATAGATGAAATAGACACCGATTAAACCTGATTTTGGCAGCCTTAACCTCTATAAATCCAAATTCTTAGCAAATTTGGATAATCAAGAAGCCATTTTTAGACCCACATCTGAGAAAGCCTCAGGATTTCCCCAAGACTCTGATAAATTGGTCCTCCCCCATGCTTTAATTTTCTCCCTTCACCCCATAGCCACAGTTCCTACTCCACAAACTTCTTCCCACGCTTCATTTATTTTCAAGTCCTGTGCTACCCCAATAAATTATATAAGCAATATGGGTCTGACTTTCAAAGGTGTTGATCTTGGGCAGCTCCCATTGTCTTCAGTTGCAGAAGTGGGTGCTGAACATTTCTCAAAACAAAAACTATTTTTTCCCTTATTTTCAAATGAGGCCAACTCTTCGGGGAGCACATTGGGAGAGTGTGGCTTGGCTTCCACCTTTCCCTCAGCCTTTTTGGAGAAGTCTTGCAGCTTGCTAAGGAACTAGTTGATCTTGTGTGCTATGGTGGTTTGTATGAATAGTCTCCCAGGGGCACTCCTGGCAGTCGCAATCAGGAGGGTTTCTGCTGCTGCTCTGTTTGATTTGGATTCTGTCTGCAGGTCACACTGGGGAAACACTTGATGGCTCGTGTATTCTGCCTCATCCTGTTGCCAGTCGCACTCTATACAACTCAGTTTGCTGTTCACTTTGCAGTGTTAAATAAAAGGTATTTCTCAAGCTTTCCTCCTTACTTTCTCCCTCAGCACAGAAGAAAATCACCTCCCCTTCCCTTTGAATTGAGAGTCACTGTTTATTCTGCCTTTAGTAATTTTAAAGTTTCAGAATCAGAAGCACGTTTACAAGACACATCTTAGCCTAGATTCCTGCCCAAACATAGTTCTTACAAGGATGGCTCTGTGCACACTAGCCAGCCAAATCATGTTAGTAGTAGTTGGGTCAGCCGGCACAGAGTTCAGAAACTGTGCTTAAACATGGTTCCCTGCCCAGTTAATCAGCTTAATATATTTATTTGTACAGAGATTTAGTAGCTATTTAAGTGGAGACTGTAATAGTAACTCTGGCTCCTTCCGTCTAAGTATCTTAAAATGTTTTGCAGATGTTAATTAAGTCACACAGCTCCCCCTCCTCTGCATTATTTGGCATAATTATCCCCTTTATACAGATGGGGAAAGTGAGGGGAACTGACTGACTCAAGGTCACACAGCAAGTCAGCGGGGGAGGTGGGATTAGAACCCTCCTCTGAGTCCCAGCCTAGTATCTTAATCACCCTCCTTCCATTCTGGCCCTAAACAGATTGTGATACAGGGCTCAGATGCCTTTGTTTTCCTCTTATTTGTTCAATTGGTTTCAGTAGTACCCACAATGAGAGCTGACTGGAAGATAACTTTTCTGTTTCATGGTGGCTACTTTCAAGGTTTTGAAATTTGTTTTCGTTCTGCATTGAATGAAAAACAAAACATTTCAAATGTTTTCACACAAACAGAAGTTGTGTGGTTTGAGAAGCCAGTCTCGCTCTATACCAGGGGTGGCCAAACTTACTGAGCTGCCAAGCTGCATACGACAATCTTCAGATGCTCAAGAGCCGGGACATGCCTGCCAGGGCTCAGGGCTTCAGCCCTGCAGGAAGAGAAGTCTTGGGGTTCCAGCCCTGCTGGAGGTGCCTGCTGGGGCTTCCTCGTGGGGCTTGAGGCTTCAACCCTGCTCTTGCTGAAGCCCTGAGCTCCTCCCGCCCCAAGTCTGGTAGGCGAAGAATGGGGTGGTGGGGGGGGGAGAGTATAGGGAGCTTTGCGAGCCACACTTTAATTGTAAAAAAGCTGCATGCAGCTCACGAGCCATGGTTTGGCCACTCCTGCTCTATAGCCTGGTGTTTAGGGTCCTGGCTTGGGATGTAGGAGACCCAGGTTCAAGTCCCTGCTCTGCCTGATTCAGAGCAGATTTTTCATCCCAGATCATGCCAAATCAGGTCCAAAAAGGGACTTCAAATGTGGTTCTCTAGTACTCTAATCAAAGTATTCTCCACCCCCACGCACCCAGGTTCTGGATCCAAAAACCTCCCTGACAAAAAAATTTGCGGAAACTGGTACGTCTCCACAAAACACACAGGTTTTGATGAAATAGCTTATTTTGGTGAAATTTCATTTCACCAGAAATGTTCTGACCAGTTCTACTCATAATATGGTAGGTGTCTCCAAAGAAAAGAATGATTCTGTGCCTTGGGAATGGGTGCGACAGATTAGTAAGGTTGTCAAGGTGGTGATTGGCCATATGATGGCAATAGCTATTTAAAAATCAGTAAGATCAATGAATTCTTTCTGTTTACTCCTCAGACGTGGGTATAAGTCAGGTAGTCTCACCACAAGTATCAGAGCAGGAATGGGTCTATAGGAGCAATAGAGGGGATGTGACTTGCCCAAGGTGAGACCATGATTTGAGGAATGTGGTACTTTCAAAGAAAACTTTCTTGCAGCATTGTTCTTCATACAGAATTAAAAGGATTAACTTTTGATGGCCATAGAAACCCTCTCAAAACCTTGAAGCTGTTGAAAATTGCCTGTGAGAGTGTATTTGTCATAGCCAAGTGAGTCAGAGCCCATTGTGAGAGGTAGTCACCCACAGGAGCTGAAGTTCTCTTTTGCCGGCGTTCTGAGGCAGACTAATTGTCTTATCTGTTTCCTTCTTTAAAATGATTTGGTAATGCATATTTCAGTTCTGCTTGTTTCCACAGTCTCACGGTCTGTACATTCTTTGCTTTCTCCTAGTGGGCCCGGGGATGGTTTTTTCAGCTCTGCCTTTCAGTCCCGACTGATTGGGAACAATCTTCACAATGTCTCCGTTCCAGAGCGTAAGTGTCCAGTTCCTTGGGGAAGTAAATTTCTTAGATTAACCCTGGCACATAACTATGTCTCTAAAAAACCAAAAGAAGTTGTTAGCTGGTCAGCAGATTCACCAGCAAGAGTGAGCTTTGCTAGAGATTAGGCTGTGTGTCAGCTCCCTGCCATACCTGTTTATCTGCATCACCAGCAAACGCTTCGAGACTCTGCCAGTCTAAATCTTGCCTTGCAAGTGACAATCAATTAATCCCACTTCACGAGTTCCCCAGATGTCTCCCTGCAGTGTCCAGTCCCTCTTGCTGTGATACTCACAGAAATGAAGTTCACTGCCTCCAAAGAGACAGTGTACTCGTTAGCCTGTTGGGTTAGCTGATGAGTCACACTTCACTTTAATATGCATAACTGAGATGGCTTTGTTATAGAACAAGAATAAATTTAATAATAAAGAATAGAGATTTAGGTAATACTAAGCAAGAGAAAAAGAGACCAGTATAGTTACAAACAAAACAAAATAAAACACCCTTTCTAGTGCCTAAAGTTTAACAGATTACAGTCTTGGTCTCAGGCAATTTCTCACCTATAATCAGTTCCCAGAGACTTCAGCCCACATGGATGAAGGATCCAACTTTCATAGATTCCAGGAGCTCTGGCCTTTTTAGCTCTTTAAGTGATTTATAACTAAAATGTCTTTTTTATTCCCTTATATTACCCTGTAGCAGGGGGCACTCATCTGTTGAGTGCTTCCTGCTACTAGGTGCAGTACTGCAGTCCTTTTCCTACTCCTGGCACCCCCTGTGGGTTGTCAACCTTGCTTGGCGGGTCTCCAGTAGCTTGGCTCTCTGGCCAGGTCACACAATCCTAATGAACCCTTCTAGGTAACAAAAATCCAACCAAGACTGTCTATCTGCTCTTACCAGTGTCTTCAACCTCAGTTCTCTGTCCTTTAAATTCAGCCCTTCGCTTGGGCTTCCAAACAAGCCTTGTCCTCTTCTCGGGGTTTATACCACTTTGTCCGTGGGGGAACAATGGCCCACCCACTACTCCAGCTTCCAACCCAAAGACCCTATAAACAGCAGCCATGTACTGCTTATTTCAATTCATTGCTGCTACTTCCCTGGGCCTCTTCCTACCTGGCCCCTTTAATTTAAAATTTAATTTAATTTAAAAAAAAACCTCTTACCTCAGGGTTAAAGTTCTCAGCCCTTCTCTTTCCCATCTTAAGCAAATGCAGCCATCTGAGCTCCTTTGGACAGAGAGGAGCACCCTTTCTTGCCCCTTTGGTCCAAGCCAGGAGCTGATCTGCTTAGGTTCTGAAGCTCATTTTATCTGAGCCTGCTGGTCTCAGATTGGCTGCTTCCATACAGCCTCTCTAGGCATGCCTGGGGGACCTACCTTCACTGCACCTTTCCTAGGGTGCAGTGTAGTAGGCCAAGGGGGCTCCTGCAGGGAACCACAAAGGCTTGGTACATACTCTCATGTTCCCACAGTCCAGCCCAGGCAGATTTGCTGGGGGTGCAGACTCTATCCGCATGTGCTTACTAAGCTCTTTCTTCCCCTGCTTGTTAGCTTGGTTGCTTTGTTTACCTTATATGTAAATGTACTTCCATTGTCTTCTCCTGTAATCAAGCCAGTCAGACAGGAGAATCCATATTCCTTTGTCTAAGGCAGGCTTGATTTATGCACTGCCCCCAAAATACATTTTAAGAGTATATTTCTGGCACACATATCTAATTCTTTGTACACAACCCATACATGCATCGTGCAATGATATTCATGACCAACATTTCACCGGTTTTCATGTGATACCTTACATGAGACTTCTTAGACACATATTACTTCTGGGTGAATTCTGCGCCATTGTGCATGTGCAGAATTCATGTCCCCCACAGATTTCTTTGCTTCCCGCAGAAAATGACAGGGAAGCAAAGGAAAACTGCAAGAGCAGTGACATGCCCCTTCCCAGCAGTGCAGGTGAGTCATTTCCAGCACCTAAAAGAGCTGGTGGAGAGATAAATCATTGTATAGGGGGCAGGGTTGGGGATGCCCATGGGCGTAGTTTGGAGGGGCAGAGGGACATTGCCCTCCAAACAAACATAGGTGTGGGGCCATTGCTCCCCTCCCCCCCTTGATTCCCCAATTTCTGTGAAAGCAGAGCTATCTAGGTGAGAGAGGGTGCCCTTCTGGCTTGCTGGCTTTGCAGCTGGACACCATCTCCTGGGTCCTAATGCCGGTTGTCCTCACCTTCTATGTGTGCTGGGCTTGGGAGAAGAGACAGTGGGAAAGGAAGGGGGATGGGATAGGACAGGGGAGAGGAATGTGGGAGTGAGGGGAGGGGGATGGGGCAGAGGACAGTGTGGGAAGGAAGAGGGAGGGAATGGGGAAGAGGCAGTGGGAAAGGGGGATGGGATGGGGAAAGTGAGGGGAAAGCAGGTGCCTGGCATGCAGCATCCCCTTGGCGGCGGCAGCAGCAGCAGCTGGGGCGCCCTCGTTAAGCAGGCCCATCGAACCCCCACCCCAATGAGCCCCAATCCCCCTGCACCTGGACCTCTATCCTACTGAATCCCAACCAGCTGCTCCTGGACCCCCATCCCACCATGCCCCACTCCCCTAGCACCCAGACCCCTACAGCTGAGCACCCAACCCTCCCTCCTCCCCCGCTGACCCCCAACCACCTTCACCTGGAGCCCTCTGCAGAGTCCCTTTGCCCCTGCACCCGGAACCTCCCAGAGAGCCCCAGTGCATCCAGATCCCCCACTGAGCCTCCCGCACCCAGATTGTCCCACATAGAATCCTCTCACCCAGTCCCCTACACTAAGCCTCTCCACACTAGGATCCTTCTGGGCTGAGCCTGCCTGCCCACACCAGGTGTGCCTGGCACAGAGGGTCAGGGCCCTGGGGTGTTTCTGGAACAGGCCCACCACTTGTGCTGTATCAGGGTCAGGTGCAGCCTCACCACTGAGTCCCTGTTGCAGGGAGGGAAGGGGAGCTGCAGGGCGATCTCTCACCTCCGTGCAGCCAGTGACCTGTGCTCCACACTGCAATGCTGGAGCGTCCACATTTATTTATTGACAAATAAAATTTGGAGCATTTTAAAATATTGCACACAGAATTTTTATTTATTTTTAGTGCAGAATTCCCCCAGGAGTAATATTATGACAACAGTGTTTTGGGGGTAGTGAGTGTGTCAGGCCTCATATGAGTTACAGTTTGGTGGGCCCCCTGCTAGTTGGCATTGAGGCGCTCTTTGGATCACATAGGGACCACTTTTTGCAGCTGGGAATGGGGAGGACACATCCTTCCTCTTTAGTAGACCTTGGATACTTGGGAAAGCCCCCTTCAGGATCCTTCCCTAATCCTAAGTCTCTCCGGCTTGCCCCCCTCCAAGAGGCACGAAACCTTTATATGTGATTTCCTGTAAGGCACATGACTAGGAGCAAGCATATGACCTGCAATTACAGCCCCCAATATTAAAAAGCCTGTGTGCTGTAACACGCATGCTGAGGCTGCGTGTGTGCATGCCAGGCTGCAGTGCCCTATTAATACTTTCTTCTGTGTGTTTTCAATAACACGTGCCATTACAAAACTGAAATAATGCTAAAGCTTGAGTCTATTTTTTGTCATGTCTGTTTTTGCTTTACTTTTTGTCCTTCACTCTGCCAGGGACAGTGAAATAAGACTTTTGACTTGTCGGTTTTACCTTTTTTGTAGTTATTAAGACAATGTAATGTGCTTGGATTTCCATCCCTGCAAGGGAAAGGCATACATTAAAGAGACTCCATCAACTTAAAACTCATACTTAGGGCCAGATCCTCTGGTCCAGTTGTGCTGTGTTCAGTGCCGGACTGGGCTTAGGGGACAAAGACGGCTGTATGCCTCTTTTGTGGTTTCCAGATCCTGAAGCCAGCTAGGGGCCACTGAGTCCCCAGAGCAATTTAGAGCAGCTTTAAGAATGCTTTAACTTTTGCTCAACTGTCCACTGCTCCAAAAGGTTGATCCGTCAGTTGAAGATCACCAGACTGCAGTGGTGTTCTGGCCACACCCTCTTTTTCTCAGCCAGGCCTCCTGTACTAGAGACAAAAAGGGAAGGTGGTGAAGAGCCACTAAGCGAATTTGATGCTGCCTGGTAGCTGGTTAATTGCCTTACTGCCTCTTTGTATTGTTGATGGGCACAGAGCGGCTGTAAGTGACGCTAAGGATTTAAACTATTTCCTGCATTTTATTTATTTCTTTATTTCTTTATTTTTTTGCCTACTCTTATAGTAAGAGTTATATCAAAGATTCCTGGAAATTAAAGATTAGAAAGAAAATTTCCTTTTCTGTTTTCTCAGTGTTACTTTGTATTTTTGACAGCAGTATGTATATACTCAATTTCACTGTGACTCCAGTATAGTCAGTCAGTTTCTCCTCTTTTATTGTTTGAGGCCTTCGCAACAAGTGAGAGAACATTTTTAAAAATGGTAAGGTATGGTCCTAGAGCCACAAAAATTGTCAGAAGGTCACTGCAGAAGCTATTAAAACTTTTGTTTTTAAATTGACTAGTTCTCTTATTGACCATGTCCCTGTAAAGAAGAAAAACAAACAAACCCAAATACTCTAATTGTTGTGATTTAATTTTTTAAAAATAAAAACACTTTATTTGTGTTAGGTTTGGAAAATCCTCCCTCTCTTCCACTTTTTTTTGAAATGCAAATGTTGTGCCTCAGTCTAGTTTTGTCTTTTTAGTAGATTGTGGTGGATGATGGTGGGTAAGGGGATAGTGAGCTGACTATAATTATGCATGAGAAGGAAAATAGGCTTGCCTCAAAAGAAAGAGAGGCGTTTATACCTTGAGTCACCGCACTATAGCTTGACTGTGAGATGACGTTTTACAGGAGAGCTCCTTAAGACCTGTTGTCTCCCCTTTCAGACCTGGCCTATGGTTCTGTGATTACAATGAAGAACCTTCGGATGGCAGGGGGGTACCTTCATTCGCACTGGCACCTGTACCCTGAAGGCGTGGGGGCTCGTCAGCAGCAGGTCAGTGCATCACTCTACCACTGTCTCTCACTGCAGCCAGCATGCTCTGCTGACTTTGGAGCTTCCTGAAGGTTTATATCCTCTAATAAAAGCAGCTGCTCTTTCCCGTTGTCATGGTCTTTTATCACTCTGCTTGGGAAGGTGCAACTCTTTACAGTTCCCCTCTTGAGATTTATCATGATATTCCTAAAGACCTACTGCCCTGAGCATTGAGACATCATGGTGATAGAGACCACATAAGTACTTATATTCTATGCTGGCCTCTGAGCACCACATGAAGGGGGTGGGGATAGGGTGCTGAGCTTTGCCCTTGTTTGGAAATCTTAGCAGTACAGGTGCCTGAATTCATACCACTCTTACACCAGGATGGGTGGCCTGCAATACTAAGTGTGCATTAAAATAAGGAGGTTTTCTTGCATGCCAAAACAACATGAAAAGAGAGAGCAGCTGCCACCTCATGGGAAAGAGTGAAAATCTTTGTTTAAAGCAAATTCACTTCTTGATCTTGAAGGGGGCATTGTTAAGAGTAAGAGCAGAGGAATGGAAGTCAGGACTTCTGCTTTCTGTTCCCAGCTCTGCCACTGACCTCCTCTGTGATCTTGGAAAGTAACTTCCTCCTCTTGTGTCTCAATTTCCTTATCTCTGTTTTGAGGATAATGATGAAAATGACTGGGGAGTTTGTGAGGGTTTGTTCATTAGATTAGATTTATATTTCTTTATATTTATAAACTAAAAGTAGTAAGAGGCACCAGTCTGAACTCTGTGGACACCTCTGATAAATAATTAAAATTATAATAAACCAAAGAGAGAATCAGCAACCCCATAACATATAGTGCTAGTGAATGAGGCAGCACAAAAATATAGCAAATTCTGACTTTCTTTAAGCATCACCCCAGCAAAATCTGCTTCCTCAGCAGATTTCCTAAGAAGATGTGCTTTGCAATGCATGCATTAGTGTCTGTAAAGTGCTTTGAGATCCTCAAATGAAAGATGTTGAGGATAGACAGCTATTTGCTTCATTTTCCTCCATTCTCCATCACTCAGAACAATTACTTTAGAAATAGGATCTCAATGTCTGCTCCTGTTGCTTATTCCCAATCAGCAATTCTAACCATCCTTTGGTGATATTTGCAGTTTGTTGCTGTGGAAGTGATCGAGATGTCAGGCCCAGGATTTCTGATATCAGCTGAGGAATATCAGGAAGTTTGTGTTTGCAGAACAGAAGATCTTGTTGTAGAAAGAGCCTCTGAACTAGGACTGAGAGAAAAGAGAGAACTATATAGATAGGTCATTAAGACCATTACTTCTTGTCCTACCTTCATCTGCAGCAAGGGAAATTTAAGTTAGATATTAGGAAAAACTTTCTGACTGTAAAGGTAGTTAAGCGCTGGAATAGGCTTCCAAAGGAGGTTGTGGAATCCCCATCATTGGAGGTTTTAAAGAACAAGTTGGCCACCTGTGCAGGGATGGCAAGGACACCTGTCAGGGATGGCCTAGGTTTATGTGGTCCTTCATCAGCGCAGGCTGCTGGGCTTGATGACTTCTTGAGGTCCCTTCTAGTCCTACATTTTTATACTTCTATGATATCATTTAGAAGTTATTACCAGGGATGCACAGCACTTGCAGAGCAGTAGGGAAAAGGCAGACAGAGATGTTGCAGCTACAAGTGACATGACACACATTGGTAACACATAACTCCATTAAACAAGTGAGAGATGTGTCTGGGTTAAGCAATGTCCAATAGCCAGGACTTTCTAATTCAGGGACAACATCACAAAGTTATCCTGTATTTAATTTTATTGTATCAGCACTGGATGCACTTGGTATTTGTGCCCTGCTGATGGATGGATCTTGGACTTTGGCTAGATCCTGGCTTGTTGGTGAAATGAAATGGTTTATTATTGTGTTTCCAGGTCACTGCCTATTTACACAAGGACTTGAATAATCTGTGGGTTATAAAGAAACATGATTCCAACACAGGTAAACAGAACTCTAGCAAAGTGGACTGTCTAACTGATACTTCTGGTTTTTTACTACTATATTCTTGGGATCTCTTCCCAAATAGTAAAGGATTTTGGGGGGTGAGGGAGATTATCAATCACATCTTCATATTCCTCCTAGACTGTACAGGTGAGATGTCCTAACTTTGCTCGACTGATGGCTGCATTAGTAATGTGCCAGATGACCAAGGACTGCAATTTATAGGTATAGAATGGGGCAGATTGCAGTTACCATTTTCTTTAATTCATATGTGTGGCCCACAGAGCCTGTGGATCCCAGCGTGCAATATTCTATTGATCTGAGTAGAAGGCTGCTTTGGTAAAAATGGAATATTGCACGTTGGGGACCTGTTGTCTATGCAGACCACATCTTAGAACACAGAAACTATATGTGAAGCACGCTTCGTATCTAGGGTTTCCTTCCTGCACTAGCAGTGCTTAAGAAGATTAAAGTTGATTGGCTGCTGCTAAAAAAAACAACCCTTCGTATATATTTAAAGTATATATGTGCTGAACGTTGAGTGTTGTTCTCTCAGCCTTTCTGGTGTATCCAGGGGCAGCCAATCTCTTTATTTTAGAACTGTATCTGCTGTCTGGAATCTGCCATTATATGGTTCCAGGGATAACAGTTGAGACTGGTCCTTAGACTGATTCTAGGGGTTGCACCGACTCTGTGGTCCAATGAAATGAGTTGGCTAAGAGCATCCTCTGTTTGGCTTGAGATCAGCATTCTGATACCGTCTCTAAGAGTATTGATACCTTTTCTAAACCTGGTGCTATTGTCTGTTTTTCTGCCAGCAGATCATTTAGATCCTTCCCATTCTGTGGAGTTTGTGAGGCATGGAGATGTTATCCGGCTGGAGCACAAAGAGTAAGGTGTTTAAGAAATCATAGAAAAATATAAGAGGTTGTATCTCCCAATCCATGTTTTCTGGGAGTTGAACAGAATTGGCATTTGCCGTAGGATTGGTAAATGGGGATGGTGGTGTGAGATCTGACATGCCAATGACTAGAATTAGGCTAGCACAGACCTTCAACAAGTTCTTTGGTGCTATAGACCAGGGGTTCTCAACCTTTTTCTTTGTGAAACACCCTCCCCTGCAACATGCTATAAAAACTCCCTGGCCCACCTGTGCCACAACAACTGTTTTTCTGCATATCCAGTAGATTAAAAGTCAGGGTTGGCATTGGGGGGTAACAATCAAGGAAGTTGCCCAGGGCCCTAAGCCACAGTGGTCCCGCAAAGCTAAGTTCCTTGGGCTTCGGCTTCAGCCCTGCACTGTGGGGCTTAGGCTTCAGCTTCAGCTCCGTACAGCAGGGCTTGGGCTTTAGCTTTCTGTCCTGGGCCCCAGCGAGTCTAATGCTGGCCTTGCTCTCTGGTTTATTTTGGAGGACCCCCTGAAACCTGCTTGCAGCCCCCCAGGGAGCCCTGGACCCCTGGCTGAGAGCCTCTGCTGTAGACTTTTCTCCATATCTCTATTCCCAGCATGGGGTTTGTGGAGTTTCCCTCTGTACAGTCCCATATTTTGAATGGGATCTCTGAGCCACTGTCTTTTCTTGAGATGAGAGACCTCTAAACAGCTTCATCACAATGAAATATTTTTCTTTTTGAGAGAACCATCTGCAGCTCCTGAGAAATCTGTCCAGCTGCATGGTATGCAAAGTTAAGGGCTATTCCACAGCAAGACAGGAATTTCAGACCATTAATTCTATTGTTTGTGCCCAGACCTTTCCTGCCCTTCCAGTTTGTCAAGCAAGATAAGTACTTAACTTTTGCCTAACATACCAGGAATATGGGGCAAAAAGTACCCTCATTATTGCCTTGTGTACCTGGCATGTCCCTGCTGAAGTTCCAGTCAGACACTGAGACTTCAGCCGTGAAACTGTTTAAAATGATATGCAGGCTTGTCTTGAGGTCTCCCTCTTCAACGAATGGCAGGAAACCCTGGTGTGCTGGTTTTAAATCTGCATTTCCCCCCCTTTCACTGTACAACAGAGGAGTTTGTCCTCTCTACGCATTCATTTATTTAAATATACAGGACTTCTATTGACCTGCAAATTGTGCTATATTACTCTGTGACCTTCAGTATTGCCGTCCCCAAGCATTCAAAAAGCATTAATTAGATCCCCCAAAATCATGAGATTTAAAAAATAGTAAATGTTGGGTGCTTTTTTTTGCCTTTTGGCTTTTGAACCTTGTTGAGGGTCCATGTTTTCAAACTTTTCTCTGCAACCATGAGAGCTAGAAACTTACTTTTTGTAAGGGAAAGCTGAGATTCTTAAATAATAACATGATTCCAGCAGCTGGGGCTTTAAGAAAAACACCAAATATATGAGAGTTGTGATAAAACCACGAGTTGGCAACACTGGATCTTGTCAACTCTCACATGCAGAGGAGGGCTGGACTTGGGATGGAAGAACCAAGAAAAAGCTAGGTGCTACACAAATGATGCGGCAAGTGATACTTTTTCTGTTGAATCCTAGCCTAATGGTTCAGCATGGTGCTAGGAGATTTTGTGCTGCTAGAGGGTGCAGTCTTTTGCATGGAAAATAAAACTAACTATCAAGAGTGGTCAAGACCTCATGGCATGTTTTGCAAGAACAGGGATGTTAGCCCTAATGCCCTGGGTAATTGTATTCTTCTTAAAATTCTGCCTCCCAGTATCATTTGAACTATTCATTTCTATGTCCTAAACTGTACTGTGTGTGGTCAGTACGCTTTTGAACACTTCCAGAGGTGCTTGAATGTGCCATGTGAAGTGATTCCTATATATATGGTTCAGAAATAAATTTGTAATGCCTGTAAAGTGCTGTGGAATCTGTATAAATAAATCTTTATTGGTGACCAAAATGAAAGCTCTTCACACAAACCATTCTCAATGTAAAATTGAAAACTGTGTTTTACTTGTAATTTAATTTCAGGACTTCTAGAAATCTTCACAGTCACCAGCACGAGGCCCCCATGACAAGGAAGCACTTTCAGGTCACTGGATACGGAATAGTAAGTGAATAGTAAGAATAATACTTCCTTCTGCTTGAGGGAGGTTCATCCCAAGACAAAAGATTAACTCCTACTTTTAGTTTTTTGTCTCTTAGCCAGTTTCTTATCCATGAGAACACTTACAATACATGAAATGCCAAGAAGGCCAATGGCATTTTGGGATGTATAAGAAGGGGCATTGCCAGCAGATCGAGGGACATGATCGTTCCCCTCTATTCGACACTGGTGAGGCCTCATCTGGAGTACTGTGTCCAGTTTTGGGCCCCACACTACAAGAAGGATGTGGAAAAACTGGAAAGAGTCCAGCGGAGGACAACAAAAATGATTAGGGGACTGGAACACATGAGTTATGAGGAGAGGCTGAGGGAACTGGGGATGTTTAGTCTGCGGAAGAGAAGAATGAGGGGGGATTTGATAGCTGCTTTCAACTACCTGAAAGGGGATTCCAAAGAGGATGGCTCTAGACTGTTCTCAGTGGTAGCAGATGACAGAACAAGGAGTAATGGTCTCAAGTTGCGGTGGGGGAGATTTAGGTTGGATATTAGAAAAAGCTTTTTCACTAGGAGGGTGGTGAAACACTGGAATGCGTTACCTAGGGAGGTGGTGGAATCTCCTTCCTTAGAAGTTTTTAAGGTCAGGCTTGACAAAGCCCTGGCTGGGATGATTTAATTGGGGATCGGTCCTGCTGGAGCAGGGGGTTGGACTAGATGACTTCCTGAGGTCCCTTCCAACCCTGATGTTCTATGATTCTAAAGTACACGGGAGGTTATAATGGAAGTTGGAGCTCATTACACAGGTTAATACATGATGTATGTCAGTGTGTAAGAATTAGAATAGCACGTAATTAAGATCTTTCCAAAATGTGCACAAACAAATAGCTTTAAATTATCACACAACCCTAGCTTTGGCAGCACCAGACTCTTTAAATTCTAACTTTAAAGCTGCACTGACAGTTATTATTTTCTGTACATAGCCTTGTGGTATAGACAGATGGCTTCTAGGGTCTAAACTGAGCAGTGCTCTGATGTTTGTAAATCTGCTTTGAGTTTTAAATGCCCAGAGGCAAGAGACTACTCAATAAACGCACTATGCTACCCAGCCAAACCATCCAGTTTGAAATCCTTTTAAAATGTAACTTCATATCTTGAGAGCCACATATGAAGTTGAAGCAAAGAATTTTGGGATTGGTGAGGAAAATACATAGGTAGATAGTAAGCAGGGATACATCATGCATTGCTGGTGTCTATAAAATTCTCTTCCTGCTGGGGAATCCTTATTGTTAACACTCAGGAGGCTAAGCTGGGTCTGATCCACTCAGTTTTGTCAACACTGTAAAGTTTCAGAAGCTCCTGTTTTCTGTGTCTTGTTCTCCAGTGACACGTGCTTTTGGTTTTTTTTGGCGGTGTGTTTGAATGGTAGAATGGAACAGGAGATGCCAACGATTTTTGGCGGATTGAGGTTGTGGGCAGGAAGGCTGGGAAACGCATTAAAGTCCTACGGAGTCAGATCCGACTGACCCATCTGGCCACAGGATGCATACTTGGGTCCTCTGGGAAGACGCTGCCAAAATGGTAAATAATCTCTGAGCCTAGCTTGTGATTCTTCCTGCCAGCAGTCTCATGCTAGCAGCTGATGTTCCTTTTCTTACACAATTGACACAAGATCCCCTTGTTCAGTGGCAGTTTTTAATTTGGACCAGGGAATACACATCTTTATATTTTTCCTTCTCTTCTTAAAACGAAAAGGGCATCTGAAAGGTAGAAAATCAGAGTGAAATCTTGGATGAGGGTTATAAAATCCACTACAGTGAGGGGGTTAGCAAATAGCACTTCTAGAGAATAAAGTCCTTTACCAAGAGGTCCATCCCAGATATCAACATGGGGGTGTGCTTCAGTCCTGTTCAAGGGGGGAACTTGCATTAGGCGTGAGTGATGAGATCTTTTTCCATAAGCCAGTCAATCCTTGGCTTTTGCAAAAAAATTGCAAGCATGGGAGACAGTTGTGCTGAGGATGGTTGCAACATAGACCCTTGGAAACTGCAACTCTTACATCACCAGCTCATTTAGATGTAGGAGCTACCAGTGACCTAGAGGTTAAAGGCTCCGTATCCCATTCCACAATCCTCTGAACCATACAGTCCCTTGCTATTATATTTATATTGGTTCCTGTTCATTTTTTAATGGGAAGACCTGGACCACAATAGTGTCCCACACCCTTCTCTCCTATGTGTGAGCACAGATCTGGAGTATGAGAGCAGATGCAACAAGTGGCTCTGGAAGAGGAAAGTTTGTTTCAGATCTCTGTAAAAGCCTATGCACGCTGATAGTGCTCTCACTGATGGTCAGTGATTGAGTAGCCTGAGGCATTACAGTTATCAAGACTGTTCTTGTAGGCCCAGTCTCCTGGGAGGTAACGTGGAATAAGGCTGATCTAAAAAAAGGATCCCAGAGTTTGAACTCATTGTCTCAGAATGGACTGATTGCCTCTGGCATCAGTGTTCAAATAAAAAGGAAATATTTTTTTACACAACACAAACTTAGCCTGTGGAGCTGATTGTCACAACATTAAAGCCAACTGCAACTGCATAGTAAAAATACAACATTAAGACAACATTAAAGCCAACTGTATAGCAAAAAGATTAGACATTTGTATGGATTATGAGATCATCAGCAATTAAGTTATGATTTTTTTTAAATTGCAAGGGACGTAAAGCTCATGCTTCAGGAATTAAGCCACCTGCTAACAGAGTGAGGATAGGAAGAAACTTCTCCTAGAGGTAGGGTGACCAGATGTCGCATTTTTAAAGGGACAGTCTAGTATTTAAGCCCTCCTATAGGTGTCCCAACTTTTTCTTAAAACGGGCAAATTGTCCTATATTTTCTGCCTACCCCCCATCAGTCCTGGTGGGTCCTGCTGCTGGCTGGATCCCTGCTTGCCAGCCGCTTGCTCACCAGCGGTGAGTGGTGGGAGGGTCAAGGGGCCGATGATGGGGGTGGGTGTGCAAGGCTGGTGGCAGGGCAGAGATGCAGCATGCAGGGCTGGCTGCTCCCCATGCTGATCCTTCAGCGCAGCCCCTGCTGCATGCCTGCTCTTGGCCAGCAGGGCCCCACTCCCCATCCCGTTTCTGGCTGGTGCTGGCTATGTGCTGCGAGCTGCGGTGGTTGGTGATTGTGGACAGGCAATCGGTTACATGTCGCCTCTGCTGCTCACCCATTGGCCCTTTACGTGCTTCCCCTCTGCTGTCCTCTCCCTGATTTTCCCCTCCGCTGCCCCGCCCCGCTGCTCTTCAATATCTCTCCCAGCCCCTGGTTGGAGTGCTCAGCTTATCAACAGCCTGGCCAGCAGACTCCTTCCTTTCTCACACTGACTCTAGCTTGGCCGGCACCCCTGGAAAGCCCAAGATCCTCTGTCCTGGGGCACTGGCCAGGAGGAGCCAAGCCCTGCATGTGCCAAAGTCCCGCACAGCACTGGCACAGGGCAGCCTCTCCTCCCCTCAGCTAAGCTCTGGAGTTGGGGGAGGAAGCGATTTTCAGCCTGTTCATGCCCCAACCCTGCAGGCTCCACAGCAGCCCCCAGGGCAGGGGCTTAGCACCCTCTTTGCCTGCCCCCCAACCTCGGGTCCTGCTCCCAGAGAACGTGGGGCTGTTCCACCCCCTAGGCACCCTCGTCTGCTGAGCCACCTCTCTAGCCATGTTCACTGAAGTCCCTGCAGTCAGGTTCCCTGGGCCCTGATGCACAATGTATCCTTAGGGCTTAACCCCTTCCTGCCAGCACTGTAGCCAGGGGACAGGAGGCGGCTGGGTTATGTCGGTTGCCAGCAGCAGCCTGGAGGTGTTAGCTGCCTTTTGACACTGTGTGGGCAGGAAGGGACAAGCTGGTTCCAGCCACACAGGAGCGGTAGGGGTGGGGGAAGAGATGAGCTCTGCAAAGACACAGGCCAGGTCACCCCTTCCCAGTTTCCTCCTCCCCTGTGGCTGGAAGCAGCTGCCGTCCCTTTCCTCCTGCACAGTGCTGAAAGACTACTGCTGGCCACATTCTGGTGTGAACCCTGGCAGAAATCTGGGGAGGGGGCGCATGTGACCCTGCATGCCCTCCCACGTGTTGCCTCGGGAAGACACAGTGCCAGGTTCCAGGAGAGGCGGGTCTGTCCTGGGGGCCCAGTCAAGCCTGGAGGGCAGTGTATGTGTGTTACCCCTCCCCGTGTGTGTGTGTGGGGGGGGTAGGGGTGTGTGTGTCATCCTAAAGCCTTAAAGATAAGAAGGTAAATAAAAAGAATCCAACTACGCAGTATTTCTTTTTAATGGGCTCAGTCAACTTGATGTTAATTTGAACAGCTATACGATTGATTGCTGTTGAACTTGCTTGAATACAAGTAATTTTACCAGGTGTCCCGTATTCAGCATAGGGAAATATGGTCACCCTACCTATATGGAGGTTGTTCTGTAGTTTCCCACTTAAGGGTATTGTATTTTTCTTTCTGAGCATCTAGTACTGGCCATTTTGGAGACAGTATAATTGACTAAATGAACGATTGGTCTCATCCACTATGGCAATTCCTTTGTTTCTGTAATGGAGTTGCTCTAGGTATGAAGTGACTTTTAAGGTAATGGTGACTGCTTTTCCTGGGGAGAATCTAAAAGTTGACTTGAAGTTGTTGGGAGCTCCACATACTCAGCTCCTCTGAAAATCAAGCCACATATTTATGTACCTAAATATGGATTTCGGTACCTAATTTGAGGAACCCCAACATGGAAGTGTTGATCTTCATATATACAGCAGTCTTGTGACCTTAGACAAGCCTCAAATCCAGTCCAGTTTCTGTTTATGCTCTGATAAGGCAGGACTTCTGGGTACACAGAAATGAATCTGTTAGGTTGGATGCTGCAATTGGTGCTAATTGGTAGCTAGACTTGGGGGAGGAATGTCAATTTGAATGCGAAAGCTTATGCTCTAATATATTTGTTAGTCTTTAAGGTGCCACAAGTACAATTTGAATGCGAAAGCTTATGCTCTAATATATTTGTTAGTCTTTAAGGTGCCACAAGTACTCCTTTTCTTTTTGTGAATTGTAAATAGTGGCTCTCCTTCGGGAGGTAGGTAACTGACTGTCCTGCTGTTCCTCAGGGGCTGGGAACAGGTGGAAGTCACCTGCACTCCATATGTGAAGGAGACTCCCAATGCCCTTTGGAATGTTGAAGATCACATCAATCCCAAGCGTAAGTGATGAAATCTCTTGGACAATATGCAGGTTGGCTTGTTTGTTTCAAGGGGAGAGAGTGAGGTTATCAAGAGGTCAGAGCAAGGCACTCAATGTTTGGGATCCCTGGGTTCTGGTCCCAGCTCTGGTAGTGACCTATTGCATGATCTTGGGCCAGTCATTCTGCCTCAGTTTCTGTATTGTAAAATAGGGGGATGGTGGGATTGAGAGATATGATGTTTATAAACCACTTGGAGATCCTCAGGAGCTGCAGAAGTGTGAAGTATTATGGAAGAGCTGGTCACAACTTGATAGTTAAAGTTGTAACTGATGTTTCACTATGAGACTTACTTTGAGCCCCACCTTACCAGCTTTTTAATTGAAGGGACTATTCTGAATGCAAGTGTACAGTAGAAGTTTTTAGATGATTTTTCGGAAGTGTAGGATCTTCACTGCCCTATTCCACACTTGCCTCATTCTTTTTTCCAGGAACATTCCAATAATGAGGTTGCTAGAATTGTGACATGGGGTAAGAATAGGGTTGAGAATGCCAGTTGTGACACACAGCCCCTCCAGCACAATCCAAAAGTTAGACCCCTGTGTCACAGCCTTATTCACTGCCTGCTTGGTTTGCGCGTTACTCAACGTCCTGATTTTTATCACACAACTTGCTGGATTCTGGCCTTGTTAAAACCTGCTAACATTTTGCAGCCTTTCAGAAGTACTATATTCAACCCAAGAGAAATAAATTCTGAGCTGTTCATTTGGTCCAGAGTCTTCTACCTTTGTCATGCATTTTGCATTTTCCCATTCATGGCTGATCTGTGGATAAAGAATAGTCTATGAACAGTGAGGCTCTTATTTCTGCTTAAACACAAAGACTGTTTATTTCAGGGAGTTTTATCTGTTTCTCGCGCTTCTGAAAGTACAGTGGGAAATCAATGAGTAGATCAGTTGTGAAATTCACTTGGGGATACTTTCTTGACTGCAAGAGGCTGTGTTTAGAATATGAATGAAATGCAGTGAGAACCAAGGAGGTACCAGAAGAAGGTTACTCACAGATTTGATACAGGAGGAGAGAGTTTATCGTGTGTGTATGTATTAAAGGAAGGTAGCATGTACAGGCTTCTAATTCACTTGTTTTCTTTTCCATAGTGCCCAATATCAGTCTGGATGTTCTGAAACCCTCCTTCCCAGAGATTCTGCTGGAGTCCCATATGGTTATGATCCGGGTAGGGTCGCTTTATTTCTAGATTGTCATGTGTATGTTTGTTTTTTAACTCTTGAGCTAAAAAGAAATATTCTGTATTGTGATGTCCAGGGAATAGCAGCCGTCAAGATAGGACAGAATATATATTGCCATAGGTTACAAGGATTTATACTTAGAGAAGAAGGATGGCCTTATGGTTGAAGTTCTAAAATGGTACTTGGAAGATCTAGGTTCGGTTTCTGGCTGTTCCATACACTTTGTGTGACCTTGGGCAAGTCATTTAATCTCTCTGTGCCTTATGTTCCCTTCTGTAAGACAGGGATATTAATACTTCCCTACCTCATGGGACAGTTGTAAAGATAAGCTCATTAATGCTTGTGAGGCACTCAGATAGTGCAGTTATGGAGGCCATAAAAGTAAGTGGATAAACACTTGGGGATACTTGAACATCTGATGGAAAAATTTAAAAAGACAAAAACCCATTGTTTAAAAAAACTCATCCATGTTCTGTTTTCTGCTTTCCTCTTCCCTCATTCTTTGTCACCGAGGATGTTTGCAAAAAAGCAGATTTGTTTTTCTTCAGTTTGACTGCTCTTGTAGTCTTCTCATCTGAGACTGTTTTGTATGACCTTGTTTATTCTCCTTTCTGTGCCTTAGTTTCTCCATCTGTAAAATGGGGATGATACTGACCTTACAAAAGACTCTGAGGCTAATGTGGTGTTTGCAAAGCTCTTTTGAAATGAAAGGGGCTCTAGGAATGCTCAGTAACATTATTAATACTAATAATTTCCATGGCAACCAGTTATAATATTGTTTTAGATAGGGAAATATCAACATAACTGTTTCCATGGAAATAATTTTCTTGTCTTGAAATGAGGACTCTTATTTCAGAGTGAAGGAAAACCTATAGGAGTAGCTGAGTTCTTAAATAGCTAAGATCTGGCTTCTTCCACACATGTTCTCAGCAGTAGAGAATTGGGGAAGAAAAAACTAGAGAATACTTGGTCTTCGTAGTAACCTGGGAAACATTCACATTTGTGTAGTAATTTTAAGCTATAGGTATCCTCTAGGACAGAGGTGGGCAAACTACGGCCCACGGGCCACATCCATCCTGCAGGACTGTCCTGCCCGGCCCTTGAGCTCCTGGCTGGGGAGGCTAGCCCCCAGGCCTTCTCCTGCTGTCCCCCCTCCTCCGCAGTTATGCCGCCACGCAGGCAGCGTGGCTGCCTCCGTCCAAGTAATGGGGCTGCGAACTCCTGCCACTTTGAGCAGCATGGTAAGGGGGCGGTGGGGGGGTAGATAAGGGGCAGGGAGTCCCGGGGGGCAATCAGGGGACAGGGAGCAGGGGGTGGTTGGATGGGATGGAGGTTCTGGGGTGGGGGGGGGAAGGTCAGGGGACGGGGAACAGGGGGGGTTGGCTAGGGCATGGGAGTCCCAGGGGGCCTGTCACGGGGCGGGGTGTGGATAGGGGTCGGGGCAGTTCGGAGATGGAGCAGGGGGGGTTGGATGGGATCCTGGGGGGCCTGTCAGGTGACAGGAGTGGGGGGGGTTGGATAAGGGGTGAGGTCCTGGGGGGCATGGTTTGGGGCTGGGGGTCCCGGGAGGGGGCGGTCAGGGGACAAGGATCGGGGGGGCGTTGGATGTGTTGGGGGTTCAGAGGGGGGCAGTCAGGGGGCAGGAAGTAGGAGGGGGTGGCTAGGGGGCGGGGGTCAGGCTGTTTGCGGGGGCACAGCCTTCCCTACCCGGCCCTCCATACGGTTTCACATCTTGATGTGGGCCTTGGGCCAGAAAGTTTGCCCACCCCTGCTCTAGGATGCAGCTTCTAGAGGATGACAAGATCATGCTCTTTGATTGACACTCCATCTAGCAAAAGGCATTGAGGATGACCAACATTCACTGTAGGAGCACATGTGTGTATATATATTCATGCACAAATCTATGTACACAAAGTATCAGGTGGCAGAGGGAAAAACTCCTATAGTTAAGTGATACTTTCGATTATAAGACTTTTTTCAGTTTGCAAACTTTAACTGTTTTGGCTCAAATTTTCCATGCCAGCTGCCTGCCTTAGGTTGAATTTTACTGAAAGATTTCAGCAAAAGTAATTCAGCCATTTCTCAGAAGTTTGAGGGAAAAAAATATTTTTTCCCCATTTTGCAAAAAACACAACAAAAAAACCCCTTAAAATCATTTAATTGAGAGGCAAATATTGTCTCCATCATTTGGAGCAGTGACTTGAAATTTAGTAGGGGGTTTGTTGTCCTGGTGTCCGGGATATGTCTGTTGCTGTCCCCATGAAAATCACATCATGAGGTGGTAGGGCCTGAGCAGAACTTTCCATGCAGTTGCTCCTCCGGGGTGCCAGGGGCTGCTGTGGCACTAGGTATCAGTACTGAGAGGAGGTAGACTCTTTCTCATGTGCTGGTGCCCAGCTGACCCAGGCAACAGGGAGGAGAAAATAACCTGACTGATCTGCAGATGGGTGAGGATCCAGACCTGTGGGGGTTTGTGGGGAGGGAGACTGAGACAGGGGTTCAGAGAGTAGCAGGAAGACTGGGATGAACAGCAATGGGATGGTAGGAACTGGGATGAGCAACTGTGAACTGTGGGGTGAGGTAATGAGACATGGAGCTGAGGGGTGGTGGAGCAGGGGGAATGGAATGGGTCAAGGAAGGCAGTGGGGAGCCAGGGATGAGGACAGACAGGAGGGGCCAGAGGCAGAAGGGGTTAGGCTTGGCAGGAGCAGATACAGAATGGTCCTTAATCACTAGATTCCACTCCCCTCAGACCCTGCATTGGAACCCAGGATTCCTGAGTCTCAGCATTCCTCTGCTGCCAGCAATAGCTGTAAACCCACTGGCAAAATGTGTGACTCCACTCCCCCTAATGGCCAGCTTCAGTGACAGAAGTCCTGTGAAAAACATATGGGATCATGTAATTAAAGAGATTATTGTAATGCATATGCATAAGAGGCCTGAATGAAGGTTGCATAGGCAACATTAATTCTGGCATTTCCTGAATTTTGAGTGCTTGACTGTGTACTATTCTTACTGTAGCTTTCTGTGTGTACTTTTTTGTAGAAACTGTGAAAGGAGAACTGTTTGAAAACCGATTCAATGCTTTTGACCAAATTTTCAGATCACGGCCTCTTATATTCCATGTCCAGGTTTTCATTTCTGAGGTTCTGTACACTTGGATGTGTGCATGCAGATTAGGGCATTAGATAACCAGCTAGCCATTTTGCTGGTACAAATAATCAGGCATGGAAAGTTGCTTGCATACTTTTAGAGGATGCAGACTCCAAATCTAATCCTTTATTTACTATCAGGTGTTAGCTGCTTCACAGGTCACTGCTTCATGTAAATCTTGGGCCAGGTTTAGTGCTGGCAGTTACTGTGAAGCTCCTTCCCCAGCCCCTTCTCTCTCTAGATGATATAGAGCCTAATGCTTGGTTTATATCTGGATTTTAGTGGGAACGTCTCAGATTCAAACCAATATACTTTACCTGTGCTCTGAAGATGGTGGGCTTACTTCTTGTTGTTTAACAGCCTTAGAGCAGAGTTGTTGTCTTTCCAGTGTGTGTACAATTGGTGCAATTAGAGGGAGAGGCTCCCAGATACAAAGCAGTGTATGTGGAATGGGGACCTAAGCTTGGTCTCTGATTCTGATTTGTGGGTCAGCCTGGCATCTCTGTATCTTACTGGTGTATGAAGCAGTCCCCAGGAAATTTTTTGCCATCACTGCATGCTGGTGTAATGAGAGAACAGAGTAAGGCCTTTGTAATTGCAAAGGGATGTGACTTGCAATAAAGTGAAATAGTTGTGGGGATTTTCAGGAGCTCATCTCCTGCAAAGTAATGGGCTTGTAGGAGCACTAGCAAAGCCTGACGTTCAAATCTAGGTGCTTCTGAAAAGGCTTAACCTTCCTAGGGCGTTTGCTTATGCACACATGTGAAAATATCAGAAACAGGATTATTCTTCCTATGCCTCAGAAGCCCTTCCTAGACAGAGAGCTGCCATGCAGGACTTGCAGCACAACTGCCTATTGACTGTAATTTTCTTCTCAACCTCCTATAGGGAAACAGTGGTCTCAAACCAAAGGAGAATGAAGTCACATCCAAGCCTTGGCACTGGCCCATCAACTACCA
The DNA here is from genome assembly GCF_965140285.1 of Lepidochelys kempii. Taxonomy (NCBI): domain Eukaryota; kingdom Metazoa; phylum Chordata; order Testudines; family Cheloniidae; genus Lepidochelys; species Lepidochelys kempii. Next base: position 93,156,486 of record NC_136385.1, on the reverse strand, counting down.
GGTATGCTGACAAATCCACCTTCCTGTGTGATTGTAAGTGCTTTTGATAGGGGTATGGCAGAGGGCAAACTGCAGAGCTGTGGGACTGCATCTCTTTATTAAAATACATGGACTACACTTCAGCTGCTGTTGAAATAACCCTTTTGTTGGCACGAGAAGGAACTTCTCACCTTTCTCACTGCTGACTCTCTGTGGGAGCCTCAGTGAGTTTGAAGGTTGATGTGGGCTCAGTAGACACAAACCCATTTTAATTTCCTCTGATACCCTGTCCCTGTTCCTCCTCAGGGCCTGCGTTTCTCTGGAGTCAACGAAACAGATTATCGAGTTTATTTGCTGGGGAACCCGGTAAGTGGGGGATTTTTGCAAAACAGGTGACTTCTTCCTTTAGCAAATATTTAGTTTTCTCCTGGCTTTCCCAGAGACAGTGGCTCCCTGCCCTTCCTCTTCTCTAGCTGCTTTCTTCCCCTTCTCTTCTGTGTTTACAGTTAGCTTTCCATCATGTCTTATGCACTCTGCTACTTCCATCTCCTCCTTTGCTCTTTCCCACACAGGTGGTCTGGTGGCTGAATCTGGTCACTATTGGATTGTACCTCCTAATGGTAACTTGCGCTATTGTGGCCATGAAGAGGGGAGTTCAGCTGACAGCTGAACTCAAAGGTAAGTCCAGCTCTCCTACCCTACTGCATTTCTAGGCTTCACTGTTGTGATGGTTTGTCATCCTGGTTTCCTGTTGCAGGAAAGCTCATTCTCTCTCTGCTGTGGAACATCAGACCACATAGAAATTGAACAAAATGTGTTCAAGAGGAACATGACAGCAATGAGTACAACTATTTAAAATGTATAATGCTATAGAAATGCTAAATCTTATACTTGGAAGGATGTAAATGCCAAGGAAGGGGAGAGGAATTAACAGTTTTTTCAGGCTGTAAAGGGCCATTATGAAAATCTTTTCTGACCTCCTGCATAACACAGGGTATAGATTTAACTCTGATATCTCATCTAGCCCAACACATTTCAGTTGAATTCAAGCATATCTTTTAGAAGGACATCAGCCTTGATTTAAAGTCTGTTTTTAAGAATTGTTCATATTAGTCCAAGGGGTTGTAACTAAGAGGAGTGGGATGAAATTAAAAACCAGGTAAATTTAGGCTAAATATCAGGAAAATCATCCTGACACTGAGATATACAAAACTATGGAACAGTCTTCCCAGGAAAAATGCAGGAAGCCCCATTCCTCGAGTCATGTAAAACTGGACTGGACAATGCTCTAGCAAAAATCCTGTAGGGAGCAATCCTACATTGGCCCCAAGAGGGATGGATCAACTGGATCCCTCTCTGGTTCATGGCTGTGTGATATGTGCTGTATTAATATTACACATCTGTGTTGAAAGGAGAAATGCTAGCTAGTGCCCATTAGGGAGCTGACAGAGAGAGAGGGTACTAGGAGGAGGATATTAACAGCCCTTTCTCCTTCCTTAGCCTCTTCCATCCACAGGTTACAAAGCACTTCACAAACCCTAAGGAATCCAGTCTCACAACATCCCTCTGACATAGATCAGCGTTTCCCCCATTTTACAGATTATTGGGTAGGAAATGAGGTACAGAAAGGTGAAGTGATTTTAGCTAAAGTCACTGAGGTTACGTCTACACTGTGATGAAAGACCCGTGGCATGGCTGTGGCTGACATAGATCAGTTCAGGGGTCAAAAAATTGCAATTTAAAAGTACTGGAGCCCAGGCTCTGACACCCTGTGAGTGGGGAGGGTCTCAGAGCCAAAGATTCAGCCTGAGCCCAAATGTCTACATTACAATTTTTAGTCCTGCAGCCTGAGCCCTGCAAGCCCAAGTCAGCTGGCCCAGGCTCAGAGACTTGGTACTTCACATTTTTTATCGCAGTGTAGACATACCTACAGTGAGTTATTGACTGAGCTGGAAATAGGATCCAGGTCTCCTGCCCTGTTCCCCTGGTTCTAAATACTAGACCACATTCCTTTCCAGGGAATGGGCTAACAGTGGGGATCAGGGTGGCTGTCAAGCTACTCCAGAGAGAATCCTAGAAATCAAATCCCAGTATGCATCCAATGAAGTGAGCTGTAGCTCACGAAAGCTTATGCTCAAATAAATTGGTTAGTCTCTAAGGTACCACAAGTACTCCTTCTCTTTATTCATTGAGGAAGACACTATTGGTAGGTATTTCTGTGTGATACATTTTCTGCATGAATAATACAGGTGGGATATTGTGGGTAACCTTGTGTTACCTGCACAATCTGGGGCACCCTGCCTGTACCCTACTGAGGGCTCAAGGTGTCACCCAGTCAATTTAGGCATGCCCACCCTTTCCCTTCCAAGGGTTCGGGGCATAAGTAACCTACTCTTACCCATGCGGCTGAGGGAGAAACCTGGTCAGGTTAAGTACCTGCCTTTACCCACAGGGCCAAGAGCTCTACGAGTCTGCAGGACCTTTTCCCAGTGAAAGAGCCTTACCCTGCTGTGCTCTAAACATCTATTTATTAGCAACACACAGAGAATACACATACCAAGCAAATCTATTATGCTCACCACTCCAAATATATAGACAAATTTTACCCAATGGCCAGTCAGGATCCACTTGTCTGGGGGTTGCCAGCGATGTCTCTGCATGTCACAGTCATGCAGAGGGTACAATGTCTTGCAGTTTCTTGTTGTACTGCAGTCCAGAGTTGATTCCCAAAGAGTATCGATTTTCACTTACATTATATAGGTAAAACTAGCTATTTCCTATCACATTATCCCACACCCCCAAGTAACAAAAATTGTAACCAATTACACACTGGCACCTATGTGTCCTCCTTCCTGCCTGCATTTTTTACCTTTTATCTTTCATGTCCAAATTGTAACTTGTGACCTTCTCTGTTTGTGCAGGTGGTCAGCATAAATTTACTGATCAAAACTTATCTTATGCCATTTGTTAAGTCTCCCTCTGTATCCTCCCTAAAACTTCCCAGTGCCCGGGTGTCTCTACTTTAAAACCGTGGTGGTTAACACTCTTGTTAGGGACATTCCAGAGGTGGGGATGCTTTATCTGCAGCAAATCATTCTTTTTTGTCAGTTTTAGTGCTGATCTCCCTGAGTTTCATCCAAGGCTGGTTTAATATGGGGAGGGGTGCTGGGTTTGATTAGATCCCAGGCCTACACTTGGAACGTAGACCTGCTAAGCCTGTTCCTACCAATCTTACTGCTATTCATACTCTGCCTCCTTGGTGCTGAGGTTTGAAAGAGTAGCCAGGGTTGTGAAGTTTCATCTACTGAAGTGTGTGTTTGTGTTTCAGAGCTCTCCGAAGTCTTGCTACATAGTGGAGGGAAGATCATGCTGGGCTGGCTCCTCCATTACCTCCCTTTCTTCATGATGGGCAGAGTCCTCTACTTTCATCATTATTTTCCTGCCATGCTTTTCTCTAGCATGTTGACAGGTAAATACTGCAAAGCAGAGACCCTGAAGGTAGAGGGGAATAGTAGGGGAGCTGAGTTGGAAGGGGTATTTTTAAAGTGACATAACTAAGAAATCAAGTTTTTTCTTTCGGATCTCTGGTTCAGGGCTAGTGCTTGGACATGTATACTGGTTCAAAAGTGTTTTTAACCCTAGCTGCTTAAGACATCGAACCCTATACAATTGTGTCATTTGGATTACCATCTTGATTTGACCTCCGAGAGGCTGCTGTGCTAATGGATAGGGTATTGGACCGAGATTTAGGAGACCTGGCTTCTTTTCCATGCTTTGCCACTTTCTTGCTATGTGACTTGGGTGAGTCATTTCACCTCCCCTTGACTCTGTTAGATCCCTTTCTGTATCTTGTCTGGTTAGAGTTCTTCAGGATTTGGACTGGCTCTTACTGTGTTTTTGTATAGTGCTTTGTAATGGGGCCTTGATCTCAGCTGGGACCTCTAGACACTACTGTAATACAAATGATACATTAAAATAATCCATTTCAATTCCAACATTATTTTTAGCAGTCTCTGTCTTCAGACCACTAAGATATAAAGCTTTATGGCTCTGTAAACTGGAAGTCCCTGTTCTCAAATGGTATAAAGCATTAATCACTGACCCTGGTAGTACATGAGCCTTCAGCTACTAAAATCATGTTGCACTTGAAATAGAGGGGGCAGAAGAAGCAAGATGGTAATTGGAATTATGTAATTTTGCGGTCTGATACCTCTGTCAGGACTAATCTAAAATATTTTATTCCAGTGGGAATGTTGGGAAAACCAAATTTCTAGAGATAGAAAGCTTCATTTCTTCTGCTAAGGGTCAATAAGAAATCAGACTTTTAAAAACAGAATTGATCCTTTGTTCATATAGAGCTTTATCAGCATTCGTTTATGACTGAATGTATCAAATATAGCCTGCATCTGTCTCCTGGCTTCCAGCATGGTGTCTCTAGTTATTAATTTTATTATCTTCTCCTAGGAATTACATGGGACACATTGCTGAAGTTCTGTGCTGGGCGCCTGTCCTGCTCCGTGGGGAGGAGGGTGTATACATATGGGACTCTGGCACTGATGCTGCTCATTGTGTACAGGTGAGAGAGAGCCAGAAGCTGAGCTGCTTCTGTATGTAAAACAACATCGGCTGTATCATGGAAGCGTTGGCTCCTTGACACATGTTGGTTTTAACTTTTCACTCTCTCAGCTCCTTTCCCCTTTTTGTCCTCTGCTAAACTCTCGGATAGCAACAAACTCAGCGCTGAACCCTTCATATGAACCAGATTCAGCTTTGACAGCTTTTGTCTATCTCCTGGTAATGAGTTTGCAGAAACCTTTTCATTACAGGCAGTCTCTTTGTTTAACCCCGGAGCTCAGTTGGTACAAATGCTGTCAGGTGGACTGGCTCCCTTTTTCCCCACCGCTCAGCAGATACAGACTCTGATCCCCACCCCACATGGTGCCAGACCATCGATCTATGCTATACTTTAAAAATGTATTGATTAAACATGTTTATAGGCTTCCCAATCCCATCCCACCCATGGTAAGGCCACGAACCTGGCTGTATTAATGTTGTTGAGCAGGAGGGAGTGGGCCTCAAATGGAATCTAGAGCAGCCCAAATGGAAACTCCCATAGGTAATCCACATGACTCAGCTGTTTCTGTGACCTTGGTACTGAGCAGTTAATCAGACCTTGACAGGTGTGTTGATCCTTTCCACAGCTTCTACCTCTTCCATCCCCTGTCCTATGGGATGGTGGGACCTATGGCTTCAGATCCCAACAGCCCAATGGCAGGACTCAGGTGGCTGGAATCGTGGGAGTTCTAGAGCCGGCAGGAGCCTGAACAAGGGAATAAGAAACACAAGAACTATCAAGTGTCAAGCTGATTCATGGGTACTTTGAGGCAAATGGCTGTGAAGCACCACTCTGGAGAACTCTGGGGAATCTGCTCCCCATAGCAGTCCACTATCTCATCACTGATTTGCATAGTCTGAGTCTTGGCAGAGGGTGACCACAAGAAAGACCCTCGGAGTAAGACTCCAGCCATAGGTCCAGTAGATTCCATTTCTGAGGCCAGCTACTGCTCAGAAAGAAGACCTGGGTCCTCCGAGCAATGTGTCTTAGAATTCTTTACAGTCATGCTTTGGCCTGTCCAGCAGCCACACTGGTGTGATCTGGAGGATGTATGTGTTTATATCTGTTGGAGGGTAAAGTTGCACACGTCCGTCTTTTTGTCTCTGCTCATATGAAAATCACTTGATTGCAAGAAAGAACTGACTATAGAAAGCACAGTGTCCTGAGACATTAAGGATCTTTTCATATTTAATAACTTTTATTGGTGATGTTTTATATATATTTTGGAGAATGTCTGGGGACCGCCCTGTCCTAGCCATTTGCATTTCACTGATCTGATGCTGTGTTTCTAATACCTGGCCGAACTGAAAGTCTCTCAGTGGCTTGAAACCTCCATAAGCCATTGTGCCTTGCCTGTCTCCCAGGCCCTTTGCAAACAGAAGAAGTGGAGATGGTTTATACTTGCATGTCCCCTTGCTTTCAGGCCACCTGTAACCACTTATAATAATCACTGTGTAGCTAACTGGCAAACCTCATGACAGCTCAGAGCCAGACAGTTCCAGTTCATCAGTCTTGCACTTCTGTTAGAAGATGCTAAGACGCTCCAAAGATAATTGCAGTGGGAGCAGCAGGTTTCTTTTATTGCTTGTCTTGGGTTCTTTGATGTAAGGGCCAGCCTCTTTGGGGATGCACTGATAGGGAACCCTTGCTGACAGCTGTCATTCATCCTTTAATACCAGCAGTTCTACTGCCAATAACGGCTTTGTGAGAGGATGCTAAAGCTTAGCGGTCACTGGACTCTGCAAAGCCTGCTGCTAGTTCTGGGGTATTTAACCACTAATATTCCTCTGCTGAAGGCAGTTTTTTTCCAACAGGAAACTGCACTTCTTGTTACTATGATAAACTGCCAGGCAAATGAGAAGCGGGGAGTGGAGGGAGAGAGAGAAACCAGAACAAAAACTCTTTGCTTGTCTGGTGAAGAGAGCTCTCTGATGCTGAATCGATCCTTTCACAGGCAGTGGGGGTGGATGGGAAGGGACCTGGTCCTTGAACAGGTGTGGGGAAGCTTTTTAATGAGGTATCTATTCCTTTGTTCCTTTTGTTCCTCTTCTTTCCCCTCAGTTCACTACTACTGCCCTGTAGCATCCAAAACAAACTGTCTTGAGTCCCAGCTGTGTGTGTCCTTTGAGGGAGCAAGGTTTGCGAGGCAATTTTTCATATGTATCAAGGAGATCAAGCCCTTCATTTCAGATTCCCTGCTTTGCCTCTCAGTCCTGCTCCTGAATATGTATTGGGTGAGTATCAGTAACAGGTGAGTGTGTCTGAGTTTATAGATGAGTTCTGCTATACTCCCTCTCCACTCTCCATGGATTCTAATGGGTTATCTGGAACATGAAAGGCTGTTGGTATAGAGATAGTGCTAACATCTCCAGACCAGGCTGGATGGCTGTGCTGTATGCTGGGCTGAGGCTCAGTTCAGACCTGCTGTCACTTTAATAGGGGAAATGTAGGAATGTTCAGTTAGGCAGCTGCTTGCTATTGTAACATGCTGGCTCAGTATGTCATATCCGCCTCCAGAGGCCAGTCCACATATAAGATAGGAGCCTACTACTGGTACTAGCTCAAGTGGTTTTGGCCTTTGCCTTTGCCTTTGCTAAAGATTTTGAGTTAATCACCTGCTGACAGTCCATGGTGGGTCATTACTGTAATTAACTGCTGGGTTTGAATATCTCTTTCTATTTACTGTGGTAGGAAGTGCTCCCCCCTGGCTTAGTCAAGGCTGCTCAGAGATGATATGTAGGAAAGAAGGATCAGGGAGAGTATTGAAAACATCACCAAATCCTGTTTAGTTTGACATGTGGAAAAACAGCAACGGATTATAAACAGGTGGTAATATGATAGGCAGGCATTACACTGCCTTATTTTTAATAATGTTATTGGGTATCTTCTATTGCCAGTAAGAACATCAGCTTAATACTGTGTTGTCATGAGAGTAGATTTTTCCTGCAGAAGTCCCACTGCCAATGGGAGGAAGTGCCAGGGGCTCATGTAAGGGGTGGATTGAGATGCAAAATACCCCCAAACACTGAAGACCCAGTAATAATATATAGACATGAACGGCAGCAAACCAGTCCCTTGCTACTGAGAAGTAAGAAATCAGTAGGTACCTATGTAGGATGGTCCCAAAGGTGGTTCACACATCTTTGCTATCATAGGACCTTTTAGCTAAGTCAAAATGTTGATTTAGCAACCTCTATTGCTGAGGAAGTGGAGCAGTAAGAACTTCAGGAGTAACATGAGAAAGCTGGGCCTCTCCTTGGTCATTGTTCCTGTCTCCTCTGCTGCACTAATAGGTCTGCTTCAGATTTGTGGGGAGCTTGAGTTGGCTAGCTGAAAACACTACCTGACTCACTCTCCCTTCCAGCTTTTTGTGCCCAGGTCAACTTCAGTTTCAGTACAAACAAGAGGCTGCTTGTCTTTGGTGCTGGGAGTTTGGATGCCTCTCACTGGAAGTTTCTGACTGGCAGAAGAGCTAACCCACTTCTTGGCCCCTGTGCATCCCACTGTCCGCATCTGAGGACACACCAAAAAAAAAAAATCTAGTTGTCCCACAATAATGAACAGCCCATGACCAGACTCTTGAGTTAGGGTATTAAAAGGATTGCACTTGGACATTAATAACTAGCTTTTTAAAATGGGTACAGCCTGGGGGGGTTCATCCTCTGAATTCTAAGAGCCAGGTCCTCAGCTGGTGCAAATTGATATTGTTCCCTTGTCTTCAGCAGAGCTATGCTGTCTTACCCTAGCTGAGGATCTGACCCTAAATATCTATTTCTTGAAAAATTCACCAGGCCATCACTGAGAACAAAACAACAGTGTGTTTGTGAGACCTACAAAATCTATTAATTTGTGCTGCTTCTACTGGCACTGCAGCAGCATTTAAGCTAGGACACACTTTCCAGAGCTGTGCAGATTTGAAGCAGTGGGTGCAGTGAAACTGACCCTTGTCTTGAGGAGGGAGCTATTGCTCTACATTGCCTCTGTTTAGTCAGAGGTCTCCACAAGATCATCTGTAGACTTTCTGCTTGGGTTCTAGGTCTTGATAAACACTAGTTCAGTTCAGTCTGGCATTCCTGACTGTGGAATGAGCACTGGTTCATCTTGAGGACAAGTCATTTGTCCCCTTCCCCAGTCATGTGGAAACAGCTAGCGGTGCTTTCACAGGCCAGAAGATGCTGCTGTCTGGAGCAGCTGCTCCCTGTGAGGTTTCCCAGGCAGCCATCCATTATTGTTGGGGAGGTCATCGAAGTCAATCTGTGGAGCCAAAATGTAAACATCTGCAGGCTTCAAAATTCCCATTCCTGCTCTTTCCTCAGATTTATACTGTAAAACTGTTTTCACTTCTCCAGTCTTTGGAGGATACAAAGAAGGGCTTGAGTTCAGCATATCCAACTTATTTTAGGCATTCCATTTACCTGAACAGAGGTTCTGTTGGCAATCACTGCAGGGGCATGCATGCCCAGTCCAGCAGCAATGACTGAATTAATTCCACAGAGCTAGGAGCTCATGTCTCTGGGACAGAGTTGTGGTCCTGAAAGTGCCTTTGCTGGGGCAGCCCTGGAAGACTCGCAAATAAACATGTCTGCAGTTCATCATCACTATGTGATGCACCTATCCCCAGATCCGCTAGCAGGAAAGCCAGCATCAGTCTTATCTGCAGATAATTTCTTTTGAAGCCTTAATTGAATGGTTTGTTTTACTGACGCTCAGAACAAATTAATATGATCCAGCTTTTTATATCCCCTTCTGCCCTTCCCCCCCCCTCCCAGAGTCCTGTACTCCTTTCTAGGCTGGTCCACTAATAACTGAGCTCTTTGGATGTGCATCCAGTTTCCAGAAGAGCCTGGACCAGAGTTGGGCTGAGCTGCCATGTCCTCAAGGCACAGAATGCCTGGCAAATGCACTCATGGCAAAGGCCTTGTAATAAAAAGCTGTAATAACTGACTTCTTTAACTGCATCAGCAGAGAGAGTTCAAAGGGTGGGACTCCTGCCGACTGTCCCTCTTGTTTGTGCCTCTGGGGGTCTCATCCAGTGTTTTTCAGTGGAGCTGAAAGGTGTGCCTGTATTTTCTTCCAAAATCTTCCTATTCATAACTCTCAAATGTTGGCAGACCTGGTGGCTTCCCTTCCAGGGTCATGCCCATGTGACTTGGTCTCTGGAAGCAATAACCAGCAGTGGGTACATGAGCTGTGTGCTATGCACCACTAGAATACCCCTTCTTTTCTCTTATGTCCCTGCTGGACCCTGAGCATCCTTCTATGGTTGCCCTGTATCATCAGCTGGGGCACCTGGATGGGACTTCCCCCTTCAGAGCAAATGACCCTTCCTAACTGGTCAGGTGTATGTCATGGCGGGGAGGGAGCTGAGGAGTGTTAGAGCATCATAAGGCGCTTTCTCCTTGAGGGGGGAAAGATAGGAGATGATGCTATGTCCACAACATGCCCAGCCCCTTTAAGCAGCCTTGAAAAGCAAGAAACCAGGACCGAACTGGATCTGTCTCCATGGCAGTAAGCCAAGCCATATGGCTGTCCCTGTGTTACTTTCTTTCTGAAATACACTTCATACTCTGTGTTTGGGGGTCAAGGGCTACTGACTGTTGCACATACTTTTTGGGAGGGAGCTAAGGGGGGATATTATACTGAAGGCGCCATTGCTATTTTATTTATGTAGACTCCTAAAAGTTAGGCAGGCAGGTTTACCCTGTCATATTAAGGGAGTGATCTAGGCTCTATCCTGGAAAATATACCCAGAACTGAATAGAAGTTTGGAGGTAAAGTGATGATGGGCTTCTTTTGTGACCCTATCCTTCCGCATTATTAACCTTACTAATGCTGCTAATATTAACGTATTTTGGTTGTTTTTGTGTATGTCTCTATACATGTATTATTTGACTGCTGGCTCCTGATTCTCTTCAATTGCAGAGCAGCGTGGTATACTAAATGCAGTGTAAAAGGATGGGAGAGAGCTTCCCTTGAACTAAAAATGGATTTTGTAAAGAAATTCACAGAAAATCAGAGGTAGAGTTTGGACTTTGGTTTTGTAATAAATAACTCCTTCTTTCAAAGTCTTGTTCTTTTCACTTTTGTATTTTTATTTCCCCCCTTTACACAGATATAAAGCTGTGGCATGAAGTTTAAATGAGTGTTACAAAATAGGGGCTAGACCAGTTTCAGTGGTGCCATGCGGGGGGGAGAGATAGCTCAGTGGTTTGAGCATTGGCCTGCTAAACCCAGGGTTGTGAGTTCAATCCTTGAGGGGGCTATTTAGGGATCCGAGGAAAAAACTGGGGATTGGTCCTGCTTTGAGCAGGGGGTTGGACTAGATGACCTCCTGAGGGCCCTTCCAACCCTGATATTCTATGATTCGATGTGTTCTGCAGTACAACCTATGGCCATCCTCAATTTTAATACAGAAGGGCTACAAGTCCCAGCAGGCATTTCTTCACCTCAGTCTAAATGGTGAATATGTGTAAGTACAGTGCCCATGGAAGTGAAGAAGAGCCATTTGGATGAAGATGAAGCATTGCTTGCTAACACTGGTAGTCTTCACAGACCATACCTTCATATAAAAGATGAGACCAGTTGTAATATGTGTAATATGCTTTGTTATGCCAATTTGGTGTAGCCTTCAGACTCCTGATTGGTTACCTATGAGTCCCTCAGCTGGGCAAAGTTCAGGCACATGATCTGTGCTAGCAGGGAGTCAGATATGCCCAATGATTAAACCTTGTTCCTAGTGGGTATTGGTCCACATTTCAAAAACCAATACAAAATTCATTATAAATGCAGGCCCCTGCTATGGGGCAGGCCCATGTCAGGAACCTGACATGGGCAGTCAGGGCAAAGGGTTAGAATAGGGTCAAACCTGAGGCAGAGCGAAGTGGAGTTCATAGTCAAGTTCCAGGTCAGGATCGATACCAATGATTGGAGTCCAAGTCAGGGTTCAGGGTTTGGGTGAGGAGGTAAGTAAGAATCAAATTGAGGTGAGGTCAAAGCCAGGAGTTCAAAAGCAAGGAGCAGAAATGGTCATAGCAGCTCCTGGAGATCCATGCTGTTGCATGGATGCTTCCTGGAATGCCACTTGGGTTTATATAATCAAGAGCCATGAGGCTGCTGCCTGTCAGACCCCTTGAGGCAGGACTTCCCATGGTGTGTCCACAGCGGGTCATGGGTTGTGGAATGCAGGCTGGTTATATCTGCTGCTGGGTGGCAGCATGGAGGTATCTACTGTCTGGCAGCTCGGTGGGCCTGAGTTTGAGACCTGGTGAACCTTACAGCCCTAGACTACAGTAGCAGGAGATGCAGATCAGGACTGGAGCCTCCAAGACTGGAACAGCAGCATAATGCCTGCCTCACATGTAGTAGTAGTAAAAAGATCTAAAAGCTTACATCAGTAGTACATTACAGATGTCCATGAATGTTGTGCTGTCACTTCATAAAGTGCAAGTTACTGCATGTTTAAAGAGGTATCCAAGCTGCATCATTTTACTTGAAGAAAGCTCATAATAAAGGGGACAGCATGTAGTAACAAGTCAATAAATAGTATGGGAGAGGCAGATGTATCAAAATGTTAGTGTTCCTATAGCACCTAAAGGTAAATCTATCATGTGACTTTTCTGTTAACCCAATTCCTTAATTGAGTGGGTGTTGGTGGTTGTTTCAGTGATTTAGTGTATCAAGTGTTATATTAAAACCAAAACTTGAGGATCTAGTTGAGGGTGTGCAATAGACCACAACTAGGAATTGTGGGGTAAGCAGAGGGAACACGTGTAAAAAAAATTGAAGGAGAGCTTATTTTACAAAGGGACTAGTGATCAGGTAGAGTGGACTTCCAACTGACATAGTAGAACAGAGGTGGGCAAACTACGGCCCATGGGCCACATCTGGGCCACATCTGGGCCACATCTGGCCTGCAGGACCGTCCTACCTGGCCCCTGAGCTCCTGGCCGGGGAGGCTATCCCCTGGCCCCCTCCCCCGCAGCCTCAGCTCGCCACGCTGCCAGCACTCTGGCCCACCGCTCCTGGGCAGCGTGGCGGTGTGGCTGGCTCCGGCATGGTAAGGGAGCAGTTGGATGTGGGGGGCGGTCATGGCATGGGGAACGGGGGGTTGGAGTTGGATAGGCATGGGTGTCCTGGGGCATGTCAGGGGGCGGGGGTGTGGATAGGGGTTGGGGCAGTCAGGGAGCAGCGGGGGTTGGATGGCAGTGGGGTCCCGGGGGGGGGGCGGTTAGGGGACAAGGAGCGAGGGGGTTGGATGGGTTGGGGCTTCTGAGGGGGACAGTTGGGGGCGGGAAGTGGGAGGGTGTGGATGGGGGCGGGGGCCAGGCTGTTTGGGGAGGCACAGCCTTCCCTACCTGGCCCTCCATACAGTTTTGCAACCCCGAAGTGGCCCTCAGGTCAAAAAGTTTGCCCACCCCTGTGATAGAACAAAACAGCAGTAGTATAGCTGAAGGATAAACTGGATGTCTCTCTGGAATTTACTAAAATCAGGGACTGTTAGTTTTTGTGTATACGAGTAGCCAACCTCCAGAAAGAGTTGGGGAACTTTTTGCTGGGTAACAGAGAGAAGAGGGAAATGTAAAAAGCAAACTAACATATATAAAGTGTGTGTGTGTGTGTGTGTGTGCGCGTGTGCACACACCTGCAGATAGATAGATGTAGATCAACATGTAAAATGTTTAAAAGTAGAATACAAAAGGTCTTCCAGACATGAAGAGCCTGCTGTAGCTGTCCTGTGTTACCTGGCAGGTCTGAAGTGCAATAGCAGATCTGTGTGGAAGAAGTTTGCCTAGCCTAGCCCCTAGTCCAAACAGTTGTACAAGTCAAACAGCCTTTTCTAGCCCTGGGTCTATGTTGAATTCTCATTTTCATGAGTGCCAAACTCATAGACTCAGGTTTAAGCCAATGGCTAACTACTAGAGATTAGATCTAGATGTAATATGGGGTGTGAATTATCCCACATCTGCCTACTGCAGTGTTCTTACACCTTTCTCTGGAGGATCCATTACTGGCCTGATGTGATCCATTATAGCAATACTGATGTCTGGCAAAGTTTGAGTGTAATGAAAAGAGAAATTCTTAATGGTTTCATATTGAAATATCTAGCCTGATCTAATTTTTCTTTCAGACTGTGCATTCAAATGACTGAGCTTTAGGAATTGGGTGGGCCAGATAAAGAATATTTTAATCATTCTTATTTCTAAACTGAATGTGAGGCTCATGTTCACTGTATTCTTTTTATATGTGGTATAATATCGAAGACTAGGAAGGAGATTTATTAAGGGATTGCAAAGCTTAAGAGAGTACCAAAGGCTTTAGCGGTTGGAAGTGGCTGATGTGTTTCCTGGATACAAATGAGATAAATGGCTGAAGTTGGGAAGATTTGGGGAATTAGAGTTGTGAGAATGAGAGAAAGAGGAGGCATCTCTACAGTACTTAGTACAATGGACTCCAGTAATACTAAGAATAATAACGTTGGAGGATTTCCTTCAGAGGCTGACTGATGTTGGCAATATGGGGAGGGGCAAGAGGGAGGTTTAAAGGCTTGTGAAATGTGGGAGGCAAAAAATGGTTGGACAAGTCAAACAGCTGCTATTTTGGCAGTAAGTAGGTGTATGAAATTTGAGTGGAGGACAGAGATGATGCTTGCATTTTGGGGGGTGAGGAGGGAGATAGAAGTGGTGGATTCATATACATTTTTAAGGCCAGAAGGCATCATTAGATCATCTACTCTGATCTCCTGTATAGCACAGGCCATTACATTTCAGCCAGTTATCCCTGTATTGAACCCAGTAACTTGTGTTTGGCTAAAGCATATAATCAAGAGTGACATCTTGATTTGAAGACCTCAAGAGATGGAAAATCCACCACTTCCCTGGGTAGTTTGTTCTATGGTTAATCGACCTCACTATTGAAAATGTGTGCCTTATTTCCAGTTTGAATTTGCCTGACTTCAGCTTCTAGCCCTTGGTTCCTGTTTTGCTTTTCCGTACTAGATTAAAGAGCTCTGTAGTACCTAGTATTTTCTCCCCATGAAAGGTACATATACAGTGTCATCAAGTCACCTCTCCGTCTTCTTTTTGATAAGCAAAACAGATGTTTCTCGCTGTAAGGCATTTTGTCCAGCTCTCAAATAATTTTGTGTATGTGTGGCTCTTTTTTGCACCCTCTCCAATTTTTCAACATCCTTTTAAAAATATGGTCACCAGAACTGTATGCAGTATTCCAGTATTGGTGTCACCAATGCCATTGTGAAGGTAAGGGATACCATTCGACTGAGGTCAGAGGTCAGCAGCTGGCTGGCTGATTAGCTCTGCCCACTGCACCCGGGAGAAGACCTGCAGTTTAACTGGCTGATTTTCATAAAAGAAGGAGCAGGAAATGGAGAGAGGGAGCTCCAATACCTGCCAGAAGATGGAGCTACTCTGGAAGGAACTACTCGCAGAAACAAAAATGGACAGAAGAGAGACTGTGGGAAGTCCTATTATAAAAAGGCTCTGAGGTAAACCAGGAATTTATGGGGGGTGAGAGACCAACTTGGGGAAGTTTTGATCTTGTTTGCTGAGGAGACTTTGAAATAAAAATGAAAACCACAACAACTGACCCTGATGGAAACTACATTCCCTGGACTCTGTGGGAAGGTTCCAGGCACAATTCCCCCAGGGAGGGCACTGGCTCAGCAAGAGCAAGCCAGGGTCCAGCTGAAAGAGGGCACTGTAGACAAGCCTCAGTCTCTTACAGCCATATACAAAAATAAAATCACCTCCCTGCTCCTACACACACTACTCCCATTTTGTGGGAAGTTTCAGAGTAACAGCCGTGTTAGTCTGTATTCGCAAAAAGAAAAGGAGTACTTGTGGCACCTTAGAGACTAACCAATTTATTTGAGCATAAGCTTTCGTGAGCTACAGCATCCGATGAAGTGAGCTGTAGCTCACGAAAGCTTATGCTCAAATAAATTGGCTAGTCTCTAAGGTGCCACAAGTACTCCTTTTCATTTTGTGGGAAGACAATCATCCTTGAACTCCAAGGGATTGCTGACAACTCCCTTGTTATACATCCAAGGATCATGTTGCCCTTTTTGCCACAGCAATAGCAACAGTTGTCTGTCTACTATGACCCCCTAAGTCCTTTTCAGAGCCACTGCTTTCCAGTATACATTCCCCCATTCTGTAGGTACACCCTGCATTCTTTATTCCTAGATGTGTGACTTTACCTTTGGCTGTATTCAAACACATTTTGTTTGAGTGGGTCCAGTCTACCAAGATATCCAGATCCCTCTAAATGACTGCCCTGTCCTCCTCATTATTTATCACTCCATCAATTTTGATGTCATTCACGAAGTTTATCAGCACTGATTTTATATTTACTTACAGATCATTGATAAAAATATTGAATTGCATCAGGCCTAGAACCCCACTAAAACCTCCCCGCCCATTGACAATTACTTAACAAGATCTGTCAGTTCTTAATCCATTTAACCTTATTGATTTTATGTAGAGGTAATTTTTTCATCAGAATATAGCCTGGTACTAAATCAAAAGCCTTACAAAAGTATAAGTTTATTACATCTATATAGTTATCTTTATCAACCAAATTTGTGATCATATCAAAAAAATGAAATCAGGTTTGTTTGAAAAAACTTATACATCACAGTTCATGGCAACTGAACCTGTATTTCCCCCTTGTGGTCCATCAAGGGCATCCACTCTTAGGCTTCTGGCTCCCCAACCGTCACCTCTCTTGGGCGGAGACATAGTCTTTAAGGTCAGAAGGGACCATCTAGTTTGACTTCCTGCACATTGCACGACACAGATCCTCACCCCTCCGCTCCTGTAATAGACCCCAACCTCTGGATAAATTACTGAAGTCCTCAAATCATGGTTTAAAGACTTCAAGTTACAGAGAATCCACCATTTATACTAGTTTAAACCTGCAAGTGATCTGTGCCCCATGCTGCAGAGGAAGGCGAAAACCCCCAGGGTCTTTGCCAATCTGACCCAGAGGAAAATTCCTTCCTGACCCCAAATATGGCAATCAGTTAGACCCTGAGCACGTGGGCAAGATCCACCAGACAGACACCTGGGAAATAATTCTCCATAGTAACTCAGAGCCCTCCCCAAGTAATGTCCCATCTCCAGCAGTTGGAGATATTTGCTGCTAGCAGTCACAGATAGGCTAAATGCCATTGTAGGCAGTCTCATCATAACATCCCCTCCATAAATTTATCATGCTTAGTCTTGAAGCCAGTTAGGTTTTTTTGCCCCCACTGCTTCCCTTGGAAGGCTGTTCCAGAATTTCACTCCTCTGGTGGTAAGAAACCTTCTTCTAATTTCAAGGCTAAACTTGTTGATGGACAGTTTATATCCGTTTTGTTCTTGTGTACATATTGGTGCTTAACTTAAATAACTCCTTTCCTTCCCAGGTATTTATCATTCTGATGTATTTATAGAGAGCAATCATATCTCACCTCAGCCTTCTTTTGGTTAGGCTAAACAAGCCAAGCTCTTTGAGTTTCCTCCCATGCATCTCTCTCTCTCTCTCTCGTGATCTGACTACACAGTTCCCTGCCTACACTATGAAATCCCCAATAAATCCAACTGCCTCAGCAGGCCTGTTTTGCTTTTCTCTTCAGACTATAAACAGCATAATTGCCACAGTTCAGTTACCACACAGTGCTTTCTAAGCAAGCACATTTATTCTTAAGATGAAAGCACTACAGAGAAAATATTCAAAACAATAAAAGAACCTACACACATGCTAACAAGCTTACCAGAGGTCACCCAAACTCCAACAAGGGTTCTGGCAGGTGAACAGACCTTCAAATCCCTCAAAGGGATTTTTTTTTTCTTGTAGCTACAAGTTCATAGCTACTTTGGCTCAGAACAAGCACAGCCATGAATCTGAGTTACTCTTTTATCCAGTTTTGGTGTTTGATCTCGTCGAGGCATAGCTTCAAAAGGATGCGTCTGGAGGTGGGTAATTTGAATTCCTCTCCTTCCAAGTATTTCTTAGAAAATCCATTCAACTAAAAGTTCAATCTTGTTTGGCCTTTTGTTTTAAGAGTGTTGAAGCTCTTAACGCTTCCCAGGATTTACTTTAGTCCTGTTTCTCCCTTAAAGAAGTTATTTACAATGCCACAATTATACATTTTTAAAACAATAAATTCCTAAGATACTTAAAATAATTCAGTAAGATTTGTCCAGGAAATTGCCATATCTGTCACACTATTTTCCATAAACCATGTTGGCAAGCATTAATTATATTCTGATCCTTTTAATTCTTTATTAATTGAATCTCATATCAACTATTCCATTGTTTTGTGCAGGACTGATATCAGGCCAACCAGTCTATAACTACCCAGGTCATCCTATTTGCTCTTTTTGAATATTAGCACATTGACACTCTTCCAGTCCTCTGGAATTTCCCCAGTATGCCAAGATTTATTAAAAATTAATGTAAGATGAACAAAGATCTCCTCAGCCAACTCTTCTAGGACTCTTGGGTGCAAGTTATCTGGGCCTGCTAATTTAGAAATGTTTATCCCTCGCAGATGCTGTTTAATATTTTTCTTAGTTACTAATGGACTGTACTTCATCATACTCCTGTGATAAGAGTGCATCATCCTGCTTCTTTCCAAAAGCAGAACATAAATATGTATTGAACTCTTCTGTCTTTTGTTTCTAGAGTTTGGGGACGTCTCTTCCCATGAAGTAGCAGCATGTAGTTCTTGTTGGAGCCAGGAACTGCGGTGGCTGAACCAGGCAAAGTGAAAAAGCACCCGTACAGTGAAGGGGCAATCCTGTACCTAGAAGTAATAATCAAGGTTGAATTCAGAAAACAAATAGCCTATCACTGAAGCAAAGGGGATGCCATATTGACATAGGTCTACAGTAGAGGAATGGATGCTGTCAGACACATAAGATCTGTTTGATAGGCGGAGCAAAGCCAGTCTCCTTAAATGCAATTGAAGTATGCTGGGTGATTGAGGGAGATGCCTTGGCAGCAATAAGAAGAAAGGATGAGGATAGAGACAGAACTTTGATTAGAAAAAGCATTTATATGAGCATTTCAAAGAAAGGTTGGATTAGTGCTTCTGAAATGGGTAAAAGATAGAGGAAAAACTACTGAGGAGGCTCCTTTGGGAAGTGCATGAGAAAAGAAAATTTTCCTCAAGCTTTTGCTGACTGAGAAATAATTGGGATGGGCCAGTGGGTGATGAAAGAAATGAAGTGCCAAATTGAGCTCTAATGTAAGCAGCTGGAATCCCAGGGAGTTGAGATTGCTTCTGATTCTAGGTGGGGAAGCTTAAAAAGTGGTGGTTGTAGTTACTTTCTCAAAGGCCATGCTCTGATAGTAGGGGCAGAGATCATTGATTATAACTGTGATAGTGCATAGGACTGAGGCATGAGGTGAATAATGATGTAACTAAGGTTTGCTGTGTGTCTGGAGTCTCGAGATAATACTGAACTGGACAGACAGCTGCCTTCCCAGTGCCTGAAGAAACTAACAGCTTTACACGCAGTCCCCTTTGGAGTCTCTGGCTGGGTCATGTACTGTCATCCTTGGATTGTTCTCAGCTGTTTGTTTATATAAACTTCTCTTCTCATTGGAGCCCTGTGAGACATAGGAAGAAACCCTGGATATTCGGCAGCAAAAGAACGTCTACAGACACTTTTTTCTTTTTTGCTCTGATTTTAATCTCCTGCTGTGGCTCAAATCTTCAATGTCATCATCACTGCCCTGTGTCTCCCCACAGGCACGATGGCAGGCAGAGAACACTGCAGCTGTTGCCCTTACCATTTACATGCAAGATTATTCCCCGCTACATCTCTTTCCCTTCTTGTTATGCAACTGGATTTGTGATTGGACTTGCTACTGAGCCGTGCACATCAGGGCCTGAGGGGGGAGCAGGGATGAGTCTAGGAACATTTCATATGCTCTCTCACCACCTGAGGATGTGGGGGAAAGGGAGGGAAGCTGTCACAATGTTCAGCTATAATAGAGAGACCAGGGAGCAGGGGGGAAGAAAGGGGGTGAACCTAGCCCAGGAATCCAGCACTAAGGTGAGCTGAGAGCCTGGAGAAGTTTGATCAGAACTGCATTATTCATGAGAACCTGCAGATGTTGAATTTGAAACGAGAAATAGTCTGGAGGGGGATTGTTTAAATTACTTGGAAAGTGCCACAAGGAAGATGAAAACTAAAAGTGTCACAGCATAATGGGCAAAGTGGAGTCAGTCCCTAGGCCAGCCAGATCCAGGCCCGCAATGGGGAGAAAGGATGGTTTGGTGATCTCAGCACAGGACTGGAAGTCTGGATTTACTGGGGTTATTCCTAGTTCTTCCATAGTCTTTACTGTGTGACTATGAGCAAATCACTTTTGTGCCTCAGTTTCCCATTCTGGTAAACATGGATGAATCTTCACAAGAGGGATTGTTAGTGTTTATAAAGCAATTTGAGATGCTTGGGTTGAAGGGGCTGAAAATATTATTGTTAGTCTAAAGGAATGGATTACTATTAGATTACTTTTGTCTGAAGCATAAAACATGCCTTCTGTGCAGTGTCCATCTGCCTGCCCGATACAGGCCAGTGAGACTGACTGGAAATTCCCCTTGCCTAACTATGGTATAAACTAGTGTCTGTGAGGGATCTACTCTCACCCAGAACCTCTGCCCTGCCCTAGTTGATACACTGCAGAAACCGGAGAGGATTTTACAGCAGGACTGAGCTCTAAGACAATAGAAATGAAGCCAAGGAGGTTGGGTGACATCACAGTAGGCACAAAGGCCGTAGAAGCCTGCGGAGTGCACTGACCTCTTTGATGGTTCCCTTGGTGGTTTGACATGCTTGAAGGCTCACTAAAGATTTGAACAAGCAATACGTTTTTTGTTTTTTGATTTTAAAATCCCCTGCAGATCCTCTGTGTGCTGACAGCACCCCCAGTGCCGTGGCAGCAAGGAACTCCTCTGACAGTGGAATAGCTGCAAGGGAGAGGCTGATTTGTAAGCAGGTGAGACCAGTGCCATGTGAAACTCCTCCTGCGACCTCACTGCTGGCAATTGCATGAGTATGTGTCATCTCTGGGTTTCAAATATTCTCTACCCTTGAGCTCTCCCCATTTCCCACTTCCAACCCCCTTGCAAATTCATATCTTTCTAAGCTGGGGACTTGGTAGAGATAAGCTGTTGCCGAAGAAAAAGTGTTTGCTTTTTAATTAAAACGAAGCAGTAATGCTGGTTAAAGGTGCCAAAGTAACAGTGTTGGAGGCTGGTGTTCTGTTTCTGCTATAGCAGGAGTAGTGGCAGGGCACTGGATCAATTTGTATAGTGTGGGTGCTGAGAGCCATTGAACCAAGTGGTAAATCCTATATATGATGGGAAACCACTTCAAGCCAGGGGCTGCGGCAGCACCACTAGTTCCAGCTCCTCTGTGGCAAAAGAAATTGCCCCTTTGAGCTTCTGTCTTGGCCTGGAGGGACCACCACTAGGGGAGAGATGGGAATTAATTCTCCAGACCCCATTCAGGCAGTGTTCTCTCTCTCTCTCTGCTGAGCCTTCCACCGAGGGGGCTAATTAGTGTCAACTGTCATGGTGGTTTTCCACTAGGATTGTCCTGAACACTGCCCTTCGTGTCAGTAGGCACACATGTAAGAGACGGTGCTGATTGTGCTCCGTGGCTTATTCAGAGACATCAGTAACTTGGCTGTTTTTAATTTTGTTTTGTCTGTGTGTGCAAAACATAGGACTGGAACTGGCCTCCTAGGTCATCAAGTCCAGCCCTCTGCTTTTGCAGGCAAACTTTCTCATGATCCTGTTCACAAATTTATCAAGCCCCATCTTAAAACTACTCTGTTGCCCCCACAACTCCAATTGGGAGGTTATTCCAGAATCTCACTCCTCTGATAGTTCAAAATTTCCTTCTAATTTCCAGCCTCGATTTATTTGTGGCCAGTCTATGCCCATAAAACTGCTCTGTGTGACTATGGTGAGATTATGGGCAAGTCACCTGGCTTCCCATTACAATCGTGGCCTCATTGCTATTGCTTAGAATGCTTCTTCCACAAAAGGCAACTGATGAATCTGTATTTATCAGCCTGGGAAGGAAATGGCCACATCTTCAGAAAGGATCCTCCCTGAAATGACCCCTTCCTAAGGTCCTGGGGATTGTGCCCCAGATCCTAAACAAGCTTCAGCAAAGCAATCAGCAGTGTCCCCATGTCTCTCCTGTCTTTCTCCTACAACGTCTCCAAATTCCAGCCCCCTTTCGTTCTCACTGCCCCAGATCATATCCAGCACCTGATCATCTCTTGCTTTGACTATTGTAACCTCCTTTTCTTTTGCTTCTCTTTCTCTCTGCTCTCCCAGCTTTCAGTCTATCCAAATTGCTGCTGAGAAAATAGTCTACTTAGTCTGATGCTCTAACTACCTCTTTCCCCTCTTCAAATCCCTCCACTGGCTTCATTTCTCCTTCTACAGCAACATCAACTTCTTGCTCTCCTCTGCAAGGTTCTCCCAACAATTGTTACTTACAATTCTGTTATCTCTTGTTAGCAGGGGTCAGATGGAGGTGGGGGAAAAGTGATGATACTTTCCCAACCTTTGCTGACAACGCAAGCTCTATACTCATGACATCAAAATGAAATACCATTCATAGTACATTGTGCAGATTTTCATAATATGGGAGCCCTGCTTCTTTCCTGCGTGCTTTGATCAACCAGAGAATAGTTAAGACTGTTAACATTTACATAGTTACCATTAGGCTTCAGTGTTAACATCAATTGTGATAACATGTCATATCACGCCTCTCTCAGAGCTGTTGCTTCAGGCTGCCTTCAGACTTGGGCAGCAATCACTGTATTGGTTTACATTCATTTCACATTTTGAAGGTTTCGTTTGCAATTATAAGGGCTGGAGAATTTAAATCTTTTTAAAAAATGACAGCTCATTCTGGCCCACAACATGGCTGCCCCCCGGGGAAAAGTACTCAGTATTGTCTACCCCAAGTGTTACTCCTGGGGGACTTCTGCACCACTGTGCATGCGCAGAATTCATGTCCCCTGCAGATATCTTTGCTTCCTTGCAGAAAAATGGCTTTTTGACAGGGAAGCAAAGGGAAGCCACAAAAGCAGTCATGAGACCCTCCCCAGCAGTATGTTTTGGGTGCCTAGGGCAGCCGGCAGAGAGGTAAATCACTGTGGGGCAGCGGGTGAGACTAGGGAAGACCCAGCTGGTGGCTCCTATCCTGTGCTGGGCTCAGCTGCTAGTCCCGGCTGGGCTGGGGAGGACAGGACTTCCTCTTCCTCTGCATGGCATCTGGGGGCAGGTCAGACCCACCCCCAGATTTCTTCCCAAGCTGCAGGAAGCGCTGCAAACTCCCTACCCATCACTCCTCAGCTGCAGGGGGAGGGATCACTGTATGGGGAGTTACTCCCCCATCTACCCAACCCCTGTGCATCCAGACCCCCTCATATCCAGACCCTCCTGCCAAGCCTCAACCCCACACACACATCCAGAACCCCCCTGATGAGCCCCACTTCCCCTGCACCTGGACCACTCCAACGAGCCGCCCAGATCCCCATTCCACCGAGCCCCAATCAGCTGCACCTGGATCCTCACTGCACTGAGCCCCACACTCCCAGCATCTGGACCTCCCCACTGAGCCTCCCACACCCAGACCCCCCTGCTGAGCTGTATGCCCCCCACTTCCAGACCCTGCCCTGCTGAGCCCCAACTACCTTCACCTGAACCCCCCTGTAGAGTCCCATTACCGTTGCACCCAGAACCCACCAACAAGCCCCTATGGATCCAGATCACCTCTCACACTCAGATTGCCCCACACCTGTATCCCCCCACACTAAGCCCTTCCACACTTGGATCCTACTGGGCTGAGTCTGCCTGCCCACACCAGGTGCACCTGGCAGAGAGGGGCAGGGTCCTGGGATGTTTCTGAGGCAGGCTCAGTCCTTGCGCTGTGTCAGGGTTGGGTGCAGCCTCACTACTGAGCCATGTCTCGAGGGGGAGCTTCAGAGTGATCTCCTACTTCTGTGCAACCAGTGGCCTGTGCTCCCCAATGCCATGCTGGAGCCTCCATACTTATTTGACAAATAAAATTTTCAGAATTTTAAAATATTGTGCGCAGAATTTTTATTTTTTTGGTGCAGAATGCCCTCAAGAGTAAAGTGTTCAGAGATCCTGAGTCAGGTCCCCAAAGCCATAAGATTGACTTTAAACCGCCCCCCCCCCCCCTTCATGATTTTTAAGGTTGGTTCTTTTTCACCTTCTGGCTTCTGAGCCTTTACAGTGCACTTGGGTCACATTTTCAGGCTTTTCTTTACCACCATGAGGGTTAGATATTTACTTTTTCCCCACCAGATGAGATCTGGGATTCTCACATTCACTTGCCTACAAGATGCAGAACTTTTAAGAAAATACCAAATATTACAAGAGTTGTGATAACAGCAATAAGAAGTTGGCAACATGGAATACTGGCTCAACAAGCTCCCATGAACCGGCTCCAACTGACACATGCTTGTTGCTCTGCCCTACCCTCATACCCACTACTATCATTGGAGTACCTGCAAAGTGCACCTTTATGTCAGCAACTCCATCCCTGCCCCAGTGCATCTTGCATCCTCCTCTCTCTATAACACTTGTATCAAACTTCCCATTTTTGGTCAACTCCAAGTGGTGTTTGTATCAATGTAAAAGACCCTCTGCACCTACCGGTGCTGCTTCCTCTTTCAGCTCCCCAAAGTTCATCGTTTGCTTGAACTGGTTTGTTTGTCTGATTAGATTGTCAGCTCCTTGCCTGGGCAACACTGAGGTTCCCCTTGTTCCATGCACGTTGATGGCATGGAATCTGTTTTACCATCTCAAATCTCAGTGGCCAAAGATCTGGAAGTCCAACTGGGACCCTTAAATCCTAGCAGCTAGGCCAATATCTGAGCCATTATTAGTACTAAAGGATTGCTGGGGTCCTCCTCTTGTTCAGACCACTAGACCTTCTCCCTGTATGATGAACCATTCTTCTGGGTAATCCTGCCCAGTCTCTGGGGGGCAATGTGGGGTCTCAAAGGTAGTCATGTAAAGCTGGGGAAAATAGGAGGGTTACTTTGGTATCTCCAGAGATGGCACTGGGAGAAGGAAAGAAATAATTGTGACAGATATGCCAATTTCCTGCAATATTTGTGGGTGATCTTACTAGATTAAGTGTAGGTGTCGTTGTGGGCCAGGGATTGTATGTAATTCCATGGAGGGCCACAGCTCTCCAGGAACGAAGGCTGCAGGGCTGTAATCTCAGCCTGGAACAGAATGCAGGTTGTGGGAAAATGGAGCTGGGTTCCCAAGTCACTTGGAGAGGTGATGAGTATCGATGGGAGCAGGGTAGAGAGCATGTTCTCAGTCTGGGAGAGTTTGGAGAGGCTGGGAGAGTTTATGGATGAGCTGCCTGGGTGTATCCCTTGCATGTTGGAGGGAGAAGGGTGCCGCCACGCACCATGTGTGTCCCTCCTCTACTCCCCCCCTGTCTCTCTCTGCTCAAGCGCGGGGTGGGGAGGGGCGGGGGGCGGTGGCCATGTGGGGAAGGAGAGGAGGGAATCACTTGGTGAGTGGTGGCGGGGACCTCCAGAGAGGGGTGGTGGAGTGCTCAAGCGGAGCAGCCAGTCAGCGGCGGGCGGAGAACGCTGAATTTTGATATGCGCCATGCACGTTCCCAGTATCTGCTACTCAGCTCCCCCGGTTCATTGGTAATCTTCCTGGGGCGTCCAAGGGACCTGGGAAACGGAGTAGCAGATACCGCCGCCTCAGCCGCCCGGAACCTGCGTGGCGCATAATCAATAAGCAAAAACTTCTGGCAGAAGCCCACTCCCAGCACGGAAGGGAAGAGAAGAGGCGGGACCACCATGGCCTAGGTGTCTGGTGGCAGGGGCGGCGGTGGCGGTGCCAGGGCTTAGCCTCCCCTAGCCTATTATACCTGCTGTCCATGAGCACAGTACGAGCATTGCTCATGATTGGCTGCCTAGAATCCTGCTAACCACTGTAGTAGCGAGAGAGAGCCTGGAGCACTGGGCCTGGTGCAAGACCTGAGGCCTGAACCAGATTCAGGCCATGCTGTGAACCAAAGTCAGGCCCTCTTTCAAAGCAGATGCTTACAAGTTCACTGTCCGATAAATGAACTTGGCAATAGTATTGGTAGTGTTGCTAAAACACAGGCACTCCTAAGAAGCATTAGGCACTGGGTATTCATGTAAACACATTCCAGAAGGTTAGCACAGGCCTACCCCAACATGGAGTTATGGTATAAACACCATCCTTGAAAATGGTACAGGGACATGCTGACCCATCTTAAGATAAGGTAGGGTTACAGGATACTGGATGGAGATGTTTTGTTCAAACCAGCAGGTACAAGGTGTTGGGTAGTAACTAACTAATAGGGTAATACATAACTTGTTTGTATCAATGTATCAAAGAGAAATCACAAGAGGGACATCTTTGTCTGGCCTAAGAGGCAGCAGAAAGTCTCGCTGCTGACAGCTGGTCCATTGTCACGGGCGTACATGCCCTATAACCATTGAGCCAGGGCACTGGTATCGGTCTTTGTCAACAGTAAAGATGGCAGAGTGCCTTCACCACCGAACCGAGTCTGGTATTTCTGGGTAATATTATCGAGGTCTGCAGAGCTGGGGCAGCACTCGGAGAGAAAACACACACACACACCCCGCCCACTGACAACCACAACAAGTGGACAAGTCACTCAAGCAATCTACCTCCAGCAGTGAGGATGGCAGCAGAAAATTGTATCTGAAACTGATGACGGCCTCTTGTGATACAAGCAAATCTCTCATCATAGGGGAGGAATCCTGAAAGAATTTAATCTAGTTGATTTAAAAAAAAAAAAGGTTAATAATGATTAACAGGTGTGTAGTTTGCAGCCAGGTCCTGGGGTATGATATTCCTTCAGCTAAGGCTTTTGCTGATGCTTTCACTTCAAGAAAAGCCCCACAACAGCCCAAGCAGCTCCACTTTACTGAATAAAGGGGTATTCAAAGGTAAGACAATATAATATATATGTATGTATACGTAATGTGCTACATTTTGTGTGAGAGCATGAGAGAGATTACAGCCTCCTATGGGACAGAACTGGAACAGCTCCCCTGGTTCACATAAGCCCTACATGGCTAACGCCTAAGGGTGGTTCTCCTCTAGCACAGATGGTAGGGGCTGTTGCTAAGTTCTAGCCTGAAGCTGCTGTGAAGTTCAGGGTAGTCATGTTGTACAACAAAGGGATGAATAAAGCTGTAACAAATACATGATCATCAACAATATTTTTAGTTTTCTTCTCTATCTGTCTTATAGTTCCCAGGCCTTCGGAGGTGACTCTGATATACTCCGCAACCCATCTTACCTGACCTGGTCGCCAATAATTCCAAGACTTGTACTCTAAAAACTACTATCTGCACCCCCCTGGAATAACCATACTGAACTAGGTGGTTATTGCATTGTTGAGCTCTGAGAATGTGCTCAGGTTTATGAAACATAAAGACAATTGTGACACCCCCAGAAGATCTTACAATCTAAGGGCCAAATTCTGACTCCACTGAAGTTAATGGTGTTACAGTAGCAGAGAACTGGCCCTTCAGAAGAGACAGTGAGAAGACAAGAGTGGTGAGATGGAAGTGAGGATGTAATATTGTGCTGTTTAACGTATCCCCCTTCTAGGAACAAACGTTAATGCTCTTCAGGAATGATGTATCATCACTGACTATGGCCACTTACAGCCCCTACTGAAGGTACTGTGCAGGCTTCCTGGCCTTCAGAATGTCTTCTTGTCAAGATAAATCTCATTAATAGCTGCGTGTTTGTAATTTCAGAGCAGACTGCAGGGATTTTCAATGAGACGCAGAGCAGACTGGAATGATTTTCAATGAGACCTACGTCACTCAGGCACTTTTGAAAACCCCACCTGAAATGATTATTCTGCTATCTGTCCACAGTGTCTTTCTGTTGAGGGGCTCCTTAACCCAGGTCTGCCAGATTGTTTCCTCTCTACACTTGCCTCACTGCTGCCTGAGTCACCTAGGCCATTTTAAGAGGAGAGCTTTTACTTAGAATATACTTCGAAGGCGTATGCGACAGCTCAAAAGTCTATGGGCCATTATTAAATGCTTTGCCTTGTACAGTTGGCTTCCTTTCTGTTAAATTAAATGTGATTTTGTTCCCTTTCTACATTTCAAATCTCTAGAGGCACCTACCAATGGATATACCAGGAGCCTAAGAGTGTTCTGGAAGTCAATGAAAGTGACAGGAAGCAAGGGGGTACTGTAACCTTAAGAGTGTCACTGAAAATAGCGGAAAGAAAAGGGACATTCAGAGGCAGCAATGTCTAATAGTTAGAGCAGAGCTGGGTGTTGCAAGAGCTGGATTCCAGTCTTGGAGCTATCATTGATTTGCTATGTGACCTTGGGTAAGTTTCTTTCCTTCTGTGTCTCTTCATCTGGACAACAGAGCTGGTTGGAAAGTTTCAACCAAAATGGGTTAAATCATCTCTTATGTACTGAGGCTGAAAGTCTATGGTTGCTCTTTGTGTGTGGGGACAATATAACAAAGTGCACAATATTTATTTATTTATTTGTGTAGCTTTAAAAGGATAGATGGAAGGGAGGGAAAGAAAGGTGACACTGTCTCTTTAAAAGCATCGGTGATAGTGTTGCTCTGCGAGACAGCCAGCTGGGAAAGTGCTGCTGCTAAGGAGAAAGGAGCTAGCTTCAGTTCCAGATCCTTGCGCCTGATAGTGTGTGACAGGCACAGAGACAGGGACCGAGTCAGGAGCACAGTTATCACCCTGCACAAAGACTGGGAGAGGGAGACCCAGAGAAACCTGTGGTAACCAAAGAGCAGTGGACAATTAGAAAGCAAGGAGTCCTTCATTCTCGTAGACACCAGGGAACAATATGGGTCTTTCCCAAGGCACTCTGGTTTCATCTAATTGTTCAGAGAGAGCCTCTTTCTAAACCCACCTGTGCTGCTTCCAGGCTGCAGGTGGCAGGGCAGAAAGGAGAAGAGTTCTTGCTCTATTTGGAAATCCCAGAGATGTGATCACAAAGTCTTGTGCACTGTGCAGGGAAGAGCATCCTTGCCACTTAGGGAGTGAATGGTGTGTGTGCATCCCAGCTCCAGAGGCACTGGTAGCCCTAGATACTTGGATTAATAGGAGATCAGTGCCACCTGTAACTCAGAGGGCAGAGTAAGTAGTGCAGCTACTTTCAGAAGGAGCGTAAGGTTGGCCTGGCTCTGTTCTTAACCTCCCTCTTTCTACAATAAAATGGAGAGTGGAAGATTATCCAGCACAGAACAGGCGCTGATCCGGGAGAGCTGGCAGAAAGTGAGTAGCAACCTCCTGCAACATGGCACCATCTTGTTTACCAGGTGAGTAACAGGCTGTTATAGCAACAGGAGGCATCTCTAGCAGGGTAACTCATCCAGATATGAAGTAAGCACCTGGGGTCCTCGCTAGCCTGTTTCTTAGCCATCCTCTCTCCCTGACCACAATCCCTGAATTAAGCAGTGGGAGCTTTCCAATCCCTGATCAGAAACACTTTCTTCTCCTTGGCAATGATTTCTTTTTTCTGGCTTCATCTCATTGCTCCTTCTGTCCATTTGTTGTGATTTGCACCCTGGAGAGAACAGGATTATGAAGAAGCTTGTTTGCATTTAAATCTAGAAGTTTGTTAAAAGGAGAGCAGGGAGAGTGTATGGGGTAGAAGACTATGTGTATTTTTTGTGCCTTTGCAATGATATCCCTCATTTGTTAGCAGAAAATATATTTCTGTTGTTTAAAGAGCTGCTCGTTTCTTGTGTATATGCTCAACTCTGTGGAGTGTATCTAAGTGGCTTCCTAATTGTTTGTGGCACTGGAGTCTTCAGACACAGACAGAGCCCTCGCCACTGGGGAGAGGATCAACTAATTCTAGGATCAATCCTAGCACAGAGGAAAAGGTGCGTGGGTGAGAGCAGCTGAAAATCCAACTCGCTGCCTCTTCCAAGCAAATGAGCCCTTAGGGGCTAGAGGAATGGAGGGAGATAGAAAGATACCTGAGAAGTCCCTTAAAATCATGGATCTAAAAAGTTTGTGATGAGCTCCCAGCTTCTTCACAGCCTGTGCAGAATGGAGTGTTGCATCTGGGAAATAAAACACTGCCCAACAGAACTGAACAGAGAAGCTACCTGAGGGGATGTTTAAAAGTTTTGAGAAGGGGGGAGGATGTTGCAGCTGAATGTAAAGTATCTCGGATGAGGTTGATTGTAAGAGATTAGGGAGAAAGCAAATTGGCCATTGTATGTGTGTCTGTGTGAATTGCCATGCAATAGAGTCCCAGGAATGTCATCAATCCATCCTGACCTCTTGCTCGTTGCACCAGTATGTGAGTTATACAGGAGACCCTACGCTGAAAAAGTTGGTGGAAGGAGCCTAAATAGGAAGCCAGTGATGGTCTGCGAGCTAGGGGTTTATATGAGCCTGCTCACTGGGGTATCTGGCTGCAGCATTCTGGGCCTTCCTGAAGTTGGTTGAGTTGGGATTCAGGAAATATATAAAATGAGGAATTGCAAGAGTTGAGATGGCAAACAAGCAGGAGTAAGTATTTCAGCCAAGACAGGGTCAAGGATGAATTCCAGCAATGGCTTGGAGCGAATTCTAGGGAGCAATAAACCTACCAGTGAGGAATGGGGATTTGAGCTAGAGTAACAGAGGCTTTTTGTAGCCAGAGATGACCTGAACGGTCCCAAATTATTAATCTTCCTTTCAGAACTCTATGCTTTTCACATGATTGGTGGTGAAGTCAGGTCACCCTCTGGGTGGTGCTGGTAGAGGCTGATGGATGGATTGGTGGGGGGGGGGGTGGTCATCCTCTTGGTGAAGGTGGAGTCACTTTGAGGAGTGTGAAAAGTCTGGGGTTTCTCTTTCTGTTGCAGGTTGTTTGATCTGGACCCTGACCTGTTGCCCCTTTTCCAGTACACTTGCAAACAGTTCTCCAGCCCTCAGGAGTGCCTCTCATCACCCGAGTTCCTGGATCACATTAGGAAGGTAAGGGATGAAGAGGCTGATGTGGTCAGTGATGCACCATATAGAGCAAATTCTCTGAATGGGAGAAGCCCTGAGTAGCAAACTCTGCATTGGGGGGCTAGGTCTCTCTCAGTCCATTTGCCGTGAAATGTCAGGCAGCTCACTCCCTGAAATACAGAGACAGTGAAGTTCTGCCGGGGCAAATCCCAATGTGTTCAGCAATGAGGGCTGGGTGCCCTGTGTCCTTATGCTCTCACCACAGTTATTGATTCACTTTGGTGAAAATCAAAGGACTGGATTCTTATTCTGAAATGTGTATGTGAATTGCATGCTGCTTAGATGATGCAGGATGGACCACAGTAGAGACCGAAGGTCCTCTAGTTACCTACACACAGAACAGGGACAGTCCAAGCACTTAGATAATCACAGTGATGGCATAATACAAAACACTAGAAAGAGAGAGAGGCCATGGGCAAAGTTCCTGCTGTAAGTAAAGGGCAGGTGTCACCAGTGATCTCCTCCTGAAAGTTCTCTTGCTGTAGCAGCAGAGCCTGAGAGCCCACAGCCCCTTAAGTTACCTATCATGGGACCCATCATGAGGGACAGTGTTATACACGTTCACCACCTCCTCAGACATGGAGGGTAGAGATGGGGGGAAATAAAATATCTATACATCATCTTGGAGAATCCTGGTGTGCTTAATGAAGTATAGCAGAATCCTTTCATTCAGTGCTGAAATGCAGCCACCTCCGGGGTGGAAAGCTGTAGCTATTTAGTGACACACTACAGTGCTACTGCATGGTTTGACAGGAAATGAAGAAAAAGTCCATATTCTGCTGAAACTGAAAGGAAAAATTGGGGAAGCGGAATGTGTTTATCCAGGTTGGAATTTGACCAACCCTTGCCAAAAGGGTCATGGGAGCTGTAATGGTTACTTGTGGTCACATCCTCAGCTTCCGGTCTCATCCAACAAGCTACATTTCCAGCATCACAGTGTCTCAGAGAGAAGAGGGCCCCCTATTGAATCACAAACACCACTTGCCATACCACCTGCTGTCCTGTTTAGCTTGGGAGATCTGGTAGGATAGCCTCATAAGGTGAAATGATGTGGCCCTTGGGTTTGCCTTTGCCAGAAGAAGGAGATGACATACACAAGTGGGGTGGGCTGTGGAAAACACTGTTTTTCAACAGAATACAGGTTTCAATCCGTCTCCGTGA
Organism: Lepidochelys kempii; assembly: GCF_965140285.1. Lineage (NCBI taxonomy): Eukaryota > Metazoa > Chordata > Testudines > Cheloniidae > Lepidochelys > Lepidochelys kempii. The sequence continues at coordinate 93,124,614 of NC_136385.1, read as the reverse complement.
AGTTCTGACCAAGCTCTTTAGCATAAGGGAGCAGAACAGGCTTTCACTGTACAGCAAGCTAATGGCTCCATGACTGATGATGAGACGATTGTTTGGAAATTTTGTTCCTAGCCGATGTTCTCTGCTAATTCTGTCCTCTCTGGATTTACCCTGCAGGTGATGCTGGTGATAGATGCTGCTGTGACTCACTTGGAGAACTTGTCCTCTCTGGAAGAATATCTCGCCAACTTGGGCAAGAAACACCAGGCAGTTGGTGTGAAGGTGGATTCTTTCTCGGTGAGGCATCTTCTCTCTTCATGCTACTTCTGCCACAGCATTCTCCCAGCTTCACCCATGGTGCCATCCTGATCCACCATGAATGGCAGTGCATGGTTTCCTCATTGTGCCATGTAGCTGGGTTCTAGGACTTCTGCACATATGTTGCTGGGTTATTTAACTCTGTTGCTGGGCAAGAAAACTGGCAGCCCAACCCAGTCCCAGAATCTGAAGCACCTACAAGGTGACCATTGGCATGCTCAGGGGGAGCCATCCCACATGCTTGCTCTTTAGGTGGACTTGCACTAGCTTGAGTTGTATTCCCTGCTCTTTCTGCCCTGCATCTTAAGCTTGATGGGCAGAGTCTTGGGATGCCATTTGCAAGGGAATACAGCTACATCTTGGGCTGCATTTGCCTGGCACAAGGTTACTGAACCTCAGCCCAGGACATTGCCAGATGTGTGATCAGTTGTCCCAGCTCTCACTTCCCCTCCCTCTCCCAGGTAGTGGGGCAGAAGTATCCCTATCCCTCATTTCAGACCCCAGCTTCCCCGCATCCTACCAATGGGCAGGAGCAGAAACACTAGATAAATGAATTGCGATTATGGAAAGCATCAGGCATGTTAACTTGAAGATACATAGGCTTTGTTCCTTTACCTCCCCGAGTGTGATGTCTTGTGCCACTAGCCATAGTCCTTGGCAGACTGAGCTAGAATCACCATTACTTGATTGATAATTAGCCCTCTCTGGGGTTTGTTTCTAGCAGCCAGGATGAGGGAGGTTCTGTGGGGAGCCAGTGTGTTTATTCCATATCAGATCAGCTATTTATACGGAGTCAGCTGGACTGCCATGTCAGTGAAGAGGGTTGGGTTTGGGATGGTGTGCCATGTAGTGGAGACTTCCCAGGGTAGGATGGGCTCTGACTATCCAGTTGAGTCTGATACTGTGATCTCTACCTGCAGCTGTAAATAGCTTCTGAGTATGCCTCAGTTTTGCCTACCTACTTTCAGAGGTCATCACCAGCCTCCCCTGGTGCTAAATTAGGGGAGAGTGCAGACTGCCTGCAGCTGGGAGCTAAAGTAGATTAATAATCTTGCCTAGAGTCTCACCCCCACCCCTTTCTGCTGAAAAGCTTCATTAAGCGCTGGATTGTGGTCCCTTCAGAAAGGGAGCTATGAGGGAGACCAATTGAGAGCGCGAGGGGAGTGGGTACGAAACAGTGTGAGCAAGGGAAGTCAGTGGGAAGTGAATCAGCCCACAAGAAGAGGTGAGTGGGCAGCTTGGAGACATTTTGGAAAATTGTAGGAGGATTAGAGAGATGGGGAGGAAGCAGGCGTGGGGACAGGGCACCTGTTGGGTAGAAGCTGGAGAATCTGTGTTGTCCTGTTCTGGGCAGTGCAACAGAGAAGGCTCAGAAAGGAGATGATGAATAAATTCAGCAGGAGAGAAACTGACAGCATGGCTGTCCTGAGGCTTCTGACCTCTGATCCTGGTGCCTCTGTTTGGTTTGCAGGCAGTGGGAGAGTCCTTGATGTTCATGCTGGAGAAATGCCTCGGTACTGCCTTCAGCCCGGACGTGCGAGAGGCTTGGACCAGGCTGTATGATGCTGTGGTGAAAGCCATGAGCCATGGCTGGGATGCACATAAAGAGGGGAAATAGACCCAGCAAGCTTGGGCTCTGGCTTTCCTCTTTCTAACCCAGCAGCAGCTCCGAGGAGAGAGTTGACTCTCCCTTCCAACCATGCCCATTCCAGGGCCATCTCGGTTGCCCTCTCTGTCTTGCTTTGATATTACCCACATCTCTGCCTCTGACGATGATCAATGTGATCCCCCTTAATTACACTGCAAATGAGCCCTTGTGTCCACCTCCGGGGGCTGGGTAGAGCTGGGCTCAGCCCGCGGAGGTGGAATGAGCTTGTCCCTCAAATTCCAATTCGTTTGTCTCTCCACCTAAATATTCTCCTGGAGTTATTGCAGGTCGGTTAATCCTTGCTCTTTATTCCCTCTGTATTTGCCCTAGAATAGATCCCAGGCCCTTCCTCACGTAAGGTTAATCACAGCTGTGTGTATTTCCTAGGGAGAGGCTGAGCAGTGTAGCTTTTTGAACGTGGAACTGGGTTAATCCCAGTGTAAGGCTGCTCTTACCAGGTCTGAGCTGCTAGCTGGCTGGATTTGGAGTGACTTGGCCGGCTGATTTAACCTGAAAGCCAGCTGAAATGCAGCAGCTACCAGTGCTTTTTAAAATGTCTTCTCCTAAAGTAAATTACATCAAGTAAGGACAAATACAGACTTTGTAGTAGAATTAAAGTGACAGATGCAGCTTTCTCCTAGGAGCAGCTTCCAAAAATCATCCTGGTTCTTGGCCAAAGAGAATATAGCTGGAATTCTTCCCATTTACTGATCATTTACATATTTATAGCTTCCTGGACCCGTAGGGATAACTCCTACCCATCACTGAAATGCAGCTGCTCCTGGGGTGGATGAGAGGCCTGATTAACAGCATACAACAATGCTGTGCCCCACTTTAGGACAGGAATTGAGTAAGAATCCCGTATCCAGTTGAAAACACGGGAGGAATGTTCAGGAGGTAGAATGTAAATACTTTAATTGGAATTTGACCTGAACCCCAGGAATAAGATCCTGACTCCTGTGAAAAGTGTCCCAGGGGATTTAAAATGACCCCACGTGGCTAGGAACTCGGTTTTATGTCTTATCTGAAAATTGCTCCTCCAGAAGCACAGTGTATCCTGTTTGGGACGTTGGTACTAACTGGGGGAAGAGCACATCCTACTGAATGTGCAGCACTGCTTCGTACAGAACCTGGATTTTTCCATGCAGATCTCCCATCTGAGCAGGGACTAGGTAGAACTCACTGTTATGCTAGTGTAACTGCTACCCAGTGCCCTCATGACCCTCACCTTGTAACAGGAGCTCACGTCTGTGGTTTTGGAGCAGCTCTGTGCCAGTTGGCCAGTTAGAGAATCCTCAGTTCCATATTCTAGGGAGGCTAGTGTGGGTGTCTTGGATATCAAACGCTTGCTGAGTTCACTGCATCTCTGATGGCTGCAGCTTCCTTTTATCCAGAGGGATCCTCCTCTTCTCTCGTTATAGGGTTTTTGGGCTCCACTCTTCTTTTCCTCATCTGCAGACTCTGACTATGGCACCAGATCTCTGCTCTTACTACTCTCTCTCTCTGTGTAAGCCAAGCTGGGTGGATGTGGTAGCTCTCCTCTAACCTGCAACTCCCGGCTAGTTAGGGAGGGGAAAGCAGGGCCTGGATCCAGGAGAACAGCTGGCTGTGCCTGTATATCCCGGGAAGGGAGAGTTCGGTGCTCCCCTGTGGAATTTTGAAAAGTGATCAGTGCATATCCAATACCTTCTCTGCTGCTGTAAACATATGAGGTCAAAGACTTGTTCTCTGTGCGTGCTGTGGCTGGGTGGGCAGCTGTGTGTGATGAATAGATGTGTGTGGGTATGAACTACTACACCAAATAAGCCCCCTGCCCAGCTTTCATAGTCTGTTAAGCTCACCTGCTCTCTGCCATGTTTTGTGTAATTCCTAAGAGAAATAAAGCAGCTGTCTGTATATGCCTCCTAGCCCTGTCTGGACTGTGTTTAATAGACAGCCGTATAGCAACAATGCTAGTATTAAATCACACCTGCCAGGGACTGATACAAGGTGACCCGCAAAGCATTTTTTTTAAAAATGAGTCTCTGCCTTTTTGGCTTATTTATGATTTCAACATAAAAGACCTGAAAGGTTGAAAAAGGGGAGTGGGAGAGGGAGGGTTTTATTTGATTTCTGTGTGAATCTTGGAGATAGTGCGAATGTCAAGTCTGGCCTTGCCTGGCTTTGCTGGAGGACTGCTCGGTGGCCTCAGATGTCTATTGGAAACTGTTCCCCATGTCTCTTATTGGAAGGGGCAGGCTATTGAATCTTTAACAAAGACGTCCTTTCCACTCCTGGCTTGTTAACCCATGGAGTTAAATAGCACCTAATGGGATCAAAATGTTCTGAGCAGTAGACCCGTAATCCCTTCCCCTCTCAATTGCTCATCTTCTCTCACTTCCGTGATCGTGCCATTGCATTAATTCTCCAGTTGCTGTCAGCTATGTCTGCGCTGGGGAACTGATCCATTGCTAACTGAAGCAGTGGGATAGCCCTGCTGGAAGCACCTACTATGCAAGATATTCACGCTAGCCATGTTGCTTCAGGTTAAGGAATATTGTGGTTTTGCTCCATCTCCCTTCTATACTGTGCCTAAGCTAAAGGCTAAAAAGGCTCTTTTTTTTTTTTCTTTACAAGTCCCCTCTTAGGGCTTGCATCATGCCTGCGATCTAGGTAGATACTACAGGTGGTATACCCACTTGATTATGGGAGAAACTGAGGCATGGATGTCTTGAAGCAAACCCAGGTCTGCAGGCTTCTAACCTCGTTCTTTGACCACTCTGTAGGCACTTTGGAGACAGGCTAAAGGAGTGTTCGGGATTGGAGAGTGCAGCAAAACAACTCATGCGTCCTAGACCAGAGAGGGGTCATCTCTCTAGCACATACTGGTGGTCTTGAGGATGTTTTATGGCTTTCCTGTATGATTAACGCTTTATCCTAGCAGCATTTTCCAGGCCACCAGTCACACCGATGCTCTAGCCGAAGAGGCTTTCTACCCTATTCTGCTATGCCCCCAATGGCCAAGCCTTGGCTGTCATTTTGCATCAGGCTGCATTATTTAATTTTTCAGCCCCAGCTGTGAGAGAGTTTCACACGCAAATGACTGTAATCAGCAGAGTGGTTTCTCTGAGTGACTGAGTGGTCTGAAGTGCAGAATAACAGCGCCCTAAACAATCACGTTCGTGTCAGGTGACCTTTGTTGAGCTGCCTGTTCAGAGAGAGGGAAGTGAGAGCTATCGGCCAAGAGGTTGTGATTACAAACACTGTGCAGAGAGGGTTTCTTGCTCCCGCTCTAGGCCTCAACACCTATGCTAAATTTAAATGCTAACCTTTAAGTGTGAGGAGACTGGGAGCAAAGACATTTCTCTGCGGTCTGTCTCTCTCCCCACAGAAATCATCCGTTCTGTGACCAAACACTTGAACAAAATAATTGCTGTTATTTAAGTAGGACCTACAGTTCATTGCAGGGCGGTGGGGAGAGGAATGAGACTGGGCTGTAAAATCAGCAGAGGGAGCCAGTGTTAACTAACTTGTAATGAGCGGTTTCAGAGTAATAGCCGTGTTAGTCTGTATTCGCAAAAAGAAAAGGAGTACTTGTGGCACCTTAGAGACTAACCAATTTATTTGAGCATAAGCTTTCGTGAGCTACAGCTCACTTCATCGGATGCATACTGTGAAAACTGCAGAAGACATTATATACACAGAGACCATGAAACAATACCTCCTCCCACCCCACTCTCCTGCTGGTAATAGCTTATCTAAAGTGATCACTCTCCTTACAATGTGTATGATAATCAAGTTGGGCCATTTCCAGCACAAATCCAGGTTTTCTCACCCTCTGTCCCCCCCCCCCCCGCCTCCCCCACAAACTCACTCTCCTGCTGGTAATAGCCCATCCAAAGTGACCACTCTCTTTACAATGTGTATGATAATCAAGATGGGCCATTTCCAGCACAAATCCAGGTTTTCTTACCCCCCACCCCCATACACACACAAACTCACTCTCCTGCTGGTAATAGTTCATCCAAAGTGACCACTCTCCCTACATTGTGCATGATAATCAAGGTGGGCCATTTCCAGCACAAATCTAGGTTTTCTCACCCCCCCCCCCACAGACTCACTCTCCTGCTGGTAATAGCTCATCCAAACTGACCACTCTCCTTACAATGTGTATGATAATTAAGATGGGCCATTTCCAGCATAAATCCAAGTTTAACCAGAACGTCGGGGGGGGGGAGGGGGTAGGAAAAAACAAGGGGAAATAGGCTACCTTGCATAATGACTTAGCCACTCCCAGTCTCTATTTAAGCCTAAATTAATAGTATCCAATTTGCAAATGAATTCCAATTCAGCAGTTTCTCGCGGGAGTCGGGATTTGAAGTTTTTTTGTTTTAAGATAGCGACCTTCATGTCTGTAATTGCGTGACCAGAGAGATTGAAGTGTTCTCCGACTGGTTTATGAATGTTATAATTCTTGACATCTGATTTGTGTCCATTTATTCTTTTACGTAGAGACTGTCCAGTTTGACCAATGTACATGGCAGAGGGGCATTGCTGGCACATGATGGCATATATCACATTGGTGGATGTGCAGGTGAACGAGCCTCTGATAGTGTGGCTGATGTTATTAGGCCCTATGATGGTGTCCCCTGAATAGATATGTGGGCACAGTTGGCAACAGGCTTTGTTGCAAGGATAGGTTCCTGGGTTAGTGGTTCTGTTGTGTGGTATGTGGTGGTTGGTGAGTATTTGCTTCAGGTTGGGGGGCTGTCTGTAGGCAAGGACTGGCCTGTCTCCCAAGATTTGTGAGAGTGTTGGGTCATCCTTCAGGATAGGTTGTAGATCCTTAATAATGCGTTGGAGGGGTTTTAGTTGGGGGCTGAAGGTGACGGCTAGTGGCGTTCCGTTATTTTCTTTGTTGGGCCTGTCCTGTAGTAGGTGACTTCTGGGAACTCTTCTGGCTCTATCAATGTTTCTTCACTTCCACAGGTGGGTATTGTAGTTGTAAGAATGCTTGATAGAGATCTTGTAGGTGTCTGTCTCTGTCTGAGGGGTTGGAGCAAATGCGGTTGTATCGCAGAGCTTGGCTGTAGACGATGGATCATGTGGTGTGGTCAGGGTGAAAGCTGGAGGCATGTAGGTAGCATGGCGGTCAGTAGGTTTCTGGTATAGGGTGGTGTTTATGTGACCATTGTTTATTAGCACTGTAGTGTCCAGGAAGTGGATCTCTTGTGTGGACTGGACCAGGCTGAGGTTGATGGTGGGATGGAAATTGTTGAAATCATGGGGGAATTCCTCAAGGGCTTCTTTTCCATGGGTCCAGATGATGAAGATGTCATCAATATAGCGCAAGTGGAGTAGGAGCGTTAGGGGACGAGAGCTGAGGAAGCGTTGTTCTAAATCAGCCATAAAAATGTTGGCATACTGTGGGGCCATGTGGGTACCCATAGCAGTGCCGCTGATCTGAAGGTATACATTGTCCCCAAATGTAAAATAGTTATGGGTAAGAACAAAGTCACAAAGTTCAGCCACCAGGTTAGCCGTGACATTATCGGGGATAGTGTTCTTGACGGCTTGTAGTCCATCTTTGTGTGGAATGTTGGTGTAGAGGGCTTCTACATCCATAGTGGCCAGGATGATGTTATCAGGAAGATCACCGATGGATTGTAGTTTCCTCAGGAAGTCAGTGGTGTCTCGAAGGTAGCTGGGAGTGCTGGTAGCGTAGGGCCTGAGGAGGGAGTCTACGTAGCCAGACAATCCTGCTGTCAGGGTGCCAATGCCGGAGATGATGGGGCGCCCAGGATTTCCAGGTTTATGGATCTTGGGTAGTAGATAGAATATCCCAGGTTGGGGCTCCAGGGGTGTGTCTGTGCGGATTTGTTCTTGTGCTTTTTCAGGAAGTTTCTTGAGCAAATGCTGTAGTTGCTTTTGGTAACTCTCAGTGGGATCATAGGGTAATGGCTTGTAGAAAGTGGTGTTGGAGAGCTGCCGAGCAGCCTCTTGTTCATATTCCGACCTATTCATGATGACAACAGCACCTCCTTTGTCAGCCTTTTTGATTATGATGTCAGAGTTGTTTCTGAGGCTGTGGATGGCATTGTGTTCTGCACAGCTGAGATTATGGGGCAAGTGATGCTGCTTTTCCACAATTTCAGCCCGTGGACGTCGGCGGAAGCACTCTATGTAGAAGTCCAGTCTGCTGTTTCGACCTTCAGGAGGAGTCCACCTAGAATCCTTCTTTTTGTAATGTTGGTAGGGAGGCCTCTGTGGATTAGTATGTTGTTCAGAGGTATTTTGGAAATATTCCTTGAGTCGGAGACGTCAATAGTGTTCTTGACGGCTTGTAGTCCATCTTTGTGTGGAATGTTGGTGTAGAGGGTTTCTACATCCATAGTTTGTGTGTGTGTGTTTTGGGGTGGGGGGGTGAGAAAACCTGGATTTGTGCTGGAAATGGCCCAACTTGCTTTTCATACACATTGTAAGGAGAATGGTCACTTTGGATGGGCTATTACCAGCAGGAGAGTGAGTTTGTGGGGGGGGGGGGCGGAGGGTGAGAAAACCTGGATTTGTGCTGGAAATGGCCCAACTTGATTATCATACACATTGTAAGGAGAGTGATCACTTTAGATAAGCTATTACCAGCAGGAGAGTGGGGTGGGAGGAGGTATTGTTTCATGGTCTCTGTGTATATAATGTCTTCTGCAGTTTCCATAGTATGCATCCGATGAAGTGAGCTGTAGCTCACGAAAGCTTATGCTCAAATAAATTGGTTAGTCTCTAAGGTGCCACAAGTCCTCCTTTTCTTTTTGTAATGAGTGTGACTCCACAGCAACCGCAAGAGGTGTGTTAATTTCTTATTTCCTCTCACCACGGTCCCAGGGGAGGGATGAGACAATCAGGGACTGTCACCAACTTCCATGCTTCCCACTTGTGGTTTGCAAGCCGTTCATCCTGGTGACTTCTCCTTCCCGCATCTGTTTTTCCTTTGGCAGGGGAACCCCAAGAGCTTCATTCTCATAATATCCACTACCTCACCTGCCCAAACAGTTCCTGATTCTACCTGTCCCCACCTGTCACTCATGTCCTATCTGCCATTCCAGAAAATCTTCCCCAAAGCCACGTCTACTTTCTCATTGTGATGGGGTCACTTGCATCAGATCCTCACACTACCACCAGGCTTTCCTTGCCCTATATGCATCTTCTCATATGACTTTCTGTACCACAGTTACCCCCTTCCCCCCAAACTGTCCCCCAGGCCATATCTGTCTTCTGTCTGGTGTGCCAGACCTCCTTTCCTACACCCGCTTCATGGCTGGCCATGCACTCTACCTGTATCCACAATTGCCAACTTTCACATGGTAAATAAACACCCCAACTTTCACAAAAAGCCAAAACTCAAGCTAATCCCATTTCAAAACAAGCCAATCCCTAAGAACCCCAACACTCTATTTGACTAGATCCCCCCGGCGTGCAGTCTGGGACTGTGGTGGGCCCCCTGTGCACCCCTGGCTCTCTCCCCCTTGCCCGTCCCCCCTTGCCCCTGCTTGCCGGGAGCTAACAAAAAAAAAAAAAAAGCTACAAGCCAAAAACTAGCCCACAAGCAACTCACAAACCAATTAAGCCAAAAATAAGCCCAATTTCTGCATTTTTTCCATGGGTTTGGCATGTCTGCCTGTATCCTGATGGTTGTGAGCTCCACCAGCCTTCCTCCTCCATGAGATTTGCTCCTGAGAATGCCCATGCAATGGGCAGAGTGGGGCACTAACAAGTTCATGGGCTAGATGCACAGCTGCTGTGTGTGAAGTCACTGGAGTTCTTCACCCCCTCATCTGTACAGCCTGGTTCTCGAGTCAAAGCTGCTCCCCAGTCTCCATTGCTGGAGGCTCAGGGTAATTTGTCTCTATCCTGCCTGCTTTTTATTAAAATCAGGATGACAGGAGAAGCAGGAGCTCTGATTTCCATGGTAACAGTACTGTGAGCCTGCCAGGGCAGATGGCTGCCTGCAGCAGCACAGAGTTCACCGGGTAACCCCTTCCCACCACCTGAGCAAGCGTGGTGAGGAGTCCCAAGGAGAGCGGTGCTGGATGAGCATTAGCATGTATAGTGCTGCAGCAGCAGCCAGAGGCCCCTGTGTGCTGGGCCCTGTGCACCCTCAGTGCTTTGGGGCACAGGAGGGCTCTTACTAGATAAGATGGGATGGAAAGGCAAGAAGCCAGAAACCCCTTTGCCTGCCACATTCAACACTCCGCTCCAAGCTGTCTCTGAATGGTAGCCCCGTTAAGGGGGAAAGGCTGCCTGGCCAGGAGAGCCTGAGGGGAGATAAATGTATTAAAACCTCTCAGGCTATTTTGACTCCTCTACGTGGTGGTGCTGGGGGTGGGAGGGGGCTTAATTTTCACTTTTCTACTGTCATTTCAAAAGCAGAGGCGCAGGGGCCTGTACACCTAACATCAGGCCCCTGGTGTGATGCTCACGCAGCCCCGTCGCCTCCTGCAGCCCTGCGGGAAAGCTGCCCTCCCAGCAGGCGATGCTGTGGGGCCTGCTCTGCCAGCTGTTGCTCCCCTCTGCTGGATCGCAGACAGATGAGCAGCTGGTGAGTGGAGGAGGTGGCTCTGGCGGAGAAGGAGGTGCACGCTGGGAAGCAAAATAGGGTGGGGAAGGGAGCGCGCACAAGTGTACCCACACAGGTGTGGGAGCAAGGCTGGTTCCAGCCAGCAGAGGGCAGAGGCTGGCTCTCAAACCAGCTTCCAGGACCCAGTATTACACAGAGCCCACTGCAGGCTGCATTGCCTAAGGTTTCCCTTTGCATCCAGTTAGGCTGCTGCCTTCAGCCTTGTGCTAACTGCAGCAGTGGCTGTGCTGGGCTCCAGGTCCCAGGCTGTATCTGTATGGGTCGCAGACTGAGCAGGTGCTGGGCCAGGGGGCAGCACCGAGCAGCAGATCTTCCCTGCAGCCCTGCTCTGACCGGAAATGGGAATGTGCCTAGCTGTCGGAAATGGCACTATTCTATACACCTTGTTTTGTCTCTCCTCCTCCCCTAGTCTGTCCATTTCCCCTCCCCACTCCCCATGCATGTCTTTTTCACCATGGCCCCTCTCACCCATGTTTTTACTCCATCCTGGTTCCTCTTTCTCCCCGAATGCCCAGTCACCCCTCCTCTCCTGAAGTGCATGGGAAGGGTGTGCCCAGGGAGTGCTTCCAGTTTGACATAGGGGTAGAAGATCAGGCAAAGTGGGGAACTTTCCTCTCCTCTGGCTGGAGCAGCACAGCAGATCTGTGGAGCCCACAGCAGGGTACTTCCACCCCTGGGTTTGGAACCAGCTGGGATGTGCCCATATACTGCACGGGTACCTCTCTTCAGCTACTGTATTGGTCTCCAGACTCTCAGCTGTCATGAAAAGAAAAAGTCTCTAGCTGCTTTGTGATGAAAACTTCAAAAATATGAATGGAGGGGCCCCAAAGTGGAGGTGAGTCGGCTGAGCACTTGGACCAATAGCTTTGAGAGGTGGGAACTGCTCCATTGAGCTAGATGCCCACCCAGTGTTGATAATTTAAATGTCACCACTTAATTCTCCACTGTCCTTCCTGTAACAAAAGAGAAGAGAGTGTCACAGATTGGCACAATTTACTTTAGGGAATGGTTCTTTTTGGTGCCTCAAGTCGGTGGTATTTGGGAGATAGCACTGTGCCCCGCACATGCATCGCCCCCCGAAAAAGGGGGGTGGGGGCCTTCCATTCCACTGGGCTCCTGGGGCTTAGCACAAGCCCCAGGAGCCCAGTGTAGCTGAATGGCAACTTTGTCTTATTTTGAACATATGCACAATCGACTGTGAGCAGCTTCTTCTGGTGGCTTCCCAGGACAAGTCCCTACCCAGATTGGATCTTTACCTGGACCTGTCCCACACTCTGGGACATTCAGTATATTACAGAAAGGACCCAAATAGTCCAATTGAGGTCTTTCCTATGGAGATCACATTCCAACCACTTGCAGCCTGAGTATGAGTCTGAGGGAACAGGTGCTGGGTCAGTCCAGTCTGCAGCCCAGATGGGAGTCCGTGAGCAGAATCAGTTTATTTGACATGATGGAACTGTGTCACGCAGTGCTGGGCCAGATAGGCTGCCAGGAAGGGGAGCTATTTTCCTGAGCACCTCATCTCTATTAGAGGGCAGTAAATTAGACCAAGGGGGAGGAGCCATGTCTTCTTGCAGTGAGTACCCCATAGCACTCACTGCTGTAAGAGGCCAGAGAGCAAATGTAAGCCCTGGATTTAAAAATGGGCTGGGTTGTTTATGCACAGTAACAGCAACCCTGTGTGGATGCCCCCAGAGCCGATGTCCTTCACATCACACCTCCCTGCCTTTCCTGCTGCTTAGGTGAGTGTGGTGCAGTGTAAACAGGTGCCATTAACTGCAGGCCAGGGCTGGGCGAAGTCATTTTATTCAAGGCACGGTCATAGCAATAAATAACAAGAAAGGTACAGAACTCTGGCACATTCCTATAGTGTGACAGCCAAGGGAAAGTCAGACAAGGAGCCAGAGCTCCTCAAGGACACCGTGCCACTCACAGGCACTTTGCTTCCATACCAGAGAAACAGCAAAAGAGAGAGAGAGGCGTTGAGCTTAGTTGATCAGGTGCTGATAGCATCAAACTGTCTCCAACAGGAGAGGCAGCATAAGGAACAATCCACCTTCCCCCAGAACTGGGCCAGACCAACCGGGGGATGGTGACAGCACAGAGTGAGGTTAGACAGGGGCACAGTGGGATGGGGTGGCCAGGGAGTAGCTGGCTGGGGTGAGGTGGGTGGAGCTGTGCAGACACCACTGGGTGCACAGGGATGTATGAGGTGAGGAATGGATGTGGGTGTATGGGCAAAGGGACAGATGAGTGTTTGGCTGACTGGCTGCTGGGGGTGAGGGTTATGATGGGATCTCAGACACCAACAGTGCTCCAAGCACTGAGCACAGGAGGGGTTTGTGATGTGGCCATGTGCACGCAGACAATGGGAAGGTGACCCATCACACCAGCATCTCTGCTTTTAGAGCTCATTTCCCCCTGCCCCCCTCCAATTTTGCCATCCTAAGTCCCATTCTTGGGAGTTGCTTCCCCTGGCCTCAGTGCTACTATGACTTTTCACTGCCGCTGTCCCATGCTACCCATCAGAATGCTCCGTCTGGCACCCGTGGGCATGACTGAGGGCTAATGTGATGCAGTAGTGGTGCCTGGGCCACAGTACATAAGCCTGGGAGGCTGGAGCCTGGCCCTGAGGAGCTGAGCCCCCCACCCCCACTCCCCTCAAGGGCGCAGACAGGCTGCCCGGCTTACCGTACCCACCTTGTGCTCACTGGAGAACAGTTCTTAGAGGCTAAGCACCAAACGCTCCCCCTCCTGCCTGTCCCCTGTGCTCTCTCTCTCACACACACACACAAACCACGGCCCTTCTAACCACACTAAGGGGGGGAACCAGGCCCACTCGCTTTTGCTTGGATCCTCATTTGTGCACCAGCATCATCCCCACAGCCAGCCCGGCTCTGGGCATGGGGAGTGGTAACTGTCCTGCCTGTGGGGCCGGAGCCCAGTTCCTGCGAGAGGGTTGTGGCATCATGGCTGCCTTGAGGGCAGTAGGGGAGCCAACATATTTTTTTAATCTCACACCCTTTGTTTTACATTCACGGTTTTATTTGTTGGCTGCGGTGATGGATGGGACTCTGTAATGCGCTCAGAGGGCAGCTCACATACCTCCCTCCCTCCCTCCCGCCACCCGGCAACTTGAGGCAAGTTGCTGGCAGGGCTGAACGGAGCCTGCAGCCGCACAGCTCAGAGAAGGTTGAGCTATGTACCTACCAGGCTCGGCTGTCGCGTCAGCCTGGGGGAACTCTGTGCCACTGTGTGCGCGCAGCATTCATGTCCCCAGCTGATTTGTTTTTGCTTCCCTGCAGAAAAATGACTTTTTGAGGGGGAAGCAAAGGGAAGTCACAAGCCATTACACTTGTGTGCACGCGTACACACACACACGCACGCCCCACCCCCCCCAGCAGCGCAGGCGCACTGGTTCAGCTGATAGTCCCAAGCCGCCTCAGCCCCCTGCCACCTCTGCTGGCTGCAGGATGCTCTGCACCCCCCCCCGTTCCTGCCACCATCATTCCTCAGCCATAGGGGGTGTGGAAGGGGGGGGGGGGTCACTGTACTTGGTGCTGCTCCCTAGTCTGCCTAACCCCTGTGCATCTGCCCCAGGACCCCCCCCCCCCCGAGAAGCCCACACCCATACTCCCACCCTGCAGAGCCTCACCCCCTGCAGCTGGAGCTTCCCTGCATCCAGACTCCCTGCTGAGACCCCCCCAATATAGACTCCCCCACCCCTGCAGCCAGCCCATCCCCCCACTGCACTCAAACCCCCACCCTGATGAGCCCCCGCCCCCGGTATCTAGACCACCCTGATGAGCCCTCAGCACCTGGCCCTTGCCCTGCACTTGGAACCCCTCCACCCCAAAACGAGCCCCTGTGCATCCAGATTTCCCCATTCCCACCTGCCCCCCACCACATCCGGATCCCTCACTGAGCCACCTGCAACCATATTGCCCCCGTTTTACTGCAGGGCCAGCCGAAACAAGCTTTCATGAGGCTGCTCCATGTGTTCTCCAGTCCAGGCGATGGGGGCAAAGGTTTTCCCGCCCAGAGATTTCCCAGAAGGGTTCCCCAAAGGTGCTTGTTCAATCACATGCATAAGCCACTGCATGTATAGAGCCCCCCACTACTCCTAGCTGCCTCTTTACTTAAGCCCTTGGAGACTACATGCATCGCCGGAGGTCATGCCCAAAGAGCCGGCAGTCTGCAATATGGTGCTGTACAAAGCGTTAATGCTTCAGGGCACACGATTCTCCTTTCGCTGCCTGTTATTTCATCCTAGCCTCAGCACTCTCCCCCTGGTGCCCACCATATCTCTCTCTCTCCCTTACCCTGTGCTATGGGGAACCAGGTGACAGGCTCTGTATCTGACACTGAACCAAGGTGCAAGGAGCCCCAAAGACAGACAACGTTCACACACATAGCCACAAGCAGACATGGGGGGAAGGAACAGACGACACTCAGGCCTGGCGCTGGGGCCCAGTTAAAAGGGCAACTCCCCTGTCTTGCTCCTTGGGGCAGCGAGTGAGCGCACCACAAAGCTATGGGTTTGGCATCTGCACTTGAGTCTGGCTGGCTCCTGTGGCAGCCAAGGAGCTGCAGGCCTTTGCGTCTGCATTGGACACGTTCATCGGTGCTCTCTGGGCATTTTCCCTTGGCAGCAGGAGAACAAGCCCGTTCCCCATGCCCACCTCCCAATCTCCCCAAATATGTTGATAAAAAAGGTTCACAGCCACGTCTGCCCTGGCGCAATGGGTCTGTGCACCCCCAGCCCCAGTGTCTGGGGGCCACTCGCTCTACTACACCCCTCCTTTCCAAAGAGATGCTGAACCAGAGGGAAAGGTGGGGAAAGCAACGACGGGTGTCTGAGGTCTGTTGCGACTGACCCTGACTCCAGGAGAGGGGAAAGCCAGGAGATGGCAGGCAGGCTACTTAGCATGAGATGAATTAGCCATCGGCTCCAGTTGCTCAGAGCTGGAGCACAGGATGGAAGCAGGAGGCCTCCTGGGGTCTCTCCCTCAGTTCAGTTCTGTCTCCACCACTGCACCCTAGACCCCAGTATTATCTGTGTGCATGAGCAGGAGGCCACCGCCCCAGCACTGGGGCTTGGGCTCTCGGAGGCCAGGAAAGCCGCTGCTCCTTCAGCAGGGTTGGTTCTGGTCCAGTTAGCGGCACTGGACCCTCGCCAGGGCCTGAGAGCTGGCGGCAGGGTCCACATGGCAGATCAGGAAGCTTGGGGCCTAAAAGATGGAGTTTCCTCCCCGTTCTCAATACTTGATGTCGGTGTTTCTGTCCAGCTGGTGTTGCCACTGCGGGAGGCTGCTCAGTGGTAATGGACCTGGTCCTCCAGTATGGGCCCGGTTCTGAATTCGCCCTCCACAGTCTCCAGCTCCGTTTCAAAGCTCTGCAGGCCACCCTCCTCGCTGTTCTCCACCGGCTCCAGCCGGTTGCCCATTGTGCCGTAGGACTGGTGAGCTGGGGAGGCAGCCGGCGTCAGGCTCAGCTCCGGCTCCTGCAGCACCGTGGCCACGAACATCTGGGGCACAAAGCAGACAATGGGCTAGAGGCGAGGATCAGAAAGAGACACCGCTCCCACTCAGAATCCAGGCTGGACGAAAGGCGGGATTTGATTGGCCAATGAGGTTGGGGCGTGTGAGTGTATTACCCTCATTCACAAGAGCTGTGCACCAGGAGATGCGTGGCTATGGCGGGGTAGAGGCACGTCTGGGTCACCGTGAGAGTCTCAGTGCAGTGCTCCTGGTCTCAGGCATTAGTGGTTGGTTGCGTCAGAGTGTTTTGACGCTGCATGAAGCTGACTCCCGAAGCGAGGTGTCTGGTGCGTGAGGCCAGGGAGGGGGTGGGAGGCAGGCGGGGGAGCGGATATACTCACATTTGAGTTAGGGGTTGAGGAGATGCTGCTTCTTTCTGTGTCGTTGAAGGTGCCTTCTGACTGCTCGGACATCTGCCGGAAGATGGGGGGAGAAGATGAAGCAGTCCGGGAGGGAGGCAGCAGCTCCCCAAAGTGGTGGGGGCAAACCCCAGGAACACACCCTCATACAGCCCTTTGAGACCATGGGGTTGGAGAGGGAGGGGATCACATTTGCAGCCACTGAGAGCTAGGATTAACTGAGCTGACCACGCCCATCAGAGATACCTGCCCAGAGATGGACCCACAGCTGGTTTTACAGCTCACAGAGATGGCTAACTGCAGCACAGACACACCCAAAGCTGGTGATGGTGAATGGACAGAGGGGGGATGCTCTGCGCAGCACCAGGGGAGTCAGCCCTGTGTCTGCTCCAGACGCAACTAAATCGTCAGGCATCTCAGTACATATGGACCCCCTGAGAGGCAAGACACAGACAAACAGGACAAAGAGACGATGAGTCAGATCCTGGGACCAAAGTGGCTGCTTTCCCTCTCTCACCTGGTAGCTGGAGGGCTTCCTTGGCTGTAGCTTCTTCAGACACAGGCCAAAGAAAGAGAAGAGGATGCAGGATAGAAGAACCACGAAGGTAAAGAGGGTGATGGGACGGATGGGACCTAGAGCAGAGAAAAACAGCCAGCCAGCATGGGAGTCTGCATCAGAGTCCACCAGCTTCACTTCCTACCAGCCACAAGAGCTTCTGAGTACCAGCCGAGATCTCCCCCACATCTGCCTGAGCCCCTCCACCCTGAGTACCAGCCAATATCGCTCCCACCTCTGGCTAAGGCCCCCCCTAAGTACTAGCTGAGATCTCCCCCACTCTGAGTAGCAGCCAAGATCTCCCCACATCTGACTGAGTACCCCCCACAAGTACCAGCCAAGGTCTCCCCCACATCTGGCTGAGCCCTCCCCCCACACGGTGAGTTCCGTCGAGATCTCCCCAACATTACCCTTTCCCCATTTATTTTCTCCCTGTCCGCCCCATTCCCCCTCCTCCTGTTCCTGACGAGAAGGCGATGGTCACTAGCTGGCTGCTTGT
Organism: Lepidochelys kempii; assembly: GCF_965140285.1. NCBI lineage: Eukaryota > Metazoa > Chordata > Testudines > Cheloniidae > Lepidochelys > Lepidochelys kempii. The sequence goes on along the minus strand of NC_136385.1, from coordinate 93,107,104 downwards.
CCCCTAGAGAAGTGAGCCCTGATACAGATAAGGTCTAGGCTGGAGGAGTCCCTGCCCTGAGTCCACCCTACCTAGACGCAAGACAGAGAAGAAGAGCAGCCAAAACATGCAGAGGATGGGCGCCACCACCACCTGGCTGACGGCCGCCGAGTGGATGCGCTGGTTCAGCTTGGTGGGGATGTACACGTAGTAAATGTTGTAGCGATCGACCATGTGCTTCAGCAGCATGTAGAGCAAACCTGGGCCAGGAGGATGAAGGAGGATCAGGACAGGTGCCACCACTGGACAAACGGGGGTGAAGCGAGAGCACCACGGCTAGGAGAGGGGATGAGGGACTGGGCCAAGGAGAACAGTCCATGGAATTGATGCCAGTGATGAAGTTTTGGGCCAAGGGATTTGGCAGCTGATCCCTGCTCACTTCTCTGTACCAGGGCTGGTTCCCCAGTCGCTGCATGACAGTGTGTGTGTGGGGGCGGGGGCGGGGGGGGTGTTTCAGCAGGAGGCCAATGAGACCAGACAGAGCTGCCTTCTGATGATCAGCTCACCTCCCAAGGAAGCAAACAGACTCTCCTGGGAACATGGGTGTGGGTGAGGCAGCTTCCAGCCCCGGGGCCAGGCCCAGAGGAGATGGTGAGACAGCTGAGGGCCGGGCTCGAAGCTCACAGGACTGGTACATCCACTCACCAAAGGGAACGATGATGGGGCAGGTGATGCTGTAGGTCATGACGACAGCAAAGATGCAGCACGTCCAGGCGTACTCCAGCCCAAACTGGAACTCATAGGCTTGGCTCTGAGGCACAATCAACAGCCCAGTTACCCTGCTGCCTCCAGCCTGGTACTACCGTGTGTGTTACCACACTGGCTGGAGGCCTCAACTGAGATCGGGGCCCCTCCCACTAGGCACTGCACATACGCATGGTGGAGACAGCTCCTCTCCTAGAGAGCTCGCACTCTGCATGGACAGACGGAAGGCAGAGAAAGGATGTATTGCCCCCACATCACAGATGGGAAACTGAGGCACCGAGAGATGACAGGCCTTGTCCCAGTTCACCCACAGAGTCTGTGGCAGAGCCAGGAACTGACCCCAGATCTCCCAGCCCATTGCCTTCCCTCAACCCCACGCTCCCCAGCATCTCTTCCAGGGCCTGGCAGCAACTCCTAGTCCTTTATGCTTCCTTTCTTCCTGTGTAAGCCACCCAGGCACCATGACGCAGCCATTGCCTGCTGACCATGGAAGGGATTCTCCTTCAGAGCCGGGCGCTGCTGCTCTTCACACAGCCAGTGGGGTCACTACTGAGCAACATGATGTACTCCCTTGCCGCGGTGGCTTCCCAGACCTGCACCGATTGCTTCCTCTGCACAGCTTACCCCTGCCAGCCACAGAGGGACTGGAACCAAAGCCAAGCGTCCTGCAGCAGCCTCCAGCAACAAGCCTGTCCCCAGCACTGGGACCAGAGCTAGAGTTGCCAACTTTTGAATCTCACAAAACCTAACACCTTAGCCCTGCCCCTTCCCTGAGGCCCCGCCTCCTTCCCTGCCCCTTCTCCAGGGCCCTGCTCCCCTGCTCGCTACATTCTCCCTCCCTCAGTGGCTCACTCTCTCCCCGCTCACTCATTTTCACTGGGCTGGGGCAGGGGGTTGGGGTGCAGGAGGGGGTGAGGGCTCTAACAGGGGGTGCAGGCTCTGAGGTGCGGCCAGAAATGAGGGGTACAGGGTGTGGGAGGAGGCTTCCTGCTGGGGCACAGGGTTGGTGTGTGGGCTCTGGCTGAGGGTGTGAGCTCTGGGGTGGGGCCGGGGATGAGGGGGTTTGGGGTGCAGGAGTGGGGGGTCCAGGCTGAGGGGTGGGGCAGAGAGGTTCAGGGTGTGGGAGGGGGCTCTGGACTGGAGCAGGGGATTGGGGTGGAGAAGGGGGTGAGGGTATGGGAGGGGGCTGCGGGGTAGGGGGTTGGAGTTCAGGGGGGTGAGGGTTCCATCTGGGAGTGCAGGCTCTGGGGTGGGGCTGGGGATGAGGGGTTTGGGGTGCAGGAGGAGAATCTGGGTTTGGGAGGGCTCAGGGATGGGGCAGGGGGTTGGGGTGCGGGCTTACCTCCGGCAGCTCCCCGTCAGTAGTGCAATGGAGGGACTAAGGCGGGCTTCCTGTTTGTCCTGGCACCACGCTGTGCCCTGGAAGCGGTCAGCAAGTCCGACTCCTAGGTGGAGGTGCGGCAGGCAGCTCTGTGTGCTGCTCTCGCCCACAGGCACCACCCCCGCAGCTCCCACAGGCCGCGGTTCCCAGCCAATGGGGGTGTGGAGCCGTTGCTCGGGGCAAGGGCAGTGTGCAGAGCCCCATGGCCTCCCTGCCTAGGAGGCGGACCTACTGATTGCTTCCGGGGCGCAGCATGGAGCCAGGACAGGTAGGGACTAGCCTGCCTTAGCACCGCAGCATTGCCGACCAGACTTTTAATGGCCTGGTCGACGGTGCTGACCACAGCCGCCAAGGTCCCTTTTCGACTTGGTGTTCTGGTCGAAAACTGGATACCTGGTCACTCTAACCAGAGCCCCACCTCCTGGAGCAGCCCTAGGCCACGGGTCTCTCCCCAGAGGCATTGGGACCAGAGCCCCACCCTCCTGAGTATAAGACGTTGAGTTTCTGGCCAGGACAGTGGAGACAGGCTCTGGTGGGTCTGAGAGCCCAGGAGGGGTGTGGCAGCTGGGCAACGTGTGGGTGCAGGTGTGCAAGGAGTGCAAGGAGTGGAGCCACGTACCCGCTTGATGTGGAGCCGCTCTGGCTCCGACTTGGCAAAGCAGAGGCGGGCTGCGTAGACGATGAGGCTGGGGATGCGCAGCAGCTCCATGGCTGTCCCGATCAGGCTGGACGTGATGACGTAGTTGACAAAAAAAGCGCCGTTATCAGGGAGGAAAACACACCTGCCCCCGGAAACAACAAGGAGGGAAGAGAATGAGATGTGCCCCAAGCAGATGGCCAGAGAAGAGCTGTGCCAGGCTGGTGGCTGCAGGACTCATGCCCGAATCACTCCAAGCTGCTGCGCAGCAGTGCAGGGGGTGACAGCTGCAGGATTGCTGGGTCCATGAGCTTGCAGCCCCTTCTGCTCAGGGGATTGCTCAGAAATGGGGTCCAAAACTTGGGGCATCCACAACACTGCAACCAAAACACTGACAGTGCAAAATGCAATTCCTCTGCCCCCATACACACTCAGCTGTGCATGCAGCTCCCCCTAATCGACACGTGTACGCACATCCCCACACAAACACGGCTCCACACATGTTCAGGGCCCGCCAGTACTCACTGGAACTTGATATTTGCCTCATCCAAGAAGTGAATGTCAAAGAGCCAGTGGAAGAAAAGATCTAAACTGGATAAGAGAAGGGAGAACAGGAGCTGGTTAGACGTGTGTTATACAGACAAGAGAGAATATCCAGGGCATATAGGCAAGAGTCTCTTTCTCTCTCTCTCTCTGTCTCTTGCATGCACACGCATGTACGCACATGCAGAGAGCAGGGAAAAGTCTTGCAGCACACCTTGCCCCCACCCATCTCTGGATTTCCCTTTGGCACGGGGCCTGACCTTGGTGTGGAACGTGCTCAGCCTGTTTTGTTCTGGCATTGTGTGAATAATAACACTAATGATAATAACCAAGGCTGGTCTGGGAAGGAACAGCTGGTCCACATGGCGCAAATGCTGGAAAACACTGTTCTCTCAAAGGTGGCAATTACTGAAGGACCTGGTTACAAGACCTGGAAGTCGCCACAGAAAGGGTTAAACCTACAAAGGAGCCGTGCCAAAATCTTACTGGAGTGGCTGCTGCTCCTGCAGAGCCCTCTTGGCTTGATGCTTTGGTCTGTTTGCACATCTCCAGCTGAGCAAAGGGCCACTAACTGCTTGGCAATTGCCCCAGCATAGCCAGAATCCATAGGTGGCATAAACCCATTGGCATCAGGGATATGACTGAAGGATCTCGATGCTCTGACTAGTCCCAGCTGCTTGAACAACCCCTTGATGCCACAGGCAGCTGAGGGCAAGTTAGGTCAGCCCCACGGCTTCTTTAAGTTGTGCTGGAAACCAAACTGGATCCCAGCCGGCTCTAGAATAAGGAAACCCCAAAGGTGATTAAAACCACCTTTGCCCCAACCCCAGGATCCAGAATTGATCACAGCTTGGCTAGACCTGAGAACAAGGCTCACATATACACCTGGCTAAGGAGTTCCTTTGCAGATCAGCTGAACAAGAGAGGGGTTAATACCCAGGGTCACTTGATCTAGCTCATACTCAGGAAGGAGGGGGCTGTGCAGCTGGGGGTCCTTGGGCTGAGGGGCTCACCAGGGGAGAGTTTGGGGACAGGACAGTCCCGGGAACAGACAACAAACGTGCAGAGAGGGGAGGAGCAAGTGCTTTCTGGCTAAACGGCTGGCTAGTTGGGTCTCAGCAGGAGTCTCTGCAAATGCAATAGCCTCTGAGTAGCTGTACTGTTTTTGCCATTTCTGTTTGATACACACTATCAATCAATGGACCAGGAAATTCCCCAGAGGGAGATGGTCAGTTCTCTCTCAAAGACAAACGGGGCCATTCCACAGTCCCTAAAGCCATCGACTGGCGTTGGCCAAGGAGCAACAGCACAGAGAATGATAAATAACCAGCTATTAATCTGTAAGATATTTTTGCTCTTTAACGAGTTACTGCTCTCAGGGATGCTGTGCGGTGGCAGACTTTCAGAGGAGCTGGAACAATGATGCCCCCTGGAATACACATGGTTATTAAAGACATGATGGCACATTGCCCAAGAGTCAGGGAGTTAATCTTGGCATCCTGGTCAGTTGGGCCATGGGCAATTCCATGCTTTTTCCCTATTTTCCTATTATGTTTCAAATGGATTCCATACACTTTCTGCCATAACTGGTGTGTAGAATTGCTGAGTGCTAAGAGATGCTGTGTTCCATTTCAGAGGCGGCTGCATTTCAGTAGTGGGTGAAGTGATCCCTGCACACACAGTCTCTGCAAAATGCTTTGGGGTTGATCCCTCAGGATGAAGAGCTCCAGGGACATGGACATAATTCCCAGTCTGCCAGCAAATGAGGAGGGCTGTACACGTGGGTGGTACCTGGTCAGCCCCAGCGAGGGCAGGATGATCACCATGAACACCAGAAAGAAGTAACACTTGTGCATCGTGACCTGATTTTCATTCGACCTACAGAAAAAGGAAAAGATCTTTATACATTTTGGAGACAGAAGAGAAGCTGGAGGGAGAGATGCTTAGGGCTTGGGTCCAGTGCTGCACTGGGGAATCAGACTGTCCTCAAAGGGGATGCTGCTCTGTTGGAGCAGAGCGCTAACTGTTGGAGCAGAGCACTAACTGAGGAAGGTGGGGATTCTTTCCCTAAACTATGCAGAGGCCACGGTGGGGGAACAGGGTGTGGTGAAGCCATCTGGGGAGCCCCCCACCCCCCAAATCCCACTGTCTCTCTGTAATTCTCCCCATTTCCCATGACAGTATTTGCAGCTGGAAATCTGACTGTAGCTCACAAACGGCAATGGCCAGCTTTACCACTCACCCACGAGTCACGGTTGGATCATCAGCTCAGGACATTCAGTGCTGGAGACTGGAGGCACACGTTCTGTGCTCAGGGGGAGAAGATGTGGCACTCGCAGGGGATGCCAATGGAAGGAGCATGGCTGGGGACACTGGGTGGCTTGGGCCACCTGCAGGGGGTGCTGCTGAGTGGGGCATTGTGACGGGAGCGGAGGGGGAACGCAGCTGGCCAACCACAGCTGGATTGCTGCTTGAGGCCATGGGGAGGCATTAGTGCAGCCCGGGGGCAGGTTTAAAGCGAGGGGCATAGATAAAGGGAGAAGAGAGGGGACTACAGGACGTTCATCAAGTGGGGCAGCTTTGACCCCCCACCCTGGTAGCAGGTCATTTTTAAAAAGGTGGGCGCCTGCACCTCCATCCCCACAGGCACGGGAACGACTGCGCTGGGAGCCATTTGGCCTCACTTGTCCTGGAAATTCAGAGCCTGTTTGGAACAGAGCCGAGAGCACTGAAGCATTTGTGTGTGCAGACGCCAGGTGCCTGCTGACCAGCGGAGGCGGGAGCAAGCAGCATGGCACCTAGCACAGTGACCTGACTAGGGCAGACGAGGGCAGAGGCAGCCATCTCCCAGGGCACGGAACTGTCTCCTCAGGGAGGGACTGGACAGCGCCCTGCGGAACAGACTGCAGGGACCAATCCCTCCCTGACCCCTGCAGATGGACTAAATGGTACCTACTGGGGTTTTCATTCAGCTCCAGATCCTGAGTGATTCCGAGGGGGGAGGCAGGCCCCGGCGTGAAAGGTCAAAGTGTATAGGCTGTGAGTTACCTGGTCCAGTGTGACTCAAAGAAGGCGGAATAGTACACGACGAAGGGCAGGAACACAGAGAAGGCCCAGAGCAGCAGCGTGGGGAAGAACTGGGTGAGGACGGGATTCTGGGGAGGGGAGAGACCGGAGACAAGCTCAGGACCCTGCCTGGCTGGTGGGAGGCCCTTGGACACTCGCTCCACTACTGGAGGGGAGGAGAGGCTGAGGACAGAAGGCTTGACTGGGACAGAGAAAGCACCCAGGCCCCCGGCTACAGGTCACAGATTACTGGGGAGGAAGGGGCTGGATTAATGGCAGCTCTGGAGCAGCCCAGCACTTGGTGAAGTCTGTAATGGTGCCCCCCCCACCTCCATTGTTTTGGCACACTCACAAAGCTGCCCTGCCTCACTGGCTCCCTATGCCTCCCAGGCAGTGACCCCATACCCTGGGAGGGGCACACATAACCCCACACAGAGAGACAGGACCCGAGGATGCCTCCATCAGGGACATGTGGCTGCCAACCATGTGGGCTCTCCCTTTCTGCCTGCCAAGAAGACACCCATCCCACTCATGGAGAGTGCAGAGAAGAGGCATGCCCTGCTCTTCTCGGACAGCACACACCCGCCCCTCCTCAGGCAAGCTCGGAGATGGGTAACCTCCCAGGTGGGTCCCTGAGTCCAGCAGACAGAGCCCCACAGGAATCGGCTACCTTGAGGCTCTCCACCGGCCGCGTCACGTTGAACATGTCTATGGTGTTGACAACGATGGCAGGTGTGGTGAGGAAGAAGAGGAGGATGAAGAGGCAGAAATTGAGGAGCACAAATCGCACCCACCATGATGTGCCACGGACAGATAAATTCTCCCTATGAGAGAGTATCCAGCAGTTGGAGCACAGGGAAAGGCACAGCGGTGCAGGTGGCTGGGGTGTCCCTCTTGGTACCCGGCAGGGAAGGGGCTCTCCCCACTTCAGCAGCCTGACCCCCGGCTCTCATGCTCACTCTGCCCTATACCTCCCCCGCTGCCCCCCCCACGTAGACCCCATCCTTTCCGATTATTCCAGGGCTTCTGCTTTTGGGTTTCCTGCTATTAGTCCCCATCCCACCCCATCTCAACACAACTGTCCCCTGCACTGTCCAACCTGGAACTGGGGGCATCCCCAGGGACCAGGAGGACCAGCACAAGGTCTGGGAGAATTAAACCCTTGGATCCACCTCATGCCCTGGTGCCCCCTCCATCCAGCTGTGTGGGGATTTACCAGATGATGTCACTGGGGGCGGGGGCATAGCGGACGCCCCAGCTGTGGGACTTTACCACCGTGGTCACGGAGGATTGCTGTGGGTGCCTGCGGCAGTGGATGCGACTGTAATCCTTCAAAATCCTACAGGAGAGAGGAGAAGAGGAGACCTTGGCTCACGGGACAGATTCCTGCTCCCATATATGAGAAGAGCTGGGGGGAGCAGGGGGGAAGGGGTTCAGGATCTCTGCCACCCTAAACATTCTTCCCACAATCATAGGCTGTGGCCTTCTGCCAAACTCAGAGGTCATTTCCTCTGCTGATATGATGGGCAGAGTCCAAATGAGACTAAACAATCATTTGGGTTTAGCTTACTGAAAATCAGAGTCCATGCGGAACCATGGAAATACTCACAGCGCCCCTTGATGGCCTCAAAGCACCAGGGCCACTGACGGTGGGCACCCCTGCTGGCTCTGAAGCAGGAACGGACGAACCATTCTTGGTCCCAAACCCAGCAGGGGAAAGTGCTAGAGAAGCCGAAGCTGCTTGTTATTTTTATATTTACACCCCAGAGCTGTGTGAATTTCAGGTTCATTTCCCATGGGGAGGGGAAAGTTATTTTCAGGCTGCCTAGAGGGCCGTTCTAGCTAGCAGGGCCTCAGCCTGGCTCTCGTTGAGCCTGGCACTCACACTGCTGTCATCCTCTCATCCTGGAAAGTGACGAAGGCCATGTCAAGACGCTTGAGCGTAATGCGGTTGCGCTCAGCATTGAACTCATCGGTCAGTTTCTCCTCCAGCTCCCCATAGTACTGCTCAGCATCCACCTGCAGGGGAGAGGAAAGATCACTTTAAAAGGAGCTCTCCTCCCAGAGAGATGGGGACTCACCTCCCAGCAGACCACTGGAGATGAAATCTGGGGGCTGCCACATCAACACCTGGACTGGCAGTCATGGAGCAAACTACCAGTGGGAATGAGAGGAGCTGGTTTTGTATGTCCAGGCTCCTCCCTCACCCATGTGAGGGAAATAAGGATTCCAGGAGGGAGTTGGGGCCTGTGGTCCAAGCTAGGGCAGAAGATGCATTGATGCAGGATTTAAGGAGACAGTGTTTGGGAACATCCTAAAGCTGAAACTCCCACCACCATGAGTATGTTTAACCCCAGCATCACCCCTCGCTGGGATAAAGGACATTGACTGAGGGCATCTGGCCCCCACCTTGTCTACCTTCACCTTAAGAAACAGCAGCAGAACCAGGGGGCATTGAACCCTTAGATCACTACGGCCTCCTCCTTCAGATCACTCCTCTGGACTCACCCCAGGTGTGGTGCCTATGAGACACCAGCCAGTGAACGATGCAAGGGGCACAGAGGGAGAGCTGGCCCTTACACTGCGTAACTGTCAGGAAAGAACCTGAAAATGCACCTATGGATTTTAAACCTGACTCTATCTGATTGTATCCCTCTCCCAATGTCCTTCAGGTGTTCCCTGTCTCGTCAGGCCCGCCCCCTGAACGAAGCTGCTCTGTGTGGGCAGGTCTATGCTGGTGCACACAGGGGTCTGACAGTGAGGAGCAACTTGCAGGATCGGGGGCTTTGAGTGTCACAGCCTATGTTTTTCTGTGGGCACGTACAGCACCTAGCACAACGGGACCCTGATACTGATCGTGGCCTTTGTATACTGCAGGAAGAAATATTAAGAAACAGTGTTCAACAGCTGACAAATGCTAACCCAGGATGCACAGCTGCAGTGAGTCAGCCATGGCGGGGTGTGAAAGTGAGAGTAAGCGTGCGTCATTCCACTCTCTCCAGGAAGACACACTGCTTGCAAAAGAACAACACTAAGGTCTGTGTCAAGGAGACAGCTGTCTGCGTTGGAATAACAGCTGCAAGTGACAGTTTGTGCCCGTAGAGGGCAGTAGCAGGCGAGTGTTTCCTAAATGCACAATTCAGGTTCCGGTGAGCGCGCGTGCGTGCCTGGCTGCCAATTAAACCCGCTGATTCTGTGGGTCGTTTGTTGATCTGTGGAAACCTCCCTCTTGCCCTGAGAGTTCCCCTGGCCCATCTCAGCCAGTGTGAGATGCTGGGGCTCATTCTCCTGAGCCTCCATCCTCCAGTATGCATGGTGGGAAGGAGACTGGGGAACAGCACCGTTCAGTGGCTGTCACAGAAGCAGAGCAGTGGGGGGAGGGGAAGCTGTAAGAGAATCTCTGATCAGGTGCCTGGGGGTCGCTGGGGGCGAGTGTTATCCGGCCCCCCACCCCCACCCCTCCGATCTCCTACCTGCTCGAAGCCGCAGCTGCGGCAGCAGAAGATGCGGGCGCAAGGGTGAGTTTTGATCATGATTTTCCCCTCTTTCTGTGCCTTGGTGGTGAAGTAAAGTCGTCCCTTCATTGCCTTGCGCCTGCCAGGAATGGGACCGGAGAGGACACTTCATGAGGCCTCCCAGAAAAGAAAGCAGCTCCCCTAATTTGTTGGAAAGGAGCCTTTTTTCCATATACACCCAGATGCTCCCTTTGTCTTCCAGAACATGCCACCTACAGCACACCAGGCCAGAATACGCCATACGTACCATGGTGGACAGGGACAGAGGAGGAAGCCTGATATGCCCATCCTGCTGGGCACGCTCCTCCTGGCATGGGGGCCTGGTGCCATGCCAACACTAGGAGGGGACAGTGCTCACTAGCACTAGAGAGACCTAAGGTACCCCAGGCACAGCCTGCCAGACAGGCAAGGCCACCAGGAACCTCAAATAAAGAAGCCTCAAATGCCAAGGGAGGCCAAGGCATGAGATTTCTCCCCACCATCACCTGGGACTCCTGAGGCCATGCGGGCAATGTGGGGGTGCTCCCCCGGCTTATAGGACTGTTCTTTTACAGGGTAAAGTAGATCCAGGCAGGATGACGGCTCCGGAAAGCCTGCAGAGGCAGTGTGCATACAGACTCCTGAGTCCATCTGTGGGTGATGTGCAGGCATCACGGGATAGCTCCATGGGACTCCTAAGGAGTTCAAGGCACCAAGGCCCCAGGGCAGACTCACCTCTCTCCATCCAGCTTCATCAGCTTGCGAACATCAAAGCAGAACTGGACGTTGGTGACGGTACAGCTGGGATAGGCCTCGCTGGGGGGCACATATGCAGACAGACATGTGAGACTCTCCCCTCCAGGAGACTGAAGAGACTCAAACCACTCGCTTCTCCCAGCCCCACTGGCTCCTCATCCCCAGCTCCTCAAGGAAGGGAGAGCTGGGATTGCAGAGGGGGACAGCCTTCTATCCCCAGGCACTTACCAACCCCCAGGAGGTGAGTCTTCCTGGGCAATGTTGGATGAGAAGAGGAAGGATAACTGCATTTTCTATACCTGCCTTTGCCATGGCAGCCAGCAGGGGGCAGAACCACTGTCTTCATTATCTGAGACCTTTGGCTGCTGGCACCATCACCTGCTTTCCACACTGATGTTCCTCTAATGTTTTCGCCCTTCCTCCAGACCATGGGCATCCCGACCTGCCTCCCTCCAGTGAGTCATCAAGAATCAGCAGAACCAGGGGCAGGGAAGCTCATAGAGATGGGCACAGATCAAGCAGCTGCCTGCGGTTCTACTCACTGAAAATGCTTGATGAGAAGGGAGGAGTCTGTGATCTCCTTGGGAATCCGGGTGACCATCAGTGTCCGGGCGACCTGGGAGAGGAGAAGAAGAGCTGAGACAAAGGGATTGGGGAGCAAAACCATGCTCTGTCTGGCATTCACAATACTCCTGCCTCTGCAGCACCTCCCATTCTCCCTGGAAGGAAGGTCAGTATAATCTCTTCCATTGCACAGACGGACAAAAATGATGCACAGAGACTGGTACAAGATCATCCTGTGAATTGGTGGCAAAGCTGGGATAGAATCCAGGAGTCCTGATTCCCAGTCCCCAGCCAGCTCACTATAACCCCTTTAAGAGGTAGGAACAGAACCAGGAGTCCTGACTTCTAATTCCAGGCTCTAATTACTCAAGCATACACCCTCCCAGTGCTGGGAATAGCCTCTGACTCCCAGGCCCCTGCTGTAACCACTAGACCCTACCACCTCTTACACTGCTTGGATGTGGGTTGAGGTCAGTCCCTCGATAGCAGCACAAACAAGTTTCAACTTGATTGGGCAAAGGACAAGTAAAGTTGTGCAGGGTCCCCCCTTGGGTTGGGAGGGGCAGAAGAGGATTGGGGGCAGCTTACCTTCTCATCTTCCTTGTATTCGAGCTGGACAGAGTGATGAGCCATACAGAGGATGGTGATAATGAAATAGATGAGAGCGAAGATACTATGCAGCCACAGGAGACGGTCTCTGGCAAGAAAAAGGAACAGATCTGCATCCTAACAAAGCAGAACCCCTACTGGAGATCAGTCAAACCCACTGCAGTCCCGCCCTCCCCTCCACCTGGAGGGCAAGCTATCTGCCCATCACGGTGCAAACCAAAAGCACATAGCGTCCATGCTCATAGCTGCTGCAGTCCCAGCCTCTTCCAGCACAAGGTCCTGTAAGGAATGGGTGCAGGAGGGTGAGCTGCTGGAAGTTCAGTTATTGCAGTCCTAGCCTCTTCCATAGGGAGCACCAGAGGGAATGCTGCAGGAGCACTAGCTGAGCTGCTGGAGGAATGAGGCAGGAGAACTTGTAAACTCAAGCTGCTCCAGACCAAACCCATCCCAGCAGGAGGTGCTGTACTGAATGGGGTAGGAATGCTGGCTGGGGAGGTGCTAGCTCCAAGCTATGGCAGTTCCAGCAGGAGGTGCTATAGTGCATGGTGTAGGAGTGCTGGCTCCCATCTCTTCTTGGACAGCTGTCCATGTCTGGCCATCAGGTGCTCACACGTCTTTGCAGGGCATCAGACATGGGGATCATAGAATCATAGAATCATAGAATATCAGGGTTGGAAGGGACCCCAGAAGGTCATCTAGTCCAACCCCCTGCTCGAAGCAGGACCAATTCCCAGTTAAATCATCCCAGCCAGGGCTTTGTCAAGCCTGACCTTAAAAACCTCTAAGGAAGGAGATTCTACCACCTCCCTAGGTAACGCATTCCAGTGTTTCACCACCCTCTTAGTGAAAAAGTTTTTCCTAATATCCAATCTAAACCTCCCCCACTGCAACTTGAGACCATTACTCCTCGTTCTGTCATCTGCTACCATTGAGAACAGTCTAGAGCCATCCTCTTTGGAACCCCCTTTCAGGTAGTTGAAAGCAGCTATCAAATCCCCCCTCATTCTTCTCTTCTGCAGGCTAAACAATCCCAGCTCCCTCAGCCTCTCCTCATAACTCATGTGTTCCAGACCCCTAATCATTTTTGTTGCCCTTCGCTGGACTCTCTCCAATTTATCCACATCCTTCTTGAAGTGTGGGGCCCAAAACTGCACACAGTACTCCAGATGAGGCCTCACCAATGTCGAATAGAGGGGAACGATCACGTCCCTCGATCTGCTCGCTATGCCCCTACTTATACATCTTTAGGATCTTTAGGAATCATGTAAAAGTAAACCCTGTCCCTGGTCCCAGGGGCCAGTCCCCACACTGCTGATGGTCTAACCCTGTGCCCCTGGCAGACATCCCCTCAAGCGGCAGAGAGTGCGGCTGCAAGGTGTGGGGGGAACGTACTGTGTTGGGACGTTGGTGATGGTCGTCCGGCCAAAATGAGCTGGACTGCTTCCTGGAAGAGAAGAGGGGAAGCATGGAGGTCATGGGAGTGCCGCGCATCTCAAGCAGTTCAGGCCCAGAATACAAACAGCTCCCGCGTGACAGATGCCTGGGTCCCTGACAGATGCCTGGGTGATTTAACTGGGAATTGGTCCTGCTTTGAGCAGGGGGTTGGACTAGATGACCCTCTGGGGTCCCTTCCAACCCTGATATTCTATGATTCCCCTCCTGGCTCCTTCCTCTCTGCTGCTTCCTTGGGGTTTCTCCTGGCCTCCTCCTGCAAGCCCCAAAGCTTCTCTGGTCTCTCCCATTTCCTATACTCCACAGCTGGCCACCAACCCACACCCCGTGGGGCCAATCTCCCAGGCATGACCCCCTGCACTGGACCAATTTTCCGGGCACCACACCTTATCCAGAATTCCACCTTCCCAACTAACTGACAGCGTCATCATTCCCCCATCCGGCTTGGTGCATGATGCCCACCCATGTGCTGTGGAGATCTGTGCCCTGCCACTGGGATCAACCAGTGGGCTTGGAGAATTACCTACCCAAGAGGTCCCCAGAGAAGTTGACGGGCAGGATGACGGCCACAGAGAGCACACAGACGATCATGACCAGCACCAGGATGTGGCGCTGGAAAGAGAGGTAGGTGGTGGCGTCGATCCCACACTTGCTCTGAAGCTCCTCATCCCTTACCGATACAGAGGCGGATGGTGTGTTAGTGCAGGTGATGTGAGATAGCCCTCCCTGCTCAGGGGGCATGGCCCCCCCACTCTCCAGTGGAAAGCACCAGCCCCAAATACTGCAGGGCTCAAACTCAGGCCATCCCTCCTGAGAGCACATAAGGGATTCAGGAGGAGAGTGCTCCAAGTCTCTCCCTGGAGGATGGCATTCTGGCACCTGTGGAATGGGACATCTGGGACGTCTAGAGGGTTGCAGACTGGTCCCCAAGGGAAGGGCTGGGAGGGAGCCCCATCATTTGGGACATTTAACCTGGGCTTGGACAAAGCCCTGGAACATACACTGAAAGGAACAATCCTGCACTAGCCCCTGGAGGCACCTAATTGGACGTCTCCATCTCTAACTCCCACACAATAGGATGTTCCTGACATTCCATGGACCGGATCCCTGGATGGACACAAGAAGGGATGGTGATCTCCCAGCATTTGGAGAGTCCAGCCAGTGAATCACCAACAAATCTGGACGCTTTCCTGAACTAGCCAACTCTGCTAAATGAGAGGTGGGAAGCCCCTGTGTCTGGTCTCTCTCAGGGGAGTTCCAGCCCGTTCTGATCCCCACTGGCCCTGAGAACAGACTTTTTGGGCAGTGCTTCACTCTTTGGGACCTGATCAGAACCAAGGGCACCACAAAAATGAGGGTGGGAGGGGAGAAGTCTGTCAAACTTTTTCTGAACTTCAGGTATGTTGTGGGCCTCCTGAATGCCCCTCAGGGTGGGAGGGAAGCACTCACCAGAACCAGGGCAGAGGGGAGATGGGACAGCGCAAAAGGGAGAGCAGGGTGTAATGAACAAAAAACCCATATTCCCCTCCCCCTCCAGGGGAGGTGCTTTCTGATCAAGGGATGCCAAGCAGATACAGCAGCACCGGGATATTCACTGGTGATGGTGTCTTGGATACATGGAAAGGCAGAGGGAGGCCAGTTAGCTGCCATCCAATGCAGACAGGAAAGGACATGTACTTACTTCATTTGGTAGATGGAAATGAGCCAGGAGCAGAATCCCTGGAAGGTAAGATAAATAGGATCAGCTGGTTGAGAGCAAACCAAGGTACCAGAAGTGGAATGTGGCCTCAGAGTGCTTCACATTGCGGGGAACCAGGGAGCAGCTGTGCGGTCATTGTGGCCAAGGGGGGCAGTCAGGGGCTGGCCACAAGGCAACTATTGCTAAACTAACAGAGCTGCTGATCTGCACTCAGTGACCAGCTCTGACAGCACAACTAGTGTCAATGAGGACAGAACACGGAGGTGATCACCTCTGTTTTTCTGAAAATGCCACAGGACCTTTAGCATCCAGGTAGCAGCCAGCTGAGAGAGGCTAAGGGACGGGAGAAGACGTACGAGGAGAGCAGAGAGGAGCCGACAGATAAATGCACCGGATCACATTCCTTCTGGGGGAAATCGCTGGGCATGAATCTGGCTAGCACTGCCTAGAATAAAGATGACTCTGGGGGGACATGATCACAGCCTACAGAAGCCATCAGGGTGACAGTACAAGTGAATGAAGGGAATTATTAATGCTCTCAGGAGATGGAAGGACAAGGAGGGATGGCCCTGAAGTGATGGAAGAAAATGTCTAGGCTGGAGATTAGGGAATTTGTCTTCACAGCAAGAGCAGCCAGGGCAGAGGCTAGGTCAGGCAAGCCCCATCACTGCAGAGATCTGGGAGCAGGTTTGAGAAGTATGGTAGGTGGGGATGACAGGGGCTTGAATCCTGCAGAATCCAAGGACAGACTCAAGCAGCGTTCCTTCGCACTGGCTGGCATGGCAGACCTCAGCTCCAGGGCTCCTCTGAAGGACAGGTCCTTCGACAGCACAGCAGTCCCCTTCCAAGGACTTCACAAGGGCATTAGCCCTGGGGAGGAGCTTACCTCCCTGGGGCAATTCGCCCTCTGCAGGATACAGGCCACTCCCATGGGCTTTCATTTGACTTGACCCCATGAAATGTACGTCCCCCCCTCCACCCAATGACAAGTGAACAGGGTCACGAATCAGAGGGAAACAGGAGAATTCCCAGTAAATGGCCAAGACCTGCTGTGGAGAAGAAGAGGAGATGCCAGGAATGTCACCAGAGCCATGGCCAAAGCCACTTTTGGGGATCATCTTTTTGTTAGCCAGATCTTAAATCTTTCTGTATGACAAACATGCTGAGAGAGCGAGAGCAGGGCAATGGAGAGATGGAGGAGAGGGAATGAGAGACAGACAAGCTGCATCTACCCTGGGAAATGTAGGAAAATCTTCCATGTAAGGAGTACTGACATAGACAGTACTCAGGAGTTTCTACCACCGTGTTGTCTAACCCTGTTGGGAACGGATCTAGAAGACACAATGGCAAAAGCACCAGTGTGCTGTCTACTCTAACACTCCCACTGCTGCCACCAACAATAGATCCCCTGGTGCTAGAGCAATGGGGTGGGGTGGGGATTTCCCAAACACTAACACTCACTGTAAGAGAATTAGAAAACTGCTGCTTCCCAGGAAAACAAAGAGCAGCTCCTGGCTCCACCATTGGTTCATATTAAACAGGAAACTTCAGACTGGTGACCTAATCTAATTTTAAACCTGGGCTCCCTGTAGTAAAGAGAGCTCCTCTTTGCACAGGATGGAGCTAATTTCCCTCCCACATCCCACTAAGACTCACCACATCTTTGTTATCGATATCCGGTGGGCTGGTCTCCGACGGAGATTTCTCCTTCTCGCTCTGCTCCCCGTAGAACAGCGATGTCAAGCTTCCGGGCAGAGGGAAGAGGAGAGAGAGGGCAAGAAAGGGGTCACAGGATGGAAAGAAGGGGAGAGAAAGAAGAGAGGGAATGAGGGAGAAGCACAAGAGAGGGAGCGAGAAGGACAGGGAAAAAACCCAGGATTCTGATCAGACCCACTTCAAAGTGACATTTTCCCCCATAGCAAGCGACCCCCTTCTGAGAAATCAGCCAAGCCAGGACATCACTTGTGCATTTCTAGCCCAGCAGCTGGGAAATTTTTTTAGCTCAATAGCTGCATGGAGTCAGCTCTCTCATCAGACAGTTTGTTAAGAAGGTGAATCAGCAGGTGGCAAAAGGATTCTATACATGCAGCAACTGCACCCCAAGAACGTGCCACCCCCAACAGTTTCCCCCCAGGAAATAACTGCATCTCCCCTGTGAATGGCACAGATTCAGTTTCACGGAAACAGTGATTACACACACACAGCCATTGTCTAGGACATATTGAACTGTATCGATGCCCACAGCATACAGGAGAAATGAGACACCAAGTCAGTCAATAATGATAATACTGTAACAAATTGGCATATGTGTGTCTGTCTGTCTATGCATGCAGTCACTGCCCTCTGCACAGCAGAATCAGACCTGTTTCACTATGGGCCATAGTCCCTATAGTGCTGTCAGCTAATGGAGAGTCACCTTTAGCTCAAGTGCTAGGGCTCTATGCTTTTGGAGTGGGAGTATCCGAGTTCTCTCCTTGCTCATGCTGTTAAGTACTCAATGGCCATGGATTTGTTATGATATAATAACACTCTGTCCTCTAGCTCCATTTGTTCAAGGTTCTCTTTATGGTTCATAAACACTGCTCACGCTTCACAAAACCCATGTGAGGTCACTACCTTCAGGACAAGTTAAAGGAGGCTCTTCAGAACCAGGGTCAGTGTGGGGAAGATATTAACTATTCAACACTTCTCCCTGTACTGGCTCCTTTCCAGGAAAATCCCCTTTGGTTTACACTTGGGACTCCCTAGAAGTAATGAAGAGGGAATATCCCGCCAGATCAAAGTAAAAACAAGATCCCACTAGTGCATGAGGCTCCATTGTCTGGTTGTTTCCCTGCTTCTCTTCTGTTATCGCAAATACTTTGTTAAAGAAGAGTTCTCCACTCTTTTCTCCAGTGAGGTCATAACTCCATGTTTGTGACATCATCACGGCAGTGATTGCAACATTACTAATTCACCACTGTGACATCACTTGCACTATCCTGGTAGAAGAGGAACAGCTTGGGGAGAGACAAACTCTTAAAGGGACAGTGTCAAGTCATTTGTGCTGGAATTTAGATTGTGTGAGAAAAATGTTTTTCAAAACTTAATAATAAAATTACAGTAATACAATAATACCTAACTCTTAGATAGTGCTTTTCATCAGTAGATTTCAAAGCGCTTTCCGAATGAGGTCAATGTCAATATTCTTATTAACAGCAAGGTTTCCATTAACTGAATGGAAAAACATTTTTGTTTAGCTTTAAAGCCTTCCTGGCAGTTTAGCCATGGGCTAGTGCCTAGTGACTAGCAAGGGAAAGTGTCAAGAATGAGGAAGTGAAAGTGATCTGGCTAATGTCACTGCACAGGAGGAGTGAAATTCAGGGTTTAAAGCAAATAGGAGATTACTGGGGAAAAGTGACTTGGACTTTTACAGTTCTGTGAGTTTTAAACATGCCATGTGACATTCTAATATCATATTTTTAACCATGTCTGCTGGTTTAAATCTTGACTGTCCCTTTAATCTCTCCAACAAGTGAAAACATCACTGACACATTTCCAGATTTAGAACCAAAGCCAGCGCTTGAGAAAAATCAAAGAAACCTGAGGCTCAGAAGAAGATTCTGGAAAGAATTCCCTAGAGCCAGCCCCATACCTCTCAGAGACACCCTTTCCTACCCCCCTCCAGAAATAACAGCCGTGGGAAAGAAAGAGGAACTGCTGCAGGGGTGGGGAGTAGGATGGCTGGGAGGTGCTGAGGAACATGGCATCTGTGGGGAGAATGCCTGATATTTTGGTCTGGTTTCATGTTGCTAACCAAAGCAGGTTTGGACTTGTAAATGGGGAACAACATCTCTCAGAATCCAGACATTCTTTTAATCAATACCAAATATAGGGTCTGATTTATTTTTTTTTATTGCGATGATCACATTTTTCTCATAAGTCCTGTCCTAAGGCCCAGCTGGGTTCTAAACGCCTGGAAATCTGCAGGCCAGGAGAATGCTAATGTCTCCTCCACCCAAACAGACTAGTGCACCAGGAGACCCTCACTGCTGTACCAGAAACACGTAGCACTCTCTCCCCTCCTGCTGCCAGCCCCACACTCTGTGCTGAGGCAGTCTCCTGCCCCTTTGGTGGCTCCAACCCCTGTGGGAAAGCAGCTGCTGTTTCTCTTTCTTTCGCAGGAAGGCATTTTTCTTGTCACCAAAACCACAATCACCAGATCACCATTATCATTACTCGTAGGAATTCCATGTGCTTGGAGGGATTCGGCTGGTTCAGAAGTGGGGGAGAGGGGAGAGACGAAACAATTAGAAGTATCAGAAACCATCCAGGAGACTATATCATTCCCTGCTTATCCTCCCAGTTTTATCTCCCCAGTTAACTATCACCCGCCAGCCTGCAGCCCATTGCACCTGCATTCCCCCCACACGCTCATCCCCACTCAGCTCCACCTCAGACTACGAGTAAGATAATGACAACAACATGCCAGATGCCATGAATCCCCTAATCATCACCTACCACCCACACCTTCAGCTCTATTTCTAAACAACCCTCCCCACCCCCACACCCATCCTCTCATCCCGAGCAACCCAAACCCACACCTCTAAACTCCCCTGTTTCCCCTCCTCTCCCATCCTGATAATAAAAGTTACTGATGCATGGCTTTAGGACCATGCTGTGTAATTAACATACTGGTATAGCACGAGGAATGCACCAAGCAGGGATAGGTGGTAGATAAGAAAAGGGTTTGTTTATTGGCTGAAGTTTCCGATGCACAAGGGCAACATGCTTTGCTAAAAGGTATATAACCTTTGTATAATCTGTATTCGGGGTCCCCTCCTGACTAGCAGGGGGGCAACACGCTCGAGCGTAATAAACTTAATGTTTTTTGGAAACTCTGCAGTTGTGGACTTTGTTCATGTGCCTCAGCCTAGATTCGAACTGTGCGTGACCTATCAGGTATAATTCGCAGCAGTTTTGTGCGCGTCCTATCAGGTATAATTCACAACATATCGTAGCACACAGATTTCATTCAGATACACGCTCTGCACCCCTCTGACACTTGCGCCCTCTTTGCAGAAGGCCAGAGCATTAAGCCACATGCCAGCATTTAGCTAGTTCCATAACCCTCAAGGACCCCTGTGCTGACGATAGTCTCCAGTCAAAAGGCCCGATCCTTCTCCCATTGCCATCAGTAGCTGTTCAGCAGGCGTCAGATCAGGTCCTCAGGGAGCCTTGGCAACCCTGGTCAGGACCTTTCACCAAGGGATGGTGCAACTGCTGAGAGGGAGGTGGAGGATGGGGTCCCCTCACCATTAGTGGCTTGCATGTTAGCTCAATAATTGCTGCACAAGCTAACGGACTCGTGAGGGGTTTGTTATTTAACCTTTTGGTGCAAAGTTCCCTATTTCTTCCTGGTTTTCCAAGAAAGAAAAAAAGGAAGGAACATGTTCCTTAGCTCTGAACCTACAAGTGAAAGCTAATGCAGCCCTGGTGCTGACTCTGATACACCCGCCAGTGTCACTCTAGAGAACCTGGCCCTGCCAGCGCACGGACAGCCCTGCCACTTCCACTGCTACAGAACCGAACTTGCCTTCAATCCGCCCGCAGCGTGGGGACAGGAGAGAGCTCCAGAGCTTACTAGTGGCAGCATTCCCGTCCCCGCCCCAGAAATGTGTCCACATTATAAAACCCAGCAGCACAATGGGCACTGACTGGCCCCCATCTTGAAAGGCTCAGCAGAGAGGCTGACTGGGCCATGGACGCTGAACTGCCCTCCCATCCCTAGCCAGTGTTCCTTCAGGGCAGGGATGAGGGAGCCAGTGAGAGAAGGTTGCCCTGCTGCCACCCATGCGGTGTGCCTCTCCGTGGGGATGAAATCCCAAGGCTGCTGGTCTGGCACCGTCCAGCAGCCCTGACATTGACTCTGCTGGGCTTGTTTTGGAATAAGGGCAGGGAACAGACCCCCCACCTCCTCTTCCTGCTCTGTCACAAACACTTGGGGGATGCCACCAGCCCCTAGAAAGGGAGCTCAGTCCTCACCTGTCATTATCCATCAGCAGGGCCAGGCGCCCATAGTCCCAAGCTGCTTTCCGAAGGCAGGAGAAGACCAGGAGGAGGAGCTGCAGCAGGAGAGAGAAAGCAAAGGGTTGATGTTCCAGCCACCTGACTTCTAGAGGCCCCTCCATTCAGGGGGGTTGCCCTCCACAGGTGTGCCCAGACATGACAGCAGAACCAGTCAAAGCTCCTCTCAAAGCCAAATTGAGGTCCTGCTCCAGTGACTCCATTGTAACTGGCTCCTGGTGACTGCATTCACACACCCCAGCAGAGACCCACAGAGTCCAGGGTACTAAACCGCAACACCCATCCACACAAGGTGAATATACCCACACAACCAAGGTGACCATACACACATACACACACAGAAAGGCAGAGACCCATATAGCCAGGGCAAGCCCCACCTCATCTCTCTCTCTCTCACACACACACACACACACACACACACATAAACGCAGAACAAGAGTCACACTCAAAGAAACTACCTCCCACCTCGTAGTCAGAGCTGTATGCCCAGCATAGTCACACAATACAACCCTTCCACACCTTCCCAGGCCCAGTTATACACCCACCATGGGCTCAACACATGCTGGAACCCACCCAGATGCCTACAGGCAGAATCTGATACCTGCTGCAGGCTCACATAACGCACACACATGTCCATGATTATGACACTCGTCTCTCCTCGGGGACTCCACCTGCACACACACGGCCTCGTTGGCACCAGGAAAATCAGGGCTCATAGTTCACCACCTGGCCAGCTCCATTAGCAAGAGCTGCAGTGGAGACAGGGCTCAGGCATTCTGACCACTGTGTCATCTGACCACGCTGAATAGGTGATGTGGTGTCACACTTTAGTCCTGTGTGCGGTTCTAGTCACGCTGAGTCACTCCCACCCCGAGGCCTGCCTCTTTCCCTCCCCAGGTCACTTGAGACACTGCCGAGAGACTGGTCAGACACTGGGAGGTGGGGACAGGGGGCAGTATGGCACCCTGGCACGGCCCCCTCCTCGCCTCACTCACCAGCCAGAGGATGAAGTTGATGGCGAGCACGGTGGGCACGCCGCCGAATGGCAGCCCCTGCAGGACCGTGCTGCGGGACCGGGCGCTGAAGCACTGCTCCTCCGTGCTGTTCGCTAGCGGGTCCAGGAAGCTGAGGACATCTAGGGAGATGGGGTTGGCACCCCCGGGTGCAGACTCAGCCAAGTACACGGTGTCCATCTGTGCCTCCACGCAGACCCTGCAAAACACCTGGGCAGAGTCCACCAGGGGCAGGATGGCGTTGGGGAGTGGGGGGACATTAGCGGGCAGGAGTTCACAGCTACTCCAGTCCTGGCCTTCTCCAGCAGGTGGAGCTGGCTGTGAGCACGGCTATTAGAGCCCCAGCCTCTCTCAGCAGGAGGCACCACAGAGATGAGTGTAGGGCAGGTAGCTGACAGAGTGAGCACGTAGCTAGTGCAGTCCCAGCCGCTGGCGCTGTAGGAATCAGCACAGGAACACGGGATGGGCGAGCTCCCAGCTACTCAATTCCCAAGCTCTCTCAGCAGGAGGTGCTGTAGGAGATGGGGCAGGGCACTGGTGGTGGGCCGCTCACAACTTCTCCAGTCTTAGCCTCTCCCAGCAGGAGGTGCCATGGGGAATGGGGAAGCTCCCATCTGCTCCAAGCCCTGTCCCAGGGCTACACTCCATAAGACTACACACGATTGTTGTCATTTGGTTTTCAGATGCCGTCTCATTTGTACTCATACCTGACCAAGGTCCCTCGCTGCCTTCCCCACTCAGTCCTGGCGGCTGGAATCAGTCACTGCCATCACGCTGCGGCCAGTGTGTAGGAGCGAGGCACTGAACCGTTTGCCAGAGCTGCTATGAGAAAGAGAGACACTGATACTAGGAGAGGGGCAGACAGGGCTCTGCTCACCTTGTTCCCACACCACCTTAGTTTCACCTTTTGTGGCAACCCAATAAATTACACCCTCCCCCCCACACACCAATACTCGGAATCTTTGATGTTATAAAGTCCTGTTGGATCCTCCAGTTCATCTTCCTGCCAGCATAGGACTGTTCCTCTGGGATATTTCCTCGGCTTTACTACAGTCCAGTTTCAATGTCCCAAACGATGGGGCTCCCACCGCTTCCCCTGGGAGATGACATGACAGCCTCACAGAATTCGCTATTAGGAAATATTTACTGCTATTCACCTTCAATGATTTCATCCTAGTCCCTTTAGCTGTATACCCTTGAGCAATCCCCTGCTCCCCTGCGGGCTTCTACCTGTCAAACACCTGTGACCCGCTACTCGCCCCTTGGTCATTGCTTAGCCAAGCTAAACATACCAAGTCCTTGTCATCTTTCCTCATAAACCAGCCCCTCCATCACTTTCGTTGCTCTCCTCTGACATCCTCCCAACTTGCTGATATTTTTCTGGCCCTGAGGTGCCTGGGATTGATCTCACAGCAGCCATAGAGACAGAGTTCATTGCCTCCCTGCTCCTGGAGGAGCTGTCAGAAATGAGGCAGAGTTACTGGCAGTGGGGTTGCTCACAGCTAGCTACTCCAATCCTGGCCTTGCCCAGCACTTGTTTCCCGGCACTGCAAGTCCAGAGCTACTTTTCCAAGTGTTCTTGCCTCTGTCAGGACTTGTCTTCACTAGGAAATACTGTGTTAAAATAGAACGACATGTCACCAGCCACAACTAACAGGTCAGCGTGGACCAGGACTAGTTGTGGTTGGTATCACGTGAGTTGCCTTTGCTCCTCACAATAGTGTTTGAACACAGAAAGGCTTCCTACTGCCAACAGGCCTCACCGGCCCTCCGGGAGTTGGCTCAGCTGGACTCCATCACATCAGACCTATCCAACAGTTGAGCTATTTTAGCATTGTTCTGACTCCATTCGTTTTCCCTGGTAACCAGAGGAGGCCTCCTGGTTTGAGCCTCCCAGCTAATCCCCAAAGCAGCTTTTTTGGAAAACAGGCACCATGTTAGCAGCTCCCCGCAGACACTGGTTTTCTGCCTACTTCCTCTGGCTCTGTCAATCTCGCTGTGATTTCACGCTCTTTTCTTCTGAGCCCTCAGCTGATCCCACCTGCTCCTGGCTATTTACTGCATTTAATTATCCCAAGTTGCTCTATACTAGTGGCTCTCAACCTTTCCAGGCTACTGTACCCCATTCAGGAGTCTGATTTGTCTTGCGTACCCCAAGTTTCACCTCACTTAAAAAGTACTTGCTTACAAAATCAGATATAAACATACAAAAGTGTTACAGCACACTATTGCTGAAAGGTTGCTGACTTTCTCATTTTTACCATATAATTATAAAATAAATAAACTGGAATATAAACATTGTACTTACATTTCACGATATAGTATATAGCACAGTATAAACAAGCCATTATCTGTATGAAATTTTAGTTTGTACTGACTTTGCTAGGGCTTTTTATGTAGCCTGTTGTAAAACTAGACAAATATCTAGATGAGCTGATGTACCCCCTGGAAGACCTCCAAGTACCCCCAGGGGCACACATACCCCGATTGAGAACCACTGCTCTATAATTCCCTCCTCAGCCTCTGTCAAGGCTACATTCTGACTCCCCATAAAAATGGACTTTGGGGTAAGAATTTCCCTCTGGTTTTCTACAGTAAAGACTGATGCCAAAAAATCCACTTATCTGTCACACTCCCATTCTCTTTAACTGCCCCCTTCCCTGCATGGCCGGCCAATGCATGTCTCAGTGCAGCCTCACTCCTGCTAATGTACATGAAAGATGGGCTCTTAATTACCTAGATAGTGACTAAGACACAATGCAGCCCCTGCTGCACCTCCAAGAGGAAGGGGGTCCTTTCCCCACATGCCCTCCAGGCCAAATGGATAGTCCTGACTCTGGCTGAGCCAGGGGAGGTTTTGATGGGCTCCTGAGACAGCTGAGTCCAGCCCTCCTCAGCCAGAGGGATAGAGTTTGTAAGAATATAGGCCCACATTAGATTTGGATTTTAGCACGTGTGCTAGGCCCCCAGCACGTGTGCATAAAGAATGAAATCAAGAGAAAGAAAAAAGTTGTCTGCATTAAACTCATAGTGACCCCAATAATACCAATGTTGTGTTATTTAAGCTTTGGGCTAAGCAATATAAATAAAGAAAACACGGTTAACTGGGCACAGGGGATAGTACCATAATTGGCTAGAAATGTCCATTAGTTGGGAAAAAATATGGCAAGGTAAGATAAGGGGAAAAACCCTGACAAGAGCAGAGTTAGCCCTAAACTGCTTCATCTAACTCGAGCTAAGGTCCAACAACCAGCAGTGACAACTCTTGCTTGTTATAGTGTAGAATGTTTGCTAGGGGTTCTTTGTCAGAGCTTTTCCTTATGCCTCAAGTCACACCATGATGGGAAGGTGTCTCCCAGGTCTGAACCTGTTGCATTTTGGTCAATGCTTATAAACAGTTTTGTTGCTAGGGTAGGGAATACAGGTGTGTATATATATGCTTATAGTTGTATTTTGGTTGTAATGAACACCAAGTGGCCTTTGGACTAATAGGAATGCCTGTGTGGAAACTGAGTCATGGTAAACCTTAATAAACTTATTAGGAAATTTTTTTTAAAGAGATTTGGCCTAGTGTGGGGCCTTTTTGGTGGGGGGGGGGGGAAGGAGGGAAGAAATCTAGGAGGTACAGCACCTCCAACAAAAGATAGGTGAGAAAACCCAGGTGAGTAGCTTGTGTGAGTCACTTTTTGATCCTGTCCCAAGCTAGAGGACAGGAGAAAAGGAGGACTTGTGGCACCTTAGAGACTAACACATTTATTTGAGCATAAGGTTTCGTGAGCTACAGCTCACTTCATCGGATGCATTCAGTGGAAAATACAGTGGGGAGATTTATATACACAGAGAACATGAAACAATGGTGTTATCATATACACTGTAACAAGAGTGATCAAGTAAGGTGAGCTATTATCAGCAGGAGAGCTGGGGGGAAAAAGCCTTGTGTAGTGATAATCAAGGTGGGCCATTTCCAGCAGTTGACAAGAACGTGTGAGGAACAGTGATGGGGGTGGGGGGGTGGGGAATAAACATGGGGAAATAGCTTTACTTTGTGTAATGACACAGCCACTCCCAGTCTTTATTCAAGCCTAAGTTAATTATACCCAGTTTGCAAATTAATTCCAATTCAGCAGTCTCTCCTTGGAGTCTGTTTTTGAAGTTTTTTTGTTGAAGAATTGCCACTTTTAGGTCTGTAATCGAGTGATCAAAGAGATTGAAGTGTTCTCCGACTGGTTTTTGAATGTTATAATTCTTGACGTCTGATTTGTGTCCATTTATTCTTTTACGTAGAGACTGTCCAGTTTGACCAACGTACATGGCAGAGAGACATTGCTGGCACATGATGGCATATATCACATTGATAGATGTGCAGGTGAAGGAGTCTCTGATAGTGTGGCTGATGTGATTAGGCCCTATGATGGTGTCCCCTGAATAGATATGTGGACACAGTTGGCAACGGGCTTTGTTGCAAGGATGGGTTCCTGGGTTAGTGGTTCCGTTGTGTGGTGTGTGGTTGCTGGTGAGTATTTGCTTCAGGTTGGGGGGCTGTCTGTAAGCAAGGACTGGCCTGTCTCCCAAGATCTGTGAGAGTGATGGGTCGTCCTTCAGGATAGGCTGTAGATCCTTGATAATGCATTGGAGAGGTTTTAGTTGGGGGCTGAAGGTAATGGCTAGTGGCGTTCCGTTATTTTCTTTGTTGGGCCTGTCCTGTAGTAGGTGACTTCTGGGTATTCTTCTGGCTCTGTCAATCTGTTTTTTCACTTCAGAAGGTGGGTACTGTAGTTGTAAGAACGCTTGATAGAGATGTTGTAGGTATTTGTCTCTGTCTGAGGTTTTGGAGCAAATGAGGTTGTATCGTAGAGCTTGGCTGTAGACAATGGATTGTGTGGTGTGGTCTGGATGAAAGCGGGAGGCATGTAAATAGGCATTGCGGTCAGTAGGTTTCCAGTATAGGGTGGTGTTTATGTGACCATTGCTTATTAGCACTGTAGTGTCCAGGAAGTGGATCTCTTGTGTGGACTGGTCCAGGCTGAGGTTGATGGTGGGATGGAAATTGTTGAAATCATGGGGGAATTCCTAAAGGGCTTCTTTTCCATGGGTCCAGGTGATGAAGATGTCATCAATGTAGCGCAAGTAGAGTAGGGGCATTAGGGGACGAGAGCTGAGGAAGAGTTCTAAGTCAGCCATAAAAATGTTGGCATACTGTGGGCCCATGCGGGTACCCATAGCAGTGCCGCTGATTTGAAGGCATACATTGTCCCCAAATGTGAAATAGTTATGGGTGAGGACAAACTCACAAAGTTCAGCCACCAGGTTTGCTGTGACATTATCAGGGATACTGTTCCTGATGGCTTGTAGTCCATCTTTGTGTGGAATGTTGGTGTAGAGGGCTTCTACATCCATAGTGGCCAGGATGGTGTTTTCAGGAAGATCACTGATGGATTGTAGTTTCCTCAGGAAGTCAGTGGTGTCTCAAAGATAGCTGGGAGTGCTGGTAGTGTAGGGCCTGAGGAGGGAGTCTACATAGCCAGACAATCCTGCTGTCAGGGTGTCAATGCCTGAGATGATGGGGCGTCCAGGATTTCCAGGTTTATGGATCTTGGCTAGCAGATAGAATATCGCTGGTCGGGATTCTAGCGGTGTGTCTGTGCGGATTTGTTCTTGTGCTTTTTCAGGGAGTTTCTTGAGCAGATGGTGTAGTTTCTTTTGGTAACTCTCAGTGGGATCAGAGGGTAATGGCTTGTAGAAAGTGGTGTTGGAGAGCCGCCGAGCAGCCTCTTGTTCATATTCTGACCTGTTTATGATGACGACAGTACCTCCTTTGTCAGCCTTTTTGATTATGATGTCAGAGTTGTTTCTGAGGCTGTGGATGGCATTGTGTTCTGCACGCCTGAGGTTATGGGGCAAGTGGTGCTGCTTTTCCACAATTTCAGCCCGTGCACGTTGGTGGAAGCACTCTATGTAGAAGTCCAGTCTGTTGTTTTGACCTTCAGGAGGAGTCCACCCAGAATCCTTCTTTTTGTAGTGTTGGTAGGAAGGTCTCTGTGGATTAGTATGTTGTTCAGAGGTGTGTTGGAAATATTCCTCGAGTCGGAGACTTCGAAAATAGGATTCTAGGTCACCACAGAACTGTATCATGTTCATGGGGGTGGAGGGGCAGAAGGAGAGGCCCGAGACAGGACAGATTCTTCTGCTGCGCTAAGAGTATAGTTGGATAGATTAACAATATTGCTGGGTGGGTTAAGGGAACCACTGTTGTGGCCCCTTGTGGCAGAGAATCTCTCAGTAATAACATCATGTGTTATTACAGCCTCTTTCATCCTGAAAGATTCCAAACTGCTCTTGCCCGACAGAGATTGCTCATTCTTCCCTGAAATGTATCCACTTCTGAGGTGTAACATTTAACAGCAACAGCACACAGCAAGTTGTGGGAGAACTACCCTGTATGCCAGGGGATCTCAATGTTTTCATAGCAAGGGCCATATCTTCATGGACAGACACCCGTTCACCATCACCCGGCCCCGCCTCCAGTCCCACCAGGGATCAACTAACAGCTCTGAGGCAGCTACAGAGATTGCCTAGTCGGAAAGCGGCATTAGAAAGGTGTTAAATGCATTATTCACCTTTAAGAGTATGAGTTACCAGCTAGAAACAAGGAGCAGCAGCCAGCACCAGTTGGGGGACCACTGTTGTCTGCTGCTGGAACTGCTGTGTAAATTCA
The DNA here is from genome assembly GCF_965140285.1 of Lepidochelys kempii. Taxonomy (NCBI): domain Eukaryota; kingdom Metazoa; phylum Chordata; order Testudines; family Cheloniidae; genus Lepidochelys; species Lepidochelys kempii. The sequence continues at coordinate 93,078,365 of NC_136385.1, read as the reverse complement.
GGGAGGCAGAATAGAATTACCTAAATTGGGATGGGGGATTAAAACTCCTAGTTTTACTAAGTGCCATGAAATCTTTAGTGGGCATGGACAGCCAAGGCCCCAGCTTCATTTTTCATACAAAAGATGGCACCCCCATTGGCACAGCACTATGCTTCACAGAGGGCCAGGAGTGACTTGGCAGGAAGAAGGCTCTCTCCAAAGCTCCCATCTCTGCGATACCCGGAGGGGGAACAGTCTGCACCATTATTATTAAACAGAGAAGTGCTATGGGGCCACCTTAGCTATAGGCAAACTAGGCAGCTGCCTGGAGGCAGGAGAGGCTCGGCTAAAGCTGAGTGGCGCTGCGACCTCATGCGCCAAGGGTGCAGTGAGAAAGCGGGGGGGCCAAGTTCCAGGTCACAGCGACACTCACTCAGATTTGGCCCAGCTGGCCCCACCCCCACCCTCGTCGTGATGGAAGAGCGGCCAGGCCAAACCTGAATGAGTGGTGCTGTGACCTGGCACTTGGCCCCCCACTTTCTCACTGCACCCCCCACTGAAAAGTCTAACATGCCTCCTGCACCCAGCTGAGAACCTCTGTTCTAGAGGGTTGGAGGGGGCAGCATGCTGAAGTTTTGCCTAGGGCAGCAGATCGGCTTGAGTGGCCTCTGGCAGTGCTACATAACTCAGCATACCAGGTAGTGCAGAATGGCCTTTCCGTGCATTGGAGGAGGGGTAACAGAGGGAACCAAGATTCCAGATTCAGCAACAGGGCAAGTAATAAAAAATACTGGATGGAGACAGAGGGGCCAGAGTCTCCCAGCAGGAACCTGCTGCTCCAGAAACCAAGCACAGTGAAACCTGTATGTCTAGCCACCAGCTCTCCCTGACCACTGTACGAAGGGCTAACAAAAATCTCAGGCCCTATGAGATCTGCAAGCTCCTCTGAACTAATGCACTCTGCAGCAGGTGGCCACGCACCTGATGTGTGTCCAGCCTCCCCCATCCCATCCAGCTGTGCAAGTTACAATCAACCTTTTTTGGGTGGCTGAGGAGCAGAAGCTGCTTCAAGATCAGGGATAGCTTTTCTAAATGGGACGAATGTTAATGACAACTCTTTTAACTTGTTTCAATAGAGACGGGGCTCTGGGGTGGATCTAGTGAGGGATCCCCAGAAAGCTATGGGGCACAGTGCTTAGTGAGTGGTTGGGGGGTAGTGCTAAGCCAGGGGTCGCAAAAGATCCAAGAACGACAGTGCCCAGTGAGAGGGACCCAGGGCTATGTGTGAGAATCCAGTGAGAGTTCTCTGAAGGCCTCATTTTGTCATGCTGTGCTAAGTGGCCAGTTGCCAACATGGATTCCCTATAGAATCATAGATGTGTAGGACTGGAAGGGACTTCAAGAGGTCATATAGTCCAGTCCCCTGCGCTGAGGCAGGACTAAGTATTATCTAGCCCATCCCTGACAGGTGTTTGTCTATCCTGTTCTTACAAACCTCCAATGGCGGGGATTCCACAACCTCCTTAGGTAATTTGTTCCATGCATTAGGAAGTTTTTCTTCAAGTTTAATCTAAATCTCTCTTGCTGCAATTTAACCCCATTACTTCTTATCCTGTCCTCAGTGCACGAGAACAATATATCACCCTCCTCTTTAAAACAACCTTTAATGCACTTGAAGATTATCATGTCCCTCCTTAGCCTTCAATTCTCCAAACTTCAACAGACCCAACTCTTTCAGTCTTCCCTCATAGGTCATGTTCTCTAGACTTTTAATCATATGTGTTGCTCTCCTCTGCACCTTCTCCAATTTGTCTGTACCAGTCTGAAGTGTGGTGCCGAGAACTGGACAGAATACCCCAGCTGAGTCCTTATCAGTGCTAAGCAGAGTGGAAGAATTACTTTTCGTGTCTGTAATACTTCCCAGAATGATATTCGCTTTTTCTGCAATAGTGTTACATTGTTGACTCATATTTAGTTTGTGATCCATGATAACCCACAGATCCTTTTCTGCAGTACTCCTTCCTAGGTAGTCATTTTTCCATTTTGTGTGCGTGGAATTAATTATTCCTTCCTAAGTCTAGTACATTGCACTTGTCGTTATTGACTTTCATCCTATTTATTTCAGACCAATTCTCCAGTTTATCAAGATCATTTTGAATTCTAATCCTGCCCTCCAAAGCACTTGCAACCTCTCCCAGCTTGGTATCATTCACAAACTTTATCAGTGTGCTCTCTTTGCCATTATCCAAATAATTTATGAAGAAATTGAATAGAACCAGGCCCAGAAGAGATCCCAGCGAGACCCCACTCAATATGCCCTGTGAGTTTGAACCATTGATAACTATTCTCTGAGTATGATTTTCCAACTAGTTGTGCACCCATCTCATAGTAGGCTTGTCTATTTCCCTAGTTTGCTTATCACAAACATTTCGGTGTCACTATTCAGCTGGTTCCCTCCTGGGCAACTCTCACTGGCTTGTTTCAGAGTAGCAGCCATGTTAGTCTGTATCTGCAAAAAGAACAGGAGTACTTGTGGCACCTTAGAGATTCACAAATTTATCTGAGCATAAGCTTTCGAGGGCTACAGCCCACTTCATCGGATAAATAGAATGGAACATATAGTAAGAAGATATACGGCTAAATTCAGTGCCTTGCATAATGACAGGTTTCAGAGTAGCAGCTGTGTTAGTCTGTATCCACAAAAAGAACAGGAGTACTTATGGCACCTTAGAGACTAGCAAATTTATTTGAGCATAAGCTTTCGTTGGTGGTCACAAGAAGAATGACACAACATCCCCTTCCCTCTCCCAGCAGCAACAGGTGACAGGACCCAAGCCCAGTCCCGGAAATACAGGATCTGATTTGGGTCTGTGGTTTTCTCCAGTATCAGCAGAGGATGAAGTGGTGACTGATCTATCCCCAGGGCCTGTGGGAGTAGCAGTGTCTCCAATATCCCTCCTTGAACCAACCTTCTCTTCCATGCTGATGACCTCGCTGTCGCTGCAGGACTGTGCTTAGTCTCTGTGCATTCAGAGGGCAAGGTCCTGGGATCCAACTAAACCTGCTGCTTTGGGGATGAGAGAGGATCTAGCTCAGGGAACCTGGCCTGATAGGGTTGGCAGGCTGTACTGAACCTTATGAGGAGTGCTATCGTGGTGCCGCAGCCTATAGTCAATATGCTTCCACCCCCAATGCTGCCTTTTAGTGCCTCCAGTCACTGCTGTCTTGGCACCATGGGACTGGACTTTGTGGCTAGCGGCATGCAGGGTCCTGCACCGTTTTAAAATGATGGCTCCGTAAGTAGCGCTGAGCACCTTGTTCCATGAACACTGAGCATGTAGCCAACACTGTCCAGATCTACTGGCACCCTGCTCCTTTCCATGCCCCATCTCCCTCCGAGGGATTGGGAAGAGGAAAGCCAGGGAGCAATGCTTGGATCTGGTGCAGCAAATCCTGGATCCCTAGGACAGGCTGACTGGGGCTCGGTTTTGTACCATGAACTGTTATACTTAGCAAGGAGAAGGGAAGGGAAGGGCCCTCACTACTGTTTTGCTGGACACGCTTGTTCCCCACCTCCATCCCTCATGATGTTGCACCGCACCCCTAGCCACTGCACCAGGCCATGCCAATTTCCTTGCAAACTGCTGGTCTCGTTTCAACCTTCCTCAAGTGTCTAATGTGCTATGGCAATGTAACGTGCTGCAGATGTGCCAAGCACTAATATCCTGATTGCTGTTAATGCTAGAGCCAGATGAAACACCCCTGAGTCTGTTCACAAGCAGGTTGGTAAGCTGGGTCTCACTGCTGGTGAGTGTTGGTTTCATACCCTTCTTTTTATTTATATTACAACCAAGATCAGGGCCCTGTTGTGTTAAGGGCTGTACAAACACCCAATAAGAGACAGTCTCTGCCCCAGTGAGCTTACAGACTAAATAGACATGACAGACAAAGGGTGAAAGTGAAAACAGGCACAGAGAGAAATTAAGGTAACCCAACAGTTCAACCAGGAATAGAACCAAGACTGCCCAAGTCCCAGTCAAGTGTCCTACCCACTAGACCACACTTCCCCCTGGAATTTGGCCTTACGTTGTGGGTCTGATCCAAGCAATAACGAAGGTGAAAACTGAGACAACCAGCTGTGCTCAGCACTGTGCAATGAGGATGGGGCTTTGCTTGACCTGATGGACCTGCCCATGGGACTAAGCACGTGCATGATGCATATAGCGCTCTGCTCCGCTGGGACCAGATGTGATTGGTTTTGCTACAGAAACAAATGAGAATCCCTCTGCAAAGAAAATCTGCCTCTCTACAGGAGCAGCAAGATGTTCTGATGGAAGAGCCTCAAAGAAAGTATATGTATGTGTGCAAAACACTTTGGCTTCTATCTTTGAACCTGGAACTCACCAAGGCTTAAGCAGTTTGGGGTTCGGTTGGGAAAGGTTCCTGTGGATCTAGTTAGCATGCTGACTCCTGGGGAAAGGGAAAGTGCCCCAGGAGCTTCAGTCCCCAGGTGAGGTTAAGGATTCAGACCTTATATCTTATCCAGCACAGTGCTACCTAGCACTATGTTGGGTATTGTGTCCTGTACTCACCCCACCTCCTCCTCCTGAGTTATCCCCCCCCCACAGAACTGCATCCCCGACCATCACACTGGGACCGTGGAGTAAGTGCCAACTCGGTGCCTGTGACTGAGTCACCCGGGCTGCTCCCTGAAGCACCTTGGAGGTCTCACATCCAGTACTTACTGACTTGGCCTGATCCTACTTAACATGTGAAGTCTGACAAGATCCCAGCCCAAGGTAGGATGGCTGCAGGCCATAAATTTGGCCTCCCATCAGGAGAGGTTCTATGTCATCTTCTTGGACTGGCAGGATCTTTCCTAAGGCTGTGTCTATACTAGATAGTTGGATCCCATTGGGATCAGGGGCTGAACTCCTAGTTTTGGGGGGTTGAGAAGAACTCTTTGCAGAATGGCTGCCTCCCATTCCTCACTTGTCTCCTCCTCCCCTTACCAAGTCAGGGTGAATGATACAGTGAGCCCCGGGGCAGCCCCATGGAGATGACAGAAGCTCTGGAAATGGGATTCCATGTGCATGGGATAAGTGGTCCCATGGAAAAGGAATGAGCAGGTGCATATGAGTGCGAGCAAGGTGAGCCCTTTGAAAAGTGAACTGGGGACAAGGGAATTTACTGCAGCCCTCTTCTCAGCCTGCCAGTGCCCTAGCCCATTGGTCTCTGAGAGAAAAAAGCCGCCCCAGAAGGCTGGCGAGGTGTCAGGGGAGCAGATGAAGGCACGGGGCCAGTGAGGGTTAAGCACTTCCCTGTAGAGCTGCACTCAATCTGTTCATCTCTTGGGTGCATGTCTCCCTCCCTCCCTTCCCCAGGTAAACAACAGAGCTGTCGCCATCTGGCATTTTCAGCTGCTAAATAATTAATCTCCCTTTTGTTAACAAGGAGAGTAAGTCTCTGACGGACGGAGCTGTTGGACCTCTAGCAAATAAACCAGGAGGCTCCTAGCAACCTGCAGCTCCTATCCCACCTCCGACCTGCTTTCCTGGAGCTAGATCCCATGACTGGTGACTGTTTCCAAGAGTGACAGGGAATGGATCACTTGATGATTACCTGTTCTGTTCATTCCCTCTGAAGCACCTGGCAGTGGCCACTGTGCACTGTTGGAAGACAGGATACTGGGCTAGATGGACCTTTAGTCTGACCCAGTATGGCCGTTCTTATGTTCCTTATGTTATGTTCCTTATGAGCACTACTTACTCTTCCTGCCACAGGAGAGAGCCTACTAGGTCCCTGATGCTGCCCCCTTCCCCACTAGCTATCTAGAGAAGCAAGATTATAGCTTTGCTGATCTTCGTCCATCCAGGAGCAGATTCTTCCTGTACATGCTGCATTTCATTTCCCTCCAAGTTTTCCTATCCATATGCCTCCCAAAGGCAAACCTCCGGTGTGCCTCCCAAATTCAGCTCCCAAACCAACTCCTGCCCCATCTCTCCTGCCCCCAATTCCCTGAGCTTGATTCACTCTTTTATTGCTGAACTTTGGGGATTGTAAGAAATTTTAGGAACAGAAAGAGAGCACCCCTACGCAGCACCCCTGCCCTCCCTCTAGTTCAGCTCCATTCCACCCTCCTCCTACCCAGGCCCATGACCCTGCCCCTCTGCAACTCAATCACAGCCCCAACTCAGCCTCATTACAATCCCTCCAGTCCCATCACATAGCCCAGAGCCCTGAGCTGGCTCCAGTGCATTATCCAGTACTTTTCAATCAACCTCAGTCCCACCTCAGACGTCTCCTTCTCCAGACGCCAGCGCACCGGGCACCTTTCCAGCGCAGGTGTTCCAAAACAAACATCCTGGTTTCCTTACGGTTAAAGTTGCAGAAGTTACTAACACTCTGATGCAAACTACATAACTACAGGCATACCATGAGAATAACCAGCTGAAGGGAATTTACATAAATATTCTATGATTCTTGCTTCATACGTTTGGTCAGCAATAATATCGTGGTAATTTCACCTTACACATTCCCATAATGACCTGAGCTCTGTCCTGCAAGACATGCTTATGAACTCTTTCAACTGAGAGGTCACTAATTATATACCTTATTTACAGAGTCATAATCATACTAACGATACATATATTGAAAGGGTTCTTAACTCTGACCCACAAGATGTTCTTAAGGTTACTACTGGAAAGCATAGGTTAATTTCCGCATGTCATTATGATTGTGAAATACTCTGGTATTCTAAAACACTGCTAACACCACGGTATGCAGCAGTATTGTGGGTCAGTACTGCAGCATATTAAATCATTTCTTTATAAGGGAGAGCTGGGTTGAGTGAAATGCCTTTTAGACACTTACTTACCCCTTTCTAAGCTGTTCATTGAATAACACAAGTATAAATAACCAAGAAGCATACTGCTCTCTGTACCCCAAAACTAGCTTGCCCAACTTCCCTTAATAGGAAAAGAGGATTTGGGTTTAAACTCTTATCTCTTATTTTGGAAGTACTTAGGAATCTGTCTCCCTAAATTTCCCCTGACATTTTCAGCTGGATGCATGGTTATGCTTCCCTTCTGTTCTAAACTGTTGTGTCGTACTGTTGTGTGCTGTAAAACAGCTTCTGTGTTCTGCACCAGAGGTAGTTGCATTTCAATGTTGTGTGCAGGGATTACTGTACAGAGAATTTGTAAAGGTCTTTGGGATGAAAGGCCACACAGATTATACTAATAAGTGAGCATGTTCTAACGGAACAAGCCAGGGACATGAAATCAGGAGACCAGGTTCTATTCCCAGCTGTGCCACTGACTCACTGTATGACCCTGGGCTAATCGCTTCCCCTGCTCTGTGCCTTGGTTTCCCCATCTGTACAATGGAGATAACCCTGATCTACAACAGAGACATGGGTGTGTGCCTTAATGTCTATGAAGTTCTTTGAGATCCTTCTATTATTATTTATTATTTGTATTATGATAGCACTTAGGAATCTCAACCAAGAAACAGGGCCTCACTGTGCTAGGCGCTGTACAGACATGGACCAAAGACAATGGTCCCTGCCCCAGAGAGCTCACAATCTGCATGTCAGGCAGAGCACAACAGGTGGATGAAACAGCTGAATGAGCTGGGGTAGGGGACTGGTTGATGAAGTTACAATAAAAAAGAGTTTAGCAGAAAAGCAAAAGTCACAGAGCGTTGCTTGCCTGACCAAGATGACAAGTGAGAGATCCTAAAGAAGGCAAAGAAATATATACACAATAAAATAAGAAATGTTACCCAATTTATAGATAAATCTGTGACCTGCCCTGAGTTTTTCTCACTTAATACAGATATTTATGTTTGGACAAAATATTTCTCCTTCAGATCTTGTGTCCTTGCCACATTAATAATAACACATTGTACAGGACATTGAGACCCTCCAAAGGAGGCCACTACAGACAAGAAAAGAATTAAGTAAATCTTACAGCTAGCATGGATAGAATCATGCATAATTCATCATTTATTTGGCGTATTTTGTTTTTTTCCTGTCCACAAACTGTCCATGAATGGCCCGTGATTCTCTTCGATGTGTTATCCAAAGTGATTTGCCAGAAAATTTCTTCAAATTTCTGGACACAGAGTATGTTTCTGGTGTCTGACTGGATGAGCGTAACATGCAGAATCAGATGTCCTATTATAAATATGAAATTTGCTTTACGTGAATATTGTCCTTTCCCTTGAACATCCTTGCCAGGAATTCACTTGCTAGGGCAGGGGTGGGCAAACTACCGCCCGGGGGCCACATCCAGCCCTTCAGATGTTTTAATCCAGCCTTCGAGCTCCTGCTGGGGAGCAGGGTTCGGGACTTGCCCCACATGTGCCGCCTGGCCGCACCTCCGCGTAGGAGCCAGAGGGGGAGGACATGCTGCTGCTTCCAGGAGCTGCTTGAGGTAAGAGCCACCTGGACCCTGCACACCTGACACCCTCCTGCACACCAACCCCCAGCCCTGATCCTCCTCCCACCCTCTCAACCCCTTGGTCTCAGCCCAGTGCACCCTCCTGCACCCCAAACCTCTCATCCCCAGCCCCACCCCAGAGCCCGCACCCCCAGCTGGAGCCCCCACCCTTCCCACACACCCCAATCTGCTGCCCCAGCTTGGAGCCCCTTCCTGCACCCGGAACTCTTCATTTCTGGACCCACACCAGAGCCCGCACCCCCAGCTGGAGCCCTCACGCCCTCCTGCATCCCAACCCCCAGTTTTGTGAGCATTCATGGCCCACCATACAATTTCCATACCCAGATGTGGCCCACAGGCCAAAAAGTTTGACCACCCCTGTGCTAGGGTATTTCTGGAAAGTGAATGCACAAAGACCATGAACACAGCAAAGCAAATCCTTTGTAAAATTAAAATGAATAGTCAGTCACTTTTGGGGACAGTATTTGCCTAGGGCTGATCATAATCTTTATCTATCTCCCAGGGGGGCTATCAGCTTTGTTTTGCAGATTAGAAAACAGAGGCACAAAGAGGCTAAGGGACTGGTTCATGGTGGTCACAGAGAGCCAACAGAAGATGTGGGATTAGAACCCAGCAGCCCTGATTCCCAGTTCTGTGCTCTGGCCACTAGATCACACTGCTTCCTGAACTACACTCTCCCTGCTCTCTTCCCCTATCTGCCCTTCCTAGGTATGTGCTGGGGGAGTTTTCTCCAGCTTGCAGGAATGGGATGTGGGGAGAGATGTAATGTGAAGGCCAAGTCAATGCCCCTTAAATCCCCCCTCTCCCCACTCCCAAACTGGGAAGAGTTGATAAAGCTAAGACTTATGACTTTGTGTGATCAGTGGAAGGTCAGTGGTGATCCTAGAGGGGTAGGCAAGGAAAACTGAGCTGGTTACATTGACTCAGCACCACAGACAGGGATCAATAACAATCTCAGGCTGGAACAGGTACGTCAATACCCCAGTGCTGAGCTCAGCACAAACGTGAGAGATGTGGCTTTACCAGAGGAGGGCACAGTGACCTCTAAAGTGCTTCAGCTCAGGCTGGCAGGAAAGAGCAAACGCATCATGCCCTGTGCAGGGCACTCCCAATTTCCCACTTGGGCAAAGTGAAGTGCGATGGGGGAACAGGATACCCAAAGCAGGGCCCACAGCGGTGCAAGTAGAATTCATTTCTTATCGGTACGCTGCACGAACTAAATGGGGGCGGGGGGGGTGGGCCGTGACCTCCCCACCTGACTCCTCACGTGACCCCAGCCCGCCCCCAGCCTGGGGCCCTGTGCTCTCCACCTCCCCTCCCCATGATCCATCCCACGTTCCCGGGGAGGGGAGGGGGGGCTCTGTCCTTCTCCCACTGCACCGGAGACTTTTGAACCACAGGGCGCTCTGGAACGCCACTGGCAAAAGAAGCAGAACGTCGGACGGCCCCACGCTGGCAACTCCACCGGTGTCACTGTACCGCTCCCAGCCCCGCTCCCAGCCCTCTGGCGGGGCTGCGGTACAGACCCCGGACAGGAGACACAGGCACGTAGCTGCGTGGAAGGCCTGGGGGTGGTACAGCTGCGCTGGAGCAGTTGTCGGAGCGGGGCCGCCCGGCGGCCCCATGTTATGCTCCTCTTGTGACTTTGTGGTGTGGTGTACAGTTATAAATAGCTTACTGGTACGGCGTACTGAACTACACTACTTGCACCACTGGGCAGGGGGGAGAGTCTTTACTCGTTCTCTCTCCCTATGAAGTTCCCCCTCACTTCTTGGGGTAAAGTCCTATCTTCAGCAGTGAGGGGAGGGAACCCTATCTCCAGTGGCAAGGGGTGTGTATGTGTGGAGGGGCAAATCCCTCTGCTAGATGTTGAGGTGTGTGTGGGAGGAGGGAGGGATCTGTATAGCCCTAGCAGAAGCTGGAGCTGCTCCACTCTAACATTTCCTTTGGCTTCAGCCCAGCTCCCTGTCTCCCACCTGCTCCTGGGGCCCTGGCCCCTCCTACCAGTTTCCCCCAGACATGCCCCCTTCCCCAATTCCTCAGCTGCCCCATTTCCCTACTTCAGACCAACTCCCTTCCCAACTGCCCTGGAGTTTTCCAGAATCTTCCTGGTCCTTCCTCCTCTTAGTAATGGGGCATCACTCCCCTCACAGCACCGCCCCAAGTCTTTGCCTATTGTTTAAACCAGCTTTACCTTAGAAAAGACATATTCAAAGAGAAACACATTGCTCTTCCTTACAGCCACCTTCCCGTCTCATGCCATCACTCACCACAAATCCATATTGAAAAATGAGGGCTGGCTAAAAACCACCCTTCTCCCATTTCCTGGCTCCCATCCTTCGTACAGCGTAAAGCGTTCTCTTTTCAAATCACACATTCTGGCCCAGAACAGCTGCTGTCCCTGAGGCCCTTCAGGAAACAGGCCCTGGAGGCTAAGGAGGGGAACAACCTATTCTGCCACAGAGGATCTGCTGGGGGTGCATCCTGTTGCTCTGGACTGAAAAAGAGAAGTCAGAGTGTAAAGATGAGGTAAAGAGCAAAGTCAAACATGGACAGTGCACTCTGTCCAGGGATTGGTTCCTGGAAAGTAACGAAGCTGATCTCAAAACACAGGATGCAATGGATAGTGAATGTAATGTTATTTGTAAATGTATATAAAGGCAGGGGAATGTACTGAATGTGGGAGCACACTGAGAAGCTCTGATGTAAACTGCTGATAGCCCCAGAAGCTGACCTGGTGCCAGGGGCACTGTTCAACAAGCAATGCTACTGAGGAAGTGTAACATTCTACATCTTGGGGGAGTGTGCTGTAACCCCCATATTCCGCATTTTCATGTAATCGTGATCTTACATAGAAAGCATGCCTTGTAAGGTATCAGGGGAAAGGTTATGATCTGCTGAAAGTCATTTCTCTATCCATAGATGTGTAACATTAATGCATATGAAGTTGTAAGAACTGTGTCGTATGGTTGTCACTAAAACATGCTGTAAGTTAGGGGAATCAGCCAGAAATTAGCTCCCCATAGGCAACAACAAGGAAAGTGACCAACACCCGGGCGGGGTGTCAAACAACCCATCAGCAGCCATTGTCCAGCAGGGGAGCTACAATGCAATGACTCACCTGCATGAGGCCACACTAGGGGAATTGCTCCACCTTGCTTGGAGAGACTCACCTCTCCTGACTCTGAAGGGTGGTAGAAAGCCAAGAGGGAGGAAAGGACATTATAAGAGGAAGAGACATTTGCCATGCTCTTCCTCTCTCTTCCACCTACATCTACAGATATCACACCAAGTGACTGAAGTGCTGATCAAAGGGGAGAGCCTGGCTGAAGAGCAACCAGCCAGCCTGTGGTGAGAAGCATCTAAGTTTGTATGGGCACTGAAAGTGTTAAGATCAGCTTAGAATGCATTTTGCTTTTATTTCATTTGCCCAAATCTGACTTGTTATGCTTTGACTTATAATCACTTAAAATCTGTCTTTATAGTTAATACATCTGTTTGTTTATTCTACCTGAAGCAGTGTGTTTGGTTTGAAGTGTGTCAAAAACTCCCCTTGGGATAACAAGCCTGGTACATATCAATTTCTTTGTTAAATTGATGAACTCATACAAGCTTGCAGCGTTCAGTGGGCATAACTGGACACTGCAAGACGGAGGTTCCTAGGGTTGTGTCTGGGACCAGAGATATTGGCTAGTGTCATTCGGTTGCAAGTAGCTGGGAGCAGCTTACATGCCATAGGCTGTGCGTGAACAGCCCAGGAGTGGGGGGTTCTCACAGCAGAGCAGGGTCAGGTTGGCTCCCAGAGTCAAGGATTGGAGTGACCTAGCAGATAGCCAGTCCAGATAACACCAGAGGGGAACGTCACAGGAAGCCCCTTCAACCTCAGCTGCATGTTGCCCTTTGCCCCCAAGAACATCAACTCAGCACTAGGCAGCGTTTGGCATTCTGCTCGTTTTCCTTCATGATCCAGGCATCATAGTGCCACGGAGTGGTCAGGAGGATAAATTTCTGCACTCCCAGCAGTGTCATTTGGGTCTCCAGTAGAGGGAATTACTGGTGCAAGAAAAATTTCCTCCCATGTTTTCCTACCCAACCTTACCAAGCCCTCCTACCCCCACCTCCCTGAGCCCATATCTTAGTGCTGGGATGGCAAGCTCCTTGAGACTGATATCCCAGAGTCTCTACCTCACCCTGATTATCCCTACTGGAATCTGTTTGGGAAGATTTTCCTTTGCTCACAGCCATTTGGAGTGGGCTTTAATCCCATCAGACCCCAGATGTGTGCAGAAAATCTGCCCCTCCATGAGACCAGACCTGGGACCAATCACCAGGTCAGCAGATTCAGGAAATCTGAGCCTGCTTTCACATCCCACAGCCCCTACACAGCGTGTGAGCTTCTGTGAGGTGAACACAGCCTATGGATCTAGTCATTACCTTGTTAATGGGCTAGAGAAATTAAGCCGTGTGTGAAAATCACTACCTCTGAGTCCTGAAAAGAGATCAGACCCCAGTGATCTGGGATATATTGCCTTCTGCATTAGGACTGAATGGCATTCCTCTCTCAAAGAACTACACACTGCCCATCAGACCCAGATTCCACATGCAAATGTCCCACCAAGAAATGTTTTGATTGAAATGGTGCCTATAGCCCCGGACCAGAGACCTAACTACTAATGTCCTCTCCTGCTGTCCCCTATAATCAGGGGAATCGGCCAGCAATCCGCAATCAAGGGACCCTGATGGAATGTCTCTCCCAATTTTCTGAGGGGCTGGGGATCCCCCTGAGACCTTAGGATCACTAGGGTTCTTCTGTTGTACACAGATACGGCCCCAGCTCCACCCTTGACTCAAATCTTCTATTTGCACCTACGGTCTCTAACCATGGTGCCTACCTTTCCTGTCTGGCAATCTGACCCTACCACCGTTCCAGCCTTGCTGCAGCTGTGCCTCTACCGACATCTTAGCCAGACCTTCCACTCCTCTCACGTCTGCCATGGCAGCTTCCTTCTCTATGGCCTCCCCAGAGTCCAGCTCTCCAGACTCCAGCACCTGCACAGTGCTGCTGCCACCTTCTTCAATGCACAAGCAGGAGCAGTCCCATTGTCTCCCTCTCACGGACCATGGCTGGCTCCGGGAGCATTTCAGGGGACGATTCAAATCTGCCATCTTTGTTTTTAAAAGCTCCAGGGCTATGGCTCAGAGGACCTCCAGGCCTGTCCCTCTTTCTACTCCTCTGCTCACTTTCTCTGTCATTCTACCACCAGGCTCCTCACTGTCTCTCTGCACAGTGCCACCAGGTTGGTGAGACAGCCTTCACCTCTGCAGCTCCCAGAATCTACAACAGCCTCCCCATATTTCTTCACCCAATCCACGTTCCACCTAATTTCAAATCTCTTTTCTCTCTGGCCTCTTAGCGTCACCCTGCCCTGCTGATGATTTGGTGCCTAATTCCATAAGGCAGTTGTCTGAAAGACGCGGCGCAAAGGAACGTGGCATCAGTCCATTCTTCACAAGACCAGCCTGCCAGCTACTTCTCTCTATCAACACAGGCCCTTGCATGTCTCTTGCTCATAAACTTACTGCAGGGCAATGCTATCAATGTTACCATCTAACCGACAGGAAGAGGAACAGGTAATGTCACAGCTGGAGTAGATGCAACCAGGGACAGCTTTGCTTATCCACACAGCACGTCCAGGATGGGCAATGGCAATGGCATGGGGCCCTAAACAGCCATCAGTGACCAAATGGAGCTCAAATAGTGCGGCAGGGGAGGGAGGAAATAATGGTGTTGAAATATGTTTCCTCTCCTCTTTCACCTTCCCCTTCCTTCTATTGTCTTTTCATGGGTGTAGGCATACAAGGGGTGGGTGATGTGGCTATTTAGATCCAAATGGTGTGGCCAATAAGGATTTTACTATGTGCAGCTCAGGATTACGGTCATCCAATCAGAACTGTTCCTTCAATCCTGACACGAACCTTTATCTTGTGTGCAAACAAAAGGAAAGTATCAGCCTCTCTCTGAAGCCAAGCATCTCTGGATGTGAGGCTGTCCTCTCAGGCTACAGCTCAGGTCCTCTGGGGAGGAGGTAAGGTGCAGGAGGGTTCCGTCTAGTCCTTGGAGATTAAAAGAAGAGTCAGTTTCCTTTGCTGCTGAGGACTTGGCAAAACTCAAAGGAGGGGAAGCAAGCCCCATGCTTTGCGGTGGAAACCGATCCCTCGTTAGACTCAAGACGAGCCTCACCCATGACATCTCAGTTTAACTCTGCATAACTGGCCAAGAATGCCCAAGAGCTCTAGGGAGCTGTACAAGCATTCACAAATTCAGGGGCCCACCCCATCTTTCAATCTGCAGAACAAATGAGAGACTCTCTTCCCCATGCACACTACAACTCCCACTTCCTGCTCAACCCCCCAAATCCCTCAGGACCTCCCTCAAATCACCCCCCACACTACTTGCTTCTCCCAAAGTTTCATTCTGCAGCTCATCAAGGAGGGTGCTGTAGTTTGAGAACCATGGAAGGGCTGCAGAGGGGAGCAGAGGCTGCTGTCTGCTTTCCTGCTACTGCCCAGCGCAGGCTGGAGCCCAGCTGAGAGGTTGATCAGAATCTCGCGCTGCTAATTTTGAATATTTTGACCCCAAACCAATGCATAGACAGCTCATCGGGGTCCCCCAGTGGAAACAGCCCCACACTAGGAACCAAACACAGGGCTGCCCCAATCTAGGATTAAAAGATGCTTCTCAAAGGCACCGCTGCCTCCCACCCCCATGCATGCACAGCCCTCATTTTAAATGGAGGGACAACAGGGGAAGCCTGAGTGCTTTTTCTGCTCTCAAGAGAGGCAGGTCAGGCCCATGTTTAGGAAACTCTGCTACAGAGTCACATGAACCCAGGGGCAGAACCCCGAGATTTGCTTTCTGAAACCAACAAGCCACACAAAGACAAAAGCCTCCTGTAATGTCACATACCAGCGGAGGCGGCTGGAAGGGGTCACACCGGGGGCTGGCGACGGAGTCACTCCGAGGACAGCAGCAGCTACTTGTCAAGGGGTGGCAAAAGGTTCTGTGAATTCCTCCCTCCCCCCCACACCTCCTGCTAAACTTCCCATGAGCAGCCTGGGAGCTGGGAAACTCTCCTCCATGCAGCAGCTGCGGCCAGAAGTCTCTGGAGACACAAGACAAAAGATGGTCTCAGGACGTTGGAGCCACCATGGCATGTGTGTGGGTTGTGATGAATGAAGAATTGGCAGCCTGCCCCTACTTCTCTCCTCTCTCCTGCATCCCTGGGGATGCTGGGGATGCCCCTGCACTGGCTGACAGAGGGGGTGGGACAGGCTAGCTGTCTCAGGGCATCCTTCCAGCTCTCATTTCTATGCTTAACTCTGCTCCGGGGTGCCATGGCCGCACCAAGGTCCTCCAGGTGGAATCAGCATCCTCCCTCAGCCTAGTTCAGTCTTCTCTACCCCCAAGCACTAGCAGCATTGCGCTGTCGTGGTGCCACGTGAAGCAGGGATGGCGCGCTCAACATCTAGAGTGACAGACACAGTGGGAGAGAGAAACCTGACAAGTTTCTCACACCCCTCCCCGTTCCTTCCCTGCCCCCACCCCCCATCACTGCAGTCATTCATCAAATCCATATGATTCACCGCTAGCTATTTAGTCACTCCTGCTGCAGGGAGGCTGTCGGCTTGGGCTAGTGAGGGCACAGCTTGAGAATGGGGACGAAGGGAGGCAGAGCGGCCTCCTATCCTGCCCTGCCCTTTGGGCTACGTTATAAGCAGCTGGCTACCTGCCAGACTCTGAGCCAGCAAGGGTCGAAGCAGTGTCACCGCAGAGCATGGAGGGGCTCTTCCCGGCTGCATGGGGTTTGGTTGGCATCGGCTGTAGCTTCTACAGAAAAACGGTTTCAGTGAGAGACTGGTACAATACTACAAAACCTGCCCCCCGCTGGGAAGCGGGAGCATTGCCTAGTGGTCTGAGCACAGGCCTGGGAGCTGTTAGGTTCTAATCCCAGCTCTGCCACTGAGTCACTGTGTGGTGAGCCTTAGGTGAGGCACTTTTCCTCTCAGTTCCTCAGCTGTAAAATGGGGATCATGGCACTGAGCCAGCTCACAAGAGGGGCTGGGAGGCTGCTTGGAAAGTGCTTTGAAAACAGGAAGTTGTTTGTGAAACATGGAGGGATATTAGATGGGAGCATATCTGGCTGGAGAGGAAGTTTGCAAAGGAGACCACTCCTGGGGTAGAAATCACCTTTTAACTTTGCTCTTTATACATTCTGTCTCTTATCCCAGGCTCTCAAAGCATTTTGTGAACACTAATTACCTATGCCTCACAACCCCTCCACACACAGGACAGCATCCTCATTTTACACCGGCCTACACTTTTCACCTTCATTCCTCTCTAGAACTGGTATGTAGTGTGTTAAACAGCTGTCTCATCCCATCCCACAGGTGGCTGTATCTTCACGGATGATAAAGTGATCCCTGTATATAAAGTTTGTTGAGATCTTCATATGAATAGTTTGGTGCTTATTCCACAACCCTGCACACTCCCTCAAGGTTTACTGTTACCTCACTGGGCAGGGTACATGTGGGTGCGTCTGTAGGAGTTACCGTAGCAATGTAATTCATATTGAGGTGATAGTGAGGATGATGAGGGATGAGGAGCTGCCTTTGTAAGAAGGAGATAGGAATTCCACCCCACACATTTCAGATCCCTTAAAAGAATGGTGTTACTGAGAATGGAGGAAATGTTCTGTAGTGGCTATTGCATCTGTATCAGCACTGCCGTCTTCTGGATGTAATGTCAGACACGCATGTGTGTGCATGTGTAAGAGAGACTGGTTACCCTCTATTGGCTGAAGCATATAGAGAGAGCATATAAATCCTATACTACTGCTGCTTATGGACCATACAATCAGTTAGGGCCAGTGTATTCAGGGCTAATGATGGTCTCATAGCTAGGCTGGCAATCAAGATATTTCTATGCGATTAGTAGAGCTGACTGAAATTTTTCAAAAAGGAAGTTTGGGGTTGAAAAATGTCCTTTTTTCTCAATTGAAAGTTTTCGTGGAGAGCAGTTGACATGTTCAGATATTTTGTTTTTGTGGAATTTTTCATAATATTTTTAATTGCGATCTCTGTCCCGATCCTTACTGAAAGTGGTTATCCACAAGTTCTGTTTACTGAAAACTGGGGTGTGCGCATATAACAATGTCAACATTTGAAAGCTGCTGTTAAAAAAAATCCAACCAGCATTTTGATAAAACTGTACAAAAAATTGCAAAATAAAAAATACCCAGGAAAGAATATGGGCCTGTTGTCAACTCTGCAATGAAAAGAATGGACTTTTCCCACAAAAGTTACTGGCTGGAGTTGAAAAATGTATTTAGCAAGTGCCCTCATTACAGAAACACAAACCTTCTGGAGGGAACATGTCGAGCGGGCAGCTGGGATTCTGTTCTCTGTGTTTCAGAGTACCAGCCGTGTTAGTCTGTATTCGCAAAAAGAAAAGGAGTACTTGTGGCACCTCAGAGACTAACAAATTTATTTGAGCATGAGCTTTCGTGAGCTACAGCATCCGATGAAGTGAGCTGTAGCTCACGAAAGCTTATGCTCAAATAAATTTGTTTGTCTCTAAGGTGCCACAGTCCTCCTTTTCTTTTTGTTCTCTGTGTGCTGCACTTCTCCACACAAGAAGTTTGTCTGCCAGGGAGCAGTTTGAGAGGATTCGGGATGGAGGGTCAGGCCACAGTGAACGCTCTGCGTGCTCTCTCTCATGGAGACTTTAAGAAAGGCAGCTAAGAGCACATGTCATCTACAATATGTATCCGCTGGGCTGAAAGCCCCTGTTTGTCTCAGTGTGTTGAAAACAGAACGTGGTGCTTCTCCCCAACTCTTCCGCCAAGTGTAGGTAAGCAGGCGGAGTAGGTGCAGTTCCTCAGCAGGGAGCATACAAGCACTAGGAAAGGGGAACCTTGGCAGAGCTGAAGTGTAGCCCCTCCCTTCCCACCAGGCCCTTGCCTCCAAACCTCATACATCCATTGCCCATGCTCATTCTGTGAAGCTGTCCCACTCTAACGCCAGTCTCCCTTTGGTCTGTATTTCAATATCCTGCTGTGCACACACTGGGCCTTTACAGTAAAAATATTTAGCACTTATATGCTGCACTTTACATTAGCAAAGCACCAAACAAACATTAACTAATTAGACCGTAAGATCCCCAAGGGAAGGACCAGTTGCTTGTTGGGCATCATTCACCCTACTGCCTCAGCAACACTTACATAGATGCTGTTCATCTGTAGTGTTAAAAAGGCTGGTGGCAATCACTACTCCTATTTCACAGCTAGGGAAACTAAAGGGTTGAAGTGACTTCCCAAGTCACATAGGAAATCAGTGGTAGTGCTGGGAACAGAACCCAGGACTCCTGCTTTGTAGTCCAATGCTTGCCTATTGGGTTATCCTGCCTCCCTCTCCACCACACTGATAGTGCTAGTGTAATAGCGTTGCACCATTCCACCCCATGGCCCCTGAATAGAAAAGTAAACTCATTCACTTTTATCCCAGTTCTGTCTCATTCACAGATGTTCCTTTAAAGGGATGCTGTCGGGTTAGGCATGAAGTTTAAATAAGGTCGACACGCAATTTGCATGTAACATTTGGGTTGGAAACAATGTAGGGGGAATGTTCATCTGCTTAAATTAAAACTGCTTCCATTAGAATATATTAAAAATACAAACCAGCAAGAAAAACAGAGAAACAATTCCACTGGTTTTAGGACTCGCAAGAGTTTGTTTTTACCGAACCTACATTGGGGTCCCCATTTAACCTGGCAATGTCCCTTTAACAGCGTAGTATTCCAGAGGAAGCATCCATAGAGGGGCAGCTGCTCCAATCCCCCTCAGGTTGTAGATATACATTGTACCATAGGGGGCTTCAGCACTCCAGTAGGGATGGAGGTGACGTTGCACCCATAATGCTTTATGGAAATATGCTTATGAATGTTTATATGACGTAACTGGAATATGTTTTGTGCTACATATGCCATGTAACATATCTCTGCAAAGGTTATGATCAATTGAATATATTCATCCTATTTGTATGCATGTACCAGTTTTATATTCAAAGTTATGAATATTGGCTGTGTACTTGTTTGATTTTAAGTAGCCTCAGTAAGGCATTTGGTCAGCTTCTTAAGAAAGGAATTTGCAAGTTAAGTGCCCAATAAAGAAACACTTAACGGACAATGGAACCTTGGAAGACTCCAATCCACATAAGAAGTCCACCTGAGGACGTTCAGGATAGCATGTGAACAATGGCTGCCACCGGTAAAGTCCTGAGTCATGCACGGACACGTGCCTATGTGACTCCCAAAACTCAATCTGGTAGCTAAGTTTCTGCATAGGAGAGAGGAGGGGGTCTCCATCCACAAGAGAAAGTCTATTTAAGCCCCTGGGAGACCCCTCCATTTTGTCTTCAGCTGGCTCAAGAGATAGCCTCTCCACCCCAAAGGATATCTGAAAGAAGTTGGAACAAAGGACAGTAACTACAGGGTTGTGAGTGATTGCTGGACTCAAACTAGAAGCAGCCTAATCTATAAAAGAGGTTTATTGAAACATCTCTGAGTGTGAGATTTTATCTGTATTCAACTTCTTACTGTATTAGACATAGACTTGCGTGTTTTATTTTATTTTGCTTGGCAATTCACTATTAACCCAGAGTGTGTATTAATACCTGGGGCGGGGGGGGGGGGGGGGGAGGAGGAATAGCTGTGCATATCTCTCTATCAGTGTTATAGAGGGTGAAAAAATTATGAGTTTACCCTATATAAGTTTTAAAATGGATTTATTTAGGGTTTGGACCCCATTGGGAACTGGACATCTAGGTGTTGGAGACAGGAACACTTCTTAAGCTGTTTTCAGTTAAGCCTGCAGCTGTTGGGGGACGTGGTTCAGACCTGGGTCTGGGTTTGTAGCAGGCTAGCATGTCTGGCTCAAACCAGGCAGGGTTCTGAAGTCCAAGCTGCCAGGGAAAACGGGCACAGGGGTAGTCTCAACACATCAGGTGGCAGTTCCCAAAGGGTTTTCTGTGAGCCAACCCGTCACAGAAGAGTTGCCCACACTTCCTGGAGCAGCCATGGCATAGTACTGGCCCTTAATTAACGATCATGTGTGCAGCTGAGGACAGCTTCTGGGCCCCAGCTAAAATTAAGACCCAGAGCTGCCACTGAAATTGTCCTAGGAGAAACATACTTAGGCTGCTCCACTCAGATCTTGGCAGGAGGAAAGCTCCTCCGACCGTGTTATGTATTGCTTGTTCTCTAGCTTAGGGACTGCGGCACGGTAAAGAAAAGGATCAGTGCATATGAAGTTCAGGAACGCAACAGCAGCCAAAACTAAAGGATCTCCCAAATACCTAGAAAGGCTTCAAAACATCCTGTGTTCAGAGAGAGTCAGACAATGCCCACCCTCGTCACCTCTCCTTGACCAGCGTCTGGCCTGCTCTAGCCGCTGAGTTCCTTCCCACTCATAGCCATACACACTCAGAGACATGAACATTGAAATGAAGGAGAGTCTGGGAAGAGTCTCTCTTTCTCTGTGCAACAGGCACCAGGTAGAAATATAACCCCTCTGTGGGGAAATCCAGCTACAGGCCAGCTACCTCAAGAATCAGTGAGAGCCTGTGGGAACCTTGCTGTAGAATACTTGGGTGTTTTCAATAAGGGTTGGTGGGATTCTGGAGTGTCGTGGGATGGTAGGGAGGGCAAGGATACCCACTTTCTCTCCACACCCCTTGCTGAAGCTGTAAGAGCCCATCTAGGGAGCTGTGCCATGTGGGGAGGAGAATGGAAGCCTAACTCCTGTCCCCTCTCAAATAACATATGACAGACAGAGCTCAAAACAGGCCAGCTGACACCGGTGTTCGGCCAGCCCTCTTGGTAGTCCTAAAGAAAGCTGGGGTGTTCTCTTGTTGTGGGGCTGGGGAACCTCACTGCAGTATACAGGGAAAAAAAGGGTCCCCTCACATGTGCTTCGCCAGATACATGGGGAAAAAGCACAATACAAAGTAAAATACAGAATTGCTCACAAACAACACAGCTCCTACCAGGCCTTTATGGCTCTGCTCCCCACTGAGCTGTGACTGTGTCTGAGGCATGGTAAGCAGCGCGCACAGGCCCCACCGCATGCCCTGCTGGGACAAAGAGACACGGGGCCAAGTGTGAGCATAGTCATGATTCAGATATAGGGAAGAGTTGGCCAGCTGAACAACACGCACTGGGAATGAATGGTACAACTCCAGGAAGGCAACCCCTCTTGCCCTCACCTGCCCTGGCCCCATTCACACCCAGCAGCCTTCGCTCTGAAGTGAGTTTAGTCCTGGCTTGACAACCCTGGTGCCTGAGAGTTTCTGTATATCCCCAGAGGAGGGCCAGGAGCAGAGCTAACCTCCTGCTCACCTTGCCCTGGGAGGGCCCCTCTAAGGCAAGAGAACAGTTTGTCCTCCAGAGACCATTCCAGGCTTGGCCCTGTCAAGGTTCCTTCCCCACTCTGAACTTAGGGTACAGATGTGGGGACCTGCATGAAAAACCCCCTAAGCTTATTTTTACCTGCTTAGGTTAAAACTTCCCCAAGGTACAAACTATTTTACCTTTTGCCCTTGGACTTCATTGGAGTGGCAGCCAAGTGATTTACCCCATGAGCGTCCCAAAGGCTTTCTATAGTTCCTGCCAGGAAATTAGTTCCTGCATCTGTGAGGATGTCGGAGGGCCATCCTACCCTGGCAAAAATGTCTGCTAGTGCCTGGCACACACTTTTAGCCCTGGTGTTGCTTAGAGCTACTGCTTCCGGCCATTAGGTGGCAAAATCCATGAAAGTCAGTATGTACTGCTTCCTTCTGGGTGTCTTTTTCGGAAGAAGACCCAGAATATCCACAGCTACTCACTGAAATGGAACTTCAATGATGGGGAGTGGCTGGAGAGGGGCTTTGACCTGGTCTTGGGGTTTTCCCACTTTTTGGCATACCTCACAAGACTGGACATAGGTAGAAACATCCTTGCCCATTCCCTCCCAGTGGAATGACCTCCCCAAACAGTCTTTGGTCCTGTTCACCCCAGCATGGCCACTAGGGTGATGGTGGGCTAAGCTCAAGAGCTTGGCCCGGTATTTAGTTGGAACTACCAACTGTCTCTGAGGATGCCAGTCTTCCTGGTGTCTACCAGGAAGAGTTTCCTCGTATAAAAGTCCTCTTTCTACAACAAACCTGGATCGATTAGAAGAGCTGAGAGGCGATGGGTTGCTCCGTGCCGCCGTCCAAGCTCTCTGGAGGCTTTCATCTGCTTCCTGTTCAGTCTGGAACTGTTCCCTTGATGCTGGAGACATCAGTTCCTCATTGGATTGTGGACCTCGGCTTGGTCCCTCTGGAAGCAATGTAGGGGATGGGGCTGTTTCCGTTGACTGTGAACCGCTCTCCCCTGGTGCACTATTTTGGGGTTTAGGCTCCGGCTGAGCCTCTGGTGTTGGGTTATTGGCTACTGCCGGTTCAGGTTTGGTGGGGCCCTCTGGTGTTGGGGTTGCAAGTACTGGGTTCAGTGCTGGTTGTTCTGCCAGTTCCAGTTCTGGGACTGGCTCTGTCTGGGTCTCTGGGACTGGATCCACTACTCCTGTTGCAGACATTGGCCTGGGGTCCAGGTCCATCACCTCTGACCAGGTCCTGGTAGAAGTTTCCGGAACAGAGCTAGGCGTGATGGCTTGTTTAGCCTGGCTGCGGGTGACCATTCCCACCCTCTTGGCTAGCTTCACGTGATTGGCCAAGTCTTCCCCCACAGCATGGAGATGGGATAATCATCATAGGCTGCAAAAGTCCACATTCCTGACCAGCCCTTGTACTGGGCATGCAACTTGGCTGTAGGCAAGTCAAAAGAGTTGGACTTGAAGGGTTGAATCGTCACTTGGATTTCTGGGTCGATTAAATTGGGGTCCACTGAGGAAGCATGGATAGCCGACACTTGTGCTCCAGTGTCCCTCCATGCGGTGACCTTCTTCCCGCCCACACTCACAGTTTCCCTCCGCTCCAAGGGTATCTGGGAGGTATCTGGGCCTGAGGACCTCTGGTGTGATTCCGGTGCAATGAACTGTAATCTGGTGGGGTTCTTGGGGCAGTTGGCCTTCACATGCCCCAGCTCATTACATTTAAAACATCGTCCAGCTGACAGGTCACTGGGGCGAGGTGGGTTGCTGAAGAACGGTGTGGCAGGATGATAAGGTGTCTGGAGTGTGTGTAGTTGGGGCCTTGGGCTGCCCCCAGTAGTAGGGTGTGGTCTGAGGGTGTCCCTCCTGGTATCCGCTCCAACTGCGACCAGGGTTGTTCCTCTCTCCTCCCTCCACCCATTTTGTTCCGGCTTGCCCCCGCCTCTCTGGCTGTCTAAGTCTGCTTGTATCGATCAGCATAAGAAGCAAGACTTTCTGCTGAGTCCATTTCCTTATCCCATAAACACTGTTTTATTTCCTCCTTGGACATATTCAGGAATTGCTCCTGAGCTATCAAATCACACATTCCGTTAAAGCTAGTGACACCCCTTCCTTGGACCCTTTTATCTAACAGATCCTTCATCTGGTTTAGATAAGCCACATTACTTAGTCCAGGCCCTCTCTTAAGGGTTTGAAATTTTACTCTGTACATTTCAGATGTAATCTGAAATTGCTTTAAAACCCAAACTTTGAACTTATTATAGTCAGAAGCCTCATCAATAGGCATCTTATTGAATATGTCCAGAGCTCTTCCAGTCAATTTTGCGACCTATGTGGTCATCTTGTGAGCTTCAGGAATTTCATGGAGAGTACACCGTCTTTCAAAGGTGAGAAAATATTCAGCAATATCACTGGATTCATCATACTGTGGACATAGTCTCTCCCATTTGTGGATTGTTGGGGAAGGATGGTTAGGGTTATCCAGTAGATTCCACTCAGCCTTTGCCTTCTCCATCTCCAGTGCATGTTTCTTCTCTTTTTCCTTCTCCTCCTCAGCATGTTTCCTCTCTTTTTCCTTTTCCTCTATTTCTTTTTCCCTTGCCTCCATAGCTCTCCTGTGGGCAGCCTCTTTGGCTGTTTCTGCTTTGGGTTCTGTCACGTTTGCCTCTCTGTTTTTAACTAACTTTACACCCGAGAGTTAGAACTAAAACAAACAAACAAAAAACTTGGCTTGTCAAAACAAAAATAAGTTGTGCTGTAACCGGATACCTATGTTCTCTGATAATGATGGTCAGCCTACAGAAAAATCCTTAAAAAAAACCCGAACAACTTTGTCTCCAGGCAAATAGACAGAAAACCCCTCTAGATGCTCTTTGGTAAAAAAAAAAAAACTTCTTCAGGTCTGTGAAGATTTGTGAATTTCTCTGCAGGAGGTTAACTACCCTGCCTTTAGGTAGAGAAAACTCCAGCTCACAAAAGACAATTCCCTTATGTCTCTGCTCTGGCCCCCAAGCAGAGACAAAAAACCCTCTTAACTGCTTTCAGCTGAAAACCTGCTTTCCAGTAGCCCAAAGGAAAAAAAAAAATTCCTTTTTAAAATCTGTGCTTCTTGTTCAAAAAAATCTCAAATTGATCTCAAAATGATTTCAAGTTAATTCCACCGCTCTGCCACCATGTCAAGGTTCCTTCCCCACTCTGAACTCTAGAGTACAGATGTGGGGACCTGCATGAAAAACCCCCTAAGCTTATTTTTACCAGCTTAGGTTAAAACTTCCCCAAGGTACAAACTATTTTACCTTTTGCCCTTGGACTTTATTGCTGCCACCACCAAGTGTCTAACAAATATATAACAGGGAAAGAGTTTGCTTGGAAACGTCTTTCCCCCCAAAATCCTCCCAAACCCTACACCCCCTTTCCTGGGGAAGGCTTGATAAAAATCCTCACCAATTTGCATAGGTGAACGCAGACCCAAACCCTTGGATCTTAAGAACAATGAAAAAGCAATCAGGTTCTTAAAAGAAGAATTTTAATTGAAGAAAAAGTAAAAGAATCACCTCTGTAAAATCAGGACGGTAAATACCTTACAGGGTAATCAGATTCAAAACAGAGAGAATCCCTCTAGGCAAAACCTTAAGTTACAAAAAGACACAAAAACAGGAATATACATTCCATTCAGCACATCTTATTTTATCAGCCATTTAAACAAAACAGAATCTAACCCATATCTAACTAGATTACTTACTAAGTTCTAAGACTCCATTCCTTTTCTGTTCCTGGCAAAAACAACACAGAGAGAGAGAGAACCTTTGTTTCTCCCCCCTCCAGCTTTGAAAGCATCTTGTCTCCTCATTGGTCATTTTGGTCAGGTGCCAGCGAGGTTATCCTAGCTTCTTAACCCTTTACAGATGAAAGGGTTTTTCCTCTGGCCAGGAGGGATTTTAAAGGTGTTTACCCTTCCCTTTATATTTATCACAGCTCCTGTGCAGCAATGGCCCAAGGGGGCCAGCTGCGATGCTGCTCTGCAGTGTGGATTCTTGTCCCAGTAGGAAGCACTGAACCCGTTTCACACAGGCCACCTGGTGGCAAAGACGGTCAGACTCTGGCTATGTCGGACCCAAATGGAGAACAGGCTCTGTGTCTCCCACTCACAAGTCCCTGCAGCACCGTGTGCCTTCAGCAGCTGTTCCTTGAACAGAAACAATGCACTGGGCAGTGCCTGCGTCACTGAAGGCAGTGCTGTCTCCTGGCCACGGAGTCAAGGAGCGATCTGAAGCAGTACAGTGAGCAACGCTATGGGACACCTAAGGTTTTGGAACCTAAATCTCCTAGGCCAGTGAGGCCATAACTCACTCACTGCTGCCCCCTCTCAACTCCCCCTTCTGCCCCCTCCCAGTGGAATACCAGTGTCATCTGCTCTGTGTGGCAGCAATCAGAAGGGAGAGAGAGCACCACACGTAGGAGGATGAACTTCATCACAGGGTGCTGGAACCAGCATTGCTATCGTAACTATTCTGCCCCTTGTGCAGAGACCCAGACCTGCCAGATCTGGAGACTCAGCTGGGGCAACAGGGCAGTAGTGGGGAGGCCTGAAGGTCTGAGCTGGGAAGCAGGACACAAGGCGAGCAAGCTCTGACAGAAGGGGTCAGGGGATTCTGCTTCAGCTCCCATGCACTTCGTTGATTTGAGCCACTGATCTCTGCTGGCTGGCTGTGTGGGCAGGCAGACCGCATGAGTGGATTAGTGAGTGTCAGGCAGAACAAGCTGCCATTCCCAGCTCCACTCAACACCCACACAGACAGCAAGACTAAAAACAGACAGACAAACACACAGTGATCATCTTTCCCCCAAACCACAGAAAGGCCAGAGAACATGCCCAGGAAGCATGTCTCAATTCCAGGCCCACCAAGAAGAGGTGTGAAAGCCCTGCGGAATAAACACATAGGGAGCAATCGAGCATGTCACCTACCTTTGCCCACTTCTCCCACAGCCATCTCTGCATGGAACACCCTCCCTGAGCTGGTCTCTCTCATGATTGCCCAGGGCGCTGCACTGCCTGCTGCTTCTTTAAATTTTACCAGGAGTCCCACATTTTGCAATGCCTACCAGAATGGCCACTACCCACCCCACCTTTTTGCAGCTCCAAAAGCTTCTTCCTGTGGCATTGTAAAGCACGGGGGTTAAGAGATAGGATGGGATTAACTGTGGCTGCTCATTTGCATGTCCACCCCCAGAATGTTTTCCCAGCAGCCACTTGGCACTAGTGGAGGCAAAGGATCTGGAACAGAGAGAGAGGTTTGGCCCATGCCCACATGTTCACCAAGCTCTTTGCTACAGGGTACTTGCCAAACTTGGCTCTGAGGATGCTTCTCTCCTGCTCATAAATAGCCTCTGAGTAAGGACTTGGGTAATACCAGACTCCAGTGATGAGTCACCACACCCCTAGTCTGAAAGGGAGGGTGTGGGAGCTGTCAGATCAGATAAAGCATCAGTACCGATGGATTACCCAGAGATGACACCAGTGGTTTGCAGGGCTAGCCACATCCAGCTTCCCCCACCCTCAGGTATTAGTCAGGTAGCAATCAAGCCATCAGTGTGTGTTAACAGTGCATCAAAGAACAGGAAAAAACTCTGGTGTCATCTCTCACAAGCTTTGTAATGCAACTGTTTGGAAAGGAAGGGCAAGTTCTCAGAGCGGGTGATGCAGGATGAGGCATCATGGCAGCTATAGGCCTCTTGCACTCCAGAGGGCCAATTCTTGAGGCGCCCCATCAATTCCCACTGGCCTCAGATGGAGTGAAGGGCATCTGACACTCTCAGGCCTGAGCCCAGAATGGATTGTGGGGAGGTCCATGATGGTAGTGTTCAATGAAGGAGGAAGCCCAGCTGGCTCACAGGGGCAGCAGGAGCAGTTCCCAAATGCCTGGGTCTCTGCAAAGAGCCTCTCTCCCAAAGTTGCCCAGGACACCCTACTTCCAGACAGGCTGTCTGTGCCCCAAGAATAGTCCCTAGGGGGAGCTGTGCTGCAGGAAGAGGTGCAGGTGTCCCAGTACTGGCAGTCTCCGGTCTAAGTCAGTACTAACTCCTGGTTGCCGAGCATGGTGCTAGGATGTGCAGGCATGGTGTTGGGGGGACACCCTCCTCTCAGTCAGTACTGACTCCAGTGCCCCAGGGTGGTGTTATGGGGTGCTGTGCTGCAGAGAATGGTGTGAATGACTCAGCAGGGGGTGCTATTCCCTCTGAGTCAACACTGAGCCAATGCCCCAGTAGTGCGAGGGGTCACTTTACTGTGCTGCAGGGAGAGATGTTAGTGGATTCAGTAGGTGGCATTCTTCCCTCGGGGGCTAGGGGAAGCTGCTCCAGTGAAGATGCTCTCTCTTGAAGACAGACTAATACCAGTGCCCTGAGTGCAGTGAGCTCCCTTGACGCCTTCGAGGAGCAGTGGGCGCTGTCCGGGGTTCTCTGCTCGTTGTCCCCATCCAGTTCCCTTTGTTTGACCCTTTGACTGCACTCCTCTCCCTGTTATTCATTCGCTGTCCCACATAATTATTTGGTTTTCCAGGTCCTGTGGACCCCCCTCTTAAGCTGGGGGTGGGATCCTTTACCAGTGGGCGGGATTCGCCCGCCCACTTCCTGGATTCCAATAGGGTGCAGTGGGCATTAATGAAGGCACTGCATTCTCCCAGGCATTGGGGAGCCAGCCCCAGAATCAGGCTAAATCCAAGGGAGGCAGTTGCATTCTGTCCACCCCTTCAGCTGCTCAGTGATCCCGACTGCTCACTGCTTAACATGCCTGGTGAGCAAACTCCCTTTCGAGAAAGCATCTGGTGTGTTTCTCTTTTTAGAGACTGTGGATGAGGCAACCAGCTGGGGCCCCCTCAGAGGCACACATCAGCCAGCCTTCTCCAGCCCACACAGCCTTCAGGGGGACTCAGAAGACAGACTCCACTGGTAAACAACATGGCTTCTTCTAGGCACACAGAGAGCTGCAGACATGTGGCTCTGAAGAGCACTCTGTGTTCCAGCCTGTTCCCAGCATACTAATGCCGAGTGCTGAGAATACAGACTGTCCTGATCACTCCAGGGGAATTCCCCAGCCCACGACACTCAGCTGAGCAAATCCTTAACCACGTACCCATGGGCAGGCACCATGCATTTGCCAGCCTTTTCCCTGGGGGAACAGCCATGCTGGGGGCAGCTGTGGCATTAGAGATCAGGCAGAAGGTGCTAGTTCATTGGGCTGGGAATTTTCAGCACATCTCAACCCAATGCCCAGTGAGCAAGTTGTAATGTGTCTGCAGGTACCTTAAGTCCTCCTCCCCCACATTCTTCGCTGATCCCGTTCAGGGGGCCAGGACGCTGGGATTGCCCCCTCTGCAGATTGTGTTGCTCAGAAGCAGGTAGTTAGGTAGGCAGGGAGAGGCAAAGTGAGCTTCCTACCCTGCATGGTCCCAGCTCGCTTAGGACATGGGGCCTAAAGGCACTCAACACTTCGCAGGATCAGGCCCTCCTTGTGCCAGAGCCAGAGCTGCTGAGCTCTGCTTTGCTTTTCCTCTAATCACATGGCCACAGCATTATCCGGTCAGCTGCTCCCAGCTACTTGCAGGTGTTTCAGAGCCTATGAACGTGACTGAGAAAACATGGGAGATAGACTGTTTCCTTTATGTCAGGGCAGAAATGGCCAGGTCTTCGCACGTGCTCAGGCCAGGCTGGTAGGAGAGGGAGGCACCAGGAGAGACAGAGAAAGAAAAAGAAAGAAAGAAAGAAAGTGGGCTGGCAGGGAGAACTGGCATCACCTGATGGATTAGGTCAGAGAGCTGGGCACATCCTGGATTATTATGGGGGAACGGAAGGGGGTGCGCCAATGTGCATGAAATCAACCCTGAAAATAGTGGGGCAAGCTTCAGGTCGGAGCAGGTGACTTTAAGGGGCAGTCAGCCCAGCCCAGCCTAACCTGAGGTCTCTGGGCTTGGGAGGCATTGCAAGCCCTTAGGATGGTCCATATTCAGCCTCTGGCATCAGGGACCCTCTTTGTACAAGGGGATATGGGAGGGGCACTCTGGGGCTGGAGAAGAGGAGGGTGTCAATCTCACAGATGGGAAATGTGGGGGTGGGGAGGATTAGTAAACCGTGCACCCCCCTTGCCAATCCCATGTGGTTAAATCCTGCCTAGCTCAGCACGTGCTGACGTACTGCCAGCGCACCACTCAGGGTGACAAGGTTCAGCCCCTGCTGCGTCCTGCACGCGCTCCACGTCATTAATGCTGCAGTGGAAAAGGAAACGAAAGAAAGAAAAGACAAGACATTGCAGCAGAGGGCAAAGGAGTCGCTTCGACTCTCCTCCCGTTACTCTTCTCAGGTGAGCCTTGGACACAGGGACAGCTTGCAACTGCCTGAGGCCAGGCTTGCCAGGTCACACACTCTGCAGTACCAATGCTAGGACACTACGTCTGGGCCGGTGGGGGAGACAGCCCGCAACAGGAATGTTAATAAACATCCAGGGCAGCCTGACGTATGCTGTTCAGTAGGGAGGTAGCCCTGGCACAGTCACAAACACATCACCAGCCAGGCCACCCGTGGAGCTGCTCAGATAACGGGTTCTCACACAAACCCAGTCATAGAATCATAGAATCCTAGAATATCAGGGTTGGAAGGGACCTCAGGAGGTCATCTAGTCCAACCCCCTGCTCAAAGCAGGGCCAATCCCCAATTTTTGCCCCAGATCTCTAAGTGGCCCCCTCAAGGATTGAACTCACAACCCTGGGTTTAGCAGGCCAATGCTCAAACCACTGAGCTATCCCTCGCCCCAAAATAGAATCCTGGAATATCAGGGTTAGAAAGGACCTCAGGAGGTCATCTAGTCCAACCCCCTGCTCAAAGCAGGGCCAATCCCCAATTTTTGCCCCAGATCCATAAATGGCCCCCTCAAGGATTGAACTCACAACCCTGGGCTTGGCAGGCCAATGCTCAAACCACAGAGCTATCCCTCCCCTTGCCTCTCACACCTTCCCCAGAGCTAAAACCCCTATTCAACTGCCCAAATCCCCATCGATCCCTGGGCAACTTCCACAACACAGCTCTGCCTTGTCAGTACAGAAACCTGCATCACTCTGAAAACTGACTATGCTGGGACAAGGGAAAGGAAACTGAGTCTCAGAATAAATACCTCCGACGCCCCTGGTGTGATGGTTTTATTCCCATGTGATTCACTATAAACTCCTGGTTTAAAATTGAAGTGAAGATGCTGTAGCACACTCAGCTCACAGCAGAATCTGCCACAGGACTGAGGGGCAGTTTGCCGGAGTGCAGGCCTTGGCTGCACCAGAGGGCTCAGCAGCTTGGGACATGGGAGCTCCAGCCCTGTCATTGCAGAGGGAGAGCCAGGGAGTGACGAGAGAGATGGTTTCCTACAGTGCGATGCAAACGGTTGAGACAAGAGGCCCTGAGGTTACCTGCACTTGTCTCTTCTGTTGCAAGGAGGTGCCCAGGAGAGGCATGAACTATCGAGCTTGTAAGATTCCCTTAGCCTGGAATACAGGTGTCCGCACATGGAGTTATTCAGAAAGAGCTGTTAGACAAGCCCTCACTCTGCGCCCAACCCAGCTCCTATGGAAGCCAGTGAGAGCTGCATCAGGCCGTTAGCACCTAGCACCTTGGCTCCCAGCTCTGTTGTAAGCCCCTGGACTTCAGAGGGCAGCCCTGCTCTCTGCTCCACTCCGGGGGCTGTGTTCCCCTTCCGACTTCTCCATCCTGGATGGATTCAAAGCAACCGACTGGCTCAGACCTCCTAGTAATCTCCATTTGCTGCCTTTGCAGAGACACTGTAAGCACAGTGGGCAGCCGTGTTTAACCCTAGGCCCCCTCCAGTGCTGAGGCAGGGGCTTCTCACACAATCAGCTGCAGGTGACAAGGGGAAGAGCAGCCTGATGCTAATACTTGGGACATCACTGTGCACTCTTGCTGGAAGATCTTCCAGTCCCAGGCGCCCATCCTCTGGGACACCTCAGACCCAGGTTCACAAGGTCACAAAGGCAAAGTCTAGAGACCATTTTGGGAGCTCAGCATCAACTCGAGCATTTTATACAAGAGCCCCCTCCCCCCCATCACCTATGGGAGATCGTGAGGCAGAGCCCAAGTGCGACAGAAAAGAATGCCCCACGCCTGCTACAAGGTCATAGGGTCAGAGGCAGGAAACAGGCCCAGCACAGAACCAGAGATAATGGTTAATGGAGCGTTTGGTACTGAAATGGAAAGCAAGATCAGAACTACAATGACTAGACAGCAAGAGACTCAGTGCAAGGAGTCTGGGAGGTGACAGCAGCTTTGGGGCAACTGCCACTTGCAACCTTGGGCGGGGGGGGGGGGACTGTCAAAAGCCAGTGTTGGGAAGCTGAGCACTTTTGAAATCCACCCCAGTGCATAGGGACTGATCGTGGTGATTCAGTAAGGGGCACTCTTGCACTGGAATCAGTACTGACCCCAGCGCCCCTCCTTGCTGCTCGGGGACACCATGCTCATGGAGGTGTTCTGTATCAGAAGTGTAATACTGACCTCCAAACTACTTGTGCTCATTAAAGCTCTTCTGGTACTTTTCACAAGAGTCGGGCCTTCTGGGCTACATTCCAACTTGGGATATTATGTTTCACCCCATTTCAGATGGATGCCATTCTCCTTCCTGCTCAAAAAGTTATTGTGTTGCCAAGTTCTGTCAAACGGTGGCCACTGCCCAGCTCACAGAAGGCTGCATTCAGTGGCAAGCTAAGTGCTTCAGGATCCAATACTCCCTCTCTCTCATGCTGGAAGGTGACAAATACACTTCAAGTTTACTGAGTTAGTGAGGACTGGGCTGGGAGAGGGAGGGGACTAGGCAAGCCATTCACCCCAACGTTACATTATTAAATTATTATGCAGTTTATTGGAATCTAGAAACCACTTATTATACTGCAGATAACCCCCCACACACACTGTGGGAAGCTTCACCCCACCCTAGACTCAGGAAGAGGCTCCTGCCAACCACAGAAAATCCCAGGCTTAGTCCGGCAGCCACACCGGTCCACCTTGTGTTAGGGGCCATACAAGGTTCTGTTGTGGATTCTGTATCTCAAGACCACACCCTTTAAGAATCTGCTTGATGACACTATCACTGCTAAGCATTTTCATCCCCCATCCTCATCAAACACCCACCCCCAATTAGTAAGAGTTTGCATAATTTGGGGCATACAAAATCAAGGCGGAAAAGGTCTAATACAGGAAATGCAAGTATTTAACATTTGCAATGTCAATCATTAACAATACATATTTGAATTATAGTGATGTATGAGGAGGAGACTTGGGGTATAGCACTGACCTCACTTTCATTTGATACAGTGGCTACTCTTTTTAATGTGAAAAATATTCAAATTATAAATAAATATATATATATATATATATATATTTTTCAACAAAATCATAATAATAATGTTAACCAAATGCTGCAGTGGGTCAAGTGTGTGTGTGTGGGGGGTTTAGATCCGAAACACTTTTCTACACACTTGCCTGAATATGTGCTAATTTTACATTTTCTGTAAGTGCTTCAGTTATAGGTGGTAAGGAGCTGAGCGTTGGTACTGATGTGGTACCTTTGCCAATGTTTGCTGCCCATGATTTTGGCTGTACTTCTGACACGGTGGCACAATTCGATTGTCCACAGTCTGCAGCCAGGAATTTGGTTGCCTGTTCGATGACAGCAGGCATTGCTGTACTGATGTCACCTGCAGAAAAAGAATATATCCAGCTGGTAGACTCTTCAACACAGTGCCTTTGTGAAGGACAAAATAGGAAGCTACTGTATCAGGCTGAAAGTACCTGGGCATCTAACAGTCCTGGTACAATGTTGTGGTGTTGCTCCACAATAGCATGGATGCTTATTACAGCTCTCTCTTGGTGCACCCATAATCACTAAAGATGTTAGGACAATGGTGCAAGAGTAAGACAAATGTGGGTGTCATCTGATAATACTGATATTCCCACCAGTTTCTCTTTTGCAACCATCACCATTTGTTGGACGGTGATGCAGTCAGGTTCTTCATGTGAGGAGGCCGTATCTTGTCGGTTGATCACCTCACCTCCCCAGTTGACTTAAACTGGAGTATTGTCTCTGACTGTGATGACTGGCTTGTGCTTTGGAATGTATTATTGGTAAAGCTTCTTGTCTTGAATGAGGTCTGTACAAATGATGTCAATCAACTGTTTCTTATTGTCAGTTACCATCAAGACAACTTTCTGTGGAGGTAGCTGTGTACTTTTACTCAACTTAATCCACTCTGCTTGCTTCTGTAGTTCTGCTAGATCTTGTGACACACTTTGTGCTGATGTCTTGGTACGTGTCAAAGATAAGATATACATCACCTACTGCTCGCTTGTGTACAGGGTAAACTCTGAAATTGGTCACAAAGTCCTTGATGATACCACTTGCTGACCACTGTATTACCCAATGAACTCCGGAACTGTCAATGACTGTGCAGGTGACTTCTTGTGTAGTATGTCTATTAACATTTGCTTCCTTAGCCTTGGCAATCCTCATGTCACCAGAGTCAGTAAACACTGACATGGGTACAGGAGCCTACTCGTGTGACAAAATATTCTTGATGTCAACCTCTCATGAACTTGCTTGTAGGCCCATCACTCTTGAATAAACGATAGTGTTAACTACCTTTGTTGGACCAACCTGTCCAAACTTTGCTGTCACTGCCAATGTCTCTACTAACCTTGATATTGTGTCATAGAACTATGTGAGACAGCTACATTCAAATTCTTGCATTTGGTGAATTCCAATTGTACCTGTGTCATCTACATTGACTAATGGTGGTGCCACTCTACCACTGACAACATTTACTATTGTCTGTGGAGGCTTATGGCGGGTGGGGGCAAAGGGGGGTCTTAGGGATCAATGCACAGCATTAGCTTCTTACTAATGGCTTCCCTGTGACCCTTGCATCTGCAGAAATCCTTTATTTCATTTCTTCTTTGTGGATCTCTTGTATTTGTGCCTCCTGGTTGCTGTTTATGTTTGCAATGTCTTCCACCAGCAAGCTGCATATGTGGAGGCTAACAACCCAGTCTCAAGAGTCTCTGGTTTCAGGGTGATCTCAGTGATTCCACCAGGGCCACGGTCATTCTTCATGAAGGTGGTTTCAATGTACAAGTCACTGCATATACCATTCCATATTCTTGGACCATGGTGCATGAAGAAAAACAGCTGACCATGTGTTTGGTTTATATCCTGTTAGTGTCTATAACTGTCCAATATTTGAAAATTAATTCTCAAAAGTGAATACGTAAGAATTTAAGTGGCAGGCTCTGAGTACAAGAAAAATAAGCCTTGTGTCTCGGTTCGGGGAGGATGAGGGGGCGTGCAAGCAAGGTACACTGCTAATACAGACACAACATATGCACTTCCTTGCTAATTATGTTCCATAAGAAAATATTAGTTTGAAGTTTTCATTAAAAATAATTGAAATTCAATTAAAGAGTTTTCACTGTCACTTGGCTTGTGAATCAGGAAGGCGTGGTAGTAAGTGCTGATATTTCAAAATGCTCAAGCGTGACAACAGTGTCATCAGGCAGTTTCTTCACATTTAGGGTCTTGAAATTCAGAATCCACACACCCACACCCCACACACTATATGGACACTAAAACAAAGTACTGCCATAAACTTGCATTTGGCTATGGGCCTAGCTTTTTCAGAGGACAGTGGACATTTGGTTTGGTCTGCAGCCCTTCTCCAGCCAGGCTGCAACCTTACAGCCCTTCCACCCACTGCAGACTACAATCCAGCCACTTCAATGAACCACTCCCCACACCCCTCTGTCCACCCCCCACTTCATAGGAGTTTAGTCTGAAGAAACACACAGGGCATCAGGCAAAAGACTAACAGAGAGACATATAAAGACATATAAAGAGACTGTGGAGTTGCGGGGAGGAGGAGGTGACAAAGGTCTTTTCACGTTGTTCAGGAAAGCTATTCCCCCAAATCCCACTCCCTTCAGTCCTATACAGCCATCTATTAATGATGGGAACTGCCTACAGAAATGGCCAGTGCCGAGTAAGGTAGGAACTACATTTCTTTGGAGCTCTGGTATGCCTAGGGTGACCCGATGTCCCGATTGTATAGAGACAGTCTCGATATTCAGGGCTTTGTCTTATTTCAACGCCTGTAACCCCCATCCTGATCTTTCACACTTGCTCTTTGATCACTCTCGGTGGGCCATGGTGTGGAAGCCCCTCTCCCCGCAGGGGATAAATGGGGTAGGGATGCCTTGAGATGCAGCTGTGTCTCCAAATGCACCAGCACTGCTGCACTTGCTATTCATATTCCTCACGGGCAATACATTTCTGTCACTGGCCAAGCAAAGGGTGAGCTGTGCGTCCTCTGGACAGGATGTTTCTTTTTGCCCAGGCAGCAGGCCAAGCACCTGTCACCAGAGCAGGTTCATTTTTAACTCTTGCCCACACACAAACAGATGTGGCATTGGACAAAACTCAAACCAGTAAAAATAAACCTTGGGTGCTCCTGGTCCCAAGGATTTATCTGGAGTATGCCCCATTCTCACACACACACACGTAGGCCTCAGGCCAATCCCTGACACAGAGTTACAGAAATCCAGTTACACAGGTTAGTCCCATTAACCCTGGAGAGAGACATCACCCTTGTGACACAGCTGCTCCCTCTGCCTCCCACAGCGGGATCAAAACGGGACAAAGGGAATTGAAAGACTTTATAATTTGCCAGGACCCAAGATCGGGATTAGGTGGCTTCCCATGCGAAAACCAGAGTGGAGTCTAAACCCAAATTCCAGCTCCAAATGCCCTCAGACTTTGGGGAAGCTCAGGTCTAGAGATAGGTGCTGGAACTATCGGTGTGGCTGCACCTCCTGGCTTAAAGTAATTTCCATTATATACAGGGTTTACAGTTTGTTTCAATGTCTTTCAGCACCTCCACTATAAAAATTGTTCCAGCATCCCTGGGTCTAGGGCAAATGATGCAGCTTTGGCCTCTCTCTCACTGCAATTGACAATATCCCAAGCACCAACCAAGCCTAGAGCTGCCCTCCCTGCCTTGCTCACTTGGTTCATATTTTAGTAACACGGGCCGTCATAGCACCCTGAACTCAGATCTTGGGAAGCAAGAGAAGGGAGAAATGATCTTCAGCTACTTGGTGTTAAAACAAACATTTATAATTCGTGGAGTCTGCCCAGATTTGGGGACTGACTGAGATTCCTAAAAAGGCTGACAAAGGAGGTGCTGTCGTCATCATGAATAGGTCGGAATATGAACAAGAGGCTGCTAGGCAGCTCTCCAACACCACTTTCTACAAGCCATTACCCTCTGATCCCACTGAGGGCTACCAAAAAAACCTGCACCATTTGCTTAAGAAACTCCCTGAAAAAGCACAAGAACAAATCCGCACAGACACACCCCTGGACCCCAACCAGGGGTATTCTACCTGGAAATCCTGGACGCCCCATCATCTCAGGCATTGGCACCCCGACAGCAGGATTGTCTGACTATGTAGACTCCCTCCTCAGGCCCTATGCTACCAGCACTCCCAGCTATCTTTGAGACACCACTGACTTTCTGAGGAAACTACAATCCATCGGTGATCTTCCTGAAAACACCATCCTAGCCACTATGGATGTAGAAGCCCTCTACATCAACATTCCACACAAAGATGGACTACAAGCTATCAGAAACAGTATCCCCGATAATATCACGGCAAACCTGCTGGCTGAACTTTGTGACTTTGTCCTCACCCGTAACTATTTCACATTTGGGGACAATGTATACCTTCAAATCAGCGGCACTGCTATGGGTACCCGCATGGCCCCACAGTATGCCAACATTTTTATGGCTGACTTAGAACAACGCTTCCTCAGCTCTCGTCCCCTAACGCCCCTACTCTACTTGCACTATATTGATGACATCTTCATCATCTGGACCCATGGAAAAGAAGCCCTTGAGGAATTCCACCATGATTTCAACAATTTCCATCCCACCATCAACCTCAGCCTGGACCAGTCCACACAAGAGATCCACTTCCTGGACACTATGGTGCTAATAAGAGATGGTCACATAAACACCACCCTATACTGAAAACCTACTGACCGCTGTGCCTACCTACATGCCTCCAGCTTTCATCCAGACCACACCACACGATCCATTGTCTACAGCCAAGCTCTATAATACAACCGCATTTGCTCCAAGACCTCAGACAGAGACAAACACCTACAAGATCTCTATCAAGCGTTCTTACAACTACAATACCCACCTGCTGAAGTGAAGAAACAGACTGACAGAGTCAGAAGAGTACCCAGCAGTTATCTATTACAGGACAGGCCCAACAAAGAAAATAACAGAACGCCACTAGCCATCACCTTCAGCCCCCAACTAAAACCTCTCCAACATATCATCAAGGATCTACAACCTATCCTGAAGGACGACCCATCACCCTCACAGATCTTGGGAGACAGGCCAGTCCTTGCTTACAGACAGCCCCCCAACCTGAAGCAAATACTCACCAGCAACCACACACCACAACCACTAACCCAGGAACCTATCCTTGCAACAAAGCCTGTTGCCAACTGTGCCCACATATCTATTCAGGGGACACCTATCATAGGGCCTAATCACATCAGCCACATTATCAGAGGCTCGTTCACCTGCGTATCTACCAATGTGATATATGCCATCATGTGCCAGCAATGCCCCTCTGCCATGTACATTGGTCAAACTGGACAGTCTCTACGTAAAAGAATAAATGGACACAAATCAGACATCAAGAATTATAACATTCAAAAACCAGTCGGAGAACACTTCAGTCTCTTTGGTCACTCGATTACAGACCTAAAAGTGGCAATTCTTCAACAAAAAAACTTCAAAAACAGACTCCAAGGAGAGACTGCTGAACTGGAATTAATTTGCAAACTGGATACAATTAACTTAGGCTTGAATAGAGACTGGGCATGGATGTGTCATTACACTAAGTAAAACTATTTCCCCATGTTTATTTCCCCACCCACCCCACACTGTTCCTCAGACGTTCTTGTCAACTGCTGGAAATGGACCACTTTGATTATCACCATAAAAGTTTCCCCCCCCACCTCTCCGCCTGCTCTCCTGCTGGTAATAGCTCTCCTTACCTGATCGCTCTCATTACAGTGTGTATAGTAACACCCATTGTTTCATGTTCTCTATATATATAAATCTCCCCACTGTACTTTCCACTGAATTCATCTGACAAAGTGAGCTGTAGCTCACAAAAGCTTATGCTCAAATAAATTTGTTAGTCTCTAAGGTGCCACAAGTCCTCCTTTTCTTTTTCTAAACCAGACACACAAAGCTGAAAATGCTTTTTGGGTCACTTTTTGGTAGCACCTTTTAGTGTTCAGCGCACTGGTCTGGGAGCCAGGAATTCCTGAGGTTAGTCTCATCTCTGCCACCGACTCATCAGGTGGTCTTGAGACAGTCAAGCCATCTTTCTGTGCTTCAGTTCCTCTCCATCCCCACCCACCACCTGTAAAATGCTGGCTCTGCTGCTGCATGAGTAGGACGTAGGGAGAGGCACAGCATGGGAATGGTGCCTTATAGTGAGTCTCTCAGAAGAGTTTTTGCATCTCTGCTGTTTTCTGCAGAATTTAAGTTTTCCTTTAAAAAAAAAATACTACCACCAAAATAAGGGTGAACTCCTGGTCTCATTGAAGCCAATGGTAAAACTCCTGCTGAATTTCAGTGTGGCCAGGATTTCACCTCCAGCCCTTTTGGTTGTGAAGAAAAACTCCTGACTGTGATTCAGTGAGACAGCAACGCACTGAGTCTGCAGCCAGAGAGAATGAAGCAGCAGTTTTCAGGAGGTGTAATTGCAATGGCGAGTTAATTCTGAAACCGAACAACTACGCCAGACATTTCAACACTTAAGCATTTCACTGCAGATCATGTTAGTAGAAACATCCAGCGACTGCACTGTCTCCACTGGGGCTGGACTGATTTGAAGGACACGTCTCAAGAAAAAGGTAGTAAAGTTTTAAAAATGCAAGTAACCGAACATTTTATTCACTCATTTTTTGATCCTTAACAGAAAAGGATGTGAGGAAAGAACATGAAGAGAAAAGAACGACCTTGGGGAGGTATTGGGGCCAGGGGAGAGAAAGAACAAGTACATTTGATAGAATCCACTCAGTAACAATACAGTATCCTGGATTAATCAGCTTAACGGTTGTTTAAGATAAGAGAACAGAACAACAAAACACAAGTCCTCAACAGTGGTGTAACAGGCTCCCTTCTCTGCCCTTTGTACCACCACAAACCCACTGGATGCTTCTGCTTTCATGAACACCGCTGTTATTTATTGGGTCCTCTCCACCAGGTCACCAGGACAATCTTGTGCAGCAACATACAATTAGAAGTCAACTTCTCCCTTCCGGGCATAGAGTACAAGATCTCACCGTCCTGGGATCCTTATTCCCTAGCCCCTGCCAGCCTTCCTCATTGCATTGCCTTCCTTCCAGTCTTTTAACTGTTCCCAGGTGATTGTTCTCATTAGCTGTCAGCTTCCTGCCTACTTAAGCCATTGAGCACCCATTCCCCCAATTAAATCCACTCCAAGGGATAGATAGCTAGTACCTCAGGGTATGTCTACACTGCAATTAAAAACCCACAACTGGCCTGGGTCAGCTGACTCAGGCTTGTGGGGCTGTAAAATTGAGGTGTAGATGGTCAGGCTTGGGCTGAAGCCTGGGCTGTAGGACACTCTCTCCTCACCGGGTCCCAGAGCCCAGGCTCTAGCCTGCACTCAAACATCTATACTGCAATTTTACAGCTCAAGCCAGCGGACATGGGCCAGCTGTTGGTGTTTAATTGCAATGCGGACATACCCACGGTGACCAGAGTGCTGAGTCAGCTCTAAGCACCTAGCATTCTGTCACATGTCCAATAAGAACTGCCCAAAGCACAAACCCACACTCACACTGCAGTTCAAAAAGTTTGGTTATTTCCTCCCTTCTTGACATTATATTTTCCTCCCGCCCAGCTCTGCCCTCTCAGGTTCTGATCGAAAACAGAAGCTGAAGCTCTGACACACCCCATGAAACAGTTGCTCTCAGTGGATTCCCAACCCAGCTGGAGGCAGAAAAATCTAGAAATCTCTCAAAAGGAGTCTGAGATTTTGAACCCAAGGTCTGAGAGAACTGCATAAATATCCAAACTTCTGGCCATTCCTACAAATTGCACCAGGAGAGTCACCCACTGGAGATCTTGCCTTGGTCATAAAACTGACAAGACAAAGCATTTGGTGGCTGATGATCAGTACAGGAGCAGTCCATGGGGTTATATTGTCCTCTCTCATCCAGGCAGTTCAGAGCACTTTAATCTCCCTACAGCCAACCGAACCCACACAAGAGAAGAGGCAGCTTTTGGCAGGAACCCTGCCACCCACATCTAGGGCAGGGAAATTCCCTTTGTGATGCTGCTGTGCCCTTCCTTCATTGCTTTGATCATGTCCATTGCGGCAGCCTCCAACATCTGTCTCAGTCTGACATTCCTGGCTCCTGCCTCTGCCCCACCAGCCCTTTAACGTCACGCTGATGTTGGCTTTTGTTTGAAGGATTTCTCTGTATGTTCAGCACAAGGATAATACACATCTATGTGCTGCATAGAAGAGGACTGCCATGCGGCAAGGTCAGGCACTTAGAGGGACACTTTTTGTTAGCAGTAAATTGTACGGTAGTAGCACTCTGAGGCCCCAGCTGGGACTGTGCCAGGTGCTGTGCTAACTATCCCTATCCTGAAGGACTTGGAGTCTGATTTAAGATCCACACACAGATTTTATGCCCATATAATTATTTGGATGGGGTGAGATGAAGTTATTCCAGTATAAAGGTGCTTATACCAGTATCACTTATTCCCATAAGGGACGGGGAATAAGCAGAGGTATAACTGCATCCGTACTAGGGGGATTGTTTGGCTTTAACTATACCCGTGCAGTGAAAGTAGTACAATGTTTGTGTGTAGATTAAGATGAGACACAGCAACTGAGCGTGACAAATAAGGAGGATGAGTAACAGTGATCACAGGTCTGTGTAACTACCAGTTACACAGGGGAGGCAATGTGATTTAGGAGCTAGAGCACTGGACTGGGAGTGAGGAGACCTGGGGTCTAATCCTGGCTCTGCCAGTAACCTGTCACTTCATCTTTGTGGCTCTGTTCCCCTCCCACTCTGTGTGTCTTGTCTCTTTAGATTCTGCTCTGAAGAGCTTGTCCCTTGTTATGTTTATGTACAGCACCTAGCACAATGGGACCCCTTGGCTGGGGCCTCTAGGAGCTACTGAAATACAGAGTAAGTGTTCCTTCAGGCATAATTAGCTAGGGGAAGGATTCAGTTATAAACTAATAAATAATGTTACCACCTGCTAACAGTATTTTGTCACTGTCAAACTACTAATCAGAGCTCCATGTGAACTGATGACTCAGCGCTAGATTTTTAAAGGTATTTAGGCACCCTGGTGGGATTTTTAAAAGCACCTAGGCACCAAACTCCCATTGGTTTAACACAGAGATGGGCATCTAGATACCTTTGAAAATCACACTGGGTGCCTACCTGGACCTCAAGACACCTAAATGCCTTTACAAATCTGGTCCTTAGTCCTGATGGATTCCACATTCCATTATCAGACCCACTTTCCACTCCCCAAACACCTTCTAGACCTTTCAACTGAAAACACTATCCCCACAGAGCTTAACAAGCAATGGATTCCAAGCTATTTCTTCATTTATCAAATGTCACAGGTAAACTTATTCTAGACTTTTTGAACTCCAGGCAGATTGGAAGAGGCGCTGGGGTATTTTTGCCTTCCTCTGTAGCATGGGGCACGGGTCACTTGCTGGAGAATTCTCTGCACCTTGAAGTCTTTAAACCATGATTTGAGGACTTCAATAGCTCAGACATTGGTGAGAGGTTTATTGCAGGAGTAGGGTGGGTGAGATTCTGTGGCCTGCATTGTGCAGGAGGTCAGAGTAGATGATCATAATGGTCCCTTCTGACCTTAATATCTATGAATCTATGAAACTGGGAAATTACGAACAACTTAGAACAAACGTGAATCTCAGTCTTGTAATAATCTAAAATCAAACCTGCTTTTCCTCAGGCCTTTCTCATAAGTGATACAATGTTTTCCTCAAAGTGGAGGTACAAGACACTAGTTTAATTGCTGTAAATATGTTTACCATAAAGAAGCGCTGCTTTTAGGAAGGCAAGATTGATGAATGTAGAATGCAATATTGTTTATATCACTCATATGGAATAGCAAGCTCTTACACCACAAGAATACTAATATTTTCATAAGAGTTAATGTGACTGACTGATTAGTTTAATATCAATTAAATCCAGTTGTGGGTGTTAGAAAGTTGTCTCTATCTTTGTTAAAACACCACAATTTAAAGAGGGATGTGTTTTCTAGAAGAAATGGGGTAATATTCAACAACACTGGCAATCCCTCCTTCTATGAGAGGGGGGAGACAGTCTCATATCTGGTTTAGTTTAACTGAAACTGGAAGCTCCTGGAGCAAAAATCTGTCATGTTTAATTTGTCTGTAAAGCACCGTGCACACCTCTGGCTCTGCATACATAATAACTAACAATGATCACCAGGGCTGTTGTTACAATCTCTCATTGCAGGATCTTTGTATTCTTCCAGCTGTTGGTGATGCCTGAACTGGGGATTAAT
This sequence comes from Lepidochelys kempii, assembly GCF_965140285.1. Classification (NCBI taxonomy): domain Eukaryota; kingdom Metazoa; phylum Chordata; order Testudines; family Cheloniidae; genus Lepidochelys; species Lepidochelys kempii. The sequence continues at coordinate 93,034,703 of NC_136385.1, read as the reverse complement.
TAGTTAATGTTTGTGACAATCTTTGAAGATGAGAACATGCTACCGAAGTGTCAAGTTTTATTACCTAAAATGAAGGGTTTACAGGCATTCAGATATGGTTACACCGTAGTCACAGGAAGGCCAAGATGTTGCTACATAAACAAGGCAGAGAATCAAAATTGCAGAGAGGCTGAAAGTGCGTTTTGGCTGCCGATGAGACCACAAAGTGGTAGATTTTTCCATTGCTTTGCAGGAGGATGTATGCTGGACCAAGTTAAGACAGTTCCTTCCTGAGAGCTTTCCTCATGTCCACTCACCCTTCCACCCCGTACTATGCCAGTTTAGACATGTTAGCCGGAGGAGCGTCAGGATAGCAATGGACCAGCAGGGCTCTCCCTGTCCCCACCCCATGATTCAGTGGGCTGTAACTGTCCATTTTTCAGCCTTCTGCTCTGGTCTGACTCTTTTTCCTGTATTTTCTCCATGCACTTTTCCACAGCACCTCTCATGCCACAGGACACATACCTAGGAATCACTCAACCCCCACAGATATTCAGCCTCGTCTGGAGTGGAACATCATCATTCAGCCCCTGTATGTTTCAAGGAGGGGAATAACTTCCCCAGCTGAGTCCCTGGGGGATGGCACTATTCATGCTTACTTGTTCTCTGAGCTTTATTTTAGAATCCACCCTCACTTGCCCCCCCCCCCCCCGAGTGGAATTACCAAGTTTGCAGGGAGAACCTGTATCTACACACTAACATCATTCCCTGCTGGAACTGTCTGGAATGTAAGAATACAGAGGCATTGGTCATTCAGTGAGATTTTCACCAAACAGTTAAAAGGAGATAGATACCCACACAGACAGAACCTTGGCCAGACAAGGCTGTTCCTCCTCAATAATAATCAATTAGCAAATGATCATATATTATAAATACACACTGCTCCATAGCCATTCCTTACACTGAATGAGGTAGCAAGCAAGGGAGACAGCGACGTTACATATCTGTGGATGGCTTTAGATGGAAGTCATAAGCCATGAGTGAGCAGCTCGGCCAGAGCATTAGATCATCCCAACCCCATAGGTACTTTCAGCTGGAGTCATCAGTTTCTCAGTGCTCAGTGTTTTTATGTGAAATGAGGTAGAATAGTCTTTTTAGTGCCAGCATGAAGCATTTCCTGGCATTTCCAATATCACAAGGCACAGAGCTCCAGGAAGGAGGATTTTGAAGCCCTGATGATGTGGGAAACTGACAACAAGCCATAGAATGATACAGTGGAGGCAGCATGATATTTTATTTCCCATCAAGGGAAGGAGGCAGCACCCTTCAACGTACAGGGACTCAGATTGGGAGTCAAGAGAATGGAGCTCTATTCCTGGCTCTATCACTGACTTTATTGTGTGATTTCAGAGAAGTCCCTTTACCTGGCTATGCCTCAGTTTCTCCATCTGTGATAGCATTGCTCCCATGCCTTTAGCAAGTGCTTTGGGATCTATGGCTGAAAAGCTCTATAAGTGTTACTATTATCACCACCACTCTATGGAAAAGAAAAGTAGAGGCAAGAGTGTAATTATGCAAAAATCACCCCCATCACTATAACAATATGCATCCCAGATACACTTCCTGCTTTCTTGGAGTGATAAACGTGGCACTAGGATAAGGAGTAGCAAGAGGTCACAGAAGTTGCCATCAGAGTGCCTCCAGTGAACTCATTAAGAAGAATGGGCATGTGTATAAGTGACAGCCACAGCCACATTGTACAAGGAGGGTTTTAGCAGGAGATATTAACAACGTGTTCTGTCAGCACTTTGGGGTTTTTCTACCTAACTTACCCAACTGAAAAGAATTCCAGCCCCTTTCCAACACCCAAAGATCCACAGGGATGCTTCCCCATCTACAGTCAGGATCTTACAACCAAACGGTAGGGGACACACACAGATTCTCCCTCCCTCTCTTTTTCCTTTTTTTTGGGAGCTTGATTTTTTTGTTTTAAATGCACCTTGTTCCACCAGGTCCTTCTGACCCAGTGCATGCTGCCATGGAATGAGATATCAGATTCTGTTCCACATGATCTAATAGTCTGAGCCCAATTTTGGCCCCTTTTCTCCACTAACTCAGTAGGAGCTAAAAACAACACGCATAGGAGAAAACCCATCCACTGAGCAAAGGGAACATCCCCGCTCCAAATGGAACAATATCCCCTCCCTCAATCTCCTCCACTTCTCCTAGTCCAGATCCCTCTCACCTCTTCTTACGCAAGAAATGATAATATTGCATATTTCAGCCACTACCCCAGGAAACCGTGGGATCAATTAAAGGCAGCCAGCCCTTTGGAGCTTCTCCTCTGAAATCCTCACTCTATTCATGCATGGAATGGCTGCTGCTGATCGTCCCCCTTTGCTCAGGCTGAGGGGAGAGATGAAAAGATGTTGTTCCCTACCTGCAAGAGGGCAGCTGAGATCTCAGTCCTTCTCACCATCAACAGCAGCAGAAGGCCAACCCCACCTGCTAAGGGACCGTCTGCGAACTACCAGCTGCACAAGGGAGCCACATCATCTCTCTACCCCTCCCTCCCGGCTCAGCAGCACTCCCAAGCTAACCGGACCTGGCAAGGAACCTGGGCTAACTACATCAGTCTATGCAAACACTCCGGGGAGGGGTGGGGGTGGAGGGGGGCAGGGGCACCACAACAAACCCACGCAGCGACAGTCTGCAAAGTACCAGCTGCAAATATAAAGGGCTCCTCCCTTTTAGCAACAGCAATAGAAACCCCAGACCAGACCAGCTCCCTTTTCTCTCCCCGCCTTGGTGGTTTTGTATGTGTGCAACGATCCGCTCTGTGCAATGATTTCCCACCCCTCCCTCAGGGACCCATGGCCATCAGAGCTGCTTCCCTGTTTTGACATGAGCAGAAAAGGGAGCACAACCCCTTTGGTGCAAACGATCGGCTGCAGAGAGCCCTGAGAGCTCTTCTCCCTCAGCTCCGCCCTTCTGCAATAATGCAGCAGAAACCCAGCCCTACAACTCGCCCCCGCCTCCAGCCTACCCAGCTAAGGGACTGTCTGCAAATTACCAAACGCACAGGCGAACACTGAAGAATGTTGACGAGATTGGGGCCTACATTTCTGTAAGCGGTCACTGGGTCTCACACTGTGAAGGCCCATGCTGGGCAGACCAGACAGATACCTGAGGGGGGGTGTCTATCTCTTTCACACTTGGACAGCACTCATGAAGATTGTCTTGCCACTGAAGCATCATTGAACTGAATTGCATGTACAGTATCTAAGGAACTTCCAAGGTATTTAGACTCCGTACTTCTGCATCATAAGCAAAACAACCTGCAGTAAAATTTAATGAAGAGATTGGAGGAGGACTCCAGTTTTGAAGATCCATAGTCCATAAAGGGGTTTGGAGCTTGGGTTCTGGTTAAGGCCCATCTCCCTTATTTATATTTATCTATTTCGGTTTATAAAATGCACTTATTCTAGGCTCTAGGCCAAGGATGGCCAAACTTACTGACCCTTTGAGCCACATACAACAATCTTCAGAAGTTCAAGAGCCGGGTGCGCCTGCCAGGGCTCGGGGCATCAGTCCTGTGGGAAGGAGGATGTTGGGGCTTCAGCCCCATGTCTTGGCTCGGTGCTTCAGCCCCGCTCCTGCTGAAACCCTGAGTCCCGGAAGGCATGCCCGATGGGGTTGAAGCCACAAGACCTACCCTCCCTGCTGGGCAAGCCTTAGCCCCACTGCCCTGCTGCAAGGCAGAAGCCCCGAGCTCCCTGCCCCCAGTCTGGTAGGTGGAGAATGGGGGGAGGGATTTGGGAGGCTCTATGAGCCGCACTTTAACTGTAAAAGAGCTGCATGTGGCTCGCAAGCCACAGTTTGGCCACCCCTGCCCTAGGCACATGTGCAATAAACCTCTCCCTCCCAAAACTTACAAAATAAAGTGTGATCAACTGGAAACTCACCTTTCCAGTCTGTCAGGGATAAGTACTTTCAGCCACCATGTATATACTTCTCAAGCACTTTAGTGACTAGATCAACCTGCTGCATTCCCTGAACATCATACTTGGGGTCTGTTGAAATAAGTGGGGTGAGACAAGAGCAAGTTCCAGTGACAAAGGCCTGTCTTTTTTAAATCAAGGGGCTATTAACTCAAGTGTTTTCATCTGCTCTGGTATCACCTGAGGAGAACGGAGGTTTCAAAGGTATGCAGGACTCAAAGCATTTAGGCTCAGATCCTCAAAGCTATTTAGGTGCCTAACTAGAGCCTTGCTATCCAACAGGGCCCGACTGCAGGTATCAGGTTTGGGGTGCATCTGGTCTAAATAGGACTGGCCAAACTGAAGTCAGGTTCAGGTTGGCTATGCTCAGCTCGGGTTCAGGTATGAGTCAGGCTTTAAAATGAGGCCTGAGCAGACCTCTACACCTAACTCCCATGGAAGTTAGGCACCTAAATATCTTTGAGGGTAAGGGCCTTAATGCTTTATCAGTCAAAAACAATCCCTTGAATTGCACCTGAAAACAAACCGGTGCAGATAACAGAGCACAGGTGCATTGTGTTCCACACAAGAAACAAAGGACTGTCACCTTGTCCAAGGTAAGATGCTCATCAAGGGACCAGTCTTGTTCCCACTAAAGTCAATGGGAGTTTTGTCACTGATGTGAATGGAGGAGGCCCCAAGTTAAGGCCTCGCTGTTTGTGCTCCCTCTTGCCAAAAGGGTGTCAAATGTAACACCTCCACAGCCCGAGATATCAGGTCTCTGGTAACATGGTCATTCCTCCACAGCAAACCTGCCTATTTCCCCATGTCATCCCTAGGAGAAGGGGTTCAATACACTTTGCTCACAGTTCTGTTCATTGTCAGTCCCCGGTCAGGTCAGCCTTGCACAAGAGGTCCAGTTCCAGAGCCCGAGAGCGAGACTGCTCTGAGAAGGGGAGCTTCTCTCTCTGCCCTGCAATCCTGACTGATCCAGGGGAAGGATTCTCACACGCCCAGCCTCCCAGGGCAGCCCCTCTACCGGAATTGCCATCGTGGTAACATGTCTGAGCTACAAGGGTCCTGGGACAGCTTGGAGCCAATGTCCCAGGGGCGAAAGGCTCCCTGTGCTATTCCCAACCTCCTACTTTTGCTTTTTCAATCCTTACCTTCATGGGGCTAAACTTTCAAAGGGTCCTTTACTCACTGGCAGTGGCGCCTGCAGGCAGCTGCTTTTCTGCTCTCTGAAATGGTGCCTGTTTTCAAAAACCCCGTGGCTGAAATTAAGCAATTTGAAAGTTAGGCCTGAGAAGAGCCAGGTCCACAGTCTTAGCGTGCACAGACAGCACAGAGGTTCTGGAATGGGGCCTGCTCTCTCTGTGCCCTTCCCTCTCTCTTGCACTCCTTTGCCCAATCCTGGCAGGCCTGAAAGGAGTCAAAAGGCATCACTCAGCTCATCTCTGCTCTGCTGGAACAGGCCATATAATTAAATAAAACCTCACTAGAAACGGGGCCCTGGTCCCAGTCTGGGGGCTCCTAGAACTGCCACAATACAAAAAATATATCATCATAACTTTAGACAAGAGAGTTTTTGAAATGTTTCTCATTTCTTGCACTGTCGTCTCCTTCAGCTCCTGTAATAGACAAAAACAAGGGAAAAGTCATTCAACTCTTGAACTTACTCAAGTGTAGCATAGAGCTGGTGTCAGTCCCACGGTATCTTCCAGGCCCAGGGGGCTTGACTTTCTCCTGCCTTGCAGTGTCTGACATCCTTTACCCCTGTACAGAGTGGCCATGAAATGCTCCTGTTCTGATCCAGTTTTGCACCTGCTTTGGACAGATATAAATAGTGACACAGAGCGCACGTCAGGGGAGAACCACGCTCAGGGATTCTGCGTGAGAATTAGGTACATTTTCAAGTTACTAGCCAAGATTGTCAAAAGTGACTAGTGATTTTGGGAACCTCGGTGTTTGGGTCCCCACCTGGAGATGCCTTAAGGGGCCCTGATTTTCAGAAAGTGCAGAACACTGGGCCTCTGAAAGTCAAGGCCCTTTGGAGACTTCTCAGGTTGGACTCCTGAAAACTAAGGCACTCGGAGACTTCTCAGGTTGGACTCCTGAAAACTAAGGCACTCAAACCCACTAGTCATTTTGGAAAATCTTGGTCTTATATCTTGACATTAGCTCTACACTGGCACATTCTCCATCGCATCCTGCTTCCCAAATGAATAGAACTCCAGCTCTCCCTCCTCACCCATAAAGCCCCCTCTGGGATCAGTGCCACATGAAAGGCAGGAAGTTGTGGCTGGGCTGCAGACAATCCCTGGAGGGATTGCTCCTTCCTGACTCTGGCCCAGATCATGCATGTCTCTAGATCGGGGTGCGCAAAATACAGCCTGTGGGCTGGATCTGGCCCATCTAACATTTCTGTCTGGCCTGCCAGGCTCTTTGGCTGCCCCCTTGTGATCTCCAGGCTGCTAAAAGTCCCGCAGTGCAGCGGAGCACTCAGGCAGGCTGCCTGCCTGCCATGTCCCCACGCCACCCCTGGAAGTGGCCGGTTGCTGCTGGCATGTCTCTGTGTGACCCTGGTGGGGGTAGGGAAGAAGGTGGCTCCGCGCAGTGCCTCCGCCCCCAGCACCGTCCTCACAGCTCCCATTGGCCAGAAACTCCCATTGGCCAAGGGGCGTGCAGAGACACGCCATGGTGCTAGCAGCCAGCTGCTCCGGGAACCTGCGTGAGCCCTGCTGCGCCGCCAGCTGGGAGCCACCCGGGCACCAGAGCCTGCGTCTCGCACTCCCTCCCACACCCCAACCCCCTGCCCCAGGTCAGAACCCCCTCCTGCACCAAAACTCCTTCCCACACCCTGCACCCCCCTCCTGCACCCCAATCTCCTGCCCTAGCCCAGAGCCCCCTCCTGCACCAAACTCCCTCCCAGAGCCCACTCCCTTCACCCCCTCTTGCACCCCAACACTCTGCCCCAGTCCAGAGCCCCCTCCTGCACCAAACTCCCTCCCAGAGCCCACACCCCTCACCCTCCGCTGCACCCCAACACCCTGCACCAGACCAGAGCTCACTCCTACACCCCAATCTCCTGCCCCAGCTCTTCCATCCTGGAACCCTGTCTGTTCCCCACTTTCTTCCCACTAACCACCCCAAATCTTTCCTGATTCATTGTCTTTCCACATTCTTCTCCCTACTTCAGTTGCTGCCTCTTACGAACCTCAGCATCTGTTCCAGCATCCAAGGGAGGTCTCACTGAAGATCTCCACGTGTACCTGCAGGCCTGCACCTGCTTCAAACACCCCAGTTTTGGGGCACAAAGTGTGCCCACATAATTCTGAAAATAGATGCAGTGTCCCTATTGATGAGGCCATGTCCCTGCTTACTAATTTGCACATACCTGTCCTTTGACACACACATGCTGTGAGCATGCCCAATGTCCTCTCTGCGTGTGCATCTCTTTCTTATGCCCCTGCATATGGGGATTTGTGCCCATTCAAGCTGTGGAAAATGTGTTTCTCTCTCCTTTGTGTGTGTTTAAAACAAATTATATACTTCCCTGTGAACAGCCTGCCTGGAGATTGCTAATACTTCATGACATGGAGGCCAGAGATCCAACCCAATCCTTTCCTACCTTTTTATGGCAGAAGGCCTGTTCTTCAATTTCTGACAGATTAGAAGAAGTTCCAGGCTGAGCATTTGACCTATTGACTAGGTAAATAATATTTGTGCTGATGCTTCCAGCAGTGAAAGACTAACTGCAGGGATGTCTGAAAATTATAGTAGTTTTAATGAGCATGTTAGTGGATTATGGGGGGAATATCTAGACTAGCAGTAGGACTGGGGAGAACCAGCAAGGAAGATGCATGTCATGCAATGAACTTTATTATCATCCAGGACAAGCTCACAGATATGCATCTAAAACGTGTCTCAAGACATCCCCTGCCTTCCATGGAGTGCTCAGTGACCATGAGGTCCTGATGATTTCCAGTGCTAGAACACATGTGGCCGGCAGCATGGGTAACCACACAGCACCATCCTTTACTTTAGGGATTAACAAAATAGTCAATCTGATATAGGAAGTGTTCATCTCATCAAAAACACCTGTGCTAAATGTCACACAGATACCCATTCTATTTATAGAATATGTTCAAAAAGACAAAGAAGCCGGTTACTTTGGCAAGGTTTTCACCTTAAATATAATTTATCTTCTACCGGTATAGAACCTTTATTCCTAAAGGATCACTTCACCCTCGACTGGAATGCAACCACCTCTCAAATGGAAGGCAACAGCTGTTTAACAGTGCACAGTTATATATACAACCGCCTAGAACAGGAAGTGAAGAAGAATTCTGTATCCAACTGAAACTACACAGGAGATTTTGATAGGCAGAGCATATTTGGCCTTCTAAAATTATAATACAGTGTACCATAATAATGGCACAAGCCATCATGAAACATGATTGTAAATGGTTGGGTTACTGTAGAATACTGTAGTGTTTTATAGGCTGTTCAGATTGGATTTGACATGGACATCAGGATTAACACCATATTCTCCAAAACATCCTCAGATGATATATAATGACTACAGGCGGTCAGGACTTTTTTTTTTTACATCTTCGGACACTCCGCTTTGTACACATTGGCAAAATTTGGACCTGGAATTTCCCACTGGTGCAGTCTCATTCACGAGAGCACTGGTGGAAGCTGTAGTAATCCTGTAGCTGAAGTAGCTCGGCACAGGGGTTTTTACCACCATCTCTGAGCAGCACTGTCTGCAGTACGGCTCCCATCAATGGAGCTGTGCCAGTGGTCAAAAACATGTCTGATTTTTCCTTGTGTAGAAAAGTCCATAACTTAAGCAAATCCCATATCTCTCAGCTTTGTGTCAGGTCAGTTATAGGCCTGGCCTACACTTCAAAGTTAACTCAACGCAAGGCAGCTCACATTGACCATGTTGTGCATGTGTCTAGACACTTACATTGGTCTCCCACTGCTGTAAGCACCCTGTTATGCCAACATAGTAACACCATCTCCCCAAGCAGTGCAAAGCCACAGTCAATGTACTTAGGTCAATGCAATGCATGTATAGACACTGCATTACTTAAGCTGACTAACTGTCCTCCAGCAGCTTTCCCACAATGCCCCATACTGACCACTCTGGTCACCATTGTGAACTCCACTGCCCAGGAGTTACAGAGACCAGAAGCACTCCCTCCCCTTTAAAGCCCTGCGATTTTTTTAAATTCCTTTTTCTGATTGCCTGGCTTAGTGAGCGCACCTAGCAACTCTCCATTGTAAAGTGCAACTGCCCAGCTGACCATGCCAGTTCTTGCCTGGAGTAGTCAGGAGGCCCTAGGCCTGTGGGGAGAAGACGCTGGGCAGGCACAGCTCCAAACCGGCCATAGAAATGTTGACATCTACAAGCAGATTGTTTGGGGATGCAGGAGACGGGGTCTGAAAGTGACCAGCAGCAGTGTCATGCGAAAGCAAAGGAGCTGAGGCAAACGTACCAGAAGGTCAGGGAGGCCAACAAGTGATCCGATGCTGAGCCGCAGACCTGCTGCTTTTACAAAGAGATGCATGACGTACTCAGTGGAGACCCCACTACCACCCTACACAGCACTGTGGTTACCTCCGAGGAGCCCCAGTCACAACCCCCTGCCATGAACAGCAAGGAGGAGGAGGTGGTGGACCTGGAAGAGGAGGAGGTGGAGTATGGGGGACAGGCAACCAGGGAATCCAACTGTGCAGAAAGCCAGGACCTGTTTTTGACTCCATCACAGTCCAGCCAGTCAAACATGGGCAAGCCCAGTGCAGGGGAAGGAACCTTGGGTAAGTGTCGGAGTAACAGCCGTGTTAGTCTGTATTCGCAAAAAGAAAAGGAGTACTTGTGGCACCTTAGAGACTAACCAATTTATTTGAGCATAAGCTTTCGTGAGCTACAGCTCAAATAAATTGGTTAGTCTCTCAGGTGCCACAAGTACTCCTTTTCTTTTTGGGTAAGTGTGTAGATACATTTTCAGTTACAGGGATGGAACTCCCAAAGTAGCAGGACACATCTTTTGACTTTTAATTACTTTACTCAGGCTAGAAGAGGTAATGGTACAACCAAGAGAGGGAGAGTTGCTATCAGCTTTTCATTCCCCTCTAGAATTAGGGATAGGGGGCCATGCAAAACAGTTTAGGTACACAGGGAAGTTCTTTGAATCCTCCTGAGATATCTCAATGAAACTTTTATGGAGGTACTCTGCAATCCTCTGCAGAAGGTTTCTAGGTTTGGCTGACTTATTTCTTCCTCCATGGTCGGATACTTTCCCACACCACTCAGTGATAACTTCAGCAGGCACAATTGCAGGACACAGGCTAGCAGCAGACGGGCCCTGTCGGCATCAGGATGCCAGCAGCAGCTGTGCTCTCTCTGCCTTTGTGAACCTCAGGAGTGAGATATCAGCTAAAATCATCACCGCCTGTGGAAAACAGTGCCAGTATTGAGTGACATTGCCATATACTACTACTAGTTTCCTGCAACCAAGCAATTCCCTCCTCATGTCCCCAATCCACGGTGGGCCGTACTCACCAACGCTGGTGCAGTGACTGGCACCGTGCACAAGCAATCCCAAGCAGAAGTGAGAACATAGTGCTTAAAACTTTAGGGGAACAAGAGGAGTAAGTTAAACATCTTAAGTTTAGCTTTCCATAGTGAATAGACTGACAATGGTACCTCTGGGTGTTTTATCTGCAGCTGCTGCTACTGGGTCCTTCAGGGTCTCCCCCTCCACATCTGCAGAATGGCTGAACCAGATAAGGAGGGGGAAAAAGAGGATTCAGGATGACATGTTCAGTGAGATCCTGCAAGCCAGTGCTGCATCAGACTGAGCATAGGAGCTGGAGGATGAACAAATTGGATAGCCTGGAAAAGGAAAGAGCAGAGAGAAGAAAGGCCTGGGAGTCCCAGCAGGAAAAGGAGAGGGGAGATGCACCGGGACATAATGGGGCTTCAACACAGATGCTGCAGACCCTGGTGGACCTTCAGGTTCAACAATCCCAAGCTCACTTCCCTCTGCAGCCCATTGAGAACTCAATATCAGGACCTCCCGACACCCCCTTCCACATTCCATATGGCATTAAGGGTCACTGCACTATGCCTATCACTCCACCTTGGGGGACAGTAAAGACAATCACAGCTTGGCATGCACTGACCCATGAAAGCCATGGTTGGTGTATAGATAGCTGAAGTGCACAGGAATGTTCTTTCCCCTTCATAAGTTCAGTTCTCTTAATCTATTAAGTTTTAGGTGTATTTGCACATATTTTGCACTGGTTTCATTACAGAATAAAATTAGGTTATTTGGAACATAATTCATCTTTATTAGTTCACAACATATACTTCCAAATGCTCAGCAGTTCTGAAAGCAACCAATTATCTGTTACTGCACAGTGTCACACAACTCACAGGATAAATGAATAGGTGCACTGATAATGTTATATTTCTGCCTGTACAGCAATAGCCACACAATTTCTACCAGGCCACAAAGGAGCAGGGTCAGGTAGAGCACACTGCAACAACACACACTACTCTAGCGCACTATTAAAATGGTCTTTCAAAGCCTCTCTGAGCCATATATCTCCATGCTGAGTTCTTCTAATAGCCCTTGTGTCTGGCTGTTCAAATTCAGCAGACAGCTGCTCCCCCCTGCCTTCCACCCTGATGGAAGCTTTCCTCCCTTTGCTTCATAGATATTATGAAGGACTCAGCAAGCAGTTATAATCATTGGGATATTTTTCTATGAGGCCCAATCTTGTGAGTAGACAATGCCAGTGACCCTTCAAATGACCAAAAGCACATTCGACTATCATTCTGCATCTGCTGAGCTGGTAGTAGAATCATTCCTTGGTGCTGTCGACATGGTCAGTGAACAGCTTCATGAGCCAGGGGAGCAAGAGGTAGGCTGGGTCAACATTGCCAATGATAATCTGCCAGTCAGGAGAGAAAGTCCCTGCTTATAACTTTCTGAACAGTCCTGGTTCTTAAAGATATGAGCATATCTGCCTACTGCAAGGTGGTCTGGTGCCAAAATAGGGATATGTGTGTTGTGTAGCGCTCCACCACAGTTCGGGAACTGCACAGCTGCAAAGCCATACACTATGTCCTGCACATTGCTGAGAGTCATGGTCCTGCATAGCAGAAGGTGACTAATGGCCCTTCACACTTGTATGACAATGGCTCCTGCGGTGGATTTCCTGACTCCAAATTGATTCTGACTGTCCTGTAGCAATCTGGTGTTGCTACACCAGATTTGGCCTGTAGCAATCTGGTGTTGCTTTGGCCACACCGGGTCAGACCAAATGTCCATCTAGCCCAGTATGCTGTCTTCCGACACTGGCAAATGCCAGGTGCTTCAGAGGGAATGAACAGAACAGGTAATCATCAAGTGATCCACAGCTTCCACAGTGCAATCACCACTCGCTTCTCCGCTGTCAGTGCAGCTCTCATTTTGGGGTCCCTGCACTGGAGGGCTGGGGCAAGCTCAGCACACAGATCCAGGAATGTGGCCTTGCACATCCGAAAGTTCTGCAGCCACTGCTCATCATCCCAGACCTGCAGAACGATGTGATCCCACCAGTCCATGCTTGTTTTTTATACCCCATTTTGTCATTGTGCATTTGATTTTTCCTTCCTAAATAATTTACTTTTATAATAATACTTAGTCAGCACTAGATCTCAAAGCCATAAGCAACATTTTGCACATTGGGAGGCTGAGGCACAGAGACTTACCCACAGTCACCACGCTGCGACTAGAACCTATGTCTCTAGAGTCCTAGTCTTATCTACTAGCTACAAGGCCATACTGCCTCCTTTACAAGTCACCTTGTATGTTTTCTGACTCACATACTACAGTGTGGGGCCTGACACAAGACGCCACCTAGAACAGAGCAGAAATCTTCCTGGGCTCTGTCTCTTCATTATTAAAGGGAGGTAGTGTGGGGGAGCTCTTCAAGGGTTGAGATCAAAGTTTGGCTCTAGGCCTGTAGTGCTTTTTATTCAAGTCAGTACCCTGCAATGACAAAGAACAGCAAATCAGTTTCTGACAGAAAGATATTCGCAAAGCGTTAAATAAACCCAGACCCAAGGAAGGCAGGGGAAGTTACCTAGCAATGGTGTGAAGGTGGATACAGTAGTTCTTTGCATCCCACAGGGGACTGACTTAGTGAGCATTGTAGGGTGATTGACACTGAGTGGTATTTCCCTTATGCTTTACTCAGGCAATATTAATATGTGGCCAGAGGGCTACAGTTTAGCAACTGAACAGAAATAAACATTGGTAGGTGAACGTGGCAGTCAGCTGAGCCGCAGGACTCTGGTTAATCTGGGAGAAAGGACTGTCTTTGTGGTTAAGGCACTGGACTGGGACTAAGCAGACTGGGTTTAACTCCTGGCTCCGCCACAGACTTCCTTTGACACCTAGGGCAAGTCACCGCACCTCTCTGTGCCAAAAGGCTGGTCTACACCACCAAGTTAGGTGGGCTTAACTACATCGCTCAGGGCTCTGAAAAATGTCACACCTGGGTGATGTAGTGAAGCTGGCCTTGTGTAGACACCGCTAGGTCAATGGAAGAATTTTTGCACCTACCTAGCTACTTCCTCTCAGAGAGGTGAGGAAGAACCCCTTTCATCACTGGAGAAAATGCACAGTAGACAGTGCTACCGTGGCACAGCTATGCCACAGCTGCTGTAGCGTTTTGAGGGTAGCCATAGCCTTCGTGCCCAGTCCTATGTTTGAATGGCGTATGCCTTTCTTCCACCTTTTGCCTGTCTCACCTGTTAAAGCTGCAAGCTCTTTGGGGAAGGGAGTGTTTCTTACTAGTTATTTGTACTGGGGTACCGGTCATAATGAGAGCCTCGTGGCAGTGCTGTAATGAATACTAATTAGGGCTGTCGATTAATTGCAGTTAACTCACGCGATGAACTCAAAATAATTAACTGTGATTAAAAAAAATAATCGCGATTAATCGCCCTATTAAACAATAGCATACCAATTGAAATTTATTAAATATTTTTGGATGTTTTTCTACATTTTCAAATATACTGATTTCTGTTACAACACAGAAGACAAAGTGTACAGTGCTCACTTTATATTATTACTTTTGATTGCAAATATTTGCACTGTAAAAATGGTAAACAAAAGAAATAGTATTTTTCAGTTCACCTCATGCAAGTACTGTAGTGCAATTTCTTTATTGTGAAAGTGTAACTTACAGATGTAGATTTTTTTTTTTTTTTTTTACAAAACTGCACTCAAAAACAAAACAATGTAAAACTTTAGAGCCCACAAGTCTACTCAGTCCTACTTCTTATTGAGACAATCGCTAAGACAAACAAGTTTGCTTACATTTACAGGAGATACTGCTGACTGCTTCTTATTTACAATGTCACCTGAAAGTGAGAATAGGTGTTCGCATGGCACTTTTGTAGCCAGCACTGTAAGGTATTTACATGCCAGATATACTAAACATTCATATGCCCCTTCATGCTTCGGCCACCATTCCAGAGGACATGTGTCCATGCTGATGATGGTCATTAAAAAAATAATGCATTAATTACATTTGTGACTGAACTCCTTGGGGGAGAACTGTATGTCTCCTGTTCTGTTTTACCTGCATGCTGCCATGTATTTCATGTTATTGCAGCCTTGGTTGATGACCCAGCACGTTTGTTTTAAGAACATTTTCACTGCAGATTTGACAAAACACCAAGAAGGTACCAATGTGAGATTTCTAGAAATAGCTACAGCACTCGACCCAAGGTTTAAGAATCTGAAGTGCCTTCCAAAATCTGAGCGGGACGAGGTGTGGAGCATGCTTCCAGAAGTCTTAAAAGAGCAACACTCTGATGTGGAAACTATTGAACCCAAACCACCAAAAAAGAAAATCAGCCTTCTGCTGGTGGCACCTGACTCAGATAATGAAAATGAACATGCATCAGTCTGCTCTGCTTTGGATTGTTTTCGAGCAGAACCCATCATCAGCATGGACACATGTCCTCTGGAATGGTGGATGAAGCATGAAGGGACATGTGAATCTTTAGTGCATCTGGCATGTAAATATTTTGCGATGCCAGCTACAAAAGTGCCATGCAAACGCCTGTACTCACTTTCAGGTGACATTGTAAACAAGACGTGGGGAGCATTATCTCCTGCAAATTGTAACCAAACTTGTTTGTCTGAGCAATTGGCTGAAGTAGGACTGAGTGGACTTGTAGGTTCTAAAGTTTTACATTGTTTTATTTTTGAATGCACTGATTTTTTGTACATAATTCTACATTTGTAAGTTCAACTTTCATGATAAAGAGATTGCACTACAGTACTTGCATTACGTGAATTGAAATATACGATTCTTTTGTTTTTTACAGTGCAAATATTTGTAATCAAAAATAAACATAAAGTGAGCACTGTACGCTTTGTATTCTGTGTTGTAATTGAAATCAATATATTTGAATATGTAGAAAACATCCAAAATATTTAAATAAATGGTATTCTATTATTGTTTAACAGTACGATTACTTTTTTTAATCGTGCAATTATCACAATTAATTTTTTTAATCACTTGACAGCCCTAGTGTTAATAAACCTATTGATGTACTGGTCACTGTCTGTCTATGTTTCTGTAGCACTCATGATCATCACTGGCCTAATGGGACCCTCACTCTCCCAGAAGAGGCTGTACTGTCTTCTGTCACTTTTGAAGTGCTTGTCCAGAAATTCCAACCTGATCTTCATGAGCAAATCAGTTCTGTCCACAGAGGAGGCCTTTCCAATGGGAATGCCCTTCCCTCAAAGGAGTTTCACCATTGTTATAGTTATTGTCCTTAGCCTTCATACCTTCCAGGTGCTTCACAAACATTAACTAGTTCAGCCTCACAATACTCCTGTGCAGTAGGCAGATAAATATTGTAATGATCCTGCTGGCTCACTATCAGTACCTTACCCCCAGTGCAGCTGAGCTGGAGGGAAGGAGCCAGGAGAGGGTGCTATGTTAACCATTTCTACATCCAGCCAGCAGTAAAGGGCTCGATAATCCCTAAATCACAGGAAATAGGCTATCCAAAGGTCACAGGGGACTAGCTCAGGAGAGAGCCAGCGCTTGCATGTGAGCAGTAAGACAGAGCTGCAGCCCGGGAAGTGGCTACTGAGGGAAGACCAGGTAGCAGGCAGCCTGAGAGCAGGGAGTGTAAGGCTGAGAGCTGGGCTGGCACAAGGCCAGCAGCAGCTGCAGCAAGTTACAGGGCAGCAGTCTGAGCACAGGGGGCATGGGACAACTGGGGTGTCAGGAGGATAGTGCATTCAGGCTCCAGTGACATAATGCACACAAGAACCGAGCTCTGGCTGGTGGAGTGCAAGCCAGTGCTTCACTGCCTCCAGAAAAGAGGTGGACTGGAGGGTGTATCCCTGGCTTGCATGAGGCCTGATGTATTCACTAGATACTGTTACCTTTACAGTCCTGGGTAGGACTGCCCCCGGGGTTGACATTGGGTTGGCCTGTGCTGAAACTGTTAAAGTAATTGTGCCAAGGGTCTTTGTACCTTTTGGTTTGTGGAAGCCCGAGTAAAGTAATCCCCCTTGACTTGGAATGTGTGTCTGGGCACCTGCTGAGGGCTACAGCTTGTAGTCACCGCAGCACCTTGCAGTGGAGTCAGTTACAGTATTTGTGCCCCCATTGTACAGATGGGGGAACTGCGACACAGAAAAGGGAAGTGCCTTGCATAAGGCCATACAGCAAGTCAGGGTCAGAGCTCTGATTAGAATTCAGGAGTTTCTGGTTGAAATTCTGAACTCAGTGCACTACACCACACTGTGTCTCATTGCTTATTGGAACACTTGCAACAATAGGTCAGTCCAGCCTGACAGGGCTGCAGGATTCCTCTCCCCACTGCTCTTTCTGGCCAGCACCACATAGGGGGTGAGTAAACCACATCTTCAAACCCTACGACCATTTAGTTTGAAAAAGTACCATAATCTGGTAACAGAGTAACAGCCTTTCCTTTGTTAAACTGAGCAAAAGGTTGGATGCTCACATATCAGACAGCTAGGAGGGGCTCTGGAGTTAACCATGGAATAACCACTCAGGCAGAAGTATTGTCTGTAATCCATTTACAGTAAACAGTTACTCAAAGAGGTCTCCAGATGCTAGGTGTGGATTTAATTGGCTTGATGTCTCATCCACCAAAGAGTGCTGCAAATCTCTTCCCAAGACTTCAACTCCTGTCATACTCAGGTTATGAAAAGCCACGTAAACTGATGAAATGAAGCAAAAGTTTGTAGAGATCTGGGACCAAATTCAGGCCAGGTGTAATTGGTGCAAATCCCTTTGGTGTGAGTAGGAATTGCACCTCTTCACATCAAAGCTGAGTTTGGTCCCGTGTGCTTAAGTGTCAGTCTTCCTATCAGTGAGGTTTTATCCAGGTTCAGTAGCTTCATTGGCCAATAGAAAACTCCTCATCTGGAGCTCTTTAAAGAGGTCTGTGTGAGGGACACTGTGCTTCAGATCTGTACTAAGCCTGATGCTGGAGTCCATCCAGTGTGGCAATGCATCATTTCCCTTGATATGAGGAAGTTTGGGATTATCTAATAGGAGCGGAGCCAGCTGTGGGAATCTGTTCTTTTCTGTATGGCTTTGGTGTGTAATTGTACCAAAGCCTACCTGCATTGCTCATCAGATCTCTCACTGTTTCAATCACAGAATCACAGCAGTTAGAAACAGAAAAAAGATCTTTTAGATCTTCTAATCTATGGGTTCTCAGTCTGGGGATTGTGACCCAATAGATGTCAGGAGGCTGAGTACCCCGCCTCTCCCATATTGTTATTTGTGGGGAGGAATTCCCAGCTAGATAGAAGGGGGAGTTGTCCCAGTATGGTAAAGGTTTAGAACCACTGATCTAATCAATCAATTTCCCAGCCAATGCATGATTGTTGCTTGTTGTACATTTACTAGGGCTTTGTCCAATCTCATTTTAAATGCCTCTGTCAAGGTTCCTTCCCCACTCTGAACTCTAGGGTACAGATGTGGAGACCTGCATGAAAACCTCCTAAGCTTACTTTTACCAGCTTAGGTTAAAACTTCCCCAAGGTACAAACTATTTTACCCTTTGCCCTTGGACTTCCACTGCCATCACCAAACATTTATCTGGGTTTATTTTTATTAGGAAAGCATTGTTTGGAAACGTCTTTCCCCCCCAAAATCCTCCCAACCCTTGCACCCCACTTCCTGGGGAAGGTTTGGTAAAAATCCTCACCAATTTGCATAGGTGACCACAGACCCAAACCCTTGGATCTTAAGAACAATGAAAAAACATTCAGTTTCTGAAAAGAAGGATTTTAATAGAAGTAAAAAGAATCACCTCTGTAAAATCAGGATGGTAAATACCTTACAGAGTAATTAGATTCAAAACATAGAGAATCCCTCTAGGCAAATCTTAAGTTACAAAAAGGCACACAGACAGGAATATCCATTCTATTCAGCACAACTTAATTTCTCAGCCATTTAAAGAAATCATAATCTAATGCATATCTAGCTAGATTACTTACTAAATTCTAAGACTCCATTCCTGTTCTGTCCCCAGCAAAAGCATCGCACACCCAGACACTTTGTTTTTCCCTCCCCCCAGCTTTTGAAAGTATCTTGTCTCCTCATTGGTCATTTTGGTCAGGTGCCAGCAAGGTTATCCTAGCTTCTTAACCCTTTACAGGTGAAAGGGTTTTTCCTCTGGCCAGGAGGGATTTTAAAGGGGTTTACCCTTCCCTTTATATTTCTGACAGCCTCAAACAATGAGGCTTCCAGCACTTCTCTTGGGAGATGATTCCACAGCCTAAGAGAGTTCCCCAGAAACATATTCTTAGAGTAAATTGAACTAACTCTGGATTGACTATTTCTTCTCTCTAAGCCAGCAGGTAAGAGCTGATTCTGGGCTGAAGCCCAGCTCCTTCCTAAAACCTATGGCCTGGAAATGTTGCACACTTTATTTTTACCATTACTTCCCTTTGATCTGATATTTTCCCCCTTCCGTGAGGTGACAGAATGGCAAAATATTTTGGGGAAAGTGAGCCTATCCTGTCTGGGCAGGAGAGAAGAGGTTATCTGTGTCCATCTATATTCTGTCTATCACCATGATAGTCGAGTGCCTCACAAACCAACGTAGTAACACAAGAAGGTCTCTGTATCTCTCTCTTTGTGTATTTCATAAGGAGGTTTTCTTTGTGTGGTTTTTATATAGGGTAGAGTATAACTGCTGTCTTGCCCATTCCATTACTGTCTGTCCTGGAGGGCCAAGACCAGCTTTTAAAATCAACTTGATGGAGATATTCATGCTGGCTGTGTTTAATATTAGGTGTGAGCTCATTTCCTGACTGTGACTTGTGCAGTGTGTGACTTATGCAGTGTCTGCTGGAGGGGGTTGTGGGGAGTTTTAGCTAAACAAGCAGCACCATCTATGGGCTTCATCTGGGATTTCAAACAGTTGATTTTAAAATCCCAAAGAGGGAGTGCCTCTTTCTATTTCTCATTTTCCATGTTCCAAGCAATGGGTCTCTCTCCCTCTTCCCTGGGAGACGATTACACAGCCTAATCCATCTCACTACCAGGGAGTCTTTCTGGACGTTTACCCTGCATTTTCCCTTCTTAATATCATCCTATTGCTCCTAGTTATACCTTCTAAGTCCTCTAAATAATTAATCTATCTCCTTGATGTTTGCACCCTTCAAATCCTTTTGGATTTATGTCTCCCCTTTAATCCCTAATGTAACTCTTCCTGTAATACAGAGGAGTTGGGGTAAAGTGATATGTACAAGCAGCACATAGACTGCTACCTTTATCCCTCAAAAAACCTTCCTATAGGCTAAGGCCTAGGGTTGGGGAAAAAATGAAAGGTAACAAGAGTTCCCCCTTTCTCCAGTGTATCTGAAGCACAGAGCTCCTGACAGCAATACAGTGAATCTAGCTTGGGCTTACTCACAGGGGTAATAAGGATGTTATTTGTTTTAAATTAAACAGGTCTGATGGCTTTTGTGTTCAGTCATCAGCTACCGTAAAACACTAAGAAACTGTTTTTTTCTCTTTGCCTGAGGCAGGAAAACAGCCTATCAATTTTCTGCTCCACTAAATGCTTCCAAGCTCTCGCTGATGGGGCACACCCCTCTCAGTGAATAGCACAGACTTGAGACCTGTCTATAACCTTGTTGGGGGACCTGGCTGCTACAGAGTTAGAGTTAGACAGACCAAGACTTTAGGACAGGTCAAAGACATGCTTAAGATCCCATTTACATTGCAAAATGGATCTGTGCTTTAGCAGTGTTGGGGAATTCTGACCCTCAGCATGTTTGCACTTGCAACATGGACATTCTCTTGGTCTCATATTAGTTCACATGCAGATTAAACAATATTTAGGCACCAGAAATTATTTTAAAATGGTCACAAGGCTGCCCATCCTCAGGAAGACTCAGAAAGAGAGAGTCATCTATTCTATATTCACTCTGAAACTGAGGAGGTCCCTGTCCGCTAGCACCAAAGACTCAAGTGGCTCACTCGGGGGAGACAGCATTACAGGATCTGTGTGTGCCTCTCCACTTAGCTCTCCATCCAACACATATGGGAATACTGATGTTGTGATACTGCATTCCCTCAGACAGAAACACAGGATTGCACATCTCAGGGGACAGGGAAGCAGGAGTCCTGCTCTGGGAATTTTGCCACCAGGGATCCTGGAAATAGACTACCAAGACCATACAACTAAGGGAAACAGGCCCAGCTGCCTCAAAAATTCCAAAACTGAAGGCCTGATTCTGCCACTCTTACTTTTACTGATCAACACTTTAATTTGTCCCATTAAAGCAAATGGGTTTAATTGCAGAATAAGATGATATTCAACCTAAGTAAGGGCAGCAGAATCAAGCCCTGGATTCCTTAGATAGCACTTACTTTCTTTTTCCAGAGTTCTGCTGAGACTGGTGAATTCATTACACAAAGCACTCAGACACACTATAGTTTTTCAGACACAAAAATAAGCATGGAGTACAATGTTCATCTTACTGCCACTGATCACACTTACTGCCTTGTCACTGTGGGTTGTGTTCTCCTCAATGCTCACTAGTTTATCTGAGTTAGGCCTGATCAATGTTTGTGTGGAAGATCCCCAAGTAGAGCCAGGTTGTTACAGGAAGTGGTGCTGATGACTCTGTAAGTAGCAACGTTGCCCCTGAGTCAGTACTGAATCATTGCCAAGTCTGGCAATTTGGGAGTGGTTTGCGGTGGGAGTTACTAGGTTTCAGATGAGAGGTTACCTTGAAGTCCTAATTGTTTTTTGTCTTAAATCCTAAATCACTTATGCACTTTTCAGAAGAGTTAGTAGATTAATCTCTGTGTTCTGCCCAAATTTCAATTTGGGTAGCTATACTCAGCCTTCCTAAATTCCCCTGCAGCTTTAATTACTTAATGGTGCTATGACAATTTACACCAGCTGAGGATTTCCCCCCTTCCCCAATTCTTCATTTCCAGTCTTAAATCATTGTATCTTTGTATTCTGTTAAACAGCTGCCATGTTCTACCCTGCGTAGGTATGCACTTTGGGAGCCTTTAAGATGGCAGAATCTATATAAATGTAAGATATTTAGTCTAACAGCACACGTTCAGTTAGAATCACTGATATCTGCACTGTTTAGCAGATATATATAATACGAGCATGTGCAGTACTCACATATATAATAACAATAATATTTTACATTTCTACAGCACTCAAAGTAGTTTACAAACTTACATTCCTACACCACCATTGAAATACAGCCAATCTCTAGGGTAGAGAGGGACAGCCAGGTGAAATGAGAAGCAACAAGCATTCTCCCACAGGACACATTGCCGCGGCAGTCTATTTTATAGCACTGGTTTAGAAATTTGTTCTGTTCTCCATGGTGAAATGTGTCATATTTCATAACGGACTTCACTCCTTCCCAGACTGAGAGGTTTCTTTCTCTAGGGAGCATCAGTTTCTTCAAGGAAGAGCCCCAGGGAAACGGCAAAAGGGAAGGAATATTTTATCTTTAGTAACTGGTCATTTCCATTTTGGAGGCAGCAAAAGACGCACCATCTGTTGGGCAGTGAATATTCAACACATGAGCAGTGATTTGACTATGAATATGAGAATGTGTTATTGTTGTTTATTATTTATAGGGTGCCCTAGATGTGCACGACACTTTAAAATCCTTGGGATGTATGATATAAATTCAATCAAGAATGCAACACAAAATAGCACCAGACCATGGTATGTGGGTGTGAGGATGTGGGGGCGGCAGCTGTAAACACAAGTAGGAGTGGGCCGCTCTTGGAGATAGTGATTGTTCCTGTTGCCAGCAGATTGTTTGAGCTGATCACTTTCACACATTCCTTGCTGTTTATGTAGGTTTTTAATCGGCTCCTGTAATTAATATTTACATTTTTTATTTTAAATTCTATACTCACTGAAGTGCTCTGCTCCTGCAGAACTCTCCATGGAAGTGACCAAGCATTAAAGGAACATTAACCAGCTACTGGCTCTAACCACAATATTCTTCCATGAGCAGTGGGACTGCTGCCTTCTCAGGAGCTTTTAATGCCCAAAAGCTTAAAATGAATCAGATTTAAACAAAATGATTCACAGAAATCAAATCGATGTGGTTAGGCACCTTTGCTGTTAGCCTTCAATGGGCTTTAGCTCAGATACTATTGTAATTTCTCATTGAGTTCACTGGGAGCTGGATCAGGTCCTAAGTGAATCTACCTTAGGTGCATAGAGCCTGATCCCTCAAGTCCTAGTTAAGAAAATGAGAACTGGGGGCATTTCACACCTTGCAGAAGGTGCTCAGAGCTTTGCAGGATTGAGGCTTTGGTTATGTTCTCTGCTGTTGGCCTCTTTTTGATTTGCCCCCACTCTCTTTTACAGGGCTGCTTGAGAATTTTCTCTTACAGACCTTCCTGCCTGGGCTTTCAACCATCTGTTTGCAACTAAGTTCAGGCATGAGCACCCTTCCCTTCATGTCGGGCTCCTTTTCCACCTGTCTCTATGGGAGATTTTCCTTCCAATATTTTCTTTTTTAAGCATATATTTATTGGCTTGCTGAAGTTTATTTGATCATTAGAAAGTTGGTGTTTCCCAACATCAGCAGCAGGCAGCAAATGAGTCAAATGTTAATTTCTGCAACAGCTTTCATGACACATAAGAGCACATGCTGAATGGTTACTTGGTACATTTGTTTTAAACAGGCCTGATATTTCCTTGCTCTATCTAGCTATCTAACCAGGTACTTACATGGCCTTCACCAACACAATATCCAAATACCCCTCATTACTTAAAATATGACACTAGTCTTTTGCTCTTCCTTTTCTGCCACCACAAATGGGCTTAGGGCATTTCTTGAAAATGAATGACTGAGAGAATGAGAGTACTATTATGGGGAAGGCTGAGTGAAGAGATGGGACTTATATATGACTCTGAATGTGACAAGACTAGTGGCCGTTCTTATTTCTTGTGGCAAGAGTTCCAAGTTCTTGGCTTGGCTCCTGTGAAGGTTCTGTCTCCCATGGTCACAAGCCATCCCCTATTAGTCCGCAGTAACATCATTAAGTGAAGTGTTGTGGGAGGTCCTTGGTTGCCACGGGACAGACAGTTTCTCAGGTAGCCAGGTCCAATTTCATATGGGGCTTTGCAAATCAAAACAGCTAATATTTGTAAATTTGACTTGGACTGTGTACAGTAGGTGCAAAGTCCTGTTTAAAATCATGTTAGTTAAAATGTGATAGTTTTTAAAACACAACCACTTTTCCTTATCTAGATCTGCCTTCAGAGTTCATGCTTCCTGGTCCATTTGATTTTTGGCTTTTCTAATGAGAATGACAACATCCTGATCTTCTGCATAAATTAGTATTTAGACACTTCTTTAAAAGGGAGATTTTGCCTGATAGACTCAGACCACCCAAAGAGCCATTACAGTCTGTTCTGTAAATCTTTATTAATTCACAGATTATTGACACTTTTTTCCTTTGCTCAGTCTGCTAAGTGTTATAAATCCATGTGCTAAAGTTCCTTAGGACATTGTCACTGGACAAGGTTAGCACAAGCAGGTGCAAAAGAATATGGTGCTAAATGAAAAATAGCTGTTTTTCATTTTCCTTTTCCCCATCCACTACATGGATTAATGACCTGAATATGTCTGACATACAAAGACATGTCTGAAATACAGCAGGTTAAGAATGTGTCTTTAGGTAGAAAACTTTCCAGTCAGACACCTTAAAATGAGTCCAGACTGATTTTTGGCATGTGTCAATGTGTGAAAACATGTGTCCCCTCATAGATATATTGTATGCCAAATTTTAGCCCACAGCATATTTTTACAGCTGAGTTAGAATCCCTGGAAAAGACAAGACATAATGAGCCATCAACAAACAAACCAGACAAAAGCTTGGCCCACACAGATGGGAACATGCCGCTTGTCATGTAGTATATTTCCACAGTAAAGCTAATGATTGGCTGGATCAGGGAACTACCTATACTTCATTTTCAATCTCTAGGCTACAGATTCAAATCCAGCACAAGTCTGATAGTATCAGAAAGTCATGACCTTCTATCAACTGTTTAGTAGCCCTAATGTGAGCAAGTTCATCTCCATCCTTTCCCTTATTGACAGGTGTCCACATCACTAAAGCCACCAGCACAATTTGCACAGCATTACTGGCAACCTAGGTCAAAAAACAGGAACATAATGTTATGTTCCCGAGTTCATATTTAGATACCCGCCTGCCTTCCAATACCGCTCAATGGCCAGCAGCTCTCAATTATAGACAGGAGCTTAATTTTAGTCTCTGATTTTAGGAAGTTTTGGCTCTTGTTGACAACTTCAGTCTGCACATAGGTATCCCTATCTGCCCTGGAGCCTGGGCTCTCTGAAATCCCATCAGTTTCACCAGCTGTCTGAAGGGCCGAATGCAGCCCCTGGGTCATAGTTTGCCCATCCCTGCTATAGAGACTTTCATCTACTATGGCCAAGTGTAGCCCAGGTTATGGTGACCAAAAGATGCAATCAAATGATGGCTGTTTGACAGATTGTGTGGAATGAATTAGTGAATTCCCAGTCTACTTCCTAGTAGATAGTTGTCCACATGAGAGAAATCACCTTCACACTTGGCACTAATTGATCCTGTCTCAGGAGAGAGTTTAAAGTGTCAGTGGACCATGGAGGTCAAACTCCCTCCAAGTCAGGGGTGAGACACTGCGGGGCTGGCTCTGGAGTGTGTGTGGGAGAAGTTCACAGTGCCATTCTCCAAGAAGTACCAGTGCAATGGGTAATAATAATAATAATTAATAATTAATAATACCTAGCCCTTTTATATAGTGCTTTTCATACAGAGATTACAAAGCCTTTATGAAGGAGGTAAATGTTATTATCCTTGTTTTTTCAGATGTGGAAACTGAGGCATGGAGTGGTCAAGTGATTTATCTAAAAGCATCCAGCAAGCCAGCAGCAGAGCTGTGAATAGAACTTAGGTCTCCTGTACACTAGTCCACACTAAAAGAAAAGGCGCACAAGTACTCCTTTTCTTTTTGCGAATACAGACTAACACGGCTGCTACTCTGAAACTAGTCCACACTGCCTCTCTAAAAGAGAAAATGGAAGACTTACATTTCTCTGTCAATCAGTCTAGCTTCTTTCACCAGTATGACATTGGGGTGTGGGAAGGGAGAGAATAATACCAATTCGTGACGTAAATATTGATGTAATTTGTTTTAATACATACCCACAAATTAACCATTGCTCTTGTTATTTCAGTGAGTGGACAAGCTAATTTGTCTAGCTTTTCTCAAATCTCTCTCTCTCTCTCTCTCACACACACTCACACACACACACACACACACACTCAAATTCCTCCCTGATATAACTCCACTGAAGTCAATGGAGTTATACCAGAATTAATTCTGACTCCTCCTCCCCAATCTCCCATTTCACAAACACAATAATGTGAACAGAGAAAAACAATGTATGCCATATTTTAAAATATTAAGTCAGTATTTTGCTAGTCACGAAATCGTGAGCATCAAAATCTGGAAGAGCATGTTAATGAAAGCAGCAGGCATAATTTAGCCACTGTACCACTCCTCTGGGAAAAGCTGTTCACTTTCTCTTATACATTTCATTAATAAACTGTAGCTTGTGTTGCTACCAATATAGGAAGAATTAATGTGTTTCATGTTATTCATTCCCTTCAGTCAATGATCCTTCATTACATGAAAAGGTTTCAATGTATTTTTTCTGTTATTTTGATGTAAACTGTTAAAATAAGAAGAAAACACTGATTATTCAGAAATAGAAGCTAGCCTGGTATGTTCCTTATTTTAAGGCTCACTCTAGTTTAATATTAAATAAGTCAAGGAAATATTAAAAGATTTTGTTTATTTGGGAACATGACAGGGAGACCATTAGAATGGGAATGAAGGCTGGGCGAATGCTGCCCAGTTTTCCCCACATTTCTGCTGAAGTACATCTCAGGCATGTCTCATTTCAGCTCCATTGTGCACAGGCCTGGCTACCTCTGGCTTTTGCTATCCAAAATGTGTTGTTTTTTTTTTCTCTCTGAAATGTTGAATCATGAAAGTGAGCAGAGGAAAAAAAGTCATTTATGCAACAAAACAAAAAAACACGAAATAAAAACCAGCTGACTGTCACTAACCCCCACGTGTGTGTGTTTGGGGGGGGGTTAGTTCTTTGTCTCACAATATGTATCTCCTTAGAAGCTGAGACACAGGAGCACACCTCAGTCCTGGCCTGCCATGCACTCCACTTGGATGTGGGTGATAGGCCTCCCTGGCAAAAGCAGAGCCTGCTAATGAGTCTGAATTACAGGATGATTCTTATGAAAGGGACCAATCCTAGGACCAGTTTGCAGCCACCAACCTGTATTTTCTGTCCCCTGCGACCAGTTCAGAATTTGAACCTTGGTCTCCGTAGGTTCAAAGCACTAGGTCAGGGAGCCTCCTCGTGCCCCTTTCAAAGGGGAGACATTTCTTCGACAAGCTGTGAGTGTTTGTCAGTGCCTTGTGAGTGGGGTTTGTGTGGGCGTGTGCACGTATTTTGGAGAGAGAGCGTGAGCGTGTGTGGGGGGTGGGGGGAAGAGGGCGCCAGTTACTCAGCACTTACGGACCTGGAGTAATTAAAGCTCCGCGCACAGGTTCCCTGGGACCCGTTCAGATGCAGCAAGTGCACTTCACACACACCCCCTCACTGCTCGCTAGTTGACTAGGGTGCCAGAGGTCCCGGATCTGGGTAAAAAAGAGGAGGCTGCCAGCCAAGAGAGAGCGAGAACCCCTCCCAAACTTTCCAGCCTTCCCAAACCTGTTCCTCAGGGCTCTTCCAAGGAGCGGCTCGTCGGCAGCAGGCGAGACGTTTCCATCCCCCCCGAGGCACCTGCTGGAGCAGCCAGCTTCCAGCCAGCCGGGCTGCCGCAGGCAGGACCTGCTCTGGGTGAGTGAGCTCAGATTCCTCTTCCTCCCCGTCTCCTGCTCCACGGTGCTACCGCTGGTGGAACTGATGGGATTTCAGAAAGCCCAGGCTCCAGGGCGCAGAGGGACACCTTCCCACTGCCTACAGGGTGCTGGTAGGGTAGGAGGGACCCCAGATGCCGGGGCCCGGCGGCACACCATACTGCTCCCTCCAGTGCCAGGGCTCACAGGAGGGCTCCTGCCGGAGGAACTGAAGGGACAGCTCCCTCTTTCTCCCGAGGCTCCTGCCGGAGGTGCTGAAGGGACAGTTCCCTATTAAGCACAGGGCGGTTCCTGCTGGGGACGCTGAAGGGACAGCTCCCCATTGAGCAGCCTGCTGCTATCGGGAGAGGGCTGCTAAGGGGGAAGCTCCCCGAGCCTCCGCAGTTCACACCGCAGCTGCTGCTAATCCAGCGGCTGGCCTTGAAGGGGCACCAGCTTCTTCCCAGCCCCATCGGACTCCAGCCACAGCAGCTCCAAGCAGCCAGGTAACAACTAGGCATTCCTAAAAAACAGCAAGCAAGGGGATTTCAAGGTTATTCCGCGTGCCAGCCAGACAGCAAGCCAGACGAGCTCGGAGAGGGGGATGAGCTGATCTGGAGACTGCCCAGCGGTCCCGCCAGAACCAGGATGGGGCTGCCAGTGTTGGCACCAAAGAAAGTTCCCAGTGGCTACTAAATGTTTAAAGTTTAAGGGACAAATGTGCTTCTGATTTAAGTTCCAGGCTGAAGTTAATGGTGGATAAGGTCCAGTTGGGGAGTGTAAATATCAGGCCGCGCTGGAACAGGCGGCTCCCTGCTTCATTTATTTGCCATAGGTCCTTTTCCCCTTGTACATTTTATATGTGTCTGGCACGGATGGAAAAAGAAAGAGCTAAACGTAGTCATCGCTGTGTTGGGGGAGCTGGCGTGGACCTGCCTAGACAGCTGCTCTTTTGTACCTTTGGTTTTTAGGGGATTTTGTTTGCTTGTTTGGTGTAATCATGTGTATTGACTATACAATAGCGATAGACAGACACACGCGCACAGCGCTCTGTTGCTGTGACAGAGTTCCTCGCACAACGCCGAAGGTTGCAGCTGGGGCAGCCCCTAGCAGTTCTTTTGAGCATTTCCTCATCTTGCGCATGTAGGGACAACAGTCATTGAGGTAATCGGAGATCTGTGGCTTCAACGGCTAAATTAGAGCTTTGGATTTGATCCGTATTGCAGTGGATTAGAGCAACCACCCTTTCTCTCTTCCCTCTTTCCCCCACCTTCCTTCTGACATGCAACACGAAAACTGACCCTGCCTGTAACAGGAACTCCTGTAGTAGAGAAAAGGGGAGCCGCGGAGCGAGCTTGGTGCTGATGCAGCCGGCAGACAGAGGCTCCAGGCACGGCAGCCTCTGGAATCTCCGTGGCAATGCCGCCTGCAAGCTCCCTGGAGCCAGGCACTGGGGCTGTGACAGTAACAGCTAGGAGATGAGGAGCGACCGTTCCCCAAGGAGCTGGCCTCTGTCACGCGCCACTGAACTGGCGGGGATTTCATTGCAGAGGGGTGCGTGTGGCAGACGGGAGGGAGGGGCGGGGGAGAGCAGCAGAGAGGGCATTGCCAGGAGCAAACAGGGGAGCCGGCGGGAGGGGGGAGAATGGGGCACCTGGAAGGAAATGGACGCATCAAGTATCCGTCTGAGGCGGTGATGTTTGTTCTCTTCTTGCTCTCCCTGCAGGAATGTAATCCACAATGCTAGTTCTCAGGGTGCTCAATGTTGTTGCTCCAGCCTACTTCCTGTGCATCTCCTTAGTGACCTTCGTCCTCCAGCTCTTTCTCTTCATCCCCAGCATGTTCAAAGACCCTTCCACCACCCCACTTTTCTCTCCTGCTCTGCTGCATGGGGCCCTCTTCCTCTTCCTCTCAGCTAATGCCCTGGGGAACTACATCCTTGTGATACAGAACTCCCCTGAGGACCTGGGCAAGTGCCTGAACTCGGGCGGAGGAGCCGAAGTGGTGGCGGACCGGCCGGACGGAAGCAGGTCCCCTTGCTCAGCCTTGCCCAGCACCCACTTCTGTAGACTGTGTGCCAGAGTCACCCAAAGGCATGACCACCACTGTTTCTTCACAGGGAACTGCATCGGGAGCAGGAACATGCGGAACTTCATCATGTTCTGCCTCTACACCTCCTTGGCTTGTCTCGACTCCCTGGTGGCAGGGGTGGCTTACATTTCTGCAGTGCTCTCTATGTCCTTTGCAAACCCACTGGCCTTCCTCACCCTCCTGCCTCACTCCATCAGCCAGTTCTTCTCAGGTAAGCGGCCTCTCTCCCAGAGAAAGAACATGGTCTCCCTTTGCCCAAATGCGCCACTTGGGTCTTGCTCCTTCCCAGGCAACTTTGTGAGGGGCGGGGGGCGGGGAAAGGGAAGGGAGGGGTTCCTGTGCTCACGGATCTCTTCACTGAGGCTTTGTGTACATTTCCTGCAGGAGTTGAGCACTGTGATCAAAGGCCCTACCGAAACCCAGCCGGGTTCCAGACACAGTCCTCTTCGTAATTTATTCGGTTCTAAAAAACCCAAACCCAGCGCCTAAAACAGGGCGCCAGTGAGCAGGGCTGGTGGGCGTGCAGAGAGTCCAGTGCAAGGAGGCAGCAGGAGAAAGAATTTCACTCATTATCCTAACGCAGAGGGGTGCCTCAGTGCGTCCCTGGGGGTGGTTCTCAAGTTGTTCAGAGGGGGGAACCATATTCTAATAGAGATTGACTGGGGGACACTTCCCCTTCCGTTTGCCGTCACCTGGTCCCTCCTCCACTCCCATTAGACACACACCCAGCCCCACCTCCTTTCCCATTTGACATACACCCAGCCCCACCGCCTTTCCCATTCGCCATCATCCAGCCCCACCTCCCCTTCCATTTGCCTTCACCCTGCCCCATGTCCCCATCATAAGACACACACTCAGCCCCACCTCCTTTCCCTTCCCAATACACACACCTAGCGCCCACATCCCCTCCCTGTGGCAAGTATAGCTGCTGCTCACATGGAAATTCAGTGTTAGGAAATTATGATGTTAGCTTCTTTTAATGCTATCTAGCAGGTGGAAACAAAGAAGAGAATTAGTATCATGTGACCAACCAGCTCTCTGCAGACCTCCAGCTTGTTCTTTGCAGACCACAGTTTGAGAGCCACCGTTGATCTCTGAAAGTGCCCCATGCCAAAAGAAGATGTATTCAGAGGAATAATCTGCTTCTGACCCTGCCTTTTTATGGCTTTCAAGGTGCCCTTTCCCCATCCACATCTTTTCCTGTTCCTCATCAATTCTCCCCCTACTCCTCTAATTTCTCTTTCTGATCCTTCTCCCACACACTGCCTCAGCACCTCTGGTTCTGTCCCTCCTCATCTCACCATGCCCCTGAGCCCCTCCAAATGCACCAAATCTAAATTTGAGACAAAACCCTAGAATGAGGGGAATTTGAAAAGTTGCTTCATCAAAAGTTTATAGACTAGTGGTATTCTGAAAGTGACTATGTAAAAATTTCATTCTTTTAACCATCAGACCTGCAGCCTGTGTGTATCAGAATCAGATCTCCTCGCTTTACTGACTAAAATAGGACTTCTGCTCTGACTCCTGCAGAGCCACTCAGCTCAGGGAGAGGACCAGGATTGTATTCTGGGGTTATGAATCAACAGGACTGTTGACTATGTTTTGCTTGCAGAATCTTGCTAATGATGCATGAGCCAGAAGGAACCCAGCTTGATTTTCAGATTCCAGGCTGAGAAGGCTGGCATTTAAAAACAAACAAGCAGCAATTTAGTCATAAAAGTATCTGATTTTGGCATGGTAGTCACTAAAAGCCAATAAACATGGAACCCTGCCATGAGATTTTTATGGAGTCACTTTTCGAAGTAGAATCACATTTTAATTAATGTTGGATAAACTTCTTCAGAATGAATAACATTCTCCTCTTCTAAGCTATGGCTGACACAGCAAAATGGAGTGGGGAGACAAGGTGAGGAGGCCACCAGGGAGCTGGTTATGGCTCTTTGAATCTGTGGGCCGATCAGCATCAATCCTGGCATATGTTAGAGCAAAACCCTAGGCTGCACTAACTTATGCTGCTAGTATATGGACCCTAAGGAAGCATGTATTAACTGAGGATCAGTGCACCAGAGCAGAGCTCCACCACACTCCAACACATCTTTTTCCTCCTCTGACATGCTCTCTATGCTGGTGGCAGGTGACCACTGGAATAGGAGATGGATCTGCAAGTTTTATGACAACTGGATTAATTCTCAGCTGGCTAGTTGTGGCCAGAATCTATGCTCAGGAGGCCCAAAGAGCCAGCATGGATATCAGAATTTGGCCCAGTATCTATAAATTCAGCATCATAACTCAGCATTTCTGGCGTAAATAATGTGCAGCAATAAGAGTGAGATCACATCAGGTTCATAGGGAACAGAAGTAAGTTTGGGTTTAAAATGGTTTCTGGTAATGAGGGGCAAATAAGAGGTATTTTTGTAAATGTCTGTCAGATTGGATCTCCTGACAAAACTATAGACTATGTTTATTTGGATAACCTAAGAATAAGATTAACAAACCTTATGTCCATTAAGTATGGCTCAGGGAAGCTTTATACTTGCAAGAAGAGACAAAGGATTCCTCTTCTCACAACATGGTGACTTTCTGCATCATGTCCTCAAATAAATCTTGCAGGCTTCTTGCAAATAAATCTTGTAGGCTTGCTGCAAAGTCCACAGCTCCCAACAGAGCATTATCAGGAAAAATGAACCAATCTCTATCACTCTTGCTTCCAATAAATGCTGAGAAGCCCATGCTTGTATCTGACCTTCCTATTCAATATTTCAAGTTACCCTCACTAACCAAATTAGTATGAGGATTCTTTACCTCCTTAAGGGGATCTGTTCTCCCCGGGACATGTTGTGCATGATGTCTACTGGGATCAAGAAAGACAAGAAAAGAAAAGTGATATTGAATTTAAAAAGCAACATTTAACAGTTCAAGTGTTCAGGACTGAAAAGCCAGATGCTGTAGTCTGTTTGAAAAAAATAATCCTGTGAATGTTCTCTCCTAGCCAAGTCCAAAACTTGAAGTGAAGTCAAAGTGTAATTTTGTGGCAGCCAACAGCTAGACTATTAATTACTGCATTTCAAGATGGAGAAGCTGGAATTCATAGATTTTAAGGCCAGAAGGGACTATTAGCTCATCTACTCTGAAATCCTGTATAACACAATTCCAATAACTGGAGGAGCCATGAGCTACTTACAGCCAGCCACCCAGCCCTGTTCTGGTGACTCCTGGTAAGAGAAGATGAGGCAGGACTGGTTATAAGACTAGCCAGCACTCCTGCACCATTCCCTATGGTGACTTCTGCTGAGAGAGACTTGGATTAGAGTAACTTGAGTTGTCCCCCCTGCACCATTCCTACATTCTTCTCTTCAGGAGGGAAAGGTAACATTAGAGAGATTCTTTTAAAAGACCTATAAGGAATTAGTTATGATACATTTGATAGTTATATAAGTACTAAAATATTGGCAGATCCTGAGTGGGTGCAAATTGGCCTATATACTGATATTATACTATATATATATATATATATATATATATATATATATAGGGCCAGAACTACAACTGCTGTAAATTTTCACAGCTTCATTGACTTCAATGGAATTAGGCCAATTTACACCAGCTGAGGATCTGCCCATATTTTTTAGTACTTATAGGTGTATAAAATTATATATAACTTTTTTAAAACAATGATTAGAAGTACCTGTCAGATTCAGTGTTTCCGTAAGTCTTTTAGCATGCTGTAGCCATGTACACAAGAGATGCTACTGTGCGGCAATCTAGTGCATCGTAGATTCACACCCTGCTTTGCTGTGCAAAAACATCCCATGTAGACAAGCCCTGTGTCATTTAGGCACTTTTGAAAATGTTACTAACAATGATTAAAATACATTTTATATTTTGTGGAATTTTCCCTTTAAGCCCTGATGCTACATATTACCAATATAAACACTAGTCTAGTCTAACCTCTACAATTTTAATATTTTTCCCCAACAGTGTTAGTTGCATTGATGATCATGAATGAAATCCTTCAATTAAAATGATTAGAATGATTAATTCTCTTTTTCCTTCTAGCTCTCAAGTTGTATAATTGTTATAGAATATAATTCAGTTTCCAAAACTCTTCAGGTTGAATATTTCTGGATGACTAATATACTAATATGTGGGGTGTAAAATGCTGTTTCTTTTTTCTCTTCCGGCTCTGGAACTGCAGGAGCTCTCCTTAGCTCTGAAATGTTTGTCATTCTCATGCTGTACCTCTGGCTTGGAATTGGACTTGCCTGTGCTGGCTTCTGTTCCCACCAGATACTGTTGATCTTACGAGGGCAAACTCGCTACCAGGTGCGGAAGGGGATGGTGGTAAGAGCCCGGCCCTGGAGGAAGAACCTGCAGGATGTTTTTGGGAAGAGGTGGCTAATAGGACTTCTCATTCCTGTGCTAAATGTGGGAAGTGACTATCATAGGCATAAAGACAAGTAACTCTCCACAACACACATGCACAGATATACCCCTACTTTCTCCCATACTTCTGCTGCAACATGGCAAAGTTGGGATATTCCATCTCTCAGTACTGCAGACTCTAGGGGGAAGGGATTGGCTAGCAAACCGAGCAGATGTAAGGGATTGTCTTTCTGTTCTGTGCTTGTACAGTGCCTAGCACAATGGGGTCCACATCCATGACTAGAGCTCCTAGCCGCTATGTTAATACAAATAATAAATATTAATAAGGAGATCACAAACCATGTAGATGAAGAGATACTGCCGCTTTGTAGACACATCACTGCACCTGTGTACATGGCAACAGTCTCTGTACTATTAGAAAAATAATATTCAAATCCTCCTTTAGGATCCTTTCTCACTCTTTCATCTTCCCTCTCTCTCTCTTGCTCTCTCTCTCTCTGTTATCTAACCTATGCCTTCTCCCACAACTGGCAGCAGGATCCTTCTCCATCTAGCTGATAGCCCATGCTATCATGACTAGATTGTGAGCAAAGTATATGTTCCTGTGGGGGGTTTCCAAGTTGGAGCTTTATGAAGCATAAAGTGACCTGAGACAGAAAGAAGCATTTAACAATAAAACTGTAGTGCAGCCAAACACTTTAGGAACAGGCTGCTAGGAAGGCAGAGAGAGTCTAGTCTTCATAGACTAGAAATTAGGGATGGAAAGGACTTCATTAGGTCTCTTGAGCTCCAGTTATTCTTGAGCTCTTCCCTTCGTAGGTATATGAAGGGATAGCAGCTCACAGACTGTCCACAGGGCCTGTCAGGATTGTAGCTCTAGTGGCTACTTCTCAGAGTGTTTCTTCTTCAACTCCCCACCCCCAGCCCTTGCCTTATGACACAGTCCATGGCACAATTGTCTGTCCAGCTCCAAGGACCAGCAATCAGATCTAATAATGGACCTTGGATCAAATAAGGCCAAGATACAAGAAAAGAAAACTGTGAGCATGAATGGAAAAGATGCATTTGAGAGTTGGGCTGTGGTTGTGTGACAGAGGTAGGTTGGGGGTGGCTTGCGTGAGTGAGTGATAGAAGGTGCATGCGCACAAAGTGGGCTGGCAGGAGAGTGTAAGCGGCAGCACTTAAATGTACATCCTGATGTAGCACACAGTCAAAGATGGTTCGTCCATGTTGAGTGGTGTTCAGAGTTCAGCCTTCACTGGAAGACAGTGGGGTTCTCCAAAGACCAGGACCCTTTGCTATAATTTTGTAGTAGTATTAAAAATTAACAAAATGATTACCTCAAACATTCCTGCCACACCCTTAATATAGGCTCTTCAGAGGTTCTCAAACTGGGGGGGCGTGGAATGTATTCTGGGGTGGGGGTGGGGGAATGAGAAGCTTTAGGGAAAAAATTACCGTGCGTAATCAGAGCGGGTGGCCGGAGAGCGGTGGCCATACCATACCATGCCATCCTTACTTCTGTGCTACTGCTGGCAGCAGTGCTGCCTTCATAGCTGGGTACCTGGGCAGCAGCTGCCACTCTCCACTCTGCCTTCAGAGCTGGGCAGTCAGAGAGCGGCAGCTGCTGGCCAGGTGCTGGCGGGGGATCATGTACATTACAACAGACCCAAAGAAGGGGGGTGTGATCAAGTTTGAGAACGAATCCTTTAGGACATTTCCTCTAGCCCAGGTATAGTGGGGTACATTCATCATGGTATATCTCCACTAAGGAAGTTAATGGAGTTACTATTGGGATTAATCAGCCCAGTATGTCAGTATGTCCTGCTTCAGCAAACCCCATCATATCAGTGCTGAGACACCATGCTGATGATAGGTGCCTTAAAAAAAGACACTACCACATTTCAAAAATTATCACAGTGCTTTATTCCCAGGGGTTTATTATAATGAGAAGAAGCCTCTGTTATGGTCATCTTGCATCAGACAGTGTGGCCTGGATGGGAATCCACTACTTCTTTTAATAGACTGGAAGGGCTGCTGTTAAGCAATGAAAGGTGTCTTTCTTCCTTAAACACCACTCTTAATCTATCATAGGGGAGGAGCATAATACCTGCTCTCAAAGTTGTGTTTCTCCCACAGCAGTGCACAGCAGTCATTCCGACAGGCTTTAGAATTGGCTCTCAGACAGCTCTATCATGATCCCAGGGTGTACACAAGTAACAAACAAACACAGCACATTGTGATGAGCTGCGTGACCTTGAGAATGTACTGTAGAAAAAACTAGTTGTGTAGGTAGAACACACATAGACAACATTCTTTCCACATTGAATGTGTGTTCGCATGAACACACCTGTATTTACATGTATAGTATGCTGTATTTTCAATAACAGACAACAATAAAGTGTTTTGATTTTTTAAGTTATCTTCTGGATGCTGTGATCTTTAACTGTTATTTTGTTCTATTTGTGTGTGTGGACATGTATGTGTATAACTGCATATTTAATCACCTTATGTACAGTAGGAAGAAATTAGGAGTCAGGTCTCCTGGGTTCTTTTCCTGGCTCTGCCACTGATTCACTGTGTAACCTTGGGCAAGCCACTTCATCTCTCTACTTTAGTCTCCCCCCCCCATCTGAAAATGGATCTAATAACATAGGAGGGTTGTGAGGTTTGATTTGTGTTTGTAAAGTGTTAGGAGGTCCTCAGATGAAATGTGCTAGAGAAGTGTTACTATTATTAATTTATTATTATTTTTATTATAATAATATTATTATTATCCACAGACAGCTTGTAAGAGTGAATTACTCCCTACTGGTACCCATGCAACAGAATGGTTAACCTTGACACTATCTCAAATAGGTAAATGAATTGTTTCTGACAGTCACCTTGTTATTGGACTGTGAGGAAGCACATTGCACTGTATGCCTGACTTTAAGAGTGTTCCCAGCATTATTCTTATTCCACAATCTAGCTGATCCAACTTCCTCTTCTCATCACTGATTCTATTTTTTATTCCTAAAAGGGACAGGCTTGCAAGACTTCAGCCAATAGCTTTTAGGTGTCAGCACAAATTATGAAATTATGTTGTGGAATTCTCATCCCCTGCGTGTGCCATTTTATTGGCACTGTCGGTTTGGTCAGCTCCTGCTATTCACTGCCTGCAGACATGCTACCTCAGACTCTCATCTCATCAGGTATCACATACTAAGAAGGGTGGGGCCAGCTCAGTACTTGGAAGGGGGAAACTTCCAAGGAAAACCCAGGTATTGTACAAAATAATGCTAGTGATTCAGTAGAAATCCCTATTCTCTCCAAGTCAGTAACCAGTGCCCCAGCCTGGTGCTAGAGACAGCTCTGCTGGTGGAAGCTCCTGACCATTTCAGTCATTTTTAGCAAGTGTTAATCCTGGTACACAGCCAAATTGCAGTATGGGGAACTGTATTGTGACTCTCTAAAATTCCTCCTGCAATTTCAGTTATTCCTCACTTCCTGACCTAAGTTGATGTGTAGTGTTAATGTGTGCTGCTAAACAGCTTTTCTGAACCATGCTACAGGCACCTGGATTTCCGTGGTAGTGAAGTGACTTCTGCTTGTATATCTTGCTGCAAATAATGTCTTTTGGGAGGAAAGGCACTATAGAAATGTAACATTATTGTGATATTGTACGTTGTCTTATCTCTCTGCTCTCCATCCAACTTTGTGAACTGCAGCATCCAAAATCTAAGAGTGGTGAGTCCCTCAGGAGCAGCAGTTGTCAGAGCTTCTCACTTATCCATCCACCCCAACATCTCTTCTATATGGTACCTAAGGGTTCATCAAAATCCCCAAAGGAAAAAAACCCAGATTTTAACAACTCCAACCAGAACCTTTGCTCCTGGCTAAGGCTTGGCAAATTAGGCCCAAGCCCAACAGCAACATAGTTACTTCCAATAAATTATCAGGAAAACTGTTTGATGGCTCTAAAGTTTGATAAAAGTAAAGAAAAAAACTTTTCTTAATGTTCAGAATAACAATAACAACAATTACAATAATAAAAACACATTTTGAGAAGTGATGCTCTGTAATAGGGGCTAACTGCTTCTATTATTTTGAAAACTAAATATTAAGGGCTTAGTCATGTTTGAAAGCCCAGCATTGGGCTGAGAGTGGTATGAAGGTGGAGAGCACCACAAAGTTCTCCGGAGGGGGGGGGCATTAGATGCTGCTCTCTGAGTCCAATCAGGTGTGCTCTATTGGCTGGTACAGGGTGAGGGAAGCTGAGCCATGGCCCCATCTCTTGCACCCTCTTTGTTGGCTCTGAACATGCATAGGGACCAGGCACATTCTGACCCTTCATAAGGGTTAAGATACTGAACTTTTAAAAGTGTGTATTTCAAAAAATGGTGATTTCTCTGAAGTCTGAAAAAGTCCTACAAGTGACAGTAGAGACCAAACCAAATGAAAGCTTGCAGTGCAATGTCACTGCCAGAGAAGACAAGCAGCCATCTTCTGCATTTAGCCACCATAAACTGGAAGCGAGGACAGCAAGTAGCAAGAAAGAATTTGGCCTTGCTTAGGCTGACAAAAACATCTGCACAGTGTTAATAACAGGGATAGATAAAGTGACAGATTTATGAGAATAAAAAGGGAGCATGAATAACTGGTCTTGAGTCTGGGTGTCTGTAATTATAAGTTTCTTGCTGGCATTGCTTTATTGATAAGTAGAAATTATGAGCTTTTTTGCTGTTGGTAGGGAAACAGTCAGCCCATTAGGGGTTTCTTTGAGTTTTGCTTTGTTTTGAGTTACCTATAAAAGAGTTTAGTTAGTGTGGAGAAGCCTGGGAGAAGTTCTTTTAAGAGGACTTCTATGAGCTTGGAGCCTGACTGCTACCTCCCCAGTGGTTAGGAGGAAGGCTGGCCACTGGAACCCTGCTGCTGATCACTCAACACCAGCTCAGACTTTGGGTAACTATATTTTGGGGTGCTCTAAACTATTGTGATTTTAGAGGTACTCAATAAAAACAAGGATTTTTAGGTGGAAGCACTCTTATGTGTGCCAAACATTTATCAGACAGAGGTGCTGTATCCTCCATTGATTTATTTCCTGACACCACCTGGAAAACAGAGACTAGTTACCATAGCATTGAGTTCAGATAATCCTGGGTAACACCTCACCCTGCCAGGAAAACTGAGTCCCGACTTCAAACCACAGGATCCAATTTCAAACCTCCCAACCTTCAATCCCAACCCAAACACCAGATCCAATCTATGACAAGCTGTCTGAGTTGATCCTACAGCCATTTCAGTTAGTCCCATGCCTTTTAGGTTAGCCATGAAATCTTGAACTGATTCAGAAAATCATCTACATGGATGGTGAAGTTGGCAAGCACAATCAGCTTGGCAAATCCTCTAATCCTGCAGCAAGAAATTCATTAGCTCAAGAAGGGATTTTGCTGCACAGTGGGGCAATCTGCATACTAGAATCATCTTAACTCAGTCATGGGACTCACATACAAGATGGAAATGCTGTATCAGACCAAGTGTTTGAGTAGGAGACTCCCCGCATTTTAGGCTGGTTGCAAACACCACAGCCACAAAATCTCTCATTGGCTCATATTGTATTGAATGTAACATTCTGTATTCCTATGTCCATCCCTTTTTCAAACTATGATACATATTGTACAAACTATGCCTTGTAAGGTATCTCCTGAAAACTCATGATTTGCTGATCATTATTGTCCTGGTAAAATATGTGTGGCAACATTGTAAAAGTTATAAGATTCCACTGTATGATGTTACTAAGACATATTCCAAATCTGGGAAAGCAGCCACAAACCAGTTCTTCAGAGATAAAAGGAAAATTGACGCCTCAGTCAGGTGTCAACAGATTCAAATGGACTATCACTTGTTTAAGTTCTTTGGCAGGAAAAAGAGTGTGAGTGAGAAATTTACATTGTGGCAAAGAAACATCTGCAGATTCCCATCCGCACATACTTTCTGTTTCCTGAACCCCAGCAGGAGATGTTTCTTAAAGAAGAGGGAAAGTGTAAGAATGGGGGACAGACATCCCAAGATATCTCTCCATTCATCTCTACTCAGAGCATCAACAACACTTGAAGGACAAAGGAAGCATCATTGGATTGTGGAGGGATCATGGCAGAAATAAATTCAGCCAGTAAGACTGCTAGAACATGTGGTGAGAGAGACTTTTGCTTTGAATTCATGTAGCTTGTTAAGTTAGGTATTAGTTGTGTTTCACCTTTTATTGCTTTGTAACCAATTCTGACTTTTATGCCTCATTACTTGTAATCACTTAAAATCTATCTTTCTGTAGTTAATAAACTTATTTTTTTGTTTTATCTAGACCATTGTGTTTGGACTGAAGTGTTTGAGAAATTCCATTTGAGATAACAGGATTTGTGCATATAATTTTCTATTGATAAATGACAGACTTTCTATGAGCTTGTATTATTCAGAAGGAGAGACCCGGCAGTACAAGATGCACATTTCTGGGAGAAGTGTGGGACTGGGAATTTGCTGGTATTGCTCTGCAGTGTAATTCATGAATCGCTGGCCATAGCACTGGTACAGTATAGCTGGGAGTAATTTACATGCTGGAGGCTGTGTGTGAGTAGACCAGGAGTGGTTGCTCTCATGGAGAAGCAGTGTAAAAGGCACACCAGGCTGGAGAATTGAGGGGACACAGCTGTTCAACAGTCTAGACTGTAACCTGGGTAATGACACAACTTGGCTGGTAACATCATAACTTGGCTGGTAACAACTTTGATCCATCATCATAACCAGATCTTATTATCTTCTGGGAAAGAGGAGTTTAAGAGGGAAGATGGGTATTGTGTTGATGGGGAAAGAGAGTGAAGAAGTAGAAAACCTGGCAAACTTAGCAGCGGGGCCAGAACTGACCTAGAGATGATAGGGTGAAAATGGACAAATTAAATATGAGGTTCCAGTTAAATATGGCAGCA
Organism: Lepidochelys kempii; assembly: GCF_965140285.1. Lineage (NCBI taxonomy): Eukaryota > Metazoa > Chordata > Testudines > Cheloniidae > Lepidochelys > Lepidochelys kempii. The sequence goes on along the minus strand of NC_136385.1, from coordinate 92,993,778 downwards.
TTTTGGGATGCAGAAGAAGATGGATAACAATGCAGGAGGTTGGGAAATGATAACCCCTGTCTATATAACTCTGATGCAACCACACCTGGGATATTACATTCAGCATTACATACCTCAGACAAACTGGCGGGATTTCAAAGAGAAGCAACAAATAATTAAGGAGATGAGAGATGGATTTACCAAAAATGATTAAAAAAACCCTATATCTGTTTATTTTGGATGAATTAAAATAGAGGGGGGTTGTGGAAAGGATATGAAAACCATCTATAAGTATTTGACAGGAGTAGGAGGAATTATTTGGATGGGATCAGCAGGTATAACTAGGAGTGATGGGATCAATGTAAGAAAGTAAAATATAGGTTAAATTTCAGAAAATACTTCCAGACAGTGAGATCTGTTAGACAGTGAAATAATCTTCCTATGGAAGAGGCTGAAGCTCCATCACTTGGGAGATTTAAAACTAAAATTGCTAAAGCACTAAAGGCAGGGAACAATCCTGCACTGATGACAGGATGGGTGGGGAGATGAACTAGATGAGACCTCATATTTTTTCCTATCTCCAATTTCTACGAAGAAACAAAGATATTTGCACTAGTGCCAGATATAACAACAGGGGATCAAGCTTAAACTGAGAAAGGGCCAGATGCTGAAGGCATTTCTTTATACACGGTGATACCTACAAAACACTTGGCAAGAGAAGTTAAGCTGCTGGTGAACTAATATTGTCTCATTGTTGCTGTGTATTCCCCCATCTGTCTATCTGTATCAATCTGCTGTATTTTGTCTTATACCTAGATTGTAAGCTCCTTAGGACAGGGACCATCTTTTTGTTTTGTTTGTACAGCACCTAACAGAATGGTCCAGGACTTGGGCACCTGGTATAAGACTAAGGCTCCTAAGTGCTAAAGTAATAAAAATACAATAATAAAGAACATAATCAAATTAAAAGGGCTGTCAAGTGATGAAAAAATTAATCGTGATTAATCACATTGTTAAACAATAACAGAATACTATTTATTTAAATATTTTTGGATGTTTTCTACATTTTCAAATATATTGATTTCAATTACAACACAGAATACAAAGTATACAGTGCTCACTATATTTATTTTTGATCGCAAATATTTGCATGGTAAAAAAGAAACAAAAGAAATAGAACTTTTCAATTCACCTAATACAAGTACTGTAGTGTAATCTCTTTATCGTGAAAGTTGAACTTACAAATGTAAAATTATGTACAAAAAATAACTGCATTCAAAAATAAAACAATGTAAAACTTTAGAGCCTACAAGCCCACTCAGTCCTACTTCTTGTTCAGTTAATCGCTCAGACAAACAATTTTGTTTGTTTATGGGAGATAATGCTGCCTGCTTCGTGTTTACAATGTCACCTGAAAATGAGAACAGGTGTTCGCATGGCACTATTGTAGCCAGCATCGCAAGATATTTATGTGCCAGATGTACTAAAGATTCATATGTCCCTTCATGCTTCAACTACCATTCCAGAGGACATGCGTCCATGCTGATGACAGATTCTGCTCAATAACGAACTGAAGTCGTGTGGACCAACGCATGTTCATTTTCATCATAAGAGCCAGATGCCACCAACAGAAGGTTGATCTTTTTTGGTGGTTCAGGTTCTGTAGTTTCTGCATCAGAATGTTGCTCTTTTAAGACTTCTGAAAGCATGCTCCACACCTCGTCCCTCTCAGATTTTGGAAGGTACTTCAGATTCTTAAACCTTGGGTCGAGGTCTGTAACTATCTTTAGAAACCTCACATTGGTACCTTCATTGCGTTTTGTCAAATCTGCAGTGAAAGTGTTCTTAAAACGAACAACATGTGCTGGGTCATCAACCAAGATTGCCATAACACGAAATATATTGCAGAATGCAATTGAAGTGGAGCAGGGAACATACAAATCTCCCTCAAGGAGTTCAGTCACAAATTCAATTAACATGTTATTTTTTTTTAATGAGTGTCATCAGCATGGAAGCACGCCCTCTGGAATGGTGGCCGAAGCATGAGGGGCATAAAAATGTTTAGCATCCCTGACACGTAAATACTCTGCAATGCCGGCTACAGCAGTGCCATGTGAACATCTGTTCTCACTTTCAGGTGACGTAAATAAGAAGTGGGCGGCATTATCTCCGATAAATGTAAACCAACTTGTTTGTCTTAACAATTGGCTGAACAAGAAGTGGAACTGAGTGGACTTATAGGCTCTAAAGTTTTACGTTGTTTTGTTTTTGAGTGAAGTTATGTAACAAAAAATAATCTACATTTGTAAATTGCACTTTCACAATAAAGAGATTACACTCCAGTACTTGTATGAGGTGAATTGAAAAATACTATTTTTAAATTATTTTTACAGTGCAAATATTTGTAATAAAAATAATAATATAAAGTGAGCACTGTACACTTGGCATTCTGTGATGTAACTGAAATCAATATATTTGAAAATGTAGAAAAACATCCAAAAATATTTAATTTTCAATTGGTATTCAATTGTTTAACAATGCAATAAAAACTGCAATTAATTACAATTAATTTTTTTAATTGAGATTAATTTTTTTAGTAATCGCGTGAATTAACTGCGATTAATCGACAGCCCTAAAAATAAAAAAATAACAATAAAATACACCTGTGACTACTTTCTGCCCTGACTTACACTTTGTGCCATCTCAGCTGGCGAGTGCAGAATGAGGCCAACTAATTAGTTGATAAAGTGAATAAAGTACCAAAGCTTGAAAAAGCAATTAACTGGGCAAACAGAAAAAGTTGTAGAAAAAATTGCTAACTGAAAGGAGGTATTAGATCTAAATAGAGTTTTCTGGCCTCCTTGTGCCCCAATCCTGCATCTGTAGCATTATTTCCACATAGTTAATTCCTCCTTGGGAATATATATAATTACTATCTGTGGAAAAAGTAAAGGATTCATGTATCTCTAAAGCTCTTTCCAGTACACCAATGACCAGACACAGTAATTTTCAGGTTTCAGAGCAACAGTCGTGTTAGTCTGTCTTTGCAAAAAGAAAAAGAGTACTTGTGGCACCTTAGAGACTAACCAATTTATTTGAGCATGAGCTTTCGTGAGCTACAGCATCCGATGAAGTGAGCTCTAGCTCACGAAAGCTCATGCTCAAATAAATTGGTTAATAATTTTCAGTGTCTCAATATAGCCAGCAGAGGCCACATCCAAACAGTCTCTTGGTGTTCTTGGAGAGACAAAGGGGGTGAGGTAATATCTTTTTATTGGAGCAACTACACTCAAAAGCTTGTCTCTTTCACCAAGAGAAGTTTGTCCGTTAAAAGATACTATTTCACCCTTCTTGTACATCTAATATCCTGGAACCAACACGGCTACAACAACTTGATTGTTCTTACTCTTCTTTTGTCCTTCCAGCTCAGCCTGGGTAGAACGGTCACGGAAAGCTGTGCCTCCATATCAGTGGGAATGAACAAAGTTATTTCCTATTTAACTTATGTTTTTCCCCTTCAAAATAAACTATTGCAGCCTGATTGTCAGAGGTGCTGAGTACCCACAACTCCACTTAAAGTCAGTGGGAGATATACCCTCTAGCACCTCTGAAAATCAGGCCCTTTATATATGACATACAAATAAATGCATGAAACTTCAGATGGAATAAGAGAGCCAATCTAAGACTAAACTCCAGTTCTGGAATGGTTTTAAAATGCTGGACAAAAACAGCTTTCTGATTGGCTCAGCTTGATGTTATAGCACCAAAAATAGATCATTCTGATCGGCTCCAAGTGATAGACCTTTGTTAGTAATACTCAGGAAATGCCAGGGGAAAACGTTTTAAAGTTTTAAATAATTAGTGTTTCCTAATAGCAGTAAATGCCTCAAATATTTTGTGAGGACTGAGACGTGCCATGCAGTATACCCCAGAGCTATACAAAGAAATAGAATGAGTACAGTGGGCACAGCGAATAGCAATGCCTTTGGTGGTAAAATGCAGTGTCACAGTATAGTCAAAGTAGTGAAATGCAGAGCTGTACTGCAACCCTAATCTGTCTCATTGTCAGCAGCAGAGAAGCAAAAGGAATCTGTGAAAACTCATGCTAAATACAAGTCCTCAATATAGACAGAGGCCAGAGTTCAGATCACACTTCATATCCCCTCATTTGAGATGATGTTTCCACAATACGGACAGACCACAGGGACTAGTAAAGTCTCATAACTTTTCACCTCTAGGTGGGAGGCATGGATCAGCATTCACGTTGCACTCCCCATCAGTACCCAGCCTGGGCTGGGGAAGCTAATGATCCAACCAGTGGACCAAATCTGTTGATGAATCCTGGTCACATGACTCCTGAGGCACATTGCACATAGGCTAAGAAGAAGACCTCTAGGTCTTTACTTCAAATCTCACTCATCTGAAAATTACAGAAAGTGATGTGTTGAGTTGACTACATGAAATTGGTTGGTCTTAGGCTAACTTCTAATTGGGTCAAGTTTTTGCATTACAAAATCCATCATCAAAATTGGCCCATTGTTGACAGTTGCAGCAGAGAGATGTATGATTGAATGGATCGGGGAGACATGAACTCTCCTTTCAACCCTGTGAGGTCAGGCATGTTGGTGGACTTTGCATGAAAACCACTTCTGTTATAGCTGTTTGGTGATTATGCAGAAGACTTCAGTCTCCTGGACTGTCAACCTGTCACTTTTCATACAAGGTAAAGTGTATTTTTAAAAATATATGAACAAGTTAAACTTAGCTAAACTTGTCACTTGGCAAGCTTGGATGGAATACAGAGGAAAATAAAAACTTGCTTGGGTTAAAAAGAAGCAAAGGATTTTTTAAATAGCTCATGGCAGAGTATTACATTACCTCCGAAGTACTGAGGCAGAATCGACTATCCCACACTCCTACTCTCTCTCATCCCTTGTCAAATGCAGGGAAATATTTATTCTTTTTAAACATTGCAGGTCACTGTGAAAAGATCACATGGAAAATGGATTCTTTATAAACTGTCTGGGACAGAACTGGAGCCTCTCTCAGCCCTGGTCTACACTAGGACTTTAGGTCGAATTTAGCAGCGTTAAATCGATGTAAACCTGCACCCATCCACAAGATGAAGCCCTTTATTTTGACTTAAAGGGCTCTTAAAATCAATTTCCGTACTCCACCCCTGACAAGTGGATTAGCGCTTAAATCGGCCTTGCCGGGTCGAATCTGGGGTACTGTGGACGCAATTCGACGGTATTGGCCTCTGGGAGCTATCCCAGAGTGCTCCATTGTGACCGCTCTGGACAGCACTCTCAACTCAGATGCACTGGCCAGGTAGACAGGAAAAGAACTGCGAACTTTCGAATCTCATTTCCTGTTTGGCCAGCATGGCAAGCTGCAGGTGACCATGCAGAGCTCATCAGCAGAGGTGACCCTGATGGAGTCCCAGAATCGCAAAAGAGCTCCAGCATGGATTGAACGGGAGGTACGGGATCTGATCGCTGTATGGGGAGAGGAATCCGTGCTATCAGAACTCCGTTCCAGTTTTCGAAATGCCAAAACATTTGTCAAAATCTCCCAGGGCATGAAGGACAGAGGCCATAACAGGGATCCGAAGCAGTGCTGCATGAAACTTAAGGAGCTGAGGCAAGCCTACCAGAAAACCAGAGGGGCGAACGGCCGCTCCGGGTCAGAGCCCCAAACATGCCGCTTCTATGATGAGCTGCATGCCATTTTAGGGGGTTCAGCCACCACTACCCCAGCCGTGTTGTTTGACTCCTTCAATGGAGATGGAGGCAACACGGAAGCAGGTTTTGGGGATGAAGAAGATGATGATGATGATGATGAGCTTGTGGATAGCTCACAGCAAGCAAGCGGAGAAACCGCTTTTCCCGACAGCCAGGAACTGTTTCTCACCCTGGACCTGGAGCCAGTACCCCCCGAACCCACCCAAGGCTGCCTCCTGGACCCGGCAGGTGGAGAAGGGACCTCCGGTGAGTGTACCTTTTAAAATACTATACATGGTTTAAAAGCAAGCATGTTTAATGATGAATTTGCCCTGGCATTCGCGGTTCTCCTGGATGTACTCCCAAAGCCTTTGCAAAAGGTTTCTGGGGAGGGCAGCCTTATTGCGTCCTTCATGGTAGGACACTTTACCACTCCAGGCCAGTAACACGTACTCGGGAATCATTGTACAACAAAGCATTGCAGTGTATGTTTGCTGGCGTTCAAACAACATTCGTTCTTTATCTCTCTGTGTTATCCTCAGGAGAGTGAGATATCATTCATGGTCACTTGGTTGAAATAGAAAAGGAGTACTTGTGGCACCTTAGAGACTAACCAATTTATTAGAGCATAAGCTTTCGTGAGCTACAGCTCACTTCATCAGATGCATATCGTGGAAACTGCAGCAGACTTTATATATACACAGAGAATATGAAACAATACCTCCTCCCACCCCACTGTCCTGCTGGTAATAGCTTACCTAAAGTGATCATCAGGTGGGCCATTTCCAGCACAAATCCAGGTTTTCTCACCCTCCACCCCCCCACACAAATTCACTCTCCTGCTGGTGATAGCCCATCCAAAGTGACAACTCTTTACACAATGTGCATGACAATCAAGTTGGGCTATTTCCTGCAGGGTGCTTTTCTTCAGGGAACATTCAGAGGAGCCCGTCCTGCTGAGCTGTTTGCCTGTGGCTGAACAGAAATGTTCCCCGCTGTTAGCCACGGGGAGGGGGGAGGGTTGAGGGGGTAGCCACGTGGTGGGGGGAGGCAAAATGCGACCTTGTAATGAAAGCACATGTGCTATGTATGTAATGTTGACAGCAAGGTTTACCCTGAAAGACTATAGCCACTGTTTTATAAAATGTGTCTTTTTAAATACCGCTGTCCCTTTTTTTTTCTCCACCAGCTGCATGTGTTTCAATGATCACAGGATCTTCTCCTTCCCAGAGGCTAGTGAAGATTAGAAAGAAAAAAAAACGCACTCGTGATGAAATGTTCTCTGAGCTCATGCTGTCCTCCCACATTGACAGAGCACAGACAAATGCGTGGAGGCAAATAATGTCAGAGTGCAGGAAAGCACAAAATGACCAGGAGGAGAGGTGGTGGGCTGAAGAGAGTAAGTGGCGGGCTGAAGACAGGGCTGAAACTCAAATGTGGCGGCAGCGTGATGAGAGGAGGCAGGATTCAATGCTGAGGCTGCTGGAGGACCAAACCAGTATGCTCCAGTGTATGGTTGAGCTGCAGCAAAGGCATCTGGAGCACAGACTGCCACTACAGCCCCTGTGTAACCAACCGCCCTCCTCCCCAAGTTCCATAGCCTCCACACCCAGATGCCCAAGAACGCGGTGGGGCGGCCACCGGCCAACCAGCCACTCCGCCACAGAGGATTGCCCAAAAAAAAAAAAGCTGTCATTCAATAAATTTTAAAGTTGTAAACTTTTAAAGTGCTGTGTGGCATTTTCCTTCCCTCCTCCACCACCCCTCCTGGGCTACCTTGGTAGTCGTCCCCCTATTTGTGTGATGAATGAATAAAGAATGCATGAATGTGAAGCAACAATGACTTTACTGCCTCTGCAAGCAATGATTAAAGGGAGGAGGGGAGGGTGGTTAGCTTGCAGGGAAGTAGAGTGAACCAAGGGGCGGGGGGTTTCATCAAGGAGAAACAAACAGAACTTTCACACCGTAGCCTGGCCAGTCATGAAACTGGTTTTCAAAGCTTCTCTGATGCGCACCGTGCCCTCCTGTGCTCTTCTAACCGCCCTGGTGTCTGGCTGCGTGTAACTAGCAGCCAGGCGATTTGCCTCAACCTCCCACCCCGCCATAAACATCTCCCCCTTACTCTCACAGAAATTGTGGAGCACACAGCAAGCAGTAATAACAGTGGGAATATTGGTTTCGCTGAGGTCTAAGCGAGTCAGTAAACTGCGCCAGCGCGCCTTTAAACGTCCAAATGCACACTCTACCACCATTCTGCACTTGGTCAGCCTGTAGTTGAACAGCTCCTGACTACTGTCCAGGCTGCCTGTGTACGGCTTCATGAGCCATGGCATTAAGGGGTAGGCTGGGTCCCCAAGGATACATATAGGCATTTCAATGTCCCCAACAGTTATTTTCTGGTCTGGGAATAAAGTCCCTTCCTGCAGCTTTTGAAACAGACCAGTGTTCCTGAAGATGCGAGCAGTCATGTACCTTCCCCGGCCATCCCACGTTGATGTTGGTGAAACGTCCCTTGTGATCCACCAGAGCTTGCAGCACTATTGAAAAGTACCCCTTGCGGTTTATGTACTCACCGGCTTGGTGCTCCGGTGCCAAGATAGGGATGTGGGTTCCGTCTATGGCCCCACCACAGTTAGGGAATCCCATTGCAGCAAAGCCATCCACTATGGCCTCCACATTTCCCAGGGTCACTACCCTTGATATCAGCAGATCTTTGATTGCGTGGGCTACTTGCATCACAGCAGCCCCCACAGTAGATTTGCCCACTCCAAATTGATTCCCAACTGACCGGTAGCTGTCTGGTGTTGCAAGCTTCCACAGGGCTATCACCACTTGCTTCTCAACTGTGAGGGCTGCTCTCATCTTGGTATTCATGCGCTTCAGGGCAGGGGAAAGCAAGTCACAAAGTTCCATGAAAGTGCCCTTACGCATGCGAAAGTTTCGCAGCCACTGGGAATCGTCCCAGACCTGCAACACTATGCGGTCCCACCAGTCTGTGCTTGTTTCCCGAGCCCAGAATCGGCGTTCTACAGCATGAACCTGCCCCATTAGCACCATGATGCCTGCATTGGCAGGGCCCGTGCTTTCAGAGAAATCTGTGTCCATGTCCTGATCACTCACGTCACCGCGCTGACGTCGCCTCCTCGCCCGGTATCGCTCTGCCAGGTTCTGGTGCTGCATATACTGCTGGATAATGCGTGTGGTGTTTAATGTGCTCCTAATTGCCAAAGTGAGCTGAGCGGCCTCCATGCTTGCCTTGGTATGGCGTCCGCACACAAAAAAGGCGCGGAACGATTGTCTGCCGTTGCTCTGACGGAGGGAGGGGCGACTGATGACATGGCTTACAGGGTTGGCTTCAGGGAGCTAAAATCAACAAAGGGGGTGGCTTTACATCAAGGAGTATTTCAGGCAGGACTTCACGGAGGGTTCCAATAAGAAATGGTGCACCTAAGTTATTGTTTTTATTGGAACAAGGAGATTAATCTGGCCTCTGATTGATACATGGCTAGATTTACCTCGCTGCACCGTCTCTGTGAGTGACTGCAGTGTGACCTAGAGGAATGAGTCCCCTAGACAGGGGAGGGGGGGAAGCAAATGAGTACAAAACAAATCTGGTCTATTTCTTGTTTTGATCCACTCCATCTATCTTTTACATCTTTGGCTGGCAGCAGACGGTGCAGAAGGACTGCATGCCATCCACATCTCATGGCAGCTTGGCAGAAGATGGTGCAATACGACTGCTAGTCATCCTCATCTCTTTCCTGCCAGGCAGAAGATGGTGCAATATGACTGCTATCCATCCTCATCTCTTGCCTGCCTGGCAGAAGATGGTACAGTACGACTGCTAGCAATCCGTATCGTCTGCCTGCTCACCATAAGACGGTTCAATAGGACTGACTGCAGGACTAAAGAGAATGACCTGGTCAAGTCACTCCAAATTTAGTCCCTGCGCCCATGTCTGCCCAGGCGCTCCTGGCCGACGTGTCCAGGAGCACCTCGGACATGACAATGACGGCTACCAGTCGTATTGCACCGTCTGCTGCCAGAAGGCAATGGGTTGCTGCTACTGTGTAGCAATGCAGTATCGCGTCTGCCAGCAACCAGGATACATACGGTGACGGTTAACTGAGCGGGCTCCATGCTTGCTGTGGTATGGCGTCTGCACAGGTAACTCAGGAAAAAAGGCGCGAAACAATTGTCTGCCCTTGCTTTCACGGAGGGAGGGAGGGAACGGGGGCCTGACGATATGTACCCAGAACCACCCGCGACAATGTTTTAGCTCCATCAGGCATTGGGATCTCAACCCAGAATTCCAATGGGCAGCGGAGACTGCGGGAACTGTGGGATAGCTACCCACAGTGCAACACTATGGAAGTTGACGCTTGCCTCGGTACTGTGGAAGCACTCCACCGAGTTAATGCACTTAGAGCATTTTCTGTGGGGGGGGACACACTTGAATATATAAAACCGATTTCTAAAAAACCGAGTTCTATAAATTCGACCTAATTCCGTAGTGTAGACATACCCTCAGTAACGGGGCACAATCAAAGAGGAGGACGCTGGCATTCTGCTAGCTCAGTTACCCGTAAACAAGAGCTGTCTTTTCTGCTCAGGAGATGGAGTTTGCTTACTGAAACTCCAGAGGAAACATAATTGGGGCACAGTCTACATTTCCAATCAAAGCCTAAACCTAAGGATTATGCTGAAGTCAAGGTGCTCAGAGGCTGTATGGATTCTTACTGCCTACAGGAGGTCCCTGAGGCATTAAGAGAATTAGTCTACAGGTAAGAGGAGGGTTCAAAGAAGTTCTTAGTGTTACTTCACAGGAAAATAATCCTTTAAATTAAGAAGCTAGCTGTTGCATTTCTCTCTCTCTTCCCCCCCCACACACACATTAATTTAGCGTGGGATTTTCAATAGCATCTAAATGACTTAGAAATGTAAGCCCCACTTCCAGAGGGACTTGTGCTCCTAAGTCACTTGGACCAGTGGTTCTCAAACTAGGGTCGCTGCTTGTTCAGGGAAAGCCCCTGGCGGGCTGGGCCGGTCTGTTTACCTGCCACGTCCGCAGGTTCGGCCAATCACGGCTCTCACTGGCCGCGGTTCTTTGCTCCAGGCCAATGGGGGATGCAGGAAGGGCGGCATATCCCTTGGCCCGCGCTGCTTCCCCCAGCCCCCATTGGCCTGGAACAGCGAACCGCGGCCAGTGGGAGCCACGATTGGCCGAACCTGCAGACGCAGCAGGTAAACAAACCGGCCTGGCCCACCAGGGGCTTTCCCTGAACAAGCGGCAGCCCTCGTTTGAGAACCACTGACTTAGGCACTTTTGAAAATTCCACACAATGAATGCAGTAACCTTAATTGCACTGCTAGCTCAGGGAACTGCAGATACTTGAACTGTCTAGATATCAAATTATGTTTAAAAAATGTCTTCTGTTCCCTGTGTCTCTCTACCCTCAAGACTCCAAAACATCTGTACAAAATAGATACATATAAAACAAACATGGCAGAAGACTCGGAGCCAGAGACATTTTGTACCCATTACTGAAAATAGGCTCGATCCCATCCAGGCAAACGCTTAATCATATGTTTAACTTTAAGTATATGAATAGTCCCATTGACTGTAGCTGAACTAGTCACTTGCTTAATTTTAATCACATTCTTAATTTAGATCAGACTACAGCACTCAGCATCATGCAGGACCAAGCTCAATATGCTTTTATTAAAATCTTGTGACTTCCTTCAGATATATGAAAACACAGCAAATATAATACGTCTTGAGGTTTTTATGACTCCAGTTTCATTTGCTGTATCACTATGATGTCATGAAAAGGGGTGTGTGTGGAGGTGAAGTAATGTGTATGGGAGGATGGTAAGGCAGGCTCTGTCTACACTAGGGAAACTTTCTAAGTTTTCCTAACACAGCTAATACGATTTCTACTTCACTAACGTTAGCAATGGCAGGCTATTTAGAAAATTTCCAACTTTTGGCAGGGCTGTGGAATTTACAGTCATCTAAATAAAATTTTCTCTTTTGTTTTTCAAAACAGAAATGAATCAGGCTCCTTGTTGGGTGGTGGGATCATGGCGGCAACTCAACCACTCATTGGACAATTGATTTTGTTTCATTTGGATAATGTTATGGTTACAAATAATGTTGAGATTCCCAGGTATTTATCCAGGCTTTTAAGCTGGTCTAATATCACAGCTATGACAACACAGCCATGAAATGTAATGAATAATAATTTAGTATTTGTCACCGGAGATGCTCGAAGTGCTTTATAAAGGTAAGTATCATTATCCCCATTTTTCATATAGGGAACCTAAGGCACTGAAATGTGAAGTGACCTGCCCACGGTGAAGCAAGGAATCGAACCCAGACATCCTCAATTGTAGTGATAAGGAATAACAAATTATTAGCAGTAGCATGTTTGTACTAAGGGCCTTTGAGCCTGGCTGTGAGGCATAGGACTAAAACCCAATAATTTAAGCCCACTCATACACTCTGAGAAGGGCAGGTACTCAGTACAGACTGTCCATCTAGATGCATTGTGACTTTTATCTTTTTTAGACCAGAAGGGAAAAAAACCTTTATTATAAAAAAAAAAATTGTTTAGATTTACTCCGTTTCCTTAAGATAGACTAACTGCTTTTAAAAGATTTAAGACTGTGACTCCCCTCCCCCCAGTTATTTTAAAGTCTATTTTCATATATCCCTGTGAGCAAATTCCTCTATGATTGCTATTCCAGCACTGCTGGGTGCTCAGTATTCTCTTCCTCTCTGCCTTCTATGATGCTTTTTTTTCTTCTTTGTTAACAGCTGCCACCCACTCACAGTATTCATGGGATTTTCTGCATCTTACCCCCCTCCCCATACACATTTTCATCTTCTCAAATTGCTGAGATTTTAAGTATGAACCATATGGCCACTAGCTCCTCTCTCAAAGTTCTCTCATTTTATCTCTCACTTAATGTTATCGTTTAGAATGTGGGAGAGAAATGGAAAATTACAGGTACACTGAGAACAGCAGGGGATTTAAAAAAACACCACATTTTATTCATAATTTCAAGAAGATTCTGCACAATCAATAGCAATTACTGAAACAAGATTGAGCAGACATTATCACATGCCATGATATCAAATATAGACCAAGATCTTGTACAGATTAAAAAGAAAGACCTCAACAATCTTGGAGAAGAAACAGAAAACCAAAACATATATTAGGAATCTAAACGTTATTACAACCTAATGACATGAGGTGAGATATTACCTATCTGAACAAATTGGCTATTTCAATGACATAGGATTTTGAGTGATCAGATTAAAGTAGTTCTGAAGGTTAGATACCCATAGAGAGGGGTCGATTAGAAATGTTTAGACCAATTTGTATAGTAATAGTGGGTAGGAGTGCAGTTGGAAACTTCACCAGGGAAACTGAAGCCTGTTCTTATGATGTCCATATTCTATAAAGAAAGGGAACTGAAAATTATTGCAGTGGGCCATTCATTGAAAAATTATGGACTCACAAATGATTATCCCTATATTGATGTCAGATGCATGCGATGGCCTGAGAAAGAAAAGAAAGAAATGATACTGAATCCTTGCAAAGCTCCTGGCTGTTTGCTTAGATGTTATCTCAGCAGATTAGCTGTTAGTGCAGTCAGACAAGTAATCACACAGGTTCTTGTAGCACGTGCTGATTTATGGGTAGAGAGCCCATGATACTGACTGGAACAGGAAAGAGACATGAGCCAAATCCTGGAATTGTTTATTTATTTATTTATTGGTAGACGTTCAGCGGCTCCTGTTCCTTCCACTGACAGGCTTGTGTGTGACACTGTAATTAACTCTGCAGCCACTGGTTCTGATGGCTCAGAGGGGTAGGAATAGAGGTGGAAAACAAGCAAAGGGAACAGTGGAATTAAAAAAAAAAAAGAGATACAGACAGAAATCCTGTTTTCAAGAAGCTTTTAGGAACAGAGGGAAGAGAAAATACAGGTGGAGGAAACAAAAGATTTTCAGAGTGTTTACTCAAACTATCAGGTATCAGCATCTGCTTAAATCTAATTTTTCTGCCTGTATTACTACTAACCTCAGAAACTGCAACCTGATGGTTGGTAGCAGCATAAAAATAAGACAGCTGACTGGCATAATGGGGCAGCAGTGCAGCTCTCGGTTCCCTCCTAACTTCATTGCTCTGTCTGGGGGAAAATGAACAAGATAAGAATGTGAACATGCAAGGTACTCTTCTCTTTGCACCTCAGCCTTTCATGAAAACAGCTTATTGGCCTTACCTACAATGCAAATATTTGGAACTCCTAGAAAGCCAGTTCCCACTGGTGCATGGACTTTCACAGCTCCGTTTGGACTGTACTTGCTCTAAGCAAGACTAACCACTTTAAGTCACTCTTCACTGTTACAGTGCCAGCGTAGACCGCAGTAAAATAGTCCCACAATGCAATTAATCTTCCTACTCCCACTGTAGTGCATTGGCCACTATTTAGGTGTTACATCTGGTTGAGTTTTTTACATTCTAATGAAGCACATTCAAGTTTCCCAGAAGTCCTTTATTTGTGCAATTAATGCTGGACACAACTTACTTATTCGTGATTGCTGTGTTAGCAGCCCACTTTGGAGCACTCTCAGAAAAAGCCATCGTACAAGCATGCTGCAAGCTAGCACAGAATCAATGGCTGAGTTTTAGTGAATATTCAGGATGATGAAGAGACCAGGTCTCAGCTGAATTCTGTTATCAGAAACCCTGATATATGATCACATCTGAACACCTTGCTGAGCAGAGAAAATAAAAGGGTCAAAGTCGTAGTATAATTTAAGGACTGGGATGCCCTGCCAACAGTCACTCTGGGACAGGAAGCAGATATCTGTGCAATGCCTGATCTTTCGTTCGTCAAGCACAACGGTCTGCTCAATCCTCAATTAGTACCCAACTGACCTGAAATGATCTGGAATAGCTGGCACCCACATTCAATTACCACTCTCTTTTCCATGATAAGCAGAGTTCTCACCCTCATGATCTGGTCCTGTAATGTTGATGCCAGCTAGTCTTCCTGCTCAATAGGAGGTTCTTTTGCCACTGTTGCTCATCCCAAGTCTCAAGAATAACTCTGTCTCGCTAGTTTTGACCCAAAAGCTGCACTCCATCCAATGAGCTGCATCTTGGAGTAATGCACAGAGCTAGCTACTATGGGGTTGGGGAAGAGTACAACTTCTCACAAATTTGCAGCATGAATTTTATTAAACTGATGGCTTTTTTCTTTAGCTCTCTGCACATACTGTTAGAGCCACCACCTCTCTTGAGCCACAGGAGTCATTTGGAAATTGATTTGCAGGGCTGCTATCAGAAAATTGTCTCTGATCAGAACTTGCTGTTTGCTCATTCAACCCATCCTCTCTTCTGAGAATACAGAAATAGCTGCATTCCCCAGGGTGTTGTATGAGGAAGGGTCAAAGTCTCATAAGTCCCTTGAGTTTGCAAAAAGCCTTCCCAACTCTCCCATAAGCCACTGCTTCTGGGAGTTGTGTCCAGGGCCTTGTCTACACTACAAAATTAGGTCGAATTTATAGATGTCGGTTTTGTAGAAAGCATTTTTATACAGTTGATTGTGTGTGTCCCCACACAAATGCTCCACGTGCATGTAGTCGGTGGAGTATGTCCGCAGTACCGAGGCAACCGTTGACTTCCAGAACGTTGCACTGTGTGTAGCTATCCCACAGTTCCCGCAGTCTCTGCCGCCCATTTGAATTCTGGGTAGAAATCCCAGTGCCTGATGGGGCTAAAACATTGTCGCAGGTGGTTCTGGGTACATATCGTCAGGCTCCCCTTCCCTCCCTTCCTCCCTCCGTGAAAGCAATGGCAGACAATCGTTTCGTGCCTTTTTTCGTGGGTTACCGGTGCAGACGCCATACCACAGCAAGCATGGATCCCACTCAGCTGTCTCCGTATGTCTCCTGGGTGCTGGCAGACGTGGTACTGCATTGCTACACAGCAGCAGCTTATTGCCTTTTGGCAGCAGACAGTGCAGTATGACTAGTAGCCATCGTCTACGTAGTCCTGGGTGCTCTTTTAACCGACCTCGAGGAGGTCAGGGATGCCTGGGCAAACGTGGGAGTGGCTCAGCCAGGTCATTTCCCTTTTAAGTTTCATCTATGGTGATTCAGTCCTACCGGCAGTGAACTGTCTTTTAATCAGCAGCCAGGAGAAGACGATGGCCAGCAGTCACACTGCACCATCTTCTGCCGAGCTCCCAGGAGATGATGATGGCTAGTGGTCGGACTGCACAGTCTGCTGCCAGAAAGATGTATAAAGATAGATGAAGTGGATCAAAACAAGAAATAGACCAGATTTGTTTTGTATTCATTCTCTCCTCCCTCCCTCCGTGAAATCAACAGCTTGCTAAACCCAGGTTTGAGTTCTATCCTTGAGGTTTTGAGTTCTATCCTTGAGGGGGCCATTCTGTTTCTCGCAAAGCCACCCCCTTTGTTGATTTTAATTCCCTGTTAGCCAACCCTGTAAGCCATGTTGTCAGTCGCCACTCCTTCCGTCAGAGCAACGGCAAACAATCGTTTCGTGCCCTTTCCCCTGGATTGCCCGAGCAGGAGCAGATGCCATAGCACAGCAAGCATGGAGCCCGTTCATCTCACCGCAGCAGTTATGACCATTGTAAACACCTCGTGCATTATTGTGCAGTGTATGCAGAACCAGCACCTGAAAAACCAGGCGAGGAGGCGACAGCAGCGCAGTGATGAGGACATGAACACACTTTTCTCTAAAACCACGTTCCCCCGCAATTTGGAGATCATGGTGTTCATGGGGCAGGCTCATGCCGTGGAAAGCCGATTCTGGGCCCGGGAAACAAGCACAGAGTGGTGGGACCGCATAGCGTTGCAGGTCTGGGATGATTCCCAGTGGCTCCGAAACTTTTGCATGTGTAAGGGCACTTTCATGGAACTTTGTGACTTGCTTTCCCCTGCCCTGAAGTGCAAGAATACCAAGATGACAGCAGTCCTCACAGTTCACAAGCGAGTGGCAATAGCCCTGTGGAAGCTTGCAATGCCAGACAGCTACCGGTCAGTCGGTAATCAATTTGGAGTGGGCAAATCTACTGTGGGGGTTGCTGTGATGCAAGTAGCCAACGCAATCATTGAGCTGCTGCTATCAAAGGTAGTGACTCTGGGAAATGTGCAGGTCATACTAGATGCCTTTGCTGCAATGGGATTCCCTAACTGTGGTGGGGCTATAGACGGAACCCATATCCCTATCTTGGGATGGGACCACCAGGATAGCCAGTACATAAACGGCAAGGGGTACTTTTCAATGGTGCTGCAAGCACTGGTGGATCACAAGGGACGTTTCACCAACATCAACTTGGGATGGCCGCGAAAGGTTCATGACGCTCGTGTCTTCAGGAACTCTGGCCTGTTTAAACGGCTGCAGGAAGGGATTTACTTCCCAGACCTGAAAGTAATCATTGGGGATGTTTAAATGCCTATAGTTATCCTGCCTACTCCTTAATGCCCTGGCTCATGAAGCCATACACAGGCACACCGGACAGTAGTAAGGAGCTGTTCAACTATAGGCTGAGCAAGTGCAGAATGGTGGTAGAATGTGCATTTGGACGTTTAAAGGGTTGCTGGTGCAATTTACTGACTCACTCAGACCTCAGCAAAACCAATATTCCCATTGTTATTGCTGCTTGCTGTGTGCTCCACAATCTCTGTGAGAGTAAGGGGGAGATGGTTGTGGCAGGGTGGATTAATTGATTATAAAAATAGGGAGATAACTCACAAGGTAGCCTGAATGGGGTGTGGGAGGAGGGTAGGATGGAAGGAAAAGGCCACTTTAAAACTTGTTGAATGCCAGCCTTCTGTTGCTTGGGCTGTCCACTGGGGTGGAGTGGTTGGATGCCCGGAGCCTCCCACCCCGCATTCTTGGGCGTCTGGGTGGGGAGGCTATGGAACTTGGGGAGGAGGGAGGGCGGTTAAGCAGCGGCAGCCTGTGATCCTGCTGCCGTTCATGAACCTCCACCAGATGCTGGAGCATGTCGGTTTGATCCCGCAGTAGCCCCAGTGTTGCCTCATGCCTCCTCTGATCTTCCTGCCGCCACCTCTCCTCACGTTCATCGGCCACCATCCTGTACTCTGTTATTGTGTCCCTCCACACAGCTCTGTCAGTGCTGGATGACTGCATGAGCTCAGAGAACGTGTCATCGCACGTGCGTTTTTTTCGCCGCCTTATCTGAGATAGCCTTTGGGATGGAGGAGGGAGGCTTGAAACATCTGCAGCTGCTGGAGGGAAAAAAAGGGAGTGAAGTATTTAAAAAGATACATTTTACAGAACAATGGCTACACTCTTTCATGGTGAACGGCACTATTCACATTACATAGCACATGTAATTTTTGACAAGGTCGCATTTTGCATCTTATATTGAGTGTCGGTGGCTTTGGTGTTAGAGATCACGCATGCAGGGCCGGGCAACAGAATTCGGCTTGCAGGTGGCCATGGTAAGCCATAGTCTTTCAGCTTCTGCAACCTTTATAACAGCAGCCTGTTCCTTTCCCATACCAAGCAAAGCCCGTTGGCCATTTAGTGCTGCAGTTTTCCTGTTAACATGCAGCAGCAGAAACCAAACTAACCCCCTCCCCCCACCCAATTCTCTGGGATGATCGCTTTTCCCCTCCCCCCACCTCCTGGCTGGTATCAGGGAAGATCCCTACTAGCCAAACACGAACAGCTCAGCGCCAATGCCCCCCCCCGCCCGACTAACTGTGGGGAGGATTTCTTTTCAGCCACAGGCAAACAGCCCAGTAAGAACGGGCACCTTTGAATGTCCCCTTAATTAAATTCCCCTATTTCAAGCAGGCTACCATGAACGATATCACTCTCCTGAGGATAATACAGAGAGAAAAAGAATGGATGTTGCTTGAATGCCAGCAAACACCGGGACCATATATGCTGCCAGGCTTTGTCATGCAATGATACCAGATTACTTGCTACTAGCATGGTGAGGTAAAGTATCCTACCATGGAGGATGGAATAAGGCTGCTCTCCCCAGAAAAATTCTGCAAAGGCTTTTGCAGTACCTCCAGGAGAGCTTCATGGAGATGTCCCTGGAGGATTTCCGCTCCATCCCCAGACATGTTAACAGACTTTTCCAGTAGCAGTACTGGCCACGAATGCATCCCAAGTCCTCAGGGCTACTTAATCATTAAAAAACACTTGCTTTTATAACATGTATTATATTTTAAAAGGTACACTCACCAAAGGTCCCTCCTCCAGCTTCGTTGGGTTGGGAGGGTATTTCAGCCAGGGTGATAAAAAGATCCTGGCTGTCGGGGAGAACGGTGTGCTGTGTGCTCTCCCCAAGCTCATCCTCCTCATCTTCCCCATCTGCAAAATCCTCAGCCATGGCGGAGAGTACCCCATCATCAGAGTCCACGGACAGGGGTGGGGCAGTGGTGGCGGACCCCCCTAGAATTGCATGCAGCTCAGCGTAGAAGTGGCATGTCTGGGGCTCTGTCCCGGAGTGTCCGTTTGATTCTTTGGTTTTCTGTTATGCTTGTCTGAGCTCCTTAATTTTTCACGTGGCACTGTGTTGCGTCCCTGATATAGCCTCTGTCCCTCACGGCCTCTGAGATTTTTTGAAATGTTTTGGCATTTTGTCTTTTGGAATGTAGTTCTGATAGCATGGATTCCTCTCCCCATACAGCGATCAGATCCAGTACCTCCCGTTCGGTCCATGCTGGAGCTCTTTTTTGATTCTGGGACTGCATGGCCACCTGTGCTGATGAGCTCGCCTGGCCAAACAGGAAATGAGATTAAAAAGTTCCTGGGGCTTTTCCTCTACACCTGGCCAGTGCTTCTGAGTTCAGAGTGCTGTCCAGAGCGGTCACAATGGTGCACTGTGGGATAGCTCCCGGAGGCCAATACCTTCGAATTACATCCACACTAACCCTAATTCGAAACGGCGATGTCGACTTCGGCGCTAATCCCCTCTTTGGGCAGGAATACAGAAATCGGTTTTAAGAGCCCTTTATGTCAAAAAAATGGCTTCGTTGTGTGGACGGGTTCAGGGTTAATTCAGATTTAATGTGGCTAAATCTGACAAACTTGTAGTGTAGACCAGGCCTGGAAGTGCAGTATAGGTACCTACAGGGTGAGGCAACTGCAACCCTCAACTAGAGTTCTGTACGTGGATATAGGTAAAACTGCACCCAAAACAGATGGCCAATGTGGATGCTCTGCACCAGTGCTACTTATACCAGTCTCAGAGTAGCAGCCGTGTTAGTCTGTATCCGCAAAAAGAACAGGAGTACTTGTGGCACCTTAGAGACGAACCAATTTATTTGAGCATAAGCTTTCATGAGCTACACCTCACTTCATCCTATGATGAATTTATGCTCAAATAAATTGGTTCGTCTCTAAGGTGCCACAAGTACTCCTTTTCTTTTTACCTATACCAGTGCTATCCCAGCTACCAATAGTTCAGTTCTCTAGTGTTGATGCTACTTTTGAAACTGAAACACAAAGCTTGTTTTGCTGCCTCGGAGCTGCTAACCAGTCATTACAAAGTATGTACAGCTTTTTTCACTCATCCAATTCAGTCCGGTATCAAAACATTTTAAAAACATAACAAATGGAAAGGGACAAAGGTATCCCCAGCCACTCCACTTTTCAAAAACGTATGTGTGACTAAAATTGGTTCACCTCAAAACAAAGAACTGACAATACTGTCTCAAGCTGGGTGCTGTGTAACTTTCCATTACCCAATGCCTCTCAAGTTAGCCCTGCAGTATCCTCTGCTCTTCCAGTCCTGCCCACCACAGCTTTACCCAGAGATGCTGGAACAATTTGTATAGTTGGGGTGCTGAGAGCCATTGAACCAAACTGTAACCCCTGTATATGATGGAAACCACTTCAAGCCAGGGTGTGCTGCACCTCTGGCTTTACCAGTGCAATCAATCCTGACTACAGCCCTTCGCTATTCTAGTTCTGTTCTCTCACAGTCAGCTCTGCCAGTGACTTCCCTCAGATTATTTATGTATAGCACCAGTAAGAGAGGCACTTTTTACAACTTTGTGGCTGAGCTAAGAGGTGGCAGAAAAAAGTTGACAGCTTCATCCGTATTAGGTGGGGACTGTACTTCTCGTCCTACCTTCAGTGGACATGGAGAACAATTGATCACCATCCTCTTTATAACATTATGATGTTCCCCTCAGTCTTCTTTTCTCAAGACTAAGGTTTTTTTAAACCTTTCCTCAAAGGTCAGATCTTCTAAACCTTTTATCATTTTTGTTACACACACCTCAGGACTCTCTTCAATTTATCCACATCTTTCCTCATGTCTAGCACCCAGAATTGGACTCAGTACTTTAGATCAAACTAACTCTACACGTACACATAAGCAATGAGATTACAAGTTTTGTTGATAAAGGTAATAGCGCTGATGTAACACACAGACTTCGGTAAGCCATTTGTCTTGGTACTGCATGGTGGTTTGATTAAGAAAAGAGAATGATATAAAATCGACATGGCACACAAAATGGATTAAAACTGGTTAACTGATCTGTCTCAATATTTTATTGTAAATGGGGAATCATCATTAAGTGTGTGTTTCTAGTGGGGTCTTGCATGTTCTTTCCCCTATTTAACATTTTTATTAATGACTTGGAAGAAAACAAAATAATTACTGATAAAGTTTACAGATGATAAAGATTAGGGAAATGATACATAACGAAGATTATAGGTCACTCATAAGAACAAATCTGATCACTTGGTAAGCTGAGGGCAAACAGTATGTGTTTCAGTATCACCGAATGCAAGAAGTCATACATCTAGGAACAGAGAATGCAGGCTATGCTTATAAGATGCAGGGGGCAATTAGGGGTAGGGAGTGGAGAGGGGACTCTATTCTGGAAAGCTTTGACTCTGAAAGAGTTGGAGGCCCTAGTGGATAATCCACTGAACATGAGCTCCCAGTATGATGCTGTGGCCAAAAGGACTCATGCAATCCTTGGACGTATAAACAGGGAAATGATCAAGGAGGAGAGACAGGTTATATTACCTTTGTATTTGGTGGTGACCACTTCTGGAACACGGTGTCCAGCCCTGGTACCCACAACTCAAGAAGGATGTTGATAAATTGCAGAGGGTTCAGGGAAGAGCCATGATATTGACAGGAAAACATTAAGTGATTGAACTCATTGAGTCTGTTTACCTTATTAAAGAAAAGGTTAAAGGGTGACATGTTCACAGTCTGTCAGTACCTACCTGGGGAACAGAAATTTGACAGGGGGTTCTTCAATCTAGCAAACAAAGGTGTAACAAGAGCCAGTGCCTGGAAATTGAAACTAGACACATTCAGACTTAAAATCAGGCACACATTTTTAACAGTGAAGGCACTGGAACAACTCAGCAAGGGTTCAGGTGGATTCTCCATCTCTGGCAATTTTTAAAACACTATTGGATGCTTTTCTAAAAGATACGGTTTAGCTCAAACAAGAATTAATTCAGAGTCCTATAGCCTGTGTAATGCGGGTCAGACTAGATCACAATGGTCCCTTCTGGGTTTGTAATCTATTAACTAGATTTAAAAAACAAAACACTCTTTTTTGTCATCATCTAGACATATCCCCAAAAACCACATACCAGCTATGGATAGCCAGAGTGCAGCCACTCCCTTTCTCCACTTCTGCAGCAGGGGCAATGAAAAAGCATAGCATAGCAGCCAGCTACTCTGCCTCTATGAATGCGAGCAACTCCTGCATGCTGGGATAATCCCTAACAGGACAGTGGCTGGTTTCTGTTCCCTTTCTGGCACTTGGGCAGCGCAAAGCGGGGGGGGGGGGGGAACTGGGAGCAGAATTTGCCCCACATCACTGATCTGGCAGCTTGACTTTTCTGAAGTCAGGGCTGAAAACGCTGGATGCATTTGTATAGATTGTATGATCCAAGAACATCCTTCTTGGGAAGAGATTGAAATTCTTGGCTCCTGAAAAAAAGTATTGCTTCCTCTTTGAGAGGAGATAACCTACATTAGCAGTTTACAATTTCAACTTTTGCACATTTGGCTGACAAGATTAGCAATCAGTGTAGGTGTCTACCCCTACACAGACTGCATGCTTCTTGCAGTTTTCACATAATTATGGAAGTTGGAGATAGAAATGATTTGTTTGATTATCTAGCCCATCTCTATGCCAGTGCAGGATTTTTCACTACAACATATTTTGAATGTTCTGAGAAATCTAATTTTACCTCTTCTTTTCCAAACCCTTTGCCCCTTTAGTGGAGATATAATAGGCATGGATTAACATTAAAGATCCTGTGATACCTTTTGTAGAGACGTGCTATTACATGCCACTTGTTGGTGCCCATTGCTCCAGAACCAGCTGCATGTCACTGTACTGATGTTTGTTACTCCTGGAGGAATTCTGCACCAAAAAATTAAAAATTCTATGCATATTTTAAAATTCTGCAGGATTTTGTCAAAACAACAATATAATCATGCCCATTTCAATTATTTTGGTAATTTATTTCAAAATATGTCAGAAAGTATGTCTGTATCAATACAGACAAAAAAAATCCTGAATTTTTTTTGGACAAAACAGATTCCTTACTAGGCATATTAATACAGAACGTTGAGTAATAATTCATTTAAACTACAATACAGAACTGTATTTCCTGCACCCCTCAGAAGCAGTGCAAAGGCTTGGCCGAATCAGGGGTAATGGAGGAGCTGAGGGAGAGGGCAGAAACTGCTGGAAAGGAGCCTGGGAGTGAACTTAAGAGGAAGAAAAATAGGGAAGAAGGGGTTTTGGGGGGGGGGGGGAGGGGGGAGAAAGGATTGGTAGGAAGTTGGGGAGCCTCCCCCATGAAGACTCTAGCTGACCCCAAGCCTCTCCCATTTCAGTCAGACATCTGCCACAATCCCCTTCAACTCCCTGCCCCCCCCAGCTACCTCTCCTCCCCCGTCCCCATGTGTCCCTGCACCCTCTGCCCTCATGTGGCTCTACACCCCCATTCCCATTCAGCCCCTGGCTCAATGCTGTCACCCCACTAGCTCCTGTGCCCACCCCAGCCTGTCCCCCCACACTAGCCTTTTTGAACCCCAGCCTGTATCACCTCCCCAGGAGCCCAGTGTTCACTGCTGTGTCTGTCCCCGCCATACCCCGTGTCTCCTTACCTGGCCCTGCCGGGAGGGTGCTGTGAGGAAACCAGCCTCTCCCCCTCCCTCTCCAGGGCTGGCTGAGCCAGTTGCCCTCTCTTCTGGTTCCAAAGCAACCCCTAGTGGGCAAATGGTGTAACTGCAGCACCTTTCCAGCAGAATGTATTTTCTGCAGGGGAAAAAAAACATCTGCAGGAGGCATGAATTTGGTGTGTGTGCAGTGGCACAGAATTCCCCCAGGAGTGTGTTTGTAGAGAGTATTTTGCAGTAAAGGACTCCATAGTTTAGTAGTATTATAGCAATCCACAATTTTTCAGGCACATACTTTATTTCATTCATATTTCACAGTCAGTCTCTAGAAAGCTTTACAGAAAAAAAATCACATTTTGTAATCAAGTTCTCATACTACAGAATTCAGATTTTGCAATGCACTTGAAGGTACAGAAAATATTTACATTCAACCAGAGTTATCAAAGTTTTAAAAAAAACTTCATGAAAGCAATTAAAAATTCAAGATGTATAAAGTTATTAAAACTCTTGCATGAAAGCAGAAGTCTGGTTGACCCATCAACCTTCCCCTTTCCTTGTCATTTCTGCCAGTTGGTGGCAGGACCAACAGCAGAAGCCTCAGAAACTGTTTAGATGACCTTTCAGAGCTCAGGACCTCTGGTTTAAGTCTAGGTTCTTAAATCTATGGATCAACTACAATTTGCTTTAAAAACCTCCAAAACCTGCAGGGCCAATGGTTACAGAATTGTTTGATTGAAGAGGCTAAGTTTCTGGACAATCTTGCTAGGCTGTTTCTGGATTCAGTTTAGAACTGGCTTCAGCTTCAGACGAAGTCTACTAAAAACCAATGAATTCTCTCACCATAGCTCCATGCCCTTTTATTTTACTAAGCTTACAGCTAGGGTAGGAAAGCTTTTGCTATATAAAGCTTCAGTAAGGATTCCAGCAATAAAGGCAGCTAAAAGATGTAGGAGTAAACTGGGGTTTGACAGCCTTTTGTATATCTACAATCAGCGCCCTCCAGTGTACTTCATTAATTACCTTAACTGCTAATTTATCTGTGGACATGATTCCTAGGTGACCCCAGATTTATTCAGTAGCTTAGAAGATTTTTCTCGTTCAGTACATACTGAATAAGAAGTTTGGATTCTGACAAGCAGTATGATTTCTAAACAGTTGCTGAACTTCTATTCACAGTTTTACTATGTTCACATATATTTTATATAAAATTGTGTGAGCTACAGCAGATTTATACTGTCCAGGATTTTCCTACATCAGGAAGTACACTATATCCTGTTGGAGGGTAATTTTCTGCCCTCTCCCCTCCCCCGCCCATTCCCCTTCATCTCTAAAATGTCCACAGTTCATTCTAGATCCATCACTTCACGTTCTAGAACAGTCATTCTTAATAAATAGGGTCTGAATTTAGGATTCTCCACAGCCTCAGATGGGAGAAGCAGCGCTTCCAAGGAAAGAGAAGGAACCTCTGAGGGCAGGACTAGGTCGCTCACATGTCTATTCCCCTCTCTGCAATCCCATACACAAACACCTGTATCACTCAGATCAAGGGAACAACCTTTACTCCCTTTCAATAAGGGGGCTGGAAGCTCCACTGCAGTAACTTTGTTGTGATTCTCTAGCAGGCTCAGGTGTCCGAGTCTTTGGCCTGGAGTGTGTGATGCCCTCCTGCCATATACAGCCTCTTGTTTGAATTTGGTGTCACTATGCTATGTGTTAACAGTAGCAAGCTAACTTCAGATACTAGGCAACACAGGAAACCCACATAAGATTTTGGCCAAATTCCCATCGACTGCTCCTTCCCACCCCCATGCTTTCTTTGGTGGTGCTCTACACCACAGTTGGAATTGTGCTTAATCAGCTACCATTCAGTTGGGTTTTGAGGGGAACAGAGTCTTGGGGCCATCTGGGAAATCTCTCTCTAGCTCCAGAGGCCAGTCCAAGTCTGACTTTCATGTTCCATCCCGCCTTGAGGCATGTATGCAACTCCTTTTCAGTGAACTAATTAAGGTGCTGAAAAGGAAAAACTCTTCTCCTACCTCCAAAGTTTCCTAAGGCATTTGTTACAGTAATGCTGTAGGAGAATTCTTTAGGACCTCATGCAATGTTCATTTGAGGCCATTAGAAGGATGAAAGGGTCATGTCACTGAATTTAAAGACAAAAGGCCAACTCAAACTTTTTAACTGGAAAGCTTTTAGGCTTCTTTTTGAGAAACTGAAATACACACAGGAATGCAAGAATGTCAAGGCAATACTTGATCACATGAAATGCAAGTTTTGTTTGAAAAACATTGTGAAACCAAAGGGATCAGACTCTGGATCATATAATTTAGAATGGGAGAGACTGTTCACTTCATTCTTAGATTAGCATATTTTAAATCTCCTTATACAGAGGAGTATTTGAAAGACATGGCTCAAGTTGAAGGGAATACAAAGGAGAGTGACAAGTCAAATTCACACAATATGAAGATGTCTGTAGAACAGCTTTTGAAACAAGACTGTCGGGTACATCTAACACCAAGGTCTAATGCCTCTACCAGAATCAGTGTGTAAGTGTATGCTTCAAGACTAGCAGGTTGGGAATGAGAATACTCATACTAATGAGAACATTAAAAAGCGTTCAAGGTCATATTCTTGGGAAGATGTCACCAAAGTGATCAGTGTCTCTTCTAGTGATACACTCAGATGTTTCTCATAAAAAGAAAAACAGGGCTTGTTTCACTCTAGGACCTGTACAACCACTTTTTTCAACTCAGCAAGCTGATTTCACAGCCAAAAAAAGAGTCTCTCCTAAACTGGATAAAAACCAAAGGATGCATAGCTGCCTAGTGAGGAACATATTTTGGGAAAGTTCTATAGCCTGTGTTATACAGGAAGTCATACTAGTTGATCACAATGGTCCCTTCTGGCCTTGGAATCCAAGAATCTTCATTGTAATGAATTTTAAAAAAAATTACATAACAGCTTCTTTTTTTTTAAAGTAACAGTCAGTGTTTAATTTATTGCATACCTGGGAAATCCAAAGCCATCTTGCTTAGTACAGTTGTTAGCTGTTAACGGGCAGTTCAAATAAACCTGCTTTGGAATAAACACTTCCAGTGCATGTCTAGTGCTTTCAGATTTTCACCCAGCTCTCAACTTTAAAGAAACTAAAATAGGCAGTTGACAGGCCTGCCTAGAACTATTACATTTATTTCTAATATACCCCTCACCTCCCCACCCCTACTTTGCTCAAGCAAAGCAACGTATGGAGTGCAGCTTTAATGCAAGCAGATCTCCATTTGTTCAATGTGGTGATTATCCAAAAGAAAGACCACCGTATATCTTTGGAGTATTAACACAAAGCTGGAGATACTATGTTACCCATCCAGTTTCCTCTTTCCATATCAATTCATAAATGGCTACACTAGATTAGGTCTTTTGTCCCATTCTGTGAATTGGCTGTCTGGAGATAGGGGGTGAAAAAAGATGCTTGCTAGGAAAGAGCCATTTGCAATGTTCTCCATCATAAGAGTGGGAACACATCACATCATAGCACTTTCACACCTTCATGGTCCAAAGAAGAGCACAGTTGCTCAGTCCCAGTGACATGAAGCAGTACTAATTCCAGCCTAGGCCTCCCATTGTGCCAGTCTCACAACTGGCATTTGGGACAGCTTATTAATGGCATGCTGCTTTGTGAATGAGTTTTTAAAGCAGCCTCAAACTTAGAAAGTGCTCTTGTAAAAGCCTGAGACAGAGGAAGAGAGGCACTGGAGTCACTTGAACAGCTATATATTTTTTGCGCTACATGTTGGGATATGTAGGAGAAGCCTCAAGGCTGCTGTCAGCTTTATCTGACCCCGTTAGAGATGCCTCTAGCTCTGCCCAGGCCTGAGGAGCATTGCCCTCTATTGCCTCCATGAACAACTGTGTTTGCTGCTTCAGCCGCTCCAGTTCAATCTGGGTTACCTGGTTCTGATGAATCAGCTCCTTGGTTTTCAAGGTGATCTCCAGCAATCCAGACCTGTGCAGCACAACAAAGGTATTCTGAAAGCGCTTGCGCTTGCGTTGCTGCTGCAACGATAGCTCAGGAGTAGTATAAAGTTCTTCTGCTGCCAAAGGTGGGCTGCAGGTTGCTAACTGCACCATATGATGTACTGGATTCTCCATCTCAGGAGATCTGCAGTCTGATATCTGGAGGAGTCCAGTAGGAGAAAAGGGAATCAAACCTGGGGCCTTTTGTTTGTCAGTAGAAATATACTGAAAGTCATCAATAGTTGACATTTTTCCACTTGCCATCACAGCTGAAGAACTCTGCTGAGTAGAGTCCTGAGCAGGCTTAAAGTCTGGTGATACTTGGAGGCAAGCACTAGGGGGCAATAAACTAGTCTTACTGGACACAGTAGTTAGTATCTGTGCAAAGCCATTTCTGTCCACTGGTTCTCCCTCTTTCCTCCAGATCCCAGACACGATCTCTTTTGCAGGGATGTGGTGCTATCTTTGCATAGGAGTTCAGGATGGGCAGGTAATTAGTAGAGTCAATTCTCTTTTCACCAACAAGATGAGGGTTAATGGGAGGGGAGATGGCTGGATGAAGAAACACTAGCTGTGGCTGAGCTGGAATCACTTCAAAAGATGGCTGAACAGTCCAAGACTGAAGCTGCGATGAACTGCTTCCCTGAGAAGTATGGGTGGAAAAAGTGGAATTATCACAACTAACAGTGTAAGAAAAAATGTTAGAAAAGCTTTATCAGAACAGGTGAGCCTCGTGCCAATGCTCGTAGACGCTGTTGCTAAATGCTGCCAGTTATAATGTAGTCTGAGTAGATTTTACCTCGTATAAATTCATTCTTCCCTTCTTGTGACACTGCTAGAGACCAAGCTGTAATTCAAAATCTATTTACTGCTGAACAGCAAATACATTTAGAAGTCATTCCGTTTTAGCATTCCTATTTATGCTAACACAAGCTGGCAGCAACCCTGGGCTTGAGGATATAATAAGAGAATAATAACTACAGGTGTCCAGAAAACTTTGAAAAAAAGTCACAACACTTAAAGTTATGATTTAAAAAAAAAAAACATTCAGATGAACGCTGCACAAACATTCTATCTAGAAGTTTAAATTTTATATTAGTTGAGACATAGGAACTCTAATCCTGTCACTTCTATTCTTACAGAAAGTGCTTGAAACAGTCTCGGTTATTTCTAACACAGTAGGTAGTCACTAACAAGTGCTGCAGTTTTAAAATTTATTGAAACCATATATTATACAAAAACCTAGCACTTGAAGTAACGCCTACTAGCCCCAGGAGAAATACCTGCTCTACACACAAAGTTGCACCCTTTCAACACCACACCTTTGGTTAAACTGGTGCAACTTTGTGTGCTGAAAAGCTTAAAATCCATTACTGTGGGAGAAAAACACCAGTGCTTCCGTCCAAAAGTTACAAATATTTCATTTTTTTAAATTGGCAGGGTTGTAACATCAACAATCTTGATTTAATAAAAAAAAATCATTACCACATTGATACTCTTTTGGCTCAAAATTGTGCCCTCAGCTAAACCTGTCCTAAGACATCCACCCTACCTCCCACTTGTTTGTCTCATCTACCTTTAATGGCGGGTCTCTTAGATGCCAATGCAGCGAACATGAGCTAGAGTCCATTTGTATTCAGCAAAGCACTTTACCACACAATTAAGTGCTTTGATGAACAGCAAACAGCAGAGGAAGGATGATCCTGTGGTTAGGATGCTAACCTGGGACTCAAGAGGCTCCAGTTCAATTCCCTGCTATGCCATAAGCGACCTGTGTTACTTTGGGCAAACCACTTAGAGGCCAAGAAACTGTTTCTTATCTGTAAAATAGGAATAATATTACCTTCCTACTTCAGAGGGGTGCTGTGGGGATAAATACATCGTGAGATGCTCAGAGATTATGGTAATAGGGGGTCCATAAATACCTTAGATATACAGATGGGCTGTAGAATTTGAAGCCTTAGGCTACATCTACAGCAAGCGGTAGGGGGTGTAATTCTCCTGCTTATGTACATATACTCATAATATCGCTCATCAACCTAGCGCAAGTATAAATAGCAACGGAGCTGCGGTAGCAAGGGTAGCAGCAGCAGAGGCATGGCTGAGCCATGCCAAGCACATACCCAACAATTTCAGGCAAGTTTGTGTTCAGCCTTGCTGCCAGTGCTACAGTGGCTACACTACTATTTATACTTGAGCTAGCATGAGTATATGTACACAAGCAGGGGAAATCATTCTCCTAGCTGGTAGCGTAGACATAGCTTTAAAAAACAAGCTCTTTGGTGCAAGGCTTGTCATTTACTAGATGTTTGCACAAAAGGACCATTCCACGAAGAACAATTCCAACACAGTTGACTGACCTAACATATTCCAATTTGCTTAGTTATTACAGGTTGAGGCAGGAATGCATTTCATGATCATTAACCTATATCCATTGTTTTTGTTTGCTGAAGTAAAGTCTTCCATTTTACTTTAACATGACTCCCTCTTTATTTTAATATAAAGAGGTTTGGACATGAAGATCTATGACACAATGGACTGTCTTCCTTGTTTATTCTTAATTTCTCTCCCTTACTCTGCTACATTACAACATTCTATAACTTAGGTATATTATAAAAAATGGTAAAGTTCTGCTTGCAACATGCCCTGGGAAGTTTGTTAGCATAACAAGAAAGCCAGTATTTCATTTTCCATCTCTCACCCTAAAGGCACCAGAAGGTGAAGCTTGCCTAACCCCTATCAGATTGGAGCTTTGTGCATCTGCCTAAACAGTTTGTCCACATTTCCAAGAATGTTTTTTTGGGGGGACGGGGACGACCACACAGTCTTTTGTCAAGCTAAAGAGAGCATGTTGTGGAGATTAAAGAACTGACTTCCCTATAAAAGCCTACTCCAGACATCTCTTTCATTGCACATCTTGACAGAGCCTCACTCTCTCGTTGGATATCAATACTGAAGTTTAACCAGATTTGCTTTCAACCATGCCAGCCTGGGCTGTGAGCTTGTCAGATCTCACAGGCAAGTCGGGGAGTCTAAACTTGGATTGTGGTTTCTCCTTGGAGGCTTCCCATCCATTTGTCCCCACTGCATTTTCAGGAATTTTTCACTCAGATGGAGGGCTGAAGAAATGTTGGTCCCGCTCTGATGAGAGAGTTAAAAACATGGTTTCTCCCACACCTTATTTTAAGTTGCACATTTTTCACAAGTGGCTAACAATGTGCTCATAGCCTGACAGAACAACGTGGCAGAGAAACTAATCAATTAATGAGTTCACCCAGTTGTTACAACTTAAGGCCTGAAATTTACTTTTTATTTAGTAATTGTTTAACATTTTGCTCCTAATCATCTTAATTTAGACACAAAAATATAGATTAGAACAGAAAAAGCTTTGACAAAAACAAATATAAGCAGAGATGGTTTCATATTTTATTCATTTTGAATTACACTTTACCATTTGCTTATACTATTGGAACCCAAAATCCAAAAGCCTTCTTAAATACTTGAGATCTAGCAAGTGAAACTAACTATTCTAGTTTCACTGTCTAAGCTGAATAAAATATTCCTGGGGGAATTCTGTGCCACTGCACACACACAGAATTCATGTCCCCCGCAGATTCCGCCCCCCCCCCCCAAAACGTAGAAATACATACAGCCAAGAAGGCACTGCAGGTACACTTTTCACCCACCAGCGGCCATTGTGGTGCCAGAAGAGAAGGCAGCTGGCTCAGCCAGCCGTGGAGAAGGAGGGGGAGAGACGGTCTTCCTCACAGCACCCTGCCCACGGGGCCACATATGGGGGGGGATGGACAGAGCGGGACACATGGGGGTGTTGGGGAGGTCACACAAACTGGGGTTCAGAAAGGCTAGTGGGGGGTGGGAGACTGGGGCAGGGGCAAAGGAGCTAGCTGGGGGACAGCATTGAGCCAGGGGCTGATTGGGAGTGGTGGTGAAGGGCCACATGGGGACAGTGGCAGATGCGCCTGACTGAATGGGAGAGGCTAGGGGTGAACCAGCATCTGCATGGGGGAAGCGCCCCAACTCCCTCACAATCCCTTCTCCCCACCCAAGAAAAGCCATGCTCCATACTTCTCCCACCCACACCCAACAACCCTCCACGTGCACTCCCAGGTTCCTTCCCAGCAATTACTTCCGTCTCCCTCAGCTCCTCCATTATGAGTAATTCCCACGAGCCTTTGCACTGTTTCTGTATTGTAGTTTAAATGAATTATTACTCAAAGTTCTGTATTATTATGCCTAGTAAGGAATCTATTTGTCAAAAAACATTTCCTGAATCTGTCATCTGTGTTACAGACATACTTGCTGACAGGTAATTTGAAATATATTACCAGAATAACTGAAACTGGCATTTTTTTAAATATTGTGTTATTTTGACAAATAAAATATGCAGTTTGCAGAATTTTAAAATATTTTGCACAGCATTTTAAATATTTTGGCACAGAATTCCCCTAGGAGTAGTAAAGCATCAATGCAGAAAGTACATTAGATTTCTAAAATTCTTTCATTTAAATAATCTGAGGTAATTAGTACTTTTTCTAAATATGTCTTTTATCTTTCCAGGATCCCTTTAAAATAAAGAGATTTAATAAACTTATATGAGGCATTAAGAATCTTACGTTTGATCTATCTTGCTGATGTTAGCCTGCCTCTGGCCAGGCACATACTCACTCTAACAGATCTTATAGCAACGAGTTAGATGAACATCACCCTTTAAAAGAGTTATTTGCAAAGCGCACTTCTGAAAGGAAAACATACTTTCCAATATATTATTATCTTCCCCCCCGCCCCCCACCTGTCTGACCAGTACATTTTTCCTTACGACCACAGGAGAAAGTGCTGGGAAGGAATTGCTTGTGGCCAGTGAGTAGAGCCAGGGCCCATCCTCTGTGTTCCAACACAATGCATTCAGCATATTCTCTGAGTTGGTCAGCTCCACAGAACTCAGACACACTGAACTTCCGTCTGGTAGATGCGAAGTCCAGTTATTAGTTGTTTTATATGCAGCACACTTTCTAACCTCTCACCTATTTCCTGATTCCACACTGTTCAATCAGATTGTGCATAATGCTGCTAATCTGATTTTGGAAACCAACTAACATGGGCTTCATACATTGTCTGATGGCTGCTCAGTGTCCTCAGATTTTAGTTAAAAGAAAAGGAGTACTTGTGGCACCTTAGAGACTAACAAATTTGAGCATAAGCTTTCGTGAGCTACAGCTCACTTCATCAGATGCATTCAGTGGAAAATACAGTGGGGAGATTTATATAGAGAACATGAAACAATGGGTGTTACCATACACACACTGTAACCAGAGTGATCACTTAAGGTGAGCTATTAGCAGCAGGAGAGCTGGGGGGTGGCCAGGATGGTGTTTTCAGGAAGATCACCGATGGATTGTAGTTTCCTCAGAAGTCAGTGGTGTCTCAAAGATAGCTGGGAGTGCTGGTAGCGTAGGGCCTAAGGAGGCAGTCTACATAGACAGACAATCCTGCTGTCAGGGTGCCAGTGCCTGAGATGATGGGGTGTCCAGGATTTCCAGGTTTATGGATCTTGGGTAGCAGATAGAATACCCCAGGTCAGGGTTCCAGTGGTGTGTCTGTGCAGATTTGTTCTTGTGCTTTTTCAGGGAGTTTCTTGAGCAAATGCTGTAGTTTCTTTTGGTAACCTTCAGTGGGATCAGAGGGTAATGGCTTGTAGAAAGTGGTGTTGGAGAGCTGCTTAGCAGCCTCTTGTTCATATTCCAACCTATTCATGATGATGACAGCATCTCCTTTATCAGCCTTTTTGATTATGATGTCAGAGTTGTTGCTAAGACTGTGGATGGCCACTATGGATGTAGAAGCCCTCTACACCAACATTCCACACAAAGATGAACTACAAGCTGTCAGGAACAGTATCCCCGATAATGTCACGGCAAACCTGGTGGCTGAACTTTGCGACTTTGTCCTCACCCATAACTATTTCACATTTGGGGACAATGTATACCTTCAAATCAGCGGCACTGCTATGGGTACCCGCATGGCCCCACAGTATGCCAACATTTTTATGGCTGACTTAGAACAACGCTTCCTCAGCTCTCGTCCCCTAATGCCCCTACTCTACTTGCGCTACATTGATGACATCTTCATCACCTGGACCCATGGAAAAGAAGCCCTTGAGGAATTCCCCCATGATTTCAACAATTTCCATCCCACCATCAACCTCAGCCTGGACCAGTCCACACAAGAGATCCACTTCCTGGACACTACGGTGCTAATAAGCGATGGTCACATAAACACCACCCTAAACCAGAAACCTACTGACTGCTATGCCTACCTACATGCCTCCAGCTTTCATCCAGACCACACCACACAAGCCATTGTCTACAGCCAAGCTCTACGATACAACCGCATTTGCTCCAACCCCTCAGACAGAGGCAAACATCTACAAGATCTCTATCAAGCATTCTTACAACTACAATACCCACCTGCTGAAGTGAAGAAACAGACTGACAGAGCCAGAAGAGTACGCAGAAGTCACCTACTACAGGATAGGCCCAACAAAGATAATAACAGAACACCACTAGCCATCACCTTCAGCCCCCAACTAAAACCTCTCCAACGCATCATCAAGGATCTACAACCTATCCTGAAGGACGACCCATCACTCTCACAGGTCTTGGGAGACAGGCCAGTCCTTGCTTACAGACAGCCCCCCAACCTGAAGCCAATACTCACCAGCAACCACATACCACACAACAGAACCACTAACCCAGGAACCTATCCTTGCAACAAAGCCCGTTGCCAACTGTGTCCACATATCTATTCAGCGGACACCATCATAGGGCCTAATCACATCAGCCACACTATCAGAGGCTCGTTCACCTGCACATCTACCAATGTGATATATGGCATCATGTGCCAACAATGCCCCTCTGCCATGTACATTGGTCAAACTGGACAGTCTCTACGTAAAAGAATAAATGGACACAAATCAGACATCAGAAATTATAACATTCAAAAACCAGTCGGAGAACACTTCAATCTCTCTGGTCACTCGATTACAGACCCAAAAGTGGCAATACTTCAACAACAAAACTTCAAAAACAGACTCCAAGGAGAGACTGCTGAATTGGAATTAATTTGCAAATTGGATACAATTAACTTAGGCTTGAATAGAGACTGGGCCTTGGCCTTCTTGGCCTTGACATCTTGTGGCAGTGAGTTACACAGGTTAAGTAGATAATAGTGCTGAGATACTATGGCGATTAACACTAGGTAAAATTAAGATAGACAGACTAATGCTTAGTGTAAGAATATATCTTTAACAATCCTTCCCTCCAGCTCCATTTCTGCTATTTGCATGTTTAATCACATCTGCTGACCTGTTAGCATTTACAAAGCCAATGTAACGCGGAAGAGCAAGCCAGATTCTACCCCAGTCTGTGCATCATTAACAGAATCATTAGTTAAGTTCTTACTGAGGAATTTTTATTACTGATGGGGAAATACAGTTTGAGAAAATACATATCTGATGGATTCACACTTCACAGGTGAAATTAATATTTAAAATAAATGAAAATATGATCTGACATTTAATCTCTTATTCATTTTATCTAGAGCTATCACTCACTGAAAATAAATATTGACCCCAGGATTCTGCTTCAGTCATTTATCACTCAGTAACTGCACATTAGTGGCCCAACTACGTGTATGTGAGAGATGGAATCACTACTCCGATCTCTTTCTTGATCACTTATCCCTCCCTGAGACAGATAGGGGCATTTTTTTAAAATCAGTTTATATGTACTGATAAGACACATTAACCATTGAACAATTTAACCAAAGAGACTGAGTCACATTGGAGGGTTTATCCCTTTAAGAGATTAGGAAAGGGTAAAACAGGAATACTTCACCTTGGGCTCGATCACAGTATCACCGAAATAGGAAAAATTTGGAAGTGTGAAAGGAGAGCAATAACATTTGCTCATTATCCCCTACACCATTTCTTTCTTCTTTTTTTTTAAAGCACTAGGAGCTATGCAACTCCGGAGTTTTAATACAATACTAAAGCTCATAAATTTAATTCACTGCTTTTAGCCAGGCTCAGATCACTTAGTCAATGAAAGCTGTTACCATCCAGCAGTTGCTCAGTGGCACACTTGAAATAAACAGGTAGTCCAAGCCTAGTGAGCAGGAGTCTATTTTACAAAAACACCCCCCATCATAATTGGTATAAATTGAACTGATGACCTTGTGAGCAATCTAAGCACAGGGAAGGCAGCAATTTACACACCGAAGCTCGGCCGTGGAAGCTGCCACACCAGTTTGCCTTTCCTCTGTGCTGGAAGGGCTCCCTCCAGGGATAAGGGGAGGAATTCAGTCTCCAGGACTTTTATCGGTAACAGACATATCATTAAAAAGGGAGGACTTTCGAGTAAGAGGTGGGATCGTCTCAGAACAGCGCACGGAAGTGGTGTCATTATCAACACCACCATTTCTCAAGGCTCACGTGTTCCCGCCTAAACCAGCCGGCAGCAGCAGGGCCCCACCACCGCCCGTGCGGCACATCCCCAAACTGGGTGCCCGCTGGACACCCCAACGCCGGATCACCTCTTTGCGCTCCCTGGTCCTCTTCTCCGCTACACCCTAAATGCCCCCCCGACTGACCCCGTTATGTCCCCAAAAGGCCGCCAGCTCAAGCCCCCCCATGCACCCACACGTCATCCCTCCTGAGCCCCCACCTTGAGTGTGCCCCTCACCCCCCTCCCTCCCTAGTGCCTCCCTCTGGGCTCCCCACCCCCATTAGGCTCCCTCGCCCCCCACCTCGCCTCGCCCCCCGCGGCTCACCGAATCCGGAAACCCCCCCGCTGCCCCCGGCCCCTCACCACCCACCTGGGCACAGGTGCTACTAGCGGCTCCCCCTCCAGCAGCACTCCGCCTGCCCTCCCAAGCGGCGCATGCGTCCGACCGCCAACATAGAGTACAAACGTCACCGAGAGAAGCCCTGTCGTGCGGGACCTCTTCCGTTTCCAGCCTGGAGTGGGTGGGGATCTGTGCGACCCCGCCCACCACTTCCGCCTTTCCCTGCACCTAAGATGGCGGGTGGAGGGGCTTTAACTGACTTTTCTAGGCTTAACATTGAGTCACCTCCAGGGTAGCTTCAGCGCGCTTGCGCAGAACGAGCCCCCAGACTCCCTTTTTCTGGGTGACGGAGCTGAACGGCTCTGCTGCGCACGCGCAGCCAGGCCTGCAGTCCGTTTTGTTTTGGCGCCACCTGCTGCCCTAGATGTGAAGGACGGAGGGGAGGGACCCTAGTGCGCCCACCCCTTTGTGTGTGCGTCAGCGAGGCGCTATGCTGGGCCGCAGTGCCCGCAGCCTGCTGTACTCTTGGCCCCGGGGGCCGCAGGAGTGGGCATGAGGCACAGTAGATAGGAGGGAAGGGTCAAAGCGAGAGGGAATGAGGAGGGGGAGCTGTAAGTGCTTGGTAAGCAGGTACAGCCCTCAATAAAACCTCCACCGTGTATATCAGCCAAAGGCTGTTATCTGCGCCTGGCAGCCTTGGGCATCCAAAGAGGTTTGATTGAAGAAGAGGATGGGATCTGAGGTTTCCAGGATTTGTCTCCCTCATGTTTAAAACTTAAAAGTACCACAGGCTGGCCTTTTTCCTACCATGATTTATCACCCACACTGCATTGGAAGGGAGCACCTTCATTAAAGGGCAACGTGGTTATCCCTACCCAACAACTGTCTTGTAGAGGACAGTGTGCAGGCTTTGAATACTAGCCAAATGCCTGCTTGCGGGGTTTGAACCTTTTATCTTATGGCTCAAGGCGATGAAGGGAGTCTGCAGGCTGGATAGACCATGAGTTCCTGAGGCTGTTGGATGGTCTGAATACAGTATAAAGGGGTTACAACCCAGCCCCCTTGAGCGGCAGTCTTTTCTACAGTCTTTTTGGCCAAAATAATGAGAGCATTTAAGGGGTGGTAAGAATGAGGGAGGAAACACCAGAATTTTAAGGTTTTTGGCCATTTGGCTAAAGGGAGGGGGAAAGCAGCAAAATGAGGCAATTTGGAGACCTAGAAAGCAAGTGAAAAGTGAGAAATACTCCTACCCTTCCAAATGATTGGGAAAATCAGCTAGTGGAATAAATATGAGGGTATGATGCCCCATAAGTGCTGGAGAAACCAGGCCCAATGATCAGGAGAGAGACTGGGTGTTCAGGCCCAATGGAGACAAGATGTTGTGACTAGAGTAGTCTCATGAACTCTGCCAGAAAGGGGGATTTACCTGCTCCATTTGCAAGTCTGCCAGAGACAGAATGATTTGCCTTTGGACATGAAGAGCAGTTTCATAGAGAGTTCAGATAAAGACTGAAATAAATTCTATGAGCAGAAGTGGAAAGAAACATAAATACATTCAGACTGTGTTTGTGTTCAAGAATCTGAAACATCCCCATTAAAAATGGCAAACATAGAAATTCCTGAATGAGTGAGAAGAGGAAATCACCTCCAACCCAAACATACAGTGGATAAAACAACCAGTCACAAGTGGAAAAGGAAACAAAAATGCCTTGAGTGTCAATTGAAAGGATGACCCAGATGAGGTAGGGATTTCTCATCCTATTGAAGTTGTACCACAGGGTGGCAAGCACCTCCAACCTCATTAGTCTTAAGTGCTGTGAAAGGACACAAGGCAGGAAACAGGTAGGCTGTTCCTACAGTATATTATTGGAGTAAATAACTAGCATTGGGCCTCTATTAGAACATCAGAGCCAAACAGCACACCTCTTGACTTTGGGGTATGTTAGATTCAGACCCCAAGACTAGTTGTTGTGAATCCCTTTCCATTTCCAGATTTGGGGAAGGAGGAAAGATGATAAGAATACTGTTTTAATGTATCTCCTACTCCCAGGCCTGTCCCTGGTTTCTCCAAGCCCATCCTCACCCCCAGAGGTATCCCTCACAGAGCTCTCAGGATACGATTATGAACCTGGGTGTTGGTAGAAGGAGGGTTCAGGGGAGTGGGGCAGTCTGTGTGTGGGGTGGGAGTGTTTTGGAAGTGGCAAAGATCAGCCATTCATCTCAGATGATGCCAATGTCAGGGAAGAAAGACACCAGGTTTCCATGCAAAAGACAACACCAGGTAGGAAGACTGTTAGGGGGAGGGTCTCTCAGGGGTCTATTGGATAGTTTGGGTAAGCATCTGAACTTTTAAATACTTATCTGAAATAAACACCAAATCATTTGAAGCCCAATCCACCCCTTTCATTAAAATGTGTTTTTTTGCAATGTTGGGGCCAGTTTCCATTGTGCTCTTCTATGCATTTTTGCTTATGTGAAGGTCTGGTTTACCATATGCTTTTATGTGGATATTGACAATGCTGAAAGGCTACTTTTGCCTCTTCTTATGTATATTCATGCATTGCTGAAGCTGTTTTCCTGCGTGCCACATGTACATGTTTCTATATTAATTATGCCCATGGTGAAGATTGCTTTCCTGTGTGCTTGTATTTGAATTTGAGCAATGTTGGGAGCATGTTTACTGCATGCTGCCATATATCTTTAGCTGTGTTGTGGCCTCTTGTACTGCATGTTCTTCAGTGTGTGTTTTGTCAATTTTTGGAGAAGGAGAGGGCATCATTTAGTTCTTGCTCCTATAAGTATATTTGTATTGTTGAGCTTGGAATTTGCATGTTTTTTAATTTTATTATCTCTGTAGTACTAGAAGCAGGGCAAAATTATTCAAAGGTGAGAAAAATATTATATTTATTTTAGTGAAGTATATCAGGGGACATTTGGAAAGCATAAAATCCTCCATATTCTAAAAGGCTACTTTCCTTTCAGCTGTAAAGTGAAAACTAAAAACTAGAGTTCGCTCTCATATTGTCCTTCTGTAGGAAAAACCAAACCATGATAACTGAAATTTTGCTAAAACAAAGGCTTCATGAGACCACTGACTAACTGTAACCTATAAAAACATATCTGGTTTTATAGAAGTATTAGGACGTTTAGCTTTTTTAAGATTGTAGCCACTAGAGGCTGACATGGTCACGTATACACAAACAGGTCTGATCTCAAAGACACTTGAGCAGGAAAGGATAGCAGTGTATACATACAAAATAGGGTGGCAACTATGCATGCAAAATGATGGGATATACGGTAGCTGTTACCACTCAAGAAAGAGATCTTGAAGTCACGGTGCATAGTCCTCTAAAAACATCCACTCAATGTTCAGCAGCAGTCAAAAAAGCAAACAGAATGTTAGAAATTATTAGTAAGGCTAAGATTTTGTCATGGTTATTTTTAGTAAAAGTCATGGACAGGTCACGGGCAATAAACAAAAATTCATGGAAGCCGTGACCTGTCTGTGACTTTTGCTGCTGTGGTTCCATGGTTTTCCCCCACCATCGTGGTGTCTGGGAGCTGTGGAGTTCCCCCTCTGCCCCCGGCGGCTGGGAGCTGCAGGGTGACCATATTTCCCAAAGAGAAAATGGGACACCCCAGCTGCTTGCCCGAGGTGTCTCCCTCTCCCCTGTGAGAGGCTGTTGCCCGTCGCTAGAACCCTGGAGAGGGCCCCCTCAGGAGTTTGTCACCTGTCGCTGGAACTTTGCAGAGGGCCCCCTGTCGCTGCTGTTGCCTATCGCTGGAACCCGCCATGGCCCCATTGGCTGTCAGCTCCAGAGTCCTGCACCCCTGGGGCTGAAGCAGAGAATGTCACAGAGGTATCTGGAAGTTGCGGATTCCATGACTTCCATGACCTCTGTGACATAAACGTAGCCTTAACTATTAGGAAAGGGATAGATAATAAGACAGTAAATATCATAATGCCACTGGGTATCCCACACTTTGAATACTGAGTGTATTTTTGGTCCCCTCATCTCACAAAGGATAATTAGAATTGGAAAAGGTACAGAGAAGGGCAACAAAAAAGCTAAAGGGTATGGAACAGCTTCCATGTGAGGAGAGGTTAAAAAGACTCGGACTTTTTAGCTTGGAAAGGGGATGACTAAGAGGGGGTATAATAGAGGTCTATAAAATCATGAATGGTGCAGAGAAAGTGAATAAGGAAGTGTTATTTACTCCTTCATATAATACAAGAACTAGGGGTCACCCAATGAAATTAATAGGTAGCAGGGTTCAAACAAACAAGGAGTACTACTTCATACAACACAGTCAATCTGTGGAACTCATTGCCAGGGGATGTTGTGAAGGCTAAAAGTATAACTGGGTTAAAAAAAGAATTAGATAAGTTCATGGAGGATAGGTCCATTAATGGCTATTAGCTAAGATGGTCAGGGATGTAACCCCATGCTCTGGGTGTCCCTGTCCTCTGATTACCAGAGGCTGGGAGTGAGGACAGGGGATGGGTCATTCACTAATTGCCCTGTTCTGTTCATTCCCGCTGAAGCACCTGGCATTGGCCACTGTGGGAAGACAAGGGAGTGGGCTAGATGGACCATTGGTCTGTCCCAGTATGGCTGTTCTTACGTTTTTAAATGTTACGGTGCTGGGTTTCTTTGGTATTTTCCCCCTACAAGGATCTTAAATTTAG
This sequence comes from Lepidochelys kempii, assembly GCF_965140285.1. NCBI lineage: Eukaryota > Metazoa > Chordata > Testudines > Cheloniidae > Lepidochelys > Lepidochelys kempii. The sequence goes on along the minus strand of NC_136385.1, from coordinate 92,952,297 downwards.
TTACATTATGGTCACTATTATTGAGGTCTTGAGTTATATTTACCTATTGGACCAGATCCTGTGCATCACTTAGGACTAAGTCAAGAATTGCCTCATTAATAGTGCAGTCACTAATGCAACTTCAGTCATTAATGACATCTAAAAATTTTATCTCTGCATCCCATCCTGAGGTGACACATCCCCAGTCAATGTGAGAATAGTTGAATTTCCCCATTATTGTTGGGTTTTCTGTTTTTGTAGCCTCTCTGATCTCCTGGTCAAGGTGATCAGTAGTATATTCCTACTGTTATACTTTTATTATTCAAGCATGGAATTTCTGTCCATACAGATTCTATGATACTGTTTGATTCATTTAAGATTATTACTATATTTGAGTTTATGCTTTCTTTCACATATAGTGCCACTCCCCCACCGCCTGACCTACTCTATCATTCTTGTATATTTTGTACCCTGATACTACCATGTCCCATTGATTATCATGGTTCCACCAAGTTTCAGTGATGAGTGTTATATCAATATCCTCATTTAATACCAGGCACTCAAGTTAATCCATTTTAGTATTTAAACTTTTTGCATTTGTATACAAGCACTTTTAAAGTTTGTCAATATTTAGTTGTCTGCTTTAACTTATACTGTGCTGCAATGGACATCTGTGGGCCATTGCAGCAGACCACAATAGTTTGGAGGGCAGTGTGCTCTTAGCATACTCATTCCCTCCTCCAGTACATCCCCTCCTTTTCCTGTCCACATCCCCAGCATGCCCTACATGCTGGGCTACGAAGGGTGGGGAGCATAGGTTCATTCTGCCAACCCTGTTCAAGGGAATTCTTCTTATGTTGTGGTTATTTTCTGATGGAGAGATCTCCTGTCTTTGTGGTGCTGTTATATGGGTGCTGTGTTCCCCAAAATTGAGGATGTGGAGTTGTAGAAAACTGCAGGAAGCATTTTCCTTTGTTTTTGGTTTGCTATTAGAACATTAGAAGCAAACACTAAGGACATGGCTACACTTGCGAGTTACAGTGCAATAAAGGAGCACCGGGTACACTAGCTCACTACCTGTCCAAACTGGCAAGGCACGTAGAGCGCACTGACTCCGTGGCTACAGTGCTGCTGGTACTCCACCTTGGTGAGTGGAATAACGTTTGCTGCACCCTCGCTGGAGCGCCGCGGCGCCAGTGTGAACGAGGTGTTGCTTTACTGCACTCTGATCAGCCTCTGGAGATGTCCCCTAATCCTCTTAAGTCAAGTGGCCACTCTTGTCATTGTTTGGAATCGGCTGTAGGAATGCGGAAATGCCCTTTGAAAACTCAGTTTCTGACAGCCGGCTGCTTATCTGCCCTGAGACAAAGCAACCATTAGTGTGGAATGCTGTGTGTGTGAGAGACAGACAGGGAGGTGAGTGAGGTCTGCTGCTGTCTGAACTTACAAGACAGCATGCTGACATGCTCTCAGCCCCCCAAAACCCACTCTCTCTCCCTCCACATACACACAACACACTCCCTGTCACACTCCACCTCCCCACACCATTTGAAAAGCACGTTGCAGCCACTTGCATGCTGGGATAGCAGCCCATAATGCACCGCTCCCAATGCCGCTGCAAGTGCCACAAGTGTGGCCACGCCAGTGCGCTTGAAGCTGTCAGTGTGGACAGACTGCAGCGCTTTCCCTACTGTGCTCTATGAAGGCTGGTTTAACTCAAAGCGCTCTATATCTGCAAGTGTAGCCATGCGCTAAGACACTTACCAGGCATGCTGCGATACAGTAACTCCTCACAATGCTTTTGCTCCTTTGCCTCACTGCCAGTGGAGCTAGGGAATTGATATCAAACAATATGGGTGTGGCAATGAGAGATAAAAAGGGTTCCTTTTAAGGGCATCACTTGTGTTAAGTGATGCAGGACAACTTTTGCATCACCAGTGTGTCCACACAGTATTGTTATCCCCAGTTAAGCTACTTCCCTGTGGGATAATTATGTCCAAAAGAGCTATGTTGTTTTTAAATAACTGCTCCGCATTCTGGGCAGACATCCTAGGGTGCATTGCTCTATCACTAGGCCTTATAAATTCTGGAATTTTTCTCACTGCTCATTGTGGGATACCTACTGGAAGGCATTGGAATTGTGAGACTTGGGGTCAAACTAAATAATTCCCATGATTCCGCTCATTTCATCCCATCATCCATCTTGTTACAGGCCAGTGCCATTTTCAGAACATTGTCAGGAAGCGTGGAGAAAAGTTGCTGAGTGCTGTGACCCTCATGATGCCTAATATAAACAGGCTGCTGCACATATATATCAAGTTGTGCAGTGACTTCAGAGCCAGAGTGAAACAAGCAACTGAGGGGGAGATGACTGAAATTGAGTAGACATTTTTACTTGAACTTTTCTTGGAGTGACTTCACATGGTGGACTGCCACTTTTGGGCTCTGCTAACTAGCACTGACTGGTGGGACAGGATAGTGCTGCAGACCTAGGATGAACAACAGTGTCAGCAGAATTTCATGATGTCAAAGGCCACTGTCCTAGAAATCTGAGCAGAGCTCTCCCTGGACCTGCAGAGATGGCACACATATATAAAAGCTGCCCTGAGTATGGAGAAGCACGTGGCCATTGTCATGTGGAAGCTCACCACAACTGATTGCTACTGGTTAGATACTGACCAATTTGGTATGGGTAGCTCAACTGTCAGTGCTATTGTAAAGGAGGTATGTATTGGTATCAATAAGATGCTATCCCCCATTTGTTATCTTTTGTCTTATATGTAGAGTATAAGCTCTTTGGGGCAGGGAGCATTTTCGTTCTATATTAGTACAGCTCCGAGCACAGTGGGGGTCCTCGTCCATGACTAGGATGCCGAGGAACTACAGTAATACAAATAATAAATTAATCATAATAATGCACAGGAGGTTATTTATGGATTTGCATGTTTGAGTTCCCAAATTGTATTGGAGGCTTGGTGGCACCCACATGCTCATTCTTTGCCTCCCACACCAGGCCTCTCAGTTCTACAACAAAAAAAGGGGTAATGCTCCATGGTTCTTCAAGGCCTGGTTGATCATTGTGGATGGTGCACCAGTATTATTGTGGGCTGGATTGGAAAGGTCCATGGTGCTAGGATCTTTAAAAACTCTGTCCTGTTTTCTGCAATGATAAATGGCAGTTTTGTTCCAAGGACCACCATAGACATTGATTGTGTTGCCATTTCTCCTGTCATTCTTAGAGATGCAAATTACCTTCTACTTCCATGGCTTATGATGCCTTTTATTAGACACTTGGATAGGAGAAAGGAGCTGTTTAGCTATACCCTGAGCAGTTTCAGAATGACAGTGGAATGGGCATTTAAAAGGTAGATGGAGGCACCTGACGTCGAAGCTGGAGGCAGCTGATAGCTGCTTGCTGTGTTTTGCACGACATATGTGAGAACAAGGAAAAGAGACTTGCTGATGGGTTGTAGGAGGAGGTGGGCAGGCTTGCTGAACAGTCAGAGAGGCGGCTTCTATGAAATGCAGCAATTGGCCAGGGATGCATTAAATGCAAATTTTGAGGTTAGGACAAATTGTGAGCAACTAGTACACCTGATTAGTGCTCATGTATTGACATTTTTGTGTAGTGGTGGGAGGACGTTAGTATATGTCAGATGAAGACTTTATTAAATCATGCAAGGTTTTTATAAAAACAATGATTGTCATGACATTTTTAATGAAATTTTAATAAATGAAACATACACCAACTTGAATATTGTGAATTGTAAAAGTTTTATTGATCAAACATAACATGATGCAAAATTAAAAACCCAGTGCAAAAGTAAAAAAATTGAAAGTTCTGAGAGTACTCAAGTATGTGCTTTTGAGGTCACAGATTTATGTATGGAGGGAGATGAAAAATGTTCTCTGCATCTTGTGGTGTGGGATGGCAGTAGAAGAGCCTATGCCAGGTGAGTGATGGAATTAAAAGGTTCTTCCAGTATGCATTTTTCCCCTTGTTGTCTTGGAGTGTGGAATGTGGAAGGTAGGGCCTGTTCCTTGGATTTGGTGAAGTGAAGGGTATAGCCCAGTAATCAGAGTTATCAGAGGAAGAGGGTTTCAGGACATGGCTAAGCAGGTGCACTCTCCTTGAACATACTGCCACTGTGTTCTGCAGGAGGGTTGTGTGCTTCTCCATCATCCCCAGAAGTTGTTCCTGGCCAGATCCCTGCCCTTCTCTGTTTGGATGGACCCGGACATGATCCTCTCCCCACAGGCAATGAAATACAGGACCTCAGCACGGGACCAGGCACAAATGCGAGGCATTGCTACAGAATATTTGGTTTTGAAATCCAGTTACGTAAACTCACCACAAGCTGGAATTGCAAAGGGCCACCCGTGGCTGAATGCCAGCATTTAAATTGGCAGGTAGCATTTGGTCAGAATGACCCTGGAGCAATAGAAGGTGCCCAGGTAAACAGAAACAACAAGGAGTCTGGTGGCACCTTAAAGACAAACAGATTTATTTGGGCATAAGCTTTCGTGGGTAAAACACCACTTCTTCAGATGCATGGAGTGAAAATTACAGATGCAGGTATTATATAATGACACATGAAGGGAAGGGGGTTACCTCACAAGTGGATAACCAGTGTTGACAGGGCCAATTCGATCAGTGTGGATGTGGTCCACTCCCAATAATAGATGAGGCGGTGTCAATGCCAGGAGAGACAAAGCTGCTTTTGTAATGAGCCAGCCACTCCCAGTCCCTGTTCAAGCCCAAATTAAACAGATAAACAGAGAGGCTGACCTAGGTAGCCAGCAAAGCAGTTTCGGATACTAGATGTGGAACTGTTGTTTTTGGATGAGTGGGAAAGACAAAAACAGAAAATGAGGAAATGGCAGAAGTGCTAAATGGCTTTTTTCTTTCAGTTTTCACCAGAAAGTTTAGTAGTGATTGGACATCGAACATAGTGAATGCTAGTGAAAATGAGGTAGCATCAGAGGCCAAAATAGGAAAAGAACAAGTTAAAAATTACTTAGATAAATTAGATGTCTTCAAGTCACTAAGGCCTGATGAAATACATCCCAGAATACTCAAGGAGTTGATGCAGGAGATATCTGAGTCATTAGTGATTATCTTTGAAAAGTCGTGGAAGATATGAGAGCTTCCAGAGGATTGGAAAAGGGCAAATATAGTGGCAATCAATAAAAAAGGGGGAATAAAGACAATCCAGGGAATTACAGACCAGTCATCTTAATTTCAGTGCCTGGAAATATAATGGAGCAAATAATTAAGCAATCGATTTGCAAAGACTTATCACCATATTATCTTCTAGGTAACAGTCAGCATGTATTTGTCAATAACAGATAATGTCAAACCAACCTAATAGCTGTTTTTGAGAGGATAACAAGCCTTGTGGATAGGGGGGAAGTGGTAGATGTGGTATATCTTGACTTTAGTAACACTTTTGATACTGTCTCGCATGAACGTCTCATAAACAAAGTATGGAAATACAACCTAGATGGAGCTACTAGAAGGTGGGTGCATAACTGATTGGAACACCATTCCCAGAGACTAGTTAGGAGTGGTTCACAGTCAAGCTAGAAGGGCATATCAAGTGGAGTCCTGCAGGGATCAGTTCTGATTCCAGTTCTGTTCAATATCTCCATCAATAATTTAGGTCGGGATGGGCAAACTGTGGCCTGGGGGCCACATCCGGCCCTTCAGACGTTTTAATCCGTCCCTAGAGCTCCCGCTGGGAGCAAGTTCTGGGGGCTTGCCTCGCTCCATGTGTGCCATGGCTCTGCACGACATATGTGAGAACAAGGAAAAGAGACTTGCTGATGGGTTGGAGGAGGAGGTGGGCAGGCTTGCTGAACAGTCAGAGAGGTGGCTTCTATGAAATGCAGCAACTGGCCAGGAATGCATTAAATGCAAATTTTGAGGTTAGGACAAATTGTGAGCAACTAGTACACCGCTGGAAGCAGTGGCAGGTCCCCTCTCCAGCTCCTATGTGTAGGGGCAGCCAGGAGGCTCCACACGCTGTCCTCGCCCCAAGTGCCACCCCTGTAGCTCCCATAGGCTGGGAACCGTGGCCAATGGGAGCTGCAGGGGCAGCACCTGCAGATGGGGCAGCGCGCAGAGCCACCTGGCCATGCCTCCGCGTAGGAGCCGGAGGGGGGACATGCCACTGCTTCCAGGAGCTGTTTGAGGTAGGGGCCGCCCAGAGACTGCACCCCTGATGCCCTCCCATGCCCCAACCCCCTACCCCAGCCCTGATCCCCCTCCTGCCCTCTGAACGCCTCAGTCCCAGCCTGGAGCACCCTCCTGCACCCCCAACCCCTCATCGCTAGCCCCACCCCAGAGCTCGCACCCCCAGCCAGAGCCCTCACAAGCACCACCCGCACCCCAACCTCCTGCCCCAGCCTGGGGCTTCCTCCCGCACCCAGAATTCCTCATTTCTGGCCCCACCCCAGAGCCCGCACCCAGAGCCAGAATCCTCACCCCCTCCTACTCCCCATCCTCCAATTTTGTGAGCATTCATGGCCCACTATACAATTTCCATACCCAGATGTGGCCCTCGGGCCAAAAGGTTTGCCCACCCCTGATTTAGGTAATGCCATAGAGAGTACACTTAAAAAGTTTCCGGACAATACCAAGCTGGGAGGGGTTGCAAGTGCTTTGGAGGATTGGATTAAAATTCAAAATGATCTTGACAAACGGGAGAAATTGTCTGAAGTAAATAGGATGAAATTCAATGAGGACAAATCCAAAGTACTCCACTTAGGAAGGAACAATCAGTTGCACACATATAAGATGCCTAGGAACAAGTACTGTGGAAAGGGATCTGCGGGTCATAGTGGATCACAAGCTAAATATGAGTCAACAACAGTGTAATACTGTTGGAAAAAAGCAAACGTCATTCTGGGATGTATTAACAGGAGTGTTGTAAGCAAGACACAAGAAGTAATTCTTCCACTCTACTCTGCACTGATTGAGCCTCAACTGGAGTATTGTGTTCAGGTCTGTGTACCACATTTCAGGAAAGATGTGGACAAATTGGAGCAAGTCCAGAGAAGAGAACAAAAATTATTAAAGGTCTAGAAAACATGACCTATGAGGGAAGACTGAAAAAATTGGGTTTGTTTAGTCTGGAGAAGAGAAGACTGAGGAGGGACATGATAACAGTTTTCAAGTACTGTACATAAAAGGTTGTTACAAGAGGAGGGAGAAAAATTCTTCTTTTCATTAACCTCTGAGGATAGGAGAAGCAGCAATGAGCTTAAATTGCAGCAAGGATGGTTTAGGTTGGACATTAGGAAAAAATTCCTAACTGTCAGGGTAGTTAAGCACTGGAATAAATTGTCTAGGGAGATTGTGTAATCTTTGTCATTGGAAATTTTTAAGAGCAGGTTAGACAAACACCTGTTGGGGATATTCTATAATACTTAATCCTGTTTTGAGTGCAGGTGACTGGACTAGAAGACCTCTCGGGGTCCCTTTCAGTCCTACAATTCTATGTATCTGTACGTACTTTGTTGTACGTAAACTCATCCTGCTTCCAAAGTGGGTTTATTAACCTGGGTTAAAACACCAGATGATTCGCAACAAAAAGGTGTGTGTGTGTGTGTCTGGACAAGGTACTTTATCATGAAATAACTCAAGTTAACCTGCAACAATTTTCAAGTTTAGACAATCCTAATTTTTTGCCTTGTTTTCAGACACCATAAGAAAGAATAAACCAGTGCTTCTTGGGCTGTGTGTAGGATTGAGAGGAGCAATGAATCATCATTTTGAATATAAAATTATCAGTCAGATGGGAAAATTGAAATAGATATTGATGTTTCACCTTTGGCCGGTCTACACACAGTTATTATACCAACTTAACTAAATCAGTTTAGCAATAGATATAATTAAATCAGTGCAAGCCCTTAGTGTAGACACAGTTATACCAGTATAAAGATATTTTAATTGGTTTAACTTATATCAAAACAAGCTGTATCGATTTAAGCACCTTCATACTAGGATAATTGTGTCCACAATAGGAGGGTTGTACTGATTTAACTGTATGTGTTTCTAAATTGTGGGTAAACAAGCCTTAATATTCCACAGTATAGAGCATTGTGCATTTTTCCTCATTATTTTGTTTGATTCTGTTTGTTTTTGTTTCAAAATGAATTTGGTGGCTGTCACAGGATCAAGATGGGGGCAGTCATGCCTAGTGGTCGGCGCAGGAGTCATGCCTAGTGGTTAGAACAGGAATCAGTAGCCAGGAGTAAGAGTCTATATGCCAAAGCCAGGAGTTGAAGCTGGAGCCCAGGATCAGAACCAGAGTCAGAGGCCAGGGCCAAAGCTGAAATCAAGTGACGAATCAGAGTTGAGGGTCAGAACCTGAAGTGAGGCAAAGCTGGGTGTAAGTCAGAACAGGGCTAGGTGCAGAGGCTGTCATACCCATAAGCAAATGCTTTGAGCAGCCACTGACCTGCTGGTGCATTTAAGAGCTGCTCTGCTGACTCTTCCAACCCATCAGGTGGCAAAGCCAATCAGGCAGCCTACTACAGGACATCTGTGCTTATTAGGTTGCCTGGAGGCTGACTCTGCTGCAAAACTAGCTCTGCTGCAGACCTTGATTCCTGTCAGTGGAAGGTTTTAGAGTGGCAATTCTGAGACTAAAGTTTTCTATTTATCCCCAGAAAAAGTACAGTGCAAACAGCAGCAATGCAAGCTTCCACACACATCCTCAATCAGTTAAGATCTTAAGGGGCCCCAGAGCAAAAGAATGGTTCAGTATCAATAACTCATTCAGTCTTCCACTCCATGGATTCTCTGCTGAAACTGCCAAAAAGGAGACCAATTATTTCTCACTGTGTTGGTGACTTTTTAAAATGGACACTTGTTCACTAGGGACTGAAACATGAACGATGAATTCTTTTCATAAAGACCACCAAAACAGTCATTGGATGGTAACTACATTCTGTAGCTATTGACCTGAGGCCAGATTACAAAGAGTGATCGTTCTAGAGGTGAAAGTAATATTTGCCAAGAAATAAGCATATTGTATTGTTCTCCCCTTTGGCCCTAGTCATGGTTAGCCTATATTCAGGATCTTGTGAATTGTATCCAGTAGAGGGAGAAATTGATAGTGGAGTCAGGTATTTCTTTGGTGTAGTCCTGTTTATTTACAAAGACTAAACATAAAGTCCTGTTTCCCTGAATGTAATTGGAATCAAACAACAGGAGATAGCTTCTTTGCTCACAGTTCCAAACTTCTTTTGTGTCAGCACTCTACCCAAAAGCGCTCTCTCTTAAGTTTTTCTTAGGGCTATGCTACAAGTGCTTCTCTGATTGTCTCTGGGGCTTTCTTGCTGCGCTCTGCACGAGTTTCTGCAGCTTCCCTCTCTCAATCACACTGCTTCATCAAACAATACCCTATCCCCTGTATTTGCATTCAGATCCTAGGGAAAAACCCCTGAGACCATATGGCTCAACTCCTCCTCTAGTCCTGCATATAGTCTGTGTTTTGGGCAGTGGCTGCTATTATTTCAGCTATCATTTTCAAAAGAGAGCTTAATTTCTTTTTACATTTATTCTGAATGAAGGGCAGCTGCTTTGCCCACCAGCTTCGATTAAGTTTCACCCAACCCCCAGCATAATGGTATTCTTGGTTGTACTTTATTAATTATTATTAATTGTGTATTATTGTGATAGTGCCCCAAGACATTTATTGGTATAGGGGTAATTTCAGACAAGATGTAAACAAGTGAGTGTAACGAACCATGGGAGGAAGAGGAGGAATGAAAGTTGATGGTAACGGTAATAAGATCACGATTGCATAGTATGGCACAACTTGATGGTGCCAAGTAATCTGAAAGCCTTTTAAAAAAAGAAATAAAATAAAATCAGCTATGACTAACCATCATATACTGTCTTTGTTCTTAAAGGTGTCACAGCAAAATTGGTCTTGAGTGGCGATTTGAGAAGAAGAGGTTAGTGAGTGTCTGTATATGAGAGAATGTTGCAGGAATGAGAGGAAGTGGAAAAAAGACAACCTGCCAAGGAATTTTTGTAACATATATGCTGGTGTGTGTCCCAGGAACTGTCTGTGATCTCTCTGTCTATGTGTACTTGTTACTTCCTGCATTAGATCTGTGTCTAACCTGACTGGAGGCATCATGTAAGCTGACCAGTCACGGGTCTTTAATAAAATAATAAGATCTTCTGAAAACAGGATTTGTCTCACCCTAATCCAGCCCCAATATCTCACCAGTGAAAAGATCTGTATCTCATTTCCATTCCCTGAGCCATACTTGTTTCTTTTTCAAGTTGGTCAAGGCTTTCTGGAGGAGCAGTGATAATAGGAGGTACAAGGAGATATTTAAATGCAAAGTCTGAGAACAGAGATGGTGAGTAGTATATCATTATTGATTTGTATCCTGTAGCTAGCATGTTCCTGAGTCATCTAAACTTTCAATTACTGGCTACCAAGTGCAGCCTGGAAAACAGTGTTGAATGCATAAAGCCATAATGAGTATAAGGAAGGTATTGTTGGCAAAGAGGCAGGGACAGCGGCAACTTTGCGAGATTTTAGCTACATAGAAGAGGAGAGCCATTCTGAATAGAGGAGGGAGAAGAAAATGGATGGAATCAGTCCATTTCCACTACATGACAACAATCTCCGTTTTTTAAAAACAAACCCAACCATTTATTTGTTCTTCGAAGGAGCAGTTACAGCAGTAATACTCAGACCGCAGTGGTTCAGGAGCCAACTTAGTGTTCAACATTACGCAAAAGAGCCACTGTAGTGTGAATTCATTTTTTCATTTACTATAGTACAATTCATATTTAAACAGTATGACAAGGGAAATATTTAGTTTTACATATATAATTCTCACAGCAAATAAGTTCATAACTTAGTGCAAGTTGATAACTTAATTGGTTAATAACATAGTAAAAGCATCCTGATTAGTTAATAAATTAGATTGGTTAATAATTAAATCACACAGTGTTTTAATATCATGTGCTGCAAAGAGCCGCAGGAGGCACATTAAAGAGCCACTTGCAGCTTATGAGCCACAGTCTGAGCATCACTGAGTTACAGTATATTACACAATGGAGTACGTGGCTGCAGCAGGTACACATACCATGCCAAAACAGGTACACAGAGTATACATGAAGTTATGGAGGTAAAGAACATATGCAGGCAGCAGCATAGGAGTATTAACAGTCTATTGTTGTGCTAGTAGCTGGAAGTCAAGTGAGTATTTGGTGCAATAAATCAGTTTGTAAAGAAGTTGCAAATTTGCAGGCTACCCAGTCTATAAAGAGAGCTTAGTGTGGCAGTATTTTATACACGAGTAGGTACTTAAACTGTTTGGGGTGGCTATGTCTTATTTTTCTGGAGAGCTGAAATTGTTTTGTGTTGGTATTTTAGTTCTGGGTCAAGGTTGTGTGTTAGGTTTTTTAATTATTTCGTATGTTCCAAAGAATAATTCTCTTCAAGCTCATCTTTACTGTTGAAGTTGGGCAGCACCTTGTCCTATGTCTTATATTTTGTTCAGCCACGTCTTAATTCTGTACAATTGTCTTTTGTGAGCTGCAGTATTGTGGTATATTTCCTAGTATTAAAAATGGCCTTATTCAGCCATGTACAATTACTCTAATGACCACTAGGTGTCGTCTGTAACTTTGTATTATTATAATACCAAAGGGGAGTTCAAACCCAATCAAGGACCCTATATTGACATTTTTTCAGGATCAAAAGGGCTACACCTAATTTACATAAAATGACATATATAACCTATGTTAAAACGATGGACAGCTAAAGGAAGGCTGTGATGGGACAATTAAAATGGCAGATGAACCCAGTCTGTCAAACCCATGACCAGCTCTGTTGTACCGACAAATACAGTGCTTCCTTAGAAGGGCGTCAAAATACACTAGGGATGGCAGAATATTTAACAGCTGATTATGACACGAGTAACACCAGGGCTCCCCTTGTGTAGCTGTGGGAGGGAGGTGGATGTTTTTCAGTTTGCCAAGAGTAGGAAAAATAAAATCTATGAGCAAGAAGCTGGGAAGAAAATTTTGCATATTTAGGATGTTCTCCACATGATGGCAGTAAAAAACTCCTGGAATTCAGAGATGGTTTATTTCTCAACTTCAGAAACCAAAGAGGAGAAAACAACCAAGAAGATGAGGCACTGAAGTATATGTGGCTGAGCTGCTATGTTTCCAGTTTTTCTCCTGGTAATCCTTAGAATCTCCTGCTTGCTTTTTCAACAGTGAAGCAACATCAAGGATGACACAGGGAGAATAGGTCACTGCTTACATCACACCAGTGCAGAGTATGACTCAGAGGCACCAGTTCAAAGGAATTTTTGATTTCCTAAATTGTATGTATTTGTGGAAGGAGAGGATTCGGAGAAAGGAATTTGTTATTGTCCTTATCTGAAAATTCCTATCTGCCTGCCCAAAGAATTGAGGCACTGTAACTTACTACTTAAAGCTTCATAACTGAGTCTGTCAAAGAACACTTGGATAAGGATGCTGTTTGACCAACTTGGTTTGATATATTTGACAATGACAGATAGGAATTAGTTTTGGAAGGAGTTTGCAGATGAAGCTCAGCTTGTCTGGGGCACTTGAATAGTCTTGTGTGTGGAAGCAGTTAGAGGAGAATGTATTTAAAGAATCCAGAAGCAGCTGTGTAGCTAAAATTAAAATGTGTTTTTCTTTAAATTTTTTTTTGCTTAGTTTCCTGTTTCAGACTCTGGACTTGTCTATGAGAGCAAATGGGAGGGAAAAGGGGTGGGGCGGGGGTGTGTGTGTGAAATTGAGCTTCGAAATTCCTAGTTTGCTTTCTGTAGCTCGGAAGCACCAGATACGTGATATAAAAGAGGCTATGGCCAAACATCCTCTGAATGTCTCCTCTTCATACTTATATCCACAGGCACTGACTTTCCAATGTGCCGGGGGGTGCTCGACCCCTGGCTCTGCCCCAGGTCCTACCCCTACGCCGCCTCTTCCCACCGCACCCTACCCCACCCCACCCCACCCCTTCTCCCAAGCCCCCACCCCCATCCTGCCTCTTCCCACCCCCGTTCCAGTCCTGCCACGTCCTGTTCTGGCCCCTCCCCTAAACACCTTACATATAGTAATAAGTGTATCCTCATAAGACCTCTGTTAGGTAGGGAAATATTACCCCAGTTCAATAAATGGGGAACTGAGGCCCAGAAAAATGAACGGACTCGGCTAAGGTCACACGAGGAGTCTGTGGCAGAGCCAGGAAGATGAGGGCAGCTTCTGTTTCATTTTCTCTCTTTGATCATGTATTTCTTAGACGATGTTGAGCTTTAGGCCCAAATATCCATGGGAGTGCAACAGCCCATGCAGTCTGCTATTCTGTCTCTAACAGTGGTTTACACTAGTTGCTTTGGAAGAAGATGTAAAAGCCTATATTATGGAGTTTGCAAAGCTTGCCTTATTCTTCCATATGATCTTTAATCAAATGAAGCAAGAATATTTTTATTATGTGATAAAAGCAGAGGGGCTGTTCAACCAACACACTGAAATTCCATATTTCAAATTTCAGAACACTTTTACAAACATTTAAGCCTCACAACTTTCCTGTGGGGTAATTAAATTGTGTAGCCATCTTACAGATGGGTGAGATGAAGTGATTTGCCCAGTAAGTCATTGCCAAAGATGGGAACAGAATCCAGGAGTCCTGACTCCCAGTCCTTTCTGTCACAGCTAGAGCACTTCATCTCTCAGCCACAGATCAATCAGAAGCAGCAAATGGAATTATATGTAGAACATCCTCTCTGGTACAAGAATATTTTACATTCAAGAGGGATTAGATTCCTTGTATACATATGAAATTCCTATTCCTGATAATAAGAGTTATGCACTGTGTCCTGAACTCCCAAGTGAGCAGCATTGTGAGGGTCACACCAGCAGTTTGAACTCTGACCTGTCAAGGATTCCCTAAAACCCAATGAAACCAAAAAGTGGAGGGTGGAAAGGAAGGTGTTCCGTTCCTCCTTTTTAGAGTGAGCAGAATCTGAAAAGACCAAATCTAAAACTGTTATGCTAAGTCAGCTTTCCACATCAACAGTCACCTTGACCATCACTTCAGATGCACTAGGTCAGGTCTGATGTGGTGAAAGACACAGGTATGGCAGTGTGATAAGTAATGAGGCCTTTGCAGAACCAAAGCTCTGGTGTTTTCTGCAAAAAATGTGGCTCTGGCATCCCTGAAAATAGTTCATACAAGGGGACCACACTTACATTTGTGGGTTTGTTTTTTATTCTTCAGAAATAACTTGTTTGTGAGTGATCCTGTGTGATAAGTAAGAGGAGCACAGTGAGCAATTTTGGAGCTGTGCAGGGGATGGTTGGTAATTTCTGAGTATGTTTCCCAAGTCCTCAGAAAGGTCATTGGGGGTCTCCATTACATGCAGTCTGGAGCCTGTTACAGTTTTCTCATACAATTTAATCTGCTGCCTGGATGGCCTCCAGTGTACAAGCAACTGACAGTCTACAGTCTTTGGAATTGATTTCCTGGAATCGTGGAAGGCCTGTTTGGCCTCCAGATGACAGATGTGTGTTTTGAGTGTTCAGTGCAGCAAGATGCTTTGCAGAGATGAGAGAAAATTTGCCTCATTTCCGCATTTTTGATTAGCTTTTGAATCTTTCTCTAGAGTTTTGTGGGGTAAACTCATTGTCACATGCTAATGCCCCATTGAGTGGGCATCATTAATAAACCTTTGTCCTTCTCTAGCACTTGTCATCTGTGGATCACAAAGAGGTTTTATAAACATTCATTAAGACAAACAACGTCTTTGCTAGATAGTTAACTATTATTATAATAATTTTACAGATGAGGAAACAGAAAACTGAAGCACAGAAAAATTACTTGGCAAAGTTTACACAGTGTTGTTGTGTCTTCATTAGGAAAAAAGGAGTATTTTTAACCCTAGGGTTCGCCTAAACCAGCTAACTTTGTTTAAAACTACAACTGCCTTATCTTCACTATGATTATAACATGGATTAATTAACATGGGTTAAAAATACATCTTTTTTCATAGTGAAGGCAAGGCCTGAGTGACAGAACTGACAGAAGGACCCAGGAGCCCTGAGTCCAAGTTCCCTGCTGTGACCACTTAAGTTTCTCTCGGTAGTATTGTATACTTTCCCAACATTGCTAAAACTGGGGTGCTGTTCTCTTCTCTCGCAGTACGTAACAGCAAGGGTCACACCTGAGACCAAGGACTGTGTGGGCACGGTCTTCCTGGTGTCAGCGGAAGGAGTCTTGGTAGTGGATGTACAATAGTAATAGAATATTCCAAAATATATGAAAATAGTACTGTGTCAAAACAGTGGCCCAATATGAAATGAGTTGGTGGTCCCAGTCTGGTTCTTAGCATGACAGGAATCTGAATTAAAAACAATCAGTTCTAATTATCTCTTTTATTGACAGTCTCATTGGAGTGGCCAAAAACTGAATGGGACATAAAGACCAACTTTCCTCTCACTCCTAGAAATGGTCCTTCCAGAGTATATTGGCAGGGGGTGGTATGTGTCAGAACCCTGGCCTGCTGCTACCTATGCTGTTTTCATTTTGTGGATAAATAGAGCACTTCAGACAACAAGGATGTCAACCCAGCACTTTCAACAGCACTGAATTCACTAAAACTTTATATAAAGAAAAAATGGCTGGACTATTTTCATCCTCCAGGGGTAATGGATGTAAGTAAGAGGAGCACAGTGAGCAATTTACACCTAGCTTACACCCATTAAGTCTAGCTTACACCCATTAAGTATGATGTTTGGGGATGTATTAAGCAATTTTTATCTTTTGGTTCTATTTGTAATAGATATTAAAAACAAAAACAATATACAGGCATTAGCTGAAAAGACTGCCAAAGTCTGTAACTTATCCTCCTTTTCCCTTTCCCGCTCCTTTTCCTACCCAATTTGGGCTTTTTTAAAAAAATGAAAATGAGAGCTTCAGACTAACTTCTGGTTTAGTCAGCCTGGTCCCTCTATCGAACTTCTGCATGTCACAATTGAGCTCCAGGGGTAGCTGCAATTTCCCTTTGAAGAACAATCTAAGGTGCTAACAAAGGGAAAAGGGACTTTAAAGGGAAAGTGCTGCTTCTTGCAGAACCTGGTCATGGATCTTAGCAGAAGTATAGCTGCAGCATGATGCCTCACAGCACGACTGCCATAGCCCACTTGTATACACCCTGTTGTGACTTATTGCTGTATTAAAGTGAGTTGAAAACTGATTCCAGAATCTCATGAGTTTTCCCTCACTCTGCCACTGTCAAAAATTCTGGCTCTTTTCAGATATATAGGCACCCCTCTGTGTTGTGAAAAAAACCAGTGGTTTTTGGTTGTGTGTTGGTTTTTTTGGTTTTTTGTTTGTTTTTTTTTCTTGTGGTAGCTAAATCTGCTTTTATCTTTCTGTTCCCTTCCTTCACTTTTTGAAGTTCAATCATTCTCAACTACATGTTGTGTTAATGTAAAACTAAAAGCTAAAAATATTACAGTAAAAACATTAAGCAGTAATTTCAGTCTGTGAATTAAAAGTGTAACCTTTTTTTAAAAAGTAAAAAATGAAGTGGTGATAACATCAGGGTTCTTGTTCGGGCTACTAGGAAACAATAATAAAATTACAGAACTGCTTGGAAGACTAAAGGGAAAGTATGGTGTAATAGGTTATTAGAGAGAGGTAAAGCTTGTGGTGGAATCAGCTGTTGTTTGATATTGAAGAGTCTCGGAGAGTTGATGGAGTTGTCATCTGTAAGGGGTGGACTTGGTTTGATAGAAACTAATAGAAAATGGGTGACTAGCTCATCCTGTTTTGAAGCCAGTACGTGGTTATTTCTCATTTTAACTTTAATAAATGTAAAAACTGCTGGTCAATACTGCAAATAGAAAATTTATGTTTATTTAGTACCAAACATCCATGTATACATTTGTCTAAGTCAACATACCTAAAGCTAAAGCATGTGGTAGAAAACAAGTGATTGGAGGGATTGATGTAATGAACACAGATAATTATTTTAAAGTAAAATGTAAGCTTTGTCAAGAGTTATTAAGTGGCAAGATAGAAAAGATTTACACTCATCTCAAAAAGAAAATTAGTTCCTTCAGATTCTCCAAAGATCAAATGAATGAAACATTGAATATGAGTTTGATGATGATACAGGTGAGTCTTCAATGTCATGTGAGACAGAAATGTAACCACATTTAAAGAGTTCATGTAGTGTTCATGCACCTGGAAACAGTCAGGGCACACCCTGACTGTTGTGTAGGAGCGATGCACACATTGCTCTGTCCAAGGACATGGACCATGGGAACATGGACCATTGGGAAGTCAAAATAAGGACATCAACCGTGGGAAGCTTCCTTGGCCTATGCTCAAGGCCTGAGAACAAAGATTGTAGTAGATAGAGACTGGTAAATAAGAATATTAATCAAAGTCATATTATTTCCTTTGTTGATGCCTTTTGCGGTCGGAGTATGTAATGCGCAGGGGGGAGAGAAATAAAAGAGAGGTGGAAAAGCTGACAGGGGCGATCCCGTCAGCAGACCAGCCTGCTTGCTTGCCTAAAGCCGTGTCCTGTCTTGTATTGAACCGCCACACACATTGAAAATGTAATTCCTTGTTCTATGTCTTCCAGAAGCTCTTCAACAGCAGCTTCCTTTTAGAGCAGTCTCTGTTCATTTTTGACAACCAAAGTATGACAGATCAACTGGCAACTATACCATAAAATCAACAGAAAGGCAAAGGTCTGAGTTTGATAAGAAAGTTGCGACCTTCTTTATTCTAAAAACTTCACTTTCAGTGTAGCACAAAATGAGCAATTTAAACATGATTGAAGCCCTCTACTCTGAGCATTCTCCTCCAGAGAGATTTAAGGTTGTAGGTTCATACTATATGCTGCAAGTGAAGAAACAGAGGAAAAAATTAAAGGAACAACTACAAGAATCAACTTTGACATTAATAAAAGATGGGTGATTGAACATGAGAAATGATCCGATAATGGCTACAAGTATCCATACAGGAAAAAAATGAGTTCTTACTTAATGCTATTGATTTTATGTCTGAAAAGAAAAGCACAGAATATTGTATCCAAGTTGCTGATGATACCATCCAATAATACAGAGGAAAAATATGACAAGGGGATCTTTGTCATTTGCTCAGATGATGAAAATAAAATTTAAAAGATGAGAACTACTCAGATGCAGTGAGCCTAAGCTTCTGAACTATGCGTGTTCAACACTTTAGTTATAATTGAGAAAGAAATTAACACCTAACACTGTCCAAAAGAACATCTTACAAGTTCAAAATTTCTTCTATAGCCATCAACTTCATCGGTTGGTTGATTAAAAAGGATTGATGCCTCATCTTCCCAATGATGTTCAGCAGAACTCTAAGAAAAATTGTGGGACCAATTCTGACTTATGCTCAGGTGAGTGCTCTTACAGTGTAAAATTGCCTTACACACACTTTAAGTTCACTTTACGCTCCCAGAGTGAGGTAAAATCACCTTTAATGTCAATGAGAATCAGGCCTATAGTCTCTGTATTTATGTTCAATACAGTATGGGTGCTGAAATTGGCGCTGAGCCCAAGAAGGACTTTGATCAAAACATAGAACACGTTATAGAATGATAGAAATATAGGACCAGAAGGGACTTCAATAGGTCATCTAGTCCAGTCCCCTGCTCTGAGGCAGGATTAAGTATTATCTAGGCCAGGGGTTCTCAAACTGGGGGTCAGGACCCCTCAGGGGGTCGCAAGGTTATTACGTGGGGGGGTCACGAGCTGTTAGCTTCCACCTCAAGCCCCACTTTGCCTCCAGCATTTATAATGATGTTAAATATGTTAAAAAGTGTTTTTAATTTATAAGGGGAGGGGGTCGCACTCAGAGGCTTGCTATGTGAAGGGGGTCACCAGTACAAAAGTTTGAGAACCACTGATCTAGGCCATCCCTGACAGGTGTTTGTCTAGCCTGTTTTTTAAAACCTCCAGTGATGGAGATTCCACAATTTCCCTCGGTAATTTATTTCAGTTCTTAATTACCCTTACAGTTAGAGCGTTTTCCTAATGTCTGACCTAAATCTCCCTCCTTGCAATTTAAGCTCATTACTTCTTGTCCTGTCCTCAGTGGATAAGAAGAAAAATTTATCACCCTCCTTTTTATCACAACTTTTTATGTACTGGAAGACTATTACAATGTTCCCCGCTTAGTCTTCACTTCTCCAAACTAAACAAATCTAATTTTTTCAGTCTTTCCTCATAGATTATGTTTTCTAGACCTTTAATCATTTTTTCTGCTCTCCTCATGACTTTCTCCAATTTGTTCACATCTTTCCCAAAGTGTGGTGCCCAGAACTGGACACAGTACAGCTAAAGCCTTATCAGTGCTGAGTAAAGGGGAAGAATTACTTCTCTTGTCTAGCTTACAACACTCTTGCTAATACATCCCAGAATGTTGTTCGCTTTTTCTACAATGATATTGCGTTAATGGCTCATATTTAGTCTGTGATCCATGCTAACCCCCAGATCCTTTTCTGCAGTACTCCTTCCTACATAGTCAGTTCCCATTTTGTATTTGTGCAATTGATTATTCCGTCCTAAGTATAGTACTTTGCAATTATCTGTCCTGAATTTCATCCTGTTTATTTCAAACCATTTCTCCTGTTTGACAAGATCATTTTGAATTCTAATCCTGTCCTCCAAAGCACTTGCAACCCCTCCCAAGTTGGTATCATCGGCAAACTTTGTAAGTGTATTCTCTATGCTATTATCCATGTAATTTGTTAAGATATTGAATAGAAAAGTTATTGGACCCAGGACAGATACGTGTGGGATCCTACTGAATATGCTCTTCTAGCTTGACTGTGAACTATTGATAACTACTCTCTATGTTTTTCCAACCAGTTGTGCACCAACCTTATAGTAGGCTAGTCTACATTCACCTAGTTTGCTTATGAGAAGGCCATGTGAAACCATATCAAAAACCTTACTAAAGTTGAGATCTACTGCTTTCCCCTTATCCGCAAGGTTTGTTATCCTGTTAAAGAAGGATATTAGGTTGGTTTGACATGATTTGTTCTTGACAAATCCATGCTGACTGTTACTTATCACCTTATCTTCTTCTAGATCAGGGATCGGCAACCTTTGGCACGCGGCCCGTCAGGGTAATCAACTGGCGGGCCGGGACAGTTTGTTTACCTGCAGTGTCCGCAGGTTCGGCCGATCGCAGCTCCCATTGGCCGTGGTTTGCCATTCCAGGCCAATGGGGGCTGCAGGAAATGGCAGCCAGCACATCCCCCGGCCCACGCTGCTTCCCGCAGACCCCATTGGCCTGGAACAGCGAACCGCGGCCAGTGGGAGCTGCGATCGGCCGAACCTGTGGATGCTGCAGGTAAACAAACCATCCCAGCCCTCCAGTAGATTTCCCTGATGGGCCGCTTGCCAAAGGTTGCAGATCCCTGTTCTAGATGCTTACAAATTGATTGTTTGATTATTTGTTCTGTTATCTTTCTGGGTACCAATATTAAGCTGACTCATCTATAATTTCCTAGGTTGTCCTTATTCTCCTCTTTAGAGATAGGTACTATATTTTCACTTTTCCAGTCCTCTGGGATCTCTCCTGTCAGCCACAAGTTCTGAAAGATAATTGCTAATGGCTCAGAGATCTCTTCAGCCACTTCCTTAAGTATTCTAGGATGTATTTAGTCAGGGCCTGCCTACTTGAAGACAATTTAACTTGTTTAAGTAATTCTTAACTTGTTCTTTCCCTATTTAGCCTCAGATCCTACCCCATTTACACTGATGTTCGCTATGTTAATTGTCTGATCACTGCTAAGCTTTTTGGTGAAAACCGAAACAAAAATACACATTTAACATTTTGGCCATTGCTGCATTTTTTCTTATTTTATATTTTATGTCTCAAAGAGCTACTACATTTACAAAAATAACTGAATAAGGTTTTTTAGGGATTGATCGATTACAGGCAGATAAATCTACTGTCACAGGCTCTGTGGAAATATGTGGCTTGAGTTAATTCATAACAAGGAACTGGAACCACATAGGAAAAAAGTTTTAAAAAAATTAGAAATGCCATTATTTAGCCAGCATCATTAATCCTCATAGTTTGAGCCCAGAATAGGAAGACTAAGATGAAATACGGTTGATGGAACATAATCCGGATTTATTTATTTCTGTTTTAACATTTAAAATTGAAGATCCAGATTTCTGTGGGAAATATTTAGAAAGGAGGTTGTGTCAATTTATTGCATCAAAATCATGGAAAACTATGCTATCAGAATCACTGAAGACAGGACAGTTAAATTCAGAATATTGTCAGTTTTAAAAAGACTGGCACTCCTATCTAGCCAGCTCGGCATCAGTTGAACATGTTTTTAGCACATTCATATTGGTTTGGTTAAAAAATTGTATTAGGCTACTGATAGATGCTGAAAAAAATCAAACTAGTGTTGGTAAAAGTGGTATTATAATAGGTATAGCAGCTCAGTGAGGCTGATGAGGGATGTATCTGGGAACATACCCAAGGAACAAGGGATGCAGTTATTGAAAAAGAGGAAAAGATCTTGGAATGTCAGTTGAGGTTTGGAGAGGAACCGAGGCTGCTAATTCTGTGTAGGGCTGGAGTTCCAAGACTAGGATGGGCTGTAACTCTCTTCTAGTTTCACTTTTGAGGGTCTGCTGGCAAATGTTTAGAGTCCTGGGTTGAAGCAAGCATGCTGGGAGAACGGGCTTTCTCCCTGAAAAGGAAGGACTTGGAGGGAACCAAAAGGGCTCAGAAATCTCTCTTTATTTTAAAAAAAAAGAAAAAAAGAAAAAAAAAAGGAAAAGTACTCCCATTGTTTACTTAGTTTGTTCATTATGAGCTTGATCCAGCAAGTTGCTAAGCACCCACAACTCTCACTGAAGTCAGATAGGTGGAACTGTTAGCGGCACTTAGAGTTAAGGTTTCTTAACACTTTCCATTATAAGACCTGTGTTCAGTTGCTTATAACATTACAAAACTTTAATAATTTGGGTTGAAGTTTTCCATGCTGGGTGTCTCCCTCATGTTTATTTCCCTTTCATTTCAACAAAAATAGTCCAGCTGTTTCTGAGAATCATGTGAGGGGAAATACATTGTTTTGCCGATATTAAAATATTTTTACAATTATTTTATTGAGAAGCTTAGGCACCTTTATGGTTTGGAGCAAAGATTTGAAATTTGGCAAGGGGTTCACTCTGGGGACAAATAGATGTCTTTTGCTGTCCCCAGGATAGTCCACCCAAATTATAACTCTCTGACAATTACTTTTGGAACATGTTCAGTAGAGGCTTGTTAGCATCTGGCAGCTAAATTTGCTGAACATTCTCTTTCTACCAAGCATGCTTTCCTCTGACAGAACTCTATGCCAAACACAATAAGAATGGCCGCAGAGAGCTCTCTGAGCAAGCTCCAGGCAGCAGTAAGCAAGACTTTTCCTGCCATTGTTCCTCACTGCTGCCAGGAGGTGCTGTTCTGCTGATCACCAGAAATGAAAGCAGGAACTTGGAAGACTTTGTCTCTTGTGGTCTTAAAGCTCCCGCTTCAAGCATACATGCTGCATGGGGACAAAGGAAAAAGAGGCCTGACTGGAGTGCAGATGGGTGAACAGCAAGAGAGGAACAAGGGCAGGCTAAAGGTGCAAGGTGGTGGGGAAATAGGAGAAGGTAGAAGGGAACAGACTGGCATGGGGGACAGGAGCAGAGTGGACAAGCAAGGAGACAGGGACAGAAGGATCTTTACCACTGGAAAACAATCCCCTGCATGTAACCCAGGATTCCTGAGTCCTAACTTTCCTCTCCCATCAGCAAATCTCTGAAACCCACTGGCAAAATGATGTGTCTCATCACTTTCTAGTATCTGGTGCAGTTTCCACAGTATGCATCCGATGAAGTGAGCTGTAGCTCACGAAAGCTTATGCTCAAATAAATTGGTTAGTCTCTGAGGTGCCACAAGTACTCCTTTTTGCGAATACAGACTAACACGGCTGTTACTCTGAAACCTGTCATAGAGGATAATAATCTACTACTAGTACCAGTTACTCTGCTAGCAAAAGTGGTAGAGGTCTGTGCAGTGAATCGAAAGTTTCAACCCTTCTGATGACCCATATGGAGATCAGTGTGGTTCCACATGATAAAATTTCTGGGGAGGGTTTCAGAAGAAGAGTGTAAATGCTGTACCAACATTCAGAAAAGGCAAGCAGGCTGACCCAGGTAATTGTGGCCATATTAGCTTGACATCAACCTTTGGCAAAATGATGTACTAGCTGATATAAGATTCAGTTAATAAAGAATTAAGAATGGGGATATAATTAATGCCAGTGAACTTGGTTTTTATGGAAAATGACTTGTCAAACAAACTTGATTTAATTTTTTTATGAGATAACAAATTTGGTTGATTAAGGTAACTGCATAAGTGTAATATACTTAGGCTTTTGTAAGTCCTTTGTCTTTGTACTGAACAACATTCTTATTTTAAAAAAATAGCACTGTACAGTGTCAGTAAAGCATATGTTTAATGGATTCTGAACTAGCTAACTGAGAGATCTTAAGAAGTAGTTGTCAATGGGAAACCATCATTGAATAGAGATGTTTCTAGTGCGGATCTGCAGGGATCAGTTCTAGCCCCAGTGCTATTCAACATTTTCTATCAATGATCTGGAAGTAAATATAAAATCACTACAGATAAAATATGTGGGTGACACAAAGATTGGTGGAGTGGGAAATAAGAATGGAGACAAGGCAGTCATACAGAGCAATCTGGATTGCTTGGCAAGCATGGCCTATTCAAACAAAATACATTTTAATATAGCCAAAGGCAAGGATATATAGGAACAAAGAATTCAGGCCATACATGCAGAACGGGGGACTGTATCCTGGAAAGCACTCACTGAAAGAATTTACTGTCTTATTGGACAAGCAGCTCAGCGTGGGTTCCTGCTGTGATGCTGTGGCAAAAAGGGCTAATGTGATCATTAGAGGTATAAATAAGGGGGTGGTGAGTAGGAGTAGGGAAGTGTATGAGGCATTGTTGAGACCAATATTAGAATACTGCATACAGTTCTTGTGTCCACATTTTAAAAAAGGATGCTGAAAAATTGGAAATGGTGTAGAAAAGAACCACAAAATGATTTGAGAGCTGGAGAAAATGACTTACAGTGAGAGAGTTAAGGAGCTTAGTCTGTTTAGTTTACCAAAAAGAAGATTGAGAAGTGAGTTGATTATAATGTATGAGACCTGTGTGGGGAGAAAATACCAAGGTACTAAAGGACTTTTGAATGTAGCAGAGAACGGCATAAGAACCAATTACTGGAAGATGAAGCCAGACAAAATTAGAAGTAAGACACAAATTTTGAACAGATAAGGTGCTTAATCATTGGAACAAACTACCAAGGAAGTGGTGGGTACTCTCTCTTGAGGTCTTCAAATAAAGACTGAATGCCTTTCTGAAGGTATGCTTTAGTCAAACACAAGTTATTGGGCTTAACACAGGGGTAACTGTGTGAAATTTAATGGCTTGTGACATACTGAAGATCAGACTAGACATTAATGTCCCTTTTGTACTTAGAATCTACAAAAAAAATTAGGAAAAGTAAATTAAAAAATCTATGTTAAAAAAATTTTAAAGTTGCAGAGTCATGTACTCGTAAATTAACCTAAATTCTGGTATTTCCTTTCTGCACCACCTTAACTCTGCCTCTTGCAAGTATGCATTATGGTATAGTCTTCAATTACATGATCAAATACTACTTTTTCCACAAAACCCCTGTGCACAGTATGGATGGTACTTGGAGAAAGATCAGGGTTATGTATTATTATTATTTATATTACCAGAGCATCTAGGAGTCTAGTCATAGAACAGAGGTTCTCAAAGTTCATTGCACCACGACCCCCTTCTGACAACAAAAATTACTACACGACCCCAGGAAGGCAGACTGAAGCCTGAGCCCATCCGAGCCTCGCCGCCCTTGGTGGGGGGGCCAAAGCCTGTGTCCTCAAGGGAGTAAAAAGAAACCTGGGCATAAAAGAAACGTAATTCTCCCTAAAAAACAAAACAAAACACCTCTTTTCCCTTGGCCTCGCTTCCTGGTCTGGGCTATGCAGGTATGACATAAGGGCTTCTATTTCTGCCCTCTGCCACATAGGCATTCATCTGGCTTTGTGTCTACTGTGTATCACCAGAGTAGCACAATGCAAACTTATAGATTCATAGATTCATAGATATTTAGGTCAGAAGGGACCATTATGATCATCTAGTCTGACCTCCTGCACAATGCAGGCCACAGAATTTCACCCACCACTCCTAAAAAAGACCTCACACCTATATCTGTGCTATTGAAGTCCTCAAATTGTAGTTTGAAGACCTCAAGGAGCAGAGAATCCTCCAGCAAGTGACCCGTGCCCCATGCTACAGAGGAAGGCGAAAAACCTCCAGGGCCTTCCAATCTGCCCTGGAGGAAAATTCCTTCCCGACCCCAAATATGGCGATCAGCTAAACCCTGAGCATATGGGCAAGATTCATCAGCCAGATACTACAGAAAATTCTTTCCCGGGTAACTTGGATCTTACCCCATCTAAAAACCCATCACAGGCCATTGGGCCTATTTACCATGAATATTTAATTACCAAAACCATGTTATCCCATCATACCATCTCCTCCATAAACTTATCGAGTTTAATCTTAAAGCAAGATAGATCTTTTGCCCCCACTACTTCCCTCGGAAGGCTATTCCAAAACTTCACTCCTCTGATGGTTAGAAACCTTCGTCTAATTTCTAATCTAAATTTCCTAGTGGCCAGTTTATATCCATTTGTTCTTGTGTCCACATTGGTATTGAGTTTAAATAATTCCTCTCCCTCTCTGGTATTTATCCCTCTGATATATTTATAGAGAGCAATCATATCTCCCCTCAACCTTCTTTTGGTTAGGCTAAACAAGCCAAGCTCCCTGAGTCTCCTTTCATAAGACAAGTTTTCCATTCCTCGGATCATCCTAGTAGCCCTTCTCTGTACCTGTTCCAGTTTGAATTCATCCTTCTTAAACATGGGAGACCAGAACTGCACACAGTATTCCAGGTGAGGTCTCACCAGTGCCTTATATAACGGTACTAAAACCTCCTTATCCCTACTGGAAATACCTCTCCTGATGCATCCCAAGACGACATTAGCTTTTTTCACAGCCATATCACATTGGCAGCTCATAGTCAACCTATGATCAACCAATACTCCAAGGTCCTTTTCCTCCTCCGTTACTTCTAGTTGATGCGTCCCTAGCTTATAACTAAAATTCTTGTTATTAATCCCTAAATGCATGACCTTACACTTCTCACTATTAAATTTCATCCTATTCCTATTACTCCAGTTTACAAGGTCATCCAGATCCTCCTGTAGGGTATCCCTGTCCTTCTCTAAATTAGCAATACCTCCCAGCTTTGTATCATCTGCAAACTTTATTAGCACACTCCCACTTTTTGTGCCCAGGTCAGTAATAAAAAGATTAAATAAGATTGGTCCCAAAACTGATCCTTGAGGAACTCCACTGGTAACCTCCCTCCAACTTGACAGTTCACCTTTCAGTAGGACCCGTTGTAGTCTCCCCTTTAACCAATTCCCTATCCACCTTTCAATTTTCCTATTGATGCCCATCTTATCCAATTTAACTAATAATTCCCCATGTGGCACAGTATCAAACGCCTTACTAAAATCTAAATAAATTAGATCCACTGCGTTTCCTTTATCTAAAAAATCTGTTACTCTCTCAAAGAAGGAAATCAGGTTGGTTTGGCACGATCTACCTTTTGTAAAACCATGTTGTATTTTGTCCCATTTACCATTGACTTCAATGTCCTTAACTACCTTCTCCTTCAAAATTTTTTCCAAGACCTTGCATACTACAGATGTCAAACTAACAGGCCTATAATTACTTGGATCACTTTTTTTCCCTTTCTTAAAAATAGGAACTATGTTAGCAATTCTCCAATCATATGGTACAACCCCTGAATTTACAGATTCATTAAAAATTCTTGCTAATGGGCTTGCAATTTCTTGTGCCAATTCTTTTAATATTCTTGGATGAAGATTATCTGGGCCCCCCGATTTAGCCCCATTAAGCTGTTTGAGTTTCGCTTCTACCTCAGATATGGTGATGTCTACCTCCATATCCTCATTCCCATTTATCATGCTACCATTATCCCTAAGATCCTCTTTAGTCTTATTAAAGACTGAGGCAAAGTATTTGTTTAGATATTGGGCCATGCCTAGATTATCCTTGACCTCCACTCCATCCTCAGTTTTTAGCGGTCCCACTTCTTCTTTCTTTGTTTTTTTCCTATTTATATGACTATAGAACCTTTTACTATTGGTTTTAATTCCCTTTGCAAGGTCCAACTCTACTTGACTTTTAGCCTGTCTCACTTTATCCCTACATATTCTGACCTCAATAAGGTAGCTTTCCTTACTGATCCCTCCCTTCTTCCACTCCCTATATGCTTTCTGCTTTTTCTTAATTACCTCTCTAAGATGCTTGCTCATCCAGCTTGGTCTACAACTCCTGCCTATGAATTTTTTCCCCTTTCTTGGGATGCAGGCTTCCGATAGCTTCTGCAGCTTTAATTTAAAATAATCCCAGGCCTCCTCTACCTTTAAACCCATAAATTCTTCAGTCCAATCCACTTCCCTAACTAATTTCCTTAATTTTTGAAAGTCAGCCCTTTTGAAATCAAAAACCCTAGTTGCAGATTTATTTTTGTTAATCCTTCCATTCAGTTTGAACTGAATTAGCTCATGATCACTTGAGCCAAGATTATCCCCTACAACCATTTCCTCTATGAGATCCTCATTACTCGCCAAGACCAGATCTAAAATGGCATCCCCTCTAGTCGGTTCAGCAACTACTTGTTGAAGGAATCCATCAGCTATCGCATCTAGGAAAATCTGAGCCCTATTATTATTACTAGCACTCATCGTCCAGTCTATATCTGGGAAGTTAAAGTCTCCCATGATCACACAGTTTCCATTAGTATTTACTTTATTAAAAACATTAAAAAGGGCTCTATCCATATCCAAATTAGATCCCGGTGGTCTATAGCACACCCCAAGCACTATCCTAGGGGAGGCTCTAATAGTTTTCTTCCCCAATTTAATTATTGCCCAGACAGACTCAGTCATATCCATTTCATCGCTTCTTATTTCTTTACATTCTATCTCATCATTGATATACAGTGCTACTCCACCACCTTTACCTTTATTTCGGTCTTTCCTAAACAGCACATACCCTTCAATACCTGTAGCCCAGTCATGACTACTATTCCACCAGGTCTCTGTTATACCTATAATATCTGGTTTCACTTCCTGCACCAGTAACTCTAGTTCCTCCATTTCACTAACTTAACAGGTTAGTGAATCTCAGCCTGTGTGTTCTTGTATTTTATTTACAGAAACTTTTCATTTTGGATAATATATACTTTTTATATTTGAAGTTTAAGTATTCTTACAAATGAATCAAGTAGCATGTGGTTTTTGTTTAATTATTTAACACCTTTATGATCTTTTTCAGTGTTTCTTCTCTAGCCTTCCCAAACAAACAAGCATCCCTCAGTGGTTTTTTCAGGTTGGGGAAAAATTGCAAGAACCTTGGCATCTCCAGCAGGAAGAACCAGTTGGGATTATACCCTGTTGTGAAATCCATTTCTTGTTTTTCCTTACTGAGAGGTTCTGACCTTTGACCTTTCAGACAGCTGAACTGAACAAAATCCATGAAGGTTCCTTTTAGATACATTTTGTCCAACAGTCTCTTCCTACTGTCACACTAGCAATAGCAAGAATGTAATCCATGTGATGATTACCTGTTCTGTTCATTCCCTCTGGGGCACCTGGCATTGGCCTCTGTTGGAAGACAGGATACTGGGCTAACTGTACCATTTGGTCTGACCCAGTATGGCCATTCTTTTGTTCAAGTATGTCCAGTAGTTTGGGCCAGTGACTCAGTACATTCATGTATTTATTTATAATAAGATGATTTTATGATCTAGCAGAGAATGTTTATTGATGCAGGGGTATGTCTACACTGCAATTAAAAACCCACAGCTGGCCCATGCCAGCTGACTCAGACTCATGGGGGTTGGGCTAATGGGCTGTTTAATTGTGGTGCTGATGCTCAGGCTGCAGCCTAAGTTCTGGGACCCTCCCACCTCACAGTGCCCTAGAGCACAGGCTTTAGCCCGAGTCTGAATGTTTACACCTCAGTTAAACAGTTCTTTAGGCCAAGTCGCATAAACCCAAGTCAGCTGGCATGGGCAGGCTGAAGGTTTGTAATTGCAGCATAGACATACCCCAAGTCTGAACCAGTGCCCCATCCTGATGCTAGAGGGGCACTGTGATGCCAAAGGTATTGCTTTACTGATTAAATGTAAAACTGTGGCCCTGGCTACTTGCTATCACTAAAGATCAGTACCACTTGTTGCAAGAATTGAGATGTTAATTTTTGTATCCCAGCCAAACTCCAGCTGATTAATTATATTCCTCCTACAGTTTGAACTGAGTGCAGTATTCTTCCCTTCCTGCTTAAAATGTTGTGTAGTATTGCTGTACACTGTTTAGCATCTGCCTTGTTCCATTGCAGAGGTGAATACATTTTTAGATGATGGAGGAATTGAAATGTATTATCACCATGCTGCCCTGTAGAGAGTGGTTCTGGGGAATATTATATTGAAATGGCAATTGGAAGCCGTGAGCTTCCAAACAAGGTTTGAAATCTAGAAGCCTCTGTTCATTGGCTGAGCCTTAGTCAGGGGGCGGGGCTTTCAAGGAGGCCAGGGCTTTATAAAGCAGTGAGCAAGCAACCAGGAAGCTTTGCAAACAGAGGCTATTAACAGGGAGTTTCGAGAGGGAGTTGGGAAAGGGGCAAGGTACACTTGCCATTCTTTAAAACCTTTACACTAAACTATAATCAAAACTTCTTGGTTTAAACAAAACCCCTATCATTAACCTAGGTAACTGTAGGAGAAAATGCAGGCAGAAGCCCAGCAGCAGAGTGGGGGCTATCCTGTTTATTGCACTCAGTGAACCATGTATGATTACTTGCCCTGTGGGTGGGTGGCATATGTGTGCATTCTGTGCAAGGAGCTCCTGGCCCTCTGAGACTGTGTACGGGCTTTGGAGGCCAGGGTGGCGGAACTGGAGGAGCTAAGGGAGGCAGAGAGGTATGTTGATGAGGCTTTCTGGGACACTGTAGATTTGTCCCACCTGTGGTCAGACAGTCCCTGCTCTGTTAAGGAGGATGAAAGGCCCAGAGAAGGAGAGCAGTCAACAGGAACAGAGGGAAACCTTCCCATAGTTCAGACCCTCCTTCCAGATGATGGTGGGGTATCCTCTCTCACTGAGGTTACCTCTCCGGGGGAGGGAATTCCAATCATTAGGAAAAGGCAGGTGTTAGTAATGGGAGTTTCGATCATTAGAAACATAGATAGCTGGGTTTGTGATGACCGGGAGAACTCTGCCTGATGCGAAGGTTGCAGATCTCTCAAGGCATCTAGATAGACTTATGCGTAGTGCTGTGGAGCAGCTGGTGGTCGTGGTACATGTAGGTACCAATGACATAGGGAAGGGTAGGAGAGATGTCCTGGAGGCCAAATTTAGGCTGCTAGGAAAGAGACTGAAATTCAGGACCTCTATGATGGCATTCTCAGAAATGCTACCAGTTCCAGGTAGGCAGACAGAGCTTCAGAGTCTCAATGCGTGGATGAGACGATGGTGTAAAGAGGAGGGGTTTAGATTTATTAGGAACTGGGGAAACTTTTGAGATAGGGGGAGCCTATACAGGAAGGATGGGCTCCACCTAAACCAAAGTGGATCCAGACTGCTGGCACTTAACAGTAAAAAGGTTGCAGAGCCGTTTTTAAACTAAGAGATGGGGGGAAACCAATTGCTGCAGAGGTGCACATGGATCAGACAGAGACTTCTCTTAGAGGAGAGTCTATTGATGGAGATTCTCTAGGTTTTAGTCAGGAGGAGGGGATAAAAGAGGACAAAGTATGGGCCAGATCAGACGAGAAACATTCACATAAAGAATCTGACACATCAGAAAAGGGCAGACATATAAACAGTGACAAGTTTTTAAAGTGCTTGTACACAAATGCTAGAAGTCTAAATAATAAGATGGGTGAACTAGAGTGCCTTGTGTTAAAGGAGGATATTGATATAGTAGGCATCACAGAAACCTGGTAGAGTGAGGACAATGAATAGGACACAATCATTCTGGGGTACAAAATATATCGGAAGGACAGAACAGGTCATGCAGGGGGGGAGAGGGTGACACTATGTGTGAAAGAAAATGTAGAATCAAATGAAAGAAAAATCTTAAATGAATACACATGTACCAGTGAATCTCTATGGATAGTAATTCCATGCTCTAATAAGAATATAACAGTAGGGATCTATTATCGACCACCTGACCAGGACAGTGATAGTAACAGTGAAATGCTAAGGGAGATTACAGAGGCTTATCAAAAACTCAATAATAGCAGGGGATTTCAATTATCACTATATTGACTGGGTACGTGTCACCTCAGGACGAAATGCATAGACAAAATTTCTCGATTCTTTAAATGACTGCTTCTCGGAGCAGCTGGTACAGGAACCCACAAAGGGAGAGGCAACTCTTGATCTAGTCCTGAGTGGAGCGCAGGATCTGGTCCAAGAAGTAACTATAAAAGGACTGCTTGGAAATAGTGACCATAATATAATAACATATAACATTCCTGTGGTGGCAAAAACACCTCAACAGCCCAACACTGTGGCATTTAATTTCAGAAAGGGGAACTATGCAAAAATGAGGAGGTTAGTTAAAAATTAAAAGGTACAGTGACTAGAGTGAAATCCTGCATGGACACTTTTCAAAGACACCTTAATAGAGGCTCAAGTTAAATGTATACCCCAAATTAAAAAACACAGTAAAAGAACTAAAAAAGAGCCACTGTGGCTTAACAACCATGTAAAAGAAGCAGTGAGAGATAAAAAGGCATCTTTTAAAAAGCGGAAGTCAAATCCTAGAGAGGTAAATAGAAAGGAGCATAAACACTGCCAAATTAAATGTAAAAATTAATAAGAAAAGCAAAAAAGGAGTTTGAAGAACAGTTGGCCAAAAACTCAGAAGGTAATAACAAAATGTTTTTTAAGGAAATCAGAAATAGGAAGCCTGCTAAACAACCAGTGAAGCCCCTGGACGATTGAGATACAAAAGGAGCACTTAAAGCTGATAAAGTCATCGCGGAGAAACTAAATGAATTCTTTGCTTCTCTCTTCACGGCTGAGGATGTTAGGGAGATTCCCAAACCTGAGACGTCTTTTGTAGGTGACAAATCTGAGGAATTGTCACAGATTGAAGTGACACTAGAGAAGTTTTGGAATTAATTGAGAAACTTAACAGTAACAAGTCACTGGGACCAGATAGCATTCACCCAAGAGTTCTGACAGAACTCAAATATGAAATTGCGGAACTATTAACCATGGTTTGTAACCTGTCCTTTAAAACAGCTACTGTACCCAATGACTGGAAGATAGCTAATGTAACACCAATATTTAAGAAGGGCTCTAGAGGTGATCCTGGCAATTACAGACCGGTAAGTCTAACATCAGTACTGGGCAAATTAGATGAAACAATAAGAAAGAATAAAATTGTCAGACACACAGAAGAACATAAATTGTTGAGCAAAAGTCAACATGGTTTCTGTAAAGGGAGATCATGTCTTGCTAATCTATTAGAGTTCTTTGAGGGGGTCAACAAACGTGGACAAGGGGGATCCAGTGGACATAGTGTACTTAAATTTCCAGAAAGCCTTTGACAAGGTCCCTCACCAAAGGCTCTTATGTAAATTAAGTTGTCATGGGATAAGAGGGAAGATCCTTTCATGGATTGAGAACTGGTTAAAAGATGGGGAACAAAGGGTAGGAGTAAATGGTAAATTTTCAGAATGGAGAGGGGTAACTAGTGGTGTTCCCCAAAGGTCAGTCCTAGGACAAATCCTATTCAACTTATTCATAAATGATCTGGAGAAAGGGGTAAACAGTGAGGTGGCAAAGTTTGCAGATGATACTAAACTGCTCAAGATACTTAAGACCAAAGCAGACTGTGAAGAACTTCAAAAAGATCTCACAAAACTAAGTGATTGTGCAACAAAATGACAAATGAAATTTAATGTGGATAAATGTAAAGTAATGCACATTGGAAAAAATAACCCCAATTATACATACAATATGATGGGGGCTAATTTAGCTACAACTAATCAGGAGAAAGATCTTGGAGTCATCGTGGCTAGTTTTCTGAAGACGTCCAGGCAGTATGCAGCGGCAGTCAAAAAAGCAAATGGGATGTTAGGAATCGTTAAAAAAGGGATAGAGAATAAGATGGAGAATGGCTTATTGCCCTTATATAAATCCATGGTACGCCCACATCTTGAATACTGTGTACAGATGTGATCCCCTCATCTCAAAAAAGATATACTGGCATTAGAAAAGGTTCAGAAAAGGGCAACTAAAATGATTAGGGGTTTGGAATGGGTCCTATATGAGGAGAGATTAAAGAGGCTAGGACTTTTCAGCTTGGAAAAAAGGAGACTAAGGGGGGATATGATAGAGGTTGTACAATCATGAGTGGTGTGGAGAAAGTGAATAAGGAAAAGTTATTTACTTGTTCCCATAATATAAGAACTAGGGGCCACCAAATGAAATTAATGGGTAGCAGGTTTAAAACAAATAAAAGGAAGTTCTTCTTCATTCAGCGCACAGTCAATCTGTGGGACTCCTTGGCTGAGGAGGTTGTGAAGGCTAGGACTATAACAGGGTTTAAAAGAGAACTGGATAAATTCATAGAGGTTAAGTCCATTAACGGCTATTAGCCAGGATGGGTAAGGAATGGTGGCCCTAACCTCTGTTTGTCAGAGGGTGGAGATGGATGGCAGGAGAGAGATCACTAGATCATTACCTGTTAGGTTCGTTCCCTCTGGGGCACCTGGCATTGGCCTCTGCTGGTAGACAGGATGCTGGGCTGGATGAACCTTTGGTCTGACTCAGTATGGCCATTCTTATGTTCTTATGAGACATTGTTTGTCATTTTATATGTAACCCTTCTAGCAGGTGGGGCTGCCAGCAACTAGGGCCAGATTCGATATCTAGGGGTTCCTTTTCAACAATACAACACAGAACCGGCATGAGCCCTGACCCACTAACCTGGGAAAATTACACACCACCGCTGGGCGCCTCTGAGAGGCAATACTTCCCCACTCGCAAGCACAGAGTCTGAGTGTAGAAAAGAAACTTTTAATGAAAGGAGGGAAGTCACCTGACATTAATTAGGGAAAATGTCACAAACAGGATTCATAAACATAAAACTGTGAGCAGGACACCAACCCCAGAGTATGTGGGATGGTGTCTTCTGCCTCATGTTCTTGAGTTCTACAACTAAAAGTTCCTTTACTGTGTCCCTCTCTGCTCCCTTATCATAGCCACTCACGTTGGTTGTCCTTGCTTAGTGAGGACCCAGGGTTCAGAGGTGCATCTGTGTGATTTCACCTTCCACCTGGGGAAGAAAGCACATGGCTTGCTCCGCAATCTGACCACTTGCTCTGGCTGGCTCACTAGCCAGCCGCTGTTCCTTGCTGTCTGGCCAGCCGCCGTTCTGCTCACTGGTCACCTTTTGCCACCTGCCTCTCTGCTGTGATATCTGCAGGTCAGTCTCTTAAGAGTCCACCCAACTCTTAGTGACTTTCAGCTCTTAGTGAAGCAGGCTATGCAGAAATGCTGTCCCACCACAAGTGTTTTTAGCTCTAGTAAGCACTTAACATAACAGAGTCCGAATGGAACCTATTTAGCTCTATCTTTGAACAGTGGGGAGGAACAGGTTAAACCAGACCGGAGATCCAATCCACACCTCCTGGTTACCCTCTTATTTTCACAAGGGTTTGGTATTCAAGCCCCTGGCTTAGCGAGTTCCTTTCAACTGAGGGTGACCCCTCAATCAGGACAGGCTCAGCAGAGTTCTGCTCCCCTCTACTCATACAATAAAGATAACATTTCAGTACCCCTGCATTCAGCTAATGTTAAAATTATATAATACACAGGTTAAGGAAAGAGTGTCTGTCCGTCTGGGTATAGTGCTTAGATTATCCAAAAATACAACCTTAGTTTTAAAAGTTGTAAAATACATATAGTACATAATCTGCAATAACCCAAATTTAGATTAAAAATTAATGACGCAGTTTAGTTATTAGCATCCAAATATTCAGGTACATCACTCATGAAAAGTTATACAGAGAGTTGGTTTAGAAAGCAAATACAGCAATGAGTGGAGATTGTCCCTCAGTAATTGAGCATTTACAATTGGTTGTTGCTCAGTGAATACAGTCCATCAGAGAAGTATTTTAGTTACTTTCCTGATTTTGTTTCTCAGTGGCGCTCCAGCTCATCTTTCCTGGTATTGCTGATATCCGGTGATGTGTTCTAGATAAATGTCCCTCAACCACGTGATGGCATCCGATTTGTAACCCACCACCAACCAAAGTTGATCACTTTGAGCAACACATCTACTCTGCGTAGGTATCCAGCAGACAGGAGGTGTGTTCATGTAAATACGGTTTGCTCCTGAAGTCTCTCCCCCACCCCAAATAGCTGTTAGGGGAGAGTTCATTCAGACCCTGTTTACATATATTATTAACAGATTACTATTACTAGTATCATTATTTAAATTGTTTTAATGCCTAGAATTTGTAGACATTTTTCAAACATTTAAGAAACTATGTTCTCTGTCTCAAGGAGTTTACAATCTGCAAACAAAAACAGACAAAGGTAAGGGAAAGGATTAAATGACAAAGTTCAAGGAACGATTCAAGCCAAAAAATATATATATCATTTCAGAAAATGGAAATGCAGCCCAAATGAAGCCACAGAAAGAATAAACTATGGCAGATAAAACATAAGATGGAAGTTAAATGAAGTAAAAGGCATTATGAAAACAGCTTTGTTATACATCCATTCTTAAAGCCCTTCAGAACTCTTGAAATGACTGAACTGCTGAGAAAAATATGCAGTCTTTTATTAAAAATCTGAAATAAGTTACTATGGTATATCAGAGGATTGCAGAGTAGCAACGATTGCACCTATCTTTAACAATGGCCTTACTTCAGTCTTAGATAAACTGGTTGAAACTGTGATTTAAAATACACATACAAAACACGCCGATGTAATATAAGGACAAACTTATATTTCAAGGGGCCCAAGGACAGGTGAAAGGGCTGAGATCCCTCACAGGCCCTAAGATTCTCCTTCTCCTGTGTCAGTGGTTTCTTTGGCAAGGAGTGCTGAGGAGAGGAGTGGTCTCCTCTTTTCCATTTTATTTTAGGTTCTTATACCATACTCGTCACCAGGGTATTTGAGTACCTTTTTACCTTAGATGGTGTCTTCCTCCTAAGAAGATTCCTGAAGGGGCCTGTTATATTCATAAGTGTGTATGTAGGGTGATGGTCATGGGCCAGGGGGGGCGGGGGAATCCCAGACTTGGGAAGGTCCGGCTCACCCTGCCCCTTCTGCCCGAGCCCCCCAGGGGCTCCGGCAAGAGAGGCGGGGAAAACCCCAGGCTCGGGGAGGCTAGTCCCCACCCCGCCCCACACCTTTCTGCCAAAACCCCACCCCCGAGCACTGGGCGGGCGACTTAGCCTCCAGCCCTGGAGCACCGGGTAGCCGGCACGGCCTCCCTCCCCCAGCCCCAGGTGGGTGGCCTGAGCGCCATCTGGCCCCCATTAGCCCCAGCCTGTGGCCCTGGCCACGGGGGAAAGATCCCCTCCTCCCCCCGCAACCACAGCACAGTGCTGGGAAGCAGGAAGGGACCTGGAGACGCAGCATGGGCGGGGCCACACAAGGCTTTTTGGGGAGGCTCAGCCTTGCCCAGCCTTTGATACCCACCACCCATGGTAATGGTTTGGTGTTTTGTGTGGCCTCTGGCTTACTCACATTGTAACAACAATCATTAAAATAACGTTTAACCTTTTGTTAAACACACAAAAAGAAGGGGAAATGGTTAAAGCATTGTAAACTTAAAAAGCTAAGTAATGTTTTCTTGTTCCCTTTCCCTTGTGATATATAAATCTCTCTCACAGGGAAAATACCTCCCTTGTTTGACAGTTCTACAGTGGGTGTTAAAAGATGGTATTAAGTGTCCTTGTTGCAGAAGAGATAAAAAGTTAGTTTAGATGGGGGTAGTCAATAGGTGGACCATGGGCCAAATCCAGACCACCAGACACTTTTGAACAGACCGCAAAAATCTTTTTATTTACTTATTATTATTGCGGTGTGAAAAAAATGTTTCTCTGGAGTCTGGAGCTTGACTATACCTTGACCAAGAAATGTAGACCTTGACAAAAAATAATTGACAACCCCTGATTTAGATGGTCTTTAGCTGCTGTTGAAGTCCAGTCCTGTTTCAATTTAAGACAAAACAAGACTGACACACACACACAAAATAATCATGAAGATATCAAATGCATCTTTTTTGTGTAAGTCTTGCTTGCAACCTAACTGCTGGTAAATTACAGGCACAGAATAGAAATTTATTAGATACTTGAAGATCTGGCTAACTTTTACCAGGGTTGTGTTGTTTAAGACGTTGTTAAGCTTTCTTTAAAAATCACTGTCTCGCAATAGTAGAGGTGTCATGGCTGGTAAGCCAGATTTTTATTAGAGAGAAAGCAACGTAAGGAAGATAGATAAGAGGAGAAAGAAGGTGGTGGAAGGGGAAAAATGATATTGGGGAAGAAATAGTAGCGAGAACCTCAGATTCATATTCCAGGTGTTAAGAAGTCAGCTGAACATCATGGAAGTGATTTATCTCATCTTGTTCCTTGTTCTCTCCCAAACTTGTCTGAATATCATTCAAGGAGCAAGACAAAGAAGGCCCAAAGGAGGGGTAGTTGATTTTGGAGTGCCAGTAGGTGGTGGCAGCCAACTCTCTCTCTTTTTCGAGGTGTTCAGTCTGCCAACCTTCCAGTCCACACCAAGATGCCAAGTGGCTGCCAGAAAAGGAATGTCTAGAAAGGGCATTTTCCAGCACTCTAACTCCAGTCCTATTTGTGGTTTCTGCTGCAAGTGAAGAGTCTAGAGCTGAGAAAATGTCATTGGTCTCTGGGTACAACTGAACATATTTGAAAGACAGATTTATTTTTTGGCTGCCCAGATACTTATAGCTGCCAATTATCAGATGTTTATGACCAGGTATAATCTTTCACTCTGATTCAAAGCTGCAACTTGGAGCTGCCACTTGGGCCCAGGGCAACCTTGAGGATAAAACTCAAGAATTTTTGGAGTTGTTCAAAGAAAGCTAGGACGTGTCCAAACATTTCTGGAGGGGTTTCCTTGATATCTGACACTGCTGCCTTGTCGTTAGGTATGGCTGTCCCTTTGGGAGAGATTAGTGATTCAGATGTCACAGTGATGGACCCAGTCTAAGAACTTAAATAGATCCAGAAAGTTCTGACTTTGCATCTTAGATATTTGATGTGTTATGGAGTCTTTTGAAAGCACAGATCCCTTCAACTCAATCAGACAAGGTTTTGGAAAAGTTGAAAGCCACAAAGTTCTCAGGCAGTTTTCAGGGCTTGAATCAACCTGCTTTTTGCAATAAAACTTTTGGATTCAATAAGGGACAGTAGCAGAAGTCCTCTGTAGAAAGTGGCTACCAGCAGAGACCCAGAGAACTGGGATGCCCTCCAATCCTCATTGCAGGAGACCAAAATCTTCCTTCTTGGCCTACGGACTGTAAGCCACTCATTATGTTAAACATAGCTTGCAAATATCCATGTGTCTGACTGGACTTAGAGGCAGTCCTGCAACACCCAGAGGTCCATCCATCCATCTCTTCTACCTCTTCCTTTGGTTATTGTTTATCCCAATTTTTTCAAGTATAGCAAGCCAGGTCTTAGAACCACTAGATTCTAGAGATCATAAAATGGGTATTCCAATTAGAAGCTACACCAAAACACACACACTCTGCTCATTCCATTTTTGGGCATTCTTCTAATAAAAAACTGCTTGAAGTGGAGGGCCTGGCCCTGTTAAGAATGGGAGCCACAGAAGAATACCAGAGCCTTACTGCGGGAGAGGTTTTTATTCCCAATATTTTCTTCTTCCCAAAAGAAACACCAATTCTGGAACTCTAATTTGAATCAAATACCCAAGGAAAATCAAATTCCACTTGGTTTGTCTGGAGAGCAAAATCTCTCTTTTCAACTGTTAGACTGGGTTGGGGCTCTTGGCCTTTGGGTTGCTTACTTCCACATCGTAATAGGACAAACACACAGAAACTACTTCTGGTTCATGGAGGACAGTGACTACCTGTATAAGGTGTGATCCTTTAGAAGGGCAGTAGTCCCCAGGTTATCAAGTGCTTAGTGATAGTTGCAGCTCATCTGCATTGTTAAGGTGTGGAGAAATATCAGTAATGTAGATGGTTGGCTCATTAGAGTACATTCTTACAGCAGGGTAGTTCATGCCTTCTGGGAGATTTGCTGTTTCTTCAAAGTCTCCCAGTTGGAGTAAGTGAAGTAAAATTTACTTTGGTCCCAGCTCAGGTTCTTACCTTCATGGAGACCACCTTAGATACCAAACGGGTTCTATATTGCCTGCCTACCTCCGGACAGATTCTGAGAGGTAATCAAGGCAGTGGTCTTAGCTAGGTTCAGGCCAAAAGGTTTCAGTGAAGTTTTAGTTGTGAGTTTTAGGTCTAACAATGTGCAGCTTTGGATGTGACCCTTGAAAGGGTGATTGAATCTACTGTACAAACCAAATATCCGCACCTTGGACCTGATGTGTTTCTCCCTCAGCAGATCAAAGACTATGGTTGACACTGCCTGAGTGTTCCTTCAGGAGATGCCCTTCTCTCAGCCTGCTTCTCAGATCATGATTGGCATGGGGTCTCCAGTGTGATTAGAAAAGCACATCTAGGATCTTTGGCTATTTGTGGTGTTCAGAGACCTGCAGAAACATGGCTCCCATAAACTTACTAAAGTTGAAGGTCAGACTGGTTCTACATTCCCCCCCCCCCCCCGATCATGGCAATGGAAGCAGATTCTTACAGATAAAAGTGTTGCCGTATATTACCTGAACAGAAAAGGGGGTGTTTGGCTGCCTCTGTTTTGTCAGGAGGCAGTCTTTTTCATAATGAGGACAACACTATTAGCCCACAAAAGCTTATGCCCAAATAAATTTGTTAGTCTCTAAGGTGCCACAAGGACTCCCCGTTGTTTTTGCTGATACTGACTAACATGGCTACCATTCTGAAACCAGATCCAAGACGCTGAGTCACTACTCTGTGCAGTGTTGGAGCCAGACCAAACCTTTCAATCACTGGCAGGAAAGTGTGGCTCCACATCTGAGAAACAGCCTGTTTTTCATCTGCATCTTCAGCTGCAGATAAACAGATTCCAATCCTCTCTGACATCACATCTCTAAGTAGAGTTCCTCTGGGCTGCGTCCATTGGCTCCTAAGATGTCTTCGAAGAGCAGCAGGTGCTTTACAGGGTTCTCTCCATGGTGTCTCCCTCTGGATCCCTGTGACCCTCACGCCCATCCCTGTTTTTTCATTAGTTGTCCCTGAGATTATTTGAGCCCTGAGTCCAGTAGTTCCTCCCCTTCATCTGGGGAGGGGGGCACCTTAAGATATGGGTAGATGCAAGTCTGCCTATTCCCCCAGAGCCTCAATAGCTGCAGACCAGCTCCTACCTGCTGCGAGCAAATTTAAAGAAGAAAAAAAATGGCTTAAAATCTCCAGGCTCTCCCTTTATTAGCAGATGGATTCCCTTTCTCCTCATAGTCACTGGTGCTCTCCATGCCCCTCTACTTACCCAAATGGAGTACAGAATGATGGAGAAGGTTAAGAAGAGAGAATAAATGAGACACTGTCTCCTGCACCTCTCTGTGAATTGAGTGCCTGGGTAGAGATCTGTGTCTGCTCTGCAGAGACCCAGGCTCCTCTCAAGTGCTCAAGCTGGGATTTCCTGCAGCTCCCTCCCTGACCAGGATTGTTCCCAGGAAGCAGTGGCAGCACTTCAGCAGCAAACTAGCTACTACAGCAGTAGGAAGCTAATGACAGGATCCAGGGTAGATAGGGCAAGGAAAGCCTGCGAAGGGGCCCGACACCTCCATCCATTCTGCAGTATGCACCCTCTACCCAGCCGTGCAGTGGCTCAGGTCTATTATCTGCCAGCAGTGTCAGCCCAACTCTGTCTCCCAGTGCAGTAAGTGTGCCAAGGATTCCCTTTGAAACTCCAGGATTGGAACCTGGTGCCCCACAGGGTGGAGTCAGTCATGTCCAGGAATCTTGGTTACACAAAGTGTGGGACCCTGAGAAGCTCCTTTCTGGACCCAGGCCAGGACAACCTTCCAATCTGAACACTGCCCTTCACACACACACACACACCCCGTCTCTCAGGGAAAGAAAGCTGCTTGAAAGAGTAATCACAGCAGTTCTCCTCCTCTCCAGGGGATCCTCAGTCTGAAATTTCTCTCTCCATTGGAGGATGATGATCATTAAGGGAAGCATAAGAAAAAGGGGGTTTCTCAGATGTTCAGACTCCTCTGTTGCCCCCAACAAAAAACAAAACAAACAAAACACTAGAGAAGAAAGAGCCCCCTGATTTTTTAATAAATCAAAATTTGAGATGGAGACTTAATCCACACTAGCTGCCATCAACAAAGGGGACTCCATGACTTCAGTGGATTTGAAATGCCTATATCCATGTCCCAATTTGACAGTGTCAGAGATGCTTTGCTGTTAGAGGCACACTAGCAATTCAGGTCCTTGTCCTTTGGTCTTGTAACAGCA
Source organism: Lepidochelys kempii (assembly GCF_965140285.1). Lineage (NCBI taxonomy): Eukaryota > Metazoa > Chordata > Testudines > Cheloniidae > Lepidochelys > Lepidochelys kempii. The sequence continues at coordinate 92,910,382 of NC_136385.1, read as the reverse complement.
CTGCAAGTGTTTAGAAAAGTGTTGGTCAAGTTAATAGCAGCTCTCAAACAATAAGGGGTCCACATGTACCGCTCCCTGGATGTCCTTCTTTGAGCTTCATCCATAGTCAGTCATAGATGGCACCACCCAGACACTAAGAATGCTGGAGAGCCGTGGGCTTTTGAAGGAGTACTTTAACAGTCTGATTCCCCAAATTTTCTTATTTCAGTAATGACAGGAGAAGCTGAGGGATCTTATAAAAGCAATCAACCTTCCAAGGGAACTACCCATTTATATGCTTCTATCTCTTCTGGGAGCCATGGTCTCCTGTGTGGATATTCTTTAGTTGGCCTGTGCTCACATGAAGCCACTAAAGAGCACCCTCCTTATTTCTCTTTCCACAACTATCTCTTACCCATCCTTCAGAGAAGGTCTCTCTCCCCGAAAAGATGCTGAGGTCATTCAAATGGTGGATGAACCTGAGCAACTTCAAGTTGGGCTTCTCAGCAGGTGAGCCAGTCAGGGTAATAGTTACCACAGATGCAAACCTGGAGGGATAGGCTGGTCACCCAGAATCAAGGACTGTCCAAGGGATCTGTTCGAAACAAGAAAGCAAGCATGGAACAAACTGAACTCAGGGCAATATGGTCTCAAGGCTCTTCTCCTATATCTGGGCTCCCCTCATGTGCTGATCATGACAGACAACACTTCAGCCATGTCATAAACAGACAAAGGGGAACAAAGTCTACAGTCTTTCAAAAAGAGGTTAACATCCTGATGACTTTGGCAGAGGAGAATCTAGTAGTCAATTGGTTCCCTTCACAGTCAGGGGAAAATGAATGTCTGGCTGACTAGCTCACCAAGCAAAAGTTAGATCATCCAGAATGAGAACTGCACCCAGAGGGTTTCCAGCTCTTTATAAAGATGTTTGGTCTCCTAGCAATAGATCTGGTTGCTTCCCACCTGAATCACAAGATTTCAGTGTTCTCTTGCCAGAGAGATCACAAAGCTAAGGCAACAGATGCCACATCACAAAGATGGCCAAAGGGAATCTTACATGCCTTCCTTCCACTTCCTCTTCTCATCAGAATGCTACAGAAAATCAGGAGAGACACAGCACTGGTCTTTCTAGTAGCCCCATTCTGGTCAAAGGGGCCTTGTTCTCTGACCTCCTCAACATGGCACAAAGTCTTCCTATCCATTTTCCTTCAGAAGGGATCTGACATTGTGAAGGCCAGTTATGCATTAGAACCCAAATAGTATCTGAGCCTAACTGACTGGCTCTTGAACGGTGCCTCTTAAACCAAAGAGGTTATACAGAACAAGTAATACCTACGTTTTTAGCTTCCAGAAAGAAATATCCTAATTTAGTGTATTCAAGGGCCCAGATAAGGTTCATCCCACATCTGCATTGGTACCATGGATTCTTGAATTTCTTAAAGATGAACTCACGGTAGGCATGGCAGCTCAGATACTCAAAGGACAAGTTTCTGCTTTGTCTGGCATCCTTAGTGCAGCAGACAAGTAGTAGATTTTGTCTTACCCAGATGTCCAGCTTTTTTTTTTTTTTTTTTTTTGAAAGCAGCATCTCTTCTACATTGTCCTGAAGTGCACAGAGTTCTTTTATGGAATCTTACCAGGTTCTCATTGCCATTACAGGCCCTCCATTTGAACCAATCATGAGTATATCATTACTTTTTAACCATTAAAGTGGCCTTTTTGATAGCAATCATGTCAGTTCACAGGGTGTTTGAGTTGGGAGCCCTTTTCCTGAAACCTCAAAGCTGTACCCTACATAAAGATATCAAAACTCATAGTCGACCATGTCTCCATTAACATTAACACCAGGCCATAGAACATGGGAAGTTGTCCTTCTGTCTAGCTCCATCACACTCCAAAGAGAAATTGTGGCATACTTGGATGTCCACAGATCTCTCAAAGTATATTCACCTTTCAGTTCAGAAAGGTAAGTGCTTTGTTGGTGCATCATCAGCTGGTGTCAGAGGAAAAGAAGGCTTAAAAAAATCTTCCATTTCCAGGTGGTTAAGGTATTGCATTTCAGAAGTATACACGACAAAAAGCATATTCCATCTTCCAAAATCAGAGTTCAGTCCCTCAGAGCTGTGGAAACTTAATGGGCAGAAAGATCATGTGCCTCAGACGAAGAATTTGTAAAGAAGCCACCTGGTCATCTGTGTCCAAATTCTACAAGCTGGACATCCAGCCATCATCTAATGCTGCCTTTGGTAGAGGAGTGCTCCTTGCTGTAGTATCCCAGTAACTATTAGGAAAGGGTTATCCCCTTTCTCATCTGCATTTAGCTGCATATGGTTTCTCCCTCCTCTCCTGAGTGGATACTACTATGAAAATCCCATTATCATGGATCCGTGAACCTCATTATGAATAAGAATAGGAAAATGTATCCATGAAAATGTCCTTTCTTGAAGTAATGATGTACAGAAATCCAACCCATACTGAATGAATTGGTAATTGAGGAAAGATATGGGATTATTAATAGGCACTCACAGTTTGTTGTTAATTGAATACCTTGCTCTGCAGGACGATTGTTCTATTTAGTCTTAATGCTTAATTTTCCTTACCATTTGTGCTTGGGTTGATAAACCCCACACTGGAGAATTAAGGGTGCAGGAACAGTAGGCCTGCTAGGCACGACCAGTTGGAGGAGGGACTGAAAAGGGAATCTCTTCAGTACAGTAGTATGGTGGGTGAAGAAAGGCAGATCTGTGCTCACTGCTGCAGAGGAGCTATATCAGGAAGGCATTCCAGGAGGTGCGGGGGGGCTGGTCTACTGCATGGAGCTGGGACTCCCTGGCCTGCTGAGACCTGTGGACCAGGTTGCCGGAGACCACAACCAGCCACAATGAGCCTCGGTAGAGAGAGGGCAGAGCTTTACGAAGAGATCCAGGGGAGAGCATTAGCTGGACCATAGGTAGTGGATTCCTGCCTTACGATGCCCAAGAGGGCCCTGGGTTGGAGCCTAGTGGAATGGAAGGGCCAGGATTTCCCTACCCCTATGCTGCGGGGCGGGGCTGACACCACAGACTCTGTCTGCTATAGGGGGAGGCTCGTCTCACTCACGCCAACATAGAGTGGTTAGAGATTTCCTAGGCTGTGGAAATAGCTCCCCTGCCAGTGATTGACAGGCTTGATCTGCCTTCAAGACTGCATAGAACAGAGACCCAGTGCCATTGGTTTGTGGACCTCATTACTCCAAGAAAGGAAATTTTCAGCTAAGGCACATAATAATTTTGTATTCCATGCCCATTTCACTGGCCACATCAGGTCTCAATGGCCTGAAGAAGCGGTAGGGGCACTATCGCAGCTCTAATCCTCTAAGGACTACCCTAGGCAGAAGGAACCCTTAGGGGCTGGTTTCAGCAGCTTTAGGGCAGCTTTGTGCTGCTGGAGTGGGACAGAGCTTCTCTATTGTACCAATGGATCTAGACCAAGAACTCTTGGTTCTAGTGGAGCAGCTGGGTGGCATATCCAGACCTCAAGTCCCTTCATCTGATAACTTCTTAAGATTATTTGAGAAGATCAAGAAAGTCCTGTTGTTGCCCCTTATTTGAAATCTGTAAGGGTGTGTAGGAGGTCGTGTCCATCCCTCCCAGTCAGGCCTAGCAGGAGGCCACACCCCTTTGCTGCTGCATCTCTACAAAGACTGGCTTAAAGGGGAATAAGCAGCCTCGGAGACCCTGACCCTCTAGGCAGGGCGGAGCACCAACCAGTCTAGGGGCTCAGGCCCTCAGGGTATATACAGTCTTTCATCTAACATCCCGACTCAGGCAGAGAGCTGACAAATGCAGGCTTCTTGGCCTAAGGTGGGTAAATGGCCACCCCAGGGATGGGGCAGCCATAGGGGATAGGGAGACCCAGGCCCACCCTACTCCATCAGGTTCCAGCCCAGGGCCCTAACAGTGGCGGTCCAACCACAGCACACCAACCAGCACTCTGGCGCTACAACCAGATTATTATCTGGTATCCCTGGACTACTTCCTACAGTCCCCTCGCTGTGTACCTGCACTTAGTGGGTGTTCTCCATTTCCATGGGATACACAGCTAGTGGCAGTCCCAACAGGTCTTTGGCATCCTTGTTGGCTGGCAGCTCTGGCAGTCCCTTCAGGTCCTCAATGCCGTAGAGGTCTCACTCAAGCGCCACCCCCAAAAGCAGGCAGGAGGCATCTGTCTCCTTCGCCAGCTGTTGCCGAACTGAGCTGTAGGGCCCACCTTTTATACTTCCTGTTCTGCCCCTCTGCATCCAGCAGGGCAGGCGTTGCTTACCTGGCTCTGCCAGGGTGGGTGGCAGTTCTTCCCCATCAGGCCTGGAGGGAGGCCACGGCCCCTTGCTACAGGGTGCTATGTTGAATTTGATTCACACCATTACAAATCATTAATCTTGCAACATGGTGTCAGAAGAGGCTATTAAGCATACTAAATTGTCTCAGCTGAGATGTAAAATAGAGTTATGGATTAAATGCCGACTAAGAGGCAGAAATTGTAAAATTTTCTACATGGCAAAAGGTTAAAAGGGGGATACCCTAAGGTACTGTACTAGGACTTGGTTATTCGATATATCGAGCAATGATGTAGAAAAGAAGATGAGCAATGACATGGCAAAATTTGAAAATGATACGATATTATTTAAATCAATAGCTGGAATTCAGAATCCATACCCTACTCCCCAAGAAAAGGCCCTGAATCTGTTGCATTCTTATAGTTGAGGGATTTTTTTTATTCCTTTCCATGGGATTCATTGAGGTGACCTGCATAGTGCCATTTGCCAGCCACGTTACGTTTTCCATTCTGCTGAGTGAGTTCTGCAGCTTTTGATTCTCAGCCTTGAGATTACTTGAAAAACTGACTCCATGTCCCAGCCTGCAGGGTGGAAGCACTTCATTAGTATACAGGGCAGGTATTGAGAGGAGGCTGTCTCTATGCGACAACTCTCGATCCACTCCTCTGATTAATATGTCTCGGGGGAGAGAGAGAGCAAACAGAAAGAAAAGGAAGAGAAAATACTTTACAGTTTTCTTTTTTTTTGTTTGTTGGTATAAGGTGGGTCTGGAAATACTAGCCAAAATCTGGTGTCTTCCTCCATATTGCCAACTAGTCATTCTTTAATGAATTAAAATGTCTGTGAAGATAGCCATCATGGGACAAGTGAGCGGGGGCAGAGGAGAGAATAAATAAATAAAAAACAAATATACCAGTTACCCATTGAATTTGTTCTTACTGGAGTATTCTGAGAAATAGCTCCTGATTTATGCAAAAAGATTTCTAAGCATCTGTCATAAATGTAAAGGGAAGGGGAAACCCCTTTAAAATCCCTCCTGGCCAGAAGAAAAATCCTCTCATCTCTAAAGGGTTAAGAAGCTAAAGGTAACCTCACTGGCACCTGACCAAAATGACCAATGAGGAGACAAGATAGGAGGGATTTTAAAGGGGTTTCCCCTTCCCTTTACATTTATGACAGCATCAGTATCAAATAGCAACCTATTCTTGTTGCTAATTTGTTTGCCTCTCTCTTTGGGCAGTGGGCTCTTTATCAAGATCAGAAGGCTAAGTCCATTATAAATGTGTATGCCTATGTGGAGAGAGAACAAGAGCAAGAGTTACAAATCTCTCTTTTGTTTCTGCAAACTACTAATCTGTGAAAAAAAAATTTCTCTACTGTCTTTCATCCCAAAGAATAGAAAAATGCTTTACATATCATCTTTGCATCTGTTTTTTTTCTTTTTCTTTCACTAACATTTGTATACAAGTGGCTGTTCACTCACCACTGAAACATAGCCACTGCTGGGGTGGAACATGAGAGCAACACTACATGACAATTCAGGACAGGAAGTTAAGAAAAATATTCCCAGATAAAATTATAGGGGAAATTTGGGATGAAGACTATAAATATCCACATTTAAATTTGACTCTGAAAATGGGGATTTTTCCTCTGCTCTTGCTTACAAGTATCACAAGGGGCCCACTCTGACATTCTTTGCACACCCGGAACTCCCATTTATTTCACTGAGTGTTTTCCTTAAGTATACAGGGCTCAGGATCTTTAACAAGTGGTCAGCAACCCAAATATTTCAGAAGGAATACATTTTGTTAGAAACAGAACCTAAAGTTGTTCTACACCCAACATTTTGATCTTTGAAGTTCAATTGGGGTATACTGCTGCTGGATCCATTTTATAAGGAGCTAGGAGGAGACAGTCTTCTGGAAAGAAGAGAAATAATCTTCAGATTGAGCAATTAGAGATCAACTCTCACATAATCACACAGTAACATATCAAGGCTCTGGAGGTACTGGCCTTTCCTGTCCATCAGTCAAAGATGATTCAGAATTATAATGCTTAATTATTGGTAAAGACTCTTATAAACGTGTACAAATAATTGATAATCAGTCATGTAATTGAAAGCAATAAGCCCATTAGGAGTTCTAGTGACACCATAAAACACCAGAATGGAGCCCAAGTTGCCAGAAGCTAGGACTGGGATTTCCTAGGATTAAGCTTCTGTTTATTCATAACCCAGATTTTGCATTTTATAGTTTGTTTGTAAATAATTTGATTATTTGTTGAATTAAGGAATTATTTCTTATTATTAATTTCATTAAGCCTAAACTTTCCAGGCGTTAGGGAAAGAATTTATATCTCTGATATATTATATGATATTATATGTCTACACTATGAAATTAGGTCGATTTTATAGATGTCGATTTTTAGAAATCGATTTTATACAGTCGATTGTGTATGTCCACACTAAGCGCTTTAAGTCGGCGGAGTGCGTCCTCACTACCGTGGCTAGCATTGACATATGGAGCGGTGCACTGTGGGTCGCTATCCCACAGGTCCCGCAGTCTCCACTGCCCATTGGAATTCTGGGTTAAGCTCCCAATGCCTGATGGGGCAAAAACATTGTCATGGGTGGTTTTGGATACATGTTGTCAGTCGCCCCTCCCTCCATGAAAGCAATGTCAGACAATCATTTCGTGCCTTTTTTCCGTGCAGACGCCATACCACGGCAAGCATGGAGCCCTCTCAGCTCAGCTCACCGTCACCGCTGCTGTTGTGTCCTAGGTGCTGCTGTCAGCAGACGGTGCAGTACGACTGCTAACCGTCATCTTCCACTGCTTCTGTTGCAACTCTGCTCTCCTGGTGCCATGAATCCACCTCGCAGGTCCTCTCGTCGTTCTGTATAAATATCTATTCTTGTGGCATCCGTCGTCATCCATGACTTCTGCTGCAACTCTGCTCTCCTGAAGACACCATACCACAGCAAGAATGGAGCCCGCTCAGCTCACCACTGCTGTTGTGAGCATTGTAAACACCTCGCACGTTACCCTGGAGTAGATGCAGAACCAGGCTAAGAGACACCGGCACGAGGATGATTTTGATGAGGACATGGACACAGACGTTCCTGAATGTATGGGCTGTGGCAATTGGGACATCATAGTGGCAGTGGGGCTGGTTGATACAGTGGAACGTCGATTCTGGACCCGGCAAACAAGCACAGACTGGTGAGACCGCATAGTGTTGTAGGTATGGGATGATTCACAGTGGCTGCGAAACTTTTGCATGCGTAAGACCACTTTCCTGGAACTCTCTGTGTTGCTTTCCCCCGCCTTGAAGCGCAGGAATACCAAGATGAGAGCTGCCCTGACAGTTGAGAAGCGAGTGGTGATAGCCCTGTGGAAGCTTGCTACGCCTGACTGCTACTGGTCAGTCGGGAATCAATTTGGAGTGGGAAAATCTACTGTGGGATCTGCTGTGATCAAAGTAGCCAATGCAATCATTGATGTTCTGTTATCAAGGGTAGTGACTCTGGGAAATGTGCAGGTCATAGTGGATGGCTTTGCTGCAATGGGTTTCCCTAACTGTGGTGGGAAGATAGACGGAACGCATATGGACCACCTTGCCAACCAGTACATAAACCTCAAGGGGTACTTAATGGTGCAGCAAGCACTGGTGGATCACAAGGGACATTTCACCGACATCAACGTGGGATGGCCGGGAAAGGTGCACGACGCTTGCATCTTTCGGAACTCCAGGCTGTTCGAGTAGCTGCAAGAAGGGACTTACTTCCCAGACCAGAAAATTACTGTTTGGGGATGTTGAAATGCCAATAGGTATCCTTGGGGACCCAGCCTACCCTTTCTCCCATGGCTCATGAAGCCATGCATAGGCAGCCTGGACAGTAGTCAGGAACAATTCAACTATAGGTTGAGCAAATGCAGAATGGTGGTAGAATGTGCCTTTGGATGTTTAAAAGCTCACTGGCGCTGTTTGATGACTAGGTCAGACCTCAGCGTAACCAACATTTCCATTGTTATTGCTGCTTGCTGTGTGCTCCATAATATCTGTGAGAGTAAGGGGGAGACGTTTATGGCGGGGTGGGAGGTTGAGGCAAATCGCCTGGTGGCCGATTTTGAGCAGCCAGACACCAGGGCGATTAGAAGAGCACAGCAAGGCGTTCTGCGCATCAGAGAGGCTTTGAGAACCAGTTTCATGACTGGCCAGGCTTCAGTGTGACAGTTGTATGTATTTCTCCTTGATGCAAACCCACCCCCTTTGTTGATTTTAATTCCCTGTTAGCCAACCACCCTCCCCCCATCGAAATAAAGTAACTATTGTTTTGCAACCATGCATTCTTTCTTTATTAATTTTAAAAAAAGGGAGATAACTGACAAGGTAGCCTGGGTGCGGTGGGGTGGGGGAGGAGGGAAGGACGAGGCCACATTGCTTATTGTAGCCACACTATAAATCAAACTGTTTGAATGACAGCCTTCTGTTGCTTGGGCCATCCTCTGGAGTGGAATGGCTGGGTGCCCGGAGCCTCCCCTCCGTGTTTTTGGGCATCTGGGTGAGGAGGATATGGAACTTGGGGAGGAGGTCAGGCGGTTGTACAATGGATGCAGCGGGGGTCTGCGCTCTTCTTGGCTTTCCTGCAGCTGTACCAGATGCTTCATCATGTCCGTTTGCTCCCCCATTAGCCTTAGCATCGCCTCCTGCCTCCACTCTTCGCGCTCCTGCCTCTGCTCCTCGTGCTCCTGCCTCTGCTCTTTGCGCTCACTTAATGCTTTCCTAGCCTCTAACTCTGAATGCCTCCATGCGTTCAGCTGTGCCCTATCAGTGCGGGAGGACTGCAGGAGCTCGGAAAACATGTCATCGCGAGTGCATTTTTTTCGCCTTCTAATCTGTGATAACCTCAGGGACGGAGATGATAGGGGGATCCTAGAAACATTTGCACCTTGGGGGAGATAAAAAGGGAGAGTAATATTTAAGATGATACATTTCTGAGAACAAAAGGGAGACTCTTTCACAGTGAATCAAGCAATTCACAGCAGACAGCACATGTGCTTTAGATACAAGGTTGGATTTTGCCTTTTATATTGAGCGCCTGCTGGTCTGGTGACACATCACACATGTCTGGGCAACAGAATTCGGTTTCCATGAAGCCATGATAAGGCAAAGGGTACGTGGGGTTGGCTCCTTAGGCATAACATGTGGGAATGGTTTCAAACTGCAGCGCCATCCTTTCCCATAGCAAGCAATGGGCTGGGTTTCACATTTAAAAGGAGGGGCTGCGGTTTTCGGGTGGATGTGTAGCACACACCTCCCCCCACCCCACCACGTGGCTATTCTCCGGGATGATCCCTTTTAGCCAAGCGCAAACAGCCCAGCATGAATGGGGTCCTTTTACAGTTCCCTTACAAAAATTCCCCTATTTCAACCAGGTGACCATGAATATCATCACTCTCCTGAGGCTAACACAAAAAGATATAGACCGAATATTGCTTGAATGTGACCAGAACCCAGGACCAAGCTGCCATGCTTTGTGCTGCAATGATTCCAGAATACTTTCAGAGTACCTCCAGGAGAGCTTCATGGAGATGTCCCTGGAGGATTCCCGCTCCATCCCCAGACACATTAACAGACTTTTCCAGTAGCTGTACTGGCCCCGAATGCATCCCAATTCTTCAGGGCAAATCATATATTAAACACTATTGCTTTTAAATCCTGTACTGTAGTTACAAATGTGCGCTCACCAGAGGTGCCTTCTCCAGCTTCACGGTCAGGGATCCTGCCTTCGGAGGGTATTGGCTCCAAGGTGATGAAAAGGTCCTGGCTGCCGGGGAGAACAGATTCACAGCTTGCCTGCTGCGCATTCTCCTCCTCCTCTTTCTCATCCACAAAATCCTCCTCGCTGTTGCGTAAGACTCCCCCCCCTTGCAGGTGTCCATGGACAGTGGTGGGGTAGTGGTAGGGTCCCCTCCTAGAATGGCATGCAGCTGATCATAGAAGTGGCATGTATGGGGCTCTGACCCGGAGTGACCTTTTGCCTCCTTTATCTTTTGGTAGGCTTGCCTCAGCTCCTTAACTTTCATGCGGCACTGCTGTGTGTCCCTGTTGTAGCCTCTCTCCAACAGATTTTGGCAAATATATTAGCATTTCTTCTTTTTGATCGGAGTTCTGCCTGCACAGATGCTTCTCCCCATCCAGCAATCAGATCCAGTGTCTCCCTTTTGGTCCATGCTGGAGCTCGTTTGCGATTCTGGGGGGACTGCATGGTCACCTGTACTGCTGAGTTTACCATGCTGACCAAACAGGAAATAAAATTCAAAAGTTCCCAGGGCTTTTCCTGTGTACCTGGCTAGTGCATCAGAGTTCAAAATGCTGTCCAGAGTGGTCACAATGGAGCACTCTGGGATAGCTCCCGGAGGCCAATACCATCAATTTGCGTCCGCACTATCCCAAATTCAACCCAGCAAGGTCGATTTTAGCACTACTCCCCTCACCAGGGAGGAGTACAGAAGTTGATTTTAAGAGCCCTTTAAGTTGACGGAATGGGGTTCGTTGTGTGGACGCATTCATTTTAAAATCGACCTAACATGGTGTGACAAAGTTCCTGCTCTACCTTGGTGGGTCTTGCGCTTATTGGCAGATTTGCTCACCTTGGAGCTTCACGGCAGCCCTCAGCTTGGCCGTTTTTCTGAATTCACAGTCCAGGTCAACTCCTCCTGTGTCTGACCAGGAGTTGGGAGGATTTGGGGGGGAACCCAGGCCTGCCCTCTACTCCGGGTTCCAGCCCAGGCCCCTATGGAATGCAGCTGTCTAGAGTGCCTCCTGGAACAGCTGTGCGACAGCTACAACTCCTTTGGCTACTTCCCCATGGCCTCCTCCCAACACCTTCTTTATCCTCACCATAGGACCTTCCTCCTGGTGTCTGATAATGCTTGTACACCTCAGTCCTCCAACAGTCCACATTCTCACTCTTAGCTCCTAGTGCCTCTTGCTCCCAGCTCCTCAAATGCCTACCACAAACTGAAGTGAGCTCCTTTTTAAAACCCAGGTGCCCTGATTAGCCTGCCTTAATTGATTCTAGCAGCTTCTTGATTGGCTGCAGGTGTTCTAATCAGCCTGTCTTAATTGTCTCCAGAAGGTTCCTGATTGTTCTGGAACCTTCCCTGTTACCTTACCCAGGGAAAAGGGACCTCCTTAGCCTGGGGCTCATATATTTGCCTTCTATTACTCTCCTGTAGCCCCCTGGCCTGGGCTTTTCTTACTTTTTGCCCCTGCTTCAGCTTCCCCCCCCCCCCGACCAGGCAAGACGCTTTTACTTCGTGTTGTTTTTTTTTTTTGCTGTTTTTCTGCTGCCGTTCGAGTGCTGGTCGGCTTCCAGCTAGCTGCCAGCCCCCCCACGCCTGCCCTCGGACGCTGCTACTGCTCCAGATGAAACCCCCGGGGGGGGGACGACTGCTGACCCGCTCCCCGGAGGAGGGGAGTGGAAGCCCCCAGACCCAACAGTTTTGCTGTTTGTTTGTGGACTCATACCAGCCGAGAGGAATTTCTCTTATCTGTCTGGCATTTCTGGAATGCTCCACAAAGCCCGGGAGAGAAGACAGCCAACAGAGAAACCGCCCAGGGAAGCTACGAACCATTGTGGAGGGGGACGTAAGACTGAGTAACTTTTGAACTGTACTCTTGTGTGAGGGGAGGTTTTGACTGTGTCTTGACTACGTTGTAGGGGCACAGGGGGTGTGGCACGGAGCTGCCCCCCAGATCCATCGGTGCCCCCCCCACCTCCAACACTACTACAACCGTCACGGCCCCTCCGCCGTCCGTCCCTGCTGGCAACTTGCCATCTGCCTCTGGATCCAGCTGCTCTCCCTGATTCCACCGTTCGGACCAGAAACAACAGCCGACCAAACGAGACTCTTTAGACAAATGTGCGTGGGTTCACGTGCCTCCCCCCAGACTGTCCACCCCACAGTTCACCCCCACTACCTGAGCCCAACTCCTGTTTCCTCCCCCCCAGTTGGCCGGAAAGACCAGGGTAAGAAGGAAAGAAAGGGCCCCGCTACAACCACCAGGCCCTCCATGGCAGGGGCTGCCCCCACCGCTGTGACCCCGTCATCGACCACGGAGTCCCTCCCCGCTGTTCCCTCCACCAGCTCTGCTAGCACCCCTCCACCAGCCCCCAGGGCGTATGCCCGGGCGGCAGCAGCCTCCCCCCGCCTGCCGCCTCGTCATCTCACCCACCCACCGCCTCCACTATACAATAGCTGCTGGGGCCTCTTTCCCACCATGACCAGGAAGCATGGTGTCCATTGCCTCCTGGTGCCCACCTCGCCCCACGTGGAGACATACGTGCAGGCGTTGGCGAGGGTGGTAGGACCCACAGCTATTGTGGCAGCCTCCAAAATGTACGGGATGGTTGTCTTTTTCTTAGCATCGGAGCCTGCTGCCCAAGAGGCGGTGGAGAAGGGCCTGGCGGTGGGGGGGGGTGTTCGTCCCTCTGGAGCCACTAGAGGACCTGGGCGTCTGCCTAGTCCTGACCTCCGTCCCTCCTTTTCTACCCAATGCTGCCCTGTTACCTGCTCTCTCCACCCTGGGGAAACCCGTCTCTGTCATCAGCCCTCTCCCGTTGGGCTGCAAGGACCCCACCCTCCGTCACGTCCTCTCGTTCCGCCAGCAAGTGCAGCTTTTACTGCTGCCAGCAGCATGTGACGGAGAGGCGCTTGAGGGGTCCTTCCTAGTCCCCTACCAGGGAGCCCGCTATCGGGTCTACTGCTCCATGGGAGAGGCCCAGGTCTACCTCTGTCGATCAGCGGGGCATGTCCGAAGAGACTGCCCCTTGCCTGGCAGGGAGGGGCACCCAAGACCCCCAAGACCCGGCAGGACATCGGCTCCATCGTTGCCGACGCCCCTGGCCACCCGGCACCTGAAACCACCTCTCCTCCTGCTCGATCCACCGCTACTCCCGTCCGGGCCCAAGAGACACCTCCCCTACAACGCCCAGACGAGCGAGGGAGCCCTGCCCTCGCTGCTAACAATCTGGCAGAGCCTATGGAGGAGGGTGCAACAAAGATACTACCGGGCATAGGAGAGGGCCCGTCCCAAGGGAACCCCCCTCCCATGCTGCCTCACCGTTACCCCCCCGAGCCCCTGAGCCATCACCTCTGCCCCCCAACACGACCCCTGCTAACCAGCCCCCAGACGATGCTATGGAGGGATGGACCCTAGTCCAGGGGAAGCGAGGCAAGCAGAAGGCTCGAGCTCCACTTTACCCATCCGATGCGGAGGCCCCCCGGAAGACCAGGAAGGAGGGCACTGACACTGAGCCTTCCGCTCTGCCCACAAGTGAGATCCATCCGCCAGTGTCGGGTGGGGAAGACAAGATAGCACTGGAAGGTAGGATCTCCCCTCCACAGGAGACCCTCCCCTCCGAGACCCCTGAGGAAGCCCCTTCTGCCCGGACATCACCCAAACCCCCCGCGAACCCTGAGGCAACCATCGAGGTGGGCGCCAGAGGGGAGACCCCCGGGGTGGCGGAAGGCGACCTCTCCTCCATGTATGAGGCGATCGAGGCCCTAGGTCTGACCCCGGTCACCCAGGGAGAAGATGACCTTCTGCCAGCTGGCCTCGATGTGGGCAACCTCACTCCAGTCCCCCTTTCCCCATGCTCCCTCCCCCTAACCGTCTTCCCGGGCGGGGACCCTACAGAAGGTAGTCCACCACCTGATGCCGTAGCTGCCAAATCCACCACAGAGCCTGCGCCTGGCATCACTGGGAGCCCCCTCCCCACCCCCTTAACCCTCGAATCTGATCAGGAGACGCTACCTTTCAGCTGCTTGCCTCCCGAAGCCCAGAACCTCGCCTCTGCCCCTGCCCCTACCCCTGTCCCTGCCCAGTCCACCTCCTCCTGTAATGCTATTGCCACACCTGGGGTTATTTCCTTCCCTTTTTTAGCAGATTCCCCCCAAGGAGCAGCCTTTGCATTTTCCTGCCGCAACCCATTAGGAGCTGCAATTTTCCCTCCGCCACCCCTTCTTACCCCAAGGCTTGAGACGGACCTAATAACTTTAGCCTGTCAGACGCCCCGTCGGTGGTCTGCACCCTGCCTGCCTGCCTCAGTGGACCACAAGGCTGCACCAAGGGCCCCTTCGCCAGGGAATAACCGAGAAATTGCAACCCCACCCGCCCATGAGCTGCGAAAAGCGTTGCGGGAGTTTTTAGAAGACACCCGTGGCTCCCGCAACAAGGTATAGCTAGCTCTCCAGCGATGGGGGGACTTTGACCAAATCTCCAAGCCACAAGGGCCCTCATAAGGGAGGGTAGAGGGACAGGAAAGCAGGGTGCCGCGGCATACGGGCGGGTCCACAGCTTCCGTGATAATCTATTCACTTACGGGATGGGTCATGGATTGCTGCGCGACCCGCTGGGGGCCGCGAACACCCCCGCCAACAAGGAACCCCCGCCCCCCCCCAGCCCTCCTCATGACGCCTCTCATTATCACAACTTTGAACATCTGGGGCTGTAGGATGGCTCTCCGCAGGTCCCAGGTGCTCTCTTTCCTTCGGGAGGGGGGTACTCTGTGGTTTTCCTGCAGGAGACCCATACGGATCCGACCACCGAGGGCAGCTGGCGGCTGGAGTGGGGGGACGGGTCTACTTTAGCCATTTCATGATTTGACAGGCTGGAGTGGTGACCCTGTTCTCACCCCGACCTACAGCCTGAGGTGCTGCCGGGCCACCTGCTGCATCTCCGGGTCCGTATGGAGGGGCTCGCGATCAACCTCGTTAACATCTCTGCCCTGACAACGAGCCCGAAGCGGCCGCAATTCTATCAGTGGGTGTCCGCCTTCCTCAGCACCCTAGATTCTCACGAGTGCCTAGTCCTGGGAGGGGACTTTAACACCACCCTCGAGGAGCAGGACCGCTCAGGGGCCGAGCTGAGCCTGGCCGCTGCGAACATTCTCCGAGAAATAGTCGAACATCACTCCCTAGTGGACCTCTGGTGTGACCACCACCCGGATGACACTTCCATGTTCACCTTTGTCCGGGTGGAGGCCCATCGGTCACACCACTCCCGGTTGGACCGTATTTATTTATCACGCTTCCATCTTTCACGAGCCCACTCCTCCAACATTCGGCCGGCCCCATTCTCCGACCATCATCTAGCCACCATAACAGCCTCCCTCCGTGCAGAGAGGCCGGGGCCGGCCTATTGGCATTTTAACAACAGCCTGGTGGAGGATGAGGTCTTCGTGATGTCTTTCTGGGAGTTCTGGCTGGCCTGGTGAGAGCAGCGGCGTGCCTTTCCCTTGGCACGACAGTGGTGGGATCTAGGAAAGGTGCGCGCCAAGCTCTTCTGCCGTGACTATACCCAGGGCACCAGCCAACGGAGAAATGCGGCGATAGAGCAGTTGGAACGGGAGGTCTTAGAGATGGAGAGGCGTCTGGCCGCCAACCCCGAGGACCTGTTCCTCTGCGGAGCATGCCGGGAGAAGCGGGAGGAGCTCCAGGCCCTCAAGGACCATCGGGCCCGAGGTGCCTTTGTTCGATCCTGCATCCGCCTCCTTCGGGAGATGGATCGCGGCTCCCGCTTCTTCTACGCCCTGGAGAAAATGAGGGGGCCAAGAAACACATCACCTGCCTTCTAGCAGAAGACGGCACCCCTCTCACGGATCCGGTGGAGATGTGTGGGAGGGCCCGTGACTTCTACACAAGCCTTTTCTCCCCGGATCCGACCGATCCTGGCGCTTGCAGGGTGCTCTGGGAGGAACTCCCTACGGTCAGCGTGGGCGACCGAGACCGACTAGAGCTGCCTCTCACCCTGGCCGAGTTCTCGGAAGCCCTGTGTCGCATGCCCACCAATAAATCTCCGGGCATGGACAGGCTGACCATGGAGTTCTACCGCGTGTTCTGGGACATTCTTGGCCCAGACCTAGCCACTGTCTGGGCCGAGTCTTTGCAGGGCGGGGTCCTCCCTCTTTCGTGCAGGTGAGCGCTGCTCGCCTTGTTGCTGAAGAAGGGGGACCTCTGCGACTTACGAAATTGGCCTCCCGTCTTACTCCTTAGCACGGACTACAAAATCGTAGTGAAAGCAATCTCGCTGCGGCTAGGGTCCGTGCTGGCAGATGTGATCCACCCAGACCAGACCTACACTGTCCCAGGCCGCAGCATTTTTGACAACCTATTTCTAGTCTGAGACCTTTTGGAACTCGGGCGTAGAGACGGTATGTCGTTTGCCCTCCTGTCTCTTGATCAGGAGAAGGCGTTCGATAGAGTGGACCATGAGTACCTTCTGGGCACTCTGCAGGCGCTTGGATTCAGACCTCAGTTTGTGAGTTTTCTCTGGGTGCTGTACGCTTCCACGGAGTGTCTGGTTAGGCTCAACTGGACCCTGACCGAACCGGTCAGCTTCAGGTGAGGAGTATGGCAGGGGTGCCCCCTCTCAGGCCAGCTGTATGCTCTGGCGATCGAGCCCTTCCTCTGTCTCCTCCGAAGGAGGTTGACAGGTTTGGTGCTGCGGGAGCTGGAGCTATGGCTGGTCCTGTCGGCATACGCCAATGATGTGTTCCTCGTGATCCAGGACCCGGGCAACTTGGCGCAGGTGGAGGCTTGCCAGGCCATCTATTCGGCAGCCTCCTCCGCCCGAGTCAACTGGGTCAAGAGCTCTGGCTTGGCGGTGGGGGACTAGCGACAGGTGAGCTCCCTCCCACCCGCGCTTCAGACCATCCGGTGGAGCGCGGGTCCGCTGCTCTACCTAGGCATTTACCTTTCCGCCACGCACCCTTCTCCGCCAGAGAACTGGCAAAATTTAGAAGGCGGGGTGATAGAGCGGCTCCGGAAATGGACAAGGCTACTCCGATGTCTTTCCCTCCGAGGGAGAGCGCTGGTGCTTAACCAACTAGTCCTGTCCCGGGTCCCGGCCCCGGGTTTCCTGACCAACCTCCGGATATCGATTCTGGAGTTCTTTTGATCAGGAATGCACTGGGCCCCTGTTGGGGTTCTTCATCTACCCCTGAAGGAAGGAGGGCAGGGCCTGAAGTGTCTGCACACTCAGGTCTGTGACTTCCGCCTCCAGACCCTGCAGAGGCTCCTCTATAGTGCAGGCAGTTCGATGTGGAGCATACTGGCGCACGCCTTCCTACGCTGCTTCCAAGGGCTCCGATACGACTGGCAGCTCTTTTATCTCTGTCCGAGAGGTTTTCTGCGAGACCTCTCTGGGCTGCCGGTCTTCTACCAGGACCTCCTCCGGACCTGGAAACTGTTTTCCACAACCAGTCCACGGCGGCCACCGTGGGAGCAGATCTCCTCGCGGAGCCCCTACTATACAACCCCCACCTCCGTGTACAGGTGGCGGAGTCCCGCTTGGTGCGCCAGAGTTTGGTCCTGGCGGAAGTCACAAGAGTCGGAGACCTCCTGGACTACGACCGGGGAGACTGGCTGGATCCCCTGACGCTCGCTCGGTGCATGGAGCTCTCCAGACCTCGTACCCCCCGGCATGTACTTCAGGAGGTGAAGGCTGCTTTGACGCCCGCTGCTCGGGCTTATCTCAACCGAGCCCTGCGCGAGGGCGCACCCCGCCCACCCTCTACCCCAGGCCCGCCGGACCTTTCAATTGGGCCCCTACCCCGTAGATCCCAACAAACCCCTCACCCTTTCACTGCAAGAACTGCAGCCGGTCAGCTTCCAAACCGCGCCAAGGAAACATCTATACACACTCATGCTTCACACCCTTCACGCCCTCACCCTGGTGTCCTGCCCCAATACAAAGTGGCGGGACCTCCTGCCACCTTTGGAGGGTGAGCAGCCCCGGTGGGTCAGCCTGTATTCCACCTTGGTCCCGAGGCCCATCGGGGACATCAGTTGGCGGCTCCTTCACGGAGCTGTGAGCACGGGCGTGTTTTTGACGCGGTTCACCCCCATCCCAGATACTTGCCCTTTTTGCAATGTGAGGGAAACCCTGGCACACATATATTTAGAGTGTGCCAGGCTGCAGCCCCTTTTCCGGCTCCTCACGAATATTTTATTACACTTTTGGCTGCACTTTTCCCCTCACCTTTTCATTTACACACTCCCCATCCGTGGCCCCACAAAGTTGCCGGATCTCCTGGTTAACCTCCTCCTAGTCCTAGCTAAAACAGCCATCTATAAAACCAGAGAAAGGAGGTTGGCCGATGAAGCTTCCTGCGACTGTAGGGCCATTTTCCGATCCTCAGTACATTCACGTATCCGGGCGGAGTTCCTCTGGGCGGCGTCCACCGACTCCCTTGACACCTTCGAGGAGCAGTGGGCGCTGTCCGAGGTTCTCTGCTCAGTGACCCCATCCGGTTCCCTCCATCTGACCCTTTGATTGAGGGGAAGAGCGAGAGACCCCAGCCCCAGCCATTGCCGCTGTGGATACCATCACCACCACCACCTAGGAGGGGCCCTTTCACACGTGGGTGCTCGCCCTCCCCCAAACTGCCCACCCCGCAGCCTTGCCCATCTTGTTGGGCACTCTCAAGAGAGGAATAGTTGGTGACACTGGGCGTGGCACTAGGTAACTCGAGGGGGTGGAAGACCATGAGTGTCGAGGAAGCCCCCCCCGCTCTAGGCCACCAGGTAACTCAGGAAGGTGGAAGACCATGAGTGTCAAGGAAGCCCCCCCGCTCTGGGCCCAGGCAAGCCTGAACACTTCTCGCCCCTAAAGGCTGCTGTGTTATACATTGCGTTTGCTTTTGTTTTGTTGCATAGTTTTGTTTTATCTTCTTTGGCGATTTGTGTAAGTGTGTTACGCAAATAAATTTTCTTCTGCTTCAAAAAAAAAAATGACTCTCCTATAGCCATCTGGCATGACCCTGTCACAACGGCTAAATTCAACCTAACCCCATAATGTAGACCAGGCCTAAGATAAGTACAATTAGGAAAAACTATTGACAATAATGATCAAAGGAGTTATATAAGGAATGAAATTACCCTATAGATTAATTTACAGTGTATACATTTTGAAAATAGCTATTGAGAATAAGTTGTAATCAGCTGCATTACTTGAGGATGTATTTTCATAAAAAGTTTAAAGCTTCATTATCACTGTCAATTAATTTTAGTTCCCAATGCCCCATTTCAGCAAAGCATTTAAGCATGTGCTTAATATTAATATTAATATTAATATTAAAATATTAATGTGAGTAGTCCCATTGATTCCAGTTGTTTCAAGGGGACTGCTCATGCACAGAGTTAGACACACCATCCATCCCATGTTCTGAATAAGGCAGGAATTGTGTGGAAAAACTAGTATGTGATTATGTAACTAAAGACAGTATCATAATGCATATTCTGAAAGAAGCTGAATTAAGCAATGTTAATATTTGCATTTCATACGTCTGATGACTTAATTTTTCAATTTTAACATTCTGTTTACATCTTTTTTAGTGGCTATACGTTTTTGAAAATGCAAGCTGAAAAAACCCCAGAAGTTCCATCATGTGGCAATATATTGCATCTGACATGGGTCATTAGTTGGATTGGAACACTTAAATCCGAAGTACAGACTTCTACTACTTGAGGTAACAGAGTAACTGACAGCAGTAGCAGGCTGGTATCTTCTCTGTGGACCAGCCTGTCAAGGGGCATAAAATATACTTTGCCAGTTGGTTTCATGGCTATTTGTTAGACAGTAGCATAATAGAATCCATGTTCTGGATGTTTGTGTACTGGTGGTTGTTCCCCTCAGCCTGTCCCTTTCTGCCCCTGTCCTCTAGCATGTTCAGCTCCACCTCCCCTTGCCGCAGCCAGACTCCCTCTGCTTCTGTCCCTTCTGCTTCTGTCTCCCGTCTATCAGCCTGTCCCTATCCCTGCCTCTAGCCAGCCTCTGGGCCTCACCCTCCTGCGTTTGAGTCAGATTGCGTCCTCTTTCTTCTTCACAGTCACACTCCCTGGGTGCACTGAGAGCACAGGAGAGATAGTGTCCCTGCTTTCAGTTCTGGTGCCTGGTGTCATGAAGACCCCTGGGAGGTGGGGCGGAACAACTGCAGAGAAAAGTCTTTTCAGCCCCTGCACTGCAGTTCTGGACTGAGCATGCTCAGTACAGATGACATGATAAGTGAATTTAGCTGAGAGCCTCTAACAAGTCTCTTCCGAATTTGTGCAAATGGTGATTCTCAGATGCTTATAACTTGGCCAAATCTGGGTGGCTTTTCCTGTAGACAAACAAAGGTACCTCCCTGACTCCAGGGCAATCCCCTGCCTTTTAAGTCCCTGCTCCAAAGTATGGAATTGTTAGAACTTCTCAAAAAAAATTGTAAGAATTTTTTAACATGGGCACAACAATATATTTTTCCATAACTTGATTCTCACAGATTGCTGTATCATTTATACTGAACTTCTACAAAAAATAAACAAACAGACAAACAAAAACAGTCTGAGGCAGGCACCTGGCATAGAAAATTTCAGCCTGAATGGTTAAAAGTTTGATAGTTATAAGAAATCAAACAAAATATTATAATGGAAAGTATTAGGCATAAGTATGTTGCTACCAGCTTTACCTATAAAACCTTCCCTGTAGTGTTTGAAACCCAGATAAGCGGATTTATGTGGGTCTGAGAACCAGAAAGTGAAACTACACAGAAACAAAAGTGAAACTGACCAGTTTTGTTTTAGTGCTCATATTGAGAGAAACAAATAAATAAAATAAACAGCATAAATGGTGAAAAGTAAATTAGATTTTAAAGACTGTTCCAGATTAAATAATCACAGGTGGTGTTAGTAACAGAGAAGGATTTTTTTAAAAAAAGGAAAGAACTTTATGTTGAATGCCTTCCTTCAGGTTTCTAATCACAGTATAAATTCTGAGAGAAATCAGAACTCTAATATAAAATACAGGCCCATAACAAAACAATTTAGTGTCATTTAATTCTTAGGTGGAAACAAAACAACAGATGCCAAATATAAACTTGGCACATTTTTATCTAACTGTTTCCATCAGTCCCCATATTCTTTAATGTATTTGTATATGACCCTTTTCTGATTAAAAAAAAAATAAAAATAATATTTAACATTTATATAGTGATGTTCATCTTCAGGTGATTTACAATCAGCCCATTCAAAGATGTTTTGCTCTAGTAACTGACATTTTAAAAAATATTTTGACTTATATGTGTCACCTCATCTGTAACAAGTTAGAGTAGATCATTACTGTGTATATGACATCATTTCCTATAATGATATAGTACGTTGTTATGGTTCAGAACATCACACTATACATTACCAGTTAATAAGGGCTTGTCTACATGTGGAGTTGTTCCTGATTAAGTTCATGTGTGGACAATCTTATTCTGAAATAAGAGTGCCTTGTTCCTGTTTAGCATAACCCAACTTTCAAGTGCATTAGCCCTGGTCTACACTACGAGTTTAGATCAAATTTAGCAGCATTAGATAGATTTAACCCTGCACCCATCCACACGACGAAGCCATTTTTTTTTTACTTAAAGGGCTGTTAAAATCAATTTCTGTACTCCTCCCCCAACGCGGGGATTAGAGCTGAAATCGACCTTGCCAGGTCAAATTTGGAGTAGTGTGGTCACAATTCGATGGTATTGGCCTCCGGGAGCTATCCCAGAGTGCTCCATTTTGACCGTTCTGGACAGCGCTCTCAACTCAAATGCACTGGCCAGGTAGACAGGAAAAGGCCTGCAAACTTTTGAATCTCATTTCCTGTTTGGCCAGCTTGGCAAGCTGCACGTGAGTGCAGATCTCATCAGCACAGGTGACCATGATGGAGTCCCAGAATCGCAAAAGAGCTCCAGCATGGACCAAACGGGAGGTATGGGATCTGATCACTGTATGGGGAGACGAATGCGTGCTATCAGAACTCCGTTCCAAAAGACCAAATGCCCAAACATTTGAAAAAATCTCCAAGGTCATGAAGGTCAGAGGCTATAACAGGGACTTGCAGCAGTGGCGCATGAAACTTAAGAAGCTCAGGCAAGCCTACCAAAAAACCAGAGAGGCAAATGGCTGCTCGGGGTCAGAGCCCCAGACATGCCGCTTCTATGATGAGCTGCATCCATTCTAGGGGGTGCAGCCACCACTACCCCACACCTGTGCTTTG
The DNA here is from genome assembly GCF_965140285.1 of Lepidochelys kempii. Taxonomy (NCBI): domain Eukaryota; kingdom Metazoa; phylum Chordata; order Testudines; family Cheloniidae; genus Lepidochelys; species Lepidochelys kempii. Next base: position 92,888,004 of record NC_136385.1, on the reverse strand, counting down.
ACTCCGTCAATAGATTATCATGCAACAGGGATGCGCATTTTGGGGACGATGATAAGGAGGAGGAGTTTGAAGATAGCGCACAGCAAGCAAGCAGAGAAACCATTTTCCCCGAGAGCCAGGAACTGTTTCTCACCCAGGACCTGGAGCCAGTACCCACTGAACCCACCCAAGGCAGGCTCCCGGACCCGCCAGGCGTAGAAGGGACCTCTTGTGAGTGTACCTCTGTAAATATAATACATGGTTTAAAAGCAAGTGTGTTTAATGATTAATTTGCCCTGAAGACTTGGGATGCATTTGTGGCCAGTAAAGCTACTGAAAAAGTCTGTTAACATGTCTGGGGATGGAGCGGAAATCCTCCAGGGACATCTCCATAAAGCTCTCCTGAATGGTCACTCCTCATGGTCACCCTGGTTGAAACAGGGTAATTTTATTAAGGGGACATTCAGAGGTGGCCGTTCCTGGTGCCTGTGGCTGAAAAGAAATATTCCCTACTGTTATCCACGTGGTGGGGGGAGGGGTGAAGCAATCATCCCAGAGAATTCAGTGTGTGTGGGGGGGGGTTTAGTTGGGTTTGTGCTGCACGTTAACCCGAAATCTGCAGCCCCTCCTTTTAAATTGCCAACCCATTTTAAATGGCCAACCCAATGGCTGCTTGGTATGGGAAATGGGGACGCTGCCGTTTGAAACCATCCCTACATGTTATGAAGGTTAGAGAAGCCAAAAGACTGTGGCTTACCATGGCTGCCTGCAAGCCGAATTCTGTTGCCCGGCCCTGCGTGTCTGATCTCTCACACCAAACCAGCAGACCCTCAATATCAGAGGCAAAATGCAACCTTGTAGCGAAAGCACATGTGCTATGTAATGTTAACAGCAAGGTTCACGGTGAAAGAGTGTACCCATTGTTCTCTAAAATGTATCTTTTTAACTACTACTCTCCCTTTTTTCCCCTCCTGCAGCTGCAAATATTTCAACGCTCACACTATCACCTCCATCCCAGAGGCTAGCGAAGATTAGAAGGTGAAAAAAATGCACTTGCGATGAAATGTTCTCTGAGCTCATGCAGTCCTCCCACACTGAAAGATCCCAGCAGAATGCGTGGAGGCAAGCCATGTCAGAGTCCAGGAAAAGACAATATGAACGCGAGGACAGGTGGCAGGTTGAAGATGATAGGTGGTGGGTTGAAGATGATAGATGGTGTTAGCTTGCTGACAGAAGGCAGGAGGCAATGCTGAGGCTACTGGAGGATCAAACTGATATGGTCTGGCATATGGTTGAGCTGCAGGAAAGGCAGGAGCACGGACCGCTGATACAGCCCCTTTGTAACCAACCACCATCCTCCCCAAGTTCCATAGCCTTCTCACCCAGATGCCCAAGAACATGGGGGGGGCTCCAGGCACCCAAGCACTCCACCCCAGAGGACTGCCCAGGCAACAGAAAGCTGGCATTCAATAAGTTTTAAAGAGCAGTGTGGCCTTGTCCTTCCCTCCTCCCCCACCCCACTCAGTGCTTCCCTCCTTTCCCACCCCTCCTGGGCTACCTTGGCCGTTATCCCCCTATTTGTGTGATGAATTAATAAAGAATGCATGAATTTGAAACAACAATGACTTTATTGCCTCTGCAAGCTGTGATCGAAGGGGGGAGGGGAAGGCGGTTGGCTTACTGGGAAGTAGAGAGAACCAAGGGGGTGGGTTTTCATCAAGGAGAAACAAACAGAACTTTCACACCGTAGCCTGGCCGGTCATGAAACTGGTTTTCAAAGACTCTCTGATGTGCACCATGCCCTCCTGTACTCTTCTAACCGCCCTGGTGTCTGGCTGCGCGTAATCAGTGGCCAGGCGATTTGCCTCAACCTCCCACCCCGCCATAAACGTCTCCCCCTTACTCTCACAGATATTGTGGAGTGCACAGCAAGCAGTAATAACAATGGGAATATTGTTTTAGCTGAGGTCTAACCGAGTCAGTAAACTACGCCAGCGTGCTTTTAAATGTCCAAATGCACATTTTGCCACCGTTTTGCACTTGCTCAGCCTATAGTTGAACAGCTCCTGACTACTTTCCAGGCTGCCTGTGTATGGCTTCATGAGCCATGGCATTAAGGGGTAGGCTGGGTCCCCAAGGATAACTATAGGCATTTCAACATCCCCAATGGTTATTTTCTGGTCTGGGAAGAAAGTCCCTTGCTGCAGCTGTTGAAACAGACCAGAGTTCCTGAAGATGTGAGCGTCATGTACCTTTCCTGGCCATCCCACGTTGATGTTGGTGAAACGTCCCTTGTGATCCACCAATGCTTGCAGCACCATTGAAAAGTACCCCTTGCGGTTTATGTACTCGCTGCCTTGGTGGTCTGCTGCCAAGATAGGGATATGGGTTCTGTCTATGGCCCCACCACAGTTAGGGAATCCCATTGCAGCATAGCCATCCACTATGACCTGCACATTTCCCAGAGTCACTACCCTTGATAGCAGCAGCTCAGTGATTGTGTTGGCTACTTGGATCACAGCAGCCCCCACAGTAGATTTGCCCACTCCAAATTGATTCCCGACTCACCGGTAGCTGTCTGGCGTTGCAAGCTCCCACAGGGCTATCACCACTCGCTTGTGAACTGTGAGGGCTGTTCTCATCTTGGTATTCTTGTGCTTCAGGGCAGGGGAAAGCAAGTCACAATGTTCCATGAAAGTGCCCTTACGCATGTGAAAGTTTTGCAGCCACTGGGAATTGTTCCAGACCTGCAACAATATGCGGTCCCACCAGTCTGTGCTTGTTTCCCAGGCCCAGAATGGGTGTTCTACTGCATGAACCTGCCCCATTACCACCATGATGTCCAAATTGTCGGATCCCATACTTTGGGAGAAGTCTGTGTCCATGTCCTCATCACTCTCATCACCACACTGCCGTCGCCTCCTCTCCTGCTTTTGCAGGCTCTGGTTCTGTATATACTGCTGGATAACGTGCGTGGTGTTTACAACGCTCATAACTGCTGTGGTGATCTGAGCAGACTCCATGCTTGCCGTGGTATGGCAGCTGCAGGAAAGCAGGAGAGCAGAGTGGCAGCAGAAGCAGTGGGTGGATGACAATGCTGACAGCAATATGGTGCCTGCATGGAAAAAGGCGCAAAACTATTGTCAGCCGTTGCTTTCATGGAGGGAGGAAGTGGGGAGCAAGGGGTAGGCTGGCACCAGACGGTGCAATATGACTGCTAGCCGTCGTCATCTCCTGGGTGCTCGCCAGCAGACGGTGCAGTATGACTGTAGCCGTCAGCGTTTCCAGCCAGACTGAATCTCCATGAGATGAAACTTAAGAAGAGAATGACCTGGAGTCACTCCCATTTATGTCCAGGCATCCCTGATAGACCTCACTGAGGTCTGCCAGGAGCACCCATGTCTGGCCAGGGGCCCCTGACCAACCTCACTGAGGTCGGCCAAGAGCACCCAGGAGACGACGACGATGATGGCTACCAGTCGTACTGCACTGTCTGCTGCCACAAGGCAATGAGATGCTGCTGTGTAGCAATGCAGTATCACGTCTGCCAGGACCCAGGACATGTACAGTGATGGTGAGCTGAGCGGGCTCCATGCTTTCCGTGGTATGGTGTCTGCACGGGTAACCCAGGAAAAAAGACGCGAAACGATTGTCTGCCATTGCTTTCATGGAGGGAGGGGCCTGACGACATGTACCCAGAACCACCCGCGACAATGTTTTTGCCCCATCGGGCATTGGGATCTCAACCCAGAATTCCAATGGGTGGCAGAGACTGCGGGAACTGTGGGATAGCTACCCACAGTGCAATGCTCTGGAAGTCGATGCTAGCCTCGGTACTGTGGACGCACTCCACTGACTTAATGGTCTTAAGTGGGGACATGCACAATCGACTGTATAAAATCAGTTTCTAAAAAATCGACTTCTATAAATTCAACCTAATTTCGTAGTGTAGATATACCCTTAGCTAAACTCTTTTACTCTGGAATAAGAGTGTCCACACATAGAGTTGTTCAGGAATGGCTGTTGCACTTTAAATTCATACCCTGCTTTAATCTGATACAACTTTCAAGTGTAGACAAGCACTAAAAAGCTTATGGGAGATTTTCAAAAGCATTCAGCATTAGCCTATGTTCCCATGGAGGTTAATCTTTGCCTTCAGTTGATATGTCTACACTAGACTTTTTGGACCACAAATTAATTAACTCAAGGTAATTAACATATTCGTAAAGGATAGATTGGACACTCCCCATACTTTTATCCAAAGTACATTTACATTTGTGGTTTACCTGAGACTCCCTCACAGGGTTTACCTGGACCAGCTAACACATAAACTACAATAGCCTTGTCCACAGTAAGATTTTACTTGCATTAAAATACTGTTTTTCCTAGTCTAGACAAATGGCCAATGGGAGCAGAGTTAGGCCAGTGCTGAATGCTTTTGGAAATCCTACCTATAACATATAAAGCTCAACCAGTCCCTGTGTGATAGAACCTCAGGTGAGTTATGTTGTGTCTGCTCATTAGTGAAAAGAAACCTTGTAAGATCCGATAGCCAGTGTACATTATGTATTTCCTCCACACTTTTTTCCCCCCAGAACTCAGGGTAAAGACTGAACATAATTGAAGTGATGGGAGTGTGTATATTTTTGTGTATGTGAGTTAGAAAGAAGGATCTTGGTCCTGTTGAACTTCTAATTACCTGTGAGCTGTAATATCATCAAAGGAGTATCAATACGTATGTGTGTTAACAGTTAACTAGTCAAATGGAAGCAAAAATGTACAGATGTTTCTGGAAGTAGTATTTGGTCACTCAGTATATGTGGTACTCTTTCCACTGAGTCAGTCACTGCTCATCCCAAATGCTGAGGTGCACTGTCCTGCTGGAAGTGTCATTCTTCAGATGAGTCCTAAACCTGAGACTTTGCTTAATCCTGTCTAAGACTGGTTATTTATAATATTTAAAAAATGGAAAAATAATGATTTTGTCATGGCAAAAAATGCAAAACCAGAATTTTAGCTTTAAATTTTTTTTAAAAACCTATAGTCATAGCACACATTTTTGTGAATCTTAAGATTTTTTAGTACGAAATCTTACATTAATTCAAATGGGAAAAAAACAATGCACACAGAATATTAATAAATTATAAAATATTACTTGGTCATATTTTGATAAAGTATATAATAAATTCTTAAAATACATTGTTTATAGAACTGTTATCTCTAAACACAGTTTTATTTAGGCCCCAATTCAGCAAAGCACTTAAGCTTATGTTTAAGTGCTTTGCTGGATTTGGACCATAGAGAAAAGATGCATTCTGGAGAAGCATGGTTCATTTGTAGGACTTAGGAAGACATCACTTAATTAGTTAACCTTAGTGTAAACCAAGTGTATCATCGTTACCCAAAAGACTAGAAACATGGGGACAGATCTGTCAAGCTGTCCTGCAGTGGCTCAAGAGCATGAGTACCAACCTCAGGGCAGACTCTTAAGAACCAGGTCTCAAACCCCAAATTGGTTGTGAATTCTATACTTAGATTTCACCAACAAACTATCAAGTGTAAACTCCTCAAGCATTATAGCAGCCTTAACATGGAGTCACAGACAGTCCCCCAATCTGTCTTGCCACTCAGGTAAGCCTGCCTTTTTGATAGATGGTGCCTTACACCAAGCATCACAGCAATATTCAGGTTACTCCCAGTCCAAAAGAACCAGTCACTTACCCCAGGTCAGTTGCACCTTAGGGCTGGTCTACATGACACAGGTCAACATCAGGCAACTCTCCAGTCAACTTACCTTATGCTTCTCGTTCCAGTGGAGTACCAGAGTCCACGGGAGAGCGATCTGTGGTTGATTTAGCAGGTCTTCACTAGACCCTCTAAATCAACCCCCGGTGGATCGATCGCCACAGTGTTGATACACTGTAGACGTAGACATAACCTTAGTGCCCTACTACACCACCATAATTACCTCCACGAGAGGCATAAGGCTTATGTCACTGTAGTTAGGGTGACACAGTGTCTGTGTAGACACTGAATCCCTTACATCAGTTGTCTTGTCCATTTCACCTCAGGAATCCCTGGAGAGCTGGGCGGCTGGACCCTGCTTCTGGCCGGGAGCCCAGGTTAGAAGCCTGGTGGGCTTCCCCCACTCCCACCTGGGAGCCAAAGCCTGAGCAGCTTTGGATGCCACTTCCAATTGGGAGCCCAGATGTAAAGCTGGGATGGCTTCAGACCCAGCTGGAAGCCAGGCCAAGCACTCCCTGCCAGAGCCAGGCAGCCTTTTCAATTTTATGGCTCAGTGAGCTGGGGGGAGAAGCTGCGGCAGCTAGCATCCACTTCCTGATGGCAAGATGCCGCAGTGGCTTCCCCTGGCTCCCAGAAGGGAATGAGGGGCAAGAAGCTCCGGGCAGCTTCCCCCCTCTCTCCTGCTGCTCCCAGTGGGGAACAGGTAGGTGAGAAGTCCCAGGTGGCTTCCCCCCTCTCAGCAGTGGGGAATTGTGGGGGGGGGGGCAAGAAGCTCTAGGGGGCTTCCTCCCGAATGGGGAGCAGAGGAGGAGGCAGCTCGCCAGGAGCCCGGAAGCCTGTGGGGTACTCTCAGCTCCTCACACTTCCCCTCTTAGGTCAGCGGAAGTGCTCCTAGCAAGGACGCAAACCACTGACTCAAGGAGAGTAGTGTGGACATGCACCACCTCAGTAATTACTGTGGTGGCTGTAAGTCAACCTAATACAGGTTGACTTATGTTTGTAGTGTAGACATAGCCTTAGATCTCACACACCAAAGACAGGTAGCCAATCCTATAATAATCTAAAATTTTATTGTTGGGAAAAGGAAATAGAGTTATTTACAAGGCTAAAGGAGGTAAACATAAAATGAGTTACAATCTTAAGTTTCAGAAGGTAATAGAAACTTCTGTAATAAGCAAACTCTATATGACCTTTAGGACTAACGCAGCCAAAGCACTGGGATTCTCTTGCTTGTATCTAGAAAACCTTCCTCCCAAACCCCCAGAGTCCAAGCAGCATAGAGATGTAGTTCCTTCTTGGAAGGGGTTTTTATTCCCTTTCCACCCTGTGCTCTGAGCTGTGAATTCAGCTGATGGGAGGAATCCACTTGCATGACTCATCTTCATGAGGGGAAGAGCAGAGCAGCAAAGTCTTTTGTTCTCTTTAATGTTCTACAGTAATCCAGCTGCTGTTGATGGGCCTTCCGTGTTGGCCAGGATATAACACCTTCTGTTGGAGAACAACACTTTACACTAGTTAATGTCTCTCTCCTGTCTGATGATTTATACAGGCTTACAGTACAAACACAAATATACAAATATTACTGTACAATATTGGATACAGATGCTATACATGAAATTAATGCATGCAGCAACTCACAAGCATCCAAAAGAGTCTAAACTAAACATATTCTTTTAATCCTAATAGCTATTTTAAAAATACTAAAAGGCAGGTGAACCAGACTCAAGAAAGATATCTTGGAGTCATTGGGGATAGTTCTCTGAAAACATCCAGTCAATGTGCAGCAGCAGTCAAAGAAACTAACAGAATGTTGGGAATCATTAAGAAAAGGATAGATAATAAGACAGAAAATATCATATTGCATCTATAAATCCATGGTATGCCCACATCTTGAATACTGTGTGCAGATGTGGTCGTCCCATCTAAAAAAATATATATATCGGAATTGGAAAGGGTTCAAAAAGGGGAACAAAAATTATTAGGGGCATGGAACAGCTTCCATATGAGGGGAGATTAATAAAACTGGGACTTTTCAGCTTGGAAAAGAGGTGATTTAAGAGGAGATATGATAGAGATCTGTAAAATCATTACTGGTGTGGAGAAAGAAAATAAGGAAGTGTTATTTGCTCCTCATTACACAAGAACTAGGGGACACCAAATGAAATTAATAGGCAGCAAAAGGAAGTATTTCTTCACATAACGTACTGTCAACCTGCAGACCTCTTTGCCAGAGGATGTTGTGAAGGCCAAGACTATAACAGGGTGCAAAAAAATAACTAGATAAATTCATGGAGGATAGGTTTATCAATGGCTATTTGCCAGGATCGGCAGGGATGGTGTCCCTAGCCTCTGTTTGACAGAAGCTGGGAATGGGCAACGGCATGGATCACTTGATGATTACCTGTTCTGTTCATTCCCACTGGGGCACCTGGCATTGGCCACTGTTGGAAGACAGGATATTGGGCTACATGGATCTTTGGTCTCACCCAGTATGGCCTTTCTTATGTTCTCAACTATCCTGAGTAATTTTGTATCATCTACAAATTTTGCCACCTCACAGTTCATCCCTTTTTCCACATCGTTTATGAATATGTTGAACAGCACAGGACCCAGTATAGATCCTATTCACCTCTCATCATTGTGAAAACTGACCATTATTCCTACCCTTTGTTTCCTGTCTTTTAACCAGTTACTGATCCATGAGAGGACCTTCCCTCTAATCTTATGACTATTTAGTTTGCTTTAGACCATTTAGTGGGGGACTTTGTCAAAGGCTTTCTGGATATTGAGGTGTCAGTGTCATGGGCCCATTCCTCTGTGCTGCCCCATGGAAGTGGTTGGCCCCAAGTGCAGGATAAACACATGCTCCACCCTTTTAAAGACTGTAGCAGTAGCCTTTGTACAGCGTGCTATTTCAGATAATTTGCCTCCAGGAGCTTGTGCTTGTCACAGCTGGTGCTTGGGTGGTCAGACCTAATGGTTGGAGCAATGCCAAAGGTCAGAGTCAAGAACCAGGAGGCAGAGCTGGGATCAGGCGTCTAAGAGCAAGCCAAGAGGTAGGACCACCACTACAACTGGCAGGGTGTCAAGGTTCCTTCCCTACTCTGAACTCTAGGGTACAGATGTGGAGACCTGCATGAAAGACCCCCTAAGCTTATTCTTACCAGCTTTGGTTAAAAACTTCCCCAAGGTACAAACTTTGCCTTGTCCTTGAACAGAATGCTGCCACCACCAAGCGTTTTAAACAAAGAATAGGGAAAGAGACCACTTGGAGACGTCTTCCCCCAAAATATCCCCCCAAGCCCTACACCTCCTTTTCTGGGGAAAGCTTGATAAGAATCCTCACCAATTTGTACAGGTGCACACAGACCCAAACCCTTGGATCTTAAGAACAATGAAAAATCAATCAGGTTCTTAAAAGAAGAATTTTTATTAAAGAAAAGGTAAAAGAATCACCTCTGTAAAATCAGGATGGTAAATACCTTACAGGTATTTCAGATTCAAAACAGAGAATTCCTCTAGGCAAAACCTTAAGTTACAAAAAGACAGAAAAACAGGAATATACATTCCCTCCAGGACAACTTCTTTTACCAGCCATTAAACAAAAGGAAATCTAACGCATTTCTAGCTAGATTACTTACTAATTTAACAGGAGTTGTAAGGCTGCATTTCTGATCTGTTCCCGGCAAAAGCATCACAAAGACAGACAAACCCTTTTATTCCCTCCCCTCCAGATTTGAAAGTACCTTGTCCCCTCATTGGTCATTTTGGGTCAGGTGCCAACGAGATTATTTTAGCTTCTTAACCCTTTACATGTTAAAGGGTTTTGCCTCTGGCCAGGAGGGATTTTATAGTACTGTATACAGAAACTGGCCACCAGGAAGTTTAGACTTGAAATTAGACGAAGGTTTCTAACCATCAGAGGAGTGAAGTTTTGGAATAGCCTTCCAAGGGAAGCAGTGGGGGCAAAAGATCTATCTGGCTTTAAGATTAAACTCAATAAGTTTATGGAGGAGATGGTTTGATGGGATAACACGGTTTTGATAATTAAATATTCATGGTAAATAGGCCCAATGGCCTGTGATGGGATATTAGATGGGGTGAGATCTGAGTTACCCAGAAAAGAATTTACTGTAGTATCTGGCTGGTGAATCTTGCCCATATGCTCAGGGTTTAGCTGATTGCCATATTTGGGGTCGGGAAGGAATTTTCCTCCAGGGCAGATTGGAAAAGGCCCTGGAGGTTTTTCGCCTTCCTCTGTAGCATGGGGCACGGGTCACTTGCTGGAGGATTCTCTGCTCCTTGAAGTCTTTAAACCACGATTTGAGGACTTCAATAGCTCAGACATAGGTGAGAGGTTTCTCGCAGGAGTGGTGGGTGAAATTCTGTGGCCTGCGTTGTGCAGGAGGTCAGACTAGATGATCATAATGGTCCCTTCTGACCTAAACGTCTATGAATCTATGAAGGTGGTTACCCTTCCCTTTATATTTATAACACAGGGGAATCCACCTTGTTGCACAGATACTTCCTGGAACTCTTCCTGGAATCCTCCTGGGCTTAAATAGGGTTCCTGCACCAGTCAGGGCCCACGAGGGAGGCTGTCAGTCTGCTTTCCAAGGTGGTACTTTCTGGGTTTTTTTTTCTTCACGAGGTTTATATACTAATGTGCACAGCCCTATCATAGCTGCTGGGTAGGGGTGCAGAGGCGTCAACCTCCCTGCAGACCCGGGTTCTAGTCACTGTAGGAACCTCACATTGCTGGGACCAAAGACATACATGCCTCAGTGTGACCCATAGTTTGCTTTAGAATCTCATAAAGGTACCCTATAAATGTCAATCATTATCATCATTATTATTACATTTTTCCTTGTTATTCTCTATTAGAAATCAGAGATGAAAAAAATAAACTAGGAGTATCCAGGGCATCCTCATCATTTCCTCTTCTGTCAGTGCAAAAATGTTCGCTGCACTGTATTCTCCAGTGATTTGTTCAATCTGATTTTAAATGGTTTCTGGAAATACAAATTACTTTTGTTTCCTTTTTTAAAAAAACTAGTTGATATTGAAGGAAAGAGTAAAATTCTATTAACTATATTTGTCAAAATCCTGTGGCATCATGAAGGTGGGTCACTGGCTCTTTTAATTTATGACATTCTGTTGTGGGCCAGATCACAGGTACTTCACCTGGCATTGAACATTAGCACCGTCTAACTCCTTTTCAAAATTTCAGGGATTTTTGCTCTTTTCTTTCTGGAAAAACAGAATTCTTCCAAGATAAATGGTAAGAAATGGCTGGCTGGCTCCTCATATTTTGATTTCAAAGAACTATTTGAAAGTCATGGGAATAACTATCCTACGCTTTCCCATTTGATCTGATTGTATTTGTAAGCACAGAAATTTTTTCCTGTTTTCTCCTTATGCTGACTCCTCAGCAGTACAGAATGGCAGTTCCTATTTCCTTGGAATCCTGAGGCAACGGACAGAGAACTGAACTGGATGGTGATACAAAAACTTTACCTCCAGGTTAATATTATAAATTCAGCCCAAGTCAGCAGTGACGCAAAGCCATGACCATTTTAGAGCTGTTTGCTAGTCTATCTGAAATGAGTTGGGGGCGGGGGAGTCTTCAGTCTAGATCCCACCTGACATGTGTCCACATTGTTTAGTACCAATGATAATTGTTTTCCTAGTTTCATTGATGCTGGCTGCTGCAGAGAGACCAAGGACTGAATGGTCCATTGAGACTGAACTTTGCTTTGAGTCCTAGAGGTGGTCTCTGCATTCTAGGGTTGAAGACATTGCTTACATGTTCATAAAAGTGTGGAAGAAGTTTACCCTGATGCTCTCTGTGCTGTGGATTAATAGAGATTCCAGAGCTGTCAATCCATTTTTTATCAGTACAAAATTAACTTAACTTTTTAAACTGAAAAAACAAACAGATTAAGGAATCAATATTTGCCAGAGAAGCACAAAATCGGGTGCTGGGCAGTGCGGGTTGGCGGGCTACGATGATATTTTCAAGATTATAAGAGAATGTTGCAAGGACTGGAGAGTAAAATTAGAAGCTACAGAAATGTCCTCAGTGGTCCCCCTGTCTTGATGCAGGTCATGTATCATGCATTGCTCAGTTCTGAGGCTCAGGGCTGGTTTTAAGGAAAATGTGAACTTGTATTTTGGTGCCCCTAGCCCCCGCTGCCTCCCCGGGCTCCCCACAATGGGTCAGCAGCCCAAAGGTAGGCACAGTGACAGGAGGACACCAGATGGCTGTGGTGGCAGGGGAGCATGGTGACCTGAGAGCCCCAGAGAGTGGGGAAGGAACCAGAGGAGTACAGATAGCATCTCACTGGTGTGGGGATACAGGAGTGGCAGTGACATGGGGGCTCCAGAAGGCCAGATCGCTCTCCACATCCCAGTACTGAGCATCCCCAATATTCAAGTGCCCCTTCCCAGTCCCAGGGAAGGTGGGTTATTGCGGGGGAGGGGTGAGAGGTTAAAATTAAACACTCCAGTACACTTGAGGTAGCTAGGGAGGGTGGTGATGGTGGAAGGTTCACTCCTGAAATATCCCCAACCTCCTTCTCTGATACCTCACTTTGAGATGAGCAAGAAAAAGGGGGAACTCCTGAGAGCTGGGGAGCATGAGGAACTGGGGGGGTCAGAATGTGGCATAGGGGAGGGGGACCTTGAAGACCTGTGTGAAACTCTGAGAACTGGGAGGCTGGGACCTGGGGGGGCAGAAAGAGGAGCCTCCTGGGAGCTAGGGGGGCTGGGACCTTGGGGCACAGGGACGGGCCCCCTGGGAGCTGGGTGGGCATGGAGGGGGGCTGGGACCTTAAGGCACAGGGAGGGGCCCCCTGAGAGCTGGGGTGTGAGGTCAGGATATCCCCCCCCGACTTGTCTCTTTCTCCTGCAGTTTTTCAGCTCCCTTCCCCTCCCAATCTGCAAGAAGCTGGTAGCTTTCAGCTCCCATTGGCTGATCATGATGCCACACTTGCCTTCCATTGGGAAGAATCGTTTTCATTCAGGCCTCCCCTGGAAGGAGGAACAGCCCAGGCTGGGACAGTCCCAGAGGGTGGTGGAAAGAGCCCACCGGGTTGCAGAGAGAAGAGGTGGGACTAGGAGCCAGGGGGGAAACCAGGTCGGATGGCAAGCAGGGGGCCTCCACTCCAGAGCATGGAGGCGGGTGATCCTGTTGCACCAGGCCGCACCTTGCAGGCAGTAAGGGGGAGGCCGAGCTCCTTGCGTTTTCACCATGGTGGCCCCCTGACTATGGTGCCTTGGATAGTCACCCACACCCTAAGGCCGGCCTTACTGAGGCTAATTCTTAGAAAGACGAATGAAGGGAGAAACTGAAATGTTTTGGGGGGGTCTCTCTCCAGATGCTATTCTAAAGGAAGAGCAGCTACATCCTGTGGGAATTTTTCTTTTGTGTTTCTCAGGGAGTCAAGGGGGCAGCAAACTGCCAAGAATTGTCCTCACTGCAGCAGAACGTTGCCATACCAGAATTTCCCTACCATCCATCCTGCACTCATCTGTTCCTTACTCTCCTTTCCCTGACTTCATCCTGACCCCTATCCTCCAGCCCCTCCAGTATCTCTTTCAAAGTACCTCTTCGATGCCCCTGGGTCCGAAGTACAAGGCTGAATTAAAGCAATCTGGAGCCCTCAGCACACTCCAGATGGGTAAAGTGACCATACTGGGACAGTCCCAGTTTTTCATACAATATCTCAGTGTCCCAGATACTTCCTTAGGGAACTGAAACATCCAATTTTCATTTCATAAATCAAAATGCTCATTTTCATAAGTACAAAATGTTTATTCAAGACATATTGCTATATCCAAACCTGTTTAACAGGAATAGTCAAGTGGAATGAGTGTTTAGTGTGGTGAACAGTGTTTGGAGTGAAGAGAAAAGCTGAATGAGGGTAGACACTAGCAAAGCTGTTTGTTAGCTCAAAGAGAATGTTAAGAACACTTGTTCTGTGTTTCATTCAGTACACTAGGGTACGAGAATAAATTGTCCACTAAGCCCTGGTCCACACTAGGAGTTGAGGTCGAATTTAGCAGCGTTAAATCGATGTAAACCTGCACTCGTCCACATGATGAAGCCCTTTTTTTCGACTTAAAGGGCTCTTAAAATCGATTTCCTTACTCCACCCCGACAAGTGGATTAGCGCTTAAATTGGCCTTGCCGGGTCGAATTTGGGGTACTGTGGATGCAATGAGACGGTATTGGCCTCAGGGAGCTATCCCAGAGTGCTCTATTTTGACCGCTCTGGACAGCACTCTCAACAAGGATGCACTGGCCAGGTAGACAGGAAAAGGTCCGCAAACTTTTGAATTTCAATTTCCTGTTTGCATGGTCACCTGTAGCGTGCCACACTGGCCAGAACTCATCAGCAGAGGTGACCATGCAGAGCTCATCAGCAGAGGTGACCATGATGGAGTCCCAGAATCGCAAAAGAGCTCCAGCATGGACCGAACGGGAGGTACGGGATCTGATCGCTGTATGGGGAGAGGAATCCGTGCTATCAGAATTCCGTTCCAGTTTTCGAAATGCCAAAACATTTGTCAAAATCTCCCAGGGCATGAAGGACAGAGGCCATAACAGGGACCCGAAGCAATGCTGCGTGAAACTCAAGGAGCTGAGGCAAGCCTACCAGAAAACCAGAGAGGCAAACGGCCGTTCTGGGTCAGAGCCCCAAACATGCCACTTCTATGATAAGCTGCATGCCATTTTAGGGGGTTCAGCCACCACTACCCCAGCCATGTTGTTTGACTCCTTCAATGGAGATGGAGGCAACACGGAAGCAGGTTTTGGGGACGAGGAAGATGATGATGATGAAGTTGTAGATAGCTCACAGCAAGCAAGCAGAGAAACCGGTTTTCCTGACAGCCAGGAACTGTTTCTCACCCTGGACCTGGAGCCAGTACCCCCCGAACCAGCCAAGGCTGTCCCAGACCCGCCAGGCGGAGAAGGGACCTCTGGTGAGTGTACCTTTTAAAATACTGTACATGGTTTAAAAGCAAGCATGTTTAATGATTAATTTGCCCTGGCATCTGCGGCTCTCCTGGATGTACTCCCAAAGCCTTTGCAGAAGGTTTCTGGGGAGGGCAGCCTTATTCCGTCCACCATGGTAGGACACTTTACCACACCACTCCAGTAGCACGTACTCGGGAATCACTGCAGAACAAAGCATTGCAGTGTATGTTTTCTGGCATTCAAACAACATCCGTTCTTTATCTCTCTGTGTTATCCTCAGGAAAGTGATATCATTCATGGTCACCTGGTTGAAATAGGGTGCTTTTCTTAAAGGGACATTCAGAGGTGCCCATTCCTGCTGGGCTGTTTGCCTGTGGCTGAACAGAAATGTTCCCCGCTGTTAGCCATGGGGAGGTGGGAGGGGCTAGCCACATGGTGGGGGGAGGCAAAATGCGACCTTGGAACGAAAGCACATATGCTGTGAATGTAATGTTAACAGCAAGGTTTACCGTGAAAGAGTCTACACATTGTTCTAGAAAATGTGTCTTTTTAAATACCACTGTCTCTTTTTTTTTTCTCCACCAGCTGCATGTGTTTCAAGGATCACAGGATCTTCTCCTTCCCAGAGGCTAGTGAAGATAAGAAGGCGAAAAAAACGCATTCGTGATGAAATGTTCTCTGACCTCATGCTGTCCTCCCACACTGACATAGCATAGACGAATGCGTGGAGGCAGACAATGTCAGAGTGCAGGAAAGCACAAAATGACCGGGAGGAGAGGTGGCGGGCTGAAGAGAGGGCTGAAGCTGAAAGGTGGCGACAGCGTGATGAGAGGAGGCAGGATTCAATGCTGAGGCTGCTGGAGGATCAAACCAATATGCTCCAGCGTATGGCTGAGCTGCAGGAAAGGCAGCAGGAGCACAGACCGCCACTACAGCCCCTGTGTAACCAACCGCCCTCCTCCCCAAGTTCTATAGCCTCCTCACCAAGACGCCCAAGAACGCGGTGGGGGGGCCTCCGGCCACTCGGTCACTCCACCCCAGAGGATTGCCCAAGCAACAGAAGGCTGGCATTCAATAAATTTTAAAGTTTTAAACTTTTAAAGTGCTGTGTGGCCTTGTCCTTCCCTCCTCCACCACCCCTCCTGGTGCTTCTCTCCTCCACTACCCCTCCTGGGCTACCTTGGTAGTTATCCCCCTATTTGTGTGATGAATGAATAAAGAATGCATGAATGTGAAGCAACAATGACTTTATTGCCTCTGCAAGCGGTGATCGAAGGGAGGAGGGGAGGGTGGTTAGCTTATAGGGAAGTAGAGTGAACCAAGGGGTGGGGGGTTTCATCAAGGAGAAACAAACAGAACTTTCGCACCGTAGCCTGGCCAGTCTGAAACTTGTTTTCAAAGACTCTCTGATGCGTACCGCGCCCTCCTGTGCTCTTCTAACTGCCCTGGTGTCTGGCTGTGCGAAACCAGCAGCCAGGCGATTTGCCTCAACCTCCCACCCTACCATAAATGTCTCCCCCTTACTCTCACAGATATTGTGGAGCGCACAGCAAGCAGTAATAACAGTGGGAATATTGGTTTCGCTGAGGTCTAACCGAGTCAGTAAACTACGCCAGCGCGCTTTTAAACATCCAAATGCACATTCTACCACCATTCTGCACTTGCTCAGCCTGTAGTTGAACAGCTCCCGACTACTGTCCAGGCTGCCTGCGTATGGCTTCATAAGCCCTGGCATTAAGGGGTAGGCTGGGTCCCCAAGGATAACTATAGGCATTTCAACATCCCCAAAGATTATTTTCTGGTCTGGGAATAAAGTTCCTTCTTGCAGCTTTTGAGATAGACCAGAGTTCCTGAAGATGCGAGCGTCATGTACCTTTCCTGGCCATCCCACATTGATATTGGTGAAACGTCCCTTGTGATCCACCAGAGCTTGCAGCACTATTGAAAAGTACTCCTTGCGGTTTATGTACTTGCCTGCTTGGTGCTCTGGTGCCAAGATAGGGATATGGGTTCCATCTATGGCCCCACCACAGTTAGGGAATCCCATTTCAGCAAAGCCATCCACTATGACCTCCACATTTCCCAGGGTCACTACCCTTGATATCAGCAGATTTTTGATTGTGTTGGCTACTTGCATCACAGCAGCCCCCACAGTAGATTTGCCCACTCCAAATTGATTCCCGACTGACGGGTAGCTGTCTGGCGTTGCAAGCTTCCACAGGGCTATTGCCACTCGCTTCTCAACTGTGAGGGCTGCTCTCCTCTTGGTATTCTTGCGCCTCAGGGCAGGGGAAAGCAAGTCACAAAGTTCCATGAAAGTGCCCTTACGCATGTGAAAGTTTCGCAACCACTGGGAATCGTCCCAGACCTGCAACACTATGCGGTCCCACCAGTCTGTGCTTGTTTCCCGAGCCCAGAATCGGCATTCCACCGCATGAACCTGCCCCATTAGCACCATGATGCCCACATTGCCAGGGCCCGTGCTTTGAGAGAAGTCTGTGTCCATGTCCTCATCACTCACGTCACTGTGCTGACGTCGCCTACTCGCCCGGTATCGCTTTGCCAGGTTCTGGTGCTGCATATACTGCTGGATATTGCGCGTGGTGTTTAATGTGCTCCTAATTGCCAAAGTGATCTGAGCGGGCTCCACGCTTGCTGTGGTATGGCGTCTGCACAGAAAAAAGGCGCGAAACGATTGTCTGCTGTTGCCCTGACGGAGGGAGGGGCGACTGACGACATGGCTTACAGGGAATTAAGATCAACAAAGGGGGTGGCTTTGCGAGAAACTAAATGGCCCCCTCAAGGATAGAACTCAAAACCTCAAGGATAGAACTCAAAATTGGGTTTAGCAGGCCGTTGATTTCACAGAGGGAATGAGGGAGGGAGGAGAAAATGAATACAAAACAAATCTGGTCTATTTCTTGTTTTGTGCCACTTCATCTATCTTTATACATCTTGCTGGCAACAGACTGTGCAGTACGACCGCTAGCCATCCTCATCTCCTGGGTGCTCGGCAGAAGACAGTGCAGTATGACGACTAGCCATCATCTTCTGGTAGCTGGAGGTTAAAAGACTGCCGGTAGGACTCAATCGCCACGAGACGAAACAAGGGAAATGACCTGGCTGAGTCACTCCCATGTTTGCCCAGGTGCCCGGTTAAAAGAGCACCCAGGACTACGTCGATGACGGCTACCAGTCATACTGCACTGTCTGCTGCCAAAAGGTAATAAACTGCTGCTGTGTAGCAATGCAGTACCACGTCTGCCAGCACCCAGGAGACATACGGTGACGGTGAGCTGAGAGGGCTCCATGCTTGCCGTGGTATGGCGTCTGCACAGGTAACTCAAGAAAGAAGGCACAAAACGATTGTCTGCCCTTGCTTTCACGGAGGGAGGGAGGGAACGGGGGCCTGACGATATGTACCCAGAACCACCCGCAACAATGTTTTAGCCCCCTCAGGCACTGGGATTTCTACCCAGAATTCCAATGGGCGGCGGAGACTGCGGGAACTGTGGGATAGCCACCCACAGTGCAACGCTCTGGAAGTCGACAGCTGCCTCTGTACTGTAGACACACTCCGCCGACTACATGCACTTAGAGCATTTGTGTGGGGACACACACAATCAACTGTATAAAAACTCTTTCTACAAAACCAACTTCTATAAATTCGACCTAATTTCATAGTGTAGACATACCCTAAGAAATATTCGTCACTGAGTCAGAAGCTGGCAGTTGTGACATCAGCACATTTTTTTAAAAAGTGTACTTTTATCTTTTGTAAAAGTATCTTACAACCTTAAAAATGTCTCAAAATCATCCCACAAAGTTTCTGATGACATCATCCCCACAAATTCATGATGCAGTGACGACAGCAGGGTCCTCCCTCCCACATAGTCCCCCTTTGGGGTAATTTTTTTGTGGAGGGCCCTAGAGCAATGGGTTTCAGAGATAACAACCACTTAGATGAATGAAGCAGTTCATACCTCTGAGAGCAGAGCATAACAATAATAAAGTTTGGAGGTCACAGATGCATCAATCACTGTGGCTGAGCCTGAATCCAATGGGAGAGTATGTGGTATGACACTGAGGCTCCTTGGCAAAGGGTCTCCTATGCTTTGCAAACAACTCTCACCTCAGACCTTTCAAACTCAATACACCAAACCTACATCTTGCAGGATATTTTTCAATAAAGAGTAATGTGTAAGGTATCTATGGAAAGCTTGTAACTTATCAAGATTCATAATCATTGTGAGATATATGTACAGGTAATATTTAATGAATAATGTATTCATATTGAAATTATGCTTTCTGGACTTGGAGTAAAAGTTAGTCACCAGGGGATAATTAGGGCTCTATGATTTCTGCAGGGGCCTGTGTGGCTGATCCCAGGGCTGCCCAAGCAGCTGGCTCCATGGCCAGCTGCTCAGGTGGCCATGGACAGCCACACCAGCTGCTGCTCCAGCAGCCCCGGCAGCGGTTCCTGGGCGGGTGGCAGGAGCATCCACAGTTCATGGTCCCCTAGTGGCCGGCTGGAGCAGCCGCAGTCCGCAGCCCTGGGCAGCAGTCCCTGGGCGGCTGGCAAGAGCAGCCACTGTCTGCGACCCTGGGCAGCAGTCCCCGGCCGGCCAGCCAGCCGGAGCAGCTTGGTCTGTGGCCCTGGGCAGCGGTCCCTGGCTGGCCAGAGCAGCCGCAGTCTGCTGGCCCCAGCAGTGGTCTGTGCCAGCCAGCCAGTGCAGCCACAGACTACAGCCCGCAGCAGCTGGTGCCGCAGGCCCCAAGCGCCACGCCCCATCCATGCCCCCAGCACCCTCTCCCAAGATTTAATCACGGGTATTTTTAGTATAAGTCATGGACAGGTCACGGGCTGTCAGTTTTTGTTTATTGCCCGTGACCTGTCCATGACTTTTACTAAAAATACCTGTGACCTAATCATAGCCTTATGGATAATATCTCTTGCTGGTAGCCCATTCATGCAGAAGAGAGTTGTCACCCCTTCCTGGTTAGTTGGTGACGTAACGCAAGGCTCAGTTGTCTAGCCTTGCTCCATCCCAAGACTTTCAATGGAAAACCATCAGAGAGAACTGCAAACAATCAAAACCACTTGGAGGTAAAAAGGGAACGTTACAACAGACAGAGCCATCCATCATCCTGCCTATGAATAGAGACAGAAGACTGTTTCAGTATAACACAGGGTGGAGAAAAGCATATGCTTAACTGAGGAGACATCTTGGGGATTCAGGATGTACTCATGAAAAATGGAATCCTGGTTCATGTGAAGCCAGCCCCAGTTGTGCAAAAACCTACTTTATTAGCTAGGAAAATTAACTATTAATAATTATAGAATCATAGAAGATTAGGGTTGGAAGAGATCTCAGGAGGTCATCTAGTCCAACCCCCTGCTCAAAGCAGGACCAACCTCAACTAAATCACCCAGACAGGGTTTTGTCAAGCCGGGCCTTAAAAACCTCTAAGGATGGAGATTCCACCACTTCCCTAGCTAACCATTCCAGTGCTTCACCACCCTCTTAGTGAAATAGTTTTTCCTAATATCCAACCTAGATCTCCTCCAGTGCAACTTGAGACCATTGCTCCTTGTTCTGTCATTTGCCACCACTGAGAACAGCCTAGCTCCATTCTCTTTGGAACCCCCCTTCAGGTAGTTGAAGGCTGCTATGAAATCCCCCCTCACTCTTCTCTTCTGCAGACTAAACAAGCCCAGTTCCCTCGGGCTCTCTTCATAAGGCATATGCCCCAGCCCTCTAATCATTTTTGTTGCCCTCCGCTGGACTCCCTCCAATTTGTCCAAACCTTTCTATAGTGGGGGGCCCAAAACTGGACACAGTACTCCAGATGTGGCCTCACCAGTCCAGAACAGAGGGGAATAATCACTTCCCTCAATCTTCTGGCAATGAGTATAGACCCAGGCTAGTGTTTTATGATTTTGTTTTGTATTGTAACCATTTGTTTCCATCACTCTCTTGTTTCTAGTTAACTCTTATTTTTTTCTTAAATAAATCTTTTTTTTTTATTGTAAGTGCTCACATGTGCTGAGTGATTTTACAGGAGCGGTGATTTAAGGTAAAACTAGTAAACCAGGGTACATTGCATCTCTGGGGACAGAGGTTCTTGTGAGTAGCCAGTGCCAGGGGCTGGATATCACAGGGAAATTGTTAAAAGGGACTTGGGAACTGGGGTGCACCTACTGTTAACTTGGAAGTCAAAGACAGGGCTGGCACATCCCAGAAGAGAGTGCTTGAGTGGCTGATAGGCTGGTGGTGTTAGGGAGCGAACGCCCAGCCACCATGGGCCTGGCTACTTCTCATTAGAGACAGGAGGAAACAAGGTGACTCACAGTCCTGGGCACCCCAGAACCATTGCATGCTGTTTTTGTTACCATAGATGGAAAAGGGTTTTTTGCAGTGGTGGCTATTTGGATATCCAGCTCTGAGGAGTCCAGGTGGCCACCAGCATTAAATCATCTGAGGGCAAATAACCTCAATCGTGATGTTACAGAATTGACAAGTTCTTTAACGTGCTTCCTTTTCTCTACCAGTACCACTTTACAGAGTAACAGCCGTGTTAGTCTGTATTCGCAAAAAGAAAAGGAGTACTTGTGGCACCTTAAAGACTAACCAATTTATTTGAGCATAAGCTTTCGTGAGCTACAGCTCACTTCATCAGATGCATACTGTGGAAAGTTTAGAAGATCTTATTATATACACACAAAGCATGAAAAAATACCTCCTCCCACCCCACTCTCCTGCTGGTAATAGCTTATCTAAAGTGATCACTCTCCTTACAATGTGTATGATAATCAAGTTGGGCCATTTCCAGCACAAATCCAGGTTTTCTCACCCCCCGCCCACACACACACACATACACACAAACTCATTCTCCTGCTGGTAATAGCTTATCTAAAGTGACCACTCTCCTTACATTGTGTATGATAATCAAGGTGGGCCATTTCCAGCACAAATCCAGGGTTTAAAAAGAACGTCTGGGGGAGAGGGGGTAGGAAAAAACAAGGGGAAATAGGCTACCTTGCATAATGACTAAGCCATTCCCAGTCTCTATTCAAGCCTAAGTTAATTGTATCCAATTTGCAAATGAATTCCAATTCAGCAGTTTCTTGCTGGAGTCTGGATTTGAAGTTTTTTTGTTGTAAAATAGCGACTTTCATGTCTGTAATCGCGTAACCAGAGAGATTGAAGTGTTCTCCGACTGGTTTATGAATGTTATAATTCTTGACATCTGATTTGTGTCCATTTACTCTTTTATGTAGAGACTGTCCAGTTTGACCAATGTACATGGCAGAGGGGCATTGCTGGCACATGATGGCATATATCACATTGGTGGATGTGCAGGTGAACGAGCCTCTGATAGTGTGGCTGATGTTATTAGGCCCTGTGATGGTGTCCCCTGAATAGATATGTGGGCACAGTTGGCAACGGGCTTTGTTGCAAGGATAGGTTCCTGGGTTAGTGGTTCTGTTGTGTGGTATGTGGTTGCTGGTGAGTATTTGCTTCAGGTTCGGGGGCTGTCTGTAGGCAAGGACTGGCCATCTCCCAAGATTTGTGAGAGTGCTGGGTCATCCTTCAGGATAGGTTGTAGATCCTTAATAATGCGTTGGAGGGGTTTTAGTTGGAGGCTGAAGGTGACGGCTAGTGGCGTTCTGTTATTTTTTTTGTTAGGCCTGTCCTGTAGTAGGTGACTTCTGGGAACTCTTCTGGCTCTGTCAATCTGTTTCTTCACTTCCGCAGGTGGGTACTGTAGTTGTAAGAATGCTTGATAGAGATCTTGTAGGTGTCTGTCTCTGTCTGAGGGGTTGGAGCAAATGCGGTTGTATCGCAGAGCTTGGCTGTAGACGATGGATCGTGTGGTGTGGTCAGGGTGAAAGCTGGAGGCATGTAGGTAGGAATAGCGGTCAGTAGGTTTCTGGTATAGGGTGGTGTTTCTGTGACCATCGTTTATTAGCACTGTAGTGTCCAGGAAGTGGATCTCTTGTGTGGACTGGACCAGGCTGAGGTTGATGGTGGGATGGAAATTGTTGAAATCATGGTGGAATTCCTCAAGGGCTTCTTTTCCATGGGTCCAGATGATGAAGATGTCATCAATATAGCGCAAGTAGAGTAGGGGTGTTAGGGGACGAGAGCTGAGGAAGCGTTGTTCTAAATCAGCCATAAAAATGTTGGCATACTGTGGGGCCATGCGGGTACCCATAGCAGTGCCGCTGATCTGAAGGTATACATTGTCCCAAATGTAAAATAGTTATGGGTAAGGACAAAGTCACAAAGTTCAGCCACCAGGTTAGCCGTGACATTATCGGGGAATACTGTTCCTGACGGCTTGTAGTCCATCTTTGTGTGGAATGTTGGAGTAGAGGGCTTCTACATCCATAGTGGCCAGGATGGTGTTATCAGGAAGATCACCAATGGATTGTAGTTTCCTCAGGAAGTCAGTGGTGTCTCGAAGGTAGCTGGGAGTGCTGGTAGCATAGGGCCTGAGGAGGGAGTCTACATAGCCAGACAATCCTGCTGTCAGGGTGCCAATGCCTGAGATGATGGGGCGCCCAGGATTTCCAGGTTTATGGATCTTGGGTAGTAGATAGAATATCCCAGGTCGGGGTTCCAGGGGTGTGTCTGTGCGGATTTGATCTTGTGCTTTTTCAGGGAGTTTCTTGAGCAAATGCTGTAGTTGCTTTTGGTAACTCTCAGTGGGATCAGAGGGTAATGGCTTGTGGAAAGTGGTGTTGGAGAGCTGCCGAGCAGCCTCTTGTTCATATTCCGACCTATTCATGATGACAACAGCACCTCCTTTGTCAGCCTTTTTGATTATGATGTCAGAGTTGTTTCTGAGGCTGTGGATGGCATTGTGTTCAGCACGGCTGAGGTTATGGGGCAAGTGATGCCACTTTTCCACAATTTCAGCCCGTGCACGTCGGCGGAAGCACTCTATGTAGAAGTCCAGTCTGCTGTTTCGACCTTCAGGAGGAGTCCACCTAGAATCCTTCTTTTTGTAGTGTTGGTAGGGAGGTCTCTGTGGATTAGTATGTTGTTCAGAGGTATGTTGGAAATATTCCTTGAGTCGGAGACGTCGAAAATGGGATTCCAGGTCACCACAGAACTGTATCATTCCAGGATGTATCTTCAGCCATTGCTTTTCATCCAGTTACTGACCACAGTCAAGCCCTTGGATAGCTGGAAGATTGTGCTGTTTGTATCTGATGTGAAGGCTTGCAGTATGTGTAGTTTAACTGAGGCTCATGTACTCTGTGCACAAGTGGCTGTCCTCATGTCAATGTTAAATGGCTCTCAGAGGGAAGCTAGCCAAAGAAAGACATTTTGAGCTCTGACTTGTTAAATATGCTCATCTAGTTAGACAGAAACTGTCAGCTATTTAGGATTTTTCATTTGTTTGTAATACTCTAAAAGAAATAGGAACATTTTCTTGCACTCCCAGTTTTGACAGTTTCCATTTGCTGGCCAGTGATTTCCTTCCACATTCCCTCTCTGCTCCACCCCATGTTTCTAACAGGGGCAGAAGACAACATGACTCTCCTTTTGTTTATTTTCCTGTTTGTGCACTAGCACCACAGAAAATGTCATCAAGGATACATACTTCTCTAGGAATAGGTTTTGTTAGTGTAATTGATTCTGGAAGGCCAGCAGGGGGCTCCTACTGCTGCTCTGGGAATAGTGTTTGTTAGATTCAAATTGGTGCTGCTGACCAGCTGGGGGGGTGGGGTGCCGAGGCCAGCTCTAGAAATAGAGCTTATTCATGTTGCTGCTAGTGTAGGATCACGAAGGGTTGCCCAGCCTAGCTGTGGGAATGGGGTTTTTTAGTGTAACTGCAGATGTTGCAGAGCAGTAAAGGACACCTAGCCGTATTCTGGGGAAGGGGATTCTTAATATAACTCCATTCTCTTTTGAGTCTGGGTCAACTGATCCTTAGAGGATGGGATGGATCCCTTTGCTGATAATTTAAAACAGCACATAGAACTGTCAAACATTGGCAACAGGATGAAGAGGGCTGCCCATCTACACTATGCACAGTACCTTAGAACTCTCTGGCTTTCTTTCAGAGCATTCACATTTTTCTACACTTTCCCCCTAAACTTTCCCCCCATCTTTTGCCAACTTGCCTACATTAGTTCAAGTTGCCTTCACCTCTGCTTGGGAGTTGAAATGTGGATGGCCAAACACAGAAGCATGTAGCAGAAGAATCAAAGTAAGACTAGATCCTGCTTTCAGTGCAAATCTCCCCTCACATCCTGTGAGGGGGAAAGAGATGCCTCTTTTGCCCCCAAGGAAGATTATCTTTGAGGGCCTCTTTGACCTGAAGGAGATGACAGTGGAGAACCCAAACACTCCTAGGAAAAAAGCATCAAGCACTAGTGTTCAGTCCCCAAGAAAGCAATCAGACTCTGATTCAGTTGCAAACGTTCAGGCATCTGTAGCATTGCTGAAGCCGCTCTGGAGGCTCAATCCTAAAACTACCTAGGAGATTCAAGTGCCCTGTATGAATCATGAATTTAGTCTTGAAATCAATCCAAATATAAGCTGAGCCTCACTGAATCTTCTTATCTAAAAATCTGGCCTCCTTGGTTGCCATAGCCTCCACCTGATGGGCCTCAAAACTTGATGCATTATTGATCAAGGAACAATACTGTACTTTTCACATAGAGAAAGGGGTTCTTTGAACTCTGGATGACTTCATCCCAAAATTGACTTGAGTTTTCCTAGAATTATGGAGATAATATGATGGGAGTACTGTCCAATGTCAAAACGTGAATAAGGAAAAAGCGGGGATACTTGTGATGTCAGAAGAGACCTGAATACTTACTTTATTAGGTTTCTTTTCTCTGTGAATGTGGCCCCTTGTGTTAAGTTATCTCACCTTCTGTGTAAACCAGATGTGAGTTCCAGTGTGCATGAAGTTGGGGACTGTAGTTCCCGTAAGAGGGAATTTAGATAGTTTTGGAGGCAAAATGCTCAGTAAAAATATTTTCCTCAAATATTTTGGCATTGACT
The DNA here is from genome assembly GCF_965140285.1 of Lepidochelys kempii. Taxonomy (NCBI): domain Eukaryota; kingdom Metazoa; phylum Chordata; order Testudines; family Cheloniidae; genus Lepidochelys; species Lepidochelys kempii. The sequence goes on along the minus strand of NC_136385.1, from coordinate 92,862,267 downwards.
GCTGATAATCTTAAATTAAGTCATATTAATCTTAGCATCTGCAGCTTTGGACAAACTCTTTCAGGAAGATAAAGCAGGTATTTGGACCCCTTCACTTTGGTTAAAGGACTCAACCCATAAGATAAGGATCAGCAGATCCAAGATCTCAGAGAAAAGAAATTGACATGGGAGGGAAATGCTTTTCCGAGAAAGTTGAAATTTCTGCAATGTCAGAAATGAAGCACAATAACTCAACATTACACTGTGGCTGGTCTAGTAACAATGCAATGTGCTAACTCATAGAAGGTTCATGTTCCAGACCTAAGCTCCTCTTGGCAGAGAGAACATCTTATATGGTTTTGGAGTGGTTCCCCTTAGATCAACAATCTCAGTAATGCTACTTACAGTTTTCCTAGGTCCTATGTCCAGTCCTCCTTGATCAGAGATGGGTCATTGGAATGAGGGGTCTTTGGCAGTGTGCAGAGTAAAAAGTGGGAATGAGGAAAGTCCTCTGCAAGGGCCAACGCCCTGGGTAAAAAGAAAGGATTTATATGGGTCTAGCAAATATAGTATCTCATTTAAGAGCTAGGGTTCCATTTCAGAGCAGTTGAGTGCTGGGGTTAATAAATAAATATTTAGAATTTGGAGATTGTTTGCCATGAGTTTTTAACTGCATTAATGTTGGAAGCCTAAATTCTTTAACAGGTATGCTTTAAAGCAGGAGAGAATTTTCCTAATAGAAGAGGGCAGTCAGTGGCATTGTGAGTTACAAGGGCGGTAAGTTTGCTGATTGTCACAGCCTTGCCAGAGCCTGTGGAGCATCTCACGAGGCAAGATCCCTTTAAGTCAACTGATATCCAACTCAGAATGGCCAGTTGGGCTTTAAATTCCACAAGGTAAAACAAAAACAGTCTTTTTTCTGTGTGATGAGGCTTAACCCACATGATTTGCAAGGCAAATGAGATAACCCCAATTAGTCATGTTCTGCACTTGTGGGGTGATTAACTAATTGCCTCACGCCAAAGGAGGCAGAGCTAAATCTTATAAGTAGACTCAAGAAGCTCAGTTGGTGAGAGACTATACAGGAGACAGGTCTCTCTGGGGGAAAGAGAAGACCTGGGATAGGGTTTAACAGACAGGAAACAATGGAAGAATACCACTACCGGAGTAGGTTAGGCTTCTGCAGGGGAAGCCCTGAGGTACGGCCAATAAAGGAACTACAGTGGAGCTTGAGAGGGGAAGCAGGGGTATTAGTTTGCAGATTTGTTTGGACTTTCAGTTGGACTTGTTCGGCTTTCCCTGGAAAAGGTTTAGACTTTCATGTGACTTGGCTGGAGGGTCAAGCCACAGAATATCCAGAGGGTGAATCAGGAGAAAACAAAGGCTGGGAAAAGCCATTCCAGGGCTGTGGGAGAGCCTAGCAGGGGGTGCCAGAGATGAAGATCCCATGCAATGCTGTGACCAGAGATGGGGGAGGGGTGCCCATGAGGTGTGGATGTGCTATTACATGTGGTATGAGAAGTGGGATTTGAAACCCTTCTCCCACAAGGAAGGAGGGAGATACCAACTACCCTAAAGGTGAGGGGAAGAGGGACAGGCTAAGATGCTTTTTCTGGAGTTTGGGGAAGATGGAGGGTGTAGTCCTCATGCTGGTGGAGCAACAGGAGCAGACACATGCTCTTCAGTTGTGCCTACTACAAGGGCAGCAACAACAGCAAGATGTGCAACAGGAACACTTCCTGCAATGCCTAGAAAAGTGGACCCCAGGGAACCAGGTAGTTTGGGGAGAAAAAAATTTGGACAGACCAGGAGCGGGCCTCTCAAAATTGGCCCAGAAGCATTTCTGTGCACCTTCAAGAGGTAGCAGCTATGGCAGAGTGGACCTGATCATCTTGGGCAACTTGAGTGGCCCCATTCCTGTCAGGAGATGCTCAATTGGCTTACTGAGCTTTGTCCAACAAGCAGGTGAGGTGCTACACATTTGTAAAAGGGGCCATTCTGGATAGACTGGGGCTGACCCTGGAAGCATACCTCCACTAGTTTAGAATAGACCCTTTCCCCCGCAATCGTGCCCTAAAGTGGCCTGGCAACACGATGGTTGCAGCCCACCACAAACTCATTAGACACGGTGGTGGACCTTACAGTCCCGGAACTTTTTCTAGGGGTCCAAAGTTGGGTCCAGGGGTTTCGGCCAACATCTATCGATGAGCCCCTGACACGGGTGGAGGGCTGTATGGAAGCTGATGAAGCTGAGCCGCCCAAATGAGGGATTGGATTGAAGGGACCATACCAAGGGAAGTAAGGAAACAGTGAACCTTGCCACTGTGGTAGCAAGGGGGACACATGGAGATAGAAACAGTTCTGTACCTAAGAAACTAGAAGATGTAGCAGTGCCTCAGTTGTTACTAGGTACCTGGGACTGGCACCCAGGAATTGGTCAGATGAAACTTATTGTGTGTTTCTCATCTGGCCAATCAGGTCATATAAAAAAAGACTGCCTGCTCATGGAGTTTGGCTTTGAACTGCTACTACAGCTAAGTCTGTGGCTTGGGATGTTCTGTCAGTAAGGGGTGTACTGCAGCCTACTAGGTAATTGCTAAAGTGTCTAGATGGAAAATAAGAGGACTGATTGACTCCAGGTGTGAGCAAACGCTAGTTTGGGGGAATAGCTCCGGATAGTGAGAACAGATCAGCATTTTCCAATGCACATCTCTTGTGCACATGGAGAACCACAGGTCTACCCTACAGGAGAGAGAGAGATGGAACAACAAGGTTGGATGAGCAAGCTCAGGGCCCGCGTGGTAATACACTTCCGCTGGCCTGTAACTGTAGACAGAGATTGGCCTGATTTCCTGGTCCTGTTACCAGACAGGGTACTACTCGTGCTTGGACCAGTTGATCATAAGACAGTCTTCACCTGGACATGGGTTGTTGGGCTGGATGGCTCAGCGCGAGGAGCAAAAAATCGACAGGCTGTATCAAGCAGGTCAGGAGAGCCAAACAGGAAATGTCAAGTCAATTACAAGCCCTAGCAACACAATTGCTTGAGGCAAACTGGGAACTGGAAGAGATGAAAGCTGCATGACAGAAAATAATGGAGGAGGCAACAAAACAAGAGCAAGAATTGGTCAGGCAAGACTAGACCTAGTATATGAGAAGAATTGGCAACAACTCAAACAGGTGCTAGCTATACTGTGAAGCATGAAATCACATGACAATGGGGCCTCAGCCTCTAGAGGCCAAGAGCAGGCCCCTGCAGGAGAGGAAAACAATAGGCATCCTGAGGGAGGAGACGAGGGAACCTTCTCCTGATCGGGGACCCTGACCTGGCAGCTGGGGTGGCAGCTGACTCTATGCAGATTTGAGAACTCTGGGATCTGTTAGCCATTGCAGAGGAGGCCCTGCAAATAGACATGCAAGACTAAGAATATTGGAAAGAACATTATGAAGATGTGCTAGATGACAAAAAACAATTTGTTTGTCCAAGTACATGAATTACAGAAAGAGCTGGAATGCCTGCAGGGCCCAGCACAGTAACTCGTAGAGTACACTGACAGGTACTATCTGGGTGAGAAGGGGGTTATGTGATGAGGCTTAACCACCATCAACTGCAAGGCAAGGGAAAGAACCCCAGTCTTTCCATCCCAGGGGGTGATTAACTAGTTGTCTCTTGGCAAGAGGAAAGGGCGCTAGGCCTTGTAAGTAGACTGAGGGAGCTCAGTTAGGGAGAGATTGCGGAAGAGACAGGTCTCTCTAGGGAAGAGAAGCCCTGAGATAGAGTTTAACAGACAGGAAGCAATGGAGGAAAACCACTACAGGAGCATATTAGGCCCCTATAGCAGAAGCCCTGAGGGAGAGCCAACATGAGAACTACAGTGGAGCCTCAAAGGGGAAGCAGAGGCATTTGTTTGCAGATTTATTTGGATTTTCATTTGGACTTATTCGTGCAACCCAGAAGGGATTTAGACTTTCTTGTGACATGGCTGGAGCGCCAAGCCAGAGAACACCCAGAGGGTGAGTCTAGAGAAGATGAAGGCTGAGAAAAGCCATTGCAGGGCTGAGGGAGAGCACAATAGGGGGCACCAAGGAGTAACATCCTGTGCAACGCTGTGACCGCAGATGGGAGGTCACTCACGAGGTGAGGACATATTATTACATGCTGACTCAGTCAAAAAGGTGCAATCAGCGTTAGGCACCCAAGCAGGCCAGGCTTTTGGGGTTAAGATGGGAGATCCTCCTCCTTTGCTTCATTCACAGCTGCCCACTGAAGGCAGCAGATAGCTCTTTTTACCCTGTGTGATGGGCCCTGATTGGCTTCTGCTCACTTCTGGCTCTTCTTGCTGGTGGAGGAGTTGGATCAGTTTTCATTGGTTCTCCCAGCAGCTGATCCTGGGTGGCCTCTCTAGGCAGCTTTTGGACATCTTAACCTGCTGTCCTTTTCCTCCAAAAGGACATCTTCTTTGGGCAGGGTGTTCTCAGGCAGTGGGACCTCCAGCAGGGAGCATCAAATGCCCAGTCCCCCTCATTACATAGATTTACGCTAGTTCTGTGTGGACATTTGTTCTGCATAGCACTAGCATACCATTCTAGAGTAGGATTTCTTTTTACCTGCTTGGAGCTGTGAGATATGTGATCCCAATGTCTGTTTGGAACGTTTTCCTAGTGTTATTTGGTGTCTGATTCCAGCTGGCTGTTTGTTACAACACCCTTCCCAGATTCTGACTAGGAAGCTTAGCCCTTAAAGGCACATCTTCCCTTCCAAGCCAAAACTTAACAACACCACTTTAAAAAGTTAATATAACACATAATTACAAATACTTATAACTAACTTCATAAACTTTCTAACAATATTAAATTAATCTTTGAGGTGCTCTGTGCTGTTGCTTGGACCTTTAAGGCTGTTTCCGCTTTGTTCTGTATTCTCAACAGCGTTCCTATCTCCTGGAAGATGTTCTCAATTGTTTTAGTTCCCTGTTCCTTCAATGAATATACCCTCTTGATGAGACCAAGGGCTTGATACATTTAGGTGATAGTCCATTCATATTGTGCTGCAATGTTGTCCATTGCACCTATGAAGAATTCCACTGAGTTAGTAAAAAGCAAAGGAGTACTTGTGGCACCTTAGCACTGAGTTAGTGTTGCTGTTATCATCCTCTTTGCCCATGCTTGTGCAGACTCTGCTGGTGAGTGGAAACTCTTGCAAAGTGATGTAATTAATTGAAGTTTTATATCTTTTTCCATATGGTGAGCATTGTCTTGGCTTATGTTGTTTGCCACAGCATGTGCGGCCCCATGTGCTGTTTTTGGTAGACTCTGAATTTGAGCCCTGGGTGCCTTTTTGCCTCAGGTCTCTTTTCTTGAAGTATTTTGGATTTTCTGTCATGTCCACAGTGTGAGAGCACTGTTCATCCTTTATTCTGGACTGGGTCTCTTTCTTTGCTGAGCAAATTCTAATTGCTTTTTCAAAGTTTTAATTCTGGGCATCCAGTGGTCTCTCTCTGAGTGTTTTGTCCCAGATCCCAATCAAAATCTGGTCTCTTATCCAGGACTCTGTGAGCCCTTTAAGATTGGAAAATTGGCTCTTCAACCTTAGATCAGTCAAACTTTTCTATGGTTTCGCCTTCTTTTTGTACTTGAAAAGTATCTCTTACATATTTCATCTTTATAGGGAGTGCAGAACGCCTCAAATTTCTGTAATACAGTTTCATAGTTATCCTCCTATGCCTAAATTCACTGAAAACTATTAAACACATCAAGTGCTTCAGAACTAGCTATTGTCAGAAATAAGACTACCTTCTGACGTCTTGCTTTTTGCTGGCCCGCATTTCTTGCAGATACAGAGTGAAGCACTGTTTAAGTCTTCCCCAGTTGTTTCCCGCATTTCCAAAGAGTTCCAGCTCTAGTGGGAGCTGGAATTTAACTGCCCAATTCTTTCTCTCTGGATATTTTCTTATTTTGTTTTATGCCTGGTACCATATGGTGTTCAGTGATCAAACAGTGCTTAATAAGGTGCTTGCAAGAACTGATTCCAACTGCTGGTGCATAACAACAAGAACGTTACAGTGTCCACCCAAATTCTTTGTCTGGGAAGCTCAGCACTTAAAAGCACAGCCCCTAGTGGCACAGATGAGGAGGAGGATGCTGTGGCAGGATGACAAGAGTCAGTCAGTGACCTATGGAAAGGGTTATTGTGGAACTCAGAACAGTATCTCTTTTGACTGGACTCACTACTTGTCTGAGGACTGGCCAGGCCGGAGAGGAAAGAGGTGAGTGACTTCCGTGGTTCAGAAATTAAATAGCTTCCTGTATGTCCCTTTAGTCCCTGTGCTGCAAGAAGCTCCTTCATCTCACTACAAGATGGGGTTGGTTGTTTTTATTATTTTTTATTTTGCTCTCTCAAGCAGCGACTTCTTTCCTATGTTTCTTTCCTTCCCTAATATATTTGTATCACTCTCCTGGAACAGACTCAGCCCCAGAGGCAGTAGTATTGCACTGCAACCCAGACTAGCAGAGACTATTTGGCTTTAGCACCACTTGGGAAAGCTTTCAGTTTGAGATGGAGTTATGTGTATGGGCAGAGGGGGGAGGGCAGAATGTTTCCTGGTTTTCATTACACATCTGGGCAAATGACTGAGCAACTTGCCTGTCACTGACTGTACATTTGTTCATGAAAAATTCTGATTAAGGGAAAGGAATCTGGCAATATATAACTTTGTGAGTCTCTGTATCCCTTTAGAACTTCCATCAGAGAAAAGGGCTCAGAAGGAGAGATCCATTTCCATCTGTCCATCAATGACCCGATGTTAGCTATAGATGATGCGACTTTAATTAGAGCTTTGAATGTGATTGGAGCCCAAGAATGTTTGTCACTCAAAATGTTTCAGCTTTTTTGTTCCCCCACCCCCATGGATGGAAATGCAGGGGAAGAGGAAGGAGATAACATTAATAACTTACATTTCTAGGGTGTCTTTCATGCTGCAGTGACAGGTTTCAGAGTAGCAGCCGTGTTAGTCTGTATTCTCAACAAATACTCACCAGCAACCACACACCACACAACAGAACCACTAACCCAGGAACCTATCCTTGCAATAAAGCCCGTTGCCAACTGTGTCCACATATCTATTCAGGGGACACCATCACAGGGCCTAATAACATCATCCACATTATCAGATGCTCCTTCACCTGCACATCTACCAATGTGATATATGCCATCATGTGCCAGCAATGCCCCTCTGCCATGTACATTGGTCAAACTGGACAGTCTCTGTGTAAAAGAATAAATGGACACAAATCAGACATCTAGAATTATAACATTCAAAAACCAGTTGGAGAACACTTCAATCTCTTTGGTCACTCGATTACAGACCTAAAAGTTGCAATTCTTCAACAAAAAAACTTCAGAAACAGACTCCAAGGAGAGACTGCTGAATTGGAATTAATTTGCAAACTGGATACAGTTAACTTAGGCTTGAAAAGAGACTGGGAGTGGATGGGTCATTACACAAAGTAAAACTATTTCCCCATGTTTATTCCCCTCCTCCACTCCCCACTGTTCCTCAGATGTTCTTGTCAACTGCTGGAAATGGCCCACCTTGATTTTCACTACAAAAGGTCCCCCGCCCCCGCACTCTCCTGCTGGTAATAGCTCACCTTAAGTGATCATTCTCCTTACAGTGTGTATGGTAACACCCATTGTTTCATGTTCTCTATATAAATCTCCCCACTGTATTTTCCACTGAATGCATCCGATGAAGTGAGCTGTAGCTCACGAAAGCTTATGCGCAAGTAAATTTGTTAGTCTCTAAGATGCCACAAGTACTCCTTTTCTTTTTTCATGCTTCAGGATCCCAAAGTATAGATAGATAACATCACCTGAAGAAATACAGCCACATGTCGGGTTGAACATGGTAGCTGTTAAACAGCACACATCAACTCTACACACAACTTTTTAGGCCATAGAGTGAAAATGAATCCCATCTCCAGTTAAAACACAAACAGAGAAGCAGAATGTAGTTAACCACCTTGGAATTTGACTAGGACACTGGAATTAACACCTTTACATTTGTGGGAGTGCCATGGGATCTTTGAGGAGTTCAGGTGGCCGTGACATTAGTTTAGTCTCGGATTCAAAAGACTGCACATCCAGCAGCATAGCATTAGCATGTAACTAGTGTTTTGGTTAGAAGTACACCTACTGAATCTTCAGCAACACTTCCTGAACTACCCAAGTTTTCCCTGGTCTGCTATCCAAGGACTGACCAAACCTTATGCTCTGTAGTATTACAGATCTGTAATCTGTAGTATTAAAGGGGAAAGAGATTTAGGATTTGTATAGTTTTCTATTTAATATGGGGTATTTTTTGAAAAGCCTCTGGGATGAGAGACTTTTGCCCAGATCACATGCTTTGGCTGAACTATTCTTAGCACTGCTCAGAAGAGAGTGGTGCAAAGACAGCTTTAAGCCATCTTTGCATCATCCTGGGGGTGTCTGACTGCCAGCAAGTAGTCCCCAGTGTAAATTAGAATAGCATCAGGCCTACTGTGTTTTTACACTGGCTGCCAGTGCCAGGAAAGGGGCTGTTCCAGCAGTTGGACATAACTGAGGTATAGAGATGCTCTGGGTAGTCCCCCTTTTTCCCAGCTACAACCCTTGCATGGGGACCTGAAAGAAGGAGTGCTGTAGGAGCCACTAGAGTGTCTGTATGCTGACTGAAGATTTCTCTACCCTATACTGGGGGATCCTCAAGTAACTGATTAAGATGCTTTTAGGACTTCTTTGTATTGACAGAGTGACACAAAACAGCTTTAATGGACTGGAGGATCTGGCCCCAAATGTGTGTGTGTCTGTGTGTGCACGTGGTGTGTGCACACATTTGTGTGGTGTCAGTGATCCTCCCTCAATTGCCTTAAGGGTCAATTTGTTGCCTGTCTAGGATTTTTAGCTTGCTTCTGGATAAAATAATCTGTGGGGATGTAATGGAGAAAATGGTGACTGAAATTCACCCCTAACATCCATGAATCGCAGCAGCAGGCTACGGGGAAATCATTCAAATTTGTCTATGCACTAATGTATCCTGTTTGTGATCCTGTTTGTAGCTCTGTAATATGTAGACAGCAGTGTCTGCTACAGCATAGAATATAATTGGTATGTAATTGTCACATAGATACCTAGGTGATAGAAGCTTTAGAAATAACGAAGACAGATTCCTGCTTCTTTTCTGTATTTGTGTGAATTTGTGGATGAATGTGCTTGACAGAAAGTCCTTGTGGATTTGTGTGTGCGTGTGCACATGTAAGCATGTCTGTGCAGTTTGCTTCATTCACTGCTGCAATAACTCAGTACTAAGAAATACCTTTAGTCATCATGTTGAGAACATACATAAGGGACATGAGTGTTGTGTTTAGGTTTATTTGTTTCACTGTGAACATCTAGATCAAATTCCTAAAGTATTATTTATGCAAAAAGTGTGAATGTTCGCAGCTTGCAAATGAAGTCAAACCCTTGTTACTGTTTACAGTAAAACAGCTGCTCTCAGCATTTCTCTCTGAGCCTGAGATACCTTAGCTCTTCCATACTCAGCCTTACATCATAGCAGCTGCAATAATAAGAGGCTGGAAGAGGTCAGGAGCAGGCAGTTCAGCTATACCACACCTTTGTTTAAGAGTGTTTAGAAAGTAAAATATTTCTACTGCTGAATTTTTCAGCCTGACTGGACTCCACATAGAGGCTGGATCGTCAGACCTATCTTCTCAAAATCACTCCAGCACCACTAACCATAGTCTGTGTTCTGATTTTCTCTTTATACATTTTCCCTAGAAATATTCTATAGATCCAGTCTGGAAAATGTTCCAAGGTTTTTTCAAAGCTAAAGATAATAGTAATAACATAATATTGTGCTAAAGCGCATGTCAGCTTTTTAAAGGTATAGAGAACCTAATTTGCATGCCAGAACTTTCCTAATTTATACTAACTGGGATACTCTTTGCAAATTATTGAATTTTGTGAATTTGCAAATACATGAACAAATACAATTTTTAAAAAATGGAAAAGCATCACAATGTACTTTATTTTGAAAACTAATTTCTTTGTAATTATTTGATACTTCAGAATGCACAAATAGATATACTGGAATGTATTTTGTAAAGATATCAGACTTAACATGAGAGGTTTCAGAGTAGCAGCCGTGTTAGTCTGTATCCGCAAAAAGAAAAGGAGTACTTGTGGCACCTTAGAGACTAACAAATTTATTTGAGCATAAGCTTTCGTGAGCTACAGCTCACCTCATCAGATGGGTGAGCTACAGCTCACTTTATTGGATGCATCCCATGAAGTGAGCTGTCACTCACGAAAGCTTATGCTCAAATAAATTTGTTAGTCTCTAAGGTACCACAAGTACTCCTTTTCTTTTAACATGAGAGGTGGCTACTGCACTCCACTCTTCAAACTTTGCTGAGAAGTGAGACTGTAATTTTTATGCTGTTTATGAAGCGTGTGGACTAATGAGGTTGTTTTGTATACGTAGTACAAATGTATGAAATGAAAAATAAGGGGCTAAAGTCAATTTAAGAACTTTTTAACAGGTTGTAATTAAATGTCCTAAATGCTGTTTGTTAGGATATAGATATGCAGGCCTGTCTGTAAAGGCCTATACTCTAAGAATTTAGGTGTATTCTTATCAATCAGACAATCGTTCCGCGCCTTTTTTCTGTGCGGATGCCATACCAAGGCAAGCATGGAGGCCGCTCAGCTCACTTTGGCAATTAGGAGCACATTAAACACCACACGCATTATCCAGCAGTATATGCAGCACCAGAACCTGGCAGAGCGATACCGGGCGAGGAGGCGATGTCAGCGCGGTCACGTGAGTGATCAGGACATGGACACAGATTTCTCTCAAAGCATGGGCCCTGCCAGTGCATGCATCATGGTGCTAATGGGGCAGGTTCATGCTGTGGACCGCCGATTCTGGGCTCGGGAAAGAAGCACAGTGTTGCAGGTCTGGGACGATTCCCAGTGGCTGCGAAACTTTCACATGTGTAAGGGCACTTTCATGGAACTTTGTGACTTGCTTTCCCCTGCCCTGAAGCGCATGAATACCAAGATGAGAGCAGCCCTCACAGTTGAGAAGCGACTGGCGATAGCCCTGTGGAAACTTGCAACGCCAGACAGCTACCAGTCAGTTGGGAATCAATTTGGAGTGGGCAAATCTACTGTGGGGGCTGCTGTGATGCAAGTAGCCCACGCAATCAAAGATCTGCTGATATCAAGGGTAGTGACCCTGGGAAATGTGCAAAAAGAAAAGGAATACTTGTGGCACCTTAGAGACTAACCAATTTATCTGAGCATAAGCTTTCGTGAGCTACAGCTCACTTCATCGGATGCATACTGTGGAAAGTGTAGGAGATCTTTTTATATACACACAAAGCATGAAAAAAAAAAACCTCCTCCCACCCCACTCTGCTGCTGGTAATAGCTTAGGATTCTCTAACTGTGGTGGGGCCATAAACGGAACCCATATCCCTATCTTGGCACTGGAGCACCAAGCCGGCGAGTACATAAACCGCAAGGGGTACTTTTCAGTAGTGCTGCAAGCTCTGGTGGGATGTTTCACCAACACAAGGGACATTTCACCAACATCAACGTGGAATGGACGGGAAAGGTACATGACGCTCGCATCTTCAGGAACACTGGTCTGTTTCAAAAGCTGCAGGAAGGGACTTTATTCCCAGACCAGAAAATAACTGTTGGGGATGTTGAAATGCCTATATGTATCCTTGGGGACCCAGCCTACCCTTTAATGCCATGGCTCATGAAGCCGTACACAGGCAGCCTGGACAGTAGTCAGGAGCTGTTCAACTACAGGCTGAGCAAGTGCAGAATGGTGGTAGAATGTGCAATTGGACGTTTAAAGGCATGCTGGCGCAGTTTACTGACTCGCTTAGACCTCAGCGAAACCAATATTCCCACTGTTATTACTGCTTCCTGTGTGCTCCACTATCTCTGTGAGAGTAAGGGGGAGACGTTTATGGCGGGGTGGGAGGTTGAGGCAAATCGCCTGGCTGCTGGTTACGCGCAGCTAGACACCAGGGCGGTTAGAAGAGCACAGGAGGGCGCGGTACGCATCAGAGAAGCTTTGAAAACCAGTTTCATGACTGGCCAGGCTACGGTGTGAAAGTTCTGTTTGTTTCTCCTTGATGAAACCCCCCGCCCCTTGGTTCACTCTACTTCCCTGTAAGCTAACCACCCTCCCCTCCTCCCTTCGATCACCGCTTGCAGAGGCAGTAAAGTCATTGTTGCTTCACATTCATGCATTCTTTATTCATTCATCACACAAATAGGGGGATGACTACCAAAGTAGCCCAGGAGGGGTGGTGGAGAAGGGAAGGAAAATGCCACACAGCACTTTAAAAGTTTACAACTTTAAAATTTATTGAATGCCAGCCTTCTGTTTTTTGGGCAATCCTCTGTGGTGGAGTGGCTGGTTGGCCGGAGGCCCCCCTCCACCACAATCTTGGCTGTCTGGGTGTGGAGGCTATGGAACTTGGGGAGGAGGGCGGTTGGTTACACAGGGACTGTAGTGGCAGTCTGTGCTCCAGCTGCCTTTGCTGCAGCTCAACCATACACTGGAGCATACTGGTTTGATCCTCCAGCAGCCTCAGCATTGAATCCTGCCTCCTCTAATCATGCTGCCGCCACCTTTCAGCTTCAGCCCTCTCTTCAGCCCACCACTTACTCTCTTCAGCCCGCCACTTACTCTCTTCAGCCTGCCACCTCTCCTCCCTGTCATTTTGTGCTTTCCTGCACTCTGACATTATTTGCCTCCACGTATTCATCTGTGCTCTGTCAGTGTGGGAGGACAGCATGAGCTCAGAGAACATTTCATCACAAGTGCGTTTTTTTTTTCTTTCTAATCTTCACTAGCCTCTGGGAAGGAGAAGATCCTGTGATCATTGAAACACATGCAGCTGGTGGAGAAAAAAAAAGGGACAGCGGTATTTAAAAAGACACATTTTATAAAACAGTGGCTACACTCTTTCAGGGTAAACCTTGCTGTTAATATTACATACATAGCACATGTGCTTTCGTTACAAGGTCACAGTTTGCCTTCCCCCACCGCGTGGCTACCCCCTCAACCTTCCCCCCTCCCTGTGGCTAACAGCGGGGAACATTTCTGTTCAGCCACAGACAAACAGTCCAGCAGGAACGGGCACCTCTGAGTGTCCCCTGAAGAAAAGCACCCTATTTCAACCAGGTGACCATGAATGATATCTCACTCTCCTGAGGATAACACAGAGAGATAAAGAACGGATGTTGTTTGAACGCCAGCAAACATACACTGCAATGCTTTGTTGTACAATGATTCCCGAGTACGTGTTACTGGCCTGGAGTGGTAAAGTGTCCTACCATGGAGGACGCAATAAGTCTGCCCTCCCCAGAAACCTTTTGCAAAGGCTATGGGAGTACATCCAGGAGAGCCGCAAATGCCAGGGCAAATTAATCCTTTCACAAGCTTGCTTTTAAACCATGTATAGTATTTTAAAAGGTACACTCACCGGAGGTCCCTTCTCCGCCTGGCGGGTCCAGGAGGCAGCCTTGGGTGGGTTCGGGGGGTACTGGCTCCAGGTCCAGGGTGAGAAACAGTTCCTGGCTGTCGGGAAAAGCGGTTTCTCCGCTTGCTTGCTGTGAGCTATCTACAACCTCATCATCATCTTCTTCTTCGTCCCCAAAACCTGCTTCCGTGTTGCCTCCATCTCCATTGAAGGAGTCAAACAACACGGCTGGGGTAGTGGTGGCTGAAACACCTAAAATGGCATGCAGCTCATCATAGAAGCGGCATGTTTGGGGCTCTGACCCGGAGCGGCCGTTCGCCTCTCTGGTTTTCTGATAAGCTTGCCTCAGCTTCTTAAGTTTCATGTGGCACTGCTTCGGGTCCCTGTTATGGCCTCTGTCCTTCATGCCCTGGAAGATTTTGACAAAGGTTTTGGCATTTCGAAAACTGGAACGGAGTTCTGATAGCACGGATTCCTCTCCCCATACAGCAATCAGATCATGTACCTCCCGTTCAGTCCATGCTGGAGCTCTTTTGCGATTCTGGGACTCCATCACGGTCACCTCTGCTGATGAGCTCTGCATGGTCACCTCTGCTGATGAGCTTTGCATGGTCATCTGCAGCTTGCCACGCTGGCCAAACAGGAAATGAGATTCAAATGTTCACGGTTCTTTTCCTGTCTACCTGGCCAGTGCATCTGAGTTGAGAATGCTGTCCAGAGCAGTCACAATGGAGCACTCTGGGATAGCTCCTGGAGGCCAATACCGTCGAATTGTGTCCACAGTACCCCAAATTCGACCCAGCAAGGCCGATTTAAGCACTAATCCACTTGTCAGGGGTGGAGTAAGTAAATCGATTTTAAGAGCCCTTTAAGTCGAAATGAAGGGCTTCATCTTGTGGACAGGTGCAGGTTTACATCAATTTAACGCTGCTAAATTCGACCTAAAGTCCTAGTGTAGACCAGGGCTTAGTTAGGGTGGTTAAAGATGATTTGGCACAACAGGGTTTAAAGTCAAAAGCAGAGTTAACAGACTACCTTTAGAGACTGGAGCTGGGACTTGGTCCTGGGGGAGTGGAGAGAAAGAAAGGAAGAGAGGAAAAAAAAGTTTCAAAGTGCAAAATGGTAGGGTTTGCAGGAGCAGGTAACAACCCCCACTCTTCTCCCAAAGCCAGAATAAGAACCTGGGGATAAGGGTTCCCAACTGTTTCAACCCAGGGAGCCTACTCTTGGCTCAGAGCTAACTATGTTCTTTTCTTCTTTTCCTTCTTCTTTTTCTCGGTTTACTTAATTTGCTGCTGGTAGCCTATACTTTAAACTGACCTGACCGGCTTAATTGGTTTCTTTCCACCTCTTCCCCCTCCTCTCCCCCTGCCTTTCCACACTTTTTTGTTTTTCTGAAGTTTTAATGGAGGGTACTTTGGATACTTACATGAAATGTTTTTGGTTATTTTGGACAAAGTATGACAGAGGTCTGCTATATTCCACTGGAATTTTTGGAGTAAAAGATCCATGGGCATCCATGGAGACAAATGTTTTACTGCTTTTTTGAACAGTCTCAAGGTAAAGACAGCACAGGTTAAGGCAGCTGTGTGGCAATAATTGTACTTGGTGGCTAAGTTGTTACAGACAAATTGCACCACCTTAAAGAACTAAATGTAGGAGTAAGTGATTTAAAGAAGTGAGTGAAAAGTTAAAAGTAGCTTTTGCAAAAATTAATACAGGGTTTGAAGGAAAGTAAACATTTGGGAGTTGTGGAAATGGTAAAAGGTAACTGTTGTGAAGATGTTAAAACAGTAACAGATGTGGTGTTACAAGAAGGAAGTTTTTGTTTAATGATAAAACCCAGTTATGTAAATGTAACTGTATGTGCAAGTCTGTGCAGTCACATTGGATGGAAGCTTGGTAATTAAATTATCCAAGGGGGTCAGGTAGAGTGGCTACTACCACCACAATGCTTCTGTCCCCAGAAGCCTTTACAACTATTCTGAGGGAAAATGGGCCCTTTTCCCACAGAAATGGTCTATAAGGGACTGCTGCAGGCAGCAGGCAGAGAGAGAATCTGATCAAAATTATTTGACTATAGTGATTTTAATTACATTCCTTTTGGGTAATGTAAGGGGTTTCTATTGAAACTTAACTTGGCTGCCCCTGGTTGTGTCTAGTTGTACAAGATGGGAGTGTAATCAGGGTACAGTTGTGTAAAAAAGAATAATCACAGTGCAAGGGATGTTAGGAAAAAGAGAATTTTGTGTGTGCACAGGTAAAAGGAAAAGGGGAGGAATGATGGGAACACTGAGACTTGGGGTGGCTCTTGGGGATCAGATTGTCGCTTTAGTGGGTGTGCATGAAAACTCTGTGGGCATGGGGGAGGCAGTTACACCTTGTGTAAAATTAATATGGCTAATATAATGTTATGGAGGTTAAACTATAGAAGGAATGTGCATTCTCCCAGGATGTGTGCAGTGTATATTAGAGAAGGGGTAAAAGAAATGCAAACAAAACATGGTACTTAATTAAAATCCTATTAGGGCTCCAAAAGGAGCCACAATAGGTTGTGCTTTCTCTTTCAGATCTCTGTGTGTTTTGGAGCAGGAGATGAAAGTGGAAAGTAATCAGAACTCTAGTGGAAGTGGAATGTTTCCCTTTTAAGACAGTCTCTGAGCTGCTAATAGCTTTGGATCCAAAAGCAAGCCAGAAAGCCTCTGTGTAAATGCAAATTACCTAGCTGATGGGCACAAAGGAGCTGCAAATAATGAATACATCTGGTCAGCAACCAAGCTACTAGAAACTACTCAGATTATGGCCCTCCAGGAAAGTCAAGCTTGAAAGTAAGGGGAACAGGTTAACCCTGAGGGGTGTGTGTGTGTGTGTGTGTACAGTGCTAAAATCTGAAGCTGTGTCTCAGCTGTTACCTGAGAATAAACTTAAAGCTTGGTACAGCAGAGAAACTATTGCAAACCTGGTCTGTTATACAAGAGGGGAAACTGAGGTACACCACCTCATGAATTTAATAAATGACCAGTGAGTGGGGTAATTCACTAGCCTGACTATAGAACAAAATAAGGACAGCCTGGAGGTAGTTCTTCTGTTTTTTTCTGCAATTAGCGAGGAAATTTGTAAAAGGAAGTGGTATTATTAGTAAGCAATAATCTGTCCCCACTAGGGGGTGGTGGAAATTTTCTTTTGTTTTTCAAACTCTCTACAAGCAAGCTGGTGCCAGCGGAAAAATAATCCAGAATACCATGGATCTATGTGTTGTGGTGTTTGTCTTGTCTTGTTGCTAGCATTGTTGTGTTTCAATAAACAAAAAACCTCATGACATGGGTGGGGGATGGCTTCAAAAGGCTGACCTTGGGGGGAAATGTGTATGGGAATGCAAAATGCTCAACTAGGAGGCCAGCACCTGTGTAATAGCTACCATGTTACCTGGAAATGGAATGGCAACTAAGGTGGTCCCCACAAGACCTATGGAAATAATGAGAAGGGGAGGAGCTTACTGGGAATCAATGGAGAGGTATGCGAAATGGTGTAAATCAAGAGAAGATGGTTGGATGTGCTCCTCTCCTATGACTATGGGGAAGCAGGATCAATGGCCTTATGGAAAGGGGTGGACAATTGAGTGTACTGTGTATGAGGTGTTTTGCTCGGAATGTACGTATTACTAGGGGCACAATTACACCAGCCCATAACCAAACTACACACATCTACACGCTGCTATCTGAACTTTGGTGCACAAATGGATCTGTAAATCTTATTGCTGTAAATAATAAAACCAGGGCATACTGCCTGATTCCATACCAAGTAGTTAAGCTGGTTTGAACAATAACCCATTTCTCTGTAAACATTCAATGGACTTATGATATAGACAAAAGCACGCAAAACCTGCAGGGGCAGCTTGTTGCAACTGCCAGCAACTGGCCACATAAGATTGTGACCCTGTCGAAGGAGGAGAGGCAGTGTTTTGGTGGTGGCTCGAATGTTGGACCACACTGTAGTGGTCAGGACTCGGTGTCGCTGTGGATTTTGTATTGTTAACTGTACTTGTGTTACGTTGCATATGGAGATAACCTATAAGTAATGTAGTAAGTTCTCCACACCCTAGAGTGTACTAGACAAGCCGGACCCAACCTTCTCAGGCCCATTGTAATGGGAAGTCTGGAACACTAATTGGAATAGGTTTGGTATGCCCAAACGAGAGAAGGTGCAGGGCACGGTACTACACAAGGGGCAGTGGGACAGATGGAGCAATGACGCATTCCGCCTGGATGCCTGGCTATATCAGGAAGTGTGTCACCATATGTCCTATGCTTTTCCAGGGATACCTGGGCAGGAGAATCCCAAAAGAAAAAGAAAAAAAAAGGGTGGAGTGTTAGGATGTAGATATGCAGGCCTGTCTATAAAGGCCTATACTCTAAGAATTTAGGTGTATTCTTATCACTTAGCTAGTTATAAAGGTATAAAAGAAAGAATCAAAATCACTGTCTGCCAGTGTAAGGGCCTTCTCTTGCTGCAACAGTCTGAGGCCCTGTTCTTAGGCTAAAGCCTTTGGCTAAGCAGCAGAGGCAGCCATAAGCTGGGAAGCGAACGGTCACATCCTCACATTCCAAACTAGTCACATTGAAAGAAGGTGCTACTGGGCTGTTAGGAATACAATCCTGTCCTAATAATGCCTATCACCTCCAGAGAAAGGGAAGTGCCTAGAAGATGTAAAAGGAAACTTAGTTGGATAGCATCCTGTCTGGCAAGAACTCACTTATCAATAGATGGGATGTGAAATCCTCATTTCTGTGTTGTTCTATCATTGTAGTCCCCATTTCCCGATTGTTTGTCTGTATAATCTCTGTCTGGAATTGTTTCTGTCTGCTGTATAATTAATTTTGCTGGGTGTAAACTAATTAAGGTGGTGGGATATAATTGATTAAATAACATATTGTAACATGATTAGGATTGGTTAGTTAAATTTCAGGAAAATAATTGGTTAAGGTATAGCTAAGCAAAACTCAAGTTTTACTATATAGTCTGCAGTCAATCAGGAAGTAAGGGGGGGGGAATGGGAACAGGGAAATTGAAATCATGTTTTGCTAAGGGGAGGAATGGGAACAGGGACACAGGTAAGGCTCTGTTGTGTCATAGCTGAGAAGGGGGACACTAAAAAAGGAAACTGGAATCATTCTTGCTGGAAGTTCACCCCAATAAACATCGAATTGTTTGCACCTTTGGACTTTGGGTATTGTTGCTCTCTGTTCATGCGAGAAGGACCAGGGAAGTGAGTGGGAGAAGGAATAAGCCCCCTAACACTGTTTACTGAAACCTTCTCTTCCTTTGAACAGCTGCTGAATATGTGTGTGTATCAACACATAAGTGAAAATGGATTCATTACTGTTTTATCACACTATCCAGGAATTTAGTAAAATACGATATTTTTACTTTAAAAATGAAAATTTGGAAACAGAAATAGGAAGAAAGTTAGACTGGTATGGCTGCAGAGTCCTTATCCAGACCTACAGCTACTTTTCTCTACATACAAGGTTTCTTTGGCAGTATTTTATTAGGTTAAAATTAGCTAGATCCGTGGTGGTCACATGCAGAATAAAACCTATAAAACTGTTTAGTCCCTGAGTACCTGATAGAGCCTGAGGAACTGCAAGCTTTTCTCGCCTTACAGGTTCAGCTGACGTCACAAATGTCTCAGCTGATATCACAGATTGCAGCAATATGTTGCTACAGAAGAGAATGTCAACGTTGAAATGCTATATGATGCTTAAACAGGATCCAGTTATAGGACTGCATCAAAATGGCTTCTGCAAGAAACCACAAAAGAGAAAGGGATAGAGACAGAGAAAAGGGCAGTGAGCTTTGTAGATCATATACAAATACACTCAGAACAGAAGTATGTTATGGAAATTGTTGGATCTAATTTATAAATGTTACATGAGTTACAATTATTATGAATGATTTGTATTGCAGTAAAACCTAGAGGCCCCAGTCAGGAATAGGGCTTCACTGGGCTAGGCACTATACAAACACATGGTGAGATACATTCCCTGCCTTAAAGAGTTTTTAATCTAAACATACAATGAACAGACAAAGGGAGGAGTGTGGCACGGAACATACAAGCAAAGTGTTTAGGGTAACGATAGCTGCACATAGTTCATTTTTTTGCCCCCAAACAAGCAACATACAGAGGGTGAGGAAGAGAGGAACAATCAAAATATGTACATTTTTATAAACATATATATATTTGTTACGTATACATAATTATATACACAACAAGTACCATGGCATTTATTTTGTTGTTATCAGTGTTGTACATACTGATAAATACCTATACAGACACAAATTGTATATACTATAAGGTTGTGCATATCTTTCTTTAGGTTCGGTGATGGATCCAAATCATGTTCAGCTTGGTTCTCCTGGCTTAAATGTCACCAAAAGCCCTTGATAAAAATGTGGCCTTCTACTTTGTCATACTGGTGGAGAGAATATATTTTAGTGCTCTCACTGTAGGTATAGATGTGTCTGTCACTTAGCAGAAAAATATATTTTCCTGTTTGTTTTCTGCAATCAGAAACTTAGCAGCTAAAAGAACCAAATAATATGTGGTATGACTAGGATCTGGGTCCTTGTGAATAGGATACTGAAATTCTATATGCAGTTATCTTTCCAGTGTTTCCCTCTCTTTACTTTTATACCCTGTTGTTGACTTTGAAAGAAAATTTAAGCAGCTGTTTCAATGTATATGTTTATTATATTATCTCCATTTCCAGGTGAGTGGCTCAAACAGGTTCGCTTTAACTGATTTTTAACACTAACATCATAAGCTCTTCTGCTGTTATAGGAATGAAGCAGGGTTGTGGATTTTTATTTGGGGGGGGGGGGGGTCCTGAATAATCAGGAAATTCCAGTGAGAGGAGCAGAATGTGTAGAGCGGGCCAGAATTACCATGACAACCATAGGCAAGAACCCAGAGAGAATCATAAAGAAATTACAGTTGAATTACAGTAAACTTCTCAGTTATTTTTTAACCACACAGTTATAAAGAAATATCTCCTTTGACCTAACATCGTGTGGTGTGGGGGCTTAGGAAGTGCAGCATTGCGTGCAGTGTTGAAATTGCTTCATAAATGTGTACATGTAGCTTTTATCTAGATTTGCACATACAACCCTTATTAGTCATATTAAATATCAAATGTGAAACGCATCTCCTTTTCCAAATGACCACCATCCTCATTCAAACCTTTACTTCAGACACTCTCATCCATGAACCTTTTTAACAATAAATCCAACTATAAATTTAAAGGACATGTTGGAAAGCTTATAGGAAAAATGGGTCTTAAGAAAGGGCCAGAATGAAGATGGGGTGACCTGAATAATCTCAAGCGAAAAAACTACAGATTAACCATCAACTGGTTAACTGTATAATCTGTGAAAGTTAGATTGTAAATTCATGGAGCAGGGATTCACTTTCTTTTGTGTTTGTTCAGGGTCTAACATGGTGACAGTACTCAACAATTAATTAAAAAATATCATACACAAATACAGATATATTGGTTTCAAAGGCAGAGAGGCCGGATTAGGTTTTTGTTTTGTTTTAAATTAAGCATTCAAAACTGGAAGCATTAAAATAGGTATTTGACAAAGCACAAAGTTCCCAAAATATTGTTTTGTTTTTGTGTTTTATTTAAAATATCCGTCATGGTATGCTTTTGTTTGCAGAATTGCTCTTTATGTATACTCTGTCCACAGATGTATTCTTATATTTGATCTCTATAATGTTGTACTTATACCCCTGAGTTGTATAGCATGGTCTCACAAATAGAAAAGATATACTGTATTGTTCCATGATTTGATGTCATGCTTAGAATTCTCCTTGTTTTAACAGAATTGAATTTACTGTGCTTCACCAAGATGTCTTCAAAGGACCTAATTTTATTGCTATTGCAGAAACAGAAAGAGTAATGTGTTGAAAATTATACACATTAAATTGGATGTAAATTGCTGGTTAAAATATATGCCATCTATATGTTTTTCTTTATCTATATGTATAGATATACATACTCATTCATAGCCATACTTAAACTGTGTATAGCTGAGTGCTGTATTTATTTTAATCTTGGGAACTGTGATGAGCTGAGTTTCACGTTCAGGTTTTATATTGTCACCAAAATCTCTTTAAAAAGGAGCATTTCTTTCTTTTTGCATACATAATGGAGTCTACATAATGGGTCCAATCCTGCTGAGCGCTGCAACTCCCAGTGACGTCAAGGAGATCTGATGGCATTTGGCAGCTTGCAGGATTGAGCTATAAATTAACTCATATCTGCCAACATCTGAAAACTACAAATAGGGATATTTACAGAAAGAAAGGGGCAGCCATTTAATTCTGTTGAAAAACACTGAAATGAAAGAGATTTCTGATGGGACAGAATGAGGGGAAAGGATTTCCCTTCTCTCTCTTCTCCTAGTCATCCCTCAAAAAATCCAAAGACAGACTTTCACAAATTGGGATAGTTTTCAGGTACATGTTAATCTTGTTCAAAACTGTTTGGAAGAGCAGTGTGCAATATCTCACCCTGTCCTTCAAACCATCGCTTCGTGCCCTTCAAGAGTTAACCTTTTCTAGAACATTTATTTCACCATCAAAAAAACCCCCAACCCTGCAGAGCTGAGAGGCTGCAGATCACAAGGCCATTCTGATAGCCTCCTGTCCCCATGGCAACAGCAACGGCATTTATCAGTTCCTTATGAGAGCAGGCACAGCAAATCTGCATTGCACATGGCAGCCTTCCAGCCTTTCAAATGAAAGAGCACTTTGAACTGCTGCCAAGTGTGGAAGGAGCAGAGCTGTCAGGACTACTTAATGCTGGCAGTTTGTACTTGGGAGCCTTTCAGTTCCCAGAATCCTTCAGCTATGGCAGCCTGCCAGGTACTTAGCGGAAGCTAAAAACTAACCCACAGACCATTCACTGCAGTGCACTCAAAATTTTCCACATGTACCATGTCACAAGTGCAGACTGTACAATGAAAGCAAACGCCTGCTGCTTGGGATTCTGATTTTATTAATAACCTAGGAAAAAGCAATTGCAGATTAGTTGGCTGACAGCAGTACAGTGTAGCCACTGTTTATAACTCTGAATGAGTGTGTCTCGAATGTATATTTCATCCTTCAGAAATAGGATCAACTTCAGACAACGGGGACTGCACAGCACAAATTTTGCACGCAGTACTGAAGTGTAGGAAGATCAGCATTAGCAGAGAAAGGAATTTTGTTATTTATGATAGAATACATGTTATATCCAGTGTCACCAAGTGCTGAAAAGTGAGAGATGGAAAAGAAAAAAAGTTGAGTAGCGGCTGGTAGATATTTTCTGCCCTTGCCTTCTGCATTTTGCTGACATTGTGAGAATCTCAGAAACTGGCTGATGAATGCAGCAGAGAGACATGGCTCTTGGTGGGTTTCCTTTCAATGGAGAGTTTTCATGAGAACTTCTTATTGTTTTGCATTGCCCAAGGCACAAGGGCTTCTATTGGCAGAAGAAACAAATTGGCACAGTTCTGCTTTTTTTTTTAATCTGCACTGAGATCAAGGGCAAGGGCTTCATTTTCCAGCACTAGTCATAAGCCTTTAGCACAAATAGAATGAAAATTGTCTGTCGCTCAGGCAGTTGGACAGGGTTCAGGAAAACTATGTCTGGCACTAATTCCAAAGTGGAGGTTTGCTTCAATCCACCACCATTAATTTCAGTAAACTGTTTTCACTAGTCTATATCGCACTGTTCAAGAACTGTTTATTACCTTTTATTATATTAATTTCTTTAGGAGAGTAGTGAAAACTGTAGTAGATACTATATATATATATATATATGTTTTACATTCCGATTTTTCACCTTTCCTTTTTTGTTCTCATATTTTGCTTTTTTTCTTATACTCCTGATTTAAAAAAAGAAATCCATCATACCAAACATGAGACATAATATTCAAGTACCCCATAGGGGAAAAGAATGAGATGAGAAGCCCAAGAGCAAACACATCTCTACATATTTCGGAGCTTTACCACAGAACAACAAGGAAATGTGTGCTTCTTTCTCAGCTTGCAGCTATCTTGGGCTGCTGCTTGAAGACTTGACTTGATTCATCTAAGCAATACTGTCTAAAAGTAATACACCAAGACAGTTAATTTTGGCACTTGGTGTCCCTTAGGAATTTTACTGGCAGTCTTTGAGAAAAAAAAGTAAATTATATTTTTTTCTGTTTTCCTCCCATACCTCATCTCGACAGAAGACCAAATAAAAAGAAAAACTCCTTAACCTCCCCACCCTCGCCTATTCCCACCCTTGTCTTGTGCTCCTAAACATCATTCTTTCAATAGCACCGTGTTAATCAGCATTTATAACGAGGTCAGGGGTGTGTGTGTTTCACTTCTCTCAAATGGCCCATTTCCAGAGGGAATGGGAGATTATATTTTGTCAAATAGCTTAAAAGATTTGAGTTTTCCTGCTTGCTTGGTTGGTTTCTTCTTTTTCTAATTTGGCTTTCTCTCCTCCTCCTTCCCACCTCCCACTTCTTTTTTTTTTTAAACACAGTAAAGTTTTGTTCAATTCTCAAGTGTTATTAATCACTGGTGGAGGCCAAAAGCAGGGATATTTTTCTTGGCAGCACGTTTTGATAAACAATCTGTATATGGGGTGGAGGGAAGGGGGAAGACTGTCTTGCTGGTAACTAAGCTAATGTTTGGCAGATTCTTAACTGTCATGAAAGTGCAAGTGGCTATCGGTGGGAATAGCCTTTAAAAAAACAGAATGTACCTATTCAGTTTATTCATTATTGTTGACTGTTTATTTTGTCCCCAGGATATAAGATGAATACATGATCCATGCATAAAATAAAAATAACAACGGTGGAGGACGCAGCCTCTGACCACTCCACATAAAATACACTCTCCAGCAGTCACAAGTCATTTGCAGAGCAAACAGAATTAATTATAGGTGTCTGATTTTGCACTGTAAAATTTGGCAAATACTGATGACCAGAAATCTGGGCTCACAGCTGTATGGAAACTGGTTGGAACAGATATAACAGAGGAGCCATGTATGCTTTGTGGGGAAGAAACTGGACCTTTGCGTGGTTTAGAAAAGTGATTTATTTTGTACACCCTGATCAGTCTTTGACATCATCATTAGCAGCAACAGGGCTCATAGGTAGAGGAACCTGTTAGAAAGCTCTGGCCTGTATTCCTGAATGTTACTGTGTGGGCAATAGTGCAGAAAATGGTAATATGACAAGAAAAAAGGAGGGGGAAAATCAGCAATAAAAAATCCCAGAGATAGCACATGGGAGGAAAATGTCACTTGAGAAAATGTGGCTATAGAATAAAGAGATAAATCATTGGCACCATTTACAAAAATAAAAATTAAGCAATGAAAATTCCTACCTAGTAGACTGAAAACAAGTCCGTCACTTTTCAAGAGGACTCAATAGCTGAAGAATTTTAGCACAGGGACTATAATCTGATGAGAAGAGTTAACTGAAATGATAAATAGAAACACATAGTTACAATGAATAAGAGTGTAATTAAGTGTTTTGATGCTTCCTGGCAGTTTATAGAAGAATACAGTGCTGTTTAACTTTTAATTTGACAAAATTCTGGAATTCCCTCCTCAAGTGTTTGTGATTTGATTTCACTAACACACTTCCCTGCACAGCCTGACTACTTTTCAGTGTTAATACAATTGTTTTAATAAAACCAGAAATTTTATTCTGAATTATTTTTGTTTGTATTTTACTATACAGGGGTCAATTTATGTAAACACACTCCCGATATTTCTTTTCCTTCCTGCTTCTTTTCTGCAGCTGTAGCTACTATTTTGACCACTGAGGGAAATGCCAATTCTGTAGATGAGCTCCTAAGGAAGGAATAGTTTGCTTATGACTGCTGCATTGATTATGT
Source organism: Lepidochelys kempii (assembly GCF_965140285.1). Classification (NCBI taxonomy): domain Eukaryota; kingdom Metazoa; phylum Chordata; order Testudines; family Cheloniidae; genus Lepidochelys; species Lepidochelys kempii. The sequence continues at coordinate 92,836,787 of NC_136385.1, read as the reverse complement.
GCAAAATAATTCACAAATAGAGCAGAATATCAACAAAGATTTAAACATATCCCTAGACTGACCATTTAGAACCAAATCTTCTATTCTAGAAGTGCATAGTTCATGTGGTCCTATTACTGCTGAAAACTTTGGGGTTGTACTGTATTGTGCATCATGAACAATGTTCTGGTGATCAGTAATTAATAATACTCTTGCCATGAGATTAATAATAATTCCAGTATTATAGAAGCTAATACACAAGAATGGCATGGAACAGAGACCAGTTAACTGGCTTTTAGTCAGGCACATATTACATTTGTTTTTATAGCTTCTTAATGGTGCATTGTACTCTCTACTTCCTATATCTTCTAATTGCATTTAGAAAGGTACCTGCTGGTTTGTATTCATTCAGCTGATATTTCCACTGATCATTTTGTTTCCTTCTCTAATATTAAAGCTTCACCTGTGCTCTTAAGTAATGTTTTGCGTAAATAAAATGGGAAATAGGAATACAGCAAAAGGGGTTATTGGTCTCAGACTGTAACATTTATCCACCAACTAAAGGAAGAAGACGGTAGATTTTACTTCTGATAGTGAAAATTATATCCCCTGGTCTTTGGGGCTACTGGCAGGTCATAACTTCAGGTAATCTAAATAGAATCCCTAAAGCTGCATCTAAAGTGCTGATTGATTATTCTGACCAGAAAGAAATACATATGTATCAGTTAAAAGAAAAGGAGTACTTGTGGCACCTTAGAGACAACCAATTTATTTGATGAAGTGAGCTGTAGCTCACGAAAGCTAATGCTCAAATAAATTGGTTAGTCTCTAAGGTGCCACAAGTACTCTTTTTCTTTTTGCGAATACAGACTAACACGGCTGTTACTCTGAAACCTGTCATATGTATCAGTTGTTTGCTGCTTTAGCTCCTTCTCTCAGCTAATCTTCTGCCCTATTATTAAACAAGCTACTGTGTATTTTGTTTTCTGATTTTTGTTTTTGTTTGTTTGAACCAAATCAGTATCTTAATTGTTTGGATTCTTTCTTTTCCTCCTCCAAACGTAATTTTAATTCCAGGATTATTTCAGAGCTAAATAAACATCAGACTTGTCTGGTGTAAATCCAGGAAGACTGAGCTGGACTCCTTTTGTCCTACCACTAGCATGGTAAAGGACATGAAAGAAAGAAGGGAGGCGAGCAGAAAGGCACACTGCTACCCTTCCAGGACAAATGCAGCCATGGATTTTATCTTTGTCCGTTACATTGCCACCATTCAATCTATTTTCCTTTAACAGACTAGATTGATACTGACAACCTGTTTGTTTTGAAGGTGCCACGGCTGTGGCATTTATTTGCATTTACATTGCAGTTCTCTTCTTCAGTCAGTATTCCTGATATCACCATTGCTGCTAGCCATATTGTTGCAATGCTGGCATTTCATCCCTAAGTGCTACTTGCATAATGGTACAGTACATGCTCATGACCAAAGTTTAAATAAAGGTTTAATCATGACTGAAAAACAAACGTATTTCCACAACTCTGTATCTCTTCAAGTAAAAGTAAAGGCAGTTCTGTTGGGTCACAGATGCTAATCTTCAATTTCTTTCTAGACACAAACTATAAAGGGAGTTGACAGCACCTGTAAATGGTTTTCTGAGACTAGATTATATCTAAGGTGATGATTATTTACACCCTCTATAAAGACTGTTCTATTGAGGCAAGGAGTCTGCCTGTTACTGTGAGGTGAGTGTTACCAAAAAAGGACTTTATTGAAGAAGGATTCAGTGGAGCGAGGAGCCAGGATGAGGGGCGGTTCAAACACAGAGTGCCTTGTCATTTGTTGAGTCTGTATAACCCTGGGGATGAAATACAGTCAGGATATCCTAGAGTTCTGCATTCCCAGACACTCAAGATGAAGGGGAAAACTTCACCTCTCTCAATTTGAGTTTTTAAGGGCAGAGGTGACCTTTTCCCATAGCCCAGTTCTCCTCATATGAAGATCAACACAGCAGTAAAAAGGATAGAAGAGCTGACCTTCTAGTATGAATCAGAGAGAACATGCTTGTTTAGTCAAGTGAAGTCATATTAATGTAGAAATCCTACATCCTTCACTAAATCACTTTTGCTGTAAGCAGACTTTCACTTTAACTAGCTTTCCAGCTGTCTTGCTTGAATCTTGCTTCTGTGAAGCCTCTATCACAGGGGTAGGCAACCTATGGCATGCGTGCCAAAGGCGGCACATGAGCTGATTTTCAGTGGCACTCACACTGCCCAGGTCCTGGCCACCGGTCTGTGGGGGGGAGGTTGGGGGCTCTGCATTTTAATTTAATTTTAAATGAAGCTTCTTAAACATTTTAAAAACCTTATTTACTTTACATACAACAATAGTTTAGTTATATATATATTATAGACTTATAGAAAGAGACCTAAAAATGTTAAAATGTATTATTGGCACATGAAACCTTAAATTAGAGTGATTAAATGAAGACTTGGCACACCACTTTTGAAAGGTTGCTGACCCCTGCTCTATCTTGTCCACAATTTAGTTATGAAATTCCTAAGTGTGAAATCCACTTTCCCTTGAGATCATCTCCTTCAGAAAATTTGCATAGAGGAGACTCAAATAATTCAAGGACTTTTCTGGTGCCTCTGTAAGCTTTCCCTTTTTAAAAATAGTCACTTTGTCAAAATTGATTCTCTTATTGTATTTTATCTGCTCCTGCCACTTCTGTAACTTTTTATAGTGTGCATTTCTTCAAGCTTTCTCTTAAAAAATAAGAGATTATATAAATATAATTATTACATTAACTTTGCCTTCTTTATAGATTATCAGCAGACATACTGAGATGTTTTAGACAATTAGTGAATTGAGAAGTATTGGTGATTTGAAGGGAATATATTTATTTAAAGAAATATCACCAAAGTGTGAAATATGAACAGAGTACAATATAAATTGATTTTATATAGCCATTGTTATAATCAACATACAAAGCGGTAAATTGCTAATGCTGTATATATGCCCATGTATATATAGGGGAAAGTGGCACTATGCCATGGAAATCAGAACTGCCTTTACAGGACAGAGAAAAAAATCAAATGGCAATTTTTTTCAATATTTTTGCTCAATAAGGGAGAGAGTTGAATAAATATTAATATAAAGGAATAGGTTATCCAACATAACCAGCTGAAATATCCTACAGCTTCACTGAGTGTAACAATATTTTCCCTTGTGAATGTTGACTCACACTGGGTAGCTAGTTACATTGTATGAGCTGGATTATGAGTGAGTGACGCAATGCTGTTTGCAGTATGCAGAGGAATACTTGCAAGTTTCTTAGTAATCAAGTCCCAACAGTGAAAGTTTATTATTCTTTGGGAGTGGACAGCAATTTCATTGTCTGCAAAAACAGAAACTGACTGCAGTGAGAATAAAAATGGGTTATCCACAGCCCCTCCTTCTGAGCATGGGCACTGGCGTGCACAACAGGGAGGGGGAGGGAAACGATTCAGGTTTCAGAATCGCAATTTAGAAAGTAAAAGGTATTTTCTGTTAGTCAAACGAACCCACAACTAATTTGCATTAACGTAGGCTACTTTGAATATTACGCTTGTTACTACTTTAATGCAAACGTATCAAGGCTATGTAAAAGAAAAACGAAAGCCTTGAATTCTCACAGCGCTGGGGAAATCCTATGTCCCTTAGCATTAGTGAGATGATATCACACCGATTACTCACCTGCTTGCCCTTACACCCCTGCGCAATGCACAGCGCGATGTTTCTCAGTTCAATCTTAAACACTCACCAAATAGGGCTCATTTAAACACAACAAAAGTGGAAGAGCTCCTGATGTATTAATGGGATTATTGAAATCATGTCATTCTGTCATTAGGATCATTGAAAAAACGAAATCAGATAAAGATTGCAAACATGGTTAGTTTGGGAACCTTGCACGTTTGCTTTAGCAGCCGGACTGCATGTAAAATCCACCGAAAGACTTGGTGGCAGGAAGTTGTGCAATTGCCAGGGAGTCTAAATGGAGTGATTCGTAGCTAAACTCCTGAAAACGAGACATTTGAATTTAAAAAGCCCAGCCAGGAAAAAAAAATTATTATTCTGCATGTGCTTCCTGGCTGTGCTTTCGTTTTGGAGACGCTGCCATGAGGAGGAGGGAGAGGGAGCGATCTTGTGTTTAAGTTTCCAAACATAGCCCATGGTATGTCTCTCCCTTTCATTTCCAGCGGTAACTTGCATCGCTTCAGCTGTTGTACACACAAGAAGGGAGGAAACGGGCAGAATGCCGAGCATGCGCAATTTCAGAGCAACAAGTGGGCTCCAGGTCCATAGACAGAGGAAGTGGGGGGAGGGGGAAGAAGCTGATCAGTGCTCGAAAGGGGAACTGCAGAGGGGGGAGGGGGAGAGAGGGAGGGGGAAGAGGAGAGAGCATGGCGGTGACGTGAGGGCTCCACCCAGGTGGCATCTGAGCTGGGGAAAGAGAAGGAGGGAGGAAAAGAGGGGGGAGAGCAGGGGGAGGAGGGGCAGAGCCGGGCTTGGAACGCAGAGTAGCACACAGTGACACTCAGGATTCCAAATTCGAATTCCGAGGAGCGATCGAGGATGTGAGTGTGGAGCAGGCGGCGCCGCTCGCCATGCTGCTGCCGCCGTGACGAGTCGCCGCCGCTGCCCTCGGGCTGCTCCCTCATCTTGTGCGCCTAGCACTTGGGAAAGTCGCCAGGGCTCCCGGGACCGAACAGCTCCTTGTGGTCCCCTCTCTAACCAGCGGATCAGCAGGTAGCTGAGTTCGAGCTCATAAGACATCAGCTGCGAATAGAAAGGGGACCCCCATCTTCCACCGTGCACCTCCCTCCTTTCTCGGAGGAGGAGCAGCGGAGAGCAAGACAACGCAGGGAAACAGAAGCGGCTCGAAGGCGACCCCCACCCCCATCAGAACAGTAGAAGAGATCCCCCAGCCCAAGGGCAACAGTGTCAGCACCAGGTAGAAGAAGCCCCGTCCATCAGCCACAGTGAGTGAAAAGCTAGACGACCCCGGCCCAAAGGGGCAATAGCACCAGGTCTGAGAGTCCCCCTCTTCAGTACCAGTAGGGGGTGGTAGACGCAGCGATACCCCTCTCCCACCCCCACCCCTTCCGCAGCAGCAGGCAGCTCCAGCAGCCAGCTCCACCATGTCCGCTGCGCAGGTGTCCTCGTCTCGGAGACAGTCATGCTACCTCTGCGACCTGCCCCGCATGCCCTGGGCCATGATCTGGGACTTCACAGAGCCCGTGTGCCGGGGCTGCGTGAACTACGAGGGTGCCGACCGCATAGAATTTGTGATCGAGACTGCCCGGCAGCTGAAGAGGGCGCATGGCTGCTTCCAGGACGGCCGTTCCCCAGGCCCCCCGCCTCCTGTCGGGGTCAAGGCTGTGCCGCTCTCAGCCAAAGAAGCGGCCGCGGCGGCCCAACAGCAGCTCAACCATGTGGACGCCTCCTCCAAAGCAGCTTCTGCTGGGCTTCCCCAGTCCAGTCTGGACCGCTACGGACTCAGTGCCGCTGCAGCCGAGCAGCGCAGCCGCTTTGAATATCCACCGCCCCCGGGAAGCCTGGGCAGCAGCCACGCTGCCCGCCTGCCCAACGGGCTGGGCGGCCCCAATGGTTTCCCTAAGCCGCCTGAGGACGGCCCCCCAGAGTTGAACCGCCAGAGCCCCAATTCATCATCCTCTTCCTCCTCCTCCCGCCGCGGGGCACACGGGGGCCTCGTGCCCGGCCTCCCCCCGGGGGCTAGCGGGGCCCAGATGAACGTGCCGCCCAACCTGCTTCCACAGACTTTACTCAACGGCCCCACAGCTTCTGGCGTGGCGCTACCTCCACCGCACGGGGGGCTGAGCGGCCGTGGCGGGGGGCCCCCAGCTTCCTCCGCCTCTTCCCAAGGGGGCACATGCGGCGGTGGGGGTGGCAGCGGCTCGTCCTCCGAGGCCTGCGGGAAGCGACCAGGTTCGGTGTCCAGCAGCGATCAGGAGCGGGAGCTAAAGGAGAAGCAGCGCAACGCGGAGGCGCTGGCCGAGCTGAGCGAGAGTCTGCGGAACAGGGCCGAGGAGTGGGCCAGCAAGCCCAAGATCGTGCGGGACACGCTCCTTACCCTGGCCGGCTGCACCCCCTACGAGGTGCGCTTCAAGAAGGACCACGCACTTCTCGGCCGCGTCTTCGCCTTCGATGCAGTCTCTAAGCCGGGCATGGACTATGAGCTGAAGCTCTTCATTGAGTACCCGAGCGGCTCAGGCACTGTCTTCTCCAGCGCCTCGGGGGTGGCCAAGCAGATGTACCAGGACTGCATGAAGGACTTTGGCCGCGGCCTCTCCTCCGGCTTCAAGTACTTGGAGTACGAGAAGAAACACGGCTCCGGCGACTGGCGGCTCCTGGGCGACCTGCTGCCTGAGTCTGTGCGTTTCTTCAAGGAGCTGGTGGGCGCGGATATGTTGCCTCAGCCCTACCTGGACGCTAGCTGCCCCATGCTCCCCACTGCCCTGGTGAGCCTGCCCCGGGGGGGAGCTGGAGTCGGCGGGGCGCAGGGGGCCGGGGCAGCCTCCAGGGGCCCCGGGGGAGGCGGCGGCGGCGGGGGAATGCGCAAAAGGAAGGCGTCCCCGGAGCCCTCGGACTCGGCCGAGGGGGCCCTGAAGCTGAGTGACGAGCAGCAGCGGCAGCAGTGGATGGCCAGCCAGAGCGAAGCGCTTAAACTCACCATGTCGGCTGGGGGCTTCGGGGCGGTGCACGGAGGGGGGCCCCCACCCCCACCTCCGCCGCCTCTGGGGCCTCACTCCAACCGGACCACCCCGCCCGAGTCGGCCCCTCAAAACGGACAGTCCCCCATGGCCGCGCTCATGTCGGTGGCCGACACACTGGGCACTGCCCACTCGCCCAAGGATGGCAGCTCGGTTCACTCCACCACTTCCACCCGCAGGAACAGCAGCAGCCCGGTGTCCCCGGCCTCAGTGCCGGGCCAGCGTCGCTTGGCTTCCCGCAACGGGGACATGAACCTGCAGGTGGCCCCTCCTCCCCCCCCCAGTGCCCACCCTGGTATGGACCAAGTGCACCCCCAAAACATTCCAGATTCCCCCATGGCCAATAGCGGGCCCCTGTGCTGCACCATTTGCCACGAACGCTTGGAGGACACCCACTTCGTCCAGTGTCCGTCTGTGCCCAGCCACAAGTTCTGCTTCCCCTGCTCCAGAGAGAGCATCAAGGCCCAAGGGGCAACTGGCGAGGTCTATTGCCCCAGTGGAGAGAAGTGCCCCCTAGTAGGTTCCAATGTGCCTTGGGCATTTATGCAGGGCGAGATCGCTACCATTTTAGCTGGGGACGTTAAAGTGAAAAAGGAGAGAGACCCTTAAAGATAGGAAATCAAACTCCTTCAGCCTCCTGAAGATGTAGAATTGTGAATATAACAAACTGCAAAAGTTAGTCTTATGTATAGACATTATTTTCGTCGTATGTTTCTATATTTTGAAACAAAGGTATGTACTCTTCTTCATTTGAAGGATAGAGCTGGTTTTTGTTAAACAGAATATTCTATTGTTTGGTTATTCCATAATACCTGTTCTCATTTCTTTGGCAGTGTGTTGGCTAGGTACAAAGTTAATAGCCCTTAGCGATTACCTGCTGCTGGTGTGTATTTTTGTAAATGTATGCACTTCTTGAAAAAAGAAAAAACGCAAAAAATACAAAAAAAATTTTTTTTTTTGCCAAGGCCAGTGTTGATGCCTAAAAAAAAAAAATTGCTACAAAAATGGTGACAGCTTATGTTTTACGAGCCCTGAGTGTTAGTCTTTCACTTTATTTCTTTTTTTGTTTTTTGTTTGCAAACGGTGCGGGTGGTTTGGGGGGTGTTTTTTGTTGCAAGTTTGTAAGGAAAATGTTTCAGTTTGTTTCTATTGATCTGAACGTTTTTAATCTTCATGTGTTTTTTGTTTTTGCTTTATTGATGCACGGATGCTTTTGAACAGTAGAGCAAAATGCTGTACATGGAAAACATGCTCTGTTTGTCCTTTATACATTTCTGTAGTTAACAGAACACTGTAATGTGCCTTGGAGCTTAGTAAATTGTAATAAATTCAATTGATATTAATACTTCTTGAGTAGCAAGTTTTATTTTTCTCAGAGCTTGGGCAACAGATGCAAAACATGTTGCCTTTTAAAAAGTCTGTTTAATCCAAAAGCTTGCATTTCATTCTGATAATTGTGGCATTTGTACACACACTCGCATATATGTATGATGATGTTATCAAACCTATCTAGATCTTGGCTCTGTGCCTGTTTACATTTCACCTTTAATGTTGCAGTAACAGTTGCTGACTAAGCATTTTCTGTTTACTTTTTCTGCATCTCATTTCCCCCCTAAAGCTTTCCAGCTGCAAAGTCTTTACACTCGATGCATCCTTTGCATGTACAATTTAATGAGGACTGAAATCTTAGAAAAATTCAACCTTCTTTTATGCAAAAGTCCAGCATTGTGGCTAATAACTTTAGAAAATTTAAAAAGTGTTCATTGAAGCTTGGCAATGATAATGGACTCTGGATAATGCACGACTATGTAATTGAGCTCAGCACAAAAAGGACAGCTAACAATTTATGCAGTTTGTGCTGCACTTGAGTATAGCTAATGCCTCTAGTAACTGGATTTTTATTTTGTTTTGATGAATATTTGATGAAAACTAAGTTGGTAGGCAGTTCAGGGTTTGTGGTGTCCCCTCCCCCCTCAGGTGGAGAATGATTACTAACTGCACTGCATTAAAATCTGTTCTTACTGGCAATGGGCAAATGTGATTGTTCATCTTATTAACTTTTTTAAGTGACATTTGCATTTTCTGGAGATGAGGGGTGGGGCATTGGAATACCTATTAGGTGGTCAACAGGCAAAGTAAATACACAGGCCTCTTCCTGGCTAGAAAATGCAAACAAACCTAGTGCGAACTTTGTCCTCTTTGTGAGGCAAATGGGAGGAAGGATAGAAAATCTTAAACAAAAACATCAGCATAAGTCCCTTTGCAGTATCATTAACAGAACAGAGAGGTATCCCTAGGGCATTGTGTCATAGGTTGTAAGCAGTGAGTTTCATTGAACGTTGGGGACCTTGGGAAAAAACACTCTGATGTGAAGAGGCACTTTTAACAGTCTGGTTGGCATTTGGCCTTGTATCTGGTTGCTGCTAATAATAAACTTGGTTTCTATTCCTGGTAGAAGTGATAAATGAAATGGTGGAAGCCTTAAGTCTAAGGTCTTTTTGTGTGCATTATGCATCCTTACTCTTTTTTGTAGATACAGTCTCCTGCTACTTTGTGGTTTCCTTTCCTACCTGCTTTGAGACTCATCCCTTGGTATTATTATACTCATGTTTTAAGGAAATGACCTTGTATTTTTTTTAATCATGGACCAAGTGTTGTATTGTTGCTTATGAATCTCATAACCCATTCCTCTGAGGTAATTAACTTGGGCTAATAATGCACAACAGAAGGTTCTGAGTTAATTATTGAATACAAACTACACATTTTAAAAAAGTGTGGATTTATATTGATAGTATTTTTAAGTGTATATTTTTGAACATGGAGCTACCACATAGGATTTTATTCCCCAGTCAGAGATAGCGGGATTAAAATGATGTTTTATTGACTGTCCAACAAGGTTTTTACCTACTGCAAATGCATGAAGTTTCTGTTTAACACATAATAAGAATAAAGTAATATTAATGTGTGGATTTTAACCCACCATTAAAACATAAAACACTGCTGGTGATTCGGCATTTAACCATGTCACAGAAACTAGAATATCCTGATTTAACTGAATATATAAGTAGAGCAACTTTTGTAATATTCCAATCAGTCATTAATTATAGAAAACTCTGTTTTGGTGGATTTAGGTAATTGAAAGGAACTATAGCTAAGTATTCTCCAAAAGCTTTTGTTGTTATTTAGTATTTTTTAAAATAGCAATCAGTTTTCAAGGCATGCCAGTCTGATTTTTAGCAGACAAGGGAAAGGTGAAAGACAGTAGACATGTATGGAAAATAAGCTTGAAGTGAATTGTAATACTGTAGTTAATTAAAGTTAACCATAGCTAGAAGGCATTTGTTGTATGGAGGGTTGGTTTTTTATTTTTTTGTGTAACCATGTGACCTTTTCTTTTACTGTGACCCATTAAGCAGCCAGTCTGGGCATATCAGCCTGCGTTTGTTTGATCCCACTCCATCAGCTTTTTTCTTTTTGAAGATGTCCACAAGCTGTAATCTTTTGGGGGGGGTTCAGTTATAGAGATTTAGTTGATTTATATATATTTTGAGTGTCATTTTCTCCTTAGGATTTGTCAGTTAAAACCTAATCATTGCTGAAATTTGTGATTATAAATATTATGTACTCGGTTCTCTAGGTTTTCATTTTTCTAATCTCTCTTTTTTCATTTAAAAGAGGGAAGTATTTAAACTTTTTTGCAAACAGCTTTTCAAGAATAGATTATTTTGGCCATTACCTTAAGCAGATTTGGACCTTTAGTTGCTAAGAAATGGGGCAGAATAAGCATGGCAGGGGGTATTTTTTAAAAACTTGGCAGCTCTTTCTTAGCTAGAGATTTATATGTTTGAACAAAACTTAACACAATTGTAGCAAAGGGGATGGGTTATATATGTTGAAAATGTTGCACAGTTTGATTAGGAGCTGTGATCATAGCAACCTTGGCAAGTCTTATTTAAAACAAATCTTTTTTATCTTTGTGGTGATTTTTTTTTTAGCAGTGTTATGCACACAAACATGATCCTAGCTTCACTCAACATTTTAGCCCCAAACTGGTCATATGTGCCTTTGTTTTGAAATGACAGTCTCTTTAAACTCACGCTGGCTGGCAACATACCTTTGAAAACGTGTAGTAGTCACTGGATAGACGTTGTCTTTACTTCTTTTGGTGTCTTATAACTAAGCAGAAATGTTCTTCACCTCAAGGAAAGGGCTTTGTCTCTTTGGAGGTCTGAGATTCACAACTGTACTACTATGTAGTGGTTGATGTGCAGTTCTTGCCATTTTCTTTTTGCTGGTATGCAGCCATTCTCCATTCACAGTAGGGTGGTTTATGTTGTGCCTTAGCAGCCTCTCTCTGTGCCAAAGTGACACATCCTGTAAATTTTCAGTAGAGTATTGAACTGTCAATGTAATGCCGACTCTTATAAGGCTATTCTTGAAGTAGAACAGCTTCCCCCTTGGCTTTCAGCCATCAGAAACCATTACGGTATGCATCTTCTACCAAAAACACTGTACATATTCCCTAATATTCATTCCCTGGAGGAGGAGAGGATGTGACTATACCCTCCAAAATAAAAGGAAAATTACATGTTTTAAAATATTATCAGTGTTGGTATAAATTGCATAAGGATATTGGTCTTTTGCATAAGGTCTTTGGACATTTTATAATGAGATTTCATTCGACAATTCATCCCATGCATTTAGAATTGCTAATAAAAAGAACATTTGGAGGGAATGGAGCTGTCTGCATTGTAATATGAAAGCAATTGCAGATGTAATTTTTTCCCTGTTTGTCTTTAAAATTAAAAATGCATGTCTGTAGTGAGGCTATTTCACAACTATTTTTCTCAGAGGAAAGTGGCTCTCTCTACACGTGTTTGACATGAGAATGTAACAATACAGCCTAAACCCACATTCCTTACTTTCCACGTAGGGTTTTGTAGGAATCAAACTCTCTCTTGGTGAACATTGGTTTTTACCCCATTAAAAGAATAATGAGAGATTGTATGTTATTTAAAATTTCTGCTAGCAAACCCACCACTCCCTGTCAGCCATCCACAGAATTAAAAACAACAACAACCAGTCCACAGAGAGAAAAGCAAAGGGGATCAGTTAGATAAGTGGAGGAGGTGTAGAGGGGGACACTTGCTACAAGCCTGTCCAAGATGATTTTCAGAGAGGTTGAATGGGCTAGATTACCTGGTGCCAGCTAGTTTATAGGTAACTATATTGTACAGTCCAGCTAGCTTCCTGGCTTTTTGAAATGGAGCTTGTTTGATTTCTTTTGCTGATGGTGGCTGCAGCAGCCAAAGAAATGTGAGTGTCTCATACACACATACAAGCCTGCTGACTGGGTGATATTGCATTCTTCCTGCTGCTGTGTGGATTGCCTTCCCATTGCGCCCTTCTAAGGTTATTTGAGGGGGGGGGTAAGGGTGAGGAGGGTCAAGCTTCTTACATTTCAGCTGAGTTGGCATCAGATCAGAACCCTTCCCTTCAAGCCAAACGTAGCTAAATCATATTCTCTGTTGGTTTTATGCCCTTTCACCAAGAAAGCTCAAAAAGTTGTTTGCTGCTACTCTCCATGTTAGGTTAAGAATGGTTTCTTAGAAGGAAAATAACTATCCTTTCCCTCTTCTGATGTTTTTTTCCCATTGTTTCCCTCTCTTAAAAGAGAGCTAGAGCAAAAGCTGTGTTTTCTCCCCAGCTATGAATATTCTGTGAGTAAATACCTGGAACTGTTAGGGGGATTGGCTAGCTCAAGGCTGGTTTATTTTCTTGCTAAAGAGAAAGGAACTTTGCTTTGTTTAGCTCTGCTGTGAATAAAGGTTCAGGCTGGAAACCCCACCCCAGTTTCTTGCTGCAGCAGCAGCTCTGTTCTTGGCTGCTTTGCAGAGGCAAAACCCTGGGAGAGGCGGCACTGGAATGCCATGGCATGTGAACACAGATGGAATTAACTCCAGTTGACTGGGCCCCGGACTAGACAGTCATGTGACACTCCCACCCCCCACCCCCTGCCCTGTGCAGAGAGGATTGGAATGGGGGATGTGGAACATGTCTGTGCAGCTTCAAGGAGCCGAGCAGAATTCCCCACTGTCATCCTCCTCCTCCCCTCCCTGCAGGCTGCCAGACCGAGGACTGTTTACAGTTTTGCTATTGTTCAAGTAACCTACAAGTGGATTTGCATGGAAGCAGATTGGGAGGGGATGGGGTGGGATTTATTAGTAGAGGCTAAACTCCTCAGGATTACTGTTAGGTTGAGAGATTCTCAATGGGACTGATCCCTGTGTGTGCTCTGTGGGGTGAAGGAGTTTAAATCTCCTTTTCTGCAAGTAGGTGAAGGGGTGGCTATATGAAGCAGAGGAAGGCAGGGTACAGCTGGCTGGAGGGAAGGAGCTTCACCTTGGCTTAAACTGTAACTCTCCACTCAGAGCATGCAGCTCCTGGCAGCTACACTCATTCCAAAGCCTTGACTCAGAGTTATCTGCACGCTGGGTAATAATCAGAATTACAGGAGGAATGTGCAGAGAAAGCAGCCATGGTGGAAGCTTAGGGCACTATTTCCTCCGTCTTTTTGGGTAAACAACCACTTAAGCAGCCTGACTTTGACTGTGCCAGCTGCCTCCTAGTTTAATGTGTGTACTACTGTACTTCTGGTCTTAGAGTACTGAAGCCCAAATGCCACGAGGAGGGTGAGCCCAGTGGGGTATAGGGGCCAGCATAGAAGCTTCTCACTGAGGTAATACTAATATTTTGCCCTGTTATAAGCAAGGTCCTTTCATACACAGTTCTCAATGCTTTACTAATACTAATTAAGGATCCCAACACCAAGGAAGCAAGGGTATACCCACTCTGTGTTAGTTTACCCATTTTCCACTAAGTGATTTAGCCAAGGTCAGATACTGTGCCCTTTGATTACTGCTCCAACTACTGATTCCCCTCCCTCCTAGGTAAGAATAATGAAACCTGTGTAATAAACACAAAAAGTCTGAAATGCTTGCACTGCTTTACAATGCCAGGCTGTTTGCTTCTTTTCAGTGTCCTTCATACAAATGGTTTCAAGGCTAGAGCCTGCTGCAGTTCTTGCTGATGCAATACACCAAGGGCTGGGGTGAAGGATAGCGTGGGTATGTGTCAGAGGATAGGAGCTCTCCCCTTGGCTTCAGTAAGAGCTTAGTACATTCAAATCAAAGGCAGGAGGGTTGCTTTAAATTGTTATGATCAAAATCTGTCGAAGGCACTCTCATCTCAACACAATTAATGTTAACAAAGGGCGAAGGAATGCAAGCCAAAAAAGGAAAAGAACAGGTTCAAATATATTTGGATAAATTAGATGTATTCAAGTGGGCAGAGCCCGATGAAATTCATCCTAGCATACTAGCTGCAGCAATCTCAGAACTGTTAGCAATTATCATTGAGAGCTCCTGGAGGACAGGTGAGGTTCCAGAAGACTAAAGAAGGGCAAATATAATACCTATCTCTAAAAAGGGGAAGAAAAAGGACATGGGGAATTATGGACCAGTCAGCCTAACTTCGATACCTTGAAAAATACTGAATAGGTCTGCAACAAGGAGTCCTTGATTTCAAAAGAGTAAACTTAAAAAAATTAAGGGAAGTAGTTAGGGAAGTGGATTGGACTGAAGCACTCAAGGATCTGAAAGTGGAGAAGGTTTGGGATTACTTTAAATCAAAATTGCAGAACATATCTGAACCCTGTATCCCAAGCAAGGGGGAAAAATTCTTACGCAAGGTTTGCAGACCAAACTGGATGAACAAGCATCTTAAGCAGGTTATTAAGGGCTTGTCTACACTTAAAACGCTACAGTGGCACAGTTGTGTCACTGTAGCACTTCAGTGTAGACAGTACCTATGCTGACAGGCAGGAGTCTCCTGGCAATGTAGGTAATCCACCTCCCCGAGAGGCAGTACCTAGGTTGATGGAGTTATTCTTCCATTGACCTAGCGCTGTCTACGAAGAATTTGATTGACTTAACTATACCCCTCAGGGGTGTGGATTTTTCACACTCTGACCAATGTAGTTAAACCGACCTAATTTCCTACTGTAAACCAGGCCTAAGAGAAGAGAAAAAGCCTGCAAAGAATGTAAGAAGGGACGGATCAGCAGGGAAAGCTACCACTTGGTAGTAAGAAAGTCTGATCTACACTAGAAAATTGTGTTGGTGTAACAATGTTGGTCAGGGGTATGCAAAATTCTTCCGTCAACCTAGCTACCACCTCCTGGGGAGGTGAATTACCTGTGCCAATGGGAGAATCCCTCCTGTTGGCATAGGTACTGTCTATACTAAAGCGCTACACTATAGACAAATAAGAACTGCCAAAAACCAAGCAGAGTTGGATTTTGCAAAGGAAATTCAAATCAATAGTAAAAGGTTCTTTAGCCATGTAAATAAAAAGAAAACAAGGAAAGAAGTGGAATTGAGGATGGGGTTGAGATTAAAGATAATCTAGGCATGGCCCAACACCTAAATGAATACTTTGCTTCAGTTTTTAATAAAGGTAGTGAGGATCTTAGGGATATTGGCAGGGTGGCTAATTGGAATGAGGAAATGGAAGCAGAAATTACCACATCTGAGGTGGAAGTCAAATTAAAACAGTTTAATGGGACCAAATCAAGGTACCTGGATAATCTCCATCCAGGAATATTAAAGGAACTGGCACATACAATTGCAAGCCCACTAGCAAGGATTTTTAAATAAATCCATAAATTTGGGGGTCATACCCTATAACTGGAGAATTGGTACCTGTTTTTAAGAAAGGAGGGGAAAAAGTAATCCAGGAAACTTCAGGCCCATTAGTTTGACCTCAATTGCATGCAAGGTCTGGGACCAAATTTTGAAAGAGAAAGTAGTTAAGGACATAGAGGTTAACAATAATTGGGATAAAATGCAACAATGTTTTACAAAAGGTAGATTGCCACAGACCAACCTGATTTCTTTCTTTGAGAAGATAACAGATTTTCTGAACACAGGAAATGCTGTAGATCTAATATACCTGGATTCCAGTAAGGCATTTGATACAGTTCCACATAGGAAATTATTTAATAAATTGAAGAAGATAGGGATTAATATGAGAATTGAAAAGGGGGTAAAGATCTGGTTAAAGGGGAGACTGCAGTGGGTCATACTGACAGATGAACTGTCAGACTGGAGGGAAGTTACTAATGGAGTTCCTCAGGGAACTGTCTTGGGACCAATCTTATTTAACATTTTTGTTAATGATCTTGGCCAGACGTGAGGTAATAAAATTTGCAGATGACACAAAGTTGGGAGGTATTGCCAATACAGAGGAGGACTGGAATATCGTGCAAGAAAATTTGGATGACCTTGAAACTGGAGTAATAGAAATGGGATGAAATGTAATGGTGCAAAGTGTAAGGTCATACACTTAGGACTAACAAAAAGAATTTGCTATAAAATGGGGTGGGGATATATTAACAGGAGGCAACAGAAGAGGAGAAAAGACCTGGGTGTATTGGTTGATCACAGGATGATTATGAGCCACTGATGTGATGCAGCTGTGAAAAAGGCTAATGCAACCCTAGGATGAATCAGTTGAGGTCTTTCCAATAGAGATAGGGAAGTGTTAGTACCATTATACAGGCACTGGTGAGACCTCCTTTGGAATACTATGTGCAGTTCTAGTCTCCTATGTTTCAGAAGGATGAATTCAAACTGAAACAGGTGCAGAGAAGGGGTACTAGGATTATCAGAGGAATGGAGAACCTACCTTACAAGAGGAGGCTTAAGGAGTTTGGCTAGTTTAGCCTAACCAAAGGCTGAGAGGGAGATATGATCGCTCTCTATAAATACATCAGAGGGATAAACACCAGGAGTTATTTAAGTTAAGGGTCAATGTTAACACAAGAACAAATGGATATAAACTGGCCATCAACAAGTTTAGGCTTGAAATTAGACAAAGGTTTCTAACCATCAGAGGCATGAAGTTCTGGAACAGCTTTCCAAGGGGAGCAGTGGGGGCAAAAATATGAACTGGTTTCAAGGCTGAGCTTGATAAGTTTATGGAGGGGATGGTATGAAAAGATTGTCTACAATGGCATGTGGCTTATCTGTGACTGCTAGTAGCAAATATCTCCAGTGGCTAGAGATGGGGCACTAGATGGGGAGGGCTATGTGTAGCTACAGTGAATTCCTTTCTAGGTTTATGGCTGATGGATCTCACCAACATGCTCAGGGTCTAATTGATTGCTATTTGGAGTTGGGGAGAAATTTCCCCCCAATTCAGATTGGCAGAGACCCTGCAGGGTTTTTGCCTTCCTCTGCAGTGTGGGGCACAGGTCACTTGCTGGTCAGAATGAGAGTAAATGGTGGAGTTTCTGTGACTTGAAGTCTTTAAATCATGATTTGAGGATATTTGAGGACTTCAGCTAGAGGTCATGGGTCTATTACAGGAGTGGGTAGGTGAGGTTCTGAGGCTTACGATATGTAGGCACTCAGACCAGATGATCATGATGGTCCCTTCTGGCCTTAGAGTTCATGAGCAATTATCTTTGAGAACTTCTGGAGGATGGGGAAGGTCCCAGAAGACAAGAGAAGGGCAAATATAGTACCTGTCTTTAAAAAGGGGAAGAAAAAGTACTCTGGGAATTATAAATCAGTCAGCCTAACTCTGATACTGGAACAAATTATTAATCAATTTGTAAGCACCTAGAGGACAATGAGATTATAAGGAAATACCAGTATGGATTTCTCAAGAACAAATTATGCCAAACCAACCTAATTTCCTTCTTTGACAAAGTTATTGGCTCTGTGGATGGGGGGAAGCAGTAGATGTGATGTATCTTGATTTTAATAAGTTTTTTGACACAGTCCCACATGATATTCATAGAATCATATCAGGGTTGGAAGGGACCTCAGGAGATCATCTAGTCCAACCCCCTGCTCAAAGCAGGACCAATCCCCAATTTTTGCCCCAGATCCATAAATGACCCCCTCAAGGATTGAACTCACAACCCTGGGTTTAGCAGGCCAACGCTCAAACCACTGAGCTATCTTTCAAACTAGGGAAATGTGGTCTAGATGAAATTACTATAAGGTGGGTGCAAAACTGGTTGAAAGACTGTTCTCAAGAGTAGTTATCAATGGTTCATTGTCAAACTGGGAGGATGTATCTAGTGGGGTCCCACAGGGGTCAGTCCTGGGTTCGGTGGTATTCAATATTTTCAATATTGATTTAGATAATGGAGGGGAGAATATGCTTATAAAATTTGCAGATGACACCAAGATGAATGGGGTTGCAAGCTCTTTGGAGGACAGAATTAGAATTCAAAATGACTTTGACAAATTGGAGATTTGGTGTGAAATCAACAAGATGAAATTCAATAAAGAAAAGTCATACGTACTTGATGTAGGAAGGAAAAGCCAAATGCACAACTACAAAATGGGGGATAACTGGCAAGAGGTGGTCATATTGCTAAAAAGGATTTTGGGGTTATTGTGGATCACAAATTGACAACTTCAAAAAAGGCTAATATCATTCTTGGGTGTATTAACAGGAATGTTTGTATGTAAGACACAGGAGGTAATTGTCCCACTCTACTCAGCACTGGTGAGGCCTCAGCTGGAGTACTGTGCCCAATTTTGGGTGCAACGCTTTAGGAATGTTGTGGACAAATTAGAGAGAGTCCAGTGGAGAGCAACAAAAATGATAAAAGGCTTAGAAAACATGACTTAGGAAAGGTTTTTAAAAATGGGCATGTTTAGTCTTGAGAAAAGCAGATTGAGGGGGGATCTGATAAGTCTTCTTATATGTTAAGAGCTGTTATAAAGAGGACAGTGATCAGTTGTTCTCCATGTCCACTGAAGGTAGGACAAGGAGTAAAGAGGTTAATCTGCACCGAAGAAGATTTTAGGTTAGCTCTTAGGAAAAACTTTCTAACTATACAGGTAGTCCAGCTCTGGAGTGGGCTTCCAAGGCACATTGTGGAATTCCCATCATTGGAGGTTTTTAAGAACAGGACAAACACCTATAATGGATGGTCTAGGTATACCTGATCCTTCCACAGTTCAGGGAGTTGGACTTGATGACCTCTCAAGGTCTCTTCCAGCCCTACATTTCTGTGATTGTGTCTTTCGCTAAGCATGTTGAAGAGTGAAGGAGAAAAATCATGCCTCAGCCTGGATTTTTACTAAACATGTTTAGACTGGTGTACAGCTGGGGTGGGGCAGCCACTTTTTGTGGGCAAGGAAACAGGGGCAGGAGGACTGAGTATCTGGCCTATTGTTGGAAATTATAGATCTTAGAATTTATAGGCCTCTGACTGATCTTATGTTGCTGCTGCCTTTGATCTGATCAACTTGACATACTAGGCCTTGGCTCCTTTTACTTTTCTGTAAAGAAAAAAACATTTAAAAATAATTTTAAGGAAGGGGCAAAACCTGTGGAACTAAAACTAAGGAACAAGCTCTGGCATGGGCTCCAGCCAGGGGTAAACCATAGACTTTATTTTTACAGTAATTTATTACTTATTTAATGCTGTTAATGTTCTTGATACTGCACACTACACATAAATATAATCCCTTCCCTGAAGAGCTTACAGTGTAAAGACGAAAAAGGGCATTTAGTGCATCTCTTCTATCTCACCTCCTTCAGTGAAGGATTGTTCCCTTTTCTAAATCAGAAGGAAGCATCCTTTGAAGAAATGTAACTTGATAAGTGTTGTATGTACTCTTATGCTTTTGACATGAAAAAATGTCAGTTGTAGCCTTGAATTTAGTTTTTTCCCCCATCAACTTCCCCCCTGCCAACCTCTCCAATGTATAGTTGTAGCCCTTGATCATTACTGTTTTGGGGGTGGAAGGGATGGAGGCACAAGGGACACTATCAATTGTTATCTTCCCATGGACTTTTGATCAAGCTGAGTTAAAAAGGACCAGAAACCAAGGCAAATTGATTAATCCATTAATTAATCTTTCCTTGAAGGACTGTCTGGAAGTTTATGGTGACAGGTAAGTATTGGGAAATGATGCAGAAATTCCCAGTCACTTGTGTATCTGTCTCTCTTAATGCAGAAATCTCTATGCCATATGAGGAAGCAGTGCTTCTTGATAACTGAATGTGTTTAATGAAGGAGCAACTTGCATAAGGTCTTTCAATGGGTTGCAGCATCTTTCCTATATCTTTTTAGTTCTTATGGTTTTATTTTTATATTAGTGAATTGCACATATTTTACAAGTTAGGGCTTGAAACCTCCTCATGGTGGAAGGTTCTGTCATTTGGTAGGTCTCCACCCTTTTCTTCTTCCCTGGAGATCTGCAATCCTCAGCTGTGTTGGGGCATGCCTAGGGAGGCAGGTGTAAAGAATCTTGCTGGATCATAAACACGCCACACATTACCTACAACTAAATATTGTTTAAATGAATGGGGTCATTATAAGAATTCTCATGATCAAAGCAGTTAACTGGGATATTTTGTTGGGTGCACCTTGCTAAACACCATTTCTATCCACGGTCCCTCTGAATCATATGTGTATGACAGAAGTAGGTTGCCATGGAAATGCACATGACATCAAAGTAAGCATTGTCTTTGCTGTCCAGCTATGTATGGCTGCAGTGACAGGTGTGGATATGCAGCACCATTGTTTATGGGACAATGTGAGATTAAAAATAATTTAAAAATCAATTCATCTCCTTCCTGCTGTTACAAATAAAGCATATAGCACCTACCACAATGGGGTCCTGGTCCATGACTAGGGCTTCTAGACACTACGAAAATCTGAATACTCATAATTAAGTGATTTTTAAAAATCTACTTTTTAATATTGCTTTAATGTGATTATTTTTTATTCTGCATTTCATTTTTGAACTGTGAGGATAGATGAATCAGGCTAATTGTATTCCATTACAGTAGCCCACTGCTTGATTTGCATATACCTCAGGGGACAGTTTACATATTGGTATAAGCACTTTCTCTTAATTGAAATTTTTTTTTAAAAAATGAACATTTGTATTAATTTTTTAAATTGTTTTTATTAAAAAGGATCTTGGGTCGAAATTTGATTTTCACTGTCCACTTTAAAAACTCACATCTACAGTATTTAGCAAACGGGTAGGAAGCGTTTGAAAACCAAGGAAATCATGTGTAAAATGGCAAGCAACATGTTTAGGGAGAGCAAGAATGGAATTCAGACTTTGCTACCCAAGACATATAGAGACCAAACCACACCACACCCCTTCCCTGCAGCTGTGCTGCAGCCATGGGAAAAGTTTCAGAATTACGAACAACCTCCATTCCCGAGGTATTCGTAACTCTGAGGTTCTACTGTACTCACATTCTTGTTCTTCAGTGTTTTCTAATTCCTTTTACCACAGCTTAGACTTATAAAGGTTACATTGATGTGCTGCTGTACTTTTTCACTTATATAAATGAAATTTCTGGGTGTGAGAGGGGAGGATTGCTGTCAGGAAAGATCAAGAAATAAAAATATAGCTCTTTAGGATCACATGTCAAGGAGATGTGGAGACTCCGGATCTGGAGTAGAGTATGAAGTGAGAATGTGTGCCATAGGCAGAGAAAAAGGAGGCTGGGAAAGAAGACAGAAATACTGTTATTATTTTCTATCTAAGTATTTGGAAGGTGCTCATACACTGTTATGAGGGACATGTACATATCTGGATGGACAGATACATAGAAATATTTGCATGACATTAAGAATCAGTGAAGGCACTGCAGACAGAATGAAAAGGTGCCACTGTTGGGCCTTGAGGTGAGGCATCCCTTCCAATCACACATCCAAGAATGAGGGACTACATAGAAATATTTGCATGACATTAAGAATCAGTGAAGGCACTGCAGACAGAATAAAAAGGTGCCACTGTTGGGCCTTGAGGTGAGGCATCCCTTCCAATCACACATCCAAGAATGAGGGACTACCTACAATCAGTGGTTTCTGGGACGGGGGCAACATATAATCAGAGTCAAGGGTGTCACAAGATGACAGCATTTGAGTTTTGATCTTGTTAGTTATCTTGATTATTAATTTTTATTTAGTATCAGCTAAAGGTGTATTAGTTGCTTCACAAAAGACTAAGACATGGTCCCTTATTTTAAGAGACTCAATGAGTGGGATGATGAAGAGTAGGAAGGGGATGTGTGAGCAAAGACAAAGCTTATATAGCAGTAGTAATGATCATGCTTATAGTAGGTAAATGGGTGGCAGATGAAATTAATGATAAATGCAGAGATATGCACATTGGCGGGAATATTATCAACTATTATCACACCATACTGAGTTCTAAATTAAATGTATTAACTCAGGAAAAGGACCTAGGCATCACTGTGGACACTGAAAACCTTTCTGCACAATGTGCAACTATGGTCAAAAAAAGCAATCAAAAATACTGGGATGCATAAGGAATGGGGTGTTGAATAATACATACAATATTGAAATGCCCGTTATATAAATCAATGATTTGTCCTAACTCAGTACACTGTGTTTGGTACTGGTCACCCCATCTCAAAAAGATATTGCAGAATTATAAGGGATCAGAGACAGGCAACAAGAATGATTAGGGTCATAGAAAAGATTTCCTATGAAGAGTGATAGAAAACCTTGGGGTTGTTTATCTCAGAGAGGAGATGAATAAGAGGAAACATGATAAAATTATATAAAATCATGATACAGAGAAGATAGATTTGGAACATGTATTCTCCCTGTCCCCTAATACAAGAACAAGGAAACATTCAGTGAAATTGAAAGGTAGAAAATTCAAAATTGGAAAGGGGTAATACTTTTTCACATAATTAGACTGTGGAACTCATTGCACAGAATGGCATTGATTACAAGGACTTAGCTAGAATCAGAAAGGGATTGGTCATTTATATGAACAACAAGAATATCCACAGTTATAATAGTAAATACTAAAATAGTTTTGGAAGAGATCTAAAACCTCACGCATCGGGGCTTAAGCCGATCTCTACTTTATTAGAGTATTAGAGGTTATAAAATTGCCATGGGCAGACTATCCTATGTCTCTCTACTGCAGATTTCTTGCACCTTCCTCTGAAGCATCTAATGTGGGACACTGTTTTAGAGACAGGATTCTTGACTTGATGGACACAGGATGCGATTTAGTATGTCTGTACCTATGTTCTAATGAATGCAGTCCAGACAAGAGGCATGTCTCCCTGTGGGGGTGTCCTCAGTCCTCTTCCCCCCCTTCCTGGAAATGAGTCATCATTAACATATAACACTTTCTTGGGAGGGAAATAATCTTTTCCACTATATTGAATACATCTAAACACATTCTAGCTGTATTTATAAGTTATAACAGATCCACAGAGTGTAAAAGTATTACAGAAATGCAGATGTTGCTTTTGGAAAGAAGAGTATAAACAAAGGTCCAACATTTTCTGCAGGTTTTTCCCATGCCACAGAAGTGGTTTGCATATTTAAAAACTAGCTGCAAAAGAACACCTGGGGAAAATGGAAACAATAGTGCAAAACAATTACCCACAATACAATTTTATTTTACATAGTGTTTTTCATATAAACTAGTCCAAAATGTTTTGAAAAGTTAGATAATTAAATTACAGGAATAAACAAATAATAGCAGATGGAGAAAGAAACGATGAGATAGAAGCAAGAGAGAAAACAAAAGTATTAGTTGTGATTATTTGAAATGAGGTGGAGAGTCTGTGAGGCAGAGATATCAGAAGTTTGTTCCAGACAGCAGGAGCTACAGAAGAGAAGGCTCTTGTAACAACATTGGTGAAATTGGGGGAAGGAACAGAGAAGAGGTTGATGCTAGACAAGAGGAGAGAGCAGAGAGGGGAATACAGAGAGACAAGGTCCATGGGAGTCCGTCTGTGCCGGATTTTACAAACAACGAAGGGCCATTTTTAACTTAATCCTGAAATGAATAGGGAACGAGCGGAGCTGTCACAGGATGAGGCAACATGATTGTGCTTCTTTGCATTTGTTAGGGCACAGACAGCAGAATTCTTTACATGCTGGAGTATTGAGATCTGGGACTTGTGGAGATGAAGAGAAGAGAGCTGCTGTAGCAGATGTGAAAGGAGATGAAGGTTTGGCTATTCACTGCAGCAGAGGTGAATTTATTTATTTATTCATTCATTCATTCTACAACTAGAGCACCATAGGTGTACATGCTGCCTTATAGACCAATAAGACCACTCTGTGCCTGAAAAGTTTACCTTCTGAAACAGACATTCTGAGCCAGACAGAGCACAACAAAGGACGATGAACCAAAGGAAGCATGGTGGTAGATGTGTAGAGTAGCAGAGACGTGATACATCGGCAGACAAAGGAGATGTGGGAGAGAAGAAGAGCTCAAAGTCAGGGATGATCCCAAAGCCCTCTCTGGGTATATGCTTATCTTGCACTAAGCCAACCCTGCCCCCCATGTCTGTATGTGAGGGAATGCTTCTAATTTGATTGTCCCTAGGATGTGACTGCTCTACTTTACAGCTGTAGCTCACGAAAGCTTATGCTCTAATAAATTGGTTAGTCTCTAAGGTGCCACAAGTACTCCTTTTCTTTTTGCGAATACAGACTAACACGGCTGTTACTCTGAAAGCTGTCATACTATACTATAGTTCTTTAGAAAGTATCCATGTAAGCATGTGACTCACTGGCTGATGCATCCCCCGGTGCCTGGGTTTGGTGTTGTTTGTGTGGCAGACTCAGGGCCTGCTGAGAGCTGTTCTGGCCCTCTAGTAGTCTGCTGCTTCTTGCGACTCAGCCCCTAGTGGTAAACCAGTAGTCCAACAACTAATAGTGCTGCAGCTTCAAGTTGGAACCTCAATCCAAATTCAGACTTACTAGTCCCTTACCCCTTGTTGGGGGTGTGGTGTCCACTTCACCTTCCTCAGTTGGCTGGTGGGGGAACCCAGGTCCTCCCTCTCCATTGGGTTCTGGTCCAGTGACCCTTGAATAGGCAGTCAAGGGCTGATTACACAGACTCTTTGCTGCTTCCCTGGACTCTTTCCTACCTTGCCCTGTCTTAGGCCTTTGCTTCAACCTCTTCCTGGACTCCCAATGTATCATTAGCTTTCCTCTCTCTGAGTCTCTTTCACAGGCTCACTTCAGAGCTTTGTAGCACTTTCTACCCTCAGCTGGTTCTGCAGCAGGACAGTTTTATCCTCTTCCTCACACAGGGCGGTCCCTGAGTCAGCAGAAATCTTACTGTTCCTTTGAGGCCCCTTCACCAGCCCATAGAGTTGTGGGCAGACTCACTTCCTGACACTCTTCGCAACTTCATGGGTCCTGTCTCCCTGTTGCAGATATACCTTTCTTGCAGGAGATTCTATCTGCCAGCAGTCTTGTTCAGCTCCCTGACTCCAGCTAGGCTTCTCTCTCAGAGTGAAAGCCAGAGATCTGCTTGCCTTCCTGGTCAGGGCCTAATTTAGCCAGATTCAGCCCTTTTAACTCCTCCCTCCAGGTTTTACACTTATGCAGGTATAGTGGGGTGAGGCTGATTGCACCCACAGGCTCTTGTTAATCCCTTTAGACCCAGTGAGGGATTAATGTACTGTGGCAGTTCTCAGGGTTCTTAGGGCTGTGAGTCACCTTGTTAGCCCCTGCATCCAGCATGAGGGAATCTTGCTTGTGGTAACTGGGTGTGAACTCCCTAACACCACCAGCTTTTCAGTCACTCTCCTGGGGCTATGCCAGGCCTGTCTTTGCCTTGCAGGTTAACAAAAAGTGCACCCTAGTTCCTAAGCCCCATTGAATCAAGCCCCATTGAATCAATCCCCATTGATATGCATCCCCTGATATTGGCTACTCACAGAAATACTGGAATCTCTATACCAAAGGAATAGTATACCCCCATTTATCAGTTTTACCTTAAACTACCATTCCTTTGTCACACACACCACTTGTATTAACATAAAATAAGGCTTATTTAAGAATAGAACAGAACTTCAACTAGAAACGAGAGAGAGATGGAAACAAATTATTACAATGCAAAATAAAACAAACACAGTAGGGCATACACCTTAACAGTTACCTTTTCTATCTAATAAAGTAGGTTCTCCCCACAAGGTTCACTCTGTTGCTGAGTTGACTGACATTACAGGAACCAGGATCCAAACATTCATGAGAACACCCCCCTCTCACAAGGTGTTTCCTCAGTGAAAGTACACAGAGTGCCTGTTCCCCCTGTGTTATATTGAAACAGTCTTATCTCCATTCAGAGATCCCCTTTCTGTTGTAATGTTCCATTTTTGCCTCCAAATATGTGATTGTTTGCAGTTTTCTTATAATTTTCCACTGGTAGTCTGGAGACGGAGTGAGGCTTGCATTACATCACTGGCTAACTAAGATGGAATGACAACTTCCTCCTGTTTGGGCCACCAGCAAGACATATTATCCCTTGGTGACTAACTTTTACTCCACAACCATAAATCATACTTTCAATATAAACACATTATTCCTTAAATATTAGCTGTATAAACATCTCACAATAATTATTAATCTTGATAGGTTAGTCTTTCTGTAGACACCTTACTGGTTACCCTTATGGATTAAAAATACCCTTCAAGACATGTGTTTGGTGTAGTGAGTTTGTCAGGCTTGAGGCAAGAGTTGGTCGCAAAGAATAGGTGACCCTTTGCCAAGGAGTGTCTGTGTTATATATACCCCTCAAAATCCCCCAGACTCTAAGGACAATGTTTTCAGCTAGCTTCTTTTTTTCTGCATATGCAGCTGCTTTTGTATGCAAACCACATATTTGTACACACTGAATGGCAATTGGGTTGCATGAATAATAGAGAAAAATCAATGAATATTTGAATTCAAAAGCAATTTTTGATGCAGCTGTGTTTACAACTCTTTATTATTCACTTTCCATGAACATTCTAGTACTCAAGCTTTATTTGTGAAAATACTGACAAAAATTGAATTTTAAGCTTTAATATTCAGTGACAGCAATTTTTAAATTGTAGATTTGATTGTAGAATTCAGAGTTTGTTCTGAGTTGGTTAGTTATACAGAGTATCCAAACAGAAAACAGAACCGATACTACTTCACTTATGTAATTAAACAATTCAACGTGAAATATTCACAATGAACAGTTCACAAACAAATCTGCAAGACCCAAAATTATTTGTTTATGAAATAGACACATTTTGAATAAAAAATACTATTTCCCAGTCTGGTTGCAGACACTTTGTGAAGAAAATAATAATAGTATACTTTTTTTGTTGCATATTACTTGCTCAGTTCTAACATTACATATTCAAATCACGTAATTTTGCACCTAATTACCTGATTTGCATGCATAAATGCAGATTGTACATATGCGAATGATTGCATTCAAATTTACTACATCCCTGTAATGGAGGGTTTATGCAGTGCTGTTATAGCTATGTTGGTCCCAGGATGAGAGGGACAAGGTGCATGAGGTAATATTTTTTTATTGGACCAGCTATTGTTGGTGAGAGAGAGACTCGCTTTTGAGCTTATACAGAGCTCTTCTTCCGGTAAAAGAAGAGCTCTGTGTAAGCTCAAAAGCTTTGGTTAGTCTCTAAGGTGCCACAAGTACTCCTTTTCTTTTTGTGAATACAGACTAACATGGCTGTTACTCTGAAATCTCTCTCACCCACAGAAGTTGGTCCAATAAAAAATATTACCTCACCCACTTTGTCTCTCTAAAATGGAGAATGGCTGACAATTTGGACCTGACTAGATAGATTTTAACTACTCATAGAATCATACCAATGAAGGGCTAAAAGGGACTTTGAGAAGTCATCAAGTCCAGCCCCCTGCATTGACTGAGGCAGGACCAAGTAAACCTAGATCATCCCTGACAGGTTTGTCCAACCTGTTCTTAAAAACTTCCAGTGATGGGGATTCCACAAGCTCCCTTGGAAACCTATTCCAGAGTTTAACTACCATTACAGTTAGAAAGTTTTTCCTAATATCGAACCTAAATCTCCCTTGCTGCAGATTAAGCCCATTACTTCTTGTCCTACCTCCAGTGAACATGGAGAACACTATCCTCTTTATAACAGTCCTTAACATATTTGAAGATTGTTATCAAGTCCCCTCTGAGTCTTCTTTTCTCAAGACTAAACATACCCGTTGTTTTTTTTAAATCTTTCTTCATAGGCCAGATTTTCTAAACTTTTATCACTTTTGTTGCTCTCTTCTGGACTTTCCAATTTATCCACATTGTTCCTAAAGCATGGTGCCCAGAACTGGACACAGTATGCCAGCTGAGATTTCACCAGGGCTGAATAGAGCGGGACAATTACCTCCCAAGTCTTATATGCCACACTCCTGTTAATGCACCCAAGAATGATATTAGCCTTTTTCAAAACTACATCACATTGTTGACTCATACCACTATAACCCCAGATACTTTTCAGCTGTACTACCACCCAGCCAGTTATTCCCCATTTTATAGCTGTGCATTTGATTTTTCCTTCCTAAGTGAAGTGCTTTGCACATGTTCTTTTTGAATTTCATCTTGTTGATATCAGATCAATTCTCTGATTTGTCAAGTTCATTTTTCTTTTTCTAAGAAAGACAAAACTTAAATTCATCACCATTTTAATAGGTCAGACTAAACTATATGTAAGCTTCTTCTGATGGTTTTGCAGGAGCAAAAACCCCAGACCTGTGCACTTTTCTGTAGATATTATCAATGATGGAAGTGCCCAGAGAGATAAGTAAATAAAAAGGGGTCGTGCTGATTTCAATTCCCTTTTATTTATCATTGGAAAGTCACAGAAAAATATCAACACTTGCCAAGTGGAAAAGGATAAAATCAGAAGGAAATGTGAGTTTAAAAGACTAAGTTGGTTTTTACAGAAAATGAAAGGTAAGAAAAATAGCCTATAAAAATACAATACTGAAAAACTGAGTGCATTAAAAATTCTTTCAGAGAATTGAATGCTGATGAAAGGCATTGGACTGACAGCTCTAATGACTGAAGTTATCCTTGGGGAAAAAAAGAAAGCATAGGCAGTGGAAGTACAAACTTCACCCATACTGTCCAACCAATGTACTCCACCCCTGACCTGGAGATACCAGGGGAAGAAGAGGAGATCACACTCCATGGCGTATTTCATCCTTGGCCTCTCTGCTGAGTTTCCAACAGTGGGATCAATTGTGTTGCTGCAGATGGTTTTTGTAATGACATGAACAGTTGTCCACCAGGAACTGGACTGATACTAATCAACTCCAGAATTTTTTTATGGTCTCTACACTGATCCCAGCTATATTCTAAGAGAAACTATTAAGCTATTGTCACCCTCTTATTCAGATTCCTTGTCGTGTTTTATTTATACACTGGTCAGTATGTGATAACACCAGAATAAACAGTCAAAGAAATTAGTAGAGACTTGGAGGCAGATATGCTTATCTATGCCCTAATTCTCATTTACACTAAGACCACTTTACACTGTTTTGGCAGGTCCCTTTACGCTGCCAAACCAGTAAAATGGCATTAGTGAAAAATGAGAATTGGGCTCATATTCTTTTAAACCTTCATATTACTGACACAGGTAATATTGCATTTGAATATGTTACTGGCTGAATAACACATTATACTGCTGCTCTGGTAGTGTGCTAACCATGTCAGAGATGCACATGAAGAGATATGTATACAAATAAATGCAATAAAATCATGAGCTGTATTCCCAACACAACTTCCATTACATTGGAGAGATGCTCCATTATTTGGAAACATACTGTTGTTTCTGCTTATTTATATTCCTCCGTAGAACAAAATATAAACTTTATTTATTCTATTTTTAAGTACTAATTAAAAGTGCTGGCTGACAGCCCTGGAAACTGAAGGTTTCTGTTTATTCACAGAACTATAGCCTGGGTAACACCAGTGCCAGCTTCCTACTCGCTACAGTTTCCAGTACCTCACCTCTTAACTGGAGAGGCTGCCTCTAGGAGTGACCGGCTAGTTTTGTCTTCATGGCTCATTCAGACCCTGGCCTCTTCACTGAAGCTGTTAGCAAAGGGATCAGTTAGAGCCTGTTGAGATGTATTTTTTGTGGCAGGCATCAGTCCTGTTCAACTGAACTGAAACTACAAACTCATCTGTATTCGTATATCACCTAGCACAGTGGAGTCCATGTGATGGGTTTTGGGGCACCCAGGACTGTGTGTCAGCTTGTTACCCCCTGCCTCCAGTGTGAGGGAGTTTTGCTTGTGGTAACTGGATGTTAGCTTCTTAACACCACTAGCTTTTCAGCCACTCTCCAGGGGCTATACCAGGCCTGTCTTTGCCTTGCAGGTTAACAAGAGGTGCACCCCAGTCACCAAGTCCCTTTGAATCATTCCTCTGTGTTATCCAGCCCCTGACACTGGCTACTCACAGAAATCCCAGTTCCTCTGCCCCATAGGAGCAGTATAACCCATTTTACTAATTTTACCTTAAATCAGTGGCTCTCAGCCTTTCCAGACTAGTGTATCCCTTTTAGGAGTCTGATTTGTCTTGCGTATCCACCAAGTTTCACCTCACTCAAACTACTTGCTTACAAAATCAGACATAAAAATACAAAAGTGTCACAGCACACTATTACTGAAAAACTTGTTACTTTCTTATTTTACGATATAATTATAAAATATATCAATTGGAATATAAATATTGTACTTACATTTCAGTGTATAGTACATAGAGCCGTATAAACAAGTCATTGTCCATATGAAATTTTAGTTTGTACTGACTTTGCTAATGCTTTTTATACAGCTTGTTGTAATACTAGGCAAATATCTAGAGATGAGTTGATGTACCTGCTCGAAGACCTCTGCGTATCCCCAGGGATGCACGTACCCCTGGCTGAGAACTACTGCCATAAACCACTGCTCATGTATCACACTCAGCATTTGTAATAAAACAAAGGTTTATTTAAAAAAGAATAGCAATTCAACTAGAAACAAGAGGGAGTGATGGAAACAAATGGTTACAATACAAAATAAAATCATAAAACATGAACTAGGGCACACACTTATTAATAGTTGCCTTTCCTATCTAATAAAGTATGTTTTCCCCCCAAAGTTCAGTGTGTTGCAGAGCTGGCTGGTTTCACAAGAACCAGGATCCAAACATTCATGAAAACACCCGTGCTCCACAAGGGGTTTCCTCAGTGACTGAATACAGAGTGCTTCTCCCTCCTCTGTGTTGTACCGAAAACAGCCTTTGTTTCTCTTTATAGACAGGTGAACCCATCTTGTTGTAAAGTTACTTTTTTACATTCAGGTGGGTTTGATTGTTTGCTTCTGATGGTTTCCCGTTCAAAGTCTCAGTATTGCACAAGGCTAAACAATTGCATCACCAACCAAGTGGAGTGGGGTGACACCCTGGCCCATCTGAATGGGCCATCCTTAGACACATTTTTTCCCCTGATGACTAATTGTTACTCCAAGTCCATAAAGCATACTTTCAGTATAAATACATTATTCCTTAAATATTACCTGTACATATATCTCACAATGATTATTAATCTTGACAAGTCAAGCTTTCTATATATAAACCTTAGGTATTACTCTTTATACAAAATATCCTATAAACCATGTGTTTGGTATAATGAGTTTGTAAAGCCAGGGGACCCTTTGCCAAGTGGTCTCTCTGTCACAGTCCATGAGTAGGACTCCTAGGTGCTACGATAATACAAATGATCATAATCTTGCAAACACAGACTATTGATTAGCCATCTGATGGCAACACATTTTGGTCACTAACCAATCTGGATAGAATTAATATCTGTAGCCCTTGGGTGAAAAGCTTCATATCACATTCTTGATCCCCTTAACCATCTAGTTCCCCCCAAAGTGGAGGCTTTATGAAAAGGGATGACATAATAGCTGTACTTGGAACAGGCAAACCTGAACATTGTCTGAACAGAGGGAAAGCATTCCAGAGCCCTCACCTTTTCACTATTGCTTTGGAGATTTTATTTACTTTACTTTCTTGACTCAGATCTAACATTGTCTAGTGATCTATTTTTACAGAGAACTAAGGCTTTCCCCCTAGTGCCTGTCTTATCCCAAACTGGCAGCTATGGGGCCCCCACCATTTCTATGCATCTGGTAATGGAAACGATTGCCAAGGAGCGAATTGTTTCTTGATTACATCCATCCCATTGTATTAAATACAAATTGCAGCCTACCAGCATAATAAAGAAATTGGGAACCGTTTATGCTCTGGAATAGCTTATGCTTTGGAATAGTTGACTACAACATTCAGAATTGTGAAAGTTATACAGTAGAACCTTAGAGTTATGAACACCAGAGTTACGAACTGACCAGTCAACCACAGCTCATTTGGAACTGGAAGTACACAATCAGGCAGCAGCAGAGACCAAAAAAAAAAAGCAAATGCAGTACAGTACTGTGTTAAACATAAACTACTAAAAAAATAAAGGGAAAGCAGCATTTTTTTCTGCATAGTAAAGTTTCAAAGCTGTATTAAGTCAATGTTCAGTTGTAAACTTTTGAAAGAACAATCATAACATTTTGTTCAGAGTTACAAACATTTCAGAGTTTCAAATGACCTCCGTTCCCGAGGTGTTTGTAACTCTGAGGGTCTACTGTACATGCAAAAGTGACCATAATCAGTTTATAATTAATGATCTTATATTTTCAAATGCAGTTCAGCCTCTCTCACACTTTTTCCCCATCTTTATGGCAAAATAATGTTCACTATAACCTAAAATCTCAAGTCTATGTATTTTGTTACACCATGATTTGTTATTGTTTGCACCAAACTAGTTTGTTATTTTAGGGCTGCTCATGTGCAGTGGATTGCATATGCAAGTTTGGTACTGCAGGATTGCACGAGTGCTGGACCCAAAAAGTCCAATCTTTTCCATTATAAACCATGAGAGTGAAGCTTGAGTGCTTTGTCATGAGCACCCCCAGATAAAATTGGATCCTCCTCCTACTGTTTCCTCTGAGCATATACAGCTCAGAAAGCAGATTTCCTGCTCTGTAACCTAAAGTTGGCTGATCCAATGCAGTGTGTCACTGGGATTAGAATCCATAGCATTTTTTAGTCATAGGATAAAATCCAAACTGTAAAATAAAGTCTTCAAGACTCTAGGCTTTCTAATGCTGAAACATCTCCATGTATTTTCTACATACACACAGATCACACACACATTCACAATCTCGTCCATGCATTCACAAGCTCACACATTCATAATCTCAAACACATTCACAGTCTCTCTCACACACAAAATGTGTTCTGTAATGTAGATGATACACAGGATATTTTTGAAGATGGAACAAGATGACTATAAATTGACACTTACACCCACTAATTAAAAAGAGCCAAGAAAACCTCATAGAGAATGAGTTTGATAATTAATGCTTAAAAATTTTCATTGACAAAGCAAAAAGAAGCAAGTGGATAATGATTTAAATGTTGAATGATTAATGCATAGAGAGGGTGCTAAGGAAAGAGACAACTTCAAGAGCAGCTATGGATATTTATGTTTGAGAGAGAGTGAGAGGCAGATTCTGATCTTACTTACAAGGTTGTAAATCTGTAGCCTTTAATAGGTGTAAATATGGGCTATTTCAGTGGGCTAAATTCTGCTCCTCGTTATGGTACAGGGTGTGTTCGTGATTGTGTTTGTATGAGCAGGCGAGAGAGAAAGAGGAGATATATATATGTGTGTGTATGTGTACACGTGAGAAAGGAATAGATTGTGAATATATGAGACTGTTACTGAGTTTGTGTGTGAGAAGCAGAGGAAGAATGTGTGATTGTGTACGTGCGTGAGAGTTGTGAGTTTGTCTGACTGTGAGTGGGAGGATAAGAATGTGTTTGTTTCTAGACTCCCTGGTTCAGTGAAAATGGCTCCTAGAAATGTCGTTTCAGATTAGAGAGCACGGCTGGGGAGATGGAGATTTCATTACCTTCCTCTTTGTGTGATGTTTTGGAGTTGGTAATGTAAGAGCAGAGCTATAAATAATCCAGTCACAGCTGCAGTGTCCTGGAGATTTATAGTGCATGCTAATGCCAGGGATCTTTGGGGTGTTTAACTATGCAAAGCAAAATGAGAAATAATCACCGCACAAACAACAACAAAGCAACAGACCCCACCTGTCTGTCCTGACGTGCCAGGCAGGTCTGGGGGGGAAAGAAGAATTCTGTTTCTTCCCAACAGACACAAAAGGGTTTATTGATGTGTTTGTGTTTAGTGCCCATCACCATGTAATAATGGTGCTCTTACTTGCCTTTGGAGCTGAGGTTGCTCACAACCTGCCTTTGGTGTCTGCATCAGGCACAGGGGAAGGGAGTGTGGAGGTCACAAGCAGTCCCCTGCTGTGTGCAAGCTTTTGAGGCAGCAGGATCTGTATTTTTAGCTACTCCAGATTCCCTCTGCTGTCATGGCCGGGATGTGATGCTGAGGATTTTATTGCCATAGGGATGTGCCTAGAATACGAGGCAGTCTCAGAAATGGACTATGCGGCAGAGCCTGGACTTAGTGCAGCTTTGTGACATTGGTGTGCTTCTCCCATTGCTGGAGGGAGAGAGAGGGGGAAAATAGTTCCTCTTATGTCCTGTTGCAGTAGGAGGCAGAGGGATAGCTGCTGTGATTTATTGAGAACACTGCTTTAGAGAGTTACATAAGTTCCCATATCAATCTAAACTGCATTTTGAAAAATGAAACGGTCCTTAGCATTTCTCCCAAACATATCTACATTTTGTCTAAAGATTTGAAATTAATGTTTGCTATTGTTTGTCAATGCATTTCCCAAGCATTTCTGTAATCCCTCAGTAAATATTTTTAGATCTGGGTCCTAAGCATTTCCCAAAAGCTAGGGGCATTTCACTGGAACTGATCCAACATGGCATTTCAGAGGAGGGTGCAGAGGGACTGCCAGAAGTATAATGCTGTGAGGAGTACACTATTAAACTGGGTGAGGTCTCAAGAAAGTATCCAGGGTTCCTAAAGCTAGCAGGGTTAGGGTTTGCTGAGGGCATTAGAGAATCCCACAGAAAGTAAATGAAATTCTGGTCCACTGATCAAAGCATCTGCAGATAGAAATGTGTGAAATATTGGTATCAAGCCTGAATCCACTTGAATTGTAAGGGCACTATTTGTGAACCTCAGTCCATGCTTGTGAAAGTTCAGCACTTCAACCACTTTATTAACCAAAGCCTGCAGTGCACACATAGCCTCTACTGTAAATGATAATAAATGCTGAATGAAGAAAGATTTGGAAAGGCCTATTGAGTCACATCTAAGTCCATCTGCTGGAAGCCAGAGTGGGATTCTGTACCATCTCCTGGGCTTTGCCTATTTCAAATGTCCAATATCTCAAGGGGTGAGGTTTCTAGCACTGATCTAAGGAGATAACATAAATAAGGAATAAAAATTATATCCGTGCGGTAATGTTGGCTCTTGCTTAATTCCAAATTCTAACTGAGGCTCCTTGCTGCCCCCTTGTTGCTGGAAATGGCAGTGAAAATAACATCTAGACTGTCAGGAGAATATTTTCACAGTTGTGATGTTACAAGCTTGAGTGATATTCTCACATTTTGGGGGATGTGGTAGCTCTTACATGAGAATATCTGCCTCATTGTTTTGGTGCCTGGAATAACAACACTAACTACAGTAATGATGCTTAGCATGTATCTAATGCTTTACATTAGCAAAGTACTTTCTGAACATGAATGAAATTAATGAATTCTCAAGAATAAGATTCTAATGATAAAATGTCTCCTGCAGAATATAGAAAACACAGTCCTGGGCAGTTTAGACAAAATGGGAGTTAGGATTTAAAGCTTTTTAATTCCAGGTTACTGGTTCCA
The DNA here is from genome assembly GCF_965140285.1 of Lepidochelys kempii. Lineage (NCBI taxonomy): Eukaryota > Metazoa > Chordata > Testudines > Cheloniidae > Lepidochelys > Lepidochelys kempii. The sequence continues at coordinate 92,801,244 of NC_136385.1, read as the reverse complement.
TGCTGGTCTTGATCTGTAGAGCCATCTGTAGTATATTCAGGAATCTAAATGACATTATTTTGGCAGGTCATAGTCCAATTCTGGATTGGCAGGTTATCACCACAATTGATTCTAAATTGTCCCCTTGTTTGGAAAGGCTAGTGACTGAATGGACCATAGAGAATGAACTTCACTCTGTCCTCTAAAGGTAGGTAGATCAAGTCTGAGTCATGTTGGCAGGAGTCAGTGATATGGAAAGTTTGCCTTGCCATTATCTGTTCTGTGAACTAACAGAACATTTTAGTCTCCTGAGATGTTAAGCCTGTACTAAATTCTTAATAAAAATTAAACACACACACCCCAGCAGGAAGTGGGATGTTGTTTGTCCTCAGTACTCATGGGTGAAAGTAGCTGTCATACAGCAAGGGAACCGTGAGAAAATTTGTTAGAGACTTGATAGGCAATGGAAAGAGAATCCCAGTATTTTGGTGTTATCTCCAAAAGAGATGTATTTATGCACTCAGTAGAAAACAAACACAGTTTTCAGGAAAGATAGAACAAATACTGTATACCTAATACACAGGTTGCTGCATCCAGAAATCATTCCTTGTTGTGTCCCTGAGAATACTGGAGCAAACCTCTCTCTCGGTTTCTCTCACATAATCTCTCTCTCTCTCTCTCTCTCTCTCTCTCGCGCACACACACACACACAGAGCTCAGAGTTTTTTTAAGCTGGCATCATTGGTGACCTCATGCAGTTACTTGTCATCTCAGCAGTTTCAGCGTCACTATTCCTCCTTAGATTCATGAAGAAAATATTTAACATCCGAAGAAAGGAAGGGACCCTGTGGTCTCAGAAGCTTGTCCTGCTGTTCTCCTCACAGCCAGGCCCATAAAAACAGAGCTCCAAAGCACTTTTCTGTGAAGCATATACTGAAGGTCTAAGAGTGATTCCAGGGCATTTCTACCCCTTAAGAAGATGAGAGAAAAGCTTCACATTTACAGAAGACAACCAAACCCCAGCCATGGTGGCCTTGAACATTCAGAACCCACCAAATGGCAATTAGAAGGATCTCTCAACAAGGTGTTTTGCACCATTTTAAAAATACATATTTTTCATGCTTATAATAGGTCTTTTAGAAGCCTGAGGCTGAAATATGCTTTATTATTTGATCTTTTTTCTTCTCAGATTTTCTTCTTAATCACAAGGTTGGATGATGCACCCAAGTTGGATGATGTAAGGTTGCTCAGACTTGTGGGGCATTGATAGAGTTTTTATTTATTTGGTTTTTATAAAAAAAATAACACAGAAGCTTTTATTTTGGAGGGTGCTTTCCTCAGATAAAGAAGGATGGGAGCTTTACAAACAGATTAAAACAAAATGATAGTAAAATGTTGTTTGTTAACTTGGCAGCTCACAGCCCTTGATCTTGCTGCTCTTGCATCCATCTTGGTGTTTGTGCAATTCAGTCTCCAGCCCTTACATTCAGCAGGATCAAACAACACACTCTGTGAGCAGAATTTTGACAGCATGGATGGGGCACTGGGCTGGTGGATGTGTGTGCTGATGCTGCCACAGCTTCATACATCATGTGGAGAAAACTAAATTTGGGGAGTGGAATTCCACCTTTCCCCCTCAGCCAGGCTTGGATGGGCAGCTCCATCTCCCTGTGAGTCTCCAAAGCAAATTACCTCAAGTCTCTGCCCTTTCCCCCCACCCCTTCAAGGGGCAAAAAAAACCCCAAAAAGTCATTAAGTGCTGCAGTAAGAGCTGATTCAGGCCATTGGTGTTTAGTCCTCTCCAAAAATGGGGCTGGGAGGGATGATGGAGGAGGCATTGCAGAGTGTGCTTGGTGCTGACCTGCTGAATTATGACTTTAATGCAGTCGCTTTAATAACTTGCTGTAGCTCCAACCACCAGATGCAATTTATGGCAAAGCAGGCGCCCAAGCGTTTTTCTTTCTCTGAAGACTAAGCAGATCTCTGATTATCACCTCCCTCCCCCAAGCCCATTACCTCCCACCGCTTGCTCTGCTAATGGAAAAATGTCTGTGAGCTTTTTCCGCAAAACCCTGTTTTCAGGAAATAGTAGAGAATGAGAAACTAACACACACACTATTGAACAAAAGCTCTTTTTACTCTCCGTTCTTCAACCATACACAATTCCTAGTGCTTCCAGATCCTCTGATTCTTTTCCTAAAAGCTTTAAAATTCCAGGTGGACAGAAGCAAGGAAAACAGAATGGTAAATTCAGTGATTTATTTGTATGGAAAAACCCCCCTAACCTAGTTAGATCAAAATGAGCCCAAGCCTGACTGTTTTGATGGCACACTGAAAACCCTACCTTTTAATGAAATCCACCCTGCTATAAGGAATTCTACAGAACAAATAAAAACAAAACAAGTAAAGAAGCTGAATCTAGAAGTAATGCAAAGCAGGGTACTTTATAGAGAAATCTAATCCAAATGTTAGTTTTGTATTTGGTGCCTAGATACTGTGGTGATGAGTATATTAAATAGTGAGGATAGATAGATAAATAGATAACTATTCCCTTACTCTAAAAAGCCATTCTCTTCCCAGCAAGAGGATGGATTCTTCCTCCCCTCTTCTCTGCTTTCTGTTATTTGCATTATCATTTCCTAAATATGTTATGAACTATCTACCTTGGTCCACAGCGTCAAAGAAATGTCACAAATAAATCATGACCTGAACAATAACCCGAAATTCTGCTTTTGTTTTCTCAATTGGGGGAAGGAATTAATTTTAAAAAAATGTTGCTTTTTAATATCAATCATTCATAAAAAAAAAATCTTAGTAAGACAGGTACACCCATGTCAGAGTTCTAATCAAGCTACAAGAACCCCAAGATCCTAAGATTAAACAAAAACGTTTTGTATTTTATTTTTTCTCTAGTATTTCCTTTTCCCAAAGAGTGCAAAATTCCAACTGCAGCACTGGACAAAGACATCTTTGAAAGGGTCTCCATAGACAGCATCACAGAATAGACCTTTATGACTGTTAAATATCTACCAGCAAGGCAAACCCTTCCTAGGTTACAGCAAGTACAGTTTGCAATGACCTGCCTTCTGATCTTCTAGAAACAAACAGAAGATTCCTTCAAAATGTCCAGCTTCTCATTCAACAAAAATAGCCTCCCCCCCCCCAAACATCTAGATTAACTGGGTTAATATGTAACATGCTACTTCTTTATTGAGTAAGTTGTAGAACAACATATGGGGGCACAAGAGTTCCAAAGAGAAAATTGTATTTTGCACGTTTCCATGTGAATTTAATCTTATGTGTCTGTCTGTCCATGTTTACAATGAATTGTTCTTCTCAGCCTTAACTACAGTAGTGTTATTGCCTTGAACACTAACATATAATGTGTATAAATAAGGCTACGAGTCTGCCACAGAGGTCACGGATTCTGGGACTTTCTGGGACTGCCGTGACTTCCGCAACCGCAGCCGCAGCAGCTAGTGGTGCTGGCTCCAGGGCCACCCAGCAGTGGCTAGTGTGGCTGGCCCTGGGGGCTGCCTGAGCAGCAGTCCCGGAGCAGCAGCGGTGCCAGGCCCCCCGCCTCTCCAGCAGCAGCCCCCCCACCCTGCACCTCCCAGCAGCAGCAGCCCCCCCAAGAAACAGCAGTGCCCCAGGGCCCGCCTGAGCAGCGGTGCCCCCCAGAGCAGTGGCACCTCTTCCCCCCACCCTCAAGCAGCAGTACCCCAGGAGCAGCTAAGATTTAGTCAGGGGTATTTATGGTAAAAGTCATGGACAGGTCACAGGCCATGAATTTTTGTTTACTGCCCGTGACCTGTCCATGACTTTTACTAAAAACACCCATGACTAAATCTTAGCCTTACGTTTAAAACATTTATTTATTTCCCATATTGCGCCATGGATTTGCATGTTGCTTTACAGATATAAGGCATACTCCTGACCAGGAGGGCTTTAGAATCTAATTTGGATTGATATAAAACCAAAAATTAAAGGTATGAGAACAAATAACAATGGGCTAGAGCCACAAAGGGATTTAGGAACCTAACTGCTACTTTAGACACTTAAATCCAAAACTTATATCCTCAAAAGCTCTGCTCACCTGCTACCTAAAGTTATTAGGTGCTAATTTCCACTGGCAAAGTTCCCATGGTGCCTGAATATCTGCCACGCGGCATATGTACTCCTGCCTCAGTCCTAACGCACAAATGCCTAAGCCTCAGCAGGATCCTCAAATTAGATGTTGCCCTGCCTGTGAGTCCCAATCTGGCAGGTGTACTCAGAATACACCTGCTGCCCTTATAACCTTTAACCCACAAGCTGAAGCACTCATACAGGACAAGGGAGACCCAGGTTCACTCCCCCTCACACAATATCAAGCAGGGATTTGAACCTAAGACTCCCACTTCTCAGGAGAGTGTCCCCAATAACTGCATTATAGCATATTATTGTGGGGGGGGGGAGAGGAGGCACTGTCTCAAGCTCTCCTGTTGAAAAGCTTTTCCAATGAGTGTATACAGCATGGGATCAGGGACTTGAACTTGGGTTTGCTGTATCATAGATAAGTGCTGTAAGCACTGAGCTACAGAGTCATTTATGTGCAGTCTTTAGCCCAGTGACTGTTAAGTGGTTCATACAACGTGGAACAGCTTTAACAAGAGAGATTGCCAAACCTTCTCTAAGAATACCCCATAGCTCAGTGGTTAGGGTACCTGTAGCAATAGCAAGCCCTGGCTTCAAAACCTTACTCCACAGCAGGCAGAGGGGGCATTTGAACCTGTGCTGTCAGTGAGTGCTTGAACTACTAGGTTTTTGAAAAAAAGAAAAGGAGGACTTGTGGCACCTTAGAGACTAACAAATTTATCTGAGCATAAGCTTTCGTGAGCTACAGCTCACTTCATCAGATGCATTCAGTGGAAAATACCACTGGTTTTTGAGTATATGTGAGGAGCAATGATGACATCACCACTACAATTTTTTGTGAGAAAGGGCATATGCACCTAACTCCAGGAGAGGGCTTGCAGCTGTGAATCCTGAGCAGAGGCGAGCATCTCCCTCTGGCCCACAGTTATGTGCCTAACTAGCTTTGAGGGGTGGAGCTTCAGTACTTCCTGTTGACTAGCTAGGCCGCTCTTTGCTGAGTGTGCTGACTTCTGTGGGCCCCATTCTTAAGCACCTAACTGTCCCTGTGCATAGTATAGGGAGCCTGGATGCCTGAGTCACATAAAGTTGCAACATGGTATCTAAGTCCCCTTTGTAGTTCCCCCCATTGCAACATGGCATCTAAGTCTCCTTTGTGGATCTAGACCGATATCACTAGTACATGCACATGTTATATATAAAAGCAGGTTGTATCTAAATTCTAAAGTATATATTTGCAGATTTTTTTGTAGATTGAGACTGTGATCCTGGGCTATGGCCAAGGAACCTGAAGCACAACTCAGGAAGAAAGTGCAAAGTTGGTTTTGCTTTCCTCCAATCCTGGACTACCTTTGCGCCAAAGTAGTCCCTCAGCAGAAATTGGAGCAGCCTGAGGGCTTCTTTAATTTGTGCCAGCTGCCAACAGCTCAAACAGGAGTGGAGTTCCATAAGAGGCTCTATGGCACTAGAAAGACACCTCATGCTAAGTTGATCCTCCTATGGCCAGCAATGCCAGCTTCAGGGCCACTTTGCATTGGTGGTTAGTGCAAAGCTACTGCGGCACAGTTGAGGATTGAAATCTAAGACTTGGACAGAGAAGCTTTACACACACACACATATATATATATATATAGAGAGAGAATGTATATGTCTTTGCCCGGGGTTAGATATAGCTATGTATAGTGCTAGTTTAGCCCATCTTGAAGGTTGCGGTAATTTTGCTGTTTTTTATTCTTCTTTGAAGCAGTCCTCTGATTAAAAGTCCTTTGCTTCCAACTCACAATGTCTTTTCAATGGCTCTGCAAAGTCCTCTCGTGGTTCCCAGCTCACATCAGAAGCAGAGAGCTGGAAGTGTTTCACTGCAGAATAAACATATGGGCTGTAAATCCTGTGATTCAAAAGATTCGTCTGCAATATTCCCCTCTGCTGTTGCCATAGGTAACCAGGCTTTGCAAAACACCATTTACCCTGGAATGCAAGGAGACGTGGAGCTCAGCAAGGGCATTCTAGTTAACCCCTTCCTGGCAAAAACAATAAAAATCAAAACTCTCTGGTGGCTCCAGCAAGAACAAAATGAACTTCTGCCCAGTAGTCACGTGTGCTCAAATACACACATACAAATATTTACACCATACCCCTTTCAAATAACATAAAAACAGATAATCCCCACCCACATACACTTCGTGACAGAGCACCAGGATTCTCCTATCACACCCTGTTAAGAGGTGTTGAACCCTTGAGAGACTGGCGATTCAATTAATACAGACTCACTGGGCAGGTGTGACTCATTAGACTGCACCCTGAATAAAAGGGAGATGGTTGGAGTCTGGTGGTGGGAGGATGAGTTCCAGTTGCCTTTGGAGAAGCTGAGTTCAGGGGTAAAGTTTGGGCTGAGGATCATGAAGTGTTATTTTAGAATTACATTTTGTTAATGTAACTGGATTTCAGAAGGGATGAGGTTGACTTTGTAACAAAAATGTAGCTTTTGTTTGAAGCTGGCTGGGGACCACAAAAGCCTATAAAGTATATACATCCATACATACACCCGGTATATCTTGCATACACACCAGCAATATGTTGTATAAGCACATACCACATACTGTTATCACACGTGAACACTACTAAGATACATATCTATGCTACTTAAATACATGTGGCACATACTGAATGAACCTACATGTAGGTTTATCCAGTATGTGCAATTTCAAATTATTATTCTTTATATATAGCACTGTAGAGGACCATGCACTTCTCCAAGCAGGTAAAAGGACAAGGTTCCTGCTCCAAAGACCTTACCATGTATATTACTTTTGCATCAAAAGTCTGGCTGGAATCCAGAAAATCTGGGAAATTCAATTAAGGCTGATTGATACATTAATAAATAATCTTGTGTGTCTAGGAATCATGATCCATGTATGGAAAAGCCTGCAGTGAAACTGCTGTAATTCCTGGTCAAAATGGGGAGTGGAGGAAAGGTCAGTGTTTCTGTCAATTCCATGGCATTAATGGGGGGGGAGGGGAGAGTTAGTCCCTTTGGGTTCTTTGAATAGTGACTAAGGCCTTGTCTACAGTGGCAATTTTCTGCACAGTAAAGGAGATTTCTGCAGTGTAACTCCTGAGGTGCACACGCTGCCAAGCCACTTAGTGCACAGAAACTGTGCAGTTGCAGTGCTGTAAAAAAACCACCCCAACGAGAGGCGTGCAGCTTTCTGCGCCGGGGGTATAGTGTTATGGTGCCAGTGTAGACACCCTGGTCTATTACAGCACTGTGACTGGCCTCTGGGAGGTGTCCCACAATGCCTGTTCTTGCCTCTCTGGTCATCAGTTTGAACTCTACTGCCCTGCCCTCAGGTGACCAACCATCATCCCCACCCCTTAGATTCCTTGGGAATTTTGAAAGTCCCCTTCCTGTTTGCTCGGTGACAAGTGCAGTGGTCTCAGCGCATCTTTCTAGGTGACCATGCCTGCTCCATGCACCAGATGATCCCCCACTTGGAGCAATGCTGGGCAGCTGGACCTCGTCAGCATTTGGGGAGAGGAGGCTGTCCAGTCCCAGCTGCACTCTAGCCGTAGGAATTATGATACCTTCGGACAGATTTCACGATACATGACAGAAAGGGGCCATGACCGGGACACACTGCAGTGCAGGGTCAAAGTGAAGGAGCTGTTGAACACCTACTACAAGGCGGAGGAGGCAAACCATCGCTCTGGTGCTGTGCCCACGTGCTGCCAGTTCTACAAAGAGCTGAATGCGATACTCGGTGGCAACCCCACCTCCACTGTGAAGTCCACTGTGGATACTTCGGTGGCTCACATGCCAGTCAAGAGTGGACCGAGCCAGAGGAGGAAAACTTGGATGAGGATGTGGAGGTGGATGAAGGACCCAGAGGCAGAGGATGACTCAGAGATGCATGCAGCCAGGAGCTCTTGTCTATCCTGGAGGAGGCTAGCCAGTCACAGCTGTCAGATCTTGGCAAAGTGCAAACAGGAGAGGAGGTCCCTGGTAAGTGATTTGATTTTGCAGATTGCTGAAGTGAGTTGTTGGGGGAAGGAAGGTTTCAGAAAGCAGGCTTGTGTCTGTATGGTGCGTGTACCACCACATGCCTAGTCTAAGCTGTGGAACAGAGTGTTGATTGACTCCCTCACTTCATGGTAATCTACCTCAGAGATCTCCAGGAAACTCTCATGGAGATACTGGGCAATCCGCTGCTTTGTTTCTTGCCCCACTAATGGTAACTTTCCTGCACCACTCTGCCATCACTGGGGCCGGAGGGGAGGGGTACCATTGCTGCACACAGGCGAGCCGCATAAAGGCCAGGGCAGAAGCCGCAGTCTTGGAGAAGATCCTCCCTTGATTCCCTACTCACCCTCAAGAGCAAGATATCTTCCATAATGAACACAGCCTGTGGAAAATGTGGGGACAGGAATGATTATAACCCCCCCGCCCAGTGCTGGCTCTCCCCAAGAGCCTCGTGTCCCATGTACAGTACAGTCCTGGAACATGGATTTCCCCTGCCCCTGTGGTTACTCACCGTTCTGGGGGTCTTGTGGCTCATGTGTGCTTGCCTGGAGTCAGGCAGTTAATGATAGGTATGTGAATAGTGGCTGTGTTTTAAATCACTGAATCAGTGGTCTCTGTGTTGCAAACAATACTGCTTCTGTAAAATGTTGCATTTTGGCTTCACAGATAAGACCTTGGGAGCCCAGCCTCCCTCTTTGTTATCACCAGCTGAATGGCTGTGCAGAATTAGAAAGTGGCCACGAAGAACTAAAGAGGACTTTCTGCGTGAGGTCATGATGCACTCTGCGGCCGAAAAACGAGAATTGAAGGAGTGGCAGGACACCAAGAAGAGGGACTGAAAGGATAATGCGGCGCACCAGAACGAAGCCACGAATGGCACTTAAACATTATGGATCGCCAAGCAGACATGCTCCAGATGCTACTAGTATGGCAAACCAAACAGCTGCGCGCCCACCCTCCCCTGCAGCCGCTGTTGCAAAACTCTTTCCTATGTGCCCCACAGACACCACCAACACATGCTTATCGACCTCCTGGCTCCAGTCTGTCCCTGCTGCATTCCACTCCTCCCCAGTCACAGTCCAGCACTGCAGACTCCCAGTACTCACTGCACTCAACATCTGTCCCTCTGCAGTTTAGCCCTGCTGAAGTAAAGTACCCGCTGCACTGTACTCCAAAGGAGAAGGTTGGAGATGATACCTGGACATACACAAATCTTTAATCGTCCTGGGATCCCTCCTTCTCTTGGACCCTCCCTTCCCCCATTCTCCACAGTGCTGATGTATTTTTTTGTTTGTCTCTCTCCTCCAGTTGTTGTTTTTAATACAAGAATTGTTTTGGTTTGAAAGCAATCTTTATTTTATTAATTGAAAGCAGAGCCCTGCAAAGCAATAGGCAATTTTCTTAAACCTTCATAGTGCATCGTCTGCACCAATCAGAATCACCTCTTAGCATTACAAGCACTGCAATCCCGAGCAAAGCAACAAATATTAGTGGCTTTCAACTTAAAATTGCTGCCTCAATTCTTATGGCCCCACACTGTGCCCCTCTAATAGCCCTGGTCTCTGGCTGTTCAAATGCAGCCTCCAGGCATTGAGCCTCAGTGGTCCAGTCCTGAGTGAAGCTTTCACCCTTCCCTTCACAAATATTATGGAGTCTACAGCTCACGGATATAAGCATAGGAATACTGTCATCGGCCAGGTCCAGCTTCCCATATAGGCAGCGCCAGCGGGCCTTTAAACAGCCAAAAGCACAGTCAACAGTCATTATGCACTTGCTCAGCCTGTTGTTGAGCCCCTCCTTGCTGCTGTCAAGGTGCCCTGTGTATGCCTTCATAAGCCACGGTATTAAGGGGTAGGCAGGGTCTCCCAGGATCACAATGGGCATTTTGACTTCCCCTGTGGTGATCTTCTGGTCCGGGAAGAAAGTCCCTGCTTGCAGCTTCCTGAACAGTCAGTGTTCTGAAAGATGCATGCATCATGCACCTTTCTGAACCAGCCTGCATTAATGTCTGTGAAATGCCCACAGTGATCCATAAACACCTGGAGAACCATAGAGAAATACCCCTTCTGATTAATGTACTCGGTGGCTAGGTGGTCTGGTGCCAGAATTGGAATATGCCATGCCATCTATCGCCCCTCTGCAGTTAGGAAAGCCCATTTGTGCAAAGCCATCCACAATGTCACGCACGTTGCCCAGAGTCACCATCTTTTGGAGCAGAATGCGATTATGGCCCTGAAGACTTCCGTCAACGAGTCCAACGGTTGACTTTCCCAGTCCGAATGGGTTAGCGACTGATCGGTAGCAGTCTGGAGTAGCCAGCTTCCACAGTGCAATTGCCACATGCTTCTCCACCAGCAGGGCAGCTCTCATAATCGTGTCCTTGTGCCAGAGGGCTGGGGCGAGCTCATCACACAGTCCCATAAATGTAGCTTTCCTCATCCGAAAGTTCTGCAGCCACTGCTCATCATCCCAGACGTGCATGACGATGTGATCCCACCACTCAGTGCTTGTTTCCCAAGCCCAAAAGCGACATTCCACTGTATTCAGCACCTCCGTGAATGCCACAAGCAATCTTGTGTTGTAGCTACTACACATGGGGAAATCAATGTTGCACTCCTCTTGCCTTTGTAGTTTAAGAAACAATTCCACTGCCACTCGTAACATGTTAGTCAGAGCGAGCAGCGTACTGGTCAACAGTGCGAGATCCATTCCTCCAGAGCGCGCAGTACACAAACCATTGAAAGATGGCGCCAAATGCGGATGGAAGCACAGGGATTGCTGGGAGGCGAAGCAATGCATCGCAGGGCATTGGGACAGGACCCAGGCTGCCTCATGACCCCCTCCGCCTTCCCACAACTCTTTGCAGCAGAAGAGGAAGAGATGCTCTGTGGGATAGCTGCCCAGAGTGCACTGCTCCGAATACTGCTGCAAGTGCTGCAAGTGTGAACACGCTATTGTGCAGGCAGCTGACAGTGTGAACACACAACAGCAGTTTCCCTTCAGCACTCTCTGAGCGGCACTGTAACTACCAATGCTGTGTAGACATATTCTAAGTGTTTTTTAGTTTCTCTTTTTGCATTACACTAGAGTAAAAAGGAGCAGAGAAAAAATTGCCCTGAGACTACTTGGTAGTCAGGGGGTTGCTGGTCTGGGAATTGTGCAAATATACAGTCAAATCATCTTCATGAAGACCATTCTTCCCTGACCAGTTTCAACACTACAAGGGTGAGATATAGATGGTGAGGGAAAGGGTTAAGGCCCAGGAGCTTTCAGGGGCCCCCAGTGATTCTCCCATGAGGTGTTGCATAGACCATAGTGGGCAAAGTTCTTCCAATTGCTATTGTACCAGCTGTCACACAGCCTAAAAACCATGCAGTGATACAGGTGCACAATGACATTTCAAAACGTGACTTGAAATCTCCAGGGCTGTGCTTGAACTATGCTGGTTTCCTTATTTCCCTGAAGTCCCCTGTGCCACTGTTCAGACCTAGCACTGGATTCTCTATTCCTCTGGAAAATCCTGTAGGCTGCTGCCCAGATCCAGTGCCACCTTCCATATAATATGACTCTTGTGACATTGTGGATACCTGCCCAAGTGTGAGATTAATGTGTGCATGTGTAGGTCAGAAACAGCAGCTGTCTGGGAGGCAAAGCAGACTCTAGTCAACAATAACGTGGCCATTCACATTTAAATAAACTACCTGAAGCCCAAATTGCAACTGGAACCTCCTTTCCCCCACTACAGATACTGAAGGAACAGAGTTTGGGGGTTTTCTTGGATCTAGATCAATTGCTTCAAGACTAAGGTTTTTAAATGTCAAATTTTACATAGTTTCTATAAATAGATATAGATGTGTGTATGTATAACATGTATCATATATACATTGTGTGTGCCTGTTTGTATATTTGTGTGTGACAAATACCACTGGTTTCATAAAGTTATTGCGATGTTGTAAAACTGAGATGAAACACTCCCTTTGTTCCCTTTCTGGTAGAAATCAGTAGTGTTTATTTCTTGGGGGATAGGAAATCACCAAAGAGGCAAAGAAGGGAATTTTTCAGTTCCAAAAATGTCCTTCCTCCAATCCAGCAGTGGTTGTTCTTGTTGGCTGTGTCTGCAGAAACAGAACGAGAAAGAAGGGATTGAGGGGAAAGCCTGACAGAGTCTGGACTGGGGCACGAAGGGGTTACTGACTGCACTGCATTCTCTGTCTGCAGCTCCAAGCAAAACCCAGAGAGAGACAGTGATGTCAGCACTACCTTCCATTGCCCAGGGCCCCTTGCCTGACAATGTGGATGATCCAACGCATTCCGATCTACCACAATAAGAGCGTTTATGCTGCTATTTCATGACCTCTTCAGATTAAAACATGTGGAGTTAAATATATATATATATATATATACAGCCTGATGCACACACACATACACTGCAGCAGAAATAGACAGATGGGAAACTAACTGCAGCTTTCGCTGCCTGGCACTAGGTATCTATGTCGATCTCGTTGAGAAAAACACGTTTAGGGGAATGCACAGTCTATATTCATGTAGCTAAGATACAGTTCCCTTGTGAATGTTTCAGTACTGAGTTCAGCCATTGCCATTGCATGTGAGCTAGCCAGAAAGGGTTGGAAATAGATTAAGTAAAAGTTGGGGGTTAGGAAAATAGGAGAAAGAAAATTCAAACTTGTAAACAGAATAAAACATTCTTTATTCTCTAGTGCTGCCCTTTTAAAGCACTTGTGACAAAGCAAGGTCACAAGTGGGTTCTATTGCTCCTGCAGAGCAAGGTCACAAGTGGGTTGTATTGCTCACGCCCAGCTGATGGAGATAAAGAGCATGTTACAAGGGATATCTTTGCATGTTGGAATGGAATGAAATGCTCTGGAGAATCTCTGGCAAAGAGAAGCTTTTTTTTCTCCTTAGAGTGGGAGCCAAGTGTTGGAGGAAACTTGTAGTAATAACAGGATTTTATTGATGGTTTTATTGATAATATCTATGTATGCATGTGTTATGTTTTTGCATATTTGTGTGTGTGTTCCTGTATCTATATGGCGCTTTATATGTTATCTGTATGTCTCCATATTTGTCTGTCATTCTGTGTCTATATTTCTGTGTATGTCTCATTTGTTTGTAGGTCTGTGTTTCTCTGTATGTACATGTGCATGTATTTTCCATTATTCTACAGAACGGTGAATTTGAGGATAGTTCTTGGTTAACAAGAGATTTCAGGATTCAGTAACATGAGTGAGAAGGAAATTCAGTCACCTTTTTCTTTCTCTCCCTTTTGTTTTTGTTTCCAGCTTCTTCTCCTTCCTTCCGCCCCCCCCCAAACATTGATTCCTCTTTTCTTCAGCTCTTTCCATCTAAATTCTTGTTCCTGTAGAAAAGTCTCAAAATTAATCTATCATGGTTGTTCATAGAGTCAGGCTCCTTTCCACAATGTGCTCCTTGTACATTCTTCTCTTTCTTTTTTTTCCTTTTTAAACTTGTTGAAGGCTTCAACTTCACAAATTCCTGTGGGCAGTTCTGGTTTATGTGTCTCCCCTTTCTTTTGGCACCTGACTAGAAGATTCATAATTTTGGAGGGAAAGATAGAAAAGGATGCAAACAAAGATAACTTACCTAAAATGCAGCTGTCTGTCCCCAGTGACTCAGTGGGATCTTGGAGGCAGGTTTAGTTGGTAAAACCCTAATCAGGTGCTGGAAGGGGTGAGGCCAAAAGTTTAATGTAGGATAAAAATGCAAACCTCGTAAATCTCTCAGTGTTCGGCTTAACCTCGCCTTGACTCTGCAGAGATGGCTGTAAGGGAGGATGAGCTTGTATTAGAAACAGGATTCTCTCTTTCTGTCCAGCCCCCACTATGCCAGTTCCAGTATTGATCAGTATCAGTAGTGAACATTTTCTGTATTGATTTCTGTCAGTGAGGGTCGGACCCACCTAGCTGCCCCATTAGTGTAATCAAAGCTGAGCCACTGGCATTGCTCTCAAGTGCCTTTTTCCTCTGTTTGCTAAGATGAATTCATGCCCTGCCCTAGTGCATGGTCACTCAGCCCTTATGAAACTTGGAAGGTGGAAAAGCTGTCAAGAAAACTTGGGGCAGGTCTTAACAGACATTGTAGTTCACTAGTGGTAGAATGGGGAATCTGCCCCACATGTCAACCAAATGTAATGAGGCATATAGACAGAATATAGTAGTAATATGCATAGTGCCTGTCATCCCAGGATCTTAGAGTGCATAGCAAGCACCAATTAAGCCATTAAACAAAAGAACTTGAGATGGGTCTGAAACTAGAGTGCTAGTAGGCTTCCTGGGAAAGGGAACATAGTCTAGTGATATGGGCACATGAAATTTTGAGTTAATTTCCATCTTTGCACCTGACTTACTACTGCTATATCATCTTAGGCAGCTCCCTTCACCGCTTTGTGCTTCAGTTTCCCCCCAAGTAACATCTTCATAACTCACAAGGGGGTGTGAGGATTAATTCATTAATATTTCTAAAGCTCACTGAAGACACAAAGTGCTATAAGTATTAATTGTATATTTACTATTATGTATTAATGAATCCTCAAAATCAATTTGTGAGATGGATATAATAATGGATATATGGACTTCTTTAACAGATAGGATAACCTGAGACAACAGAGTTTTAGTGACTTGTGCGATAGCACACAGTAAGTCAGGCTTGGTCTACACTTAAGAACTTATGTTGGTATCACTGCATTGTTCAGAGGTGTATATAAAATCCACACCCCTGAGCAACATAGTTATACTGCTAGGTCAATGGGCGGGCTTCTCTCGTCAACATAGCTACTGCCTCTCGGGGAGGTGGAGTACCTACGCCGACAGAAGAAACTCCCCTGTTTGCATAGGTATCGTCTTCACTAAGCACTATAGTAGTGCAGCTCTTCTGTAAGTGTAGACAAGCCCACAGTAAAAAAATGGCAATAAAACCTACAAGTCTTGACTCCCAGTCTCTTACACTGCTCAGTAGAGCACTGTCCTGAAATTTGTGGACTATAACCCCAGGTTCCAACAATTTTGTTAGTAACCTTATTTCCATGGGGGCATGGAGGCTTTGATTTTTCAGACAACATCAAGCAATGTTTTTGTGTGGTTTATGGAGGTAGCTTAGGCAGCTGCAACTCTGTGTTACCCAAGTAAAGCAGAATAGTGAGGTTTCAGAGTAGCAGCTGTGTTAGTCTGTATTCGCAAAAAGAAAAGGAGGACTTGTGGCACCATAGAGACTAACAAATTTATCTGAGCATAACCTTTCTTGACCTACAGCTTACTTCATCGTATGCATTCAGTGGAAAATACAGAGGGGAGATTTATATACATAGAGAACATGAAACAATGGGTGTTACCATACACACTGTAACGAGAGTGATCACTTAAGGTGAGCTATTATCAGCAGGAGAGCGCGGGGGGGAGGGTGGGAAACTTTTGTAGTCATAATCAAGGTGGGCCATTTCCAGCACTTGACAAGAACATCTGAGGAACAGTGGGGGGTGGAGGGGGGGAATAAACATGGGGAAATAGTTTTACTTTGTGTAATGACCCATCCACTCCCAGTCTCTATTCAAGCCTAGGCTTTTCTTTTTGAGAATAAGTGAGGGGCTCAGCTGACTGTTTTGATGGAAGAAAAGGGGAAGAAATCTATGTAGCTCAGGTCCCCAATACCATCTTCTCCTTAACAGCAAATATTCAATCACGGCTGCCCAGGGGACATATTCTGGAAGATTTCAGAATTTTATTGAGTAAATGCTAGTTTTCATTTATGACTGAAATAAACAAGGGTGTCAGCCAAAGCAGTGCTGCTGAGGGGCTTGTCACACTCCAGTGCCAGGCAGAAGCGGCTGCTGCTTTGGAGACAGATTTATTAAGATTATTAGTAAGTGTTATTTGGAGGTGACTGAAATTGCTGGGTGACCTCCAGAGGATTAGCCTTCCAAAGATAACAAAGGCAAAAAAAGAAACTCCAGACAAACAAGCCACCTAGTACCAGTTGTATTTATTTAATGAAGTCCCTACACAGGATTAGCTCACAAGCAATCACTTGTTTTCATGGCAGGAGACATGGGGGAGGGGAAACAGGAAACATTTTAAGAAGCAGCTCACAATGTGGAGAGCAAAACAGCAGCACCCTCTCTTGTCTGGCTCAACAAGTAGGAGATTGCCTGTGTTGGGAGGGCGGGGCAAGGAGGCATCACCTTTTCTTGGGTTGCAGTACCTTTCGGGAGCCAGTATACAGCAGCTGTGATACAGACATAATTTTTATTATGAAGGCAGTATACAGGGAAAAGAAGTCAGTTAAAATGGATACCTGTGTCTTGTGCACTGGTCCAAACTGGTCTGAAACAGAGGGGCAGCCTGACGGAGGATGAGTAATAATCAAAGTAATTTTCTGCCGTTCTCCAGCAACTTTCATCACAGGATCTCAAAGTCCTTTGCAAACATGAATTCATTAATCATCAGAACCCCTCCCCCTTAGAAAGAAAAGGAGTACTTGTGGCACCTTAGAGACTAACCAATTTATTAGAGCATAAGCTTTCGTGAGCTTATGCTCTAATAAATTGGTTAGTCTCTAAGGTGCCACAAGTACTCCTTTTCTTTTTGCGAATACAGACTAACACGGCTGTTACTCTGAAACCTCCCCCTTAGGACATAGGTCAGAATTATAGTTTCCAGGTGGAGAACCTGAGGCACTGAGAGGTTGTCCTAGATCACAGAGGAAGACAGTGACAGGTGACAATAGAGAGAGCCAGAATGGACATAAATATCATGGAAACAACCACCCTCCCAGCTGCCTTCCCCTCCTCCCCCCCCACCACCTCTGCAACTGGAGGGATGTTAACAGGCCACTTCACCTTGAATGGTCCCTTGAAATATGTGTTATGCTACTTATGCTAAATAATCTGTTTCACCTTATATTTAGCTGTGATGTAAATTTCCCAGACCTGAAGAAGAGCTCTGTGTAAGCTTGAAAGCTTGTTTTTCTCTCACCAACAGAAGTTGCTCCAATAAAAGATATTACGTCACCCACCTTGTCTCTCTAATGGAGAAACTTTGGGAGAGAAAGAAGAAAAAAAAAAGATCTTTACAGAATAGCAGCAGGAGCACTGAAAGAGGAAAGTAGAGTAGTTTATGGACAAATATAATACAACTCTTAATTTTGTATTTGGTGCCTAGATAGTATAGTGATGGGCGCATCAGAAATGTCATTGATCAATTGATTGATGGATTATGTATAATGAATGAACCCTGGAGTCCTGATTTCCAGTCCCCTACTTTAACCAGTGGACATCATTGTTTCCCAATAAATGTGTCTCGTGGGGGAGATTCAAGTTCAGGTCTCATCCTTCCTAGGCGCTGTGCTGACGGGAGCATGCTAAACCCAAAGAGTAGGAAGTACCTTATGGTGTTCTCTAGTGCTCCACTAGGGCCATTCTCTCGAGTGGTGTTGATGGACTCTGGAGGATACCGTGTTCAGGACTAGGCACCCAAGGTTGCCCTAATGTG
Organism: Lepidochelys kempii; assembly: GCF_965140285.1. NCBI lineage: Eukaryota > Metazoa > Chordata > Testudines > Cheloniidae > Lepidochelys > Lepidochelys kempii. The sequence goes on along the minus strand of NC_136385.1, from coordinate 92,783,589 downwards.
TGGCAAGAAGGATTCCTCCTGAAATCAAACAGAGTTCCTTGCATTCTGTGTTGGGAAACTGGACCTCTGGATCTATGCTTTCTCCCTTCCTAAGTCTCCAGGAGTTGTAGCTCTCTCTCCTTCCTTCAGAGCAGTGAACAGTTCTGATCTGGGACAATATACACCATTGCCTGTGCCTCCCATGACTTCACTAAAAACCACAACACCAGAAGCTGAGCTCCTTAATTTGGTAAGCCTGTTCAGACAGGAAAGGCCTTTAATTTCAGAAGGGGGCCTATGAATGTAACTTAGCAACTCATTCTTCAGCCAGGGAAAAGGCAGGACACACAGCTCAGCTCTCTTGGGATAAGCTGTCACAACTGGAAATGGGAGGGAAAAGAAGTGGAAGAATGGGATGGGAATCTGGCTGATCAACCTTACATTTGGGCAGAGGGGCAGGGGTTGAACCCTCTGCTGAATTTAATGTGTGTAATTATTTCTCTGCAGGGACTGAAGGGCATGCTAGCAGCGCTCAAAGAAGTAGACGCTAACTAGCTGGTGTAGTGCCCTGGATATGCACATGCAACTCCTACAGAGATCAGTTTATGGCCCTAAAATTCTTATCGTTTAAATAATTGATTCCCAGCTAATGAAAAAAACTAATAAAATATTGGAGAGAGACTGAGAGCAGAGGGAAAGGAGAGAGAGAGAGAGAGACTATGGAATTACAGGGTCACCTCCTGGCCTCTTTTTGGCAGGCTCCAACTTTTCTGTAGCAGTAGTTCCTTAGGTGAAGCTGGTGAAAGCAGAAGCCATTTCCTTTCATAAATAAAATGAAAGAACATGCACTGAGATAAGAGAGACAGGATTTTCTCCTCCTGAGAATTTCTCTCTGCATCTGAAAAATATTCTCAGGCAAAGGAAATAGAACTTAAAATTTCCCTGGAAAACCTGAGGAATTTTTGCAGCAGGAACAAAAATATAATCTGAGTCTGGTATTTTATAACACTTGACATACAATACAGCCCAAGGAGCTTTACCTTCTCTCTTTGGAACCAGTTATTTATGGGCCATTCTGTTGACATTCTGTTGAGACTTAGACCTGTTTTAACTGACCTCTGGAGGAGTTTCCCAGGGTAGGGTTAGTGTCTTTGAATATTTTAGGGAGGTTGAATTATTCTTTTTTGAGTCATTCATTGTGGAGTATTGAACTACATAAAGTCTATATAAAACTATATATAAAAAACGATATAAAGTCAGTAGGCTCACTGGCACAGTTTAGAAATTCCCAGGGGCGGAGAGAGCCATAAGGGCGCAGAGCTAAACTGGGATGGGTAGCAAGAAGTCCACAGTTAGCCTGCTGTATAAACTTCTCAGAGTTTGTAACCAAAGCAGACCTCTTGACATACTAATTATAATATAAACTCCTGGAAGGAGAAGAACTGGCTGAATTCGAAGAGGTTCAGAAGTGCATGGGACTAGTCTGTAAAGTTCCTTAAATCTGTAGCTGAACTGACATGATTGAAGGACTTTGTCATCAAAAACAACTTGAAATACTCGTTGGTTTTTAAGGCTCCCACAAAACAATAACCCTCAGATAAAGTGTCTGCTATATTCTGATGACCTGATCATATTATTATCCACACCAGACAGCCTTCAAAAGATCTTAATTTGCTAAAAACATTCAGCAACAGATGAGCCATACAAGTCAACCTGCAAGAGACCAAAATCATAATTCTTGGAGAAAAGCTGTAAAACAAACTCTATTAGAGACAGAAATTGAATACACCCCAAATTATCCACTTCTGGACCTTTTATGCAGTAAGGAGTTTCAGACTGTCTAAAAAAACATTGTGAGGAAGAGCTCTGCAGATTCTCTATATTATAAAGAGACAACTATAAAAATACAATCTACTGATGATATAGCTGGCTAAAACTTAATGAAATCCACATAACCCATGGAATCCAGCTCATTCTACTATGTGAGAGTGAAGTCAGATGTAAATGCAAACTAAATTGAATGGAACAAAGCCAAAGCTCTCCAAATGATGGAAATATGTATTTGTGATATTTATTCAACTAAAAAAGAGTCCAAAATTCATAGTGAATATTACTTGCAATGAATTATTCAATCGGCTCCAGACAAAGTTCCAATTGAATCCCTGCCCATACAGTTCTGAAAACAGGTATTATGCACACACAAGCACTCTCCCAACAATCCTACAGGCAGAGCCAGGATTGCCTCTGCCACTCAATATACAGGAATGATTCTGCACTTCTGGTACCAACTCAGCTGAAGTAACACATGCTTCCTACCTCACAAAGCATTAGGAGGCCAAAAACTTAAATGCAGTAAGAACACACTTCACTCTTAAATAGTTTCACATTCAGACCACAACTAACAAACCTGCAGTTTTTACTCAGGCAGAATTTTCATTGACGTCAGTGCTAGTTTGCTTTAGTAAGGACTAAATAAAAACTGAATATAAACCTCAGGACTTAGCCAGTTGTTATTAACTAACTACTAAGACTCATGATACAAACAGTCCAACTGAGAAATGAATAATGAGCAAATGAGCAAACATATTCATACACAGACCAAAACCTGAAGAAAGTAGAAAGCATTATGGAAAGAACAGGTCATAAAAAAACTAAGAAGCTAAATTGCTAGAATAAAGACCTTTGCTCTAACAGACTACTTTTCTACAGCAAAATTCACAGAGCACACACAGACTCTCACAAAATACAGAATCAGTGAACTCATGTAGCAGGGGTCTAGGTGTATGTGTGTGTGTGTGTATATATATGTGTTCATGTGACATGTTTGTGCATGTATGTGAATGTGGCATGGGTTCATGCATGTGTGCAAAGATAGGCATGTATGTATGTATATGGCATGAGTGTATAGGAGTGAATGTGTGAGTACTGTATGTGGCATAGGAACATGAGCATGCATATGTTTGTGGCATGAGTGTGCATGAATATGAATGTGATGTGGATGCATGAATGTGCACATATGTATCTGATTTTGGTGCATGAGTGTGCTTTCCTATGAATGTGGCTTGGGATATGTGTATATGTGGCATGTATTTTTATGTCTACAGAGTGGTTCATGGGTGTGCATTTATATGTCTGCAGCATGGTTGTCTATGTGCATATGGATCTGTGGAGTAGTTCCATGGGTTTGTGTTTCTGTGTATGGAACATTGGTGCATGGATGTGCATATGGGTGTGTGTTCATTTTCCATGTCATTTGCAGTTCATCAGCAAAATTTTCTGCCCTTGGCTAGGAGTCTTTTGGTTGGGCACAGATCCAGGGCTGCTGTTTAAGCAACAAGCAGTAGCAACACTAAGTGAGGAAGTGCTGCATATTTCAGGCAGATTTTGGGGCATTTGCTCGAGACAGAACCTGCTTGTTGGTGTCTCTTGTCTTTATTCCACACAGCACCTATAATTCAGGTCAGCACTTGTCTCCTTGCTGCTGTCTGATCATGCATATGCTCTGTTTCCCAATCCAGGTCACATACTCCCCCATCCTTCCCTCCACTCTGGAGCCTGTTCATTCCATTAAGATTTAATGAGAGGCTCTCCCAGCCTGGCAAGCAGGCCTCTTGTGTCACTGCTGAAGCCAAGATCAAACCTTGGGCAGGAATTATCCATAAGTGCAGACACCCGTGTGAAGGGAAGGAAAAAACAATAAGAGCCATTTACTTCCAATTGCATTTAGTGCTTCAAAAAAACTGTCTCCCAGAAATGCTGAGTCAGTAATGTCTGACAAATTAGTCAACAGGATGACTGGGGCTTGGCTTCTGGCAATTAGCATTGACAAAGCTCTGTGTGTATGCGTTCATGCACATGCGAATGGGTGTGTGTGTTTTCCTGTTAGCCAGGCTTGCATGCCCAAGGAGAGAGAAGGGATTGAGGAAGGAAATGACTTGCTTTGACTTCACAAAGGAAATTTGCATTCCCAAGGTCATGCAGCAGTCTCCTGACTTTCTGTTTCAGAGGCTTGCAGGCTGCAGCCATTAGGAATGTAATATGCTGAGCTTCTTAGAATGGTGATGTATCAGTAAGGCTGGGGGACAGGGGAGCCCAGGACTGGAATGGTAGGGGGTGCTACAGGTCAGGAGTGGTGTGTGTTGAAAAAGATATAGGAATAACCGAGGGCTAGAAGAGCAGGGAATGCTGTATGTCAGGATTGAGAGTATTGATAGAAAGCAGGAGGAGGAGGTGATTTTTTTGAGAGAGGCGGGGTGGCGGGGAAGCTCAGGATTAGAATGATAAGGATGCTGCAGACCAGGATTGAGGAGCCTTGGTAGAATTTAGGAGGGGGCAGGGAGTGTGTGCAATGGAAGCCCAAGACTGGAATAGAAGAGGGTGTTGCAAATCCGGATTAAAGTGCATTAGCAAAGCTGTTTGGGAAGCCCTGGGCTAGAATAGCAGGTGAGGCTGCAGGTTGAGGTTAAGATGAACATGTTGAGTTGAGGTTTATCCCAGTCTGGCTGAGGTCTGCCTTCAAAGCTTCCTGGTAACGTCATGACCCCTGTAGTGCACAATGACATTTCCTGGTTTCATCTTTATTGAAACTACACATAATCTTTTTGTTAAAAGAAAAGGAGTACTTGTGGCACCTTAGAGACTAACCAATTTATTTGAGCATGATGCTCAAATAAATTGGTTAGTCTCTAAGGTGCCACAAGTACTCCTTTTCTTTTTGCGAATACAGACTAACACAGCTGTTACTCTGAAACCAATCTTTTTGTTGTTATAATCCTGTGAATCTCCTCCTGTGTTCCCAGTCTTGAATGCTAGGTCATCAGTGGTCTCTGATTGGGTGGGAGTTGGGAGTGCTGCAAGGACCCAGAGAGAGAGAGTTTAAGTACACTTGTTTTTTTCAGCCTCTCCCTTATCCACTCTATATCCTCCTCCCTGACAAGTCAAACCTAATGATTATTCTATTTCCAAGTGTTCCAGACACACTTGCTGATTCAGTCTTGAAATTCAACTATTCCAATCCCAAGAACTGAATGGCCTAGTTTTGGCCTATGAAGATTTAGTAGGTTTTTTTCTAGATGTCTCCGAGACCTACCTACCTGCTGATATAGTTTCACAGTAATTGATATCCATGAAAGCACTTGAGATAACTGTCTTCTGGTTTAAATGGTTGGGGGCTGAGGGAAGGGCTAAATGAGGGTTCCTCAACTCTAGAAATCACTTCCGAACTTGGTGAGAAAGAACCAGAGTCTTCTGGACTTTAGGTCACACTGTTTAGAGCCTGACTTCAACAAATTCATTCATGCAGACTTTTATGCATGGGTTGAAAAGGATGTATGGGGGTCAAATTGATGACCCTGATTTATTAGGAGGCTGCATTTATTGTGTTTCCTTGTATGTGTTGCTTTTTTAAAAAAAAGTCCTTGTGTCTACAGGCTAGCACCGACCCATTTTATTAGCCTAATTAACATATTAATTAATAACCTGTGTTAGTGCTTACCTAGTATAGAAAGAATGATCCAGCGGTTAAGGAGATGTGGGCTTAAGTCTCTGCTCTTCCTCAGACTTCCTGTGTGACCTGTGGGGAGATCAGTTTCTGGGAGAAAAAGACACAGGAGTTGTCATAAATATAAAGGGAAGGGTAAACCCCTTTGAAATCCCTCCTGGCCAGAGGAAAATTCCTCTCCCCTGTAAAGGGTTAAGAAGCTAAAGGTAACCTCACTGGCACCTGACCAAAATGACCAATGAGGAGACAAGATACTTTCAAAAGCTGGGAGGAGGGAGAGAAACAAAGGGTCTGTGTGTCTGTCTATATTCTGTCTTTGCCGGGGATAGACCAGGAATGGAGTCTTAGAACTTTTAGTAAGTAATCTAGCTAGGTACGTGTTAGATTATGATTTCTTTAAATGGCTGAGAAAAGAATTCTGCTGAATAGAATAACTATTTCTGTCTGTGTATCTTTTTTGTAACTTAAGGTTTTGCCTAGAGGGGTTCTCTATGTTTTGAATCCAATTACCCTGTAAGGTATCTACCATCCTGATTTTACAGAGGTGATTTCTTTACTTCTATTTACTTCTATTTCTATTAAAAGTCTTCTTGTAAGAAAACTGAATGCTTTTTCATTGTTCTCAGATCCAAGGGTTTGGGTCTGTGGTCACCTATGCAAATTGGTGAGGCTTTTTATCCAACATTTCCCAGGAAAGGGGGGGGTGCAAGTGTTGGGAGGATTGTTCATTGTTCTTAAGATCCAAGGGTCTGGGTCTGTAGTCACCTAGGCAAATTGGTGAGGCTTTTTACCAAACCTTGTCCAGGAAGTGGGGTGCAAGGTTTTGGGAAGTATTTTGAGGGGAAAGACTTTTCCAAACAGCTCTTCCCCAGTAACCAGTATTTGTTTGGTGGTGGTAGCGGCCAATCCAAGGACAAAGGGTGGAATATTTTGTACCTTGGGGAAGTTTTGACCTAAGCTGGTAAAGATAAGCTTAGGAGGTTTTTAATGCAGGTCCCCACATCTGTACCCTAGCATTCAGAGTGGGGAAGGAACCTTGACAGGAGTGAAGTAGCTGTCAGGAACCCATGAATTGGGAAAAGACTATGCCGATTGAAACTGATGCCTGGGATTGCAATGATGAAGGCCTCAGTAGGGTCTGGGTGGGTTAGGATGGGGGCAGATATGAAGGATCCTTTCAGGTGATTGAATGTAGCCTGTGCATCAGTGGACCAGACAAATTTGGCTCCCTTCTTTAGAAAGGATGTAAAGGGAACTATCAGGTTGGAAAACCCCATAATGTAAAAACCTGTAAAAGTTTGCAAGACCTAGGAATCACTGAACCCCATGCACATTTGAGGGTGCCTTCCAATCTGTTATTCTCTCTACTTTGCAGGGGTCCATGAGAAGCCCTGCTGGGGAGAGGGCACAACCTAAGAACTCCACTATGTCCTTGTCAAATTCACACTTCTCAGGCTTGGCATAGAGTTGATTCTGGTGAAGCCAATCGAGAATGATACGTACGTGGTGGCCATGGAGCTCTTGATTTTCAGAGAAGATGAGAGAATGTCATCTAGATATATGACCATGAACTGATCAAGGATATCCCTGAAGAAGTCATTCATAAAAAGTTAGAAAGTAGTAGGTGCATTACAGAGGCCAAATAGCATGACCAAATATTCAAAATGGCTGTACCTAGATCAGAATGTCATTTTCCACTCATCCTCCTGCCAGATTCTGACCAAGTTATGAGTTCCATGCAGGTCTATTTTTGTGAAGACTTGGGCTGATCAGTGTCTCACAAGGAACTCATTGATAAGGAGACGGGGATATTGATTCTGTACTGTGATTTGATTTAATGGCTGGTAATTGACACAGGGTTGGGGAGAACCATCCTTCTAGTCTACAAAGAATATAGGGGCACCAGCTGGGGAGGTGGAGGGATGAATAAATCCCTTCCGTAGATTTTCCTCTAGATACTCCCAGAGGGCCTGAAGCTCTGACTCAAAGAGAGCATAAATGCATCCAAATGCAACCTCCGTCTCTGGGTGGAGTTCAGTAGGGCAGTCATAACTGCACTGGGGTGATAGGGTGTCTACCTTCTGTTTGTTGAACACCGAGATTAACTCCAGGCATTTGACAGGAATCTTAGATCTGTTGCTCCCCTGGGAATCTTGGGGGGTTGGAATGCACCATAGAGTGTGGTTGACTGTGGATGGGGGCTCAGGAAGCATCCTTGTTGGCACCACAGGGAGCAGAAGACCATTGTCCTTGATTACCAGCAGACTAGGGGGTTGTGGATAATAAACCCGGGGCACCAAGGATGACTGGTAAATGCAAGGCACAGATCACCCTGAACTTCATGATTTTCCAGTGGCCACCACTGGTAATGACCTCCAGGGGCACCATCTGAAACATGGTGGGCCCTGAAGACAGGTGTGACCTGAGAACAAGCTTCTGGGAGTCTTTTGGGTGCCCAGGGCAGCTGGCAGAGAGGTAAATCACTGTGGGGTAGGAAGCAGGACTGGGGAAGACCCAACTGGTGGCTCCTACCGTGCACCAGGCTCAGCTGCTAGTCCCCATCTGGGCTGGGGAGGATGGGACTTCATCTTCCCCTGCACTGCATCCGGGGATGGGTCAGACCTACCTCCAGATTTCTCCCCAGGCTTCAGGAAGCTCTGCAAACTCCCCACCCATTACTCTTCAGCTGCAGAGGGAGAGATCACTGTATGGGGAGCTGCTCCCCCATCCGCTCAACACCCATAGACCTCCTCATACCCAGACTCTCCCTCAGAGCCACACACCCCCCATGCCCAAAACCCCCCTGCCAAGCCCCGCTCCCTCTGCACTTGGACCACTCCGATGAGCTACCCGCACCCAGATCCCCACTCCACCAAGCCCCAGCTAGTTGCATCTGGACCCCCACCGCACTGAGCCCTACTCCCCCAGCATCTGGACCCCCTGCTGAACTCGATCCCCCTACACCCAGACCCTTCCCCGCTGAGCCCCAACCACCTTCACCTGGACCTGCCTGCAGAGTCTCATTACCATTGCACCCAGAACCTCCCAACAAGCCCCTGTGCATCTAGATCGCCTCCCACACCCAGACTGCCTCACACAGAACCCTCTCAACCCACACGTGGATCCCCCCACACTAAGCCTCTCCACACTTGGATCCTGCCAGGCTGAGCCTGCCTGCCCATACCTGGTGCACCTGGCACGGAGGGCCAAGGCCCTGGGGTGTTTCTGCGCAGGCTTGGTCCTTGTGCTGTGTATGGGTTGGGTGCAGCCTTACTGCTGAGCCATATCCTGGGGGCCGGGGAAGCTGCAAAATGATCTTCTACCCCTGTGCAGCCAGTGGCCTGTGGTCCACAATGCCGTGCTGGAGCCTCCATATTTATTTGACAAAATTTGCAGAATTTTAAAATATTGGGCACAGAATTTTTAATTTTTTGGCACAGAAAGCCCTCAGGAGTAATCGGAGCACCAAAAAGCTGTCAAATGGGAATGTCTTTGTCAGGGTCAATCCAGACTGGACCTGATCTGGTGACTCAGATGTAAAAAGCTCCATAATTAATTCCCCAGCCCTACTAAGCCACCCAGTCTCTCCTCTTTGAGTGTTTGTGTTCATTTAGGATGTTAGTTCGGACAATGTCAATATGGATCTTGTGCTGCCATTTATCCAGTGTCTACAGTTCCTGCTGGAAATCAGTGGAAAGTGAAACTAAGAGAGAAACAGCTGCAATGACAGGAGAAGACAGAGTTTTGTGGCTGGCTTTTGGTTGCATTGCCACCACTGCTGTGGCTACACTTCTATTTTTAGATCACTAGCGCAATCCACTAGCTCCGTCAATCAGAGCTAGTGCAGGGATATCTATCAAAACTGGAAATTCCACCTCGCGCTCCAGCATAGACATACCCTACAGCTTGATTCCTGTTTAAAGGGTAGGCTTGATATAACTGCCCTACTCGGACATCCCTGGAAATGTCGTCTCTCCAGCCAAATTTCCCAGGTTATGCTATCACCAAGCTCTTTGTCCTGCTTCTTGCCCTCAGACATCATATGCGGAGCAGGTCCATCTCAAAGAGAATAAGAAGGTTATAATGTGTCAGTAAGGACCAGTTAAAAGAACCTAATAATAATCAATAGCAATAATAATTAATTCTTTGCACTTCACTAGTGCCTTCCATTTTAGAATCAGAAAGCATTTTACAAACATTAGTTAATTAAACCTAATCTCCCCCATGATATAAGTGTCACAATCCCCATTATATAGATGAAAAAATTGGGATATAGAGAAGGGAATCCTATAGGGCCTAGAAATGTCAGAGTGGCTCCTACGCCACTCCTCCTCATGGACCCAAGTGCAGAGGGAGTGTGATAAATGTAGCTCCCTTTTATGGACACCCAGCCAGCCAGTAGCTATAAAATCCCTCTTAGTAGCTGTTCTCTAATTGCTCTACCTGTAAAGGGTTAAAAAGTCTCACTGCTATGCATATGTAAAAGGAAGTGACTGGGCACCTGGCCAAAAGAGCCAATGGGAAGACTAGAACTTTTAAAACTTGAAACAAGACTCTCCTTTTTTATGTCTGTGGTTGTTCTCCCGGAGAGAGGGGACGGGACAAAGCTATGCTGTAAGAGCTTGGACCAGGTATGAAAAAATCATCAATATCATACCTAGAAACTACTCATTTAAAACCCCCTGATATGTAAGGAGATCAGGAAATGTCTAGGAAGACGTGATTAGGTTATCTCTTTTATTTCTTTATGGCTTGTGGATTCCTCCGTGCTAACCCCAGGTGCTTTTGTTTTGCTTGTAACCTTTAAGCTGGATCTTAAGAAAGCTATTTTTAGTGCTTAATCCTTGTAATTGCTCTTTAAAATCTAGCAATAGCCTGAATTCCCAGATGTATTTTCTTTCCTTTTTTTTATTAATAGAATTTACCTTCTTTAAGAACAGAATTGGATTTTTTTGTGTCTAAGAGGTTTGTGCACATGTTGTTTAATTAGCTGGTGGCAACAGCTGATTTCCTTTTTTTTTTCTTTCTTTGCTCTTCCCCGGAGAGGGGGTGAAAGGGCTTGAGGGTACCCCACAGGAAGGAATTGCCTGGTGCGCCTTTCTGGGCTCTCAAGGGGGTTTTGCGTTTGGCTGGTGGCAGCATTTACCAATTCAGGGTCAGAGAGAAGCTGTAACCTTGGGAGTTTAATACAAGCCTGGAGTGGCAAGTATTAATTTTTAGAATCCTTGCAGGCCCCCACCTCCTGCACTCAAAGCACCAGAGTGGGGAATCAGCCTTGACAGGGAGTGACTAGGGACAAAGAGGTGTGGTCAAGGCATCCCTGTGGCATAGTGATCCCTGGCTTATAGCACAGCCCATTATGGGCTGTGATCAGCTGGACACACATTAGACCTGAGGCTGCTCTAACTTATGTTGGGGACCAGACTGGCCCCCAGATCAGTGGAACATAAAGGCAGGTTAAAGCCACTTTGGTCTACACAACTACCTGGTTGTACTATCCAAGCCATAAAATTTAAAGAAAAGAAGAAAGGAGGGAATAGCAGGGCTGTGTACAAATACTTGAGAGGAAACAGTATAGGTAAGAATTTACATGAAAAATATCCAAAATGCTAACTAATTTCAATTTACCCACTGCTGCAATGCTGCCATTCCTGGGGTGGGATATGGCAGCTGTTTAACAGCACATAGCAACAATTCACTGTTGTTTAGAATAGGAAGCTATCCAGTTGAAACTGCAGAGGAAATTTTGGAAGAGTTGCTGGGCACGTACACCCCATCACCCTTTGGGGCAGGTAGAAGGGAGTTATAGCCCTGTGGCTGAGTCCAGACACCACCCTTAGTCTCAGGGTAATATGGCTTAATGGCTGGAGCCAATAAGCCGGTCCTCCTATGCAGGGACGCATGGCCTAGTGCCAAGAGTCCATATGACTGTCCTCCCTCACAGGGCCATATGGCCTAGTGGCCAGAGTCTATATGGCTGCCCTCCCTTGCAGGGCTGCATGGCCGAGGTGCCAGAGTCAATATGGCTGTCCTCTTTCATAGGACTGTGGGACCTAATGGCCAGCGGGGAAGTGGGCCACCACCCAGGAGTGGGTGGCAGCTGGGGTAGGGGTCCCAACCAAAGGCCTGATAGCGACGAATGTGTTTGCTACTCGGTCAGTAGAGATCCATCCAAAACATGCTGCCTTTGTCCTGGTTCTACAACCACACCAATGTCTGATTCCTCTTGTGGCGTTGCTGTGCACAAGCCTCCTGGGTCTCTGGGATCGTTAGCTTGCAAGCTCCCGACAACTCCATCCCTTCTTGGGCTTCCATGGGCAGCTGGATATCCGCCTGGGTGTCCGTGCACTTGGCCTCCATGATATGGGGTTCCAGCAGCTTTTGGAAGGGAGCCTGCAATGTGTGTCCTCTCTCTTCAGCAGTCAGCCTCAACTGAGCTGGGCTGCTCCCTTTTATGCTGAGGCTCCAGTTCGAGCATACCTAGGAGTGGCAAGGGGATATGGCTTCCTCTAACCACAATATGGGGTTAACCCCTTTGTCTGCAGGGCAAGTACACCCCGTTACAGGAAGGTAAACTGTAAATACCCAAATTGGAACTTATTCAAGACACCCAAGCTTAACTCCCCATTTTTTAAATGAACAATTTCAAGGAACCTTTAAAAACCATGAGTATTCAGGTATTCCATAGCTTTTTACAACATTAGCAACAGTACTAATAATATTAATGATAAATAAATACTTATACTGTGTGCAAAGAGAGTCTAATTACCTTTGTTTGCAAGAGAAATAGTTGAAATACTTGTATAATGTAATTTATATATTATCTTTTGTCGTGGGGATCTTAAAGCATATCACAGACAGCAGCACTGAAATGCACATGAACCAGACATGTCACATGCTCTTTTGTTAATAATGTAATTTTAGAGATCATCTGTACAACTCATAACTAGAAAAATGTGATGTAACATATTTGGTCTCATTAATTGAGGTACTGTTCTGTGTATTCCTCACCTAGAAACCACAGCAACTGGTACATTATAAATGCCCAGGCATATTGAATAATTAAATTAAGCAATACTTACCACTAACAGCATATTGCACCTTTCATGTGAGGATATCAAAGTGCTTCTCAAAGGTCAGCAGTAATAATTAATGATAATACATCAATAATGCTTTGCAGTTATTTAGCAACTTACGTTTTTAAAGAGATGTATAACTATCCACTCATTGAATCCCACAATCTTTCTGGGAGGGTAGTCAGTATCATCATCCTCATTGTAAAGATGGGGAAAACAGAAGTGATTTACACAGCTCCACACAATTAGTCAGTGGAAGGCAGGAATAAAACCTAAGCTTCTTGAGTCTCCGTCCCAGAGCTAACCACTAGAAAACACTGTCTTCTCCACTGTGCTGCTGGAGGCATCATAGTCTCCTAATTCACACTTCTGTTGCAGGTACCTGGCCACTTACTTCGGTTGCCAGGCGTCTGGTTTTCAACCAGAATGTCCGGTCAAAAAGGGACCCTGGCAGCGCTGAGCGGGCCACTAAAAGTCTGGTAAGTGGTATGGTGGGGCTAAGGCAGGCTCCCTGCCTGCCTTGGCTGTGTGCAGCTCCCGGAAGCAGCCAGCATGTCCCTGAAGCCCCTAGGATCAGGGCAGTCAGGGAGGCTCTGCAGCTCCATTGGCCGGGAACCGTGTCCAATGGGAGCTGCTGCCTGCAAGCACGGGCATCGCACAGAGCCCCCTGAGCTATCCACTTAGGAACCGGACATGCCATCCGCTTCCAGGAGCCGCCTGAGGTAAGTGCTACCAAGCCAGAGCCCTCACCCCAAGCCCCCTCCTGCACCCCAACCCCCTGCCCCAGCTTGGAACCCCCACCCAAACCCAAACTCCCTCCTGGAGCCCTCATCCCACGTCCCCTCCTGGACCTCAACCCCCTGCCCCAGTCCTGAGCCCCCTCCTGCACCCCAAACTCCACATCCCTGGCCCCACCCTAGAGCCCACACCCCCAGCCTGAGCCTGCACCCTCTCCCACACCCCTACCCCCATCCCAGTTCTGAGCCCCCTCCTGCACCCAGACTTCCTCCTGGAGCCTTCACCCTGCATCCCAACCCTCTGCCCCAGCCCTGAGCCCCCTCCCAGAGCCCATACCCTTTGCCCCCTCCCGCACTCCAAACCCATTGGCCCCAGCCCGGAGCCCCCTCCTGCTCCCTGAATCCCTCATTTCTGGCCCCACCCCGGAGCATGAACCGCCTCCCGCACCCCAACCCTCTGCCCCCGCCTGGTGAAAGTGAGTGAGGATGGGGGAGAGTGAGCGACGGAGGGAGGGGTGATGGAGTGAGCAGGGGGTGGGGCCTTGGGGAAGGGGAGGGAAAGGGGCAGGGCCTCAGGTCAGGGGCAGGACAGGGGCAGGGCAAGGGTGTTTGGGTTTGTGTGATTAGAAAGTTGGCGACCCTACTGCCTACTGGTATGGGGCAGTCTCCAGGTTGCTTCTTTAAGGAGGAAAACAGTGGAATCCTCACTTCTGGTTAAGTCTGCCAGGATAGGAAGGCTGATCTTGTTTGTGCTTTGGAATTAGAAGAGGATGGCAGCCTTCCAGTCTTAGGTGCTGGGAGTGGGAATCTAAAATAATGTTTCTGCCAACCAGGTTTCTGCTCATGGGCCTATCTCTAGTTGAGCACTTTCCCAGCTACCTCAATTAGTACTTTCTCTTTCTTTAACCTAGAAGGCTCACTTTGAAGTGTGAGAGGTAATAGATTAATGGAGCATCTTCTAACATCATCCTATCTCCTCTACCCTTTAGACTGGTCCCTTGCTTTACTCTTAATGCTATATCACGCTTTGCCCTAGTTCTCTCTAGATATACCCATTGCAGCACCAGCATCTAGTATTGCCCATTCCCTAGCCCTAACCAGTGCACCATTTCACCCCACCTTTTTCCTGTTCCGACCCTCTGTGTCAACTAGCCCTGTTGCAGGCCCTGCCTGAGCTTGCCTATTAGCCCACAGATCCCTGCACAGATTGGGCATCAGACTTCCACTCATTTACACTGGTGTATATGTATTGGTTCCAGTGGAGTTACTGTGGATTTACACCAGTGTGAGCACAGAATTGAACCCATAGAGTCTAGGTACTAGATATTGCTTAGAATACAGTGAAAATGACATCCCCACAGGTGCTAAGAAGTTCCACCAGGCATGGATGAGCTTCCTGGGGCTGTGCTGTAGGGGCTGTCTTTCCCTGTGGCTCTACAATGCTTAGTATGCTGGTGCAGTAAGCAACAAATTTATAATGAAACTTTTCTTTCTCTTTCTCACCTTCCTATGGGGAGAGGGAGGCCTCATCAGCTTCCTGAGGATCTTACCCATTTCTCCCTTCTCACTGAGTAGCCACCATCCCGAGATCTATTTTATTTGTTTTTTATTTTAATAAGTAAAAAAAAAACACCCTGAAACTAAAATTTGGAATGGCTCAAACCGCCTAGCTTATGCACAAGGCAAGTCTATGTAGCAATGTGTCCTTATCATGTTGCCCTCATCCTCCCTCCCTTGTTTCTGCATCCATTTCTTATGTCTTGTCTTAGAGTGTAAGTTCCTCAGGCCAATGAATGTCTCTTACTATGTATGTGTTTGTACAGTGACTAAGACATAGGGCCCTTATCTGATTAGTGTCTCTGATCGCTACTGTAGTACATATAAGAATAAGAATTGTACTTGGAACTGAGGTGCAGCCTATGTCTTCATCACTACTGGTCCACACAGAAGACTTAATACTCCTGGACTAACAAAACTTACCCCTAATGGAATCGCCATCATAATTTTCTGCAGAACCTGGATGTTGGTTGGGGCGTTCTCTTACAAGTACTGACAAGGCCTAACCCTCTTAGGTTGAGAGAGCTGACCAGTTTATAGCCTGCAATAATACAACTGCAGGTAGGAAAGAGTACGTGTAATAAATCCTTAGCTCCCCAGGCTGATAAGTTCTGTCTGAATTGCCCAGGAGATGTGCCCGGCCCTGGAGATGGAGCAGAGGAAGGAGTAAATACTATTGGCCACTCTCTACTGCCTACTCTGATAGATGCTCAGAGTGGAACTGAGGATGAGCTCTAGCAGGAGCTTTGTCCAGTCTTCTCCTAGTGGAAGGTGAATCACCTAAACTTTCACAGAGCCTCTGTGAATGATGAGAATCTGAAGGGGACCTCAGAAGAAAAGGTGGGGATGTCCAGGACACTTTTCCAGCATTCCTTGTTTATCCTGATGGCTTCCTTTCCACTCCATTATTTACTAGAGGTTTGGAAGAATGAAAGAAACTGCTCTGGTCTATTACTAGGGCCCTGAATCTGTTATCACTTATACTGATGTAAAATTAGGTTAATTTTTGCCCTAAATGCTACATCACTTGAAGAAAAGGAATGATCTAATGCTTTGAACAGAGGCCTGGGAGCCACAGACTCCTGGGAGCTAAAAGTAGCACTAACACTGATTCACTGTATAACCTTGGGTAAGTCATTTTACCTCCTCTCATAGTGTCTCTATCTTAGTGTACACATCTGTAAAATGGAGATAATTAGTACAGTTTTCAAAATTGTGAAAGTCAGAGATCCCCAAAATGTGGGGCGCCCCGCCCAGGGGAGCATGGAGGAACGTCCAGGAGGCTCAGCGGGGTTCAGGCCAGCCCCCACAGGGGCAGGGAGGGAGCACCATCTGGCCCCCCACCCCCACCCCCAGTCATGTTCCTGGCTCCTGGCCCCACATCTGGCCTCGGCCCTGTTCCCAGCCTTGCGCCAGCCCCCAGTAGGGTTGCCAACTTTCTAATAGCACAAAACCTGCCCCTGCTGTGATGGTGCCCCCCATAAGGCTTTATGGAGATATGCTTTTGAATGTATATATGACAAACATATTCTAGTTATATGCTACATATGCCATGTAACATATCTATGTAAAGGTTATGATCTATTGAATCTATTAATCCTATTTGTAGGCATATGTCATTTTTGTATTAAAAGTTATGAATATTGGCTGTGTACTGGCTTGATTTTGAAGTGACCTTTGTAAAACATTTGGTCAGCTTCTTGAGAAAGGAATGTGCAAATCAAGAAGCACTTAAAGTACAGTGGATCTTGGAATGCTCCAATCCACATAAGAAGGCTACTTGAGGATGTTCAAAGCAGCATGTGACCCATGGCTGCTACCTGGTAAGAAACTTTGAGTCATGCATGGACATGTGACTTGCGTAGGTGACTCCAGAACATCATCTTGGAGCTGGACTTTGCATAGGAAAGAGGAGGGGGCTCTCCATCCACAAGAGAAAGTCTATTTAAGCCCATGGGAGACCCCCTCCATTTTGTCTTCAGCTGCCTAAAGAGAGAGCCTCTCTACCCCCAAGAAAGAAACTGGAACAAAGGGCAATAACTACACGGGTTGTGAGTGATTGCTGGACCCGGACTAGAAGGAGATCAGTCTGTAAAAGGAAGCTTACTGGAACTGGTGAGGTTTTGTCTGTATTCAGTTTTATTAGACATAGACTTGTGGGTTTTATTTTATTTTGCTTGGTAATTCACTTTGTTCTGTCTATTACTACTTGGAATTTCTACTTTTCTACTTGGAATTTTTACTACTTTCTGTATTTAATAAAATCACTTTTTACTTTTAATTAACCCAGAGTATGTATAAATACTTGTGTGTGGGGGGCAAACAGCTGTGCATATCTCTCTATCAGTGTTATAGAGGGCGAACAATTTATGAGTTTCCCCTGTATATGCTTTGTACAGGGTAAAATGGATTTATTCAGGGTTTGGACCCCATTGGGAGTTGGGCATCTGAGTGTCAAGGACAGGAACACTTCTTAAGCTGCTTTCAGTTAAGCCTACAGCTGTTAGGGGACGTGGTTCAGACCTGGGTCTGGGTTTGCAGCAGGCTAGCGGGTCTGGCTCAAACCAGGCAGGGCACTGAAGTCCTAAGCTGACTGGGCAGGAAAGCAGGGGTAGAAGTAGTCTTGGCACATCAGGTGGCAGTCCCAAAGGGGGTTTCTGTGATCCAACCCGTCACAGTGGCGTAGTCGGCAGGATCTGTGTACAGCTGATTGCTCTGAGGTACTGGTAGTGATTTTAAGTGTGTTTTAAGTGTGGTGGCTGGAAAACAGACAAAGTGGTTGCTGGTTTGTTATTTTCTGTTTGCTCGTTTCAGGCAGGAAAGCAGGGGCAGAAGTAGTCTTGGCACATCAGGTGGCAGCTCCCAAGGGCGTTTCTATGATCCAACCCATCACAGTGGCGTAGTTGGCTGCCTCATCCCTTCTCTGAGGCCCCACTCCCTCCATCCCCCATCCCTCTGTTGCTCTTTCTCCCCCACCCTCACTCACTTTCACTGGGCTAGGGCAGGGGGTTGGGGTGTGGGAAGGGGTGAGGGCTGAAGCTGGGGGTACGGGCTCTGGGGTGGGGTCAGAAATGAGGGGTTCAGGGTGCAGGAGTGGGCTCAGGGCTGGGGCAAGAGATTGAGGTGCACAAGCAGGTGCGGGCTCTGTCTGGGAGTGTGGGCTCTGGGGTGGGGCTGAGGATGAGGTGTTTGGGGTACAGGAGGGGACTCCTGGCTGGGGCCGAGGGGTTTGGAGTGCGGGAGGGGGCTCAGGGCTAGGGCAGGGGGTTGGAGTGTGGGAGGGAGTGCAGGGTGCAGGCTCCAGGAGGGAGTTAGAGTGTGGAAAGGGGTTCTGACCTGGAGCAGAGGGTTGGGGTGCATTTGGGGTTGCGGGGTCTGGGAGGGAGTTAGAGTGCAGGAGGGGATTCCCACCTGGGGCAGAGGCTGGGTGCAGGTGGGGTTTTGGGCTCTGGCTGGGTAGTGCTTACCCCAGGCGGTTCCCAGTCAGTAGCACTGCAAGACTAAGGCAATCTCCCTGCCTGCCCTGGCTTCGCACTGCTCCCAGAAGTGGCCGGCATGTCCGACCCTAGGCGGAGACACAGCCAGGCGGCTTTGTGTGGTGCAGGCTGCCTGTGCCCCCAGGAACTGCCCACACAGTTCCCATTGGCCGCGGTTCCCATGCCATGGGGAGCTGGCGCTGAAGGGGGGGGCAGTACACGGAGCTTCCCTGATGGCCCCTGCGCCTAGAGGCCAGACATGCCGGGGAGCTGCGCAGAGTCAAGGCAGGCAGGGAGCCTGCCTTAGCCCCACTGCGCCACCGACCAGACTATTAACAACCCGGTCAGCGGTACTGACTGGAGCAGCCAGGGTCCCTTTTCGACTGGGCATTCTGGTCGAAAACCAGATGCCTGGCAACCCTAGACCCCAGCCTCGGCCACTGCTATGTTCTCGGTCTGAGGCCAAGGCTGGGGGCAAGACCAGGAGAGGAGCCGCATCTGCCCGCGAGCCCATCTACCGACCTCTACCGTGGCCCAGCTGCGGCTCTGCTCCCTCCCCCACGCCCAGCCTCAGCCCCTGGCTGCAGCTAAGCCCCCAGACCTACCCCCAGCTGTGGCCCCCTTACTCTCTCCTTTTCCCCCCACTCTCTCTGGAGCCGCAGCCCTGCTCCCGGCCCTGGTTCCAAGGGGTGGGGTGGGGAGTACAGACAGGTGTAAGGGGGTGCTGCGACACTAAATAGTTTGGGGACTGCTGGTGTAAGTGATTTAGAAATCTGAATCAATGGGATTTAGACATGCATCCATCCTCCACGCAAAGTGACAGTATGTTCTATCCCAACATCGAATGGAACTTTCCCTTCAATTGCTCTTCCCAACTGCTGGGCACCAGAACAGGGGAAAAGTCTCTGCTCTTTCTCAATGCTCCCCCTTCTAGCACCCAGGCTGGTGCAGGAGAAGGAAGAAACAGCCTAACTTGAATACAGAGGGGCATGGAATGGGAAAAGGAGCCAGGGGAAGAGAATTGGGTTAGGAGCCAGATGGAAGGGGGGTTAGGAACAGCAGCCAGGAGGGGGAAATAGGGGCAGGAACAGAGAGGGGCAGAAGACCAGAGGGAGGGATAGGAAAAGGGAAGGGAGAGAGGCAGGAACAGATGGAGGAGCTCGAAAGGATGGACCGGAGCCAGGGGGATAGTAGTAGGGGAGGGTACAGGGGTAGGAGCTGAGGATGGGGTTGAGGATAGGAGCAGAAGGGGAGAGGCTGAGGGGGCCAACATAGGAGGATCTATAATTGCAAGAGTATTCATTGACCCACAAAACCTGGAACTGAACCCATTATTCCTAAGTCTCACCATTCCTTTGCTGGGAGCAAATAGCTGTGAAATCCACTGGCAATGGGTGTGTCTCCATCCCTTTTCAGTGGCAGGTCCACACAGAAATAACAGCCTTCTAGTACTACCAGTTACTCCACAAACTCAAGTGCTAGAGGATTGTGCTGTGAATCTAAAGGTCCCAACCCTGCTGATGACCTATGGGGGAATTAATATGGTTCCACATGATGATATTTTTTGTTTTTCTTTTTTAAGTTTTTAAAAAACAGGAAATTACATCCAAAAAACTATGTTTAAGAATGTTAAGGTTGCAAAGTCAAGGACTTAAAAGTCAGAAAATGCCAGAAATAAGATTGCCCATGCAACTTTAATTTGAGCCCGTTGTACCTATGCATCATGATACAGTCTTTAATTACATGATCATATATAATTTTTCCACACTCTTGCCTCATTCAGTGCACAGAATGGACTGTACTTTGGGAGTGTACCAGGATTATGTAATGAATGAGGGTGTTATTTGTAGTATCTCTGCCTCGTTTGTTGTAAAAGTTGGAAGGTGTAGAAATTGGAAGATGTGTAGTGTATGAAGCAGGGAGCTGCAGAAAGGATGGACAGTTGAATCCCACCCTGGAACTCGAGTCTGTTCCTGCCTCTCCCACGGAGTTCCAGTGTGAGGTGGCGGAAGTCACATAAACCAGAATTTTGAGAGATGTGAGTTCCTCTTCATTTTGGCCACCTGTGTGTTCCCCTTTATTTTGGGTACCCAACTTGAGACACCTGGGGTACAATTTGAAGAAGTGCTAAGCACTCACAGCTGCGGACTGAGGTCAGTGGAAGTTCTGCTCTGAATTTGTAAAGTACTGTGACAAATCAAGTCTTGAGATTCACAGATTGGGCACCCTAAATTAGCTGATACTTTTGTCAAATTTGGCTTTTATTTCTGTATCACAGTTGCATATGTGTAAAATGGGGATAATACTACTACCTCACTTCACAGGAGTGTTGTGAAGGTAAATTCATTAATGTTTGTAAAGAACTAAGATATTATGATGGAAGTGCCATAGAAAAGCCCATGAGGAAATTAATAATTCTGTTTTCAATGAAGGGTTTGGATGGTGTACAGTAAATAATGCATGGCGCCACACAGTGAATAATGAAAATAAAAAGAAACATTGACTAGCTACTCATTCGTTGTGTACCATCTATCTTATGCCCTGAATGAGACAGTGGTCCTGTGAAAAAAATATGTGATCATGTAATTAAAGACTGTAGTGTAATACATACACATTTCTGACATTTCCCAACTTTTGAGACTTGACTTTGCAACTTTAATGCTTTTTAACTTTTTTTTTATGTAATATTTATAAAGCATGTAGAAGAATAACTGTATTATTACTGCCAATTGGTATTTCCAGCCATATTAGAAACCTCCTCTCCCTTGTACACAGCACGACATAACACAAACACACTGACTAAGCTAGTACTGATGGGAGCCATGCGCTAGGGCCCTTAAAATGTACAGAATCTCTACCTCTCCTAGTGTTATTTTCTATAGTTATGTCTCATCAAACATTGGACATTATGTCATGCTGTTTTGTGGTCCACATAGTGTCATCCTCATAGATCATTCTTAATCAGCCCTGGACAGAGCCCTGACGGAAGAGCAGTGCTCACTTCCACCACGGTTAGAAACAGATGCTGAGAGTCATGTCTGTTTATTGGGTTTAAGTGGAATTTCCTATTTCAATATATTTGACTGGGATAAACTGTAGGGAATAATTGGACATTAGTGCTCAGATTAGGGACCTGATAGATGGGACCTTATAGATTGTTTCCTTCCCTAGGGGCATGTCTACATTACAAACTTTTGCCAACACAAGTTACACCAGCATAAAGTTAGTATATTGTTAGTATATTGCCACAGTTAGTATATTGCTTGTGTGCATGCATACTTGTCTCCTTACATCAGTTCTGCAAGTACTCACCAGGAATATGTTTCAATGCATAGTGCAGTGCACCCTGGGTAAGTATTCCAGTGTACAATTTGCCACCATCCAGCACACTGTCTTTTGGGAAGTTTTGGCAATGCATGCTGGGGCAGAAACGAGGTGACTAGGACTGCGAGGTCAAGTTTCCATCATGCTGCTTTCTCCACCCAATAATGCCATCTCTATCCCATAATTTTTGCATCTATTTTGAAAATTCCACAAACCCGCACGGGATGCCATCTCTGACAGAAGCATGGAGCCGCATAGCTCTACACTATTGTCATGAGTGTTGCAAGCACAGGATGCATGATCCTCTGGTATTTGCAGAGCTGTAAGAAGAGCCACAGGGAACATGATGATTTCCTGGATGGCAGATTTCTGTGGGACATAGTGAGAACCAATTTCAGATTGTTGGTAGCATTCACAGAGCAGCTGCAAACAGTAGAGTGCCATTTCTGGGCCCAAGAAGTGAGCATTGATTGGTGCGATTGCATCGTAGTGCAGGCTTGGGATGACAAGCAGTGGCTGCAGAACTTTCAGATGCGGAAGGCCACATTCCTGGATCTGTGTGCCAAGCTCGCCCCATTCCTCCAGCACAGGGACACGAGAATTAGAGCCATACTGACAGTGGAGAAGTGAGTGGTGATCACACTGTGGAAACTTGCAATGCTGGTCAGTGAGAGATCATTTTGGAGTTGGCATATCCACTATGGGGGACTTTCTCATGCAAGTGTGAAGGGCTATTAATTCTCTCCTGCTGTGCAGGACTGTGACTCTTGGCAATGTGCAGGACATAATGGATGGATTTGCAGCACTGGGGTTCTCGAACTGTTGTGGAGTGATAGACAGCACACATATCCCTACTTCGGCACCAGACTACCTTGCCACAGAGTACATCAACAGAAAGGGCTACTTTTCTGTGGTTATGCAAGCACCGATGGCTCACTGGGGATGCATCACCAACATCAATGTTGGCTGGTTCAGGAAGATACCTGACACTCACATCTTTAAGGACACAGGACTGTTCAGAAAGCTACAAGCAGGTACTTTCTTTCCTAGCTGGCAGATTACCATTGGTGATGTTGAAATGCCAATAGTGATCCCGAGGGACCCAGCCTACCCCTTACTCCCCTTGCTCCTGACATCGTACACCAGCCACCTCAACAGCACCAAGAAAAGATTCAGCTACTGTCTCAACAGGTGCAGAATGACCGTTGAATGTGTTTTTAGTAGATTGAAGGGGCACTAGTGTTGTTTACTCACAAGATTGGACCTCAGAAAAATGTGACAATGGTTATAATTGTCTGCTGTGTCTTCCGTAATAAAGTAAAGTAAAATATAGTAAAGAGAGAAAAGTTGCTGTTGGGGTGAAGCTGGAATGGCTGTCTGCTGAGTTTGAACAGCCAGACACAAGGGCTATCAGAAGAGCTCAACACACAGCTATACAGCTCAGGGAAGCTTTGAAAGAGCAGTTTAACAGTGTGCTACAGTAATGCATTGTGGTGTACTGTGCTCTACCTGGTCCTGCAGTTTGGGAGACTGTTAGGAAATGTGTGGTGCTTGGTGCACATCTATGAATATAACACTAACAATGCACCTATTAATTTTGTGGTGCTCGTTGTACATTTATGATTACTACACTGTGTTTGTCACTGATCTTGTGATTTGGATCACAGTGTACAAAACAAGTAAGTGTGTGCTTTCACTACCACCAAGCATTCTACAGCATATGCTGGGAACTAATAAAGATGAATTATTTTCCAAACAATAGAATCTTCCCCCAAAATATCCCCCCAAGCCCTACACCCCCTTTTCTGGGGAAGGCTTGATAAGAATCCTCACCAATTGGTACAGGTGAACACAGACCCAAACCCTTGGATCTTAAGAACAATGAAAAATCAATCAGGTTCTTAAAAGAAGAATTTTAATGAAAGAAAAGGTAAAAGAATCACCTCTGTAAAATCAGGATGGTAAATAACTTACAGGGTAATCAGATTCAAAACATAGAGAATCCCTCTGGGCAAAACCTTAAGTTACAAAAAGACACAAAAATAAGAATATACATTCCATCCAGCACAGCTTATTTTGCCAGCCATTAAAAAAAGAAAATCTAATGCATTTTCTAGCTAGGTTACTTACTAACTTAATAGGAGTTGGAAGGCTTGCATTTCTGATCTGTTCCTGGTAAAAGCATCACACAGGCAGACAGAACTCTTTGTTGTCGTCCCCCCCTCCAGATTTGAAAGTATTTTGTCCCCTCATTGGTCATTTTGGGTCAGGTGCCAACGAGGTTACCTTAGCTTCTTAACTCTTTACAGGTGAAAGAGTTTTGCCTCTGACCACTGTATACAGAAAGGTGGTTACCCTTCTGTCACGGTTCCTCCCCCACTCTGAACTCTAGGGTACAGATGTGGGGACCTGCATGAAAAACCTCCTAAGCTTATCTTTACCAGCTTAGGTCAAAACTTCCCCAAGGTACAAAATATTACATCCATTATCCTTGGACTGGCCGCTACCACCACCAAACTAATACTGGTTACTGGGGAAGAGCTGTTTGGACGCGTCCTTCCCCCCAAAATACTTCCCAAAACCTTGCACCCCACTTCCTGGACAAGGTTTGGTAAAAAGCCTCACCAATTTGCATAGGTGACCACAGACCCAAACCCTTGGATCTGAGAACAATGAAAAAGCATTCAGTGTTTTACAAGAAGACTTTTAATAAAAAATAGAAGTAAATAGAAATAAAGAAATCCCCCCTGTAAAATCAGGATGGTAGATATCTTACAGGGTAATTAGATTAAAAAACATAGAGAACCCCTCTAGGCAAAACCTTAAGTTACAAAAAAGATACACAGACAGAAATAGTTATTCTATTCAGCACAATTCTTTTCTCAGCCATTTAAAGAAATCATAATCTAACACATACCTAGCTAGATTACTTACTAAAAGTTCTAAGACTCCATTCCTGTTCTGTCCCTGGCCAAGACGACTACAGACAGACACAGACCCTTTGTTTCTCTCCCTCCTCCCAGCTTTTGAAAGTATCTTGTCTCCTCATTGGTCATTTTGGTCAGGTGCCAGCGAGGTTACCTTTAGCTTCTTAACCCTTTACAGGTGAGAGGAGCTTTCCCCTGGCCAGGAGGGATTTCAAAGGGGTTTACCCTTCCCTTTATATTTATGACACCTTCCCTTTATATTTATGACAGTTAAAAACAAATACATTAAACCTTAATAAATTTATGCAACAGAGATTAAAGAAGGGGAAGGAACATTCATGTCCATTTTAGCTACACACTCACTGACCTGTGAGAGCCACAGTTGATGTATGTGAAGCTCTGGTTGTCCTTTATGTTCCCCAGTGTGGAGTGGTAGGGGTAGGGATGCAGTCCCTGATGCCAGTGTGGAGAGCCGGGGTGTAGGGAGGTGCTATATTGGAGTTCTCTCTGGATTGCAAAAGGAGGCAAGCTCAGGATTGTTGAACCTGTAGGTCCACAAGAGGCTGTGGCATCTGTGTTTGCTGCCAGAGAAGCCCCATTATGTCTTGGTGCAGCTCCCTCTCCTTGTCCTGCAGGAGTCCTGGTCCTTTCTCCTGTCTGCTCTTTCCTTCTCCATACAGTCTACAATATTCATCCTCCAGGGCCTCTGTTCAAGGTCTGATGCAGCGCTGGCTTTCAGGATCTCATTGAACATGTCATCCCGAGTCCTCTTTTTTCTTCTCCTTATCTAGCTCAGGTGTTCCGTTAGTGTGGAGGGAGAAGCCCTCAAGCCACAATCAGCAGCTGCAGATAAAACACACAGAGGTACCATTGTCAGTATAGTCACAACAGGCAGCAAAAGTTAAGATTCAGAGTTCCCTTCCCTTGCTCACCTAAAGTTTTAAACAAGACATGTTTATTGCCACTTGTCTTTTGGAGTCCTTGTACACAGCATGACTCAGAGCAGCCACCATGGATTGTATGGCCCACTAGGGGTGAGGGAAATGAGGAGGGAATTGCTCAGTTGCATGAAACTGTGAGTATAGGGCAATGACACTGAATACTGACACCATTTTCCACAGACAGTGGGAATTTTAGCTGTTAGCTCACTCCTAAGGGTTACGAAGGCACAGAGAGTACAGCTGCTGCTGGTATCCCACCCGTATGCTGCTAGCCTGTTTACTGCAATTATGCTAGCCGAAGTTATCACAGACTGACATGGGAAAGTGTCCTACCACGGATGAAGAATTAAGGCTGCAGAGTACCCCCATGAAAGTTTAATTGAGATCTCTCAGGAAGATTCAAGGGACATCCCTGTGTATATAAACAAACTTCTTTGCATGCTCCCCACCCCCCAGCCTAACTCTACACGTGAATGAAATCAGATAACAACACTATCTCCCTTTGTTGTATTGCTACCTCTTCGAGTATGAGTAAATTAATGAAAAGTTGATCGCAGAATCATGCTAAGTTGGGGGCGCCCATTCAATAGGAAATAAATTTACACACTTCCTGTAGGTTCCTTCCCCTCCATCTCCTTCCCCTCCATCTGGCTTGCCCATGCTCGACGGCCAAGACTGATTGGACTGCAGTGTAGTCTCAAACAATTCTGGCTCGCACCATAGCTGGACCCTCTGTTTGCATGTCCCCCATTCTCCTCCTCTACCTCCTCCTCATCCTCTCTGTTCATACCAGAGGCCTATGACATGGGCTCCTTGGCGGTATCCTCAGTGGTGTGCAGGGTAGTGATGGGGTCTCTGCCAAGTATGGCATGAAGCTCTTTGTAAAAGCAGCAGGTCTGCAGCTCGGCACCAGATCAACTGTTGGAGTCCCTGGCCTTCTGATATGCTTGCCACATGTCCTTTGCCTTCAAGTGACACTACTGTTGATCCCTGTTGTACCACCTCTCCTGCTTCCCCTGCAGAATCTGCTCATAGGTGTCTATATTTCTACAGCTAGTCCATAGCTCTGCTTGCACAGCCTCTTCTCCCCGCAAGCCCAGCAGATCCAAAATCTCCTGTGTGCTCCAGGCTGGAGTGCATCTAGAGCAGGGGCAGGCAAATTATGGCCAGGGGGCCACATCCGGACCTACAGATGTTTTAATCCAGTCCTCGAGCTCCTGCTGGGGAGTGGGGTCTGGGACTTGCCCCGCTGTGGCATTCTAGCCAGGGAGAGGGGTTGCAGGTTTGCCCCACTCCATGCGTGCCGTGGCTCCACATGGCTCCCGGAAGCAGCGGCATGTCCTCCCTCCGGCTCCTACATGTAGGGGAAGCCAGGGGGCTCCACACACTGCCCCCACTCCAAGTGCGGCCCCCACAGCTCCCATTGGCTGGGAACCGCAGCCAATGGGAGCTGCAGGGGTGGCACCTGTGGATGGGGCAGCACACAGACCTGCCTGGCCGCGCCTCCGCGTAGGAGCCAGAGGGACAACATGCTGCTGCTTCTGGGAGCTGCTTGAGGTAAGCACTGCCCGGACCCTACACCCCAGACTCCCTCCTGTGTCCCAACCTCCTGCCCCAGCCCTGATCCCCCTCCCGCCCTCCAAACCCCTCGGTCCCAGCCAGGAGCACCCTCCTGCACCCCCAACCCCTCATCTCCAGACCCACCCTAGAGCCTGCGACCCCAGCTGGAGCCCTCACCCCCCAACTCCCTGCCCAAGCCCAGAGACCCCTCCCACACCTTGAACTCCTCATTTCTGGCTCCACTTCAGAGCCCGCACCCCCAGCCAGAGCCCTCACCCCCTCCCATGCCCTAACCCCCAATTTTGTGAGCATTCATGGCCTGCCATACAATTTCCATACCCAGATGTGGCCCTTGGGCCAAAAAGTTTGCCCACCCCGATCTAGAGCGTGTAGCCAGCACGGTCAGCTGGGAAGTTGCACATCACAATGGAGAGTTGCTAGGTGCGCTTGCCAAAATGGACAATCAGGAAAAGGGATTTCAAAAATTCATGGCATTGTAAAGAGTGGAGGGGCTTCTGGTCTCCATGACCTCTGGACAGTAGAGTTCACAATGATGACCAGAGCGATCAGTGTTGAGCATTGTGGGACAGCTGAGGGAGGATTGGTAGGGTTGACATAGGCAATGCAGTGTCTACATTAAAGTTTTCTCGCCTTCAGTACATCAATCATGGCTTAATTCAGCTTGGGGAGGTGGTGATACTATGTCAGCATAATAAAGAGCTTACATTGATGGGAGACAAACTTAAGTGTAGATAATGCACAATTAGGACAATGCAAGGTGGCTTGCATTGATGTAACATTTTAGTGTAGACCAGGGCTAGGTCTCTGATTCCTTGAAACAGCTGATCTGTGGGTGATGTGGTGACAGCAGGCAAAGAGTTATTTTGGGGCAGGTTCTTTTTCATTCATGTTGTTTCCCTCTTTCTGTAGCTGTGTAGCAATTACAGTCCCTGGCAGTGGGGAAGCCAAGGGGGATGGGGAAGGAACTGTATTAGAGACAGAGGATTCATCATGACTGTTTGTCCTCTCCATGACTGCAACACCAGCTTGCGGGAGTGGGGGAGGGAAGAGGAGTGGAGCCTCAGGCTCATTCACAGCTGACCCATGGTTATTTTTAGCTCTGGAATGCTCCTCCCAAGACCCTCAGGGTTTATTTCTCTTCTCTTGGCAAATCGCACTTTGTGAGCTCCTCAGCAGAGGCATTGGAGGGCACTGGAAAAAGTCAAAACCAAGATAGACCCCAGAGAGAGGGGCATTTGGAGGGTCAGTGCATGCCTGGGATAAGGGCAGGAGCACCTCATACGAGCTCCACTCACTCATCAATTGAGGCGATCCAGCTCACCAGGATAAGGTGGTAGGATCTAATTTGAAGGAGAGAGGAAAGGATGGGAATGCAGAGGAAAGGAGAAGAGAGAGAGAGAAGAATGAAGCCAGAGAAGAAAGGGAAGGAAGGGATGTGGAAGAGAAGGAGCTGTGTGGGGAGGTAGATGGGGTGAGGGAAGAAGTGAAGGAGGGTGGGATGAGTGTGACTGAGAAAAAGGAGAACTAGGAATGGCAGTTTGCTCTCCAAATCCTCAGGAAGGCTTATTTGGCACTGACATGGCTTGTCAGGCTCCTCCTCAGCTGGAGAGCTCCTGAAATACCCAAGTCAGTCCCACGAAATAGAAGCATTATAAGAGGAGGGTTTGGGTTTGTCCACTAAGAGAATGGGACTTTTTTCCTTCTCCTCAGAGTGGGAGTCAGCCCCAGCAGAAGTGGGTAGCAGGCCTAGATTCAGTGAGGTGAGAGTACTCAGCTGAGATGGGGTTAATATTCCCCTAGGAAAGGAACCAAGCAGTTCTTAGTTTTTAGGAAGAGAGTCCACTCCAGTCAACCCCTCTAGAAAGCCTTTCCCTGCCCCTGCTGGAGAACTCCTTGTGACCCAGCCCAGCACCTGCCTGGCAAAGCCCCAGGAGAAGTCTCAGATTGAAGTCGTAGTATCTGGAGTTCTAGTAAATGTCAGAAGCCAGATTCCTGGAGCTTTATGACAATATTAATGTAAGATCTAAAACACAGGCAGCCTCTGGTGCCTGTGAAAAGTGAAGCAGTTATTGTTTAGGAAATTAAAGATAGTAATAAATGCTCAAGTGCTTAACTGTGGAGTCTCCAAATGTGTGGGAGCTCCAAGTGCTTCAGCTGGCTGTACCTGCATGCTCCAGTGTTGCTTTCTTCCTCTCTGTTTACTTCACTGGGAACAATTCATATAGTATTTGAGCTACACAAACATTAATGAATTTATCCTCATAATTCCTGTGTGAATTAGGAATGTATGATTATCCTTATTACACACACGGGGCATAGGCGCCAACTCCGTGGGTGCTCCAGGGCTGGAGCACCCACGGGGAAAAACTGGTGGGTGCTCTGCACCCACAAGCAGCTCCCTGCCCTGCCCCAGCTCACCTCCACCTCCACTCCGCCTCCACCTCCTCTCCTAAGCGTGCTGCATGCCCCCTCCTCCCCACTCCCCCCCCAGCATGCCCGCTTTCCCCAGGATGACCAGACAGCAAGTGTGAAAAATTAGGACAGGGTGTCGGGGGTAATAGGAGCTTGTATAAGAAAAAGACCCCCAAATCGGCACTGTCCCTATAAAATTGGGACATCTGGTCACCCTAGGGTGGAGGGAGGAAGAGGGGAAATGCGGTGCACTCAGAGGAGGAGGCGGGGCCGGGGCGAGGATTTGGGGAGGGGTCCAATAAAGGCAGGGAGGGGGTGGAGTTGGGGAGAGGACTTTGTGGAAGGGATTGGAATGGGGGCGGGGCAGGGGTGGAGTTGGGGCGGGGCCGGGGCGGGGGGGCGCAAGCATCCACTGGTGCCATGAGAAGTTGGCACCTATGACATGGGGAACTGTTCCTGGGAAATGCATTAATAACCTTTCTCCAAGTATTGTAAATCTGAAGATAAAATATGCTCTGATTTCCCTTCTCTTATCAGGGACCTGGCAAGGAGCTTGCCTGCTCCAGCACTTGGGCTGCTGCACTGGTGGTCATAGCTGGGCTGAATGTCATGCCGATGTGAGAGCAGAAATAACCTACTCAAAATAACACGGCTCCCCCCTCTCTGCCTCTCACTCTCTCTCTCTTTATAGTAGTTTCTCCTTAGCTTTCAAAACTCCCAGCTGTTTCTGCTTGTTTAAGGCAAGGGAGGCTTGTTGCCTGGATACCAGTCCCTTTGATGAGCAGTTCAGTCCCCAGGAACTCACACTGCAGCCAACACCCTCCCCCCTCAATTTTGCAGTATTGTTGCTGAGTGTGAAAGATGGAAGCCAAGCACATTTTGGTGCTTGTAGGACTTTAAAATGCAAAAAAGGGAAAGTAATAGATGGTAAAATGCCCTGAATGGCAATGCTCCTTCTCTCAAAAGAATAACCAGCTGTAGTGATCGTAGAGACAGAAGCGGCCAGGAGAAAGGAGATCATCCTGGCCCTCTGCTGGGGGGGCCAAAGCAGGATGCAATTCCTAAACATATCAAATACTAAATTGATAAAAACTGATCCTGTGCTTGAGTTGAGCCAAGAGGCCAATTCAGAAATCTGCATTACAGGATGCAAACTGATTGCCATATCCTGGCAGGGGGAACCATGAGTGTGTTTGCTCTACCACTGATATAGGCACTGCCCTCAGTACAACTTCACATGTAGGGTCAGAATTGGGAGGGAACAAGATGATGATTCCCTTTCACCCAAGCTTTCTGTGCTGCTTCACCATTACGCAGTTGCTTGGCTCCGATGCAGTTAACTCTGGCTGGTGATGCTAGAACAATCAGCTAACTTGGCAGCGTTGCAAAGAGGAACAGATCTGAGAGGGCCTATAAATGTCTGAGGGTGTAAACTCTAATGAGGGAGAGGAAATGATCAGGTTGTTCAAAGGGGGTTTAACTAGTAAGGCAGATTAAAAGAGACAAAGACATACTCAGGGTGAATATCAGAAAAAGAGTCCTGATCATGAGCTTTCTTTTTATTTAAATACAAAAGAACACACGAATCCCAGTTCAAAACACCTGGTGATTACTTAAAACAAAAATTTGTACAAAGAATACTACTCATCAGCATAGCTGACACAAATTGCTGTTAAATTAATCAGTCAAAAATTCCTAACAACCCAATATACCTTAAAGTCCCATCACATCCTATCCTCTGCCCTCTTCCAGGTTTCTTGTACCTTCCTCTGAAGCATCTGATACTGGTCACTGTCAGAGATGGGTAACGAACTGATCAGATTCAGTGGCAATTCTTAAGTTCCATAAGCCTAGCAAACAGATACTCTTTGCAGCATGCCATGAAGTTCAAGAGATTAAGGCTATTTCAGAACAAGACGAGAGCAAATTACTAAACTGAGAATCCCTAACAGATTGCCCTATTAGCAGCAGCCTCTCCTGTTCTGACTGGGCTTCAGCTCATGTGCCTCTGCTGATCACAGCTATGCAATACCTCACCAATTTCTCAATTACACGTCTCGGACCATTCATGGCTCTGTAGGTCAGAACAAACAGTGTAAACTCCACCAAGAAACCAATGGGAACTCATTTTAGATCCCCAAGCACTGGTGTCTCATGATGAGAAATCACAGTTAACACGAAGGCTATTGCATACTGCTGTAGCTTCAGTTTTGAAATAGATTAAAAGTAGATCCCCTCGTGGAGCTCATCACAGTGGGTTTAAAGTGACAAAATGCATGAATGACAGTAGTAAGGTCCTCATCTGAGAGAAAAGTTTGTGAGCTCCTGATCATGTACAGATGGAAAAATACAGTGCTGGTGACTGCTGCCCTATGAGCATCTAAAAGCAATTCAGACTCTAACAGCACCCCTATGATGCAAACTCAGATGACCAATGGTGGACAGACATCTGCAGTCAAAGGAGCTGATAATTACCTTTGCCATCTTCTTTGGCTGCTTCCCTCAACCTACCATCAGTACCTCAGTCTGAATTGAGCTTTAGTCAGTTAACAATTATGCATACCTGAATCTCAGCCAGATATTGGGTAAGGCATTCAACTGCATCAGTCAGGTTGTACAAGATAAAGAGGTAGAGCAATTACCTACAACTACCCTTTAGGATCTTTCTGAGATGTGGCTGTGGAAGTTTCTCAAGAAAAAGAGGGGAATCCCCATTGCTTGGATTAAAAAGGGGGATACAGAGCAAACAGGGGAGTTTAAAAAGCAATCCCCTTAAAACTGAATTGGGTGAAGCACAGCAATATATGAAGAAGGGGGCTATTCCACAAAGGTCTTTGGGCTGGGGACAGGATAGATGAGATATCTTACCATAATAGGGATTTTCCCTTTCTAGACTTTATGAAATTTGGATCAATATAACAGGGACAGATTTTGCTGGAGATTTTCCCAGTTATGTCCCTTCTGCTCCACTTCAGTCTGTACTAGACATTCACTCAAATCAAGAGACCAGACATGTATCTTGTGAGTTGTGGTGTGAGTGGGGAAGGGGAGAAGGAGGGAAAAGTCTAATCACAGGTTCTTTTAAAAAAATTCTCTCATTCCCATTTCAAAGAGAGAGGGAAAGAGAGAGAAAGAGAGAGTGAATCATTTAACATATATTTTAGCTGCATGAGGACTGACATAAGTGTGCAAAATAGGAAGGAATCACATGAATAATGCAGAGCAGGGCTCTTTGCAACAGGAAGATTGTTACTGTGTCCTCTGCTCCCAGCTTCCCAATGCAAAATGAAGTGTAGATGGAGGGAATATGAAAGGTCTGTGTGGTCATTTCATGCAGATAAGGTATTAAGAATCCATCCCATATCGCAAATCATCACCTTCCTCACCTTCCTGCCTCTATGCAAGATTAATTCCTATGCCAGCGCTAAGACGAGCACAGAGACAAAGGGAACATGGATTGTGCTTCACTGATTCTGAGGCCTCTGGGTGCATGAGAAGGACTGCCCTAAGTTTTGCCTCAGCTGCCCCTCTAAGATACTGCAGAAGTACAGAATCATTGGGAATAGGTCTGCTCTGGCTACCCCTTGACATACACCCCCTACTCAGCACACTGCAGAATGCTACATTCACCAGGACCTTCTGTGGGAAGCCATGCACAACCAGAATTGACACTCCAGGAGAGGGTCTTTTGCATTAAGGATATTTCTGGAAGGACTTATACCTGCACTACACTGCTCCACTGATGCAAAGAGACCACAGGTCACAGATGAATTCCCCCCATCTATCTAGAGGATTGAATAATAGAAGTGTAGGCCTGGAAGAGACCTCAAGAAGTCATCAAGTCCAGCCTGTGTACGAGTCAGGACCAAGTAAACCTAGATCATTCATGACAGGAATTTGTCCAGCCTATTCTGAAAAACCTCCAATGGTGGGGATTCTACAATCTCCCTGGGAAGCCATTCCAGAGCTTAACTACACTTATAGTTAGTAAGTTTTTCCTAATACCTAACTTAATTCTCCCTTGCTGAAGATTAAACCTATTACTTCTTGTCTGACCTTCAGTGGACATGGAGAACAATTCATCACTGTCTTCTATATAACAGTTCTTAATATATTTGAAGACTGTTATCAGGTCCTCCCTAGTCTTCTTTTCTCAAGGCTAAACATGCTCAGTTTTTTTAACCTTTCCTCATAGGTTAGGTTTTCTAAACCTTGTATTATTTTTGTTGCTCTCCTCTGGACTACCTCCAACTTGTCCACAACATTCCTAAGTGTGGTGCCTAGAATTGGACACAGTACTCCAGCTGAAATCTCACCCGTGCTGAGTAGAGTGGGATAATTATCTCCTGGGTCTTACATACCACACTCCTGTTAATACACCCCAAGAATATTATTAGCCTTTTTCACAACTGCATCACATTGTTGATCATATTCAGTTGATGATCCACTGTAACACCCAGATCCTTTTCAGCAATACTACCACCGAGGCAGTTATTCCCCATTTTGTAGTTGTGCATTTGATTTTTCCTTCCTGAGTGAAGTACTTGGCACTATCTTTATTGAATTTCATATTGTTGATTTCAGTACAAATCTCCAATCTGTCAAAGTTGTTTTAAATTCTGATCCTGTCCCCCAAAGTGCTTGGTGGGGGACCCTGAACCTATTGTGTCTCTGAGGAGTTCAGTAGCAGCAGAGCTCCCACAGTCATCCAGAAGTGCTGAAAAATTCCCAAAGTCATTTGAGGGAAGATCTTGACTTACCCAGTGACATTATCTCTCTCTCTCTCTCTTTCTCTCTCTCAAATCTAGTGCTATATTAGGACAGTGAAAGATATGATCCCTCATTAAACAGGTTTACAGAGGTGACTGAGATTGGAGGACGAGAACTAGGATGTGAAGGCTTCCAGATGAAAGTGAGGAGCTTACACAGAGAGCCAAGGATGGGCATCTTACAGAAGGGCTCTGGGACTGGTACAGGAAGGGGAGGGGGAGTAAGGCTAGGACAGACTGGGATGTGAGGAAAGAAAGCATGGGAAAGAGTAGGGCTAACCTTTGGATCTGAAGGGAGGAAGAGAAATGGAAAGATGGAAAGAGACTGGGGCTCTGAGGAAAGGAATGTGGAAAACCCAAGAGGACTCTAAATAGAAAGAAACTTGTTACTGAATCATATCCATGGTAGAATAGCCCTTCATACGCATCCTGTCTATCCAGCCAACCTGACAAGATATAAAAAGGCAGACTGCGAAAGCCCTGTTTCATGTAGAGACACGTACAATTTTAAATACAGGAGCATTAAAAGCAGCCGCTATGAAGAAGCAATGACGCTGCTGCAATGTGGTGATGGAAATAAACCTGCCTACTGCTGTGAGGACTGAAAAGGCACAGTGGCTGCATTCCACCTCGTAAATCTCCTGCCTATCAAAAATGTGCACTGTAACCCCTCACCAACCAATAAGGCATCAGACCTTGGCCTAAAACAGCATCCCTCTGTTTCCCCCTTGTTCTTACTGCATTTTCGCATAGTGCGCAGCAAAAGGCAAGGAACAGCTTGGCAGGAGGCCAGTAGGGACTGTAAGATTTCAATGTATTGCATTTTCTGTAGCATTAGTAAAGTGCCCTGCATTTACGTTTATCTAATATCTTTTCACCTTGAAATGGGAGCTGCAGATGCTGGGATAGTTAGACTGAAAGGTCTGTCTAGTGGCACTGCAAGCCTTTCCTTATGTGCTGCTGAAATTTTACCAGCTGACTTCCCACAGCAATACCCCTTCATAATTCCGAGTGCTGATCCTTCCACTTGTCACAGCAACAGAATACAGCAAAACTATTTGTCCTTCTCTAGTGTTAGGGGGACAGCAGCGTAAAGAGTATCGAGGTCTGTGTCTGGTTCCCTGTGCACCCCTCTGAAAGGTACCCCTTGTGTTATTGGTTCCCATATATCACACCCACTAGTTACAATACTTTCTCTAGTATAATACTTGTTTAGTTATAATGTTCTTACCAGTATAGCACCCTCTCAAGGTGCTCACTGGTGAGGCAGCTGTTAGTGGATAGAGAACAGATTTGGGAGTTAGAACTTCTGGGCCCTATTTCTGACTGCGACACTTGCTTGCTGAGTGACTTTAAGCATGTCATGTTTTAACCTCTCTGTGCTTCAGTTACCCCATCAGTAAAATGGTGATAATAATGACCTACCTCCCAGAGGGCCTCTGAGACGTATTTAGGTAATGTTTATAAAATGTTAAGTATTAATAGGAGTGCAAGGAGAGTTCAGGCTCTGTGCTTCTTTCAGTCCTTGGACTTGCTGCAATGAGGTGGCTAATTATGTTGGTATTTTTTTATGATCTGTTCTGCGATATGTCCTCTAGGACTTGTACTGAAACCCACTGTGATGGGTTGGCTCACAGAAATCCCCTTTGGGACTGCCACCTGATGTGCTGAGACTACCTCTGAGCCTGTTTTCTCTGCCAGCTTGGGACTTCAGAACCCTGCCTGGTTGTGCCAGACACACAAGCCTGCTACAAACACAGACCCAGGTCTGAACCACATCCCCCAAAAGCTGCAGGCTTAACTGAAAACAGCTTAAGAAGTGTTCCTGTCCTTGACACTCAGATGCCCAACTCCCAGTGGGGCCCAAACCCTGAGTAAATCTGTTTTACCCTGTACAAAGCTTATACAGGGTAAACTCATAAATTGTTCGCCCTCTATAACACTGATAGAGAGATATGCACAGCTGTTTGCCCCCGACACACAAGTATTAATACATACTCTGGGTTAATAAGTAAAAAGTGATTTTATTAAATACAGAAAGTAGGATTTAAGTGTTTCCAAGTAGTAATAGACAGAACAAAGTGAATTACCAAGCAAAATAAAATAAAACACCCAAGTCTAAGCCTAATACAGTAAGAAAGTAATTACAGATGAACTCTCACCCTCAGAGATGTTCCAGAAAGCTTCTTTTACAGACTAGTCTCCTTCTAGTCTGGGTCCAGCAATCACTCACACCCCTTTAGTTACTGTCCTTTTTTCCAGTTTCTTTCAGGTATCCTTTGGGGATGGAGAGGCTACCTCTTGAGCCAGCTGAAGACAAAATGGAGGGGTCTCCCCGGACTTTATATAGTGGGTGGAAACTATATCTTGTGGGTGGAAACCCCTCCCTCCCACTGTGTAGAATCCCAGCTACAAGATGGAATCTTGGAGTCACATGGGCAAGTCACATGTCCATGCATGACTCAGTTCTCTACAGGGACGTTCTGAGGAAAGCTCAGATATGGATTGGCATCTATGAAGGTCCATTGTTCACCAAGTACCTCCATTTACTTGAATAACCTCTTCACACTATGTTGATCAAATCTGCCTTAGATGTTTTCTACAGCAAACACTTTAAATACAAACATAGAGCCAAAGCTCATAACTTCAGATATAAAAATGATACATGCATACGAATAGGATGAACACATGCAGTAGAACATAACCTTTGAAAAGATATGTTAAATGGCATATCTAGCATATTATCTGGAAGATAATTCCAGTTATGTCATATTTACATTCATAAGCATATTTCTATAAAGCATTATGAGGTGCAACATCATACCCACCAGCTCATGTCACATAGACCCCCACATGGCCATCAAATAGAAGTCACTTTCAGTCACTGATAACCTGAGCTACAGTTAAACCAGTAACTTAAATGTGAAAGACTCCATATCCCACTCTCCCCTGCACCTGAACTAACCAGTTACAGGAAGCTTGACTTTCAATAGGTGATTACAGAAAAGGTCTCATGCTTCCCTGTTGGACTTTCACCTCTCTTATGAGAGGGATCCTTTGGGGGTATATATAGGATAACTGTAATTAGTGTCCTTTTGAGAGAAAGCAATAACAAGCTTCAGGTCTGGAACAGTAGCTCAGAAATGCAGAAGGATCAGCCACATCCTTCGAGAATGCATGGTGCTGTGATGAAAGAATTATGCCAGCTATAGATCTTGTGGGGAAGCTGCTCAGAAGCTGCTATTACCAGCAGGAGAGTGAGTTTGTGTGTGTGTGTGGGGGGCAACTTGATTATCATACACATTGTAAGGAGAGTGATCACTTTAGATAAGCTATTACCAGCAGGAGAGTGGGGTGGGAGGAGGTATTTTTTCATGCTTTGTGTGTATATAATAAGATCTTCTAAACTTTCCACAGTATGCATCCGATGAAGTGAGCTGTAGCTCACGAAAGTTATGCTCAAATAAATTGGTTAGTCTCTAAGGTGCCACAAGTACTCCTTTTCTTTTTGTGAATACAGACTAACACGGCTGTTACTCTGAAACCTCTCAGATAAAGTAAGTCAAGCTGTACTGGGGCCTCTCCACATAAAGGGAGAGCCATATTGAGTCAACTTCTTCTAAAGGAAGATGGGCCATGTCAAGTCCAACCAATCATCCACATGAAACTTCTCCGTAATTATTCCTCACCAATAAAGGAAAGCAAACTGCACTGAGTTCACCCCCAGAAATGAAGGTGGGCCATATTGAGTTGGCCCCTATCCATGTAAATGGAGGTGAGGTCCATTGATTCCACCTCCCATAACTAAAGGAAAGCTATTACATTCCTCCTCCCAACATAAATGGTGGCAAGGTATATTGATTCCACCCTCCATAAATGAAAGGTGAGCTTTATTGGATTTTCTCCAAAATAATTTCCTTGTATGTGCCTCAGTTTCCCTGTCTGTATAAAAAAGATAATAATCCTCACACAGCTGCTAGAGGTTGGTGTGGCTTCATTCACAAATGCCTGCAGTGTGCTATCTTGGTGTTGTCTTGCTATGATGAAGTCCCGTAAGTCCTGGGAATGCCAGTGGAAGTGGTTAGAGGGCTGGTGCTTATTGCCCAATCTACTGTAGGCCAGGACAGTTTCAGGAATGAGGTGAATGATATGCTCTGTGTTTTAGGCGGGATGGGCCTATATGCTGCCACTAAGCCATCTGCCAGAAGCTTCCTGGGAGCCCATCATGATCCCCTTTCCTCTCTCATTTCTCCTACTCTCTCCCTCTCCCTCCACTAACAGCACATTGGGTTTAACTGAAGAGAAAGCTGCCAAAGGCACCCCACCTCAAAGTCATGCACTGGTGCAGGAATTGGAATGTCTGGATTGTGACTGCTTTCATATAAAACAACTGGGAGGCAAGTGCACATCTGTAAAGGGAATTGCTGAAAGCCTGCTGCCCATCTTTGTATGGAGTTGATTGCAGTCCTCTGCAGCCCAGATAGTCAGTGAATGAGCAAAATGGGGCTCCTCTAAGATGGAGCTGCACCAATCATACCATGTGATGTGCTTCTGTTGGCAGTAGCTGCCAGAGAGAAGAAGGGCAGAAGGGGAATCAAATAACTGGAGTAGAGAACATACCAAATTTAGCACACTCTGACCTCATGCTGCCTTGAGTGCTCCCTGCCATAACCCCTGCCCCTCTTGAGGGAGGCAGAGAGGAGCTAGAGACCACTCCCAAAAACAGGAACCTGAGTGGGAGTAGAGAACAAAGGGGGCAGGACAGAGGCGAGGCTAAGGGTTGACTGCTCATGTCAGATTTTCAGATGCCCTGACTGAGTTCCCATGCACCCAGACATATGCGGCTTATCTAGTCTTGGCATAAGTAGGACTAACTCAGCAGGTGAAATGGGAGTTGCCTTTGACTATCCACCCGACCTTCGTTCAGGGCATGCCCAGGGTCACATGAGGCAGAGCATGTATAGCCTTCTTGGTCCCAAACCCCATTCCCCAAGCAACCGCCGAAGATGAAACATTCCTAAAAACATATATTTTATTTATTTTTACAAAACATCAGTGGGACCAACAGAGATTCCTCTGCCAAAATAAAAATTAAGGAAAAATTACAGATTGTACAGTCTAACACACATGAGTCTCCCTTTCAAAATTCCCTTTATTCTGGGTTGCCTGGGGGCCTGCACCCCCCCAGAAGAATATATACAGCCTCCAGAGTGTTGAAAAGCATAGGACAGAAAAGGGACATCAGTGAGGAAACAAATATAGGTTCCCCACTTCTAGTTCCCCACCCAAAATATCCCCAAGGAAATATATTGACTTCCCCATAGTACTCCATCACTGAGTAGTCATTCCCTGTTACCCCTGATGAATAGTATAATCTCTGGGGAATCCACTGGAAAAGGTAGAAGAGGGCGGAGATTCACTGGGCCTCATGAAGGGGCCTGGTGGTCTGTCATCCTGTCAACTCCACTCCAAGTGATGGCTCCTAGAGAGAAAAACAAAGAGCAAATAAACATTTAAACACTGGAATGCGTTACCTAGGGAGGTGGTGGAATCTCCTTCCTTAGAAGTTTTTAAGGTCAGGCTTGACAAAGCCCTGGCTGGGATGATTTAGTTGGGGATTGGTTCTGCTTTGAGCAGGGGGTTGGACTAGATGACCTCCTGAGGTCCCTTCCAACCCTGATATTCTATGATGGTATGATTCTGACAATGGCCACAACACCAACAGGTTATACACAAGTCAAAAAAGTATGGAACATCAAAACAAGTATTTCAATAAACACAGAACAAATAATGCAGTCATAGTCAAACCTTCATCTCAAGCACTGCCACTCAAAGGCAATATGCCTCTGGGCACCATGCCCAGTTGTGGTCAGGCAGGGATTCTGGGGGATACTCCTAGCTTGTTTCCATGCTGTCCTCCTGTGTGAGGGTATAGCAAGCTTGGGCCTGGCATAGCCACTACCCCACATAGTATATATGCAGCTACTCCTGCAGGACAGAGCCATATGAGGCGGACAATGTGGAAAATCAAACAGATAAATGGAAGCACATTTACTCTATGGCTCTTTGTCATTATGTAACTAAAGTAAGGAGGAGAGCATCCTAGTTATACATGGTTATACAATCTTTGGCCTTGTCTTCACTAGGAAAAAGGTGTATTTTAAGATGTGCTAGCTGACATGCTACTGCAGGGGTGGGCAAACTACGGCCTGGGGGACGCATCTGGCCCATCAGACATTTTAATGTGGCTCTAGAGCTTCCGCTGGTGAGCGGGGTCCAGAGCTTGCCCCGCTCAATGTATGCCGTGGCTCCAAGTGGCTCCTAGAAGCAGCGGCATGTCCCCACTCCGGCTCCTATGTGTAGGGGCAGCCAGGAGGCTCCACACACTGTCCCCGCCCCAAGTGCTGGCCCTGCAGCTCCCATAGGATGGGAACCACGGCAGCACGCAGAGCCACCTGTCTGTGCCTCCGCATAGGAGCCAGAGCAGGAACATTCTGCTGTTTCTGGGAGCTGGTTGAAGTAAACGCTGCCCAGACCCTGCACCCCAGACCTCCTCCCGTGCCCCAACCCCCTGCCCCAGCCCTGATTCCCCCTCTTGCCCTCCCAACCCCTCGGTCCCAGTCTGGAGCACCCTTCTGCACCCCAACTCCTCATCCCCAGCCCCACCCCAGAACCTGTACCCCCAGCCAGAGCCCTCCCCCCCATACCCAAACCTCGTGCCCCAGCCCAGAGCCCCCTCCCACACCCTGTACTCCTCATTCTGGCCCCACCCCAGAGCCCACACCCACAGACAGAGCCCTCACCCCCTCACGCACCCAACCCCCAATTTCATGAGCATGGCTTGCCATACAATTTCCATACCCAGATGTGGTCCTCAGGCCAAAAAGTTTGCTCACCCCTGTGCTACTGTGTTAAAATTCCAGTGTATACAAGGCAAGGCATAGTTTTAAATGTGCTAGCTGGTCCAGGTAAACTCTAGCCTCTCGCTAGATGGCCAGCTTGTAACTGGTCTTTCCAAAGAAATTGGTGTGCCCACAACGCACTGAAAATTCCTTTACGACCCTGAGCAGCCAAACCCAAGTATCCAATTTCTCTACTATGTACCCATTTCACCAGCTTTCAAAATCCCTCTGAGAAAGGATTTAGTTTGGGTTTTGTATTGAGTTTATACAGTGTGCCTCATGTCCTCCCCAGGAGAGTCAGACAAGGTTTGCTCCACACAGCACCAGAGATGCAAATCTCATTCCTGTTTCAGTGCAGCCTTTCAAAGGGGCACTAGCGCCGTTTCCATGGCAGCCACACATATGAGTCAGCTGTAGTTGCCATGGAAACAGGAGGAAATGACTGAGAACCAGGAGAACTAGTCCCAGAGGAAAAAACATGTTAACAAAAAATAAATTAAATAAAAAATCCTGCTCTGAAATTCTGAGGTCTCAGAAAGAAGGGAACAAAACAGAGGTGGATGCAATCACTCTCCCATCATACTGTTTGCTTTCTTGTTTACCTTCTTGGGAGTCAAGGGCAAAGGAGCAAGTACTATCCTGGTGATTACTATGAGGTGAGCTTCTTGAGGTCCTTGGCCTGGTCTGCTGACCCTGTTGGGATGATCTGCACTAATTAATATCTAGCATGGAGCCACAGACCAACACTGGCACTTCAGATCTCTCTTCCCTCCACATTGTCCGTGCCCTTGAGTTGGGGCTGCTCCCAAAGTTTGAAAGTTGTCTTTGGAGAACCCAAGCTTCATCAAAGGGTACAGTGTCCGCTATTAAACAGGAGGCAGCATGCACTGTCTGGGAGGGTCAAGGTCTTAGTCTGGGAAACTCACGTAACTGCTGGAAATGTTCCAGAATCATAGACGTTAAAGACAGAAAAATCCTACTAGACTACCAAGGGGCCAGGGGAGGATTATTCCCTACAGTCTTTTCTCCAAGGGTGTGTCCAGCCATGTTTGAAATGTACAAAGGAGTTCACAGCTATCTCACTGTCAGGGCATTTTGCTGGAATTTATTGGTAACTTACATTCTTCTTGGAGTGCTTGCACATATCCATTCCAGTGTAGGTGTGTGCTCGCCCCGAGCACAGCCGACGGAAAGTTTTCCCTCCATCTGGTCAGCTCTGGTGCCTCCTGGAGTCGCACACTCATAGCACTGGTATAAAGGGTCCTGCTGACCCACAGCCCCCTTAGTTCCTTCTTGCCAACCAGCTTCGACAGAGGGACAGGAGGAAGGGTGTTGGAATGGACAAGTGCAACAAATCTCAAAGAACAACAGTTACAGAAAGGTTAGTAACCGTTTTTTCTTTCTTCAAGTCCTTGCACATGTCCATTCCAATGTAGGTGATTCTCAAGCAGCTGTGCAGGTGGAGGGTTCGGAGTTTATTGCCATGCTGATTGCAACACCACTCGGCCAAATCCAGAGCTGACCCAACAGATACCAACAGATACCACTGAGAGAAAACTTTCCAGGGGCTGTGCTCAAAGTGAGCGCACACCTACATTGGAATAGACATGTGCAACACGTTGTCAAGAACAACAGTTATGGAAAAGTTAGTAACAGGGTTTTTTTCAGTGTTAAAATTTATTATTATTAATTATTATTATTATTATTATTTCCATACCCCGATGTGGTCCTCGGGCCAAAAAGTT
The DNA here is from genome assembly GCF_965140285.1 of Lepidochelys kempii. Taxonomy (NCBI): domain Eukaryota; kingdom Metazoa; phylum Chordata; order Testudines; family Cheloniidae; genus Lepidochelys; species Lepidochelys kempii. The sequence goes on along the minus strand of NC_136385.1, from coordinate 92,740,663 downwards.
TGCCCACCCCGTGCTACTGTGTTAAAATCCCAGTGTATACAAGGCAAGGCATAGTTTTAAATATTATTATTAATAATAATAATAATAATAATCAGACAAAGAAAGAAATGATTAAAATAGAAAAAGGAAGGGTACTGGAGGGTGAGACGAGGGAAGGTAAATCCAGCCTCCATCTAGTGAAAGAAGCATTCTGAGGTTTCTTTAGATTGAGAATGAAATAGGGAAGAGCACAGGGTCTGAGGTGGAGAGTGACTGCTGAGGGGAGAACAGATGGAGGGAGAGCAAGCATGGGAAGTGAGGTTGCAGAGGTATGGGAGAGGAGATGGAGACAGGGGCAGAGCTAAGGCGATGGAGGAGTACCAGCAGAGTAGATAGTAGGTGGGGCAGAGAGTGTGGGATTAAATGAAATGCGATAGGAAAGGGGAAAGGAGATGGAAGTGAAAGAGCAGAGCACAGGAGTCAAAGTGGGGAATAACTGGTGAGTGGAAATGAGAGGGAGGCTGGGTCAGTTTTGGCACCAATGTGGGAAATGACAGGAAGGAAGAGAAGAGGGGAGATGGAGGCAGGGACAGTATTACAGGAGCAAGGTGGAGAGAAGAGAGGGGAGATGGAATCTGGGGAGAGCACTGGGGCAGGGGCTATGTTTGATTTTCTTAAATATTTCATATGTCACCAGAGTTCCATGACTTTTCTAAAATCAATGGGTGATATATGTTTGTTAGCTAATTCCCTAAACACCCTAAAGAGCAAATCATTCAGCCCAGTGTACTGGTATGCTTACATTTTCCAAGTATTTCTCTCCCTGCTCTTTATCAATAGTTAATAGTGTAAAATCTTCCTTATGTTCTAATTGTCCAACCATTTTTTCATTGTTTTCTTATGGAAGACAGATTTCGAAAATTAACTCAGTATCTCAGGAGTCATTAATTTCATCCGTCTCCTCATTTTGTGATCTCAAGTCCTAACTTTCTGTTTCAGGCTCCCTCTCATTCTGACTGTAAATAAGAGAACTGATCCTTTAGTCTTTACATACATGTAATTTCTATTGAAGTTGATGGGAGTGTATGTGCAAAAGGACTGCAGGATTGGGCCAGAAGACTCTCATTTAAGGGGATAATAAACTGCTCACATTTACTGAGGAGCAGAAAGAAAAAAATCTTTATTTAAAATGTAAATCTCTTCCTGCTGAGGAGAGAACCCAAAAGTCAGCCTTCAGGATATAAATATTTATGCTTTTTGCACGAACAACAGACTTAACATTTCCAATTAATTTTTGATGTTTCAATTTCTCTGGCTGCTGCCGCTTTCACTCACAATATAGGAAAGAAATATGGATAAGGGGCCCGCTTGATTTGCCTAAGCTCAGATCCCTACCATACTTCCACAGTCAGTAAGCTGAAATCATTCCTTGAAACGTTTATTTATTAGTGTTTAACTTATTTTTCTTTGTCTTTTTTATTTCCTGTATTTTGTGTGAAGCGAATCTGGTAAAAGTTGTCAGACTAATGCCCAAATACAGAAAATCTCACACGACAGATAGCATCCAGGCAGCAGCAGTGCAAGTTTTCTCAAATGTGCACACACCCTGCCCTGACAATATTATTTCAGCCCTACCCTGGAAGGACCCCTCTGAAGATGAGAAAAAAGTTCAGTCTCTGTGACTCATTTGGCCTTTGGCCTCTCTGCTGGGACTGCCAACAAGGGGGCCAGTTAGCGCCAAATGTGATGGGTTTTATGATATGGACACCAATTAAGTAGAAACTAGATTGAGACCCAGCAAATTTATTTCACATGGGCCAGTGAACAGCTTTCAGTCACTACTGGTCTGGACTGGAACATGCTGACTGTGAGATTAAAGGCAGCAGCCATCCTGTATTCATTCACAGATATCAGAGCTTTTATTTTTTTTTGTTTTATTTTTTCCTGAACAAAGGCATTCCAGCCAGGACACGAGGATTATCACCAATTCTTTTTGAAAAGCACTGTATGAGGCAGCATTGTGTACTGGTTAGAGCAGGGGTCTGCTTGTCAGAAGACCTGTGTTCTCTTCCCAAATCTGCCACTGACTCACTGGATGAGCTTGGCTTTGGAGGTCTGTCTGTAAAATGGGGATGATACATATCTACTTTTGTAAAAGGCTTTTAAGTCCTCAGATGACAGGTCCTATATAAGTGCAAATCATTAATTATTATCTACCTCCTACTCCTTAATTTCACCTGAGCAGACACCAGAGCTTTGCAGAACAGACTTTTGAAGATCTCCTCTGAAGGATGCAGGTCCAACAGTAAAGCACACCTGCTGTGCTCCGGCTGTATTGCAGCATCAGCACTGGGAAGATGCCCAGTCCAATTCTGGGACTTGAGCCCTCTGACCTCAGAGATATATATTTGAGATATATTTAGCTGATTTTGGAATATTTTAAATCAATTGTAAAATAAAATCTGGACTGAGATTGGTCTATAGAGATGAATAGTTAGGAATAGCAATGAAGAGGCCTTCTTCCTGCAGGGGGACTGACAAAGGCTGATGATTCTAAGCACAGCTGGTTGGGAATTTTTTGACAAAATGTTTTTTTTTCTGTCAGAAAATGCAGAATCATTGGAACCAAAACTGCTTGTGGGAAAGGGTCAGTTTTGATGAGTTTCTCGTTTCGGAAAAAAATTGGAAAAATTCACTTTGAAATTGTCACAAGGTCCCATTTGAAAAGTTTTGTTTTTTTGTTTGAAATGACTTTTCATTTTGAAATGTAAGTTCAATATAGTATTTTTTGTTAAACAAAAAAGGTCTGCATTGAAACAAAGCGATTTCATTAACCTAAACTGAATTTTTTTCAGCTTGTTGGTAAATTAACATTTTTGAGAGTTTGACTTTTTTTCCAGATTCAGGATAGAAAAACACTTCAAATTCTTGAAAAACATTTTTGGGACAGGAAAACCATTTCCTGGCCAGCTTTATTTTTGAGCAACCTCTGTAGTATCTGCTGGCCTTTCTTTGACTTCTTTCCTTCATCACTTCTCTACAATCTTGTTTTTTATTGATGTCTCTCATTTAATCCTAATAATGATAATCTCCCATTTCTACAGCTCCTTTCTCAAAGGCGATAGGTGTGGAGCTGAGGAAGCAGGAAAATAAAACTTACTAGAGCTGGTAAATTTAACTTTGGAATTGGCTGGATGCAGACAAGACCAAAGGACTCTAGATCAGAAAACATTCAGTGGAGAAGTAGCAGTTAATGGGAGACAGGGGAAGGCAGGTGTGCAGGAGGCAGATGTTGACAGGTAACTGTTCCCATACTCCCTTTCTTGTGGGATACTCCTGCTTAGCCTCCTATCCTGACCACGGGCCAGCACCCACTGTGGGTTTGGCTCAACTTTTCACCATTTCCTGATACTTTGTGAGGACCCAGAAACTGGGTGGGAGGTTGAATCAAGCCAGCAGATGCTCTTTCATATGCTCCTGTCTCCCTAGGTGGCTCTGGCAGAGAATCATAGAATCATAGAATATCAGGGTTGGAAGGGACCTCAGGAGGTCATCTAGTCCAACCCCCTGCTCAAAAGCAGGACCCACCCCCAATTAAATCATCCCAGCCAGGGCTTTGTCAAGCCTGACCTTAAAAACTTCTAAGGAAGGAGATTCCACCACCTCCCTAGGCAACGCATTCCAGTGTTTCACCACCCTCCTAGTGAAAAAGTTTTTCCTAATATCCAACCTAAACCTCCCCCACTGCAACTTGAGACCATTACTCCTCGTCCTGTCCTCTTCCACCACCGAGAATAGTCTAGAACCATCCTCTCTGGAATCACCTCTCAGGTAGTTGAAAGCAGCTATCAAATCCCCCCTCATTCTTCTCTTCCGCAGACTAAACAATCCCAGTTCCCTCAGCCTCTCCTCATAAGTCATGTGTTCCAGACCCCCAATCATTTTTGTTGCCCTTTGCTGGACTCTTTCCAATTTATCCACAAGCTTCTTGTAGTGTGGGGCCCAAAACTGGACACAGTACTCCAGATGAGGCCTCACCAATGTCGAATAGAGGGGGACGATCACGTCCCTCGATCTGCTGGCAATGCCCCTACTTATACACCCCAAAATGCCATTGGCCTTCTTGGCAACAAGGGCACACTGTTGACTCATATCCAGCTTCTCGTCCACTGTCACCCCTAGGTCCTTTTCCGCAGAACTGCTGCCTAGCCATTCGGTCCCTAGTCCCTTTCCTCTCTCCGAGGTTGTCTACACTACCAGCTAGGGGTGTGATTCCCAACTCACATACACATATTTGTGCTAGCTTGGTGAGAAGTAGCGCAAGTATAAATAGGGTAATTGCGGTAGCATGGGCAGCAGCAGCTGCGGCATGGTTTAACTGTGCTGAGTACAAATCCACCTGACCCCTGTTGGTATGAACTTGCCTCCATGGCTTAGCCATGCCTCCACAGCTGCTGTAAATGCTACCGCCACTACACTACTGCTTATAATCATGCTAGCTCACTTCAAGCAAACATAAATATATGTATGCGAGCTAGGAATTCATACCCCTAGATCATAATGTAGACATAGCCTAAGGAGACAGGACTTGCCTGAGAGCTGAACAGCTTGCCTGTGATGTGGCTGCTCACCGAGCTTGTGTGTGAGGTCGGCCTTGCTTTTCACCTTCCTGAAGGGTTGAATTGCTCTCCAAAGGCAGCTCTCACATGTACTGTTGCTATGGAAACAGGATCTGCTCTAAAACCATCCATGCTGCAGTGCAGGGACTGAGGTTCTGTGATACCAGAAGCTTGTTAGGTGTATATCCCACATAGATCTGTGTCTGATGCCTTGCTTATCCGGGCTGCTGTTTGCCCACATTCACTGTACTCTGTGTTACTTTTCTCTTCTCTCCCTGGATTCCTCACCTGGATACCTTCTTCTCTTCATCTCTGCTGTGCTGACTAGGAAAAAAATATTAAATCTCCTATAGAGTATTAAAGGTAATCCCTATTATGCAACTCCTAAGAATATGAAGCAAGAGACTATCCTTGTTCCACTGGATGGAGCACAGCATGGAAATGGGAGTTGGGGAAGCACACAAAGGGAATGGTGAGGCTACCATTGTTGGCAGAGTGAAGAGGATGGTGGGGGGATATGGTAAGAAACAAGATCAGAGATGCAGGTCACGGTGGAGTTATGCAGAGCCTTGAAGAAGAGGTCAAGAATTCTCAGCTGGTGAGCAAGTGGAGAGATGCAAAGATGCAGTAGGTGTAAACATAGTGCCTGAAGGTAAAAGGAACTTAGACACTGAATATAAAGGCTACTCAGGACCAGGCGTGGTGTGCAGTTGTGGTGTTAAAACCATCATTGCCTGTGCCTTGCATGGTGACATCAGCTGGCTGTTTCACCCCTGTGATTGCCTTGATTCTGCAGTGAGACCATGAAGATGGGTCCCACCTGTTTGCCTTTGTCCCATATGACAAATAATTGCATTGTGAAATTGAACCAATAGACCAAGATGATACCTGCCCCTGACTCAGGCACTCTCCACTTTTTGTGGCCCCTTAGGGGCAAGGGCAGCTATGCAGACAAAGCCAGCTCTGTGCTGCTGTGGCCTTGGCCTGGTTAGTGAGGGAGAGGTATGCTATTTCACAGGTGAAGAATAGCAAGGGAAAACTAGCTGGTGGAGAAGAGGGAGGGAGGAAAGAGAGAAACAGTGGAGCAGTGTAAATAAAGATTGAGAGAAGAGGAAGAAGTAACAAGAAAGAAAAAGTGAAAAGAGACAGGGAAAGAAAGGGATAGATAACAAGACAGAAAATATCATAATGACACTATCATAATGCCACTATATAAATCCATGGTATGCCCACACCTTGAATACTGCATGCTGTTCAGGTCACCACATCTCAAAAGAAATATATTAGAACTAGAAAAGTTACAGAGAAGTGCAACAAAAATGATTAGGGAAATGGAACAGCTTGCATATGAGGAGAGATTAAAAAGACTTAGACTCTTCAGCTTGGAAAAGAAATGACTAAGGGATATATGATAGAGGTCTATACAATCATGAATGATGTGGGGAAAGTGAATAAGGAAGTGTTATTTATCCCTTCACATAACGCAAGAACCAGGGATTAGCCAATGAAATTAATAGGCAGCAGGTTTTGGACAAAAGGAAGTACTGTATTTCTTCACACTAGGCACATTCAGCTTGTGGAACTCGTTGCCAGGGGATGTCGTGAAGGCCAAAACTATGATGGGATACTATGATTTTGGCAATTCATTGATCTTTAAATATTCATGGTAAATAGGCCCAATGGCCTGTGATGGGATGTTAGATGGGGTGAGATCTGAGTTACTACAGAGAATTCTTTCCTGGGTATCTGGCTGGTGAACCTTGCCCATATGCTCAGGGTTCAGCTGATTGCCATATTTGGGGTCAGGAAGGAATTTTCCTCCAGGGAAGATTGGAAGAGGCCCTGGAGCCTTCCTCTGTAGCATGGGGCACGGGTCACTTGCTGGAGGGTTCTCTGCACCTTGAAGTCTTTAAACCATGATTTGAGGACTTCAATGGCTCAGACATAGGTGGGAGGTTTATTGCAGGACTGGGTGGGTGAGATTCTGTGACCTGTATTGTGCAGTAGGTCAGACTAGATGATTATAATGCTCCCTTCTGTCCTCAATATCTATGAATCTATGAATCTAGTATAACTGGGTTCAAAAAAGAATTAGATAAGTTCATAGAGGATAAGTCCATCAATGACTATTAGCCAAGATGGTCTGGGAAACAACCCCATGCACTGGATGTCCCTAAGCCTCTGATTGCCAGAACCTGGAACTGGACGACAGGGGATGGCTCACTCGATAAATTGCCCCATTCTCTTCGTTCCCTCTGAAGCATCCGGCACTGGCCACTGTTGGAAGACAGGATACTGGGCTATATGGACCTCTGGTCTGAGCCAGTATGGCTGTACTTATGGTGCTGGATAAGAATTACTGGAATGGATTCTGAGCTGGGCTTTCTGAGTGCTGACAAATCTTGTTTTTTACTGATGTCTCTCATTTAATCCTAACAATGATAATCTCCCATTTCTACAGCTCCTTTCTCAAAGGGGATAGGTGTGGAGCTGAGGAAGCAGGAAAATAAAACTTACTAGAGCTGTTAAATTTAACTTTGGAATTGGCTGGATGCAGACAAAACGAAATGACTCTAGATCAGAAAACATTCAGTGGAGAAGCAGCAGTTAAATGGTTTAGCAATATGGCTTTACGCTATGTTTGTACTTGCCAGATTCTGTGCTTATCTAAAAGCCAATGGAGCCTTCCACAGACTTCTCTGATTTACATCACTTGCCACAGCTCTTTATGAAATTGTCTCTCAGCCTACAAAGGCTGGAGCATAGCATCACATTTACTTCCATATGGTTGTTGGCAGCTTTGTTCAGGAGAATATACTTTTCTTTTACATTCTTTGCCTGTTGCTTTTTCCATGGAATAACTGTTTTGGTTAGACTATTGCTCAGATTGACATTAGAAGACTGATGTTCATACTTGTTTGTGATTGTATGCATTATAGACTGGAGAACTGATGTCCTTCCTCTGTTGGGTCTGCACACAGTAGGGTTGCCAGGCGTTCGGTTTTTGAGCAGAACGCCCAGTCTAAAAGGGACCCTAGCGGCTGCAGCAGGTACTGCCAACTAGGCCATTAAAAGTCCAGTTGGTGGCGCAGCAAGGGCCCGGGGCTAAGGCAGGCTCCCTGCCTGCCCTAGCTCTGCGCAGCTCCCAGAAGCAGCTGGCAGGTCCCAGTGGCCCCTAGACGCATGGGCAACCAGGAAGGCTCCGCACGCTGCCCCCGCCCCTAGTGCCAGCTCTGCAGTTCCTATTGGCTGGGAACCACGACCAATGGGAGCTAACGGGGCAGTGCCTGCAGGTGTGAGGGCAGTGCGTGGAGCCACCCTGGCCGCCCATGCACCTAGGGGCTGCAGGGTCCTGGCGACTGCTTCCTGGGTGCCACAGTAAGCACCGTCGGGACCCCGCACCCCAAACCCGCTCCTGCACCCCAACCTCCTATCCCAGCCCAGAATCCCGTCCTGCACCCAAATTCCCTCCTGGAGTCCACCCCACCCCCCACTGCAACCCCCTACCCCAGCCCAGAGCCCCCTTCTGCACCCAAAGCCCCTCATCCCCGACCCCACCCCAGAGCCCACACCTCCAACACCCCCACACCTCAACCCCCTGCTCCAGCCTGGAGCCCCCTCCCGCACTCCAAACCCCTCATCCCCAGCCCCACCCCAAAGCCTGCACCCCCAGCCAGAGTCCTCACCCCCCTCCTGCACCCTAACCCCCTGCCCCAGCCCGGAGCCCTCTCCCGCATCCTGAACCCCTCATTTCTGGCCCCACCCAGAGCCCACACACCTAGCCCAGAGCTCATACCCGCTCCCCCCGCACCCCAACCCCTTGCCTCAATCTGGAGCCCTCTCCCGCACCCCAAATCCCTCATCCCCGGCCCCACCCCAGAGCCTGCATCCCCAGCCAGAGCCCTCCCACCCCCTGCACTCCAACCCCCTGCCCCAGCCCGGTGAAAGTGAGTGATGGTGGGGGAGAGCGAGTGATGGAGGGAGGGGGGATGGAGTGAGTGGAGGTGGGTTCTCAGAGAAGGGGTGGGCCAGGGGCGGGGCCTCTGGAAAAAGCAGGGGCGAGGCAGGGGTATTTGATTTTATGCAATTAGAAAGTTGGCAACCATAGCACACGCATTTCTCACATCCTGGGAGATGGGCTTCTCTGTGTTATCCCACCATATTCTCCCCAGTAGCTGAGCTTGGCCACACACTAGATGAATACTTCTCTTGCTTTGTGAGGAAGAGGAACTATTTCTTTGTCAGTAAAAAGAAAAGGAGTACGTGTGGCACCTTTGAGACTTAACAGATTTATTTGAGCATAAGCTTTTGTGAGCTACAGCTCACTTTGTCAGTGACACTCCTGGCTAAATTCCTAGAAAGTGGCATTTTAATAAGTGACAGCAATTTTGAACTGATACCATCTTCAAGGCCTCTGTGTGGTTAGGTGTGAAAGTATGTTAAAGGATATTTTAGGGGGGCTGCTCCATTTTTGGCACAGATTTGACCCCAGAGATTCCTTCCAGGAATCTTCTAAGAAAGATGTAGGGTGCTGGTGCATCATGTCATGCCCCTTGCAGATATGCTCATGATGCATTTGATTACATCATCTTTCCAAGTAATAAGACTATGTTTCAGAAGACTGGGGAGGTGTCCCTTTGGATTTGCACATTAACTGGCTAGACACATCGTGGATGACTCTCTGGAGTTATACTGAAATTTCTGAGATCCATCCTACATTTCTCAGCATTACCATGTGGCCTGTTGCTTCACTAGTGTATGTCAGACAGGCACAGTGATTCAGCAATAAGATATCCTTCTTTACAGAAGCAGTGCATCTCTTGACTTGATGCTAGATTAGAGGAATACATGTACTTTAATTTATTTGCTTGCAGGGCAGACCATATATGGTTATCCTCAGCTTGAGGACCATGTGGTCCTAATCCTACCTCTGACTGTTCACCATATACACAATATTTTGCCCGACTTTCCTACTTCCTTTTTGTGTGGAAAGCATGTCTGTCGGTGTGGTGGACAGCTTTTTTTTGTCCCTTCATGATTGGCAGAAATTCTTTTATTTCCTTAAACCTTCTAGTCTGATTGGATTCCTTCTCACCTACCTATCTGCCTTCCCTGAAGAATTGATAAGTGAACATTTGCAATAACTTATTTTATAATCATTCTATCATACTTCTATTTATTTCTTGCATATTTTATGCCAAGAGGTTAAGAAGCTCTTAGTTTCCCATTCATTAAGAAAATGAAGGAAAATGTCTTAGAGGGCACAGGGACACTTGCTGTTAGTTTATACATAAGACACACCTGCTGGTGTCTCAATGGATTGAAAATACCAGCTTGAAAGCTGGGAGTTTGTTTCTGTCTCACAAAAGGGCCTGACCCAACTCTCATTGATATCGTTGGAAAGGCTGTCACAGATTTAATTGGGAATTGGATCAGGCTGTAGAATTACAAAACTCAAAAGTATGAATCTAGCAATATAATTTAAAAGAAGCAGAATTGTAAGTGGGTGATTTTTCATTATTAACTCATAAACTAAGCCAAATTGGACCGAGCAGTACTTAGCAGAGAAACCTCCAAGAAAAATCCACAGATCTGAAGGCAGAGATGATGGTAATTCAGTAAGTGGAGTTCTTCCCTCTTCTTTCGTATAGTTTTAATGGGCTGTTTGTTGCAGGAAGTGGTGTCAGTTACTCTGTGGAGGACACAGTGAACCGTTACCCATAATTCAGATGTTTTATTAAGTGCAAAAAATGTGCTTAATTATTTTATTTTATTTCTTTGGTGGTTTCTCTGCTTCTTGGTTCCAGCCGGAACAGGAAATACTGAGCTTCCACAAGAAAGACTGCTCTTATGAAATCTCAGAGGCAGGTTAAAGCAGAAAGCACCAGAAATCCCATGAGAATAAACTCTCTTTGTCTCCAGTCTCCCCCATGAAAATCTCAGTGTCATGGTGGGCTAAAGACAAAGAAGAGGTGGGTGGGAGAAAATGACTCAGGAACTTCAGTACAGTCATGGCTCAGGTCTTGCAGCCAATGTTCATCTTTGACAGATGCAGCAAGAAATCAGGTTGAAGAGAAGCTGTCAAGCAAACAAGCAAATTAACTAGACAAACAAACTGGTTGATAAAGTAGAGCTGGGAATCTGCAGCTAACAAACACATCTCTGTCCCTGCATCTGCTTCTCCTGAGCAGAATGGGAGTCAATTACCCACCTTCCAACAATCTATTGATCGAGCTGCTGCCACGTATTGAATCTCAGGCGCTGTCTGCTCTGTGTGTGGCTCTTTGATTTTCTCTCCCTCTGTAGCAGCACATGGATAGAAGCCAGATGAGCTGGCACAGTACTATCGATCAATATGCTTCCCTCTTCCTTCTCCTCCGCCTCCTTTCCCCCTCTGGTCACCATGGCAACCACCGCTACTGCAGTGCTGTTTACCTGGCCCCATTTGTTCTCCTTTCCAATATCTTTCCCTTCCCCCAGTTACTGTCACCTTGGCATGCTATTGGCAAAGTGCTCACTGGTTGTGAGAGATGAGTTTTCATGATTTCTAGGGACAATGCAGTGTTTTTATAACAAATCCTTAGCCAATAGGTACTTTGGTCACCAGCTGAATCACACACACACCACTGTGGAAAACCCAGATTCTGCCATTGCAAAAATACAGGTCTCTGCCAATTGATCTAATGGAGACATTAAGATATAGTAGTATTAAGGCTTGTAGACTCTGTTTATATATCCCCCTAACAGTGGAGATAGTTCCATACAATGGAGCAAGTCTGAATTTCCATCCAGCACAAGCCCTATGTGATACGTTCATATTATAGAAGAGTTCCCAACTTCTTGATGTTCTGCATCCCATTTCCTAGATTCCTCAAATTCCAGACACCTTTTTCACTTCCCCTTATCTTCTCTCCACAACAGGAAGTAAATCCATCTGCCATCACCTTCCTTATGCTGCTTCCACCTCTCCAGAACAGCCTCTCTGTCCCTAAATAGGGTGACCATCTATGTTTCAAGAAAACAAAGGATGTTTTATTCATGGTAGAAAAGCATACATCTTACGTTGTAGGATGTGCTGCTGAAATACAGGACAAAATGCCTTTTGTATGGACACAGGATGTGGGATATTAGGAACTAAGTAAAGGACATCTCCTAAAATACAGTACAGGTGTTCACCCTCCACTAAATAACTCCCTGACTCTCTTTTAATCCTAATTTTTCACCATACTTTCATATTCCTGACTCTCTCTACAGTAAAGCTACGAAAACATATTCCATGAGGTTCCTAGTTTCCTTTATAATTCAGTACCATGATTCATAAAAGATCACTTGCAGTTGTCAGGCACAGATTTTCTCCCTTGAAGCAGAAAGCTGCAAGATAAACTGTGGAATTTGCTACTGCACTATATTATTGAGGCAAATATTAAGTTTTATAGAAGAAAGCCATTTATATGAAAGAGAATAGCATTTGCAATGATGATAGCTACAAAAAAGTTTCAACCCACAAGTTTCAGAGCAGAAGCTAATGGAGGGCTAGGAAAGAATCCTATCCCTTGCCCTCACCCTCCCCATCACTGAATATTGCACAGTGCGCTATATTATAGAGTTCATATGCCTTCCTCTGAAGAATTTGGCATTGAGCACTGTTGGAAACAAAAAGAAAAGGAGTACTTGTGGCACCTTAGAGACTAACCAATTTATTTGAGCATGAGCTTTCGTGAGTAGCTCGTTGTAGCTCACGAAAGCTCATGCTCAAATAAATTGGTTAGTCTCTAAGGTGCCACAAGTACTCCTTTTCTTTTTGCAAAGACAGACTAACACGGCTGTTACTCTGAAACCCGTTGGAAACAAGTTACCAGACCAGATGGGTCATTGGTCTATTTTTGTATAGCAGATGTGATACTAGACTGGATGAACCAAAGGACTGCTTTGGAAAGAGAAATTATTTGTACCTATTATGCATAAAGTGGACAAGTGAATAAAAGGGGATGGGAGGATGGTCAACTGTCTCTGAAGCATCCCGTATTGACCACTACCAGAGGTGAGATACTGGATTATTTGTAGTGATGGTCTAATCCAGTATGGCACAGGTGAGGTATTAGGTGAGAAGGTGCCATGGTCTGAACTGGTGTGGCAGGAGGCATGATACTATTATTAGTTATAAATTAATTAGATGGCTTTCATGCCCACAATGCACTCAGCACTTTCCAGACAGAGAAGGATAGAGTCCCTGCCCTCAAGAGCATAACAGCTGAAAGCCAAACTCAAAGAAAGGGTCAGGGAAAGGAATACAACATACAAACAGAGGGATCATAGTGAGAAGAAACACATGGCTTAGAAGTTACATTTTTTAAAGCTCCCCCTTTACAATCTCTCTTCACAATTCAGCCTTCTTGTCTTTCTCCCACACCAATTCTCAGCTTCAATTCCAGTGTTGCTAAAGCCCTCTCCTAACATTTAACCTCTTCCCTCCACAAAATTGAGTAAATAAATGAAATATATAGGAAGATAATTTAGTCAGCTAATTTTGCAAAGATGATGAAGAAAAAAGTGGGTCTCCTGCAGGAGTTGATGAAAAAATGTTGTCCTTGTGGACCATGCATTCCATATATTCCATGCATAAGAGGGAGCATGGAAGAAGGTGTGGAGACTTTTGTGGGAGAAGCAGACAATTCAGACAATGAGTCTGACATTGTCGGCAGAGCAAAAGGGACAGAGAGGCGACACAATAAGAGATAAGGGTAAGCAGAATTATGCAGATGACTTTGAAGATGATCACAAGAGCCTTAGATGTGATGTGGTGGAGAAGGTAGACCCAGAAGAGGAATTCTAAGAAAGGAGTGACATAAAATGATGAGCAAGAAAGATAATCTTAGCAACTTCATTTTGTATAAATTGCAGCAGGAGATATGGGTATCAGGCCAAAGAAGGGGACGTCACACTAATAAAGATGAGGAATGCTGATGGCCTGGGTGAGATATTTATAGAGAAAAGGTCAAATCTTAGTAATATTGAGGAGGACAAAATGGCAATATTTGCCTCCTGCCTGGCTGTGTGGAGCAAGAGAGAGGAAAGAGTTGAAGATGACCCCAGGTTATAGGTCAGTGTGACAGGGAAGATCCTGGAGGAGTCAACTGTAACAAGAATGGACCAAGTGGGGTGGGTTTGTAAAGAAAGATTAGGAACTTAGCCATGTTAAATTTTAGTTAGTGTTGAGATAGCCAAGAGGAAGTATTTGAGATACCTGATTAGACAGAGCAATAGTCTGATCTGGCAAATCCTACCTATTTCATGAACGACTCTGTTGGTGTTTCAATTATTACCCATTTATTTTGTATCATATTGTATGGTACCCATTCAGTCAGGCCTAGAGCAGCTCTGGTTAGATTGTAATTGGCTGGGGAAGAGTCTGAAGTACTTTGGTATGAACAATGATAGAATCATATCATGTGCATGATGTTCATTCCTGTTGAAGCCAGAGGATTTTTGGGTGTTGGTCCTATGGCACATACAGATATTCCTGTATCTTTGCATGAATATACACTCTCCTGTGCACTTTCACTCTTGCACATGCAGACATATTCCTGTGTCCCCTATGCCTGTGCATGTACAAATTCTCTTGTGCACACACACGTATGCATTGCAGATACAGCCCTGTAAACTGTGTCAGTGCAGATCTGACCAAACCATTAATCCATTCTATTGTATTGCACTTCTCTGGAGTTCTCGGGTCACAGGTTTGTGGTTTTTAACCAGGCTTATTTCCTCTACTCCTCCAACTTCCCTCGAGCTGCAGGCCAAAGTACTGCCATCATGCTGAATCTGCAACATCACAGTATTTCCATGGTAACATGCCCTGATGTCACAAACACTGCACTATCAGCTCAGCTTGATCTCCCCCAGAATTTGACAAAATGCAGGGCTCCTGTTAGAGGTGTTATGGAGCCAATACCCTGATTTTAGTTTTTAAAATGTTCTGTCTCATTATAGTTTGTTTGTGTGTTGGTTAGCATATGTTGAAACCCTCCCCCAAAGGTCATCGCTTTTCATGTGTGCATCTGGTCATTCATTTCCTCAGCTCGGTTCCTTGCCCAGTTATCTCTTCTCACAGTAGCCTCTGCCGTACCAAGTCAGTAAAACCCAGTCTTTCCTGTGAACACTGGGGAATGCTGCCAGCCTGCCTGCCCCATGGGAGTAAAGCTGAATCCAAATCCACCTCTTTTAGGCATCCAGCTACAATGCATGCAGCAGCCAGCTCCAGAGCCTTGCACTGCACCAGCCAGCTCCCGCCACCCCCAGCTGTGTCCCATACACAAAGCTGGATAAATTTTTTATAGATTCTTTTCCTATAATTTTTTACCCCAGAGCCGATGTATTAGCTGGGTTTTGTCAGGACATAGCCTGTCAGCCTCAGCCCCATCTCAGGGGTGGGGTGCATACGGGGGGATGATGGCTCCCACTGGGCTCCCCAGACAGGGAAATGCGCGTCTCTCCTCATACAACATGAGCTGTAATTTCCGGCAGACATTTGAGGTCCCTGACATCTGCATAATGTGTGCCAGTCTCCTAGCAACCGGCAACAGCTGTCTGGCATTTCCAAGATTAAACTGTAACTATACACGGTCATTGCCAGGGAACGAGGAAGAGAAACGGCCCCTCCTGGCTCTTTTTAAGTCATTTATGTTTTACTCATTTCCTGCTCCGAGTAATGAGGCCAGAGATTGGGGGTTGGTGCTGCTGTTTCTGAGAAGGCAGATTGCCACACACACATACGTTATTGTTTCTCGGTGAATTTTTAGTGCTCATGAAAAGGAGGAGATAACAGAGGACCCAAACTTCCTGGCAAAGCTCTGCCAAAAAAAAGCCAATCCAGACTGGTAGTACCCGCTGTTATTCCAGTTCTGCCCTTCTCTTATCCTCAGCTCTGCCAATGCATCTCAGTCTTTACCTGCACTACCTCCTGCTATTCTTGTGATGGGATCCCCCGGACTGTTGGTACACCTTAATGCTGAACCGCAGAATCCTTTGCTATTCCAGTGCTGGGTTCCTCACACAGTTCTGTGATGCATCACAATCCTGACCTGTAACTACTAAACCCCCAATCTGTCTTCTATCTCTACTCCAGAATTATGCTTAATTGGATGATGAGGTTGGGTGATATAAACAAATTTCCCTCAGGAGAAATCAACTTGAGACCATCCAGACTCATTGCATTAGTGACCTAAATCTGATGAAATGTGAATGCAGTCACTCAAGACCACATTTCCACACCCTTTGTTCGGTAAAAATAAATAAATCCTCTAGTGATGTTATAATATGTCCCCAGCTCATCCTTAAACCCAGCAATCTGTCTTCTTCACAATGATGTATCAGGGACACTGGCCTCCCAGACTTACTGCCGTCTCTGCCCCCACATCCATCACTTTTGAACTCTGCCATCTGGATCACAGGGGATGACTTCTGTTTTTCCCAGTGCGTGCTTCACCCCTGCTCAGCCCCGAGGCCCTGTTCCCACTTGGCCTCTTCCCCTGAGGTCCCGCCCTTGCCCCGCTTCTTTTAGCCTCCTCCCCCAAGGCCCCTCTGCCTCCCGCTCACTCCTCTTCACCCCCTCTCCCCACCTCCCGCCAGCCGCCCGCTGATCAGTGGCCAGCCCTGGGCCCGCCAAACAGCTGATCTGTAGCCAACCCCAGGGCTCATGGAACAGCTGAGCACCCCCTATTTTTGTGTGTGTGTGCGTGCTTGAGCCCCGGAGCACCAATGGAGTCAGGGCCTATGATCTGGATTCTTCATTATAATTTACTAACAGGATTCTGTGTTACTTTTAGTTTGTTTTTAAATAAAAAGGGAGAGGGAATAACTGTCTGGCTACAAACAGTTCCTTTCAGTCTCTCTCTAATGCCAAGGCCAGCTGGATCCAGAAATTCCTCTACTGTGCCAGCAAGACAGCATTGACCCAAACAAGGAAGCCAGAACTTGGGCTAGAGTCCTTGCCAGGGATCAGCAAGCGGCCAGAGAGACCATGCTGCTGAGTCATCACTGCTTCAGTTACTACAAGCCTTTTCTGGGGACGGGACTGTTGCTAAGGTTCCTGGGAGTTGACTGATTGCTCCTTCTATAGTCATGTAACACACGCACAAATCAGAGGAATAAGAAATGCCATCCGCTGGGCCCAGCTCAGACCAAGAACACAGCCTGCTGGCCATGAGCAGGCAGTCTCTTTGACTGCGTTGATCCGCAGGCAAGGCACTCATTTAAGGCCCCATGTATGTATTTCAGGATGCAGTTTGCAAGTCTTATGTTGTCTCTCCCCTGTATCTAGCTTTTCTTGTCACCCACTCGTTAAGATGTTTCTAAAGGTCAATGATCCAATCAATGGCTCTTTAGAATGTTTTCTCCTTAAGATTTTTTCCTTTATTCTCACAAATTCCATCCCTTTATTTTCAGGATCACTGGCGATCACAGGGTCAGAGACATTACAAGATGGGAAAGACCTTAGGTCCTATCTAGTGCATTCCCGGGGCGGGGGAGCAGTGCAGGATTACTCCCTACATAATATAATAAATAAATATAATTAATAAATTAGCTCTTCCGGAGCACTTTCCATTTTTTAAGCCCTACACTGACTTAAACTAATTAATTTATTATATTCTCTAGGGCTTTGTCAAGTCTAGTTTGAAAGGTCTCAAGCAATGGAGCTTCCCTAACTTCCTTTGAGAGACTATTCTACAGTCTCATAGATTTCACAATTATGGAATGTTTCTTTATGTTCAGCATAAATCTTCCTTTGCCAAATTTCATCCCACCACTTCTATTATTCTCGAGTCCCCCTTTAACTGATCTGAACAATTTCTCTCCTTCTTGGGTGTTTATATCCCTCAAATACTGCAGCTGTCCTTGTTCGCTGCTACATAATTGATATTTAACCAAGTAAGATATACTTAGCTCTTCAAGATCTCTCCACATCAGATTTAGATTGTTCGTGCCTTAGGGCATGGGACTTGACTTCTTACTTCTCTGTTCTACACCATGAACATCAGTGACTCCACATAAACAAATAAATACCTATCAATTAATAATAAAATTAATCATTCCAGCTCCTAATCTTTTTGTTCCTCTTCTCTGATTTCCTTGTGGGGCATAGAATTCAGAATCAGACACTGCAAAATGAAGTTTAGGGAGTTTATTAGTTTCCTGTGGATGTGAGATGGATCTGCCAAAACTGAAGCTCTCTCAGGAGATTTAGGCCACAAGGAAGGGACACTATGGGTCAGGCTTTTTTGCTCCTCAGAAAAAGAGGCTTGCATCTGATTAGTTTCTTTTCTCACTAGAGAACAGACATGGTAGCTGGGTTTCCCACAAAGGGCTTTTAAATGTTCGGTATGGACACCACCACCGACAAATCCAATCACATTCAAATCAACAGCAAAACAATTCTCTCTGTACATGAGGTCTGTGATATGGATCAGTTTAGTGAAGTAAGTGATAGAAACCACATTGTGCAAAGCTCTGGAGAATATACGTTAGGAGAGACCATCCAGCACTGACTCCCAGGGGGATGGACTAAATAGGATTTTTCCAGTTTAAACTTCTAGGATTCCCTGTGAATCATGGGGAATGGAGAACAACGTACTACAGACACACAGGTTTTCCTAATTACTTACATACGCAAACTTAGAAGCTACATTTGAGTCCTAATTAGGCTCTAAATTATACTGACAATGTGACTACATGTACAGTTATGGCCTGGCCCACCCAGCACTCACATGTAGGAGCAAATTAGTGCTCTCTTAAACATAATTTTTCCCTAAAAACCTCTGCCATGACAATGGCTAAATCCTACTCTCTTTGTCAACCAAGAATGCCTCTACACCACCCCAGAAATTTGCTCTTTATGCTGTGAGGAACTGGTAATGTATGGTCAGGGACCACAGATCTCAAACCTGGGCCCATAGGGCTCTTAAGAACTACTAAGCTTCAACCTGCTACCCACTAACAATTGCTAAGGCAGAAGCTGACCCCACAGAGGACTCCAGTCCTGGAACCTGATTGGTAGAATACTGGGGTTTCTGATTGGTTCACAGCTTCTATATAAACCCAGCACAAGACAGGAACAGGAAGTTTTCTATGCAACAGGGATTCACCTTACACTCGGCTGTTTGCATTGTGCTTCCCGCTCCCTTGGCTTGATGTCCTTGTATCCCAAACTGACCTGATTCTGGTTATCGATCTGTGGTTCTGCTCCCCTGCTTCTGATTTCCCGGTAACCTGACCCTGCCTGCCTCCTGATTCTCGGGTTGCCCTATGACCTGTCTCGGTCTCTGACCTCCCAGTATCTGACCTGGCCTGACTCCTGCTTTGACTCTTAGGTCAGGCCACCCATGTCATTTTTAGGCTCCAGGAGGGGTCCCAATGCTAGCAGAATGGACGTGGCTAACCCTTCAGAAGCCACCACACGCACTCGAGTGGGCCACCCGCCTTCACGCGGCCAACCAAGCCCTGCAGGCCTGTGTCATCCAGCTGATCTCAGAGAACCACCTACTGCAGGAACAAATCATGCAGTTGTGTGCCACAATCCACACACGGCTTATGCAGCCCTATTCCCTTATACAACTGCTGGATTAATTTGATGGTAATTGCCAGCGATTCTGGGGTTTCATAAACCAGTGTTGCCTCCTGTTCATGATGCACCCTCAGTCTTCTACTACTGATTATGCAAAGGTGAGCCTGGCCATCAGCCTGCTCTCTGGGGAAGCATTAAACTGGGCCTCCCCGCTCTTGGAATGCGACAGCCCAGTTGTGTTGAACTGGGACCATATCGGTATTATTTGACAACCCACACCGAACTAACTCGAACAGCAGAGGCTGCCCTAAGGAAGCTCCAACAGGGGCAGGGCACTGTAGCTTCCTATGCTGCGCAATTCTGCCTCACAGCCAATACAGACTGGAATGAGGCAGCACAGGTGGGCCACTTCCGATGGGGCCTCCAAGAAGAAATTAAAGACAAACTAGGCTGGGTACAGATTCCCATGAGCCTGGATACCCTTATGAATCTTGCCATCTGTATAGACAACCTGTCACAGGAGAGAAGAGAGTTAAAAATGGGGGCTGTCAACTCTCCAATCTATGTACTGTGACCTTTTCTCCACTGCTTCTTACTGAGCCAATGCAGGTGGATGTGGGCCGTCAATGGCTCACTCCATAGAAAAAAAGAGACAATGCCAGCGCCATCTCTGTTTCTACTGCTGTGAGTCAGGTCACTCCATCTCTGCCTTTCCTGTATGAACTTCAAGGAACCTGGGAAAAGAGCTCCCTCACACTTTGGTCTTGATGGAACACACCCAGAGCCCTGCCCAAGGGCTCCCCATTTGCCAGTTGCACATACCTGGGGCATCCCTGCAAAATATCATCCTACCAGCCCTCATTGACTTACATGCAGCTGACATCTTCATAGATGCAGCAGCAGCCCAAATCTGACAGATACCTTTGCAATGCAAGGTCATTCCTGATCTTGTAGAGACTCTTGGCAGTTCCCCTTTGTCTTCTGGTCCAGTAACAGAGGAAAAAACTCCCCTGGAGGCTGTGATTTAGGGGTACTGAGAAGTGTTACAATTTGATGTGATCCATTCTCCACACTTTCCCCAATCCTTGGTATCTCTTGGCTGACCCTCCACAACCTGGTCATTTGGTGGCAAGCACAGGAAATCTGTTTTCTGTCTGAGTTTTGTCTCCAGCACTGCTCCAGCATCCAAACCTTGAGAGACTCAGGTGGGACTGACCATCCAGGCAGAACCTTCCATTTCAGTTACAGCCTGAGCTCCCCTTGAAATACCAAGACTATGCTGGTGTTTTAAAAAAGAAGAATGTGGAAACCCTACCTCCGCCTGGGACTATGACTTCACAATAGAGCTGAAGCCCAGAGCCATTTGGACCAGTTTATTCTATGTCAGAACTTGAGCTGGCAGCAGTCGGAGAATACCTCCAGAAGAATTATCCACAAGTCAACCTTGCCAGCTGGCGCACCAGTCCTGTTTGTCAAAAAAAAAGATGGCAGTCTCCAACTCTGCGTGGACTACCACTCATTGAATCAGATAACTATCAGGAATTGTTACCTACTACCCCTGATTCCCAAGCTGCTGGATTGTGTTGGAGCTGGCCATATATTCACCAAGCTGGCCCTCTGGGGGGGCTTACAACCTTGTACAGAGAAGGGGACATGTGGAAGATAGCCTTCTGGACCTTGTACGGGCCACTATGAATATCTGATAATACCTTTCGGGTTGAAGCCCGGCCACCTTCCAACATTTTATAAATTATGTGTTCTGAGACATATTGGACCAGTACATAGTAGTCTACCTGGATGACACATTGATCTTCTCTATCCTGAACAGCATACTGCTCATGTCTGAATCATCCTGGAACACTTGTGGCAGCATGGCCTTTACACTAAGCTCAAGAAGTGTGCCTTTGCTAGGAGTTCTTGGGCTTCACCTTATCCCCAAAAGGAATCCAGATGGACCCAAGTAAGGTCCAAGTTATCCAAGACTGACCAACTCCCCCCACAGTATGTGACCTGCAATGCTTCTTGGGGTTTGCCAACTTCTACTGATGATTTATCCTGAATTTTTTTAAACAAACAAAGTCACTCACTGCTCTCCTCTGGAAAAATGCCAATTCCATTGGTCTTCCAAGGCCCAGCATGCATTCGATCAACTGAAATTTGCCTTTACTACAGCACCTATATTGACTTACCCCAATGTCACAAAAGCCTTAATCGTAGAAGCTGATGACTCCAACATGGCAGTTGGGGCTGTCCTTTCCCAGCGACTTGGCCCCAAACAAGTGTTACACCCATGTGCTTATGACTCCAGAAAGCTCCCCTGCGGAGCTAGACTATGAAATACTTGACAAGGAACTCCTGATGATTAAAAAAATTCCCTTTGCAAAATGGTGGCACTACCTGGAAGGAGCTCGTCACCCAGTCCAGGTGATCACTGACCACAAAAATCTGGAATATCTATGTAAAGCAAAAGCCTTAAACCAATGGTAGCTTCAGTGGTTCTTACTTTTCCTCATGATCCGACCACCCTGGATCCAAAAATGGCAAGGCAGATACCCTGTTTCTAAGATACGGTACCACCCCACAAGATGCCAGCCAGGAACCAACTCTCATTCTTAAATCCTGTAACTTTGTCACTGCAACTCATCTGGATATACTCAGATTGATGTGCTCCACCTCTGCCTCAGAAATTCTGCCGGATGAACAAACTACTACTGCCAAGCAGCCACATGACTCCCTGAAGGAATCACATACATAAGAGACCATGTCCATGTGCCCCCAGGACCCACAACGGTCACAGTCCTACAACTATGCCATGATTTTCCCCTAGTAGATCACTTGGGGTATTTCAAGACATATTGACTAATAGTCTGTTCCTTTTGGTGTCCCTGGATGCGCCCAATCCAGTTGTTCATTGCCTCCTGTGATGTTTCTGCCTTTGCCAACACCCCATGCCACAAACCCTATGGTCTCCTCCAGCATTTGGATACCCCATCTCAACCCTGGGTGGCCATCACTGTAGACTTTAGTATAGAATTACCAGAGTCTGACAAATTTACAAGTTTTAATGGTAGTAGACTACTTTACCAAAATGGGCCACTTCTTCCCTTGCAAAGGCCTCCCCTCCACTGAAGAGACAGTCCATTTTTGGATTAGCAACCTGACCTTCCAGGGCACATCACCTCGGTTCGGGGGTTGCAGTTCATGGCCTGGATCTGGCACAAGGCCCTGCACCTGCTGGGAGTCTGCACATGTCTGTCTTCTGCGTACCATCACCAGTCCAATGGCCAGACGGAAAGGGCTAACCAGATTCTCAAGGAGTATCTGCGATGCTACATTAATCATCACCAGGATGATTGGTCCTCACTTCTCTGTTACATAGAGTTTGCCTACAACAACGCAGATCATGCATCTATGGGTCAGAGTCCCTTTTTTATCAATTAGGTGAACCACCCCGGATTCCATCCACAAGTACCTGCATCCTTTGCCCAACTCAGCTGCCTCAGACCTGGTGCAGTGGATATGTCAGGCCCAGGAAGAAGTAAAGAAGCACCTGGAAAAGGCAAAAGTGGAGTATAAGCAGCATGCGGGCCAGCAAGGATCCACCTATTCAGTAGGACAAAAAGTATGGCTCTGCATGGAGCACCTCCACATAGACAGGCCTACCTGCAAGCTGGACTTTCTGTTTCTTGGCCCTTTTAAGATATTACGACAGGTAAATCCAGTTACTTTTGAACTCCAACTTCTCTGCTCTCTAAAGATGCACCTGGTGTTTCATGTATCACTTTTGAAACCCTACACAGAAAACCTTTTCCCTTACTGGACCCAGCCACCTCCCCCTACAGTACAAGTACAGGGCCATAAGGAATGTATAGTTCATGAGATCCTGGACTCCAAACATAAACGTGACAGGCTATGGTATCTTGTGGATTGGGAGGAATATGGTCCTAAGGAATACATCTGGAAGCCTGTGGAAAATGTACACGCTCCCACATTTGTGTGGGCATTCCATAAAAATCACCCCAAAAAGCTTGGTCACACACTGCCTGGAGGGCACCCCTTCGAAAGGGGTGATGTCAGGACTGCACATCTCAAACTCCGGTCTACAAGACTTTGGCCAACCTGCTAACAGTTGCTAGGGCAGAACCTGAACCCTGACAGATTACTCCAGTCCTGGAACCTGATTGGCAGAATGCTAGGGTTTCTGATTGATCCACAGCTTCTATATAAACCTAACACAAGACAGGAAGAGGAAGTTGTCTATGCAACAGGGATTCACCTTGCACTTGACTGTGTGCATTGTGCTTCCTGCTTCTGCTCCCATTGCTTGACATCCTGGTATCCTGGCCTGGCTTAACTCTGGTAATCAATCTGTGGTTCTGTTCTCAAGTTTGCCTCCTGCTTCTGATCTCCTGGTAACCTGACCCTGCCTGCCTCCCGACACTTGACTCTTGGGTTGGACTCCTTGTTTGGCCACTAGGTCACACAGCATGTATGTCCCAGTAGTGACACAGCACAGGTCACTGACATCCAAGATGACCTTTGCAGAGAGCAGAAAAACTACCCACTGAATTTCATCCCTTCCCCTCCCCTCCAGATTTCAGTGTATTCATGAAGTAAGACAGCTTAGAAGTGTTGTAAGAAGATAGTCATCACTTGTGATTCAGGACCATGTCACAGCAGCTGATAAAAGATGCCTGGGAGCGCCCAGGGCTGCTGCTGAAAGAAACTGTTACCACCACCTTTGAAGAGGGAAACCTACAATCCACCCTAAACCATGCCATAATTCAGCCAATTCTGAAGAAGCTAGACCGATCTCTAGACCTATCAGATCTTACAAATAACCACTTGGTGTCAACCTTCCTATATATAAGCAAAATAACAGAGAAACAAATGAAGAACTGCTTCCAAACACAGCTATCCATTACCAAAAACCTGGACACTCCTCAGTAGAATAAGTGCACAAAGTTAAGGATGTGCTTAAGTGTTTTGGGGAATTGTGGACTTAGAGAGGTACTTCTACTCTAAGTTCCAATTAAATAACTATTTCTTGGGGTAGTTTCATTTTACATAGCCCCAGCCAGTATAATTAATATTTATTAGTTATATTACAGAGCTTTCCAGAGGCCTGAGTCAGAATTGGGGTGTATTGTACTAGGCACTGTACAAATGTATATGGAAAGATAGTCCTTCCCCCAAAGAGGTTATAACCTAAGAAACAGAGAAATCAACTAGGTTACATAATTAGTCAATCTAATTTAGAATGACTTTAGGACAGGGAACATGACTTCGTCTATGACTTGTACAGCACCAAGCACAATAATGACACTAAATAAAGAAGTAATAGTTCTGCAGAGGCAGATGAAGGTTGGCGAGGAAGCTAGTAGGGCATAGCTGCACCTGCTGCTGCCAAGTTTCCTATCACAGTCAGTCTGGGAGGCAGAGGTGTGATGCTTGCCCTTCATGTGTGCTTTCCAGATTCCTGTCATCTAAAGTTGCAGCCGCTTAGCCATCACTTTGAGTGGCATGTGTCATAGGGATAGTGGAGATAAAACTTAAGTGTGTGCACTGGAGCTTGCAATAACACAGCAGCAGCAATATCTGAAAAAACTGCATCCCAGAATCAAAATAATATGGAGATGAATCAATTTCAAATGGCCATTCAGTGTCTTGACTTTCCAAATCAGAGTCTTTCCAAATCAGAAGTCACAACTGCCATAATCGGGTACAACAAAATATAAAAGAAGCAGAAGAAATCCATCTTGTCTCGCTTTCTGTCTCTCTTGCACACACACAGATAGTCATCTCACACAGAGAGAGAAGCAGATATATGCAGATTGCATAGATACAGGGGTACGGTATATCTGTACACAGAGACACATGCACTGAAATATTTACCCATAGTTGCATGTGAACAGAGAAATACTAATACATACATGCACCGATGCATGACTCATTCACGCACAGAGACACATAAGTACATACATACACAGACTCATATTCATTCACACATGTACAGTCTCTCTCTCAGCACTGACACCTACATAAATACACAGATCCTTACAGACACAAACACATCAATGCTAAGACACTCATAAACACACACAAAGAGATACTCACACACATATAGTTACTTTGAAGCCTTTTGCGAATTTCCGGCTTGCAGTTCTATTTTTCTTTCCTTGTTTCCTAAGAACCCAGCTGAAACTTCATGGCTGCAGCTGTCACTAACTCATATTCCCAGGGAGTCGGGTGAGGGACACAAGTCCTAGCTGTCAAGGAGCAGCACGCCAGGGGCTTTGCTGTTTTGACAACCTCTTTCCAACTCAGACTGTGCACAGTCACAGGTACTGGGACTTTCAGGGCTTTTACTAGGGGTGGAGGTTTTGGGCAGGTGGAAGTTGTGCTTTCTACAGCCAAAGAAGTAGATATTTATATTAAAGTATGAAAAATCTGAATCCCAAATAACTAGGGTGTCTAAAGTGAGGCTCCAAAATCCATATTTATGCCTCTAAATAGAAGTAGCTTCATTTTCAAAGTGCCGAACACCCACAGCTACCATTGGCTTAGGGAGAACTACAAAAGGTTATTAATCTACCTGTAATATGATGGGGATCATTATTTGCTGACTCCAGTGGCTACTGTAAAAATGGTCAGAAAATTTACTCTATAAAAATGCTCCTGTGTTCCCGTCTTACTCAACACACAGTAACTGTTCCATGTGTGTCTCCAAGTCACACTTGCTGACTTTACTGACCCAAACAACTGCTAACTCTGAAGTAAGGTGTTGAGTCCTATATATCCGCCTTCTCATGATTTTCACTGGGATCGATGTCAGGCTAACCAGCCTAGTATTTCCGTTCATTCCATTTGTCCTTTTTAAATATTGGCACAACATTTCATTTTTTCCAATTCCCTGAAACTTCCCAGTGTTCCAAGTTTTGTTAAAAATCAACATTAGTGATTCAGATTGCTCCCTGGTCCATTCTTTTAATACTCGTGGGTGCAAGCTGTTCTGCTGATAAATACCCACCATTCCTGAAAGTACCCATGGTAAATAAACATTTTTACTCAAATGATTAGGCCATGTTGGCTCCAAATATGTCATTATCTGTGCTCCTCATAATTTGCATCCCAGCACCTGCTGATTTTATCCCATAAATTATCTCAAACACACTAAAAATTATCCTAACGTGTCTATCGCCAGACACCTTAGGGTACATCTACACTGCAAAGAAATACCTGCAGCATCAAATCTCAGAGCCTTGGTCAATTGACTTGGTTTCGGACTGCATGGATAAAAATAGCCAAGACCCATCCCTCTTTCCGGCTTTCAGAGCCTGGGCTCCAGCTCAAGCGGGAATGTTTAGCCTCGCAGTCTGAGCTCTGCAAGCCCAAGTCACTTGAATCAGGCTTTGACACTTAGCACCCTGAATTTTTCTTTGCAGTGTAGACATACCCCTAGTGACTGGACATCGTTTATAATCATTTAGAGACAGAGTCTGTAGCCCTTGCTCATGTGAATGAGAAGACTCTGCAGCTCCTGACTTCATTGGGACTACTCAAGTGATTAAGGGCTGCAGGCCCTTTATCATCATTCACTGCATATCCCCATATCACTGTTAAGTTTTCACATCATGACCCCTACAACAGATCAGTACATTAAAGGGGATACTGAAGTCATTAGTTCAAATTCCAAGTATAGTTAAAAAGAACAGGGCGAGGAACAAGAATGGGGAAGTCTTACAAAATAGAAAGGTTTACATGAATTAGAATGTCAATAACAACACATTCTTATTTTGGATTTAAACTTCCCTCTGGCATATTGGAAACCCAAACCCAGTAGCCATAGACTAGTGCTTGAGAAACACAAAGGGGAACTGATCATTATGGTTTCACTGTCGTAGGATGAGTGAAATGCAAAGGGTAATCAAAGAACATAAATTGTAAAAAGGAAATTAGATTTGAAATATTCTTTCAGTTTTAATAATCTTGAGTGTTAGTGACACAGGGAAGGATTTTTTAAAAAATGTGATTATTTGGTTGATAGTGTGGTTAGATGGAAACTCAATTTTGGCAATAATAAAATAAAAAACAAAAGACAATAGCTACCATTTTTGTGACTCCCACTCAAAAACTATACCCAATTTTCTTTCCACTTTCTCGTGGTTTTGGAGCAACAACTAACTAACAAGAATACTGCCCAAATTCCTGTTGACATGATTGAAGAGATAGGTGTCCAGAACAAGGAAGTAAACAAAAAGAAAGCCATGCTGACCTCTGCTGTATCAGAAACACTAGTGGGGAAATGGCGCCTTTCAGTGGAACTTGAGTGAGAAGGCCCATGTTCCCTGCAGGGATTGTAATTGACAAGACATCAGGGGCTCAGGAAACACAGAGTCAGGCTGGAAGCAAGTAGCCATGTGGCTGGAGCAATCCACAGAGTTTAATAAAGTTCCACTGGTTAACCTGCATTCAGCATCACTCTGCAAATGGAACACTTTCCTGCTTTAGCTGTTGTCCCCATTACAAACTCCATAGCCTGCCACAACATGTCTTCTCATAGCAGCATCCCATCATGTGGCAGGAGACAAGCACAACAGGTGGCCATGCTGTCCAACTGAACTTTACTCTCATTGTCTCCCCTCATAGGTAAGAAATAGGAAGGGATGGAAACACCCCAAACTGCCATTTCCCACCTCAACATGTTAGCCCTTAATCGTCATTAGGGTTTGCAAACAAAAGTCTCTCCAAGTGGCTGCCCTGCTGTTGAAGCCAGAGTGTCACCCAGTTGGTGTAAGCACTGAAGAATATTCTCTGTGAGCATCCCAATGAATAGTTGAACTACCTGACATGCATTCCTGGTGATTTGCAAGCTGATGGAATCATTTCTAACGCTAAATGACTTGCCCAAGGTCCCTTAGGCAGAGTGTTGCCAACTCTCATGATATTATTGCAAGTCATGCAATTTTGGTGTTATTCTTAAAGCCCCACCTCCTGGAGGCATGGTCTTGAGACTTACCAACATGAGGCCAGTTAGTGACAGATATGATGGAGACTTTCACAATGTGGATTCTTGTTTAGTAAGAATTAGACTGAGAGTGAGCAGTTCATTTCATACAGGCCACCAGGTGGAAACAACTTATGAGCACTGCTAACCTGCAACTTCAAGTCGAAAGGTTCCATCCACATCCTGTGGTGAGGGCTTCCTGGTTAGCTGTGTTGTCACAATTTCCCACTTGCTTGCTTTGGGGTGGAAAGTCCTGCTTGCCCAACAAGGACCAACCCATTCAGGTTCTCTTTTGATCCATTTTGGGATGCAGGACTGACACATGGATATGATATGACACTTCTGTGAGCCACCTAGTTTACATGGATGGAATCACACTGCCAGTATAAAGGATAATTAAACAAACCTGTTAGTTGCCAGTTGACCCTATGCCTGATCTGGCTAGATCCATTAGTTTTTGGTCTAGATTCTTTAGTTATTGTCCTTTTCTCATGCTCCTAATGTCTCATTCTTTCCTTCTACTGTCCCATGTATCTGTATCACTTGTCTCTTGTTTTATACTTAGATTGTGAGCTCCTTGGGGGTGGGACTGTCATTTTGTTCTGTGTTTGTTCAGCACAGTGGGGCCCTGTGTCTGGGGCTCCTTGGTACTACAGTATTAGAAATAATAAATAATAATCATACTGCTTTGTTTTTTGACCTCTAGGCTTCCCCAGGATATGCTACAAAAGCTGTAAGATGCCTCAGATGCCAGTGCAGGAACAAGAAAAAAGGAGGACTAAGCTGGTCACCTGGGAGGTCTCTACCCCCAGCTGAGCTCTTCTGTTGCCCCAGGATGAGGCAGGGACTGGTATATCAAGAAACTGCATAGGATATTTTTCCTGCAGAGGTATGACATCATGCCTGGCAGCCTCCCAAGGCACCGTATCCAATTATCTGAGTCATCAACAAAGATAAATTGTCAAGGGATTGTCTCTGAATTTGGCCCCAGTAAATACAAGAGCAGAAAAGGCAAAGAGAAATGGCTGACTGCAGTAGGGTGACCAGATGTCCTGATTTTATAGGGACAGTCCTGATATTTGGGCTTTGTCTTGTATAGGCACCTATTACCACCCCACCCCTTGTCCCGATTTTTTCACACTTGCTATCTGGTCACCCTAGACAGCAGAGTGGGGGTACACATACACACAGAGAGAACACAAGAATTAGAAGGAATGCAGGAAATCCAGATACATGCAGATACCGGGAAAAACACTGATTTGCTCACTTTCACACGTACATGCTTTTGCCCACACAATCTCACACATGTATATTCGCACTCCTACATGTGTATGCTCACAAACACCTATTTTCACATAGCGCACATAAAAAATATATATACTCTATCATATGCACACACAAATACACTATAGCAGACATGCACAAATGTACACCCACATAAATGCAAACTGAAATCACACACCTAGATGCATATAACACAGCACCAACACAAACATGTATGCACCCAAGCTCAATGATGATACTATCTGTATAACAGCTGCTTAATCACATAGTAGCTGTTCTTGTTTACAACATAATGAGGAACCAGAAACATTGGCCCAAATTATTCCCTCTGCCTTCAGTGTCAGAGGAGACAAAACCCTATGGAATTGAGACAGGGGTATCATTCCACACAGTAAACCTCCTGTGGGCATGGGGATCTCTGTGTAAGGAGGAGAGAATGAGTACAGGAGAGAGGCGGGCTGCAGCGAATAAGCACGGCGACCTTACCAGCCCTCTGTGGATTTTATAGCAGAGATATTACTGATTGAATCACTATGGTGATTAACTTTGGTGCACTACCCTCATCCTACAGAATCTCCTGTGAGGGGAGTCCAGGGGTATCAGCCAGTAGGACAGAGGCAGTGCTGAGGCACAGCAACTCTGCATAGACATCGATGGTCTTTGGCAAATCCCCTAAAACTATGATACGGGGTGGGGGAGGGGAAACCTCCTGCCTCTTCCAGGTGTTTATATGAGAGCAAAGTCCCTACTCCAGTAGAACAACACAGAGGAAACCCTGCAAAGGGAGTTTCATAGAGTTCCCAATCCTCCACATAAGGATTGATCTGGCTATTGGACAATGGCAGGTCTATTGCTTTTTTGTATGCAGTGTAAACAAATCTTCATTAGAGACCAGACTGAGACCCTTCTCTCTTATGACTCAGCCTGGATTTTAACCTGGATCTCGACTGCATTTACTTTGCCCTGATCTACAGTACGGGGTTAGGTCGAATTTAGTGGCGTTAGGTCAATTTTAAAATGAATGCGTCTACACAACCTACCCCGTCCATTGACCAAAAGGGCTCTTAAAATCAACTTCTGTACTCCTCCCCGGCGAGGAGAGTAGCGTTAAAATTGATGTTGCTGGGTCAAATTTGGGGTAGTGCAGACGCAAGTCGATGGTATTGGCCTCTGGGAGCTATCCCAGAGTGCTCCAATGTGACCGCTCTGGACAGCACTTTGAACTCCGATGCACTAGCTAGGTACACAGGAAAAGCCCCAGGAAATTTTGAATTTAATTTTCTGTTTGATCAGCGTGGCGAGCTCAGCAGCACAGGTGACCATGCAGCCCCCCCCAGAATCCGAAATGAGCTCCAGCATGGACCGAAAGGGAGACACTGGATCTGATTGCTGTATGGGGAGAAGAACCTGTGCAGGCCAAACTCTGATCAAAAAGAAGAAATGCTCATATATATGCCAAAATTGCACAGGGCATGGTGGAGAGAGGCTACAACAGGGACACACAGCAGTGCCGCGTGAAAGTTAAGGAGCTGAGGCAAGCCTACCAAAAGACAAAGGAGGCAAATGGTCGCTCCGGATCAGAGCCCCATACATGCTGCTTCTATGATCAGCTGCATGGCATTCTAGGGGGGGACCCTACCACTACCCCACCACTGTCCTTCAACACCTGCAAGGGGGAATCTCACACAACAGGGAGGAGGATTTTGTGGATGAGGAAGAGAAGGAGGAGAAGGAGGAGAAGGAGGAGAATGTGCAGCAGGCAAGCTGTGAATCCATTCTCCCCAGCAGCCAGGACCTTTTCATCACACTGGAGCCAGGACCCTCCCAAGGCGGGATCCCCGACCCTGAAGCCGGAGAAGGCAGCTCTGGTGAGTGCACATTTGTAACTACAGTAACTACAGTACAGGGTTTAAAAGCAATAGTGTTTAATGTTTGATTTGCCCTGAAGAATTGGGATGCATGCGGGGCTAGTACAGCTACTGGAAAAGTCAGTTAACGTGTCTGGGGATGGAGCAGGAATCCTCCAGGGACATCTCCATGAAGTTCTCCTGGAGGTACTCTGAAACTCTTTGCAGAAGGTTTCTGGGGAGGGCTGCCTTATTTTGTCCTCCACGGTAGGACACTTTACCATGCCAAGCCAGTAGCAAGTAGTCTGGAATCATTACAGCACAAAGCATGGCAGCGAATGGTCCTGGGTTGTGGTCGTATTCAAGCAACATTCGGTCTTTATCTTTCTGTGTTAGCCTCAGGAGAGTGATATCATTCATGGTCATCTGGTTGAAATAGGGGAATTTTTGTAAGGGAACAGTAAAAGGACTCCATTCATGCTGGGTTGTTTGCGCTTGGCTAAAAGGCATCATCCTGGAGAATAGCCACGCGGCGGGGGGAGGGTGAAGGGATCATTCCAGAGAATAGCCATGCAGTGCGGTGGGGGGAGGTGTGTGCTGCATATCCACCCGAAAACTGCAGCCCCTCCAGTGAAACCCAACCGGCATTGCTTGCTATGGGAAAGGATGGCGCTGCAGTTTGAAACCATTCCCACATATTATGAAGGCGGAAGAAGCCAACCCTGCATACCAAAATGGCTGCCTGGAAACTGAATTCTGTTGCCCAGCCGTTTGTGATGTGTCACCATACCGGCAGGCACTCAATATAAAAGGCAAAATGTGACCTTGTACCTAAAACACATGTGCTATGCACTGTGAATTGCTTGATTCACTGTGAAAGAATCTCCCTTTTGTTTTCAGAAATGTATCATCTTAAATTTTACTCTCCCTTTTTATCTCCCCACAGGTGCAAATGTTTCTATGCTTCCCCTATCATCTCCGACCCTGAGGTTATCGCAGATTAGAAGTCGAAAAAAAAAACGCACTCACGATGACATGTTTTCTGAGCTCATGCAGTCCTGCCGCACTGATAGGGCACGGCTTAATGCATGGAGGCATTCAGTGGCAGAGGCCAGGAAAGCATTAAGTGAGCACGAAGAGCAGAGGCAGGAGGCGATGCTGAGGCTAATGGGGGAGCAAACGGACATGTGAAGCATCTGTTGGAGCTGCAGGAAAGCCAACAAGAGCACAGACCCCCTCTGCATCCATTGTATAACCGCCTGCCCTCCTCCCCAAGTTCCATATCCTCCTCACCCAGACGCCCAAGAACGCGGGGGGGTGGGAGGCTCCGGGCACCCAGCCACTCCACTCCAGAGGATGGCCCAAGCAAAAGAAGGCTGTCATTCAAACAGTTTTGATTTATAGTGTGGCTACAATAAGCAATGTGGCCTTGTCCTTCCCTCCTCCCACACCCCACCCCACCGGGGCTACCTTGTCAGTTATCTGACTTTTTTTTTTAATTAATAAAGAAAGAATGCATGGTTGCAAAACAATAGTTACTTTATTTCCTTTGCCAACTGCGATCGAAGGGGGGAGGATGGTTGGCTTACAGGGAATTAAAATCAACAAAGGGGGTGGGTTTGCAGCAAGAAGAAACACACACAGCTGTCACACTGTAGCCTGGCCAGTCATGAAACTGGTTTTCAAAGACTCTGATGCGCAGCACACCTAGCTGTGCTCTTCTAATCGCCCTAGTATCTGGCTGCTCAAAATCGGCCGCCAGGCGATTTATCTTAACCTCCCACCCCACCATAAACGTCTCCCCCTTACTCTCACAGATATTATGGAGCACACAGCAAGTAGCAATAACAATGGGAATGTTGGTTGCGCTGAGGTCTAACGTAGTCAGCAAACAGTGCCAGTGAGCTTTTAAATGTCCAAAGGCACATGCTACCACCATTCTGCACTTGCTCAGCCTATAGTTGAATTGCTCCTTACTACTGTCCAGGCTGCCTGTGTACGGCTTCATGAGCCATGGGAGCAAGGGGTAGGCTGGGTCCCCAAGGAAAACTATTGGCATTTCAACATCCCCAATGGTAATTTTCTGGTCTGGGAAGTAAGTCCCTTCTTGCAACTGCTCGAACAGCCCTGAGTTCCTAAAGTTGCGAGCGTCATGCACTTTTCCTGGACAACCCACGTTGATGTCGGTGAAACGTCCCTTGTGATCCACCAGTGTTTGCAGCACCATTGAGAAGTACCCCTTGTGGTTTATGTACTGGTTGGCAAGGTGGTCCAGTGCCAAGATAGGGATATGTGTTCTGTCTATCGCCCCACCACAGTTAGGGAACCCCATTGCAGCAAAGCCATTCACTATGATTTGCACATTTCCCAGAGTCACTACCCTTGATAGCAGAACGTCGGTGATTGCATTGGCTACTTGGATCACAGCAGTCCCCACAGTAGACTTGCCCACTCCAATTTGATTTCCTATTGACCGGTAGAAGTCAGGTGTTGCAAGCTTCCCCAGGGCTATCGCCACTCGCTTCTCAACTGTCAGGACAGCTCTCATCTTGGTATTTCTGTGCTTCAGGGCGGGGGAAAGCAACTCACAAAGTTCAAGGAAAGTGGCCTTATGCATGCAAAAGTTTCACAGTCACTGTGAATCATTCCATACCTGCAACACTACGCGG
The DNA here is from genome assembly GCF_965140285.1 of Lepidochelys kempii. Classification (NCBI taxonomy): domain Eukaryota; kingdom Metazoa; phylum Chordata; order Testudines; family Cheloniidae; genus Lepidochelys; species Lepidochelys kempii. The sequence goes on along the minus strand of NC_136385.1, from coordinate 92,706,698 downwards.
TCCCACCAGTCTGTGCTTGTTTGCCGGGCCCAGAATTGGCATTCCACTGTATCAACCAACCCCACTGCCACCATGATATCCCAATTCCCACAGCCCATGCTTTCAGGAACGTCTGTGTCCATGTCCTCATCACAATCGTCCTCGTGCTCGTGTCTCTTAGCCCCGTTCTGCACATACTCCAGGATAATGTGCGAGGTGTTTACAGTGCTCACAACAGCAGCAGTGAGCTGAGCGGCCTCCATGCTTGCTGTGGTATGGCGTCTGAACGGGTAACCCAGGAAAAAAGGTGCAAAACGATTGTCTGCCATTGCTTCCACGGAGGGAGGGAGGGAAGGAGAGGCGACTGACGACATGTACCCAAAACCACCCTTGACAATGCTTTTGCCCCATCAGGCATTGGGAGCTTAACCCAGAATTCCAATGGGCAGGGGAGACTGTGGGAACTATGGGATAGCTACCCACAGTGCACCACTCTGCAAGTCGATGCTAGCCACGGTATTGAGGACACACTCTGCCGACTTAATGCGCTTAGTGGGGACATACACAATCGACTGTATAAAATTGATTTCTAAAAATCAACTTCTGTAAAATTGACCTCATTTTTTAGTGTAGACATACCCTAAGTCTTCCTGCCTCCAGCCTCTGCAGCATCAGTTTTCAAAGGCTGAAAAATAGACACTCTTAGCCCTAGCCATTCCCTGTCCTGGATTATGCTACCTTTGCAGCTGCAATGTGTTCCTTGCCTGGAAGAGCTTGCAAGGAGCACAAGGCTTTTCTGAAGCTGGCATGTGCAACGTTGTTTTCAAAGCCAGGCCTCTGGAGGGTTCCGATAATTACTTCACCAGAATTCATTTATATATCTGAAATTCCCCCAGCACATTGGAGAATTAAAGGCCTGTACTGCCTCATCGGCCAGCACTGAGGTGACAGCTATAAATAATACTATGATATAACGGCCATCATTGGCATAAACAAACAGATGCACACAAAGTCTCTCTGTCTCATACACACATACATACAATTTCACATGCACATATACCATAGACCATTACGTTCACACAAAGAAACAGATATGCACACAGTCACCACAAATAGGAATACAAAGAATTCCACCCCGGCCCCAATTCACCCACATGCGCACACATCTAGCTGCATTCAGACCTGCACTCACAGAATTACATTCCCAGGTCGAAACAGACAGAATCTCACACACACACGCACAAAATTTACAGAGATAGAAACACCCATTCCATAGACAATAGAAATATATACCCACACATAAGCACTGCGCTCACACAAAAGCTATTAAGATGTAGATGTGGCTTCATTAATCTGTGCTGTTTTACAGACCTTATTCCCTGGCTTTCATGGGGTATTTAGATGATAAATGAGGCCATTTTGGAACCTGGCAAAACGCCAAGTTCCTCAGCGTGTACTACAGAATGAAATTATGAAATTTTTATATAATATGTAGACCATGGGAGGGGAGGCATAAGCCGGAGTGGACGTGTGTCTGTGTGTATAAATATCAGCTTCAGTCAGAGCTGCAATGCATGTCCATGCATTGTGTGTGTGTGTGTGTGTGTATCAGCCTCTGAGATCATCTGGGATGCTTGAACTGATTTATCTAACAGGAGGACAGAACACTTGACTCCAGAACTCACTTCCTCCCCAGTCTGGCAAATCCTGAAATTGATAATCTTCAGGGCCTAATACAAAGCTTATGTGGGTAGGTGGATAGATGAGTTTTCTAGTAGTATTGTCAGTATGCATGTCTTTTGCTTTATGTTTGTGAATGTAAGTGCCAAAGAAATTTAAGAGAAAAATCATGATACAAGTACAGTTATCTACACACACATGTGATGGTGCTATCCCAGTGATTAAGTGTAGAGCCACATGATACATTCATTTAACATGTTTGACTTCCTCACCTGCATTCTACCTCCTATAGTTTGGTCACTCCAAAATAATTATTATTAATGAATCTGCACCAGAACTACCTCTAACATTTCAAACCTTTGAAAAGCTTTGAACAGGTACTATTTAAAAAAAAAAAATTAACAGGCCAGAGAAATGCTTCTTTGTTTCCACCTAAATATGGAACTTTCCTCTGAAAGTTATCCTGGCTCAAGGTCCAGATTAGGTAAGATTCAGTCCAGAACCATTAGCAATTTTAAAATCTGATGTCTCAGCTCTGCAGAGCTGGAAACAGGAGCTTTTATCCCATTAGAAAGCAATCAGCCAACCATTGATGATAGCCAAGGAGAGCTGGTTTTGTTTTATGCATTTAATTAATTATTACTTTTTAAAAAACCTTTTCAGATAATCACCTTCAAGATGTGCAGTAACTGACCTATGTAAGTGGCAGTTATCACTGTTCCCATTGTCTGTTCTCCCCCATTCCTCTCATGGAGTTTGTCACACTCACTTGTTGCTTCTTGTTTCAAATTAGACTGTAAGCACTTCTGGGCAGGAACCACCGGGTTTTCCTGTGTGTGTGCAGAGTGCACAGATCCTGATGTGGACACGTGGGTGCTGCTATAATAATACAAATAATAATATAATTAAATCAGAAAATGGAGATTCCCAGTGAGACACAAAGTACATTGCTTCCAACTTAGAATGTACCAATATATTGAACTTCGAAGTCAAGACATGTTTATGTATTGAAAGGCTATTTTAGCTCATTTTTAGATGTTTAAATTCCAAAGATTTTGCAGTTAGGCTCATGATACTGTGACAAAGTTCCTGCTCTACCTTGGTGGGTCTTGCGCTTCTTGGTGAAGTTGCTCGCCTTGGAGCTTCACGGCAGCCCTCAGCTTGACCGTTTTTCTGAACCCACAGTCCAGGTCGACTCCTCCTGTATCTGACTAGGAGTTGGGAGGATTTGTGGGAACCCGGGACCGCCCTCTACTACGGGTTCCAGCCCAGGGCCCTGTGGAATGCAGCTGTCTAGAGTGCCTCCCGGAACAGCTGTGCGACAGCTACAATTCCCTGGGCTACTTCCCCGTGGCCTCCTCCCAACACCTTCTTTATCCTCACCACGGGACCTTCCTCCTGGTGTCTGATAATGCTTGTACACCTCAGTCCTCCAACAGTCCGCGTTCTCACTCTCAGCTCCGAATGCCTCTTGCTCCCAGCTCCTCACACGCACACCACAAGCTGAAGTGAGCTCCTTTTTAAAACCCAGGTGCCCTGATTAGCCTGCCTTAATTGATTCTAGCAGCTTCTTGATTGGCTGCAGGTGTTCTAATCAGCCTGTCTTAATTGTCTCCAGAAGGTTCCTGATTGCTCTGGAACCTTCCCTGTTACCTTACCCAGGGAAAAGGGACCTACTTAGCCTGGGGCTAATATATCTGCCTTCTATTACTCTCCTATAGCCATCTGGCACGACCTTGTCACGATACTAAAGGATCTATGTAGCTTTACAAATAGACAGATGACATGTTTTGAAGCATACGAAAACATTTCTAAAATAGTTTATCTTTAACATATGTATCAGAGACAGAATACTTGATAATGTATCATGATATAAAGATTTTACCAGCACTTGTCTTGGATGCGCTGAACGACTCATTGACAACGGCAGTGTGTGTGAATGTATTTGTATAATGACCTGCAATTGTCAAAAGCAAAACTTGCAGCATGTGTGTGTGTGTGTAACCCACTGTTCAGTGTATGTTACATACCCCCCCCCAATGCCCAATCCACAGAGAACACAAGTTTGTTATAGCCCCAGCAACAGTGCTTGAAGGTTACTCCAACTATTGAGGTTCATATGTTTAGCTTTGGAACATGGTTCAGTCCCTTTTGTTGGCCAAGATGGTGGCTGTTGCATAAGCAGAGCTTTGTCTGGGATTCAAAGGGCCTCAGATACTTGGGGATGAGCTTCCTCTGTCCAGAGGAAGTATGTAACTCATTGGTCAATACGTGTTATGTGTTCCACTCTGTGCACGTCCACAGACGATACTGGTTTGATTATTTTTAAGCACCTGCTTCTTTAGCTCAAGCTATCTAGATTTATGCTTTTTATTCTCAAAAAGAAAATGAGTACTAGTGGCACCTTAGAGACTAACCAATTTATCTGAGCATAAGCTTTCGTGAGCTACAGCTCACTTCATCGGATGCATTCAGAAAATCGGAAAATACGGTGAGGAGATTTATATACACACAGAGCATGAAAAAATGGGTGTTATCATACTGGAGTTCAATCTCCAGTGCAGATCAAGATGATGGCTGTTACATGTGTATACACATAGATACCTATGTATGTAGAGGTTTAGGCCTGGGGTACAGTTATAACCTGTATCTGCATATGCAGAGCCTGCTTTAAGCTTCCCGTGAATATATCAGCATGTGCATTGCCTTAAATTTTTTACAATAATGTTCTTCCCTGGGTTCTAACTGTATCCACACATTCCAGTAAGGAGTGAAATTTCACAGCTGAATGCCCTGAAAATGGTGTCGGTGGAACTATTCTGCTGTTATATCAAAATAGGGTCTGGAGCATCTAACTGGGACTTCAGCTATGAAGTTAGTGGAACAGGGGAAACAATAACAGAGCCATGATTCCCAAAGAACTCTGCCCTGGACCAGCAATGACCAAAACAGGCTCCCCCTCCCCCACTTTTTGGAAAGAGGCTGAGCTAGCAGGGGAGGCTCTTTGTAGAGGGTTTGGGGACTCTCACTGTGTCTAGAATTCTAGTGATCTGTACACATTCTATTTTTGCAGTTTAGATGATGTAAAAACATGCACCAGCATATGGATCTGCAGCATTACCAGAAATGTGGATCATAAAGCTGTGTGTAGATTGTGGAGCTTGAGCAGAACATATATAGATAAGCTTTTTCTTTCTGCTTTGCCTTTCCGCTATACACAATCCTCCCCTTCTCTTTGCCTATGCCTTCCCATCTCCCTCATCTTTTGGATGGTCCTCAGCTGTGCAGAATTCCAGACATGTGGAACTCCGAGAAGAAAGTGTCATTTTTGTGTTAAAGATGCATATTGAATTTGACAAACAATGATTTATGACAGGGCAACCCGCACAGGGTGCACCAAGGAATCTCAGCTCTTCGTCACAGCCTGGGGATCTGTTGCATTCCTGTCTCCTCTCCTCAGTGCCTCTCGCTCTCATTGGAGTTCTGAGCAGATCAGACTTGACAGATGCAGAGAATTTATCTCTTAGCAGAGAGGGAGAAACTAGGCAAGACAAACAATGCAGGCAGAGTGGGGGAGGTTATTGCAAAGAATTTCTCTCTCTGATCTTTGGCTGGATCACTCTTAATATATTAAATTAACTTGAACTATGCAGAAGACCTAGTGCAACAAAGCAGGGCTTTTCCCCAACTTGCAAAGGATCCACTGCCACACCCACCATTTCTTTTAAACAGTTTTATTTCTCAGACATAGGCAAAAGAAACAAAGAAAGTTCTTTGGCTCACCCTGTGCTACAATCCCCAGGGAATTTTCCCTTTTACCTCTCAGGCTCTCCCTGCCCCCTGCCTTCCACAGGGGATACTGGCAGTCCTGCAACCCTTATTTCTTGCAGCTTCCCAGCTCTGACTCACCTAAGTCTCTCTCTATCACTGGGTCTCTTCTTCCTTGCCCAGATGACCCAAATCTGGGTCATCTGATGCAGCATAGGTGCACTAGCCACTGCACCCTAAGCCCAGGCTCTGACTCAGGTTTGAGACCAAGTCCCCTTCAGTCCACACACAAATGAGTCCGACTCAGGTCAGTAAGCACTCAGGATGCAGTCCTAGGACCCTCCTAGGGGGGCTGGATCATAGCCCAAGTCACACTATGACTCAGGCCCAAGACCTGTCATTTTGCAGTGTGGATGCAGCTCAAACTGCAGGCCGGAGTCAGAATGTCTGCATAGTGCAGTACAGATTTTCATAAATTACTAGAGACATAATTCAAAGTTAGTCAAGAATGAAGATTATGAGACTGAGAGCTTGTCTATACAAACACTAGTATGTGGCAAGCTGGGGTGTAAATCTACGTCTCACTAGCCTTCTGTGCACTAAGCCTCTGCGTGGACCCAGCTGCCATACATGAAAAGGCACAAAGTGCACTTTGACCTAACCCCACTTTGAAATGGCAGTAGTTTAACTTTGGGAACTTTTAATGCACGGCAGCTGGGTCCACATGGACACTTAGTGCATGAGCGGCTAGTGCAGGGTAGATTGCACCCCAATTTATTGCAAATGAAATGTTCATATAGACAAGACCTAATTTTCCAGAAAGATTTTAAACACCATGTTTCCACCAACAAGGCAAAAGAGAAAAAAAAGAAGCAGTGTGGACTAATGGTTGGAGCAGAGGGCTGAGACTCAGGATTCCTAGATTCTACTCCTAGCTCAACTACTGACTTGCTGTGTAGACTTAGCCAAGTCATTTCCCCTCTCTGTGCCTCAGTTTGTCCTTTTGTAAAAGGATATAATGATACTCATTTTCCAGAAGGTTTTGTGAGGGTGAATTAAATAAAATGCTTTGAATCCTGTGTTGGAAGAAGCTAATAAGGAAAAAGGATTATTATTATTGTAACCCTTCTGCCCGTCAGAGTTGGCAGCAACAAGGGCCGGGTTCAATATCTAGGGGATCCATTCCAGTAACACAATGCAAACCGGCTCGAGCCCCCACCCAGTGTCCTGGGACAAATATATACCACCCCCGCTGGGCGCCTCCAAGAGGTAATACTTCCCCTCTCGCAAGCACATAGTCTGAGTGTAGCAACAGCCTTTTAATAACAGAGAGAAACAATGTGGCATTATGTTGGGGAAACACCACCAACAGGATTCATAACACAACCCATGAGCAAAAAAAACCCACCCCAGGCAAATTGGGGCATGCCCTTTTCCCTTTGGTTCTTGAGTCCAGCAACCCCAAATCACCCAAAGTCCCAAAAGTCCAATGCCCCAAAAGTCTCTGTCCCTGGTCAGGGCAGCCCCAGAGTTCAAAAGTTTATCTGCGGAGCTTTACCTCCCAACCTGGGTGGAGATGGGACGGGGGTAAGAGGCACCTTATGTGATCTGAAGCTGACCGCCCCATAGCTCCATAGCTTCGCTCCGCTCCGCCAGCCGCCCCACAAACTCCTTCGCTCAGCTGCACTCCGCTCCGCCAGCCGCCCCACAAACTCCTTCGCTCAGCTGCGCTCCGCTCCGCCAGCCGCCCCACGAACTGCTCCACAATATATCTTCAGGCTCCCCCACTACTTAACACAACACTCAGTGATTTCAGCTCTTAGGTGAATTCAGCTTCTAGTAGGGGAGTCCCAGTGCTGGTGCATTGTCAGCCCAAAGTGAGCTCAGCAGCCTATAACTAGACTTCTAATGAAATCAAAATTAGCTCTGATATTCCACAGTGGAGAGAGGAGGAAGTGCAATTAGCATGTAAGGCCCTCACCAAGGGGCCCATGCCACCAAGTATTAATACTTGTCCCCAGCCTCTCTCTATTCACACAGTTTTGGAACCCATGACCCTTGCCTAGCGAGTGCTACTTAGTTGATGGTGAATCCCTCCATCATAACAAAAGGCCACGTACAGTTCCAAGCACAGTTCCCATAATCAGGGTAATAACTATTTATTCTTCCTGCCCCAATAACAGAGACACTGGGGATCCCACAGCAGCCAAAGTGACCATTTGGGCAGCTATGGTCTCATTCTAGGCGTGGTGGGTGTGCCTATGCAAATGAGATCGGCCCCTGAAGTTCTTTTCCACAACTTGCCACACCTCACCACCAGATGTCAGGGTGGAGCTCATCCTGACACTGCTTACATTATAAATGGCATCTGGTGCATAGCTCCCTAGAAGTGGGGGGGGGGGCACTGGTGCCCGGACCATGGCCCTGCCCCCTGCTCCACCCCAAGGGTCGCTGCCACTCGGCCTCCTTCCCCAAGGCTCCCCTGCTCACGCCTCTCTGCTCCCATCCCCAAGGGCCTCCCCGCTGCTCGCACCTCTCTCCCCCCTTCCTTGAGGGGCTCTGCTGCCTGTGCCTCTCTACCTATCAGAGGGCGAAGAGGTGTGAGTGGCGGGCTGGGGGAGGACTACGGAGGAAGTGGTGCAGGAGTGTGAGAGGGAGGCGGGGAGGGCTGCGAGGGGAACCGGGGCAGGAAGAGGCACAGCATGGGCAGGACCATGCGGGGAGAGCAAGACACAGGAGTGGGACCATGGGCGCCCTTATGGCGGTGGCGCTCCAAAGGCAGCAGGCCAGCAGTGTACCTCCATGGGCCACTTGGGAGGACTCCCTCCATAGTGTAGCTTGCAGTCAGCACTGAGGGATTGTTGGGCTGTGATGCAGATGCAGCCAGAAAAAGGGACAGCGTAGGCTTTGTGGAGTTAGGAAATTTTGGCTTCTCTAGCGAGGGAACTGAAGGAGGAAGAGAGGCAGAGCTGAGCTACTGCCCATGAGCAGCACACGGTCACTAGGCTCACTCTCCAGAGGCCTCCATTCCCCACATGTAGCCCTACCTCCTACGTCTTCAGCAAGTTGCTAGCCACCCTAGGTCCTCTCTTCCAAGGGGTTTGTTTTTGGATTTTTTGGTCAATTTGATGGATATTAATGTTTAAAAAGGAGCAACTCAATCCTGCCCTTTAGCCTCACCCTGCTCTTTCAGTCTTGCCGGCCTTGGCCCTCCTTTTACCCCAGCTGTGAGAGTGCACCTCACTCTTGTCTGCAACACTCCCACCATTGCAGCACTGGGACTCATATACAACCTGTCAATATACCTCAGGCCTGCCCTGTGGCCTCTAGCCGCACACATCTCAGTTAGTGCTGCCCTACTTGGGCCCTGTAGCTCCTGCCATTCCAGTTCTGTCTCCCCAAAAAACCCTATTGGTGCACCTCAATCTCGCTCTGCAGCACCCGCCACTTGGCCTTCAGCTATAAGCACTCCAAGACCGATAAGCCTGACATACTGCATGGGCTGGTTCATCCAGAAATATGGAGTCCCAAACTTGATAGTCATTTTTAGTGTAAATATCGTGGAGTCCATCTTAGATATGTGAGGCACAGACAGACAGACAGCAAGTGAGCCTTGGGGAGTTTCTGAGGGTACAGACCCAGCATGTACCAAACCCTTGCTGCGGGAACAGCACATGACATGCAAAAGTTGGGAAGGGTCTGGAGGGAGACACTCCTCTGCTGGCAGGAATGCCAGCATGGGAGTGGGCTGTGGAGCACATGGCTCCTGCAGATGGAACCCATTAGCCTGGAATGTCTGTGATGTGGTTTAGAGCAGTGTACACAAGAGCTGTGAATTATCCAGCACTTTTTAAGAAGGGCTGGAGAGGATCGCCTGCCTTCCCCCTGCTTTTTTCCTATCTCTCTCCCTCCTTTCACCTCTTATTGTTCCCCTCCCTTGATTTCCCCATATTATTGAAGTAATTTCTTTATTTCACAGATTAGTAATTGAAGCTATTTCTTCAGCTCCTCCCCCCACCCACAATGTAATCAGTGGAGCAGGGAAATGGCTGGGATCAGAGAGGGGCCTTGTCTAAGCTCAAATATTCCCTCTGAGATAAATTCAGCCCTGGGGTAGGTGGATACAAATCTCATCTGCTCCATAAGTATAGCAATCTACACAGGCACCAATGTCCACATCTGTTCCCTCCTAAGTGGCCCTGCCAGCACATGAGACCCCGATCCTGGCTTTTTTGTCCTACCAGCTGATTCAGGAGGAGAAAATGGGACACCAACACTGAACTGGGACTCCTAGACTAGGCCAGGGGATAGTTTTCCTTTTCTAAAAAGGACTCCAATATTCTACATCAGTGGTCTCTAACCTTTTTGACGCACAAAATCAGGTTTTGAATTTAAGTACAACTAGGATCTACCCTGCCCCTTCCCCGAGGCCCTGCCCTGCTCACTCCATTCCCCCCCCCCCCCCCGTCGCTTGCTCTCCCCCACCTTCGCTCACCTTCACCAGGCTGGGGCAGGGGGTTGGGGATTGGGAGGGGGTGTGAGCTCTGGGCTAGGACTGAGGGGTTTGGAGTGTGGGAGGGGGCTCCAGGCTGAGCCTGGGGCACGGGGTTGGGATGCAGAAGGGAGTGAGGGGCTCAAGCTGTGGGAGGGAGTTTGGGTGCAGGAGGGGGTTCTGGGCTGGGGCAGAATGTTGGGGTGCAGGAGTTGGGGCGGGGTGCAGGCTCCGGGAGGGAATTTGGTTGTAGGAGGGGGCTTAGGGCTGGGGCCGGGGGTTGGGGTCTAGGAGGGCCTATGGGGTGCTGGCTCTGGGAGGTGGATCAGGGATGAGAGTTGGGGTGCAGGTGAGGTGCAGGCTCCTGCCAGGCAGCACTTACCTTGGTTGGCTCCCAGTCAGTGGCTGGGGATGGGGGGCACATGGCTCCACACACTGCTCCTGCCTGCAAGCACCGCCCCCCCAGCTCCCTTTGGCTGGGAACGGGGAACTGCGGCCAATGGGAGCTGCGGAGATGGTGCTTGCAGGCAGGAGCAGTGCGCGGAGACCCCTGCCCCCCCACAGGGGCCACAGGGGCTTACTGGCCACTTCTGGGGGCAGTGTGGGGCCAGGGCAGGCAGGCAGCCTTAGCCCCGCTGAGCCACCAGACTTTTAGTGGCAGGAGATCGCAATCGACTGTCAGAGGCTCCAGGATTGACCAGTTGATCACGATCTAACTGTTGGCGACCACTGTTCTACATTATGGTCTAAAACACAAAAGTGATAATGAAGCAGTCTGTCCCTTATTACTGTAGAATATTGTATTACCTTTCACTTTGTCTAAACACAAAGAGCAGAGTAAGAAGGAGTAATGGGACTAATGGGAGGTTCTTCCACAGAGATTGTGGTGAGATGGAAATCTCCTTAACCTACCAAGTCCCCACAATGTAGCCTTATTGACAACATTGTATGTTACTCCCCATTAGCCACTCCTGTTTCCAGAGAACAAAATCAAAAAATATGTTTATATAAAGTTTTCATCCCAATGATCCCAAAGCACTTTACAAACTATATATCCAGAGATCCCTTTACCCGTTACTGAAAGGATGCTATTTCTGGGGAGGAAGAGGGAACCTGTTGAACGGTGCACATCAACTCTATGCAGCAGTTTAATTCAGGTAGTGAAGGGGAGCACTGTATCCAACTGAAACTATATGGGGAATTAAGGGAAGCAGAAAGGAAATGATTGAACTGGAATTTGGATTGCACATCTGAATTAACACCCCAACTCTTGAAAAGTGCTGTAGGATCTTTAAGGATGGGGAGAGGACCATGGTTTCAGTTCTTATAAAAAAGATGGCACATCCAGCAGTACAGCGCTCCCTAAAACAGGTGCATTGGGTTCAGTACTCACCACTTCACCTCTTCCTGCTGAACCTGGGCCTAGAAGTTCCAATACACGTATCATCCTGGCCTGACCCTGCTTAGCTTGTGAGCTCTGGTGTGATCACAGCCCAAGGCAAGCTGGCTGCAGAGTAGAAGGACTAACTGTATAATTTCCACATCTGTAATGTTTTAAGCAGTTTCTAAATTGTTCCACTTCAGCCAGTCAATGAGGAATATCTCTTTCCTTTCTCCACAGGGGAAGAGAGCTCTAGTACTCTGCAATAAGGGTTTGTGCTTTCCCCCTGGGTCTCTGTTTTTGGGATGGATGTCACCTCGGCAGGACAGTGGATGGGCTATCTGGTAAGCGCCTGCAGCAATACATCGCCCGACGCTGCACAGTTGGGTGGCAAAATGGCTTTTGACAGAATATAATATGAACGACAATACCTCAGAAAGCAGATGTCAGGAGGAATAAGCCCTGGCTAGTAGGATTGGTGCATGGTTTAGACGGCAGCCTAATGTCTCTTCCTAAACACCTCCATGAGGGTGTCTCTGCTAATAGGGCTTCTTTCTGTCAACAGCCCTTCTCAGTTTCTTGAGCAGTAATGAAGCAAAACTGCTTTGGGGAGGAAATACATAGAAGGAAATGGGCAACACTCCAGAGGAGGAGGACCTATCCCAAGAGAAGAGAGAGAGGATTGGACTGCATATAACCAAGAGGGCCATATGGTAACCCAGAAACATAGCTCTTCTAGAAAAAACAGAGCCTAGTCTTTGCTGAGGGCAGTTTGCTCTGTTCGTTCTGTAAATCTCTGGGCTACTGCAGAGGCAAGGGGCCAAAAATAGCCTTGTGTAATTCCAATTTACTCCACTGACTTCAATTAATGTGCCCCCTAAACACCAGGGATGAATCTGGGACACATAAAGGACGTGGGTTTAAAAAGGGTCTGAATAATTTCTTATCAGTAATAATATTTGCAGTTCTGCCTGGGAAGATTGTGGCAATCAAATGTGGGTGTTCAGAAACCATTGTGATAAGCACCATATAAAAACTTAGCGAGAGAGAGAAGTTTCATGCTTTTGGGTCTTTTCCCACCACAAGAGTCAAGAAGGAATTCCTCCCCTCCACCCCCCACCCCCCAACATACAGCAGTGCATAATTGGCCAGGTGGGTTATTAATTTTTCTCACCGTTCTCTGAGGCATTGCTGAGTGGAAACTCTCAGGGGCAGCACTTGGTGGATCAGTATTCTGATCCTGTCTGGTAAATGCTGTGTTCATACATTCATAGATTTTAAGGCCAGAAGGGACCATTATGATCATTTACTCTGACCTGCATAACACAGGCCATGTTCTTAGTTTAGGTGGGACAGGCCCTATTCATCTTCATTTTCAGAAGTAATGGTAAAATACGTTTCCACAGAATCCTAGACTATAGCTATGGAAAAGCCCTGATAGGCTATCTCATGGAGAACTATGCAGGATTGTTCCCTTCAAAGGACATTTTCTAGTACATTTTCTAATCCTACTATAGTAAATAGATCTTACTGAGTTTTTCCTGATATTTAGTCTAAATTTTCGCTTCCTTTGTTTCATTATTCCTAGTTCTGCCTCTTTTTATTATATGCAGTGTTATTGTAACCATGTCGGTCCCAGGATATTAGAGACAAGATGGGTGAAGTAATATCTTTCATTGGATCAACTTCTGTTTGAAAGCTTCTCTCTCTCATCAACAGAAGTTGGTCCAATAAAAGATATTACCTCACACACCTTGTCTCTTTTTATTATGGGAAATAATGAAGTGAATACAAATATTATAAGCCTTTAAAGATACTGCCATCTTAGATGAATTAAAGCTGTCATTTTAGATTCCATTCTTGGATGCAGACTCCAGAGCCCTTCTTGGCATGGCGTTTTTTGTGCACTAACTCTGGGCTTGATAGGGGATGTCTATATAACAAGTATAAGAAGCGAGTCTTGCAGTCGGGTTGACAGACTCTCACTAACAAAGCTTGGACTAGTGCACTAAAAATACCTGTGTAGATGTTGCTTTGACATTCAGGCTCAGGCTCTGAAGCCCACCCTCCTTCATCCACATTGCTATTTTTAGCATGAACTCTGCCAGCACAAGTCTGTCAACCCAAGCTATGAGACTCACTCCTAGCAGCTGTGTAGACATACACTTACTGTTTCCCAGTTCACTATGTCTCACTTCAAGTATCCCTTCATGAGTAAAGTCACTAGTGCCCTGTGTCCATGATGTTCTTCTTCCCTGGACATCTTGGTAAAGCAATGCCTGCCAGTTAAGTTCAATCCTCTGCCTTTAGAATCTGTTCAGAAGCATCCATCACACTCAGGCATTAGGCCTTAAGCCATTTCCACAGCTAGGAAGCTTCTGCCGCCCACTGGGTACGTCAGTGCAAGACATACTGTCTCCATAGCAACACAAGGCTTTTTGGTTTTCAGAGGAACAGTTAAAAGGATAGAAATAACACATCTGGAGTTGAAGTATCAGTCCCGCACCCCCTCCTGCAGCCTGGAGGAGCCAACCAGACACAATACCAGGGCTCTGGCAGACTTAAGACTGAATATATCAAAAGATAGAAAGAGAGCAAATAATATATATGATATACTGACTGCTGGGCTAGGAAAGGTTTATTTATTACCATGAGTTTGGGACAACTGCATTATTCACAAGTGTCTTTCCTTGTAAACTCTTTAGATGCTTTCAGCTTATTGTATATATGCCACTTTTGGTACAGAACATTTTATTAGGACTAATTGTTGTACCCCTCTAATTGAAATCCTGACAGCCAAATGCTCTTAGTATCATGAGTTCAACTGCACAGGCTTTTGAGAGAGAGTGAAATGGTATCTAATGCATTTTCTTAAGTTCTTTAAAAAAAAGTCTTTCTAGACATATCATGATGCTAAAGACCAATGTCTGCTACTTCCAGAGTAAGAAGCAAATGTGGTGTTGCATTCTACTGGAAAAAGTGGGAATCCCTCCAGCCCAGTGAGATAAAGCTCCTGTTCCAGGGCCATGAGGTGTCAGACATTAAAACTGTTATTGATACAGGACTGAACATTGCCCATCATGGACCCCAGCCCTCTGCTTCTTTTCCTTCTCTGGATCCTTCATGGCATCTCCCTTCAGCAGTATTCTTACTTGCCTTCTCAGAAGGCAGGAGAGATTTTAATGTTCCATATCCTTCTGATTCTGGCTTCCCCAAGCAGCCATTTTAGCAGACAACTTAAAAAGTGGAGCTCAGCTGCTGGCTGGATGTGTCACTCACAGGAAGAGACAGAGGAATCAGGCTCCCTGCCGCCAGCCTCTAACTTCAGCTGGTGGAATGTGGGAAAAAGCAAACGCCAGCCCCAGCCAAGTTAAACTGGCCTGCAAAAGACTTTCATTCCTGAGGAATTTTTGAATTAAATACTGGCTAGAGCCAGCCAGATTCCTTTGAAAGTGACTATGTCAACTAGTTTTAAATAACAACAGTCTTTCATGCATATGTTTTTATGTTACTTTCCATTGTTGGTTGATTTCCCTTTAGACACTGGGAAATTAAATCTTTTGCTGAACACATTTTTGTTCCTTTTTCTTTCGCAAACAAATACTTTGTTTCCAGTTGAGCTTGAAACAAAATGACTGGAACTGTTAGTGAACTGCTGCTGCACAGCCAGCAGGAGGTGCTCACACCTTGACCTTTTGTAGGTCCTGCAAAAGCGGTGCATTTTTTTTATCCTGTTTGGATCTGAATCCTCCACTGCTCCTGCTGTACTACTGTTTTGTTAATGTAACATAGCGCTCCTGCACTTTGTATTGAATAGGCTAGTCTTATTTGCACTCATCTCCTTTGTGTGGTTATATATTGATCTTGACTCCTTCCTGAGCCACCTTCTAAAAGTGCAACTTCAGAATAATTCTTTTAACTCCTACCGGTGTCATTTGATGGGCCAGGAATGAAAGCTAGTCCCTAACCAGCACTCCTGTATGCGTCACATCTCTTTTTACATGGTGTCAGAAGAACTTTGCATTTTTGGTGAAAATGGAGCAACTGAAGCCACCTGAATTCCTCAGCCTGTAAGAGAACTGGAAAAGGTAGCTGCAGCAATTCCAGATTTTCTTAGAAGGGGTACAGAAGAGAAACTGGAGAGGGTGGAATATTCACTACATGTGACAACCAAATAAAAGATACTTCTCTTATACCCAGCACTCCTATGTGCCACAACTCTGTTACACTGTGGGTTCACTTTCAGTTATTCCCAGAATTGCAGTAAAGCAAGTTAGTAGCCTCAGTCCTTCAGCTGTATCTTTAAGCAAGATGCAAAAGGCTGCATAGTCTCAGAACAGGATGAACCCATTGTCTTTTACACCACCACTGCAATTAATGGCCTTCCTGCACTCAGAGTGGATTTCTTTGAATTAGTGGCACACTAGGGTGTAGCTGAAACATTCTGCAGTACTATATCCTTTGGACATAAGGCAATATGGTCTGTGGGTTAGATCATAGGACTGAAACTCAGGGTTCCTGGGTTATTTTCCATGCTCTGCCACTGATATGATGTATAACCTTGGGTGAGTCACTTCTCCCTGTTCCTCAGTTTCCCCAAGTATAAGAAAGGTATAATAATCCTGAACTTCCAGAGAACTGTAATTCATTAATATTTGTGAAGTGCGTTTGGATTCCTGGAAGGTACTAGTGAAGGACAAAAGACTCCTCCTCATCATGACTGTGTGATATTGGGGGTGGTAATCCTTAAACAGGAAGCAGCTGATATCCAAGGAGCATGTATCGTTTTGTTTTCCTATGCTATTAGGATTCTAAAATAAAGTAATAGGCTTCACTTCACCTGGCCAAATATTCAACTAGTTGACATTTCTGTTTGTCTGTCTGTAATACAATAATCTTTGAAAATCACTTCCAATCAATTCCAAAATTTCATGGAGTATTCTAGGTATCAGTGGGAAGAATCCTATTGATTTTTGGTGACAACCAGAAAAGTCTGATTGGCTGATTTGCCTCTGATGTCCCAATCTCACTGCGGAGTTGAGGCAACAGAGGATGCGGGATGATTGGCTGATTTGCCTTTGATGCCACTAAGGAGCTTCTGGGAGTTGAGGAAGGGGAAATGGGGAATGCGCAGAGCAATGTTTCCCCCAGGAATTGAAATTAGAGGGTTTTTTTCAAATTTACAGGGGGACGGGGGGCCAGGGCCAATGAGGGGTGAGACCATGAGGGTGAAGACTGTATGGCACCATAGTAAAAACTGAAAAATGTTTCATGACCATTTTATTAGATTTTAAAATCATCACACAAATTAAAGTTGGCTACTCAAGCCTTCTATGAAACACTACATCTACATCCTTCTTGGTTTCTCGTTATAATTTTGCATAACTCTGTTAATGCACTTCTTGAATGCAATGCATTCATCTTTGGTGGCTTCTCGTATGTCCGGTACTTCCATTCCTTCAATGATATGCTCATTAGTTCATTCACATGATCTGGCAGAAGGCGACTTCTTTTCAAAACACAAATTTCTATTCAATGATGAAAAACACTTAGTTGTAGCTGTTGTGACTGGGAATAGCAAGAGATGAATTCCTACTTCTTTGCCCAGGAAACATAGCATAAAGATTGGGTCGAACCACTAGTGATGATAAAAAAGAAGTTGAAGTCAAATCTTCATTCATTCATCATATGATATTCCACTCTGTGTTCAAATTCTCTATTCTGTCCTGAGCACATGGCAGCCCCATTGCTGGTAGTGCCTCACTCCACTCAACGTCGGTGTTTTATAGGACAGGGATCTGTAAAAGTTACGTAGAGGTTGAGTAGAATCTAGAAGTCGCTGTTGTAGATTTTTAAGAATCAAGTCTGTGTACTTTTTCAGTTGTCTTAACAAATGCTTCTTGTCCTCTTCACTTAAGGATTCAATATAAATGCCTTCATTAGTCAACTTCTGGACTTGAAGTCTTTGCTTCTTCCAGTACTTTTTCAATGGCTAGCTCTCTGATTGATCCAAATGTAGCTTCTATTGCTGGACAAAGATCTACTATTGTTGTAGCAGATGCCTGGATGGCACTGTTTAATGATGCAAGTGGTTTCAACAGTAGACTTACAAGGGAGAGAATGGCAATAGTCTTCTCTGAATGTAGTATGTGATACAGCATGGCCAGAGGGCAGCAGGAGAGTGTTGTTGTTTTTTTTTTTTTTGAAGCAGAAAAGAATTTTATTTGTGTAACACTTACAAAGAATCACCAAAGAGGATAAAGCAAAATTATGCAACAAAACAAAAGCAAACAGAAGGTATAACACAGCAGCCTTCAGGAGGGAAAAGTGTTCAGGCTAGCCTGGGCCCAGAGCGGGAGGGCTTCCTCGACACTCATGGTCTTCCACCCTCCTGAGTTACCTGGTGGCCTAGAGCAGTGGGGCTTCCTCGACACTCGTGGTCTTCCACCCCCTCGAGTTACCTAGTGTCACGCCCAGTGTCATGGATTATTCCTCTCCTGAGAGTGCCTGACAAGATGGGCATGGCTGCGGGGTGGGCGGTTTAAGGGTGGGGGGGGTTACACCCACATGTTATAGGACCCCTCCTAGGTGACAGTGATGATGGTATCCAAAGCGGCAATGGCTGGGGCTGGGGTCTCTCACTCTTCCCCTTAATCAAAGGGTCAGACGGAGGGAACAGGATGGGGTCACCGAGCAGAGAACCTCGGACAGCACCCACTGCTCCTCGAAGGCGTCAAGGGAGTCGGTGGACGCTGCCCAGAGGAACTCCGCCCGGATACAGGAATGTACTGAGGATCGGAAAACATCCCTACACCGCAGGACGCTTCATTAGCCAACCTCCCCTCTCTGGTTTTATAAATGGCTGTTTTAGCTAGGGCTAGGAGGAGGTTAACCAGGAGATCTCGCGATTTTGTGGGACCACGGATAGGGAATGTGTAGATAAGCAGGAGAGTGTTAGAAGGGAGCCTTATTCCCTGTAGAGGGAAGAAAGTTTGCTATAAATTAATTAAAGCACCTGAAGCCAATTAAAGCACCTGAAGCCAGTTACATGATAAAACCCCCCTGCTTCAATCAGACAAGAGGAGGAGTTGAAGCAGAGTGGATTGGTGTTGGAGCAGAGAGCGGTTTGGAGGGAAGCAGAGGAGAGTTTGGAGAAGTGCTGCGGTGGGCTAAGAAGACCAAGACCCTAGGTAAAGGGACACCTGGTTTGTGCAGAGGGAGGGCAGGAAGCCCCACAAGCTGAAGGGCAGGAGAGGGAAGTAGCCCAGGGGAAGGAACCGCTAGTTCTAGTGGTTTATCGCTATCCCTAGGGCCCCTGGGCTGGGACCCAGAGTAGAGGGCGGGCCTGGGTCCCTCCCTCTCCACTCCCCTCCTCTAGGACACTAGTGGGGCAGTTAATACCCCAGTTCAGGGGCAAGAAACGGTGCCCTGAACACCCTCCACCCCCCCAAGAAAAGAAAGCGTGAGACCCATCATAGTAGTGCCGGCAATTTGCCACAAGTAGCAAAAGTAATCCACCAGCATCACTACTTAGATCCATCCCATCTTGGTAGATACTTTCCAAAGCCGGTAATAATGGCTGGAGTAATTTTAAGACAAACCAAGAATCGCTCATGAGAAAGCCAGTGGGTTTTTCCCAGGTTGGACTAATTTGAACTTCAGTCCCAGTGTATCTTCTATATTTTCCAAGATATTCAGTCTTTTTGGACTCTTGCTGAAAAGAATATAATGAAGACATTAAATTTATAGCTTTTTAAATGTCTTTTGAAGAGTCTGCAGCTTGTACTAGTGCTAGTTGGAGTAGATGGCCTCTGCAGTGTGTATGGAAGAGACTACGGTTACACTTTTCTCTGAGCAAAGCTTGTGCTCCACCATGTCTTACAGAGAAGTTTGCAGCTCCATCAAATGCACAAGCAGCCATCTGTTTGGGGTCCAAGTGACAAGGATTTAACTCTCCTAAGATGTGGGTTGTCACAGATGCAGCCAGTCTGTCTTCTATAATTTGAACATCTAGAAATGCATGTACTGGTCTACCACTGACATCAAGATAACATACACAATGACTTAATACTTGATGACCATTTGCATTGGTGTATTCATCAGCCACGTATGCAAATTTTTTGAATGTGGTGAGACAG
The DNA here is from genome assembly GCF_965140285.1 of Lepidochelys kempii. Classification (NCBI taxonomy): domain Eukaryota; kingdom Metazoa; phylum Chordata; order Testudines; family Cheloniidae; genus Lepidochelys; species Lepidochelys kempii. The sequence goes on along the minus strand of NC_136385.1, from coordinate 92,687,260 downwards.
TTCTTCACTTTTTCAACTGTTGAGTCTTTCACTGTTGCACCACATGTGTCTAGCCAGTCAGTTGAGTTTCTTGTAGAAAGATAGTGAGCATTTGCTGGTCTTGTTCGGAACCAGTGTTCAACTTCAGGATGGACAAGTGACAATGCACTTAACATTGGCCTCCAGTTTGTAGTGTGTGGTATCTCTTGCCTAAATAGAAAGTATGATGCCACAGCCATGTTTGTTCACATGAACTGCGTTGTGTCATAGCCTCATTAACACAAATCGGTGTTGTCCTTGGTCAGTGGAGATTCAGAGTTCAGAGGTGCTTTCATATGAATTCACCTCCCAGGTGGGGGGCAAGAAGGCACCTTGCTCGTTCCTCTAGCTGCTCACTGTTCGCTCCAGCCACTGTTGTTCGTTGTGCCACCGTTCACTCCATCGCTCTGTTGCCAATGGCCCTGCACCATCACCTTCTGCTGCCACCTGCCCCTGTGACCTCTGTGAGTTGGTCTCTTGAGGTTCCACCCAGCTCTCAGTGATTTCAGCTGAGCTCTCAGTGCAGGAACCTCACTGTTAGTGCAGACTGGGCCGTCTCTTGGACAGAAACACTGTCCCACAGCAGGTCTAAGCACTTAGACCTGATTATTAGTGATTTCAGCTGTAGTAGTCACTTAACAGAACAAAAGACTATCTATGGAGCCTAATCAGCTCTTTCTTTAAACCGTGGAGAGGGGCAGGTCAAATAGTACTTGTGATTCAGGCAGACCATCAAGCAAAACACCTGTCCCCACCCTCTCTCTTGATGCCCTCGATCAGCAGAGGCTAAGTACAGTTCTGCCACCCTCTACTCATACAATAAGAATAACAACATTTCTTCCTCCTCCCCCCTCCCCCCCCGCCCCCCCTCTCCCCCGCCAACGCATTCAAGTGATTTGTAACCCAACCCCAGCCAAAGTCTATCACTTGGGAAACACAGCTTTGTTTGCTGGATGCCTAGGTAGATGAGGTGTGAATGTAAATACAATCCGGTCCTGAAGCCTTTCCCCCCCAGCCCCCAGCTAATCACTAGCTGTCAGAGAGAGCTCATTTAGACTTTGCTTACAAATCATAATTTGAAATTATTAGGTTGGCCAACATCACCGAAATGAATACACTGACATGGTCATAAAAACAACAGCTGTATAAGGAAGCTAGTCTATGTTCATACTTTACAAATTTATTATACTTTTTCAGATACACATATTTTATCATACACTTCATGTGCTTTTAAAGTGTATATTAATGTTTCAATTTCAATTCAAATTTCCAAACAATCACTAAATTGGCAACACTGCATGTAACTAGTTCATGAAACTGGGGAGTGTTGGGGAAATTCGGAGGGGGGAGGTAAACACCCCCATGCGGGGGGGTGTAGGGAAATCCCTGGAGCTGAGCCCTTGGAATGGGAGGAGGAGAGGACACAAAATCCCCTGGCATGGGAAGGGAAGAATGAGGAATTCTGGTATGTGGGATGGGGAAAATGGGGTATACAGAGCCCCTGGCATGGGAGGAGTGTTGCGGGGAACACAGGGTTAGGGGGATGGGAAGGTGGGACACAACATTATGGGTAGGAGTACAGCTGCTTGGAAATTTTCCAGCAATATTTTTTCTGTCAGAAAATGCTGACTTATCGAAATGGAAACATTCTGCGGGAAGTGTCATTTTTGACAAAATATTTGCTGGAAACCAGGCAAGCTGCCTGGACAGCCGGCCCACCAACCAACCAGAAGTCCTTGGTGTGTACAATGAGGTTGGCCTTCAGAAGCAATAAAATGTGCAACTCTCTAGTAATACTTGTCACTTACACCTTTTTTCAGTCAGCACTTTCCAGAGGTCCAGTGCTGCTATTGTTCATGATTTAGTGCAAGTCTTATACTATTCGATGTTATGTGAGACTCTCAGCTTTTATTAAAAAAAATAAATAAGTTTCTGGCCTTCCTGGTTGCAGAGAAAAGCTTAAAAATGTGACACCACCCCCAATGGCTCAAAAAACCAAAGGCACATTAAAAACCCGAAAATATATTATTTAAAAACCAATCTCATAATTTTGAGGGGCCTGACTTTTGAATGATTACATTGGCAACACTAAAGACCTATCCCTACCATTTCACAAATGGGGAAACTGAGGTACAAATCTGAAGTAAATTGACCAGGGTCATAAAGTGAGTCAGTAACAGAGCTGGGAGTAGAAAACAGGACTCCTGACTCCCTGACAACTGCCCTATTTACTAGGCCAGGCTGCCTGCAGAGGGACAGAATTATTCTCGAACCAGTAATCTCCAGCTCTGAAACCTTTTGCATGTCTTCCACCCGGATCCCTGGCTTTTGAAAAGGCAGCAATTCTATCCTTTTCCAGGGAGCTACTACTTCTATGACTGGTTGCCCCTACTGAACTCTTCAGACTGGGTCCAACGTATCTTTATTTATTAATTACAGTAGTTCCTGGAGGCCCCAATCAGGATTGTGGGCCTCTTGTGCTAGACACTGCACAAATGGACAGGAAGGCATGATCCCTGCCTTGAAGGATTTACAATCCAATTTAGGACAAGATACCACTGGTGAGAGTAGCAAAGAGTTGGAGGAAGTGGGATTGAAGGTAACAATTATTGGATTATGTATAAAGTTGTGCACAATTAGATAGTTTTGAGTCATTTCAGTATAATTATAAAATACGAATAATTATATAAAATAAATATAGGAAATCCCTACTGCCACCCTGGCTAGTTGTTATCAGTTGGTAATTGATCCCTGATTCCTAGAGGCCCCATGGCAGATGTGGATCTTGAGGAAATCTTTGAAGGAGGAGAGGTTTGTGGTAGCAGGTTCATAGACTAGTCAAGGGAGGGGTTTTCATGCTAAAGAGTGGTGTGGGAGAATGCTTGAAGGCGTCTGTGAGACAGATTGACAAACAGGCAATCAAGAGCAGTATCATTAGCGAGGTGGGGCAGGGGCAGGGGCAATGCACTAAGACAAAACCCTTTCTCTGCATGCTGAGATAGCCAGTTTATATCTCTTCCAGCAGGAAAGTACCTTTAGCTCCTATTATGTTTTCCCTTTTTCTGAGCAGGAGGGACACTTTTTGTGATCATTAGAACATAATACCTTTTGAGTGCAGTAGAGGTGTCCTTAGCAGATGCCATGAGCCATACCTGGGATGCACAGCAAGTGTATCCTGCTCAGAGAAGAGTCCACAGTTAACACCCTGACTTTGGGAAAGTTACATACAACATTTAAAGAGTCCAGAGAAAGGTGAGACTAAAGCACCATGAAATATTTGTAACAAAACCTGAAACTACATGAAATTTGCATTTGATTCAGGGTCTCTTACGTGCTTGAAACTGGGTCAAAATTCCCTGAAAGTTCTCTCTCTTTTGGTGAATTTGTGTCTGATTTAGAGTGTTGCATTAAAATTGTGTGCCTTACATAGTTTCATGTGATTTCAGTAAAATTCCAGAAGGAATTTGACCATTTCACATGAGTTCCAGATCTAAAGAAAATGCTCTCATGGAACCGCTCCACCTGTGAAGAGGACCACTGACATGGGCATAGTTTTGGGGGGCACTTGGGCAAGACACAGAATTTGCCCCCCCCCATGGCTCTGTTGGCCTGAGTGGAGCTGCCCCCCAAAAATTATAGAAGTCAAGCTATATCTATGACCACTTGAATTTTACTAAGTTATAGTTGGAGCCTCAGTTTTACACCTCTAGCAGCGCAGCACCCACTTGTACCACACTGGATGCTTGTGGTTACTATTGACTTAGAGGGAAGAGTATTTCATCCCAAGTCACCCACATTAACTTCAAGCACAGCCTCCCCTTGAGTTTTCAGCACTCTTCTGCCAATGGCACAGGCACACTGAATTGTTCAGACTCCATTTTAACAAGGAGTTGTCAACCCAGGTCACAATAATAGAACAGCCCCAAATTCAACTGCCAGTACTGACAAATAAAAAATGAACTGTCAGTAAAAAAATGCATGTAGGTCAGTAAACTATTCTAGCATTTCTCTGGCATAAATTCCCAGACTCCCTGAGCACTTTCAGTACATAATCTAGATTTACTGCCATTTGGGGGTGGTTGAAATGGTGGATTCTCTAAAGCTTGACATGTCTGATCGTAAGCATGAATTGTTCAAATCCAGAATTACAATTTTCCAGCCTTTGTGAACTCTTTTTACTGCGTGCTCTAGAGATTTACTGAGCTTTTGTAAGTTTGAAGTGTTCTGAAGTAAATTGGAATGCTAGTTAAAAATGTGAAGTCACCAATAAATTACTGTCCTTTTTGGGAGTGCAGAGGAGATCCGGTTGACTTCCTGTCCTGAACCTTTTCCTCAAATGAAAACCAAATCATTTCTTTTTTCAATTAATCTAGCTCTAGAGAATGATGCCAGACTGAAAACCCTGGAGTCTGCAGGCCTGTGTATATATCTAATTCCTGCAAAACAGGGACAGTTCAAGTAGCAGTAGGGCAAGTTTCCCACATGTGCTGTCTCCCAACCAGTGCATTGTTGTTCTCATTCATGCAGATCCCAGCTACTTAGAATACTACAGACACTTGTACATTGGGAACTGGATGGAGACCCTATAACTCATTTCAAGTAGACCAATAATCAGCCATCAAATTTCAGTCACTTCTGCACTAGACAGATTTGAATTGGTGACAAATATAAATGGTTCCAGTTCCATTCTGCCCCTCCCCATGGAACTATTATTGAGATTTAACTAAACTGTTCCATTTTTTCCTCTCACTGTCATAGTCTCTGGGCTTCTATGTTCCAGCTGGGGAATTATCAAAACACTATGAGGGAGGGTTTTTTCATGGTATTTCTGACCTGCAGGAAACTGCAAAGTATCAGAAATCTCAGGAGAAAACCTAGTCTGCTAAGATGTCCTATTCCCAGATAAAAGAGATTTGGAGATGCAACCACTACATTTTAGACACTTTTCTAGCCTCTGAACCTCTGAATCACCTGGTATTTGGGCCATCATAAGTTTGATCTAATCACATCTCATTTGTTTGTGGATTTTTAATGCTCTTATCATTGTAGGATCTAGGTGAGAGATTGCACCAATGTCTCTTCTAATTTTTGTAGTTCCATTTGCACCATATTCTCTGAAGTCCCTAAGGCATACCGGGGTGGATTCTCTGGTCTCTGTCTGCCAGGTTCACTTTGTATTCCTTATGCAGCATAAAGTGAACTTAAACTGGCTGGAGATTCCCACAGGAGAATTCCTCCTGTGTAGGGGGAATCTCTGCCAGTGTCAAATCTGGCTCAGGTGACGTTGCTGCCTCCTTTATGCTAGCTGTCCCCCACCCTCAGCATAAGGAGAGAGGGGGTTGGGCAGATGGAACTGAAAGCTCCAATACACCTGAACCTCCACTGCCATAAGCTCTATTTCACAGAACTTATGCCAGTAGTGTAAACTAGTAGGTCCACATTTGCACTAATTTCCATCAAAGGCTTCACATCCCAGGAAGTTCCCCACCTACAAGGCAGGTGATGATACTGAGGCCTTCTTAGAAAACTTCAAAAGGGCCTGCCTTGGGTACAGCATCTCTACAGATCAATACGTGGTAGAGCTGAGGCCGCAGTTCAGTGGACCCTTAGCTGAGGTAGCGGCTGAAATGCCTAAAGAACACATGAACAAGTATGAACTGTTTAAAACCAAGGTGAGAGTCAGAATGGGGCTAACACCCGAGCCTTCCTGTTGGCGGTTCAGAGCCCTAAGGTGGAAACCAGACGTGTCATTTACCTGACATGCCTACCACATTGTGAAACACTGGGATGCCTGGATATCAGGAGTGAGTGTTAAATCTCCAGAAGAGGTGCCCTTCCTAATGCAAATGGGGCAGTTCTTAGAGGGTGTTCCTGAGGAAATAGAAAGATACATCCTAGATGGGAAGCCCAAAACTGTAATCGAGGTGGGGGAGATTGGAGCCAAATGGGTGGAGGTGGCAGAAAAGAAAAAAGCTGGTCGCAGTTGGAGCGGATACCAGAAGGGACAACCTCAGACCACACTCTACTACCGGGGGCAGCCCAGGGCCCCAACTACACCCCAAGGAACACTCCAGACACCTTTAGCTAGGGGCCTGCCACACCGTTCTCCAGCAAACCACCTCGCCCCAGTGACCCGTCAGCTGGACGATCTTTTAAATGTAACGAGCCGGGGCATGTAAAGGCCAACTGCCCCAGGAACCCCAACAGATTACAGTTCATTGCACCAGAATCACACCAGAGGTCCTCAGGCCCAGATGCCTCCCAGGTACCCTCGGAGCAGAGGGAAACTGTGAGTGTGAGCGGGAAGAAGGTCACCGCATGGAGGGACACCGGAGCACAAGTGTCGGCTATCCATGCTTCCTTAGTGGACCCCAATTTAATCGACCCAGAGATCCAAGTGACGATTCAACCCTTCAAGTCAAACTCTTTTGACTTGCCTACAGCCAAGTTGCCTGTCCAGTACAAGGGCTGGTGAGGAACATGGACTTTTGCAGTCTATGATGTTTATCCCATCCCTCTACTGTTGGGGGAAGACTTGGCCAATCATGTGAAGCTAGCCAAGAGGGTGGGAATGGTCACCTGCAGCCAAGCTAAGCAAGCTGTCACACCTAGCTGTATTCTGGAAACTTCTACCAGTACCCGGTCAGAGGTGATGGAACCGGACCCCATGCCAACATCAGCAACAACAGTAGTGGATCCAGCCCCAGAGACCCAGACAGAGCCAGTCCCAGAACTGGAACTGGCGGAACAAACAGCACCAGAACCAGTGCCTGCACTGAATCCAGTGCCTGCAACCCCAACACCAGAGGGCCCCACTGAACCTGCACCAGCAGCTGCAGATAACCCTACACAAGAGGCTCAGCCAGAGCCTGAACCCCAACATAGTGCACCAGCAGAGAGTAGTTCACAGTCAATGGAAACAGCCCTATCACCTGCATCGCTTCCGGGGGACCAAGCCTACGTCCACAATCCAATGAGGAACTGATGTCTCCAGCATCAAGGGAACAGTTCCAGACCAAACAGGAAGCAGATGAAAGCCTCCAGAGAGCTTGGACGGCGTCATGGAACAACCCACCGCCTCTCAGCTCTTCTAATCAATCCAGATTTGTTGTAGAAAGAGGACTTTTATACAAGGAAACTCTTTCTAGTGGACACCAGGAAGACTGGCATCCTCAGAGGCACTTGGTAGTTCCAACTAAGTATCGGGTAAAGCTCTTGAGCTTAGCCCACGATCATCCTAGTGGCCATGCTGGGGTGAACAGGACCAAAGACCGTTTGGGGAGGTCATTCCACTGGGAGGCAATGGGCAAGGATGTTTCTACCTATGTCCAGTCTTGTGAGGTATGCCAAAGAGTGGGAAAACCCCAAGACCAGATCAAAGCCAAAAGCCTAAGGTGTACCATATTAATTCTCTAAAGCCCTTTTATTCCAGAGAATTAAAGGTTTGTCAGTTTACAGCCCAGGGAGGAGAAGACGCTGAGTGGCCTGCAGGTGTCTACTATGAAGGGAAAAGAGATGGTGGCGTGGAAGAGGTAAACCTCTCCATGACCCTTGGGCGTATGCAGCGACAGCAGATCCAGGAGCTGTGCACTAGCTATGCGCCGATGTTCTCAGCCACCCCAGGACTGACTGAATGGGCATACCACTCCATTGACACAGGTAAAGCTCACCCAATTAAAGCCCAACTTTACCGGATGTCTTCTCCAAGCTAAAACTGCTATAGAACGGGAGATCCAAGATATGCTACAGATGGGGGTAATCCACCCCTCTGGCAGTGCATGGGCATCTCCAGTGGTTCTAGTTCCCAAACCAGATGGGGAGATACGTTTTTGCGTGGACTACCGTAAGCTAAATGCTGTAACTCGCCCAGACAACTATCCAATGCCACACACAGATGAACTATTGGAGAAACTGGGATGGGCCCAGTTCATCTCTACCTTGGACTTAACCAAGGGGTACTGGCAGGTACCGTGAGATGAATCCGCCAAGGAAAGGTCAGGCTTCACCACCCATGTCGGGCTGTATGAATTTAATGTGCTCCCTTTCGGGCTGCGGAATGCACCCGCCACCTTCCAAAGACTTGTAGATGGTCTCCTAGCAGGATTGGGAGAATATGCAGTTGCCTGCCTTGACGATGTGGCCATATTTTCGGATACCTGGGCAGAACACCTGGAACATCTACAAAAAGTCTTCGAGCGCATAAGGGAGGCAGGACTAACTGTTAAGGCTAAGAAGTGTCAAATAGGCCTAAACAGAGTGACTTACCTTGGACACCAGGTGGGTCAAGGAACTATCAACCCTCTACAGGCCAAAGTGGATACTCTCCAAAAGTGGCCTGTCCCAAAGTCAAAGAAGCAGGTCCAATCCTTCTTAGGCTTGGCCAGATATTACAGGCAATTTGTACCGCAATACAGCCAAATCGCCACCCCACTGACAGACCTAACCAAAAAGAAACAGCCAAATGCAGTTCAGTGGACCAAAGAGTGTCAGAAGGCCTTTAACCAGCTTAAAGCGACACTCATGTCTGACCCTGTGCTAAGGGCCCCAGACTTTGACAAACCGTTCCTAGTAACCACAGATGCATCCGTGTGGTGTGGGAGCAGTTTTAATGCAGGAAGGATTGGATCAAGAATTTCATCCTTTCGTGTTTCTCAGCAAGAAGCTGTCTGAGAGGGAAAGCAACTGGTCAGTCAGTGAAAAAGAATGTTATGCCATTGTCTACGCTCTGGAAAGGCTACGCCCATACGTTTGGGGACGGTGTTTCCACCTGCAAACTGACCATGCTGCACTACAGTGGCTTCATACTGCCATGGGAAATAACAAAAAACTTATTCAGTGGAGTTTAGCTCTCCAAGATTTTGATTTCGACATACAACACATTTCAGGAGTTTCTAACAAAGTGGCTGATGCACTCTCCTGTGAAAGTTTCCCAGAATCAACTGGTTAAAATTGTCCTTGAGATGTGGAAAATATTGTTACTCTTTATACACTTGGTAGTATATTTAGAGGTGCATGTGTCTTATTAACTCTGTTTTCTCCTAGAGCTCCAGGAAGAAACCACAGCCAGTGTTTCACCCTATCTGTGATTTGTGTGAAACACTGTGTCATAAATATAAAGGGAAGGGTAATCACCTTTCTGTATACAGAACTATAAAATCCCTCCTGGCCAGAGGAAAAACCCTTTCACCTGTAAAGGGTTAAGAAGCTAGGATAACCTCGCTGGCACCTGACCAAAATGACCAATGAGGAGACAAGTTACTTTCAAAGCTGGCGGGGGAGGGCGGAAAACAAAGGGTCTGTCTGTGTGATGCTTTTGCTGGGAACAGAACAGGAATGGAATATTAGAACTTGTTAGTAAGTAATCTACCTAGAAATGCGTTAGATTTCCTTTTGTTTAAATGGCTGGTAAATAAGCTGTGCTGAATGGAATGTGTATTCCTGTTTTTGTGTCTTTTTGTAACTTAAGGTTTTGCCTAGAGGGATTCTCTATGTTTTGAATCTGATTACCCTATAAGGTATTTACTATCCTGATTTTACAGAGATGATTCTTTCACTTTTTCTTTAATTAAAATTATTTTAAGATCCTGATTGCTTTTTCATTGTTCTTAAGATCCAAGGGTTTGGGTCTGTGTTCACCTATGCAAATTGGTGAGGATTTTTATCAAGCCTTCCCCAGGAAAGGGGGTGTAGGGCTTGGGGGGATATTTTTTTGGGGGGGGGAAGACGTCTCCAAGTGGGCTCTTTTCCTGTTCTTTGTTTAACATGCTTGGTGGTGGCAGCATAGGGTTCAAGGACAAGGCAAAGTTTGTACCTTGGAGAAGTTTTTAACCTAAGCTGGTAAGAATAAGCTTAGGGGGTCTTTCATGCAGATCCCCACATCTGTACCCTAGAATTCAGAGTGGGGAAGGAACCTTGACATACCTGAACCTCCACTGCCGTAAGCTCTATTACAGAACTTATGCCAGTAGTGTAAACTAATAGGTTCCCATTTGCACTAATTTCCATCAAGGACAAGGTGGTCGAGGATCACAGCCTTCACCAGCTCCCTGTAGCCAGTGCTTTTCACTATGTCTTAGTAGAGAATCAGGGCTTTTGTCTTTCTGATTAATCATTTTACAGGATGATCATTGGGGAGATGTCTCCAGGTCCTTGAGCAAATGGCTTTGTAGAGGGGATATCTTTGTAGAGAGGCATCTTGTATTGTCCTCTGAAAGTGGTGAGATGCAAGCTTAGCTTGATCTTCTGTGACAGGAACTTCACAGCTGAAGGTCCTCCACTAAGAACCTCCTGCCCCGGCACCTGAGATTTTTAACTTTGGGGATAGAGAGGAGAGACTGTTGGCTTCCCAGCCTGAATCTTCTGCTCAAATGAAAATCTTGTTCTCTTTTTTTTCTTATAAAGTACATCTTCCCTGCAGAGTTAGCCCAAGCTCTTCCTGTGGTGTTGTCTCTAATCCCCGTCCCGTCTACACACAAAAACCTCTCACCTGACTTTAGCAGTATTCTTAACCTGGGCTAGCTAGCGGCTGGATTAGAGTCTGAGTTCTGCTTTACAGTGAGGATGCAGGACACATTCTTCCACAATTCACTTTGTGCTAACTGCATCACAAAGAACAATGGGATGTGCCCCCAGAAGTCCTAGCAACACGCAAGGTGAGGAAACAGTAACTTGAGTGTGGCTTTGCTGTGTGGCTACACAAACCCAAGCTAGGCTAACATGGGCATTCAGACCCAACTGCTGATCCTCTGATCTCACTCTGCAGTGAAGACGTACCCTTTAGTTAACTGAGCACTGGTGAATGATGCCAGACAGACCATTAAGGGGTGCTCAAACTCTGCCTAGTTTGGGGCTGCCTGTGTAATTTGGCAGGAGCTGAGAAGCAACACCCCAATTTTTATAACTGGGATCGATTCCAGTTGCTCTCATCTTTAATGCAAAGCCTCTCAGCTCAAGTTGAAATACTGCATGCTCTGTAGACTCTTCACAAGCCACTCCTCCATTTTTAAGGTGAAGACACTTGTGGGTCTCATATGATGCACTTTATCCACCCCTGCTTTCCATATCAAAGCAATTGTATAGTAAGTAATACATTAATCATGCCAGGGGCTCATGTTTAAATTACAGCAAGAAATAACAAAATGGGAGTTCCTTTTCACACTTGACTAGGAAATATACGATAGGCAAGAATTCTGTGTTGGCCCTGGAAGATGGACTGGAGAAGTTAATGGGGCTTTTCCATCTCTAACTTTTATGATAGTCGTAGTTAATCCTTTATATAGCACCATAAATTACACAGCACAAATTACATAGCACCATAAATTACACAGCACTGAATTCCACAGCAAGACTCCTAGGATCAGGCCCCTAGCTAAACCACATTCGCTGCTCAGAAGAACTTACAATCTAAATTCTTTGACTTTATGAGTCTATGATAAAACTGACTTCTATGTTGTGTTTGTAGGGGTAGGTAGCAGACCGGGGGAGGGCTGAGATGCAGTTTCCCAACTCCCCCATATCACAGCTGGACTTCTCATCTGTCTCTCCATGGCCTGCTTCTGTATTGCCTGGATGGAGGGTAGGTTTCTTGGGGTTTTGATGCAGTCTGGCTGTATTCCAGCCATCTCCACAGCACTCCCTCCCCTCCCATATGCTCTCCATTAACATAATTCCATCTGCTGAATAAAGAAAGAATAACTCTCCCAGCAGCCCCAGCCCAGAGCCCCTGAGCCAAGGGAGTTCATCAGTCAGACTAGTTTCTCCTGAACTCAGAATAGGCCTCATTAATGGGCCAAGAGGGGGTTTTATTTTGCCTTTCAGCTAGCGGCTGCCCTGAGCCAGGAGTGGAATCAAGTTACTGTGTCTGGGAATCTAGGCTATTCTGTGTGAGCTGCTGACTCAGGAGGTTTCCTAGGATTTTCAAGCAGAGCCCAGTCCTGACAGAGCAAACTGAACCATGGACTTGTCTTGTTTTCTCCTGGCCCTGTGACTGGTATTAAGAAAGATCTGAGGACAGTTGGAATATGCTGGCAATAGAATTGGAGTGAGATTCCTCATCAGGTCGCTTCTTTTGCACAGACAAAAGCCTTTTTAAAAATGTCATATCTATCCTTTGCCCTTTCCTAACCCCTTTCCTTTGAGGATCTCAAAGCAATGTACATTCATAAGTTCCATATCACAGCTTACATCAGTGTCATTCACTCCATTTTGCTAAGGGGGAAACTGAAGATCAGAGAGTGAGACTTGCCCAAAGTCACACAGCAAGTCAGTATCAAAGAATTTAGGAGTTCCTGACTTCTAGTGCTTTACCTTAACCACAAGACATCCTTCTTCCCTGTTGTACAGAGTTGAGGGAGGATCCCTCCTCTACAGAATACTCCTTCTTTGGGCTTCAGGAACCTGGAAACTGTGCACATTATGGTGGGATATATCCATATCCATATGCCAACCTGCTCATGATGATGGCCTCCTTGTTATTGCTATCATCATCTACTAGCCTGACTACTTCAACCTCCACCTTCTCAACACCTGCCTCACATCCCTCCAGTACATTCAAAGTGCAACTAGTAAGATCACCACCCTTGCCCATTGCTCTGACCTCATCTTTAAATCCCTCCACTGTCTGTCTTTCCCATCACATTAAATTAAAGCTCCTCATCTGCTGAAAGCAGAGAGGCAGACCCCACTCCCTCTCTCTAACTTGTGTGGGTGCTGCTCCTTCAGAGTTCCCCCTTCTCTCTGTTTGGTGAAATGAGGACTCTTCTGGCAGGGGACTGTGAAGGTGGAGCAGCATGAGGAGCTGGTGCCTGGATGGGGAGTTTTGGGGCTTTGTATGAGTAGGTGGAGCAGTATCACCACAAGGTGAAGAAGAGGTGTCTCCTAGCTGGGATTCCCCTATCCACTGCCTCCTTTTCACAAGAAGATCTCTCCCTTGGCCTGCTCCTTTATCCCTCTAGGGAGGCAAAGAGAGAAAGAAGGCAAGCTCACCACCTCTGTCTGTCTCCCTGCCAGGGAAAACGGGAGATCTTGCCCTGGCTCTCCTTCCTCTAGCCAGATATCAGAGGAAATAAAATGGCTCTCTCAATTCCACTTTACAATGTGTGTGTAGGTGGATGGGTGGGTGGGTTCTTCGGGGGGAGGGAAGAGAAAGGGAAGGGTGTTGCACACAAGGGATGTTTCTCCTGCACAGCTCTATACCCTGTCCCCTCCAACCTATAGCTGTCTTTAGGAACACACACATATTTAGGAACTCCTCCCCTTTAGGAACCCCTCCCCGGTACACACAGATATTGCCCCCTAGTAACACATTAATGCAACTGCCTCCAGTAATACACACATGCACTTAACTCCCATCTTGGACAGCTTCCTTGAGGCACAAAGACACACACACACAGATATGCATACACACATGTACATACTCACAAACACATATATGATGCTACATTAGCACATGTCATCAAGACACATGACAATGGCCACCAAAATTGGAGTGCCCCCCCTCCCATACATGTTTTTCTGGTTTGGAGGGATCTATAGGGAGGAGAGCTAAGGTCTCCTTCTGACACTGCTCCCTTGGGAACTCCTCTTAAGAGCCTGACTGGCTACAAGTTCATGTGGTATTCCCCCCCACAAACATGAAAAAGGCAGTTCTGGGGAATGAGCAGCTACGATTCCCCCCCCCCCCCCGCCTCTGTACACCGCAACAACTTCATTGGTAACTTTTACTTCCATTGAAACGCAAACAGAATGCCTTTCCCCTTGCACTGCCCTTTTCCGAATTATGCTCAGGGAGGGGTTGCAGCAATGCTCATTGTAGCCCAGATGATGGAACAGAGACAATGGGGAAGTAAGAGAGGCCATTACTATTAGGAAGTCCAGCTCCATGGTGGTCTGAATCTGCTAAGAAGATTTTCAGGATTCTAAGTTGACAGTGTTCTTTTCTCTTTCTTTCTGAATATATTATATCACCGATTTTAATCTACATATACATCCGTCAGATTTGTAGGGCCCACCATAAACAAGGAGGAACTCCCCCTAGAGATTCTACATCAGCGAAGATAACTAAGACTAATCCCAGGGTTGATGTCTGTGGTTATACTGATAGAGGTAAACAAGAGAAAGTTATATTGGCCTCAGTTCCTCCGGAAATACAGGGGACGTGGGGGCGAGTTGAAAGGGGTTGAAAATGGATGGGCGAGACAAGGGGGGAGGAGCATTTATTCAAGAGAAGAGGCCAGAAGATGTGTAAGGGCAAACAAGCCGTTTTATTTCCCAGCACTAAAGTGGGTGTCCCAAGTTCTGTAAGTGCCTCGTGGAGCTGCTTTTGGTTCCTTCCCCTCTGAACAGCACCAAAATGCTGCAAAGCAAAAAGAAGAGCTTTCCTTTTGCAGATGAGACATTATTTTTTATCTTGTTTCAGGCAAAACCAGCTGTGTTCAAAACCTGTGACTGTAGCAGCCACAACACTGGGGGAAGGGAAATCTGGTCGTCTCGTCCACCCACCCCCCCCGAGCAGTTGTGTCGGAGGTGGACGGGGAGGGCTGCACACTCACATTTCCTTGTTTTGTTTTGGAGCCTCCAATAAGCAGCAGGACTTTAAAAAAAAAACACAATTATTTCTACAGCCTGAAGGAAGGAATTAAAAAAATGGGTTCTGGAAGGGGAACAAGTATGTTCCAAATTACGGAAAAGGAAGTTAAAGGTTCAAGTACGTGAGATCTGACTCCGCCTGTGTCTGTCTCCACCCCCTAGAGAGAAGCTTGCCTTGTGGCTTTTCTACTGCGCAGCAAAACAATGTGACATTGGGAATAGACTTGCCCAGTGATCCATGGGAGCATAGGGGTGGTCCCTCTGCAAAGAAACAGCCCTGCAAAATTCAAGCTTAGCCATCCAACCTCTGCTCTGTCTCACTGGCAGCCCTGGGCCTCACGTGCCCTCTTTGGCTCACAAGCCTGTTACCTGACTGGATTTTAAGGGGTTTAAAAAACCTTTTCTCAGTAGAGTTTGTTTTGAGTTGGGCCTTTTTGGTGGGTGTGTGTGTATTTGTGTAGGAGTTTTCCCTGGACTGTGTCAGGGATGTACTTGTAAGAGTAGAGTGCCCTCTGCCGGCTGTAAATGGAAGGACAGCCAACCAATCCTATCCAGAGCTGCTATGTGAAGCTCCGGGTTGAACAGTATAGAACCTCCTGCACACTCCTAGAGAAAGACAAAGAGATAGACACACCAACACACAGTATACTAGGTGTAAACTTGAAACTACATTCAAAGGACAAAACCCAACAGACAAATATAAAAAAGGTGATCTTAACAGAGGGTTGGTGAGGGGAAATAGAAAGTTACAACAGGGTCATTAGGTGCAACAAATGGACTAAAAGTGTCTGGTGGGGAGAATTAGCTCAGCTCAGTGGTTTGAGCATTGGCCTGCTAAACCCAGGGTTGTGAGTTCAATCCTTGAGGGGGCCATTTGGGATCTGGGACAAAAATTGGGGATTGGTCCTGCTTTGAGCAGAGGGTTGGACTAGATGACCTCCTGAGATCCCTTCCAACTCTGGGATTCTATGATCTTAGATCTGTATTACATATGTAAGGGGTATGGGGAATAAAGAGGAAGAACTGGAAGTATTAGTACATAAGCTAAATTATGACTTCATTGACTTCACAGAGACTTTGTGGGATAAATCTCATGACTAGACGAGTGGCATAGGGGTGTACACTGTGTTCAGGCAAGACAGGCAGAGAAAAAAAGGAGGAGGTGTTGCATTGTGCATCAAGAATATATACTCTGAGGTCCAGAAGGACGTGGGAGGCAGACCAACTGAAAGTCTCTGGGTGAAGATAAAAGGGGAGAAAAACAGGGGTGAGGTCATGGTAGGGGGTCTACTACAGACCACCAGATCAGGAGGTGGAGAAGGATGAGGCATTTCTAGAACAAATAACACAAATATCCAAAACACAAGACCTGGTGGTACTGGGGGACTTTAACTACTCAAACGTCCGCCGGAATAGTAATACATCAAAACACAAAATGTCCAATAATTTCTTGGAATGTATTGGAGACAGCTTTGGTTCAGAAGGTGGAGGAAATAACTGGGGGGGGGAACGACGAGGGAGGGGAGCCATTTTAGACTTGATTCTGACCAACAAGGAGGAATTGGTAGCCAATCTGAAGGTGGAAGGCAATTTTTGTGAAAGTGATCGCGAAATGATAGATTTAATGATTCTAAGGAGAGGAAGGAGTGAGAGCAGGAGAATAAGGACAATGAACTTCAAAAACCAGACTTTAACAAACTCAGAGAACTGGTAGGTAAGGTCCCATGGGAAGAAAATCTAAGGGAAAAAGGAGTTCAGGAGAGCTGGCAGTTTCTCAGAGAGACAATATTAAAGGCGCAATGGCAAACTATCCTGATATGAAGGAAAATTAGTAAGAGGCCAATATGGTTCCACCAGGAACTCTTTAATGACCTGGAAATCAAAGAGGAACCCTATAAAAAATGGAATCATGGACAGATTGCTATGGATGAGTACAAAAGACTAGCATGTCCATGTATGGAAAAAATCAGAATAGCTAAGGCACTAAATCAGTTATGCTTAGCAAGGGACATAGAAAGCAATAAAAATGGTTTTACAAAGAGAAAGATGGAGGAAAATCTAGGTCCTCTACTTAGCGGGGAAGGAGACCTAATAATGGATGATATCAAGAAGGCTGAAGTGTTTAATGTCTGTTTTGCTTCAGTCTTCATAAAAAGGTTGATTGTGACCAGACACTTAATACAATGCTAAGAACAAGGGAGAACACAAGTCAAAATAGGGAAAGAAAATAAGTTAGATATATTCAAGTTGGCAGGGACATATGAAATTCATCCTAGGGTACTTAAAGAACTAGCTGAAGCAATACTGGAACCATTAGAACTCATGGAGGACAGCTGAGGTCCCAGAGGACTAGAGAAGAACAAACATAGCACCTATCTTTAAAAGGGGGAAAAAAGAGGACCCAGGGAATTATAGACCAGTCAGCCTAATGTCAGTTACTGGAAAGACACTGGAACAAATGATTAAACAATCAGTTTGTAAACACCTCAAGGATAATAGGATTATATGGAACACCCAGCATGGATTTGTCATGAACAAATCTTGCCAACCAACCTAATTTCCTTCTTTGACAGGGTTACTGGTCTAGTGGATAGGGGGAAAGTTGTAGACATGATATATCTGGATTTTGGTAAGGTTTTTGACACAGTCCCACATGATATTCTCATAAGCAAACTATGGAAGTGTGGTCTGAATGAATTTATTGTAATGTGGGTGCAGAACTGGTTGAAAGACTGTACTCAAAGAGTAGATATCAATGGTTCACTGTTAAGCTGGAAGGCTGTATCTAAGGAGGTCCCACAAGTCTGTCCTGGGTCTAGTCCTATTCAATATTTTCATTACTGTTTTGAATAACACTTTGGGGTGTATGCTAATAAAAATCTGTGGATGACACTAAGCTGGGTGGGGTTGCAAGCACTTTGGAGGAGGATTGGATTGGAATTCAAAACAACCTTGACAAATTGGAGAATCTGTCTAAAATCAATTATATGAAATTCAATAAAGACAAGCACAAAGTACTACACTGAGGAAGGAAAATTAAATGCACAACTACAAAATGGGAAATAACTGGTGAGGCAGTAGTACTGCAGAAAAGGATCTGGAGACTACAGTGAATCACAAATTGAATAAGAGGCAACAATATAAGGCAGTTGTAAAACAATCTAACATAAGGTGTGTTAACAAGAGTTTCATATGTTAGACATGGAAGGTAATTGTCCCACTCTACTCAGCACTGGTAAGGCCTTAGCTGGAATACTGGGTCCAAGTCTGGGCTCCACACTTCAGGAAAGGTGTGAACAAATTAGAGAAGGTCCAGAGGAAAGCAACAAAAATGATAAAAGGTTTAGAAAACCTAATCTATGAGGAAAGGTTTAAAAAAAACTGGGCATGTTTAGTCTTGAGAAAAGAAGATGAAGTGGGGTCCTGATAACTGTCTTCAAATATGGTAAGAGCGATAATAAAGAGGATGGTGATGAATTGTTCTCCATGTCCACAGAAGGTCGAACAAGAAGCAATGGGTTTAATCTGCAGCAAGGGAGATTTAAATTAGATATGAAAAACTTTATAACTATAAGAATAGTTAAGCACTGGAATAGGCTTCCAAGGGAGGTTGTGGAATCCCCATCATTGGAGGTGTTTAAGAAAGGTTAGACAAACACCTATCAGGGATGTTCTAGACGTGACCTGGACTGGATGATCTCTTGGGTCCCTTCTAGCCTTACATTTCTATGATTCTACATTTGTGGAATGAGTCAAAACTAGGACCTGTGTGAAACAGTTCACAAATTAAAGAGTGTGAACCAGCTAAACAGTTTCATGGAGCTTTGGGTCTTTGATCTTTGTAGAGAATCCTGATTGTCATAAATCTTGTTCTCTATTGGGTAACAACACACATAAGAATTCAGTTGTGAGAAAGAATGCTTATCGTATGTTTTCTTATTGTTAATTTACAAAAAAAAAAAAAATTACACCAGAGAGCCCACCAAACTCTCACACTGTACATACACAGTTTTATCTTTCTACAGTTTGTTGTTTTTAGACTAGAAGATCCTAAAAATCATGAGACTCAAAATGTGAACTTTTTTTGGCCAACAATTAGAACTCAGAAACCAATTAAATGATTTTCTTCAAACGCCTCAGAAAAGTCAAGCTTTCCTCAGATGTGCTGAAAATTTGGGCAGATACACTGGGTTTTTTATATAAAACAAATAGGTTGAACTTCCATTTTAAATGCAAAACAGAACACAGCCTTCACTATATTGACCCAATGGCACCACCATAACAACATAGCCTTTGTGGTGATTAAGGGGTTTATGGCAGAGGTGGGCAAACTACAGCCCGGGGGCTGCATCTGACCCTTCAGACGTTTTAATCTGGTCCGAGAGCTCCCTTCAGGAAGCAGGGCCCGGGGCTTGCCCCACTCCAGTGCTCAAGCTGGGGAGCAGGGTCAGAGGCTTGCTCTGCTCCGTGCTTGCCATGGCTCTGCATGGCTCCTGGAAGCAGCGGCATGTCCCCCCTCCAACTCCTATGCATAGGGGCAACCAGGAACCTCCACATGCTGTCCCTGCCCCAAGCACCGCCCCTGCAGCTCCCATAGGCCGGGAACCGTGGCCAATGGGAGCTGCAGGGGCAGTGCCTGTGGAAGGGGCAGTGCACAGAGCTGCCTGGCTGTGCCTCTGCTTAGGAGCCAGAGGCGGGACATGCCACTACTTCTGGGAGCTGCTTGAGGTAAGCGGTGCCCGGAGCCTGCACCCCTGACCCCTCCCATGCCCCAACCCCCTGCCCCAGCCCTGATCCCCCTCCTGCCCTCCAAACCCCTCGGTCCCAGTCCGGAGCATCCTCCTGCACCCCCAACCCCTCATCCCCAGCCCCACCTCAGAGCCCACATCCCCAGCTGGAGCCCTCACTCTCCCTGCACCCCACCACTCGCCTCAGCCCGCAGCCCCCTCCTGCACCCTGAACTCCTCATTTCTGGCCCCTCCTCAGAGCCCGCACCCACAGCCAGAGCCCTCACCCCTCCCACACCCCAACCCCCAATTTCATGAGCATTCATGACCTGCCATAGAATTTCCATACCCTGATGTGGCCCTTGGGCCAAAAAGTTTGCCCACATCTGGTTTATGGTAATTCCTGTAAGGGAACTGATCAGAGGATGGACTAGCCCATGTGATACGAACTTATTTCTTCAATAATTCAAAACTTTCTTCCATAGCACTCATTTATGTAGCGATACATTCTCAGACACCACAGGTATATTAGCTATTTCTGCCACAGCTTAGAGAGAAGTCAGAAAATTGTGGTTTCAGTAGGCCAGAACTTTCCCAAATTTGTGCTTTGTCTGAACTTCTCTTTACATTTGTCACCCTGCAGCTAGGGCCTCACTATTTACACATTCATTCACTCGCAAACTTGCCTCTTATTCTCACAGATACACTCATTCACCCTCTCTACAGGTTTTGTCTCTTACATATATGCCCCCTCTAGCTCCCTTTTACACACATTTTCTCTGACACAGCTGTTTCTTTCTTATTGTTTTTCCCAAATTGTCCATTTCATTAAAAAAATGTTTTTGTTGTATTCCGAGGTCTTATTTTATGGCTATTGGCATTCTCGTGTGGATAGTGATGGGGACACAGCCACATTTCTTCTGCTCATATTCACACTGTTTTGTATTCTACCTTTTACCTTTCTTACCTTTGCTTTGTGTTCCTGCACCAGTGGGCTGTTTAATGCTGCAAACCTTTCCGTAATGCTGTTTGCACTGCTGAGGTGGCTCTGTGAAAAAGGACTGAAAGAAAGGAGGACTTTGAATAGGCCAGTCACTGCTCCCCCATTTCACGCCACCTTGCAAGCCAAGCCTGGTCTTTCACACTTAAGGTAGCAAGATCAGCCCCGGGATGACTGGGCTGGGGCCCTTCTAGCTGACACCTAGAAAAGTGTTCCACTTAGAGGAAGGGAGAGTCACTGTGGCAATGCTTTTCAGGGAGGAAAAAGCAAAGGAGATCCACAAGGGGATCTGAGGAGAGGCCTTGGGCAGGAGATTGTCTGCTTCAGAAGGGTCTAGTCTCTAAAAAGAGACCAAGCGACAGGCACAAAGTTCTTGGTGCTAGTATTAGGGCAATTGCTACTGACATTAACTCATCTCTCCCAGTGTATGTCCAGGCTTGAGACAGCCCATGGCATCTTCTGACTTTTGATACTGATGTGACACCTAGTGGCCAAGACAGGAAACTGTCCCTATGTATGTCGTAAAAATTCCTGCAAAACAGATTTCAGAGTATGTTTACCCTTCAAACATAGAAGGTTAGAGTTGGAAGGGACCTCCAGAGGTTATCTAGTCTAACCCCCCCAATCCCCAATTTTTGCCCTGATCACTAAATGGCCCCCTCAAGGATTGAACTCACAACCCTGGATTTAGAAGGCCCATGCTCAAACCCCCACTGAGCTATCCCTCCTCCCAGCCATGTTAGTCTGTATTCACAAAAAAGTACTTGTGGCACCTTAGAGACTAACAAATTTATTTGAGCATAAGCTTTCGTGAGCTACAACTCACTTCATCAGATAGCTCACGAAAGCTTATGCTCAGACAAATTTGTTAGTCTCTAAGGTGCCACAAGTACTCCTTTTCTTTCTGCAAAACAGAATTACTCAGTTCCACTAACAAGACTGTGTGTCTCAAGGCATCAGGAAGTAAGGGCCTGAAGTTTAAGTCTTCCATTCTGGCTATGATTATTAGTAGTGGTTTAATGTAGCACCCATGATGTCCTAGGTGCTTTCCATCCATACAAGAATAGATGGTTCCTGCCCTAGAAAGCTCACAGTTTCAGGCCTGATTGACAGACAGATTTTGAACTGGTCTAACTGTTTCAGACAGGGGTGGGATTATTTTTTATCAAAATAGCTATGCCAGTACATCCCTGGTGTGGATACAGTTATACTGGTATGAAGGTACAAAGGTGCCTCATACCTGTATAACTTATTTCCCTTCCTGGGGATGGGGTGGGGGTATTGTACTGCTTTAACTATACAGCTATAGTTAAAACAACACAACTTTTGTGTGTAGACAATCCCTAAAGGACAGACAGACATAGACTGAAGTTAGAGATTTTCTCTACAAATCAATAAGCTTCACTTTAGTCACATACATGCCAATGCCAATTGTAAACGCTTCCCCTTTTACTACTTCATTGCTCAAAGCCTCACACTCTGTCCTATACATCATAGAGTCCTTGCAGAAAGCAGGATTTAGGTTTTAATTTGTATGGAAAACATTAGATCTTTATTTTCAAATTGTTTGTTTTTTAATTTTTGTAAATCTGTTAAAATTTTTGCAATTGCAAGAAAGTAAAAATAACATTCAGATACTACTTGTTATTTATCAAAACATAATTACCATAAAAGCCAAATCTCATAACAGATTTTAGTAATAAAATGATAATTTTTCCTGGTATTTCATGTAAGCATAATGTACTGCAATCAAGCCAGTGCCTCATTTGTCTTGTTCCGTCATCACGAGTCTCCTTCTTCACTGGTCTCATTTATGCCTACTATTCTGGGGGCTCTTATTAGGCCTTTAGTGAAATTTTTCTAAAAAGGTCTTGATCCTGCAAGTGCTGCTGCTCCACGACACTCATTGACGTCTTTGGAAGCCAGCTCTGAGGCCCAACTTGTTTAACTTTCCTTCTTTATAAATTCTAATGGTTGAAATTTCATTGGGTAAAAGGAGAAACAGACTCGTTTGTACATGTGTTAAGAGAGTACTCAGCCTGGTGCATTTTGAATACTGAAATCACATCTAGTCCTTCTAAGCTTTTGTTTGTTGCGTACCCACATTTTATACACATTAGGCCTGATTCTCCTCTCATCTACACTGAGGTAAATCAGGGAAATTCCATTAAAGTCAGTGTATTTACAGAGGAGTAAAACAAATAAAACAGGTTTAAGTAAGAGGAGAATTGGGCCCATTATGTGTTTATGTGTATATATAAATATATATGTACACACTCACAGAGGGGGCTGGGAGGGAGAGAGGACTGCATAGGTAACATGCATAGTTCTGAAAATTTCATTGTATATGCAGAAATGAAGCTCAAGACATCAGGCTCCTGAATAGCATCATCAGTTGTTTTACATATTTGTTAAACGTCACAAGATAACAACAAACATTTTTCATTAGCATAAACTAAAATGTCCTTCTGGCTCAGAACTCCTGCTTTTGCCACGTCCTTCCTTTGAAATGTATCATAGAATCAGAGATGAATATTACCTAGTTGCTCCCATCTTTCCATTACCCCAATCCTTCACCACCACCCACTCCCTGCTTGGGTAAGAGGGGCAATGTTCCTTACATGTTATTCTCTAGGCTCTGTCTAATCCATCTTTAAAAATCCCAGATTCTGAGACTTCTGTCACTTTCCTCGACAAGACAAGTCTACAGACCAATACAAGGTTTTTCAACTATTTCCCACCTTTGGTCTCCAAACCATCCTCTTATTTTGTCTCCTGTGAGCCCATATCCCAGAATCTAGATGATCTGGTGGTCCTTTCTTGCCTTAAACTCTATGATTCTAATCCTTTGTACTGTTTCAGCCCAAAAGACCAATACATGTTGTATTATTAAGTTCATTGTAGCATACGCCGTGGACAAAAAATAGAGATCTGCTCAAAAGTCAAAATAGGTGTAAAAATTCACAAAGAAATAAGTACAATTATTTCAAGCTTGTTTCAAAGTTTGAACAAAAGTTTAATGTTTTTACAAAAAAAATACAGAGGACTATGGGAAGTGCCATTGACTTTCGGGCCCAATCCCAGTGCCACTGAAGTCAATAGGAGTTTTGCCATGGGGCCAGGACCTGACCCTAAATTAGCAAAGCTTGCATGCAGGTACATATATTTTAGTTTACCCTTTTATGAATATTTTCTCCCTACACGTTTCTGTGGGAACAAGCTGCATATTCAATAAACCCAGTTTCTGCAGCAATTTACATTCAAATGTTGGAGCACAGGTCCATCAATGGCTATTGGCCAAGATGATCAGGGATGCAACCCCATGCTCTGGGTATCCTAAGCCCCTAACCATTATCTTGTTGCATTGGAGAGGCTGGTGTGTCTCAGTGACCCTCAGAACTACATCGTCCAGAGTCTTGTACTTCAGGTAGGGCCACCCTTGCTCTACCAGATCACCACAGGTCTGAGGTGAGGTTCCAGACAAAGCATGGTCCAGACTTTTCAAGACAAGACCATAAGTAACAGTAGATGGTACTACCTGTGACTGTGTACCAGAGTGGACAGCTATACCTGGCTTCCCCTGGGAAGTTCTCTCTGGTGGGCCAGGCAGTTAAGCAGATATGCTCATCTCCCCAGCTTGAAGGTATATGGCAAGAACTGTGTGGACAGCCCAGGCCATCAATTTGGGTGCAGTAGGACCTGATGGCCATCCACTGCATCCAGTTTTGTCTCCAGACATCACAACATTGTCATGCCATTGAATTGAGACAGATCTGGATGAGAGAGTGAGAGTGACTCTCTGCAATTTTCCCTCACTTAAATCCAATTCACGCGCTAGTCATGATATCAACTACTCATCCCCACCTCACATAATGTGGTGATAAGTGAGCAGCAAAGCAGCAGGCATGGATACACTGGAAGCTATAGCTACAGACTTGCACATAGGTGGCTCAGGGCATAGGCTCGCTTTTCACTGGACTGAAGCAACAATGGAGTTTGGCAGCCCCTTGGGTGACCGAGCAGTCCTATTTAGGATCACACTGCTCCCCTCCATAGTATGAGAAAGGGGCTAAAAAAGGTGCCCTAAACATTGTCTGCTTCACCTTAACCCTGCTCAGCATACCATGGCCTATGGGAATTGTGCTATAGTGGTTGAAAACCACACAAAAAGACAAAGGTGACACCACTCACCATTGATGCTTGGATTGCGCACACATTAGTGGACTGCATAGTAGCAGATAGACCAGAGAGAAGAACAGCTCTAGTTGGTAGAGAACTGGCCAGATGCAACATCCAGATAGCAGCCCTGAGTGAAACTCACCTAGCTGAAGAAGGACAACTCACTGAAAAAGGAGCCAGATATATCTTTTTCTGGAGTGGCCATAGTAAAGAAGAGCAATGTGAAGCTGGTGTTGGGTTTGCCATCAAAACACAGCTAGTTAGCAAGCTTACACATATTTCATGCTAATGAGACTCCCGCTGTTTGGAAAAAGATGTGCAACTATCATCCTATGTACCCACCATGACGAACCCAGATGTGATCAAGGACAAATTTTACGAAGACCTGGGGTTTCTTATTGCAGAAGCGCCAAAGGCAGACAAGCTCATCATCCTTGGTGACTTCAATGTAGAGTTGGCGCAGATTATCCGGCATGGCCAGGCATTATTGGAAAAAATGGTCTTGAAAAATGCAACAGCAATGTGCTCCTCCTGCTGAGAAAATGTGCTGAACATGACCTCCTCGACACCAATAGTCTTCTGTTTGTCAAACCACAACAAGACATCTTGGATTCATCTATTCTTCAAGCACTGGCATCTCACTGACTGCCTCATCATCAAGAGAAGAGACACACAGGGTGTTTGAGTGACAAAGGCCATGAGAAGTGCTGAATGCTAGATTGATCCCAGGCTCGAAATCTCCAAGCTGAATATTGGGATACATCCTAGTAGGCAACCACAAGGTAAAAAAACAACTAAAAACTTAATGTCTCCAAACTGAAACAGCAGAATGTGAAACAAGCTTTTCCTGAAGAACTGCACAACCAACTTGTAACAATTGATGCAAACTCTAATAACATTTAGAAAAATTGGGCATCTTTTAGAGACTGTATACTCGACTGCATCCAATACCCTCTCTGTTCCATCACACGTAAACATCAGGATTGGTTTGATGAAAACGATACTGACACAGGGAAAATATTGAACGAGAAACATCGGTTCCATAAAGCACTTCAACATCTAAGAAGCCAGCCTTCAACAACATCAAGAGGCCTGTCCAATGCAAACTTAGAAAGATGCAAAACTCATGGCTAAGCAACAAGGCAGATGAGATGCAATCCTACCTAGACAGGAATGACATGAAGAACTTCTATGATGCTCTGAGGGCAATCTACAGGCCACAGTCATCAGGAACATCTCCAATACTGAATGCTGATGGCACCACACTGCTCTCTGATAAATAAAAGATACTGAACTGAAAGTGAGCAGAACACTTTAACCACATCCTCAATCAACAGTCATCTATTAGTGAAGAGGCAAATGATCGACTGCCCCAGATTGATATCAACATATCTCTTGCTGATCCCCCAATGCTGATTGAAACTGTGAAAGCAATTAACCTGCTGTCAAATGGCAAAGCACCTGGAGCAGATGCTATACTAGCTGAAGTCTACAAGGCCAGAGGCTCACACATGGCTCTGAAACTGACTGAATTTTTCCAATCAATGTGGACTCAAGGAACTATATCGCAGGAGTACAAGGATGCATCCATCGTCCACTTGTACAAGCGAAAAGGCAACAGACAATCCTACAACTATTGGGGCATCTCCCTGTTGGCAGTAGCTGGCAAAATTCTTGACAGAATTCTGCTGAATCACCTTATGCAACACATTGAACAAGAGCTCCTGCCTGAGAGTTAGCGTGGCTTCAGAAAAGGACTTGGGACTAT
This sequence comes from Lepidochelys kempii, assembly GCF_965140285.1. Taxonomy (NCBI): domain Eukaryota; kingdom Metazoa; phylum Chordata; order Testudines; family Cheloniidae; genus Lepidochelys; species Lepidochelys kempii. The sequence goes on along the minus strand of NC_136385.1, from coordinate 92,660,982 downwards.
AGAAATGGGGTTTGCAGCTTTTCATCTTCAGGAGAAATGCCAGGAACAGAACTCCAACCTGTACATGACTTTCATTGACCTGCCAAAAGCATTTGATACAGTCAGTCAGGAGGGCCTTTGGAAGATCATGGCAAAATTCGGTTGCCCGGATAAATTAATCACAATGGTTCATCAATTCCATGATGGCATTCTTGCTCGCATTGTGGATGACGGTGAGTCATCCGAACCGTTCCCAATCACCAGTGGAGCGGAGCTGTGTGTTGGCTCCAAATCTCTTCAGTATGATGTTTTCTGCCATGCTTACAGATGCTTTTTGTGACTGTGACATTGGAATTGGCATCAGATACCAGACTGATAGCAAGCTTTTCAATTTGAGGAGACTACAGGTGAAGATGAAGGTACAGGAAGTCACTGTTCATGATCTTCTGTTTGCTGATTACTGTTCCCTGAATGCCAGATCTGAGTCTGACATGCAGCAGAGTATGGACCATTTCTCTTCAGCTTGTGACAACTTTGGTCTTATAATCAACATCAAGACAGAAGTGATGTACCAGCCTGCACCAGGAAAGCCTTATATACAGCCTACTACCACAGGGAATGGCCAAACCCGCCAGGCAGTGGACAAGTTCACCTACCTCAGCAGTACACTGTGTGCAGTTCACACTGATGATGAAATCAATGCCAGAATTGTCAAAGCAAGTGTGGCCTTTGGCAGACTACATGCACATTGTGGGAGCATAGAGGCATTAGTCAACAAACAAATCTGAAGGTCTACAAAGACATCATATTGCCAACTTTGATGTATGCGTGAGAAACCTGGATGGTGTACAGTCACAATGCTATGAAGCGGAATCACTTTTACATGGGCTGTCTGAGGAAACTGATGAGGATAAGATGGCAAGACAAGGCCCAAGATACTGAGGTTCTCATGTGGGCAGACATTCCAAGCATCCATACTCTGTTGATGAAATCACAGATGAGATGGATCTTAAACATAAAAAAGAAGCTTACAAGAAGTGGTGGAAGATTGGACAAATGACCAGGGAAGAGTATAAAAATATTGCTTGGGCATGTAGGAATGAAATCAGGAGGGCCAAATCACACCTGGAGCTGCAGCTAGCAAGAGATGTTAAGAGTAACACGAAGGGTTTCTTCAGGTATGTTGGCAACAAGAAGAAAGCCAAGGAAAGTGTGGGCCCCTTACTGAATGAGGGAGGCAACCTAGTGACAGAGGATGTGGAAAAAGCTAATGTACTCACTGCTTTTTTTGCCTCTGTCTTCACGAACAAGGTCAGCTCCCAGACTGCTGCGCTGGGCATCACAGCATGGGGAGTAGGTGGCCAGCCCTCTGTGGAGAAAGAGGGGGTTAGGGAGTATTTAGAAAAGCTGGACATGCACAAGTCCATGGGGCTGGATGCGTTGCATCTGAGAGTGCTAAAGGAATTGGCGGCTGTGATTGCAGAGCCATTGGCCATTATCTTTGAAAACTCGTGGCAAACCGGGGAAGTCCCGGATGACTGGAAAAAGGCTAATGTAGTGCCAATCTTTATAAAAGGGAAGAAGGAGGATACTGGGAACTACAGGCCAGTCAGCCTCACCTCAGTCCCCGGAAAAATCATGGAGCAGGTCCTCAAGGAATCAATCCTGAAGCACTTACACGAGAGGAAAGTGATCAGGAACAGTCAGCATGGATTCACCAAGGGAAGGTCATGCCTGACTAATCTAATCGCCTTCTATGATGAGATTACTGGTTCTGTGGATGAAGGGAAAGCAGTGGATGTATAGTTTCTTGACTTTAGCAAAGCTTTTGACACGGTCTCCCACAGTATTCTTGTCAGCAAGTTAAAGAAGTATGGGCTGGATGAATTCACTATAAGGTGGGTAGAAAGTTGGCTAGATTGTCGGGCTCAACGGGTAGTGATCAATGGCTCCATGTCTAGCTGGCAGCCGGTATCAAGTGGAGTGCCCCAAGGGTCGGTCCTGGGGCCGGTTTTGTTCAATATCTTCATAAATGATCTGGAGGATGGTGTGGATTGCACTCTTAGCAAATTTGCGGATGATACTAAACTAGGAGGAGTGGTAGATACGCTGGAGGGCAGGGATAGGATACAGAGGGACCTAGACAAATTGGAGGATTGGGCCAAAAGAAATCTGATGAGGTTCAACAAGGGTAAGTTCTTAGGTAAGGGTTCTGCACTTAGACGGAAGAACCCAATGCACCACTACAGACTAGGGACCGAATGGCTAGGCAGCAGTTCTGCGGAAAAGGACCTAGGGGTGACAGTGGACGAGAAGCTGGATATGAGTCAACAGTGTGCCCTTGTTGCCTAGAAGGCCAATGGCAATTTGGGATGTATAAGTAGGGGCATAGCCAGCAGATCGAGTGACGTGATCGTTCCCCTCTATTCGACATTGGTGAGGCCTCATCTGGAGTACTGTGTCCAGTTTTGGGCCCCGCACTACAAGAAGGATGTGGATAAATTGGAGAGAGTCCAGCGAAGGGCAACAAAAATGATTAGGGGTCTGGAACACATGACTTATGAGGAGAGGCTGAAGGAACTGGGATTGTTTAGTCTGCAGAAGAGAAGAATGAGGGGGGATTTGATAACTGCTTTCAACTACCTGAGAGGTGGTTCCCAAGAGGATGGTTCTAGACTATTCTCAGTGGTAGAAGAGGACAGGACGAGGAGTAATGGTCTCAAGTTGCAGTGGGGGAGGTTTAGGTTGGATATTAGGAAAAACTTTTTCACTAGGAGGGTGGTGAAACACTGGAATGCGTTACCTAGGGAGGTGGTAGAATCTCCTTCCTTAGAAGTTTTTAAGGTCAGGCTTGACAAAGCCCTGGCTGGGATGATTTAATTGGGGATTGGTCCTGCTTTGAGCAAGGGGTTGGACTAGATGACCTCCTGAGGTCCCTTCCAACCCTGATATTCTATGATTCTATGGGCAAGCCATGTCACCAAAATGTCAGATGAGCACCTGCCAAAGATCTTTTATGGTGAGCTAAAGGAGGGAAAGTGCTCTTAGGGAGGCCAAAAGAAATGTTTCAAGGACTCCCTCAAGTTGTTCTTGGGGTGGTTCAACACTGACCCAGAGTTTTGGGAAGATCTCACTCTTGATCGTGCTATCTGGCACAGCCTCATCCATGCTGGCGCTCCAGTCTATGAGCAGAGGAGAACTGCTGAGGCAGAGCAGAAGCACCAGCAGTATAAATCTCACAATAGCAGCACATCTGCTATTAATCAAGCAACCCATAGCAGCATCTATTGTTTAATTTGCCACAGGCAGTTCAAAGCTCAAATTGGCCTGATCAGCCACTCATGTGTTCACAGAAACCAAACCAACCAGTTATGTCATAGTCATCTTCGAACTCTAAGCAACAACAACAACAAGCTTCTAACTGCCAGAAGCTGGGACTGGACAACGGGGATGGATCACTCAATAATTGCCCTGTTCTGTTTATTCCTTCTGAAGCACCTGGCACAAGCCACTGCCAGAAGACAGGATCCTGGGCTAGATGAACCATTGGTCTGACCCAGTATGGCCAGTTTGATGTTCTTTGCAACCACAAGGGCTACAGACCAGTTTTTTAATGCCAGTTTAAATTTTGCAGTTTTGTGACTCCCCTCACAATAAAAGCATCTTCGGGCCCCAGCCTCGGTCTCAGTCCCAAGGTTGAGAACCACTAATACATTTCACTGTTAGGAAGTTTGCACTGCTATGTAACTTAAATTTTCTTTTTCTTGACTGCATCCCATTACTCATTGTTACATCCAGTAGGAGTGTTCTGAACTATCCCTGTCCTTAATCGGGGAGCAAGGAGAGCAAATTGAAGGTACCCTCATTCCCACCAAATGAGCACATGCAGGGCACCCACCTCCCAACCAACAATCACATCCACTTGAGGTACCTGAAATCACCTAGCATTCAAGGGGAGCACACACAGGACACTCCTACCCATCCAGCACTCTAACCCAGGGAGCACTGTAATTCAAGGCCCTGTCACTACAACACCCTAACTAGGGGAGCAAACCCAGGGTACCAGCAGCTCACCCAGCACTTGAGATTGTGAAGCATGCTTACCTATTCCATCTAACTTGTTCATCAAAGCATTTACACTGTGCTCATCACTGTGGTATCTGACTGCCTGAACCCCAGGTTCACCTTTGTTTTGTCATCACTTCAGCTTCCAGGTGACCGTGAGCTAGAATGTGGAGTTCCACTGTCCCTTATGGTGCTGGGTATTATTTCCCCTCACCTGAGTGTGTGAGAGGTGTGAATTTTAGTAGCTTGCATTTGGTTAGGTAGGGCATTTCTGTAGCACAGCACAGATGAACTGCAGTGAAAAGGGGATAAAAGAAAGGGGATGGGTTTGTTATCAGGAAATAAACCACACACATCCCTATGTACTATCACCCTCCGAGACCCCCATCACCACTTCCCTGACCCCTTATTGGGCTGGTCATTTCCCATCACCTCAGTCTTGTCATTTGGATGACTTAGCACTGTGCCCATGCTTCTGTGGTGATAAGGCAGCATGACAGTTCCTGGCCAAGTAGTGGGACTCGTGAACAGAACTTCTGGTCTCCCATGGCATCACCCTGTAAGAAGTGGCATTGTCACTAGACTAGGCCTTGGAGTATGTTTCCAGGTCAGAGGTTGCTATGCTGTACTGGGAGTGGGTTTGGGCTTCTGAGATGCTGAGCTGGGGCTGGGAGTAGAATTTCACTTCCAGGTCAGAGGTTGAATGCCCCGTGAGGCAGAATGTGGTTCACTCTGGGACAGCTGATGGTTGGAGGGGCCCTTTTGCTCACTGAATGCTGGCTCAGCAGAGTTCTGGCTGCTTGTGGATTCCCTGGTGGTGGCTGGTTGGCACCATGAGCTGAGAGAAGTGGTTGAAAAGTGGGCAGGGTCAGACCTGGGCAGTGCCAGTGGCTTCTGGCCAGAGCACATCACCAGGGAACTGCGTGATGTGACCATTTCCACAGCACTCTTGAAAGTCTGCAGCACTCGCTCACTCTTGTGCTTCTCCTTCTTCTGCCGTGACTCTTTCCTCCTTAGCTGCCACCACTGGTCTCGTACCATCTGCTTCTGTGTGTCCACTAGGCTCCTATGCAGCAAGAGACAGTGAAGAAGGGGGGACAGAGAAAATAGGAAGTAAACAGACGGTCACTGTGGTTGTAGGACATCCATCTGTTCCCTCAGGAAGCAAAGCTCTACAGTTAATCAGGGCAACTTGCTGCTCCCTATTGCCTGGGTCCATTCTCTTTTCTGTCCAGAGGCAGGAGGCTCTAGATGCTGATGAGCCCAAAACACTATCTTGGATTCGTCTTCTCGTGCTTTGACTGCCTTTGAGTCATACACTGTCAAGATCTTGCAGAGGCTACAGCCCCCACACATCGGAGAGGGTCAGTGTACTGTAGCCTATGCTCTCTGAGCAATGCAGTGTGGAGGCACAGGCAAGCGCTGTGGGATTCTGTCTGGACTGGAGCTAGGTGAAATTTTTCAGATGAAACTTTTTTTCACCAAAGGCAGACTCTGATTGACCAAAACATTTTGTGAATTTGTGTTGAACTGGCTGACTTGTTTCAGTTAAAAAAAAATCCCCAAAAAGTCCAAAAATGTTTTTACTTTTTGATTTGAAACAACTTTTTGTTTGGAATTTTATTTAAAAATTGTTATAAGTTAAAAAAAATTGAGAATAAAACATTTTATTTGGGGTCAAACTGAACTTTTTAAGAATTGTTTTGTTTAAAAAAAATTGTTTTGGGTCAATACAAAATGATTTTTTTTCTGGTTTACTTACCAAACTGACAAATCAATTAGTTATCCACACAGCTCTAGTATGGATAGTCTCCGCAGCAGGTAGCTAACTGTAAGTGAAAGTTACTCTAGATAAGCAATGTAATGATATCAGAGCATGGGCGGTGATTTCAACCTGCTCCTACTAGACACACTTTACAACCAGACAATTTTCTGTGGAAGTTTTGGTACACTGGATAAACTGGTAATATGGAGCTCAAAATTTAGTTTAATGCAAAGAAGCCAGAAGAAAATGAAAGCTAGTATAACTGTCCTAAAGACTCCAGCCCCCAGGTGGTCAGGCGAGGGCCACAAATGCAAGAAATTAGCAGAGATTGTGGTAAACCCTCTTCCCACTTCCTGTAATTCAGTCTGCCCACAAATATTTCCCCATCATAGTCCTGAGGATCATCTTTGCTTAGAAAAGTTAGAGATGTAAATTATCTATCATGTCCCATCTAGTCTATCCTAGTGGGAGCGGAGCCAGATTCTTCCCTGAAGACTATTCTGTTCTAGAGCTTAATTCAGACCTAGTTCTAAATAACCCAAGTGATGGACCTGGGCCTTCTCTTGGCAAGGAGAATACGCCATAATCTGAAATTTCACCCTTCGGAAATGTTTCCTGCAAATCACCATATAGTTTCCTTTTTAGAAAAAACATCTGTGACGTTGCACCCCATAATGCTTTATGGAAATATGCTTATGAAAGTAAATATGACATAACTGGAATATGTTTTATGCTAGATATGCCATGTAACATATCTCTGCAAAGGTTATGATCTACTGGATATATTCATCCTATTTGTATGCATGTATCATTTTTGTATTCGAAGCTATGAATATTAGCTATGTTCTTGTTTTATTTTAAGTAGCCTCAGTGAAGCAGTTGGTCAGCTTCCTGAGAAAAGGCTATTCTCAGTAAGTGCCCAATCAAGAAACACTTAAGCTAACAATGAACTTAGAGACACCAATCCACATCTGAGCTTTCCCAGGAATGTGGCCTGGCTAGTAAGGAACTCAGTCATGCATGGACATGTGACTTGCCCTTGACTCCAAAACTCCATCTTGGAGCTGGATTCTGAGTAGGCGAGAGGAGGGGGTCTCCACCCACAAGAGAAAGTCTATTTAAGCCTCTGGGAGACTCCTCCATTTGGTCTTCCGCTGGCTCAAGAGATAGCCTCTCCACCCCCAAAGGATACCTGAAAGAAACTGGAAAAAAGGACAGTAACCATAGGAGTATGAGTGATTGCTGGACCCAGACTAGAAAGAGGTTATTCTGTAAGAGAAGCTTACTGGAACATCTCTGAGGGTGAGATTTCAGCTGTAATCACTTTCTTACTGTATTAGGCATAGACTTGCATGTTTTATTTTATTTTGTTTGGTAATTTACCTTGTTCTGTCTGTTGGAACCACTTAAATCCTACTTTTTGTATTTAATAAAATCACTTTTTA